>NC_052159.1:30609342-31974430 GCF_902713615.1 Scyliorhinus canicula
GATTAGATAGGGTGGACAGTGAGAGCCTTTTTCCTCAGATGGTGATGGCTAGCACGAGGGGACATAGCTTTAAATTGAAGGGAGGTAGATATAGGACAGATATCAGAGGTAGGTTCTTTACCCAGAGAGTAGTAAGGGCATGGAATGCCCTGCCTGCAACAGTAGCAGACTCGCCAACATTAAGGGCATTTAAATGGTCATTGGATAAACATATGAACGATAAGGGAATAGTGTAGATGGGCTTTAGAGTGGTTTCACAGGTTGGCGCAACATCGAGGGCCGAAGGGCCTGTACTGCACTGTAATGTTCTATGTTCTATGTTCTATGTTCTAGGTTCTATGTTCTATGGATGGCCACTCAGCATCTACCGGCCTGGCCCAGGAACACCCCAGCTGGATGCTGTTTAACACTGGTCCCAACAACCAGGGACCAGGCAGGGCAGCACTTGGGGTGTCTCCCAGGTGACCGGAGGCCCACGTGTGGTCAACCTCTGGGCAGGGTGGAACTCTGGCACTGCTGGTTCCATCTAGGCATTTTGACACTGCCAGGTGATACGACCAGGGTGCCAGGCTGGCAGGGCCAAGGTCCCAGACTGGCATTTTGCCCACGCTGGGGCTAACTGGACGGAGAATCCCGCCCGGATCTCTTCCTGCATTGACAAGCTCTGCTTGGAGCTCATCAGTGCAGGAAATGCGGCCTCAGGGGGGTCAACCCCTGCCAGGGTCTGAAATAGTAACAGAGTAAACAACCCCGCTAATCCCATCCAGAACGGACTCTGTTTAAAAAGAATTAAATAACGTGCATCGCTAAACAGTTTGCAAAGGGGCCCCAACCTTACAAAGGAATTCCTGCAATCGTCTGACACCCCCTCCCTTTAATGTTTGACTCGCCTGCCAAGATGTCCAATTTCTCTCACCTTTCCATGTGCGACTCGCCTCCATGATGTCTAATTCCATTCACCCAGCGATGTTTGACTTGCCCCCGCCCCGTGCAATGTTTGATTCATGCTGTCAGACTAATCTGTTCCCTGGCTAATTTCGAGCCTAACAGCTAACTAGCCTGTCAATCGGTCTGGCTGCAGAGTGGAAAACCTGTTGAACAAATTTAGATTGTGCAGCTAAATTTGACAACACATGCGGGAAACCCATACTTCCAGGTCTCCATCTGAAAATGCCATTCCATTCTCGATTCCTGCTTTGGTCAGCAGATGGCAGAATGGAGCCCAGCCCTCAACATCAGAAAAGATCTGCGTCCTGCTGTTAAATTCTAAAATGTGTTCAATCTCTGAGTGTTAAGGCCATTGTTTAGCTGGACATTTAAAGTTGAATTGTGAAAAAT
This sequence comes from Scyliorhinus canicula, assembly GCF_902713615.1. Classification (NCBI taxonomy): domain Eukaryota; kingdom Metazoa; phylum Chordata; class Chondrichthyes; order Carcharhiniformes; family Scyliorhinidae; genus Scyliorhinus; species Scyliorhinus canicula. Next base: position 30,610,681 of record NC_052159.1, read on the forward strand.
GTCTTCAATTTTACCTGCTCCACTGCAATCCTGAATCCATTCTTTAGTATTATTCCTGCTCCGAATCTAAAAACTAAAGCAAGGAAGGTTTGTGCTTCTATACCTTGTACATCGCTTGCAATTTTATACAACCTTTTATGATCTCAGCATGCCCCCCCCCCAAAAACTCCATAGCCAGTTATATAATACTGTGCGCCCAGGTGGGAATGCAGCAAGGAGGAGGAGTCACCTCACCAAATTGTTCGTCCTCACTGTTGCCACTCGTTAACCCCTGATCAAAACAGGAGGTTGATGTCCACCAGTTAAAAACCGGTGGTGGGAGGTTGCCACCAGTGTCACAGGGTAGGGGGACTGGGACAAACTAAAGCAATCCCATCGTGGGCCGAGGATGACGTCTGGGGCAACAGGGGCACAAAGTGTCCATGTGGGGTCTGGAGAAATGCTCCAACACTTCTTGGCCCTCGAGGAAACTTACAAAAATGTAAAAGCTTACTTTGCTGGGCCTCTTCTGGTTCAGCTTATCGTTCCTCTCATGTTTGTTCCAACTTTTCCACTCTGGCCTCTTGTTAAAATGGCAGACTCGCCCCCCCCCCCTCCAAAAAAAGTTAATGAAGCCTGAGCTGCATGTTTAAAATTAACCTGAGATGACCGTCCCTCAGATGTGGGAGATGCTAAGTTTGAACAGCTTTTGAGTGAGGGAAGGGAAGTGAACAGGGGTGTGATAGGGTTAAAGGCGAACGTGATTAAATGACAAAAGTAATGTTGGCAAAGAAAGGATATAATGAGGCCATCATAGAAAATAAAGATGGGCGGTGTAAATGATAATAGCGGGGTGGGGTATAGAAAATCAGGAAAGAGGAGAATGTGTAGTAGGCCAGGAATGTAGTAGAAATGCAGGAATACCCCAACAGTGTGGTTCACCCCACCAGCCGCATGCCAATAGGAGGATCCCCACCCCACTCCTAGAAGCAAGCAGCTCCAGAGGTACACTGCTTCCAGGGATTCAAGCACACTATCCTTCATTGCAGCCGGGATGTCTTCAGTGTTTGGTTTAAATCACATTCGGAGAAGAGCAGCAAAGTTGGAGCTTTATTCTGCATAATGATTTATACAGTACGGTGCCCGTGAGTACTTCATTCTGATATTGTCATGGCACCTTGGGTTAGCACGCAGTCAATTCCAGCCCCACCTGTCCCGGAGTCACAACACACGTGAAATTAGATGTTATTTTAAAATATCTGAGGACCTCGGATGGGCCCAATAAACTGCAGTCACCGTGTTTGTAAAATGTAAACACAAATGACCTTTTATAATTTCACAGCAATATAACTAAACTGAAAACAATGTAACTAACCACCTAATACCCCTTTCCCACCCCCCTTTCTAATTCACCCCACTCTCTAAACGCACACACACACACACACACAGAAAAACAATACAGAGTGAAAAGGGTGGTTGAGAGGTACAGAAGACATCAATAAAAATAAAAGGATAAAGGATATTTGATGCACTAGGATTGCTTTCAGTTAATGTCTTTCTGAAGTTCAAGCTTTTGATTCAGTACTTCTTCATTCTGGACTCGCGATGGTTTTCTCTGGCAAGGTTTTCGACTTTCTCTGTAGATTCAAGATCATTTCAAGTTTATAGTAAAGATGTGCCAGGCACTCTGGTTTTAGAACAATAAAGCAGTTCTTTACTTCAGCAGGGAGGTAGAGAGAGAAAGACTGTCCCTTTCACTTTCAAGGTCTAAACCCTTATACCCAGCTCTCTCAGAAGCATCATGCAGGAACCAATCACTGACTGTTATCAAGTAGAACACTACCCCTAGCCAACCCTCGGGCTGCCAACCAGCCAACCAATTGAACCAACTTCCTCCAAAGCTGATTCTTAAGATTCACTCGGCACCAATGTGTCTGTTTTCTCCTCTCCAAAATACAAAACCCGGAACACACTGTCCTGACAAGCAGGCTGCCTCAGCTTGTGCCCATGGCTTAAAGGCACATTCTGATTATGGGTCCATGGGTCAAAAATAATAAGAGTAAAGAAATGGGAACAAAAAAAATAACAGGAGGGACTCTTACAATATTGAAACAAAAATCGCAATTAAAACATTATTCATCTTGATAAACACAAAATACAATAGGTAAAAAATATTGTGTGTCACGAAATGTTAGAACTTATGTCATCAACCCACTCATCATCCTGACTTGAAAATATATGTGGGCGGTGATGGAACCATCAATTCACCAGACACGTGTTTCTGATATGAATCTAGGCTTTAATCGACTTACTTCAGAGCCAGCCTGTTACCCGTTGATGAACTCAGTGAACTCAGGCTGACTCTGGACAAGGGTATTTATACAGCAGCACTAGGGGAGAAGTCATGGGCAGAGCCAAGGGTGGAGCCCAGTACAAGTTCCTGAGTACTCCCAGAGCTACTCCCCCTAGTGGTAGGATAGCGCTACTGCGCTTACAAAGACAGTGTGAATTATCATATATATATATTACATTCACCACATTCACCCCCTGCAAAAAAAATCAAGTCCGGCGGGGGTGGTGGCCTACACGTCAGTCTGTCCGGTGGTCGAATTGTCCGCTGTGATCTGCGGAGCACCGGGGTTGCAGCCTCTTGCGGTGGCTGGATGGGTGTTGTGTGCTGGGGTATGATGGCGGATTCCAGGGAGGGTTGTATCCGAGCTTCATACTCCCCTGGTTCGACCGGGGACTGGGGGCACTGGGGGCTGGCCGGCACGGGTGCGCGGAACTGGTGGAATGAGCTCGAGGGCTCGGGAGCGCGAGGGGGCGGCAGCATGGGGTCTAGGGTGAGAGGTCCTTCTGTGGGGGTAGAGGGGGCGCTGGATCCGGCGGATGCCAGATCCCGGAGGGATACCGTGTCCTGACGGCCGTCAGGGAACTCGAAGAATGCGTACTGGGGGTTGGAGTGGAGCAGGCGCACCTTTTCAACAAGGGGGTCGGTTTTGTGCACCCTGACGTGTTTCCTCAGAAGTATGGGGCCCGGCGTCCTCAGCCATGCCGGAAGTGAGACCCCCGTGGTAGTGCCCCTGGAAAAAATGAAGAGCCTCTCGTGAAGGGTCTGATTGGTCGCCGTGCACCAAAGGGATCTAATAGCGTGGAGCGCGTCTGGGAGGACTTCCTGCCACTGGGAGACTTGGAGCTTTCTAGACCGGAGGGTCAGTAGGACGGTCTTACAGACCGTCGCGTTTTCCCTTTCCACCTGCCCGTTCCCCCTGGGGTTGTAGCTGGTAATCCTGCTCGAGGCAATGCCCTTGTCGAGCAGGTACTGACGCAGCTCGTTGCTCACGAAGGACGAACCCCGGTCGCTGTGTACGTATTATCATGTATATATATATTACATTCCCCACAGGCGCATGGTAGCACAGTGGTTAGCACTGTTGTTTCACTGCATCGTTGTTCGAAGTTCAATTCTGGGCTTGGTCACTGTCTGCGCAGAGTCTGCACATTCTCCCCGTGTCTGCGTGGATTTCCTCTGGGTGCTCCGGTTTCCTCCCACAGTTCAAAGACGTGCAGGTTAGGTGGATTGGCCATGCTAAATTGCCCTTAGTGTGCAAAAAAAGGTTAAGTGGGGTTACGGGGATAAGGTGGCGGTGTGGGCTTCATGATCTTTCCAAGGGCTGATGCAGGCTCGATGGGCCGAATGGCCTCCTTCTGCACTGTAAATTCAATGATTCTGTGATACTATATCACTGTTCCTTCAGTGTCTCTGAGTCCTTCCAAACAGCACTTTGGGTGCACCTACCCCACATAATCTGCAGCGGTTTAAGTAGGAAGCTCGCCAATTGCTTCTCAAGGACATGAGGGACGTGCAATAAATGGTGGCCGAACCATCGACGACCCCATCCTGTAAATAAACTTTAAAAAACTCAGACTGTCCCATGTAATCTGCTACTCCAGGTTCTATCTACTTGGATTCAGGATCCGCATAGAAGGGTCCACTGCACCATTTGGTGCTTTCGGCCCCTGAAGATTTCTGATGATTCAAGGGTGATACTCCCTTGCCATAATAAATCCAGTGTTTGTCTTGGAGCACCATGAGTGCCCAAACTGGTTTGTCTCCCTCGCGTAATGATGTCAGATTGCTGAGACTGGGGTGACCTGAACACTGCCATGTTATTAATTTTCTGATGCGGAAGTCTGTGTTCCAGCTGACTGTTTTTTGTTTACAGAGTGCAATTATAATGCGCTCCGCTTCTTGCCCTTAGTGTTTTGTGAAATACTGATATGGGAGAAGAGGTAATTAGCTATTCCTCAAAGGCAGCCCAGTCCTGTTTCAAATTTACATCATTGCCTGGCTATTACCTGCAGGATAGGTCTTGTCATAAGGCTATTTAGCTGACATTACAAATTCTGTACATTGTAGTAATCATGAAAACGATTTTGAAATAAAATGAAAAACCTGCACCTTTTTTTCTAGAATTTTAAATTTATTTTATTGTACTATTTCCATAGTACTATATATAGTACTATATATACTTATAGTATAAGTACTATTTCCATAGACATTTAGGCATCGGTAATTGTAACTTCCACTTCTACACCAGGCTATACAATGGAGGTAATCTGTTTCACAATTTCAGATTGACTGTGTAAATCAATCAGACGCTTGTGGATCCTCATTTGGAAGCGATCCCAGGTTTTGGAATCTTCACTACAAGGAGTCTTTCTTGTTGTGATACGCAGAGTCTTGGTGGGCATGCGAACATTGAAGTTCAGATTCTTCTCTTTGGCACCACGAATTAGATCAGCACAAACCTTCTCAAGTGATTTTACATTCCGCTGGTCAAGGTAATTCTAATTCGGTGAATTGCAACCTCCTGTTCGACAAGTGCTTTGCCAGGATCTTTAAATGCCATGGTAACTTCCTGACCGACTTATCCGTCGACTTCTTCGCTTGGGACTCTGAAAGTGAACGAACAGCAGTGAGCCTGGAGCGCGGTGAGCCTGCCAACCTGCACTCGGGCCACAGTCACAGCTAGAAGAGCGAAAAACCTGCACCTTATTACATCGTTCAGAATATCCCAGAGCATTTCGTATAACAAAGTATATTGAAGTTTCGTTACTGTTGCTGTCTAAATGCACTTCACAACACGTGAAGACGGTACTCAGTGGGGCACATGTACATACCTCCGCCACACTGTGTTAACTCAACATTGTTACAATTTCGGGACTCCTCCTTGAGGCTTTTCCCTATCTGGTACTCAGGGACTACAAAGCTGAGAAAATAAGTCTTTTCATTCAGGCCCTCCATCTCTCTAAGTAGGCTTCAGGCCAACCCACATCCAACAACCTGCTCTGAAAACACTGTTCACATTTTGACAGGTGTGAAAATTTCCACCACAGCAGCGGAGAAAACCCACAACGTTCTAAAGTAATTCACAACATTCAAAATTAAACAACTCACAAGCTACTCATAATAATGCCGCACCTCAATACTGCACTGAATTTTTTATTTTAAAAAATATATTTTTTCGCATTTTTACAACTTAATTGGGTTGGGAAAAAAAGGAAAAAGCCATGAAAACATGACAGTGGTGAACACCCTCACATCTAATATGTTAGAGCTGACACTACAGAACCTATGAATAAGTCAGACTGAGTATTTGAGGTAAGGGCCCCATACATTTTGGAATGCATCCGATTTGGATCGGAGTATACAGGTTAGAAATTTTAAAAAAATTAAATAAATTTAGAGTACCCAATTCATTTTTTCCAATTAAGGGGCAATTTAGTGTGACCAATCCACCTACCCTGCACATCTTTGGGTTGTGGGGGTGAAACCCATGTAAACACGGGGAGAATGTGCAAACTCCACATGGACAGTGACTCAGAGCCGGGATCGAAGCTGGGACCTCGGCGCTGTGAAGCAGCAGTGCTAACCACTGCACCACCGTACTATATAATAGGATTTAATAGCTTGCTCAATACATTCTCTACTCCAGCCCACACTTTATGCCCCAGGGTACCCCTGGTTAAGGGTGTAATCCCCACCCCCTGAACGTGGGGATATCATTCTCAGGTGAGCACACGGGGAACCTAATGATAAAGACCCCGTGGCCTTTGGGTCGGATTATAACACAGATTATATCAAAATAGGAGGTGTAGTTAATTAGAAGATCAAAGGGAACTGCACATACATACGGGGAAATGGATTAAAAAGAGGCAGATAGAATTCAGTGTCAATCTGAGGGGCGAAATGAAAAGCTTTAATTATACTCTGAATGTAAGGAACCATACCAAAGCAGTGGGATTTAGGGGTATACTCACAGAATTTGTAGTTTGCTTTATAATTTTGATCTTTACAATGTTGGCTGGACATATTGTAGCTTGTGGTTCATGTTATGAAAAGTTTAATTTTATTGATTCAAAAAAAGCTACAGAAATGTCATGCAAGCACATTAAGCAGTCATTATACAACAGGCAACAGAGAGTTCTAGTCTCGACATCACATGAGGATTAAAAAACTTAAAAGGGAGGGAATCACGGTGGCACAGTGCTGAGCACTGCTGCCTCACGGCGCCGAGGTCCCAGGTTCGATCCCTGCTCTGGGTCACAGTCCGTGTGGAGTTTGCACATTCTCCCCGTGTTTGCGTGGGTTTCGCCCCCACAACCCAAAGATGTGCAGGCTAGGTGGATTGGCCACACTAAATCATCCCTTAATTGGAAAAAATTAATTGGGTACTCTAAAATTTAAAACAAAAAAAAAAGTTAAAGGGGCGACTTTACAGTGACTGATCCCATTGGCAGGATGCAGGTCCCTGGAACCCCGATGAAATGAATCTGAGGCTCAGTCAAATTTCCTTTCGGCCTCATTTCAATTCCATCAGCAAGATGTTTTCATTTTTCAGCAGATTGTTGATCAGAGAGGGCTAAAAATATAGGGTGAGATTCTCCGTTAGCCAGGATTCGAACCTGGGTCCTCAGCACCGTGAGGCAGCAGTGCTAACCACTGTGCCACCGTGCCGCCCACAGGTTAGAAATTCTGTTGGAATGCAATCCATAATAATTTTACGCCAATCCTGGACAGAAGAAGGTTTATCGCTTATCCTGGAACAAAGGATATTCTTCCATGCTGCAAATGTTAGCTTATTGTACGGCCTTTTCTCATTGGATCCAATTATCTTTTTATCTGGGAAGCGCCAGAACCAAGAACAAGGAAGCAAACTCTAAGATCGTGTCAAATATCTTCTTAAGCTCTCTAAGTTTGCCCAACCAGTAATATTTAATTTTGACACAGGACCAGACACAACGGCCGGGATTGTCCGAGCCTCCGTGCCGAAATGGGGAACCCGAACAGGGTGAAGACACTATGCAGGGCCCTAATGACTGTGTGGGAGGTCATGTCGGGGCACGGAATGGCAAAAGGGAATCGGGAGAACTCATCGATGATGTTGAGGAAATAAATGTTCTTGTTAGTGGAGGGGAGTGGCCCTTTGAAATCGATCGCAAGGCGTTCAAAGGGCCTAGAAGCCTTGATCAGGTGGGCCCTGTCTGGTCTATAGAAGTGCGGTTTGCACTCTGCACAGATCGGGCAGTCCCTGGTGACCGCTTTTACCTCCTCATTGGAGAAAGGCAGGTTTCGGGCTCTGATGTAGTGGGCGAGCCGGGTGACCCCTGGATGGCAGAGGTCATCGTGGATGGCTTTCAGACGGCTGATCTGCGTGCTGGCGCATGTCCCGCGGGATAGGGCATCCGAGGGCTCGTGAAGCTTCCCCAGTCGATATTTAATATCGTAACTATAGGTGGAGAGTTCGATCCTCCACCGAAGGATTTTATCATTTTTTATTTTGCCCCTTTGCGAGTTGTCAAACATAAAGGCAACCGATCGTTGGTCGTTAATGAGGGTGAGCCTCCTACCTGCGAGGTAGTGCCTCCAGTGACGAACAGCCTACACGATGGTTTGTGCTTCCTTCTCGACTGAGGAGTGTCGGAGTTCTGAAGCGGATAGGGTACAGGAGAAAAATGCAACGGGCCTCCCTGCTTCATTTAAAGTGACTGCTAGAGCTACCTCTGAGGCGTCGCTCTCAACCTGAAAGGGAGTGGATTCATCCACCGCCCGCATGGCTGCTTTGGCGATGTCCTCCTTGATGCAGCTGAAGGCCTGGCGCGCCTCAGCTGACAGGGGAAATCGTGTGGCCTTAAAGAGTGGGCGGGTTTTGTCCGCATATTGAGGGACCCACAGGGCGTAGTATGAAAAGAACCCCAAGCACCATTTGAGGGCCTTGGGCAATGAGGGAGGAGGAGTTCCAAGAGGGGGCACATGCGGTCCGGGTCTGGGCCCAGGACTCCGTTCTCCACGACGTAGCCGAGGATGGCCAGTCTGTTTGTGCGGAAAACGCATTTCTCCTTGTTATAAGTGAGGTTTAATTTCTGTGCCGTTTGGAGAAAACGGTGGAGGTTGGCGTCGTGGTCCTGCTGGTCATAGCCGCAGATGGTAACATTGTCCAGATACGGAAACGTGGCCCGCAGCCCGTACTGGTCTACCATTCGGTCCATTGCTCGTTGGAACACCGAAACCCCGTTAGTGACGCTGAAGGGAACCCGGAGGAAATGGAAGAGGCGGCCATAGGCCTCGAACGCCGTGTAGTGGCGGTCTTCTGGGCGGATTGGGAGCTGGTGGTATGCAGACTTCGGATCCACCGTGGAAAATAGTCGATATTGGGCGATCTGGTTAACCATGTCTGCAATTCTGGGGAGGGGATACGTGTCTAGGAGCGTAAAGCGATTTATGGTCTGGCTATAGTCAACGGCCATGCAAAAGTTTTCCCCGGTCTTGACGACCACCACCTGAGCTCTCCAGGGACTATTACTGGCCTCTATGATCCCCTCACTGAGCAGGCGTCGGACCTCTGATCGGATAAAGACCCTATCCTGTAGGCTGCATCGCCTGCTGCGAGTAGCTACTAGTTTGCAATCTGGGGCGAAATTCTCCGACCCCACGCAGGGTCGGAGAATCGGCCGGCAGCGGCGTTCATCCCGCTCCCGCAGGGTTTTTAATTCTCTGACCGACCAAAAACCGGCGCTGTGCAAATCCCGCCGGCAGCCTCTGAAAACAGCTGGCGCCGGCGGGATTTCATTATATTTTTGTTTCCACAAATCTCCGGCCCGGTTGGGCAGAAGTCCCGCCGACGTGGCCATGGGTCACGTCGGCGAAAAACAGAGTAGCTTTAAAACGGCGTCAACCATTGATGATGGTTGACGCCGGTCAGTGTCGGGGGGGGGGGGTTGCGGCATCGGGGTGGGGGGGGGGTTGCGGCATCGGGGGGGGGGGGGATGCGGCATCGGGGGGGGGGGTTGCGGCATCGGGGGGGGGGGTTGCGGCATCGGGGGGGGGTTGCGGCATCGGGGGGGGTTGCGGCATCGGGGGGGGTTGCGGCATCGGGGGGGGTTTGGGGGCAGCGGCGTGCAGAGAGGGGGGGCGACGGATGCCCGGGGCCAACGCACCATCGCCCCCCCTCTGTACGCCACTGCCCCCTACCCCAACCACCCCCCCCTCACCACCCCTACCTCCCTCCAACGCCCCTACCCCCCTCACCACCCCTACCCCCCTCCCCACCACCCCTACCCCCCTCCCCACCACCCCTACCCCCCTCCCCACCACCCCTACCCCCTCCAATGCCGCCCCCCCATCTCTCGCAACGCCGCAACCCCCCACCCTCAACGCCGCAAACCCCCCCTCATCGCCGGTACCCACACCCCGTCCCCCTTCCTCTGAAGGCCGGTACCCACACCCCCCTCCCTCTGAAGGCCGGTACCCACACCCCCCCCTCTCTCCTCCTCCCCCCCTTCCTTCCTCCTCCCCCCCTTCCTTCCTCCTCCCCCCTTCCTTCCTCCTCCCCCCTTCCTTCCTTCTCCCCCCCTTCCTTCCTCCTCCCCCCTTCCTTCCTCCTCCCCCCCTTCCTTCCTCCGTTAGTGGGGGGGGGTGCGGCGTTAGTGGGGGGGGGGGTGTGGCGTTGGAGGGAGGTAGGGGTGGTGAAGGGGGTAGGGGTGGTGAGGGGAGGGGGTTGGGGTAGGGGCAGCTGCGTGCAGAGGGGGGGCGACGGTGCGTTGGCCCAGGGCATCCGTCGCCCCCCTCCTCTGCACGCCGCTGCCCCTACCCCAACCCCCCCTCACCACCCCTACCCCTTTCACCACCCCTACCCCCCTCCAACGCCGCCCCCCCTCCAACGCCGCCCCCCCTCTCTCAACTCAACACCGCAACCCCCCCCCCCTCAACTCAACGCCGCAAACCCCCCCCCTCTCCTCTCAACTCAACGCCGCAAACCCCCCAAATGCCGGGTCTGTCTCTCTCCTCCTCCTCCCCCCCCAAAATGCCGGTCTGTCTCTCTCCTCCTCCCCCCCCCCTAAATGCCGGTCTGTCTCTCTCCTCCTCCCCTCCCCCCCCCCCCAAACGCCGGGTCAGTCTCTCTCCTCCTCCTCCTCCCCCCCCCCCCCCCCAAAAACGGCGGGTCTCACCACTTCCGCAGCGGGTGAAACTGACGCGTATCGCGTCAGTCCGCTGCTGGCCCCTCCGGGAACGGAGAATAGCCGCCTAAAAGAAGGCCCCCACGAGTCATCTACACCAATTTTGCTCGCCGGAAATCGGCGTTATGACGGTCTGCAGAGAATTTCGCCCCTCGAGTGAGATTGGCGAAGAGAGGAGGAGGGGGGAGATGCGCAGCGTGGTTAGGCTGCAGATAGTGAGTGGGGGCAGGGGCCCGCCGAAGCTGAGGGTGAGGCTCTTGAGGTTTTTGCTAATATCTTAAATGTGCCCAATTTTTTCTGGTTAAATGAAATCTCCCATATTTATTTTATTTAAGATATTAGCAAAAACCAAAATTGGAACATGTGTAAAGAATATGATAATATAATAATCTAGGCAACACATTAATCTGAATCAGTGCTATACTATCCAACGACCGCATCAGTAAGGAGGACGAATGGTGCAGGAGCCACTTTATCGAAGCGAGTGAGACATAAAGTTTGCCTTTTATGGCTGCCGAAATGAAGGGGTAATAGAAAAACCCAAAGAGGTAAATCCCGAGGGGGGACCATCAAAGGGAAAGGAAGCAAGGGAGTGGGTGGGAGGGAGGCCTTGCCTAAGCCTTCCCAGAGGGATAGACTCGGATTTTGCAAAGTTAATTCTTTAACCCGAGAAGGAGCCGCCGACCCACAATATCAATAAAGCTGGAACAAAATAGACATGAATGGCAACACATCATCAACATGTAATGTGATCTAACATTGCTTCCCACCACGAGACAATCCAAATACCGAAGGTTTCAGTCTAATAATCTCCACTCGGGGTTCAATAGCTAATGCAAACAATAACTGGATAACGGGAAACCCTACCTAGTCCCTCGCTAAAGGTTAAAATGATCATATCTCTACCTATTGGTAAGAACTGCCACCAGAGGGTTGTTATAAAGCTCTTGTATCCACTTAACAAACTCCCCTCCCAGTCCAAAGTTCTGCAGAATGTCGAATAAATAATTCCACCCACCCAGTCAAAAACTCTCTCTGCAACTCACTAACCTGCTTTTGGAAAACCTGAATGATATTTAATAATCTCTGAACCTGGTTGCATGAATTTCAGCACTTTGCGAACTCCATCTGATTACCTTGGATAATCGGAGAGGATTTATTTTAAACTCAACGGCAGTATTTTTGACCACCACTTCAAATCTACATTCGCCCAGGAATCTTCGCAGGTGTCCTGCCACTCCAAATCCCCCATGCTTGTGCCCCATTGACTCCAGCTGGTCAGGCTGAGAAGGGTGCACCTGCCCTGCAGCAAGTGCCACCATTGGACGCACCCCAAAGTCGGGTTGGATTCTCCGATTCTGTGGCTAAGTGCCGACGCCAGCGTGGGAACTGTGGCGTTCTATGACCCCAAAATCAGCATTGAACCCTCACCGATTCCGGGACTGGTGAGGGGCTAGCAGCTGTGCCAGGTAGAACACCCGGCTCCCACACAGAAAACAGCCGGAGAATGGCCGCGTCAGTGGCCCCGCATGCGCACGCCGACGACCTGCAGCTGTTGCACAATACAACATGGCGCAGGCCAGATAGTGACAACCTGGATCCCACCTCGCCACCCCGGACCACCCCCCCACCAGTCGCTCCAGCCCACGCCGAAGCCCCCAGCCAACGGCACGGCTCCCCTCCCGACTGTGGCGGCGCTGGACAAAGTCCGTAGCCGCCACGTGAGGTTCACGAAAATGGAGAGTACAAGTGAACAGCGCCATCATGAACTCGGACCATCAGGGGCAGAGCATCGGGGGAGGGCCTTCAGGTAACGTCCTGAGTCCATCTCAATGGTGTGTGGTGTATTCCCTGATGACGCCGACTTGGAGAGGGTGGAGGTCCGAAAACAGACGCCGCCCCTGATTCGGTCGTAAACATATATTCCCCGTTTAATCGACGATTATGAAATCGGCATTGGGCAATGGAGAATCCCGCCCATCATCTCAGATGATAAATTGCCCTTAGTGTCCAAAATTGCCCTTAGTGTTGGGTGGGGTTACTGGGTTATGGGGATAGGGTGGAGGTGTTAACCTTGGGTAGGATGCTCTTTCCAGGAGCCGGTGCAGACTTGATGGGCTGAATGGCCTCCTTCTGCACTGTAAATTCTATGTAAAAAAAAAATTAACAGGGCATAATCATTAGCAGTCTGCCCCCTACTCTGCTGTGGATGTTGGGTTTCTCCCAGACATAGCCAAGATTTAGGATAATGAAGAGGATGTACAATGGTGGCACGGGTGTTCAATGCAGCACTGTACCTTTTCATGCAATGTTATTTTATCTCCACTTTCAAGGCTGAATATTACTCCTTTATTAGTTCCATTCTCCCCATGCTTGACGTTCAGCAATGCAAGGTAGTTCCACTCGGTGACATTTTAAACGTCTGCTAGGGTGTGATGTCAGGTAAGTGTGATTAACCTGATGAAGCCGTCCAATAACATGTGAGGATGTTACTTTGCTCAGGAAACCCTCCTGAGATAAGAGAACACCAGTCCAAATGGGGGTTCATTACATGACTGTGCATTGGTTTAGGATTAATGGCAAGGATTGACCTTTGAGAGATGGACAATGTCAAGCACTGTACTGGAATGAAAGTGATGCTCTGGTACAGTGATCGGTAATACGGCCCATCTGGGTTCTGAGTGTGGCCCATGAGATATTTTGTTGACTATTGCTCAAGCGCAGGGTTGCCACATTCAACTGATTTCCATCCACGCATACTTTTTCTTACCAGTATGACAGAAGTGATATGCACGTAATGCAAAGGCACATGAAGTGAGGTGAATGCTGCTTACACACATCACTGACTGTGAGAGCCGTGCAGTCCCTCTGAGTCCAAAGTGGAAACATTTCTTTTGTTTTGAAATTGTTGACGGTTCTATTAATATATAAATGATTAAGCATTTTCCATAACTTGTGAAATATTCAGTATGTATTAACTGTATTTAATCCTATTCATTGGTTCCCACAGTTTGGTGAACAATCTCCTGCCCACTGAGATGAAGGAGGGCCATTCATTGCCCTAGATTGCCCGTCACTGCCCTTAGTACATCTCCTATGCTCATCAGTATCTATGACGTTACCATTGATGACTGTGTCAAAATCTCCCCAGGATGCCAAGGCAATGCGGGATGCAAAACGTGACAGGCTTCCGTTAAATGCAGGCTCACACGTGATTGACAATAATCACACAACGGTCCTGCGGAGCCACTCTGTATGAGTACAATGCTCAATAACTTGCAGGCTTGTGTCCATGCTGTCATGTTACAGGTCACTGTCCTGGTCTCCAACGGCATCTTGGGACTCAATAACAACATTAGGCCTCTGCATTAATCATGAATGAGAACAGGCATTTGGAGAGATAGTGCTGACTGAATGTAGCACTACCTTCAGATGGTTAAGCGATAACCAATGGCGGATAGTTTTCCATTTAGAATGCGTAAGTACATCGATGTATGCAATAGAATTTCTGCCATGGCCGCTGGTTTTTGTGCTCCATAGCTGTAAGGACTGCACAATGTGTAGTTGCTTAGGGTTGTGTGCTAGTGGAGTGCTTATCCCATGACACAGTGGCCACATGCTCCCGAAGCACCCCAGGCCTTTCAAGGATGCTCCTATCATTAGGGTTCAAGATGCTTTATGCTTCCTGTGTGATGCACCATCAATTGGACTCGAGTTGTGAAGTAGTTCCAAACAACAGGCTTTAATACACTAGATGTGTGCCCGGCAGTAGACTTACAGAGAAAGGCCAACTGCCAGCCGGTACGGGTTCTTATACCCTGCCTCGTAGGCGGAGCTACCAACCTGTCAGCCAATCGGCGGGTAGTCACATGACTAGCCTCAGCCAATTGGCAGAGAGGCACATGACTTGCCTGAGCCAATGGGCAGTGAGTCTTCTGCACCAATGGCAGCATTGTTCTAAGGTACCGTAATCTCCCTAGTCATACTACCACACTCTGTTATAATTTTCGGATTGATACTCTTGCGTCAGATGTTGAAGATGACTATGAAGGCTATATCTTCCCTGCAGGGAAGGATAGGGACTGTGCTCCTGTCAACTTGTCTTCACCTTATTCATCCTGGAATCTTGTAGCTATGAGGTCTGTGTTGTTCATCTGCAATGGCATCCTTATGTTCCTCACTCTCTGAAAATTTGTTCCTATCTATGTCTTCATCATTTGAGGAGACATATAGCTCCTTCATGTCTCCTTGTGGCAAAACATCCCCTCTTTGCAGCGCTAGGTTGTGCAGGTCAAAGAAAACAACAATGACGCGGGAAGTCTTCTGTGGTGAGTGTTGGAGAATCCTAGCTGATCGGTCCAAACATCTGAATGTATTGTGAAGAGGCCAAAGGTCTGCTCCAATCAGGATCCCTGTGGCTGAATGTGCAGCATTTTATTGCTCCTCAAATGCACTCTGTGGGTGATGAATGATGAAATTAGCCACATCTTTAGCCCTTATCACCGAGGAGCCAACCTTTAAATGCAAGAAATTTGTGGCACGCACGAGTGACTCAAGATGCAAGAGTCATGAGAGTTCCTTGGTCACCTCGCCCTACCCAGCCCAATCTAGCCCAAGCTGAACTTGAAAGAGTGAATTCCGTTGCTAATAATGAATCTTAGAGGCTGCGGCCAGGGAGCTCTCAAGGCCACATGTGTGCAGTTGATGGCGTGTTGCGCTTCTGGAAAATCTAATATCACAGCAACTCCCACAACTCTGGCATCATGGCTTGCTTCTTCCATGCAGAACTGCACGTAATGGTCAACTTTATTGAAAAGGGCATCTGGCACTTCGCTTGTAGTTATGTGTCGCCAATTGTGAGATGCCACAGAGGCCCTCAGTGGAGTCCTGCAAGGATCCACTGGCAAAAAGGTTGAGTGCAGCAGTAATTATAAGTGCAACCAGCATTGGAAGCCTTTCTGTCTGGGTGGTGTGAGTTCCTCATGGAGAATGTGACAAATATGAGCTACCACATCCCTAGACATGTGAAGGCATCTGTGGCACTGTCCTTTGCTCATCTCTATGTATGAGCAATGCATTCTGTAGATCCTTAGTCGTACCAAATATCTCCCTCTTCAACAGTATCCGGGTCGTCCAGGGACCCCACTTGCCCTTGTTTCTCAGGATGACAGTCTTCCCCAAACTTCCCAGAGCTCTGTCGTTTGGGAATGGGCCATTTGTCTCCTCATTCAGATCAAAACTACCAAGAAGGCAGCGTTGCCTCAGCCTGCATTCTCCGCTCCTCCTGGTATCTGTGAAGTATAGATTTAAGACATCACTGCACCTTCCTCTTGATTTCTGTCTCACCATTCCCAAGCCAGGAAGCCAGTGTGAATCCACAAGCCCCCCCCTCATCCAAGTCATACCATCCCCAGGTCACCCTCACATTAGGTGACTGATCATCCTGCTTGGATATGACTGGGCATAAGTAAAGAGGCTTTTGATCAGGATGTGTGCACCCATGTGCTGTTACCCTCACTCAGTCACTTTACCTCCGTTAGCACCAGTAGTCTAGCCTTGTACTAATATCGTGAGTGTAAGCATCATGCCCTGAAAGCCTTGATCATTAAACTGAGAATATTGAAGCTTTTTTAAAAATTAAGAGTACAATTCATTTTTTTCCAATTAAGAGGCAGTTTAGCCTGGCCAATCCACCTGCCTTGCACATCTTTTGGGTTATGGGGGTGAGGCCCACACAGACACGGAGTAATGTGCAAACTCTACACAGACAGTGACCCGGGGCCAGGATCAAATCCGGGTCCTCGATGCCGTGTGGCAACAGTGCTAACCACTGCACCACTGTGCCACCCCTGAGAATATTGAAGCTTGTAGTGCAATGTAGTTTCTGTCCATCAACCATGGTCTTTGACTGTTTGGTCCTCCGTCCCTTTATTCGTACCTCTGTCAGGGACGGGTGCCAAATCAGGCCAGCTCAAATATAGCCCCAAACCTTGGCGGGTTGCCATACGAATGTGTGTCAAGAGTGAATGTATTATACTCCTTCAATGGACATTTGACCGTCAAAAAGAATCCCAGCTAAACCTTGTTCCCCATGTCTTCAGCTGATAATTATTAGGATGCCCCTTCAATTAGCCCAAAATTGTAGTCGAGAACAAGCATTGAGATCCATCCCCTATCATGTTTTTCACACTTCTTTTTCCAACCGCATCATTACTGTCCAGAGGCAAAGATGGTGCTGCGAACTATTGTGACTGCCACCAATACCTTTCCACCTGACTTATCAGTGATAGGCAGCATGGTTTTGTGCGGGGAAGGTCATGTCTTACAAACCTAATAGAATTATTTGAGGAAGTGACAAAGTTAATTGATGAGGGAAGGGCTGTAGATGTCGTATACATGGACTTTAGTAAGGCGTTTGATAAGGTTTCCCATGGCAGGTTGATGGAAAAAGTGAAGTCGTATGGAGTTCAAGGTGTACTAGCTAGATGGATAAAGAACTGGCTGGGCAACAGGAGACAGAGAGTAGTGGTGGAAGGGAGTGTGTCAAAATGGAGAAGGGTGACTAGTGGGGTTCCACAGGGATCCGTGCTCGGACCACTGTTGTTTGTGATCTACATAAATGACCTGGAGGAAGGTAGAGGTGGTCTGATTAGCAAGTTTGCAGATGATACTAAGATTGGTGGAGTTGCAGATAGCGAGGAGGACTGTCAGAGAATACAACAAAATATAGATAGATTGGAGAGTTGGGCAGAGAAATGGCAGATGGAGTTCAATCCAGGCAAATGCGAGGTGATGCATTTTGGAAGATCAAATTCAAGAGCGGACTATATGGTCAATGGAAGGGTCTTGGGGAAAATTGATGTGCAGAGAGATCTGGGAGTTCAGGTCCATTGTACCCTGAAGGTGGCAACGCAGGTTGATAGAGTGGTCAAGAAGGCATACAGCATGCTTGCCTTCATCGGACGGGGTATTGAGTACAAGAGTAGGCAGGTCATGTTACAGTTGTATAGGACTTTGGTTCGGCCACATTTGGAATACTGCGTGAAGTTCTGGTCGCCACATTACCAGAAGGATGTGGATGCTTTGGAGAAGGTGCAGAGGAGGTTCACCAGGATGTTGCCTGGTATGGAGGGTGCTAGCCATGAAGAAAGGTTGAGTAGATTAGGATTGTTTTTGTTGGAAAGACGGAGGTTGAGGGGGGACCTGATTGAGGTCTACAAAATTATGAGAGGTATGGACAGGGTGGACAGCAACAAGCTTTTCCCAAGAGTGGGGGTGTCAATTACAAGGGGTCACGATTTCAAGGTGAGAGGTGAAAAGTTTAAGGGAGATGTGCGTGGAAAGCTTTTTACGCAGAGGGTGGTGGGTGCCTGGAACGCTTTACCAGCAGAGGTGGTAGAGGCGGGCACGATAGCGTCATTTAAGATGCACCTGGACAGGTATATGAACGGGTGGGGAACAGAGAGAAGTAGACCTTGGAAAATAGGAGACAGGTTTAGATAAAGGATCTGGATCGGCGCAGGCTGGGAGGGCCGAAGGGCCTGTTCCTGTGCTGTAATTTTCTTTGTTCTTTGTTCCCATCACCAACAAACATCCTCCCATCCTCCTTCATAATCATCACCTTCTAATTTCTACCCCTCCCGCAACTATACGTCACCCCCCACCCCATTACCCTTGACCCTGATGTGCTGGTGGATATCTCTGTTCTCCCCACGTTCTCGTCAATGCTAATTGCTGATTTCACCCCTCCCTTTCTTGACGCTACCTGCACCCTCACTTTCAGTGACCCCGCCTATGAGACTCTACAAAAGGAACCCCATGATTCTGAATTTGCCAATCTATCGGATACAGGTGCCTCCCATCAATGTCACTGTGCCCTCTGTTTTCCATTACTGTGACTCTATCCCCCAGGATCAAATGTCTTAGCACCACAAACCATTCAGCGCATAACCATCACTGCCCAGAGAGTGTTTCCCCAAACCAAGACATGCGTGCCATCGAAAGTTCTCTAACATCACCTGCACAGACCCTGGAAAATCAGTTATAACTATCCCCAGCAGTGTGGCCTCCATCTCAGGACAATCTGTTATAACTGACCCTGAGAGTGTGATCTCAGCCCCAGGACAATCTGTGACTCCTCCTTGGATAGTCTTGCCTGAGGACAGTCATTCGCTACCAGCCCCCCTACCCACGCCATCATGCCTTTGTCCATTCCCTTCTCTCCCAAGTTCCACTAGCTCACTCCCAGTCATACCTCTGCCTTCCCCTTCCACACTGATATTGTCTCCCATGCATCAGCCTTGGTGTAGATTCTGCCAATCACTGAGACCTCATGGCAGATCACCCACAATGTGCACCTGGTGATCGGAAAATGGCGAAGGTGCAAAGGTGAATACCGTCCGGGGGGGGGGGGGGGGGGGGGGGGGGGGGGGGGGGCATCATGCCTGGGCAGTACCCGACAATTGCACTTGCAAGAAATGGCTTGTTAGGCAATTTCAGACAGCAGTTAAGAGTCAACCATATAGTGCGGCGCAGTGGGGCAGTGGCTTGCACGGCTGCCTAGGGCGCTGAGGATCCGGGTTCGATTCCGGCCCAGGGTCGCTGTCTGTGTGGAGTTTGCACGTTCTCCCTGTGTCTGTGTGGGTTTCACCCCCACAACCTAAAGATGTGCAGGGTAGGAGGATTGGCCACACTAAATTGCCCTTTTATTGGAAAAAAATAATTGGGTACTATAAATTTATTTTAAAAAAAGAGTCAACCACATGTGGAATCATACGTAGACCAGACTGAGTAAAGACAGCAGAGATCCTTCACTAAAGGATACAAGGTCACACTTACCTCTGTTTTCTGCGTAGGGGAGCTTTGCCTGCCGGAACTCCTCAGTGCAGCAAGAGGTCAGGTTACCATTTTTAAATGTCGTCCCAATCTCCTGAGCCCCTGACGCGACACCCAAACACCCCCCAAGTCCCAACTCACTATAAGGGAGGCCCCCGGCATCCGCACAGGGCACCCCCCCTCCCCCCCCCCCCCTCCCCCCCCCCCCCCCCCCTCTCCCCCCCACCGGCCTGATCACTACCACACAAACAATTCCAGCTTGGCACCTTTGCATTGCCCATCTGGCACCCTGGCAGTGCCCCTGCCAATTGGAAGTGCCAGGCTGGCAGTACCAAGGTGCCTAAGTGGAATCAGCAGTGTCAGGGTACCAACCTGCCCAGAGGGCATGCACTAGGGCTTTCAATCTCCTGAGTGACCCCCATGAGTGCCATTCTGTCTGCTCCCGGTTTGTGGTGACCAGCACTGAACTGTACTCACCCGAGGTCTCCAAGGCAAGAGAGTTTTTAAAAATAAATTTAGAGTATCCAATTATTTTTTTTCCAATTAAGGGCCAATCCACCTAACCTGCACATCTTTGGGTTGTGGGGGTGAAACCCCTGCTGACGTGGGGAGAATGTGCAAACTCCACACGGACAGTGACCCAGGGCCAGGATTCGAACCCGGGTCCTCAGCGCCGCAGTCCCAGTGTTATCCACTGTACTACATGCCGCCCAAAGCAAGAGAGTTAGATCCCATGCCTTGGGTATGCATATTAGAGTGAGAGTAGCTGTCTCACTCTAATATGCAGATTTGCCAGAAAGTGATGCCGCCCACAATGGGCAGGATCACATTGCGAATTCTCGAGAAATTGCGTTAGATCTCGCGCAGCATGGAGGGCCAGGAAGATCCTGGAAGTGGGATCTCCTGGCATCAACTGGTTGCGCTGTGCCGTGCGCGCTGCTTTTTGGCCGCAGTGTGACCGGTAGATCCGACCCAAGATTGTAACAGTTACAGATTTAATTCAGGGTGTAGGTGCAAGCTATACAGAGAAGAATGGGTTGGGGGCCCATTGACCACTAAGTACTGCTTCTTGATTTACTTTGCCTTCGCTGCTCGTACTCAATGGGTTATGAATATCTATGTGAACTGCCCAAGGATATTCTTGTGTTCCAAGCTATCGATGGGTGCAACTTGTTTTCCATTGGTAGTGAAGTTCACTGTGATCATCTGGGCAATGTTCTCCATCACAATATTTCGAGTAGAAATTCCTTAAGGCCATTTTGGAGACTGAACTGAATGCAATACATGGAACACAAATATAATCAGGAAGCCCAAGTCGGAACTCACTGCCTACTAGGATGGAAGCCAAGACAATGAATGATTTCAAATGGAAATTAGATTAACACTCGAGGGAATTAAAATTTCATGGCTACGAAGATAAAGCTGGGAAATAAGACTGTCTGGCTTGCGGTACAGAAAGTTGGCATGACTCGGTGGGCCATGACTCCTTCTCTGGCATAACAACTTTAAGATCCACAACTAGGCCTTGGATCTCATAGACTTGATTTTGATCAGTGTCCGGCACCTATTATGGCTCCACAATCATCTCATCCATTTGGAATGATCAATATTGGGGTACATGCTTGGTTGATGCTGATCCGAAGGTGCAAACTACTGGAAGAACAATGAGTTGAGAGTCCATTGCGGTGACCTGAGCACCCATTGTTGATTTCCCTTGCCTCCACTGCTCTTTACTTGATGATATCCTATACTACGTATCTTGCCCTTTCACTTAGATTGCTGAATTTAAAAAAAACAGCACAGCCCAAGGCCAGAAATCTCATTGCCATGCTTTTTGCAAAGTTGCTGAACACGTCTCGTTACACCAATGCCAATAATGTTTTCTAACATCACAATTACTTTAGAAGTTGTTAAAAATGCCTCTTGGCAGGTGCTGTATGTGAAAATTATCATCCGACATATCAAATATTTTAATGCAAAAGTAGAAGATTATTATTTTTCCTGTGTGCCGACTAATGAATATTCTGGATTATACTGCCTTGAACTGGTACGGTTTGTTTAATCAGTAATGTGTCATGACTTTGTAAGGGAGAGTTTGCTTATAACCTTTCCTAAGTAAGTTTGGGGTGGGCACAATACGTTTCACAAATCTAACATTGGAAGCTGAATTATTAGGAGCCCAGAGCTTCAGTGACTGTAAACAGAACAATACATTTTCAAAGTGGAAAAGAATACCAAAGGAAAAGATTGCTTTTAAATTGCAGGCAGAATTAACTATTTTCTGTTCAATTTAGATTCAAATTTGCCCTCCAACCAAGCTGTATCAATACCTTAGACAATATTAGCTCTTCTTCAAATGAGGATGCCAGTTTACCTTCACAATGCTTCAGGGATGCTAAAATCTCACCCTTTGGAATACTAGAAAGCTGATTTTGGGTGTAATCGTCAATCCTGTGCGAATGGTGCTCAAAATAGCGCAAATTTTCAAATTGACGACTTTATTCTCAAACCTCTGATCAAACTCATTACACATTGCTGAATGTAAAGTCTTCCATTAACCTGTGCAATCAGACAGCATTTATAAAATGTCGATACAGTTGAAAATGGGTTATTACAAAAAAGAAGCATTTTCAGCAAATATCGCGCCAAGTTCTGGTGTAATCTAATTTTACAAAGCTATACAAAATATTTACTAATGTTGCCAATGCACATTATTCATTTTCTTAGTAAAATAAATATTTTTTAATTCAAACTTTTAATAGATGCCCTTGCACCTGAAAAGAGCTTTGCTTTAAGAACCTCATCATGGGTCCTTAAATGGGCACAATTAGCAGCAAGTTGCCATGGTGATTAATTCAGCATGAGTGTGTGACTGGCTTTCTGGGCCGAGCTGGCTCCCAGCCCAATGGGTTTTAAGGCAACAGAAAAGATCGCGGATGCTCAGTCTACTGGATGTAATTTATGGTTGAAGGTCCTCAATCTTTACTCGTTTGCCCGATTTTGAATAACCTTTCAAAGGGTTCTCTGTACCTGAAAAATGTCATATCACAACAGAATTATTAACACATCCAGAAGTTTTTTTAAAGAAAGAGAAAGTCCAAGCTGGGATAGGGCCATCAAGGGGTGGACAGGACAGGGCAAAACCACAGGCAGCGACGGAGAAATGGAAGTGGCAGAAATATTAAACAATTACCTTGCTTAAGCATTTAGCAGAAAGAAGGAGCAGTTGGGCATGGCGTCAGAAGATAAGATTGGAAATGATATAACCACATTTAAAATGAAAAGAGGAAATATATTAAATAATTTAATCAAATGCAGACAGGATAAAATCCTTGGTTTGGGCAAATTGCAAAAGTTCACTTTAAAATAATCTAGAAAAAAGAAAGGAGAGGTGTTACTATACATATTGAATAATTTGTTACAAAAAACATGTTGTGACTGAGGACTGGTGGACAACTAATATCGTACCTGCATTTAAGAAGGATGATGGTGTATGCCCAGGTATAGATCAGGCAGCTTAAGTTTGGTGGCAGGAAGTATTATCGAAACCATATTAAAGAAAAAAATAGAAAAGTAACATTCGCACCGCAGAAGTGCCAGACAATGACTGTGTCCATCAAGGGAGAACCTAACCATCTCCCCTTGACATTCAATGGCATTCCCATCACTGAATCCCTAGCATCAACATCCTGGGGTTACCATTGACCAGAAACTGAACTGGACCACTGATATATGGGTGGCACGGTGGCACAGTGCTGCTGCCTCAGTGTCAGGGACCTGGGTTCAATTCCAGTCTTGGGTGTCTGTCTGTATGGGTTTACTCCGGGTGCTCTGGTTTCCTCCCACTGTTCAAAGGTGTGCAGGTTAAGTGGATTGGCCATGCTCAGTTGCCCCTTAGTGTCCAAAATGTTAGGTGTAGGTTACAGGCATAGGGTAGGGGTGTGGGCTTAGATAGGGTGTTCTTTCGGAGGGTCAGTGCAGACTTGATGGGCCGAATGGCCTCCTTTTGCATTGTAGGGATTATATGATTCTATGCTTAGTCATGATTCTATGATTCTATAAATATGGTGGCTACAAGAGTAGGACAAAGACTGAAATTCTGTGCCGAGTAACTCTCCTGTTTCCCCAAAGCCTGCCGACTATCTGCAAGGCACAAGTCAGGAGTGTGCTGGAATAGTCTCAACTTGCCTGGATGAGTGCAGCTCCAACAATAGTCTGGAAGCTCGACACCATCCAGGACAAAGCAGCCCGCTTGATTGGCATCCCATTCACCATCTTAAACATTCACCCCCACCACCAACAAACAGTAGCAACAATGCATACCATCTAAAAGATCATAGAATCCATAGAATACTTACAGTGCAGAAGGACGCCATTCAGCCCATCGAGTCTGCACCAACACTCCAAATGTGCATGCTACCTAGGCCCAATCCCCAGCCCTAACCCCGTATGCCTGGAACCCCACCCAACCTTTATTATGGCCAATCCACCTAACCTGCACATCTTGGACTGTGGGAGGAACCTGGAGCATCACGCAGACATGGGGAGGACATGCAAACGCCACACAGTCACCCAAGGTCGGAGTTGGACCCGGGTCCCTGACATTGTGAGGCAGCAGTGCGAGCCACTGTGCCACCGTGCCACCTCGCTGCAGCTCCTCAGTGAACCTCCTCCAACAACACCTTCCAACTCACAAACAACACCAAGAAGGACCACCAGCTGCAAGTTCCCTTCCAGGCTCTGTGATATCCTGACTGAGAACTATACTGTTGTTTCTTCATTGTCACTGGGTAAGTCCTTAAGAACACTGTGGGTGGGGCTACACCACATTCTCTGCAAGAGTTCAAGAAGGCAGCACGTCACAGCCTTCTCAAGGACAATTAGGGATGGGCAATAAATGCTGGCCTAGCCAGCGACACCCACATCCTGTGAACGGATACGAAAAGAAGAAAAGCATCTGGAAACCAAAATTAGAATAATAGCTAGCATGGATTTCAAACGTCGTCTTGCTTGACTAAACCTGTAGAATTCTTCGATGAGGTAACAGGAAAAGTAGGGAAGGATAATTTAGTAGATTTAATTAATCTAGATTTACAAAGTTGTCCCGAAATAGGCTAATGAAGAAAGTCGGGGAATACAGAGCAGTGACACAAGCAGCAGGATTAGAGGAGTAACAGAATCTAGAGATACAAACGCACCAGTCCCTAAAAACAGTGATGCAGATTAACAAGGCTATTAAAAAACAACAAGGGTTTATTTCTAAAGGAATAGAATTAAAAATTAGAGAGGTTAAGCTAAATTTGTACTAAACCTTACTTCGAGCGTATTGAGGGCGCTATTCTCCGGCCTCATTAAACTTTCGCTCAAGTGAAACGAGGCTGGTAAATAGCGGGAGAGGAGAAAAACGAGAACTGCGCCAGGCGCCAAACAGTTTGCGACACAATCGGCCCGCTCCCCTAGGTGAAATGGTGATCTCGCCGTCGCAAAGCAAGAAACCAATTTTTTTTTAAATTCATGCATGGGATGTGGGCGTCGCTGGCTGGGCAAACATTTATTGCCCTTCCCTGAGGGCAATTAAGAGTTAACCACATTGTTGTGGGTCTAGTGTCACATGTAGGCCAGACCAGGTAAGGACAACAGATTTCCTTCCCTAAGGGACATTAGTGAACTAGATGGGTTTTTATGACAATCGACAAAGGTTTCATTGTCACCTTTAGACTTTTTTTTAAAAAATAATTTTTATTGAAAGAATTTTTTACATGAAGATATTTACCCCAACTAACTATAAAATATTACAAAATATTCCCTCTTAACAAATATCCCCCCCCGCCCGAACTCGCACGCGCGTTGTCCCTCCCCCCCTCCCCCCTCCCCCAAAAACAAACAAAGCAACAATCAACATCAAACATGAACTGCGAGCAAATTTGCCCGCATTTCAACCGTAAGTAACCCACCACAACCGTTGTTGCCACCCCCCCCCCCCTCCCCTCCCCCCCGGGTTGCTGCTGCTGCGACCTCTGTACCCTATCTCTGAGCCAAAAAGTCGAGGAAAGGCTGCCACCGCCTGAAGAACCCTTGTACCGACCCTCTCAGGGCGAATTTGACCCTTTCCAACTGAATAAAGCTTGCCATGTCATTAATCCAAGTTTCCACGCTTGGAGGCCTCGCGTCCTTCCACTGTATTAGTATCCTTCTTCGAGCAACTAGGGACGCAAAGGCCAGTACTCCGGCCTCTCTCGCCTCCTGTACCCCCGGCTCCACCCCAACCCCAAAGATCGCAAGTCCCCATCCTGGTTTGACCCTGGATCCCACCACCCTCGACACCGTCCTTGCCACCCCCTTCCAGAACTCCTCCAGTACCGGACATGCCCAAAACATATGGACATGGTTCGCTGGACTTCCCGAACACCTGACACATCTGTCCTCACCCCCAAAGAACCGACTCATCCTTGTCCCCGTCATATGGGCTCTATGAATGAGGCTAAGCCTCGCACACGAGGAGGAAGAATTAACCCTCTCCAGGGCATCAGCCCATGTCCCATCCTCTATCTGTTCTCCCAGCTCCCCCTCCCACTTGGCTTTCAGCTCCTCTACTGATGCCTCCTCCACCTCCTGCATTACTTTGTAGATGTCCGATATCCTCCCCCCTCCGACCCAGACCCCCGAGAGCACCCTATCACTCGCCCCCCTACTGGGGAGCAAGGGAAACCCTTCCACCTGGCGTCTAGCAAATGTCTTCACCTGCAAATGTCTAAACATGTTTCCCGGGGGGAGCCCGAATTTCTCCTCCAGCTCTCTCAGGCTCGCAAACCTCCCATCTACAAACAGATCCTTCAGCTGCCTGATGCCCACCCTGTGCCAGCTCTGAAATCCCCCGTCCATGTTCCCCGGGATGAATCTATGGTTCCCTCTTAACGGTGCCTCCATCAGACCTCCCACTTCCCCCCTGTGTCGCCTCCACTGCCCCCAGATCTTGAGGGTGGCCGCCACCACCGGGCTCGTGGTGTACCTCGTGGGAGGGAGCGGCCATGGCGCCGTTACTAGGGCCCCCAGGCTTATGTTGCCACAGGACGCCCTCTCCATTCGTTTCCAAGCTGCCCCCTCCCCTTCCATCATCCACTTGCGCACCATCGATACATTTGCCGCCCAGTAATACCCCGAAAGATTGGGTAATGCCAGCCCTCCACTATCCCTACTCCGCTCCAGGAAGACCCTCCTCACCCTTGGGGTGCCGTGCGACCACACGTAGCTCATGATGCTACTCGTCACCTTTTTGAAAAAGGCCCTAGGGAGGAAGATGGGCAAGCACTGAAATAAAAACAAAAACCTCGGGAGGACCGTCATTTTAACGGACTGCACTCTGCCCGCCAGCGACAGCGGCACCATGTCCCACCTTTTAAATTCCTCCTCCATCTGTTCCACCAGCCTGGAGAAGTTCAGCTTGTGGAGAGTCCCCCAGTTCCTTGCCACCTGCACCCCTAAATATCTAAAACTCTTTCCTGCTCTCTTAAACGGGAGTCTCTCGATTCCCTCTTCCTGGTCCCCTGGGTGTATCACAAATACCTCACTCTTGCCCAAGTTTAGCTTGTACCCCGAAAAGTCCCCAAATTCTGCTAGCAGTTCCATCACCTCCGGCATTCCCCCTTCTGGGTCTGCCACGTATAGCAGCAGGTCGTCCGCGTACAGCGATACCCGGTGCTCCTCCCCGCCCCTTGTCAGCCCTCTCCACCCCCCTGAGCCCCTCAGTGCCATCGCCAACGGTTCAATTGCCAGTGCGAAGAGCAGGGGGGACAAGGGGCACCCCTGTCTGGTCCCCCGGTGGAGCCCAAAATACTCCGATCTCCTACCATTCGTCACTACACTTGCCGTCGGGGCCGAATAAAGCAGCTTCACCCATTTAATAAATCCCTCCCCAAATCCAAACCGTTCCAGCGTCTCCCACAGGTACTTCCACTCCACCCTATCAAATGCTTTCTCCGCGTCCAATGCCACCACTATCTCCGCCTCACCCTCCACTGCCGGCATCATGATGACGTTTAGCAGTCTCCGCACGTTCGTATTAAGCTGCCGCCCTTTCACAAAACCCGTCTGGTCCTCGTGTATCACCCCTGGCACACAATCCTCTATCCTGGTAGCCAGGATCTTTGCCAGCAACTTGGCGTCCACATTCAGGAGCGAGATAGGCCTATATGACCCACACTGCACGGGGTCCTTGTCCCGCTTCAAGATCAGAGAGATCAGTGCCTGCGACATTGTCGGGGGCAGAGCCCCCCCCTCCCATGCCTCGTTGAAGGCTCGTACCAGCACAGGGCCCACCAAATCCGCATATTTTTTGTAAAATTCCACCGGGAACCCGTCTGGCCCCGGCACCTTCCCCGTCTGCATATGCCCAATCCCCTTGACTAGCTCCTCTAACCCTATCGGCGCCCCCAGCCCCTCTACCAGCTCCTCTTGGACCTTGGGGAACCTCAATTTGTTGAAGAAGCCCTCCATCCCCCCTCCCCTCGTCGGCGGCTCTGACCGATACAGCTCCTTATAGAAGTCTCTGAAGACCCCATTTACTTCTGGCCCCTTCTGCACTACGTTCCCACCCCTCTCCCTCACTCCCCCAATTTCTCTAGCCGCATCCCGCTTGCGGAGCTGATGCGCCAACATCCTACTCGCCTTCTCCCCATATTCATAAATCGCGCCCTGCGCCCTTCTCCACTGTGTCTCTGCCTTTCTGGTGGTCAACAGGTCGAACTTAGCCTGCAAACTGCGCCGTTCCCCCAACAGCCCCTCCTCTGGTGCCTCCGCATATCTCCTATCCACGTCCAAAAGCTCCCCCACCAGCCTCTCCCTCTCCTGTCTCTCCTTCCTTTCCCTATGTGCCCGTATGGAGATCAGCTCCCCCCGGATCACCGCCTTCAGGGCCTCCCAGACCATCCCCACCTGCACCTCCCCCGTGTCATTAATGTCCAGATATCTTTCAATGCTCTTCCGGACCCTCTTACACACCTCCTCATCCGCCAGCAACCCCACATCCAGGCGCCACAGCGGACGCTGGTCTCGCGCCTCCCCCATTTCCAAATCTACCCAGTGTGGCGCATGGTCTGAGACCGCTATAGCCGAGTACTCCACTTCCCGTACTTTCGGGATCAGTCCCCTGCTCAATACAAAGAAGTCAATTCTAGAATAGACTCTGTGGACATGGGAGAAAAAGGAATACTCCCTCGCCCTCGGCCTCCCAAACCTCCAGGGATCTACCCCTCCCATCTGCTCCATAAACCCCCTTTAACACTTCTGCCGCTGCCGGCCTCCTACTCGTCCTTGAACTCGATCTGTCCAGCACGGGGTCCAGCACTGTGTTGAAGTCCCCCCCCCATGATCAGGCCCCCTGCCTCCAGGTCCGGAATGAGGCCCAGTAGGCGCCTCATGAAGCCAGCGTCGTCCCAATTCGGGGCATACACATTAACCATCACCACTTTCTCCCCCTGTAGCCTACCCTTAACCATGACATATCTACCCTCTTTATCCGCCACCACCTCCGCCGCCACGAACGACACCCTCTTCCCTACCAGGATCGCCACCCCCCCGGTTCTTTGCGTCCAGTCCTGAGTGGAACACCTGTCCCACCCACCCCCTTCTCAGGCGGACCTGGTCCGCCACCTTCAAATGGGTCTCTTGTAGCATTGCTACATCCGCCTTCAGTCCCTTCAAATGCGAGATTACTCTCGTTCTCTTGACCGGCCCATTCAGCCCCCTCACATTCCAAGTGATCAGCCGGGTCGAAGGGCAGCCCGCCCCTCTCCCCTGCCGACTAGCCATATTCTGTCACCTGCTCGCCCCGAGTCAGCCCTCCCCTTCTGACCCGCTCCCCATGGCGATGGCGCCCTCCCCCTACCCCTCCGGTCCTCAACTTCTCCTCCCTGGCCTTTTCAGTAGCAACCCGGTAGCCCCCCCCTTCCCCCCTCCCCCTCCCCCCCCCAGGCTAGGACCCCTCCTAGCCGCGATGCCCCCTCCATAGTACTTCCGTAAGTCAGCTGGTTTACGCTGACCTGGCTGCCCCTGCCACAATCCGACTCCTCCCGGCGTGGGGGACATCCCCCCCCTTACCACCCCTCCCTGACCCCGCTCCAGCGCGGGAAAGGGAGCCATTGCTGACCACGCCCCTTCCTCCCACCCTCCTCCCTCCTCTGCCCCGCGCGCGGGAAACCAGAGGAAAGCCCGCGCTTTCGCCCTGCCACTCCCCACCCCTCCATCTTCAGTTCCACCCCCGTCCCCGATCCCACACCAATAAAAAGAACCCCCACAAGAAACACATACCCCCGGTACTCCCCCCCCACCCCGCCCCCCCAACATAACATTATAAATAACAGAAAAGAGAAAAAAACCTGGTAAAGAGAAAAAAGGGGGTCCAAAAATACAGCCAAGTAAAAATCCAACCAAAAGAAAGCCACGTGTCCAGCTTAAAGTACCAGAGCGGCCACGACCGCCAAGTATCCCCCGGTTCTAGTTCGAGTCCAGCTTTTCTTCCTGGACAAAGGCCCACGCCTCCTCCGGGGGCTCGAAATAGTGGTGCTGGTCCTTATAGGTCACCCACAAGCGCGCTGGCTGCAGCATCCCGAATCTGATTCTCTTGTCATGCAGCACCGCCTTCGTCCGGTTGAACCGGGCCCGCCGCTTTGCCACCTCCGCACTCCAGTCCTGGTAGATCCTCACCGTCGAGTTCTCCCATTTGCTGCTCCTCTCTCTCTTGGCCCACCTCAGCACCCTCTCCCGGTCACTGAGTCGCTGGAACCGAACCAGCACCGCCCTCGGGGGTTCGTTTGCTCTTGGCTTCCTGGCCATTACTCTGTAGGCCTCCTCCAGTTCCAGGGGCGAAGGGACGGTCCCTGCCCCCATCAGTGAGCCCAGCATTTCTGCCACGTACCTCGGGAGGTCCGACCCCTCCAGCCCTTCTGCCAGGCCCAGGATCCTCAGGTTTTTCCGCCTCATGCGGGTATCCATCGCCTCCAGTTGGTTTTGCCATTTCAGGTGGAGTGCCTCGTGCACCTCCACCTTTCCCACGAGGACCGTGGCCTCCTCCTCCCTCACAGCCATCTCCTGCTGCAGCTCCCGAATTGACGCCTCTTGGGTCGCCTGGGCTCCCATCAGCCTGGTGGTCGTCGCGTTCATCGACTCCAGCAGCTCCACTTTCAGCTCCGTGAAGAAGCGCAGGAGAACGGCCTGCTGTTCTTCCGCCCATTTCCTCCAGTCCTCGGGTGCGCCGCCGGCCGCCATTTTGGGTTTCTTCCCCCGCTTTTTTCGGGGAGCTGCTACCGCTTTTTTTTCTGCCCCACTTCGGGTGACGACCATAAATTTTACAGGGTTCTCCTCTGGGAACCTTCCCCCACCAGGAATCGTCGTTCCAGCGCCGTTAGGGGCCCTCCAATCGGCCCGAAAACACCTTCCTCGCAGGAGCAGCCAAACGTGCGACTTAGCTGGTCATAGCCGCAACCGGAAGTCGTCACCTTTAGACTTTTAATCTTCAATAGACTTTTTATTGAAATTTCACCACCTGCCTTGGCGGGTTTCAAACCCAGGTTCCCAGAGCATGACTTTAGGCCTCTGCATTACAAGTCCAGTGACAATACCAATACGCCACTGCACCAGTTTCCCGTCATTCAGCAGCCTCACCAGCAAGAGGTCACCCTGGCGCTGATTAGTACTCCTTTTGAAAAACGTGAACCTGCTGGAAGGGCTTCAGAGAGGAGCCGAGAAGGTGAGTAGCCACCTTCGCTCACAGGCAGAGAGCCCGGGGGTTCTGGGATTGCCACCCCAGTGCTGGGGGGGGGGGGGGCTCCGCAGGGGTGGGCTGCCATGGGAGGATATGGGGGGTGCTGGGAAGGAGGGGCAACCAGGGGGCAACTGCACGCAGTTCCACCCATGCCAACCCCAGGATTAAGTGTACCCATCCCTGGGGCACCCCGAGTTCCTGCCTGACTGCCCCATTGACCACCATAGCCCCCACCAACTGCTGAGGCCTCTGGCTGTACAGCTGAAGGCTATTGCTAATAGGGAATTGGCAATCGTGGTTAAGTGAGCACTTACAACCCAGGTGGATTCCCATGGGTGGGCGGGCCTTGTAGCATGTGGAAGTCATTGCCTACCATCCCAATCACACCTTGATGCATGGACACTGTGCCTGAACACTGCAGGAGGCAGCACCAGACACACACAACATACGAACACCCATAGGGGTGTGGTGCCTGGAGAGATGGGCCACGATTTTGGAGGTCAGCCCGCATTGCGGAAGAAGATGACAGAGGCATCATGCTGGTTGTGCACAAAGGTGTTTATTATGTTTTTCAATCCCCCGCCATCCCGATGATGCCGCACCCTCGCCTCCGACCCCCCCCCCCTCCCCCCCAACCCCCCCTCCCCCAGCTCCTACCTACCCCACCACCCCATCCTCCTCTCACGGTGCCCTCAGTGATCTTTGACGTGCTTTTCCCTCCTAGTTTTAACACTACTTCAACGTGTGTCCGCAGGATGCACATCTGAGGTGGAGGCAGCCAGCTGCTTACCACCTCCCATGGACTTTGATGCCCCTGGCGGGCATACTCTGGGGGTTCTGAGGCCGGAGGGTCCCAGCTCACTTGTCAGTGGCACATGCACAGTTGTGCTGCCTTGTCCCGGGTGATTGCTGTGAAATGCAGCCTCATCAGAGGGTGGAACTCGGGGGAGCTGGTGGCCACCATTGCCATTCCATGGGAGATCTGGGTAGCCACCTAGTATCCCCTCCTCCTGCTCAGTGCCCATAGGGCTCTAGGGTTCACTTTGAGATGGTTCAAGCCCCAGCTGCCCCTGCATCATCTGCCTCTGCCAGCCCTGGTGGTTCCCCATGGTCCGCATCATCGTGTTGATGCCCTCGGCAATGCTCCTCAGTGATTGGTCCATGCTCTGCTGCGCCTCGGCAATGCCCACCTGCGACTGGGACAAGCTCCGCAGCGCCTCGGCCATTACTATCCGAAAGCGGGACATGTCCCTCAGAACCTCACCAAGGTCAGCCTGGTACTGGGTAACATACCCAGCGAGTCGGACATTCTGCCTAGACCCTCAGCCATGGCCGTCACCAACTGCGCGATGCCTTGGACACCTTCGTCAATAGTGCAGGCGTCGTGCACCAGGCTTACCACCACGGTCGCCACCCTAGCAGTGTTGGCCTAGGTGCCACTCATTGCTGGTGACATCTCCTGTTCTCGTAGCCTTCCGGACTCCTCCAAGTGGCTATGGATCTGCTGAAGTGTCGCTGAGACCTCCCTCTGACTGGTGCCGGACCCTTTCGTCTCCATCAGCTCCGGGATGACCTCTTCCACAGGCTCAGCATCAGGCTGGGGCCCAGTTGAGTCCTGGAATCCAGCACACCTCCAACTGTTGTCTTGCCTGGAGGTTCCTGCCGCCACCTAAGCAGTGTGTGCTCATCAGCAGCAGTGTGGTGCCAATAGCGTGTCCCACTGAGGTGCGTGTAGCTGCGCTGGTGGAGGATGTGGATGACAGCTATGATGCCTCTATCGTGTATTCCTCAGAGCTCTCCTCCAAGGTCTTCTCCTGGGAGGCTGGAGAGGGGACCACCCAGGATAAGTCGGTGCCATCGGCTGGAGGGCCTGTGGGGAAGGGACTTGTGGTCATTGGGAGGGTTTAGTCAGTCAGTCTGGCAATAACAACTCATGTTTGACAGGTCCTCCGGGTGGGGCCCGGTGGTTCATCACTTCCGTGGCGTCTGCCAGCATCCGCGTTGGTGACCACCCTGTCCTTGGCCATACTGGTCACCTCCAGGGCATGCTCCTCGAAGATGCTGAGGATCCTGATGTCTAGCACACCATCGCCTGTCTGGGTCCTTTCCCGGCGATTGGGTGAAGTGGGTGTGGTGGGGGGAGGACGTAGGCATAGGTGTCTACTCACTCGTGCTGCACAGTGTAGGTCATCGACCTTCTTCCTGTAATGGAGGCCAGTCCTCTTGGTCACACATGAGGCGCTCATACTCGCCGCCACTTCATCCCAGGCGGCACTGGCTGCCGTATGACTCACCTTCCTGGACCCTCGGGGTAATAGGACATCCCTCTTGGCCTCAACAGCATCGAGCAGCCTCCCCAGATCAGCACCCCCCCCCCCCCCCCCCCCCCCCCCCCCGGTCTTGGGGCTGGTCTCTGCGTCATTGTTGCGAGCTGGCTGGGGTTAGCTAAGCAAGTGCAGCTTAAGTGCTGTTCGGCTATGTTAGTCGGGGGCTGGTGAGTGCGGTCCTGGCGAATCAGCTGACGAGCCTTCATATGCAGTGAAAAGCCCTTAAAGCCTCGATAAATGGACCAATTAACGTTGAATTGCGTTGCCGACCTCATTGGGCCGAGTACCGGGAAGCTCACAGCAATTCCCACTCGCTACAACACTTAGAAACCTTTTCAGAGAATCGCGCCCTGAGAGAACTGTGTGCAGTTCTGGTCGCAAAATTATAAAAAAAGGATAAAGAGAAATTGGACAGATGACAAAAAAGATTTACAATAATGGTACCAGAACTGTATAGTTATACCCAGCAGGAAAGGAGGAACAGCTTGATTCTGCTTTTCTCTAAAATGAGAAGGCTCCAGATTTTGATTTTGATTTTGATCTTGTGGAAGAGCAAAACTAGGGGCCATCAATATTATGATAGCCAGCAAGAAATAAGATAAGGGGCGTGATTCTCCGACCCCCCGCTTGGCCTGTGAATCGCCGGGGGGGGGGGCATGAATCCCACCCCGCCGCCGGCTGAGTGGCCGCCCGTTTTCGGCGGTTCCCGCCGGCGTGAAATACAGCAGGTCCTTACCGGCGGTTCCTGGCTCTGCGGGCGGCCTACAGATTCCTCGGGGGCGCGGGGGGATCTGGCCCCAGGGGGCGCCCCACGGTGGCCTGGCCCGCAATCGGGGCCCACCGATCCTCGGGCGGGCCTGTGCCGTGGGGGCACTCTTCTCCTTCGCGTCGGCCGGTGTAACGGTCTGCTATGGCCAGCACGGAGAAGAAGACCCCTGCACATGTGCTGGGATGACGCCAGCACACGTTGGTGCTCCCGCGCATGCGCCAACAAGCGCCAGCCGGCAGTGGCCCTTCGGCGCCGGTTGGCTCTGTCATAATATACACTCATGTATATAATGAGGTGCAGACAGGCAGTGATTGACACATAGGGTGACCAGTAAGCATACAACACAGTACAGCCAATCACCAGACAGGACACTACTACTATAAAGCCAGAGGGCACTAGGTTTCCCGCTCTCTCTGGACCCAGCCACTGAGACAGTCAGAGTCCACGAACTAGCAAGTGCAAACACCATGCGGTAGCTAGTAAGTCTGGTCAGGCTACTACTAGGTCTCCAGTCAGATCAGTATAGTGTCGACCCACAGTTGAATAAAACAGTGTTGGATCTTCTCAAGAGTTAGACGTCTGTTTTTAGCTTCCCTGCATCGAGTGCAGTCCACATTGAACCAATCTGCCTAACACATCAGGCGCGGCGCCAACCCCACCGGCGCCGGCACTAGACCCTGAAGGCGTGGAGAATTCCGCACCTTCCGGGCGGCCCGATGCCGGAGTGGTTTACGCTACTCCTCGGCGCCGGTACGGCCCGCCCCACCGGGTAGGGGAGAATCCCGCCCAAGAAATTCAGAAGAAACTTCTTTACCCAGAGTCTGCTGCCAATGCAGAACATACTAACACAGGGAGTCATGAGGTAAATAATATAGATACATTTAGATGGAAAGTTGGATGAATATATGTGAGGGAGAAGGAAATAAAGGGTCATATCGACAGAGTTTGTTGAGAAAAGTATGAGGAAGCTGGAATGGAGCTTGCATATTGGTATGGACTGCCTCGGTGAAAGGCCTGTTTCTGTGCCGTACATTTCATGTAATTCTATTTCTGATGTGATTTAACCCAACGGTACACAATTTCTGCAGTCAAGCATTACAAAGCAAGGCAGCCAACTGTAAATTTTAATTGTGTAAACTAGATTGTATTATAGTAAATGTTACAATGTCTTTAATCTGAGGACAGGCTAAATGTTGTACAGAGGCAAATAGCAAAATCCCTAATCCCTCTCAGAATCATTGATTGGAATTTTAAATGGGTCTCTCTGTGTCTGGTGGTATGTAAAAATGTTAAGAATCTGAATCCCAACCTGAACCTACCCACTTTCGGTTTCAACCAAAGTGTAGGGGAGGGGGCGGGGGTGGTTGGGGTGTGCTGAGGGTGGTGGAGGTGCAAAAGGGGAAGGCAAGTAACTCACTCCCAGGAGGCAGGTTGTGGATAAAATATTATCGTGAAGCTGTGCATCTTCATATTTAACCACCATTTGAATTTTAACTTTGGTTGGCCGAGTTGTATCCGGGCCTCAGGATACCCGGCGGCTAAAGGGAGACGAAGACCGCTAGATACAAGGAAGGAACTATCCTTTCACTTACTTGCTGGATCCAGTTTATCTGGGTCACCCACAATTTCCCCCTCAAACCATTCTGACGCAACCACACTCTTCTGACCTTGCTGTCCGCCAATCTGTCCAATCTCTATCTCAACTCCTCTGATTTCTCTCCCCACCGCCCCTTCCCCCACCCACTGTGACTCTTCCAGTTTCCCCCATGAGGCCTTGACCGTTCCCCTGACACTCATTCATTTCAACACCACCCCCCTGCACCCCCAACCTCTATCCTCTCCGTTCCCTGACTGCAGCTCAGCCTGGTTTCCGAGTCAGAACACAGCCAGCCTCTCTGCAGAATTTGAAGGCAATCCCAATACCCAAGTGAATATCCAGTCCATGGAAACCAGCAGCAAAGAAGGAGTCCATTTGGCCCATTGTGACCCTGCTGTCTCTTTGAACGAGCAGTCGAAGTAGCCCACAACTCTACTTTTTCTGTGTTATTCCTTTCCTTCCACAAGGCCCGAAAGAGGTGCTTATTAGGTGAATTGGACATTCTGAATTCTCCCTCAGTGTACCCGAACAGGCGCTGGAGTGTGGCGATGAGGGGATTCTCACAGTAACTTCATTGAAGTGTCAATGACAGCCTACTTGTGACACTAATAAATATTATTATTATTATCCTCATGGATGTGGCCAACTCTGAGCGGCCAAAAAACTCCTGTATTTATTTCCCCTCCCCAATCTTTTCTAGGGTTTTTGATTCTAAGCTCTAATTATTGCTAGAAACTTGCTAGAAAGATCAAAGTGAAATGAAAGGGAAGGACGGATGGTCCTGGTGGGATTAATGTTGGGAGCGCCGGGGGAGGGGAGGGTGGCGCCGGGCTGGAGAAGTGTGTATGGGTGGAACCTGCTGGTGCCAGGTCCCTGAGGGAGACAATATCTTGGCGGCCGTCGGGGTACGCCACATAGGCATGCTGGGGTTGGCATGGAGCAAGTGCACCCTATCCACCAACGGATCTGCCTTGTGGAGTCGGACGTGCCTAAGGAGCAGGACCGGTCCTGGAGCTGCGAGCCAAGTCGGGAGCGACACCCTGGATGTGGACTTCCTGGGGAAGGCAAAACAACGCTCATGGGGTGTGTTATTCGTAGTGGTGCACAGTAGTGACCGGATGGAGTGTAGTGCATCAGGGAGGACCTCCTGCCAGCAAGAGGCTGGGAGGTTCCTGGACCGTAGGGCCAGCTGGATACCATACCGTCCCGTTCTCCCTCTCTACCTGCCCGTTTCCCCGGGGGTTGTAGCTGGTCGTCCTGCTGGAGGCGATACCCCTGCTGAACAGGAACTGACGCAGCTCATCATTCATGAATGAGGATCCCCTGTCACTGTGGATGTAGGCGGGGAAACCGAACAGAGCGAAGATTATGTTTAGGACTTTGATGACGGTGGCAGACATCATATCGGGGCATGGGATGGTGAAGGGGAATCTGGAGCACTCATCGACCACACTGTGAATATACGTGTTTCGGTCGGTGGAGGGGAGGGGCCCTTTGAAATCCACGCTGAGGCGTTCAAAGGGGCGGCTGGCCGGTCGGTAGAAGTGCGGCTTGCACTCCGCACAGACCTGGCAGTACCTGGTGACTGTACTTCCACGATGGTGTAGGGCAGATTGTGAGCCTTGACAAGATGGTATAATCGTGTGACCCCTGGGTGACAAAGGCTGCCGTGTAGGGCCCGGAGTCGGTCTACTTGTGCGCTGGCACATGTACCTCGGGATAGGGCGTCTGGGGGCTCGTTGAGTTTGCTGGGGTGATACAAAATCTCCTAATTGTAGGTGGAGAGCTCGATTCTCCACCGCAGGATTTTATCATTTTTGATCTTGCCCCGCTGCGTGTTGTTAAACATGAAGGCTACCGACCGTTGGTCAGTGAGGAGAGTGAATCTCCAGGTAATGCCTCCAATGCCGCACAGCTTCAACGATAGCTTGGGCCTCTTTTTCAACGGATGAGTGCCGAATTTCTGAGGCATGAAGGGTGCGGGAAAAGAATGCCATGGGTCTGCCTGCCTGATTGAAGGTGGCAGCAAATCCGACGTCTGATGCGCCGCTTTCTACTTAGAAGGGCAGTGTCCCGTCTACTGCGTGCATCCCGGCCTTGGCTATATCAGCTCTGGTACGGGCGAAGGCCTGTTGTGCCTCGGCCGTAAGGGGAAAGTGGATAGACTGAATGAGTAAGCGGGCCTTGTCCGCATAGTTTGGGACCTACTGGCCATAGTAGAAAAACCCCAGGCAGCGTTTGAGGGCCTTGGGGCAGTGGGGGATTGGAAGCTCCATGAGGGGGCGCATGCAGTCGGGATCGGGCCCCAGATCTCCATTCTGGACCACATAGCCGAGGATGGCTAAGCGGGTTGTGCTGAACACGCACTTCTCCTTGTTGTAGGTGAGGTTGAGGAGAGTGGCGGTGTGGAGGAATTTGGCAAGGTTGGCGTCGTGGTCCTGCTGATCATGGCCGCAGATGGTGACGTTGTCGAGGTACGGGAAGGTGGCCTGAAAACTGTACTGGTCGACCATTCGGTCCATCTCCCTTTGGAAGACCGAGACCCCATTAGTGACGCCGAAGGGAACCCTAAGGAAGTGATAGAGATGACCGTCCGCCTTGAAAGCAGTGTATGAACGGTCCAATTTACGAATGGGGAGCTGGTGGTAGGCGGATGTGAGATCTATCATTGAGAAGACCCGGTACTGCGCAATCTGATTGACCATATCAGATATGCGTGGGAGGGGGTACGCGTCGAGCTGCGTGTACCAATTGATGGTTTGGCTGTAGTCCACGACCATTCTGTGTTTCTCCCCAGTTTTAACGACTACCACTTGGGCTATCCAGGGGCTGTTGCTGGCCTCGATGGTGCCTTCCCGAAGCAACCGCTGGACATCGGACCTGATGAAGGTCTTGTCCTGGGTGATGTACCGTCTGCCCCTGGTGGCAACGGGTTTGTAATCCGGAGTTAGATTGGTAAAGAGGGAGGGTTGACCTTTTGGGTCGTGAGGCCGCACACAGTGAGGGGTGGTAGGGTCCTACCTTACATCACCTAATACAGGTGTAACAGTGGTTTACGACAATCACAAAGAAACATATACTACACAATAGAACCAGAGAAAGGTAATGGTGAGGAAAGAGGCCATTCAGCCCTTCGTGTCAGTGCTGGCGAAAAAAGAGAAAAAGGGAAACTAGCTGCCCGTTTTAATCCTACTTTCCAGTATCCACTCCATAACCTTGCAGTTTACAGCACTTAAGATGCAGATCCAGGTATCTTTTAAATGAGTTGCGTATTTCAGCCTCAACCAGCAACATAGACAATGAAGTGAAGACAGGTGGACGTGATCACTGCAAAGTGCTTGAGACAAACTCCTGTCTTCACATTGAGAATACCCTCCATCATGTGGCACTACCACTGTGTTATTTGGGATAGATTTCGAATAGACCACCAACTCAAGACTGGGCTTTCATGAGGTGCTGTGGGTCAGCAGCAGCAGCAGAATTGTATTCAACCACAATCTGCAACCACATGATCCGGCATATCCCCCACTGTACCATTAACACCAAACCAGGGGATAAACCCTGGTTCAATGAAGAGTGCAGGAGAGCATGCTTGGAGCAACATTAGGCAGACTGAAAAATGAGGAATCCACCTGGTGAAGCTATAACACAGTACTGTACTACTTGTGTGCCAAACAGCATAAGCAGCAAGTAAAAGACAGAGCTAAGCGATTCCACAAAAAACACATCAGATCTAAGCTCTGTAGTCCTGCCACATCCAGACGTGAACGGTGGCGGACAACTAAACAATTCACTGAAGGAGGAGACTCCATAAATATCCTCATCCTCAATGATGGAGGAGCCCAGCACCACATATGTGCAAAAGACAAGGCTGCGGCATTTGTAACAATCT
The DNA here is from genome assembly GCF_902713615.1 of Scyliorhinus canicula. Classification (NCBI taxonomy): domain Eukaryota; kingdom Metazoa; phylum Chordata; class Chondrichthyes; order Carcharhiniformes; family Scyliorhinidae; genus Scyliorhinus; species Scyliorhinus canicula. Next base: position 30,650,359 of record NC_052159.1, read on the forward strand.
TCAACCAGAAGTGCCGAGTGGATGATCCATCTCGGTCTCCTCCAGAGGACGCCAGCATCACAGATGTCAGCCTTCAGCAAATACGATTCGCTCCACATGATATCAAGAAACGGCTGAAGGCACTGGATACTGCAAAGGCTAATGGTCCTGACAATATTCAGGCAATAGTACTGGAGACTTTTGCTCCAGAACTTGCCGCACCGCTAGCCAAGATGTTCCAATACAGCTACAACACTGGCATCTACCCAGCAATGTGGAAAATTGCCCAGGTGTGTCTTCTGTACAAGAAATAGGATAAACCCAACCCAGCCAATTACCGCCCTATCAACAGTTCTATCAAGCAGCACTCACTCAGCAATAACCTACTCACGGGCATTCAGTTTGGGTTCCACCAGGGTCACTCAGCTCCTGACCTCATTACAACCTTGATTCAAACATGGACAAAAGAGCTGAATGTCAGAGGTGAGGTGAAAGTGACTTTCCTTGATATCAAGGCAGCATTTGACCACGTATGGCATCAAGGAGCTACACTGGAGTCAATGGGAATCAGGGGGAAAACTCTCCGCTGGTTAGAGTCATACTTGGCTCAAAGGAAGACGGTTGTGGTGTTTGTAGGCCAATCATCTCAGCTCCAGGACATCAGTGCAGGAGTTCCTCAGGGTAGCGTCCTAGGCCCCAACCATCTTCAGCTGCTTCATCAATGGCACCCCTTCCATCATAAGGTCAGAAGTGCGGATGTTTGTGGATGACTGCACAATGTTCAGCACCATTCGCGACCCCTCAGATAATGGAGTAGTCCATGTCCAAATGCAGTAAGACCGAGACAATATCCAGGCTTGGGCTGACAAGTGGCAAGTTACATTCATGTCACAGAAGTGCCAGGCAATGACCATCTCCTGCAAGAGAGGATCTAACCATCATCCCTTGACATTCATGGCATTACCATCGCTGAATCCCCACAATCAACAGCTTGGGGGTAATCATTGATCCGAAATTGAACTGGACTAGCCGTATTAATACTACCAGGCCAGGTCAGGTGAGTAACTAACCTCCTGACCCTCAAAGCCTGTCCACCAATAACAAGGCTCAAGTCAGGAGTGTAATGGAATACAGGCAGCACGGTTGCACAGTGGTTAGCATTGCTGCCTCACGGTGCCGAGGTCGCAGGTTCAATCCCAGCTCTGGGTCACTGTACGTGTGGAGTTTGTACATTCTCCCCGTGTTTGCGTGGGTTTCGCCCCCACAACCCAAAGATGTGAAGGGTAGGTGGATTGGCCATGCTAAATTGCCCCTTAATTGGGAAAAATGAATTAGGTACTCTAAATTTATATGAGGTTTGACACCATCCAGGCCAAAGCAGCCCCCTTGATTGCTCCCCCTTCCACAAACATTGAAACCCTCCACCACCGACAAACAGTGGCAGCCGTGTGGACCATCGATAAGATACACTACAGTAACTCTTCATGGTTCCTTATACAACACCTTCCACACCCACGACCACTACCATCTAGAAGGACAAGAGCAGCAGATACCTGGGAACCCCACCACCTAGAAGTTCCCCTCCAAGTCACTCACCACCCTGACTTGGAAATATATCGCCGTTCCTTCACTGTCACTGGAGCAAAATCCTGAAATTCCCTCCCTACCAGCACAGTGGGTGTACCTACACCTCAAGGACTGCAGCGGTTTAAGAAGGCAGCTCACCACCACCTTCTGAAGGGCAACTAAGGATGGACAATAAACGCTGGCCTAGCCAGCAACACCCACAGCCCGTAAATGAATTTAAAGAAAGTCCAGGTGCCCACTGCCCTCTGGGTGAAAACATTTTCCCTCATGTTCCCTCTAATCCTTCGACCAATCGCCTTCAATTATGCGGTATTGACCCCTTAGCTTGGGGAAATAAGTCTCTCCTGTCTACCTGGCCTAGCCCTCTCATAATTTCATACACCTCAATTAGGTCGCCCCTTAGATTCCTGTTCTCTTAGGAATAGTAAGCAAAGCACTAAATAAAATGTCAATGCATGATTGTGGACTGTTCTGAGATGGAATGGAAATAGGCGAAAACGAGCTTGAGAGTTTGGTATTGGGTGTGTGGAACAGGTTGAAAGATAACACTTTATGATATGCAATCAACAGCATCAATTCTATTGGGTGGTGTTACCCAACCAGATTCTCGATGGCATGCTAACTTCTCCCAAATCTTGCAGATATTGTATTGTTCAATTTACTTGCTATCAGATGTGATCTGTCAATCTTGTACCGAGGGTGCCTTGATCTGGCCTCTTTATAATCCACACATATCCACTTTGCAAGTGATCAAACAAATGCTCCATCACTTGCCTGTAAAGTCTTTTCATGTCTTGACATTGGATTACTTTTGTTTGTCCATGTTAAAAACAGAAGTTGCTGTCCCCAACAAGCACTTTTGGAAAGACCAAACTAATTGCGTGTAGTGCAAAGGCTGTCAGTATATTACATACTAGATGTCAGGGAGGTCAGATCCTTGCTCTGTAGGGGAAACCAGTGCTTGATTTCTATTGGTCTCCATGCTGTTGCACCAGGAGCATATTACCAAAATAGGTCTGTTTCAAATTTGTGTCTTGAAATCCACAATCAACAATTGTTCTTAGCGTTTGGAAGAGCAGCTTGCCATCACTGTCAATGATCCAGAACAAGACACAGTGTCCTTCTCCGTAGCATTCACAAACACTAGCATAGCTATGACATCTCAAAGGATGCAGTTTGTGATTGTAGGAACCTTGCCTTGGGTGGTTCATAGTTTATAGCGGGGGAGAAACAAGCGCTCATGTTGGAAGAGGAACAGAAACTTGCCAGTTGGCAACATGGCTGCCATTAATGCTGGGCAATATAGCAATGTACTGAGATTAAGCAGAAATCTTGGCCGGTATTCTCCAAAAACGCGGCTAAGTGTTGACGCCAATGTAATCACCGGAGTGTTGCTGGTGTCAATGGGCTTCTTGGTCCAGTGAATTGTTGGTGCCACGCAACATGGTTGATGGAAGAAGGTAGCCCCCCCCCCCTCCCCCCCCCCGAGATTGCGCGTGGCCCCCGATCGGTGGCCCCCAGTCGCAGGCCTGGCCATCAAGGAGGCCCCCCCCCGAGACTGATCCACCTGCCCCCCCCCCCCCCCCCCCCCCAACCAGGACGACCCCCGTAGCCGCGACACCGAACTCCCCGCCGGGTGGAACCATACGTGAACCACGGCAGTGGGAACTCGCCCGGTTGACTGCGGAGAATCGCCCCGGGGCCTCTTTCAGCGGCCCCCGACTGGCGCCGCGTCGACCGCGCCCGCGCGACTGGCGCCGATTCTCCGGTCGTCGGAGAATCACGTCCCGGCGTCAGACCCGATCTCGGATCTGAGGCCCCATTCTCCACCCCCACACCGAGCGCCATTTCGGCATGGAGGCTCGGAGATTCCCGGCCTTTATGCTTCTATTACTATCTAGTGGGAAAAGTTGTCAGGCAATGCAGCGATATATATTTGTGGGAAGCATACTGGCTAACACTGCTAATGACTGTTGCCTGCCTGGAGGGAACCAGTTATATAAAGGTCATCTGAATAATGCAGAAGGTGGTGTTCTAATGCCACACGGTACAGCTACACCACTGCCTCCCCGCTGACCTGCAAGATAGGTGCTATAATGGTGCCACTTGATCAAGCATGTTTTCTTTCACCTTATACACTGGCACGATGAACACTGTTATTGGAACACTTTGGAAGCAATCCCTGCCATCAATTATAAAGCCCTCTGCTAATCAGCGTGACATTCTGTAGCTTAGGTTAGATGCCTTGCCTCTTCTTGAACTACCCCTCCTATTACCTCCTCACTTTGGCTGTTCCACTCAACTCTTGTAAATACAGTTGGAGCTAATTGATGTTGCAGATAAAACACCACATAAACATTCACAACACGTTCTTCTGAAGAAAAAAAATCTGAGGAAAAGAACAAAATATCATGTCATAGAATTTACAGTGCAGAAGAAGGGGCAGCACGGTAGCATTGTGGATAACACAACAGCTTCACAGCTCTAGGGTCCCAGGTTCGATTCCGGCTTGGGTCCCTGTCTGTGCGGAGTCTGCACATCCTCCCCGTGTGTGTGTGGGTTTCCTCCGGGTGCTCCGGTTTCCTCCCACAGTCCAAAGATGTGCAGGTTAGATAGATTGGCCATGGTAAATTGCCCTTAGTATCCAAAATTGCCCTTGGTGCGGACTCGATGGGCCGAATGGCCTCATGTACTGTAAATTCTATGATCTAAGACCCATTGAGTCTGCACCGGCTCTAGGAAAGAGCACCCTACCCAAGGGCAACACCTCCCCCAATCCCAATAATCCAGTAACCCCACCCAACACTAAGGACAGTTTTGGACACTAAGGGCAATTTACCATGGCCAATCCACCTAACCTGCATACCTTTGGAATGTGGGAGGAAACCGGAGCACCCGAAGGAAACCCACGCACACACGGGGAGGATGTGCAGACTTTGCACAGACAGTGACCCAAGCTGGAATCGAACCTGGGACCCTGGAGCTGTGAAGCCATTGTGCTATCCACAATGCTACCGTGCTGCCCTCATAATAATTCAAATGAAAAGAACAACGAAAAAAGAAGCACAATACAGAAAATGATGAAAAACATTTCCCCAGGTCCACATCATTTATAGATGTATGAAGGGCTTTATGCTTCGGGGGATCATCTACCTCAATGATTGCAGTCATGATTTGAAAGGATGATCTTTAGTTGCTCTTGTCACAAAGTCGAGATCACAAAATTGCAAGAATGTTACACTGAATCACCATTGCCTCTTGCTTAAGCCATATTGCTGCCGGCCCTGATGATATTGTATTTAAGTGAGAACCTTGCTGCCTTCAGTGACCTGCAGTATAAAACGCAATTGGTCGATCGCAACAGGCTGCACCGCGGTATATTAGATTGATTTTTACTGAGCACCACTCCTGAACAGTTTGTGGTCAAGTGCAGGGCTGTAGCCTAAACCCCCTCTCCACTCTCCCCCCACCTTACACTATTTTTCAAAATGAGATTCGAGCTCAGTGCTCCGTGCTCTGTTTCTGGGTATAATTTGGCGGCAGCATACTTACATTTGGCATGGCTAACAGATAATTACTGAACATTTTCTGCTTCGATCAGGCTGTTTTATATTTAACCGCCTCATGTGGATTAGAAATAGGATTAAAAATTAAAGGTATGATAACTACAGCAAGAGATTATTAAATACTCCAAGAAATGTGATTGTTTCTGTGCCATGGCTTCAATGGATGTCATCTGTGGGAAGCAGGTGGCCAAAGATGAGCTAACCATTGTCGAGTTAAACTTGATTACCTGTGGGACGAGACGGGCAATTTGTCTCTGCTAGCTGGACAGCCGAAGGTTAGTCCTCTGACCCCCCCCCCCCCCCCCCCCCCCCCTCAGCTCTCTCTCCCACTATTGCCCAGTTAAGCTGTCAATCAGACCTGTGAAAACCCTGCTCGTGTGATTTCCCAAGGAGCTACCCCCTGCTGGGCTCGTATAAATGAAACTAGTCAAACATTACACAGTTTCTTGTCTGGAATACGTTAATGAACCATATCGTCTCAAACTGATGGGTTGTGAGAAATAGCGTTCTGGCCAAGTGGAGCTAATTTGTACTCCCAAAATGTAGATTTACCTTTTGTGAACACAATTTATCTGAATAGCAACATCTTAATACAAGTTGCTGGAATTCTACCTGTCTTAAATCATTTTTTAAAAAATCCCAGACTGACAGGCCAAAGCAAATGTTGGTTAGAGTGTAGTTAGCAATCTGCATCCTGTCCTGAGAGCATTTCTGTCGGAGAGATGTCAAAGTCGGACAGAGGTTACGTACGAGATTCATTAAGATAATACCAGATTGATAAGTTTTTTTTTTCCCCAAGGAGTGACTGGAGAAAGTGAGTCCTTTTCCCTGGAAAGGGATGGTTAACGGGAGTTCTGGTAAAAGGATTTTCATACCCTGGCCAGAACCTTGGTGGGAAGGGGAATGGAATTTGGCTGGATCAGTTTCCCAACAGCAGGATGAACTTTTGCATTTCTGTTCTTAGGACTTTTAAAGACGGGTTGAGCTTCCTGACAAAAATGTTGGGACGCCCTTTTGCATGTGTTAGCAAGTCATGCATGGAGGCATAGGGTGCGATTTACCAGCTGTATGCCGCTAGAATTGGGCAGGATGGAGCTGGGAGATCCCGGGAGAGATCTTTCCCAGACTCGCATAGTTAAAAGAGCTTCCTCATTATAGGAAGGACGTGGAAGCTTTGGAATGGGTGCAGAGGAGATTTACCAGGATGTTGCCTGGTATGGAGGGAAAATCTTATGAGGAAAGGCTGATGGACTTGAGGTTGTTTTCGTTAAAGAGAAGAAGGTTAAGAGGTGACTTAATAGAGGCATACAAAATGATCAGAGGGTTAGATAGGGTGGACAGCGAGAGCCTTCTCCCGCGGATGGGGGTGGCTAGCACGAGGGGACATAGCCTTAAATTGAGGGGTAATAGATATAGGACAGAGGTCAGAGCTGGGTTTTTTACGCAAAGAGTGGTGAGGCCGTGGAATGCCCTACCTGCAACAGTAGTGAACTCGCCAACATTGAGGGCATTTAAAAGTTTATTGGATAAGCATATGGATGATAAGGGCATAGTGTAGGTTAGATGGCCTTTAGTTTTTTTCCATGTCGGTGCAACATCGAGGGCCGAAGGGCCTGTACTGCGCTGTATCGTTCTATGTTCTATGTTAACAATTCACTTAGGTAAGCTGGCGCCAGATCTAACCGGCACCCAGCATCTATCGGCCTCGCCGAGGAGACCCCGTCTGGGCACCATTTAGTGCTGGTCCCCAAAAATGGGGACTAGGCGAAACGGCACTTGGGGGGGTTCCCAAGCAATCGGACCCCCTGGGTAGTCAGCCTATGGCTACATCGGCACCCTGGCAATACTGGTGCCACCTGGGAACCTTGGCACTGTCAGCCTGGCAGGGCACCCCCGAGCCCAATCCACGGTGGGGGCAAAATGCCAGCTTAGCACCATAGTACTACCAGCTTGCCACCCTGGCAGTGCCAGGATGCCCAGGTGGCCAGGGTGTCAGACTGGGCCGGAGTTCCTCAGTGCAGGAAATGATACTAAAGTGTGGCCTTGAGTGGCATTCCCCACTGGGGCCTGGAAACAAAAGAGTGTCATTTGTTAGTGGGACTGGTTGCAAGTGTCAGGATTGGCCCTGTTAATCATGCCCAGAACAGGCTCTTTTGTTTGGTTAAATTGCGCCCACAGAGTTCTACAGCACAGAAAGAGGTCCTGAGGCCCATCGTGTCTGCACCAGCCATCAAGCCCCATCTATTATAATCCCATTTTCCGGCACTTGGTCTGTAGCTAACCCATTAAATGATCAGCTTGTCAGAATAAGATTCCCTCCACAAAATAAGTTTCCTGACAGTCAGAAATGAGAAAGCTTACATTCACAACTGCATGTCAGTGACGTGACAGTGGTTGACTCTTAACTGCCCATTGAAATGGTCCAGCAATTAGTTCAAGAGGAATTAGGGATGGGCTACAAATGCTGGCCTTGTCACTGACGGCCACAACTGTATTGCGTACAGTTCTGGTCGCCTCATTATAGGAAGGACGTGGAATCTTTGGAATGGGTGCAGAGGAGATTTACCAGGATGTTGCCTGGTATGGAGGGAAAATCTTATGAGGAAAGGCTGATGGACTTGAGGTTGTTTTCGTTAGAGAGAAGAAGGTTAAGAGGTGACTTAATAGAGGCATACAAAATGATCAGAGGGTTAGATAGGGTGGACAGTGAGAGCCTTCTCCCGCAGATGGAGGTGGCTAGCATGAGGGGACATAGCCTTAAATTGAGGGGTAATAGATATAGGACAGACGTCAGAGGTAGGTTTTTTACGCAAAGAGTGGTGAGGCCATGGAATGCCCTACCTGCAACAGTAGTGAACTCGCCAACATTGAGGGCATTTAAAAGTTTATTAGATAAGCATATGGATGATAATGGCATAGTGTAGGTTAGATGGCCTTTAGTTTTTGACTTCCCATGTTGGTGCAACATCATGGGCCGAAGGGCCTGTACTGCGCTGTATCGTTCTATGTTCTATGTTCTATGTTCTGTGTTCAACCGTAATGCTTCAACCCGATGTGCCAGGTTCCCGACGGCGCAGGCCACGTGTGATCCCAGTGGTCGGGAACCTGGCGTGTCAGCTGCGGAATGTATCCAGCGCGGCCACACTCGTCCGGGTTCCATACCACTGGCTGGGGGGCTTCAGCTAGGGTTGGGGGTGGGGGATGGACAGGGGGTGGGCTGTGAGGTCGGGGTTGGGCATGTTAGGGTTCTAGCACGGCCAGCGCCATGTTTCCCAGTGCGACTGGTGCAGGCCATCAGCCCTGCGCATGCACAGCCCGGGACCTGCCGATTCTCCGCCCGCTTTCCGCGCAATCCTAAGGTGGCTCACGAGGCGCCAGTGTTAACCCCTCACCGGAATCGATGAGCGGTTCGTGCCGATTTTCCTGTCGTGATCCATCTGCGGATTCTCCGTTGGCGCTGGCACTTAGCCGCTGGAACGGAGAATTCTGCCCAATATATCTGGAAACATGATGAAAAGCCCCGACTCATTCTGACAGTCCAGATTGCTCACATTCCTTTCCACTCAGACAAAGAAATGAAAGAAAAGCATTCACCGCAAATGGCTAAAAGTGATGTACATTTGTTTAAAACACTTCAATGAAATGGAGTCATGTCCTGCTTGACCGCCTGTCTTCCCTCGCTATTAAGATGTGGGCAGCACGGTGGCACAGTGGGTTAGCCCTGCTGCCTCACAGTGCCGAGGTCCCAGGTTCGATCCCAGCTCTGGGTCAGAGTCCGTGTGGAGTTTGCACATTCTTCTCGTGTTTGCGTGGGTTTCAGCTCCACAACCCAAAGATGTGCAGGGTAGGTGGATTGGCCACGCTAAATTGCCCCTTAATTGGAAAAAATGAATTGGGTATTCTAAATTTATAGAAAAAAAACATGTGGCTGGATATTTTTTATCGTTCAAGATAGCATTGGGTCCCAGAGTGTCGAGGAATTAAAGATTAATCTCGGGGACACAAAGGAAAAGGAGTATTTTCTTTGAACACGTTCAGTTATTCGTTATAAAAGTATTGGAGATGGGCGGAAAAGGTATTTGAATGGCTGGGCGATTGGAGGTGCATGGTCTTATAATAAAACCTCCAGGAGTACATCTAGAATTAGCAACTCTGGCTAAACATGACAAGCTTTCTGAGGTTGGCAGAGAGCTGTCATCTTACAAACACTATTATAACCACAGTGCTGATTTAAAATAAATTGAATTCTGATGAATTGTAATTGACTTGCTGGCATATACTTGATCATTTCCTAATTAAAAATGAGCCTTCCCAAGTGATGGATCAGAAACTAATACAGTATCTGTTTCAAGTTATAATGTTGAAATAGTTTGAGTAATAGTTAGAATTTGACACCTAAGGGGAAACTGGCTTCACTAGGACAAGAGTAACTGTATAATATCCCTTGCCACCATTTTCCAATCCAGCATTTTAGGGAGCTTTACTGTGCTATTTAACTAAAAAGATCCCGAGCTGTGGTACTTTTCTTTATTACAGAAGCAGAAATTTCATTATTTCTTACCCTGTGATTTCCAAACTGAGATGACTCTCCTGAGGCTTTGAGTTCAGAGGTCATATTTGGTCTAAAATTCTTTAAAGAAACACCATTAATAGAGGCCATTGATTCAAATAATGACTGAAAACATTTTTTATATATAATTTTCAGTAGATATCTGCTTGCATTTTTAATTGGAAGGTTATGTAAGGCAGGTCTGCCATTCAGATCAGTAGAACACATTTACTGACAGAAATGATGATTGGCAACGATAGTGGAAGGATAATTAACTGGCTTGTATAACATTCTTTCTGCTGTGAATTAGTTATCTGTAGTGGCTTCTCTTCCGGCGTCTGCATTGTTACCCCTTGGTCCTACTTCTCTCACAGGGGTGGCACAATGGTTAGCACTGATATCTCACAGGGTGGAGGCGTGGGCCAAGATAGGGTGCTGTTTCCCAAGGGCCGGTGCATACACGATGGGCCGAATGGCCTCCTTCTACACTGTAAATTCTATGAAAAAATTTAAAATGCTGCCTTTGGCGACATTGTGGAAAAAATGTAGGGCTGGACATAAGGAGTGGAGAATTGTCCTGACCCTGCAATCCCATCTGCATCCTGGAGGAGCCCACGTGTCGGGGAGGTGGGAATGGGATGGGGATGGAAAGGGGCTTACTCATCTGGAGGTAGACCCAAGGCAGCAATGGAGGTGGGCTAATGATGAGGCTGAAGGTTAGAAGTCCCACCTTTGTTCATTGGGACATCGGTCCACTTACATTCATGCTTCTTAGGCCCTCGAGCCCACATCCCCCTCAAACAGATATTGGGACCGATTTTAACCAATCTCAAAGGAGGAGAAAGAGGTTGAGTGGTTGGCAGGCAGAGAGGTTTAGGGAAGAACTGGCACCATTTAGACCCTGGGTAACTGAAGGCATGGGGGCTAATGTTAAAGCGAGTAAAACGTGAGACAGAGTTGGAGGAACTCAGAGATCTCCACCCATCCATGTCTCCATGTCCCCTCCATGCCGTCTCACATCCCCCATGTCCCATCTATGCCCCCTTCTATCTCCTATGCCCAGTCACTCAGTAACCACTAGGTAAATAAGCAATGAGAAATATAATATCACTAACAAGAGCATAAATTTCCACCTCTATAACATCGCACAACTTAGCCCCTGACTCAACTCATCTACTGCTGAAACTCTTGTTCATGACTTTGATCTCTATACGCTTTGCTATTCCAAAACTGTCTTGTGTGGCCTCCCATCTTCTGCCCTAGATAAACTTGAGCTTATCCTAAACTCCACTGCCCACATTAAAACTCACACCAAGTCCCGTTCACCCATCAACTCGCCATCCTACAACTGGCTCCCAGCCTGGAAATGTCTCAAATGCAAAATTCTCACCTTTCCTATCAAATCCTTCCATTGGGCAGCATGGTAGCACACAGGTTAGCACAATTGCTTCACAGCTCCAGGGTCCCAGGTTCGATTCCGGTTTGGGTCACTGTCTGTGCAGAGTCTGCACGTTCTCCCCGTGCCTGCGTGGGTTTCCTCCGGATGCTCCGGTTTCCTCCCACAGTCTAAAGGTGTGCAGGTTAGGTAGATTGGCCATGATAAATTGCCCTCAGTGTCCAAAAAAAAGGGTTAAATGGGGTTGCAAGGATAGGGTGGAGGCGTGGGCTTAGGTGGGGTGTTCTTTCCAAGAGCCGGTGCAGACCCGACGAGCCGAATGGCCTCCTTCTGCACTGTAAATTCTATGATTATCTATGATTCTATGCTTGTCTCTCTTTCCTCTGTAACCTCCCCCAGCCTTATAACTCTGTGAGGATGTCTCAGTTCTTCTGAATCTGTTCTGTTGCACATCTCAGATTATCACTTGCTTTAACATTGGTGCCTGTGCCTTCAGCTGCCTGGGTCTTAAATTCTGGAATTCCTTCCCTAAACCTCTCTGTCTGTCTCCTGATGTTTTGGGTATGCTGGGTCTGCGAGGACTGCGTTTACCATAGCAGTGAGAGAGACAGGCTTCCAACACTTGGAGAAATGAGTTGAGTCAGAGGCTAAGTTGTGCAATGTTATAGAGGTGGAAATTTATGCTCTTGTTAGTGATATTATATTTCTCATTGCTTATTTACCTAGTGATTACTGGGTGACTGGGCATAGGAGATAGAAGGGACATAGATAGGACATGGGGGATGTGAGACGGCATGGAGGGGACATGGAGACATGGATGGGGCATGCGGAGTTGGTGGAGCTCTGAGTTCCTCCAACTCTGTCTCACGTTTTACTCACTTTAACATTAACCCCCATGCCTTCAGTTACCCAGGGTCTAAATTGTGCCATTTCTTCCCTAAACCTCTCTGCCTTCCAACCATTCAACCTCTTTTATTGAACTACCAATTATTAAACATACTTGAACTGTGGGTTGACACTATACTGAGTTGACTGGAGACCTGAGGCTAACCTAACCAGACTATTTTGCTACCACATGGTGGATGTTTGTGTTGTTGCTACACGGGCTCTGGCTGTCTCAGAGGCTGCATCCCAAGAGAGCGGGAAAGCTAGTGCCCTCTGGCTTTATAGTGGCCGTGTCCTGTCTGGTGATTGGCTGCTGTGTTCTGTGTGTTAATTGGTCATCCTGTGTGTCAATCAATGTCTGTCTGTGCACCATCATATACTTGTGTGTGTATATTATGACATCTACCTCTCTCTGTTCCTTGAAGACATTCTTTAACTCCTTCCTCTTGAACCAAGTTTTTGGTCACCTGTCCAACATATCTTTGCATGGCCTGATATTAAACTTGCTGCAAAGCACCTTGGGACATTTTACTACTTTAAATGTGCTATTTAAATGCAAGTTGCTGCTGTTTTAATGGAGTCGCTAAGCTGTTTAAAATCAATGGAGTCACTCGCTGTTAAGATATTGGACCATCCCGCTTTCTAAGCATCTGCTGTGACATGTCCTGCAACCTCTGCTATCCTTCCACATCATGGCGATTGTTGCAATGATAGAATTCAATCAAAAGAAAGCATAATAAAAGTGTACATTCAGTGGCTAAGGCTTTGGCAACTACTGCGGCTTCATGCACCCTCCTGCAGATTTAGAGCAATCGCTGCTCTACATCTATCTCCCCCACCTGCTTTAGGATCTGTGATTGCTTCAAGAGGAAATAAGGCAGGAGAGATAAAAATGAAAAGTTAAGTGAAGTTTGCTATGTTGTCTTTGTTGCCGCAATGAGAAAAGGTATGGAGATGTCCACATTCTAGATCCTTGTAAAACATGAGGAGACGTTTATTAAGGGTTTTGCTCAATACGATCAAGATGGTGATCTGGCCAAAGGCCGTGCAAACACCCTGCTGAGTCACTACACATCACATGATGCAGAAACTGCAAGAATGTATTTCCAGATACATAGCAATGATAAGTAACAAAACCCCTCTGTTGGAAGAGGAGAAACATTGAGAGAGTGATGCTCGGAAAGAAAATGGTCATAAGGTACAAATTAAGTCTTAATATAGTAAAGAAAACTTCAGGAATGTGAGTTGAGATAACATCTGTGGAGGGAAAGCCCCTCTCGGCCTCTGATCAATTATCTTAATTGGCCATTTAATTACCTTTCCAAGCTACCCACCATTTACAGGTGTGTAACAATTCCAAATTCCATTTTACCTTCCCGAAAATGGCTTGGGGCAGATAGTGCCAACAAACTGGAATGCTTGGCAATGGCATGAAACTACTACTTTGCCTGCTTCTGAGCCCGTCCTCAATCACCTCTTAAGACCCTGTCCCAACTGTTTGCAGTGTTCCAGGGGTCTTCAACAATTGGATACAGACATAAGATTAACTACAGCCCACGCAGTGAAGAATGGTTTTTGGCTAATAATTTCAGCGTGCTGTACCCTGGGAGCTTTGCTGTACCAGTGAGTGCTAGCTAGGCTCGAGCCAAAACTAAATTGGTCGCACCTCGGGGAGGCTTCCAGCAGAGGTCTGTATATATTGAGGAAAATAGCTAAAACCCATGGGAAATGTGGTCACAATTTGCTGGTAAAAACACTGGGCAGGATTCCCCCTCCCGCCCCCTCTCCATGTTGTACGGTAGCATAGGCCACTTGCCATTTGCCAACATTGGGATCTTCCAGTCCCACCAATGTCCACGGTGTTTTGTGTGGCTTACCCATCCCGCTGCCCGTAACCCGCTGCAGAGGATTGCCTTCGGTGGGACTGGAGCATCCCACTGCCGGGATGGGCCGGAATATCCCACCCATTCTTCCTATGGGGAAATCGGATCTGACTAATGAAGTTTCGACTTATGATGTGATGTGAATTCCAAGAATCAATTGTGTCACAAGTCCGAGAACCACCTGTAATGGAGTTAGTGACTAAAGCACGGACCAGGATTAGGACTACTGACTGTACAGGATAAACACCAACGTGGATTGTTTGGGCCAAATGGTCTCTTTGTTGTATTTTCCATTTAATTCTTTTTTTTTGGAAATATTTTTTATTGAGTTTTCATATTTTATATCCAACAAATTACAAATTATTAGAAAAAAAACACGCAAAAATTAACATGTATATTTACAGGCAAGCATCTTCATAATAACAACTGTGGCCACCCCCTTTAACCGGCATACATATTTTACATTCCCCAATATGGCCGAGGCACATGTTTATAGGCATTTATTTACAATTTGGTTTTGGGCCTTAGCTTGCCATCAGACTGTCGCTTGCGGCTTTGTCCTTCCTTCTTTTTTGGAATAATTTTAATTCAAGTTTTCAACAACATATTTTATCACAACAGAGAAAAATAGTAACCCCTCCCCTCCAATACAAAAACAATAAATTAACAAGAAAAAGAAATAAGCATAAAACCATGAGAACAAACCCCCATAACAAACCTGTACCCCCCCCCCCGCTACCTTCCCCCGATTCCCATCCATTTTCCCCTGATTCTTGGCCACCCGACTATTCTTCCTCTTGTTCGTTGGCCACAAACAGGTCCTGGAACAATTGCATGAATGGCTCCCACATTCTGTGGAAGCCGTTGTCGGACCCTCGGATGGCAAATTAGATTTTCTCCATTTGGAGAGATTCCGAGAGGTCGGACAGCCAGTCTGCAGCTCTGGGTGGTGCTGCTGACCGCCAGCCAAACAGGATTCTACGGCGGGCGATCAGGGAGGCAAAGGCAAGGGCGTCCGCCCTCCTCCCCAGGAATACATCTGTCTGGTCTGAAACCCCGAAGACCGCCACTATCGGGCATGGCTCCACCCTCACCCCCACCACTTTGGATTCCATTTAATTCTTGAGAAGAATCCAGTTGAAGTCCTTGGCTTCAAAGTCGGGATAGCCACAGAGTATTCAAGGGACAACCCTGCCTCGCACAGCTCATTTCACGTCAAGTTGCTAACAGGAGCTTCTTGAACTCACTATCCAAGTAATGGTTCATCAAAGATGCTGCCAAAAATTACTAAAATGGAATGTCAAGAATTCAGAATCCAGCATTTTGGAAGTTTTTGCAACTGTTGAACTAAGAAGTGTTTGCTTCATTCATCTGCTTTAGCATATTGGTCTTGTTAATAAAAAAATGTCACTATTATCTTTAGAATGAATGCAGTGGGATGATGATAACGTTAATTTTTTGGGGATTCAAAACTAATCAGTTCATATAGACTTGAATACCTAACTACATTAAAAGTTGATTTCTACAGTATGCTGTATAGGTCGGAACCCCCTACGGGGTCGGAGGGGATGAGAGACTTTTTTGGGGGGCTGAATTTCCCAAAGGTGGATGGGGAGCTGGTAGAAGGGCTGGGGCCGCCGATCGGGCTGGATGAGATAGTGGAGGGTCTGAAGGCCATGCAGACGGGTAAGGCCCCTGGTCCGGACGGGTACCCATTGGAGTTTTATAAAAGGTTCTCTGGGGTATTGGGGCCGGTGTTGATGAGGATGTTCAATGAGGCAAGGCAAAGTGGGGTGCTGCCCCCGACAATGTCACAGGCCACGATTTCGCTGATTCTGAAGCGGGACAAGAACTCGGAGCTGTGTGGGCCCTACAGGCCGATATCCCTGTTGAATGTGGACGCCAAACTGCTGGCCAAAATTTTGTCCTCTAGGATTGAGGATTGTGTTCCAGACGTTATTGGGGAGGACCAGACGGGGTTTGTTAAGAGTAGGCAGTTGGTGGCCAATGTAAGAAGGTTGTTAAATGTGGTCATGATGCCCCCGGAAGGTAGGGAGGTGGAGGTAGTGATCGCAATGGATGTAGAAAAGGCTTTTGATCGGGTAGAATGGCGTTGGTAACTGCGCCTCTGCCGTTCCCGCCAGCACGGTACTCCACCAGCCCTGTGGTGGTGGTGACCCTGAGAGTCTGGAGCAATGGAGGAGACATGTGGGAGCAGAGGGAGCATTGGTCTGATCCCCAATCTGTAATAATCACTGGTTTGCCCCAGGAAGTATGGATAGGGGGTTCCGGATATGACGGAGAGCAGGGATTGAGAGGATGGGGGATATGTTTATAGAGGGGAGCTTTCCAAGTACGAGGGTGTTGGAGGAGAAGTTTGGGTTGGCGAGGGGAAACAAATTCAGGTATCGGCAGGTGCGGGACTTCCTACGTAAACAGATGTCAACCTTCCTGCTAAGGGGGATTCAGAATAGGGTAGTTTCCAGAGGGTGGGTAGGAGAAGGGAGCATCTCGAACAAGGAACTTATGGGGTCAGAGGAGATGCAGACCGAGGAGCTGAAGCGCAAGTGGGAGGAGGAGCTGGGAGGTGAGATAGAGGATGGTCTATGGGCGGACGTGTTGAGTCGAGTCAACGCGTCCGCAACATGTGCCAGGCTCAGCCTGATACAATTCAAGGTCGTTCACGGGGCTCACATGACAATGGCTCGGATGAGCAGATTCTTTGGGGTGGAGGACAGGTGTGCAAAATGTGCATGAGGACCAGCGAACCATGTCCACATGTTCTGGGCATGTCCGAAGCTTAGGAGATTTTAGCAGGGGTTTGTGAACTTCATGTCCACGGTATTAAAAACAAGGGTGGTGCTGAGTCCAGAGGTGGTGATTTTCGGGGTGTCGGAAGACCCGGGAATCCAGGAGGAGAAAGAGGCAGACATTCTGGCCTTTGCTTCCTTGGCAGCCCGGAGACGGATACCATTAGCTTGGAGGGACTCAAAGCCCCCGAAGTCGGAGACCTGGCTATTGGACACGGCTAGCTTTCTCTGGAGAAAATCAAGTTCGCCTTGAGAGGGTCACGGTTAGGGTTCGCCCGGAGGTGGCAACCATTCGTCGACTTCTCCGCGGAAAATTAATCGTCAGCAGAAGTAGGTGAGGGGTTAGCTGAGCTTAGAGTAGGGGGTTAATAAAGGTGGGACCTGTCAGGGAGAGAGACGGCTTTTGCACTATGTTTATAGTTTCATGTACATTGTTTATTGTGTTGTTGTTATAATACCAAAAAATACCTCAATAAAATGTTTATTAAAAAAATAAAATAAAACTACATTAAAAGGTAATTGTTAGTTCTGTGACATGTAAACTCGGTGATACAGTGGTTAGCACTGCTGCCTCACGGCTCCAGGGACCCGGGTACAATTCTGGCCTTGGGTGACTGTGTAGCGTTTGCACTTTCTCCTAGTGTCTGTGTGGGATTCCTCTGGGTGCTCCAGTTTCCTCCCACAATCCAAAGATGTGGAGGTTAGGTGAATTGGCCATGAAAAATTTGACCTGTAGGTTAGGTGGGATTATGCGGATAGGGTGGGGGAATGGGCCAAGTCCTAGGTAGCATGCTCTTTCAGAGGTTGGTGCAGACTCAATGGGTCGAATGACCTTCTGCACTGTAGGAATTCTATGGTTTCCGTCATGTATAAAAGTGCAAGATTAACTTCAGAGCAAATTCAGACTTGGATTGGACTGTAGAGGTCTGTATACATTGAAGTTCAAAGTCTCAATGGATTGCACCCTAGAATCCTGAGGGAGGAAATTGAAGAGGCCCCAGAGGAAGCCATTGAATGTGGACGTGTGCTGGATGACAAGAGTGGCTCATGTAGTACCTATTTTTAACAAGGAAGTGAGAATGAATCTGGGCAACTACAGGCCAGTTAGCATGATACCTGTGGTAGGGGAGATTTTAACAATTCTATTTAAGGATAATATTACCACCTATCTAGCTGGAGCGATGATAGAGGTAGCCAGTATGGATTTAATAAAGGGTTATCCTGCTCATTAAATTCTATGGAAGAGGCAACGGTCACAGTAGATGTGGGGGAAGCAGTAATTGTACTGTAGATGGGCTTTAGGAATATCTTGTACAAGATAACACATGGAAGATTATTAGAGAGGAATACGGAATATGGAAATAGGGGAAGAAAAGGGCAGTGGATTAAAATTTGATTCAAAACAAGAAAGCTGAGAGGAGAAGTTAGAGCTAATTTTCAAAGTTATCTGAAGGGGAATAGGAATTTCACCGGCCCTATTAGAGCAATTTAGAGTCATGCTCTGGGAACTCATAACACATGGTGAAATTTGAATTTAATAAAGAAAAATATGGAATTTAAAAAAAGGCATATGTTGATTGTTAAAAACCCATCTCCAAAAGCCCATTTCCCAAGATAAATCTGCCATCCAGGCCTGGCCTGGCCTGGCCAATGTGTGACTTTTAAATGTTCTCTGAAATGGTCTAACAAGCCAGCCATTCAGTTAAAGGACAATGAGTGATGGCAATGAATGCTAGCCAAACCAGCGATGCCAACATTAGATGAAGTTTTAAAAAAGTAGGTTCAGCTTTGGGATCCCTTTTTTGGGTATAAGCCAAGAGAAAATGGCTTCCTAATTTGCAGACTGTAAGATCCAGGAAAAATGACCACGAGGGAATGATGGTTTAATAACTTACTCAATACATTCTCTCCTCCAGCCCACACTTCATATCCCAGGGTACCCCTGGTTAAGGATGTAATCCCCGCCCCCTCATTGGGGGCTTTCATACTCAGGTGAGGCCACGGGGACCCTAATGGTACAGACCCCGTGGCCTTTGGGTCGGATTATAACACAGATTATATCAAAATAGGAGGTGTAGTTAATTAGAAGTTCAAAGGGAACTGCACATACATACGGGGAAATGGATTAAAAAGAGGCAGATAGAATTCAGTGTCAATCTGAGGGGCGAAATTAAAAGCTTTAATTATACTCTGAATGGAAGGAGGATTTAGGGGTACACTCAGAATTTTTAGTTTGCTTTATAATTTTGATCTTTATAATGTTGGCTGGACATATTGTATCTTGTGGTTCATGCTTAAAAAAAATTAATTTTATTGATTCAAAAAAGCTGCAGAAATATCATGCAAGTGCATTAAGCAGTCATTATACAGCAGGCAACAGTGAGTTCTTCTCTCGACATCACATGAGGATTAAAGAACTTAAAGGGGCGGTTTTTCAGTGACTGATCCTATTGGCAGGATGCAGGTGCCTGGAATCCCGACGAAATGAATCTGAGGCTCAGCCAAATTTCTCGTTAGGCCTCATTTCAATTCCATCAGCAAGATGTTTTCATTTTTCAGCAGCTTGTTGATCAGAGAGGGCTAAAAATATAGGGCGAGATTCTCCGTTAGCCGACGCCGAAATCGGGAGATGCGATTTGGCGGAGAATAGCTTCCGACGCCAAAATCGCGACAAGCGCTGATTTGACATCAAATCTCAATTCTCCGTCACTTCGAAAACGGTTTCAATCCACACGTAGGCACCATGATGTGACCATCAATTCACTAGAGACACGATTGGAAGTAAACTGTGGTTTTAATAGTCTTACAACTGAGCCAGCCTGCGACCAGAGGAACTGAGAGCAGGGCTTACGGCTGCAGCACTTTATACTTCCGGTAGTGGGAGGGGCCATGGGTGGAGCCATGAGCGGAGCCCTGTACATGCTCCTCATCTCCCCCTATGGGCAGAGCCGCGCAACGGCTCACATACAGAGCCCACAAGGACATAATACAATGCAATGCAATACAGTGTGAATTACAATACAGTATAATTCACCACACCCCATTACATATCATTATCGGGCCTGACCCGGTATTCTCCAGGGCCTCCGCGATTCTCCACCTCCGATGGATGAGTTCCCGGCGGCACGGTTCATTGGTGCTTTTAAAAATTGTGAAACCGGCGTGGTAGCTGCAGAGGGATGGAGAGGAGTACGGAAAGTGTCCAACATCGCCATAGTTTGCTGACAGTTGTGCTGCCGGCCGGGGGACTTCTGCCAGGACTGGGGGGAGTAGTGGGGGTTGGCCAGGAGGTGGGCTGTGGGGTCGGGGTGGACGGGCACGGAACACCATTGCCGCAGCCGGCAAGGCAGCCATGCAGCTGTGCACACCGCTAACAGCCCACTGTGAACCTGGTCCCATGGGTCATATAGGCCCCCCCCCCCCAAGGGCACCCCTTTGGCTTCTCTCTAGCCCCAGATGAACCATCAGCTGTATGGGTGTGCTCCAGCAGAACCAGTGCCATCTTTTTGGCAGGGATAAGTGTGTGTAAGGAGTGCAATGTGTATATGCGGTTGCAGCTTATCAGCCTCGTGAGTGTCGATCACCGACCCGGCGTATCCTGAACCATTTTTCAGTGGAACTGAGTGTGTTCCATGCGGCACCGGTGCTAGCCCCTCAACGGTAGTGGAATCATCCATGTGCGGCACTGGTTTTTCTGTCGTAAACATTCATGGATTCTCCGTTGGTGTCAACACGTAGCCTCAGAAACAGAACCCTGTGCCTAATGTCTCCTGTGTGTAGTTCAGGGCAGTGCAGGTAGGTTGAGAATGGAAGGGAGATGACCCCAAGGGAGGTTCGTGGAGGGGCGGGCACCATGGGGGTCCAGATTTGAGGGGTTTGGATGAGCATTAATACTTCTTTCAACCCTTCAGAAAACAACTTCAAACTTATCTGATTTGGAGCAACCTTTGAAAGTGGCTGATTAGGCCTCACATGCCTAAAACCACAGGGTGGCGGAAACTATTCAGCACACAAAAATCGTATTGGGTTCCTGTAACCAAAGTAGGAACCTTACTTAAATACATATGGAGAAAGGCTCCTGCTTGTTTCAGATGGGAGTGTAAGCCTCCTATTTTGAAGCTAGCTGAAAAATCCAATTGATAGGCCTCAGCAGGAAATCCTTTTTGAATGTTTTTATCTGTCTACCCACTGTATTTCACCCAGGGTAATAGGGAGAGGAAGATCTAAGTGACCCAGAATGTTACTGACTGAGACTGAGCCAGTAAATCAATCACTGTGCAATTGGTAAGGTAAATGTAAAGTCACCATAGTTCCAGCTGCACATAGGCTGCTTCCCACTTTGAGGGAGACTGGTGGTGATTTAACCTGAGGATCACCATATCTCAGGCAAGGGGCAAAGTTGAGAAGGTGGGCCCTTCATGAATAATCTCAGCCAGATTGAACCTGGACTGCTGGTCTTGCTTTGCACCATAAACCAGCTGTCTAGCCAAGTGAGCTAAACCGGCTGCCAACTTTATCTTATGATGCATTGGCTGGGTTGGTGAGAAGAGAGCACCTCAGACATATTTTGCTCAGTTGGCTAGATAGTTGCAAAGCGAGGCCAGCAATGTTGGACGTTTAGCTGCTGGGTTTGGGGATGGGACTTCGAAACATTGGCCATTTCAGGGTTTTTGCCACGACAGAGCCTCCCTGGCAACGGCGTTGGCACACAACCAACCTGAAAAGGCAATAAACCTATAACTCTATACAGCTTCAAACCTGGAATGGGCTGGGTGGCACAGTGGTTATCACTGCTGCCTCACAGCGCCAGAGACTCGAGTTCAATTCTGGCCTTGCGTGACTGTCTGTGTGGAGTTAGCACGTTCTCCCCGTGTCTGTGTGTATTTCCTCTGGGTGATCCGGTTTCCTCCCACAGCCCAAAGATGTGGAGGTTAGATGGGGTTATGGAGATTGGGCCTAGGTAAGGTTTCAGAGAATCGGTGCAGACTCAATGGGTCGAATGGCCTCCTCTGCACTGTAGTGATTTTATTGGCTGTAAAGTAAAATAATACAGGCTTCTTCTGATTTCTGATACAAGTCACTAGTGTAATTCAGAAGAAATGTTGCACTTGCAGACCCCTTGCTATTGTGAGGTGTCATGAAAATGTCGCTTTAAGAAATGGTTAGCTGCTCATGTTACTGCAGTGATGTCAGAGTGTGGGTGAAGCTGAGCTCTGGTTCTGCTATTTAGTTTCACTTTGTGAAAAGCTTGGGTGTGTGTGTTTTCCAGTGAACTGCAGCCGAAGTTAAAACAAAGAGCTGTCTTGTTGATCTCTGCCATCCAAAGACTATCTCTAGATCATTTGATGATTTCAGAGTTATATGTGCTCTCAGTAGTGAATGTAAACCTAATGTGCTCCTGTTTGAAGGTTTGTTAAGTCTTTTGGATGTTAAAAGGACAGCTTAAAGGATTACTTAGTGTTGTAGTCTTTGGGGGTTATCTTTGAATTAATGGTTGCTAAGAGATTCACTGTTTGTTTTGAAAAGGTTAACTTGAGTTCATAGAATAAACATTGTTCTGTTTTTAAAAATACTGGTCCATTTCTGCTGTACCATACCTGTAGAGTGGGCCGTGTGCTCCCCCATACCACAGTCTATTAAAAGTTGTGGGTCAGGTGAACCCCATGATACACTTTGGGATTCTCTAAATCCTGACCCATAACAGAGGTGATAGTGTAGAGTTAGGGTGACTTATATTTCTCCTCCTTTTCTCATTGGTGGTAAATAACTTTATCAAATGGGATACTTTATTCAAAAGGTTTGTCAAGGTACACAAGTTCAAATTTGACAAAAAATGCAAACAAATCAATTTATTTCAGTATGCAAACTACCTGACTACCCTTCAATTGAAAGATTATTTTTGCAACATACAGGTAGAGTATCTCGTAACTTGTGGTGTCCAAAACCCGGGTATTTTTACATGTTCCATGCATCAATTTTAACTGAGTAAACTTTAAGAGCAAATTTACTCGGACAATTTGGATAGGCCCTAGTTTGGCAGATTGTGGCTCCAGACTGGTTATTGGCTTCACCATTTCACATGTCACTCCAAGCAACCCTTGGCCCCCACCTCATGTGTCTTGCCACAAACTATCCATGGTCTGAAATGCCCTACCTTTTTTTTTTATAAATGTTTTTTTATTGAGTTTTCATATTTTATATATGACAAATTACAAGTTATTAGAGAGAGAGAAAAAAAAAGGAAAACACAAAAATTTTTTACATGAATATTTACAGGTAAACATCTTCATAACAATAATTGTGGCCGCCCCCTTTAGCCAGCATACATATTTTACATTCCCCAATATGGCCGAGGCACATGTTTATAGGCATTTATTTATAGTTTGGTTTTGGGCCTTGGCTTGCCATCAAACCCCCATACCGAGCCCGTAGCCCCCCCCCCCCCCCCCCTCCCCCCGGCTACCTTCCCCCGATTCCCGCCCATTTTCCCCTGGTTCTTGGCCACCCGACTATTCTTCCTCATGTACGTTGGCCACAAACAGGTCCCGGAACAGTTGCATGAATGGCTCCCACGTTCTGTGGAAGCCGCCGTCCGACCCTCGGATGGCGAATTTGATTTTCTCCATTTGGAGAGATTCCGAGAGGTCGGACAGCCAGTCTGCAGCTCTGGGTGGTGCTGCTGACCGCCAGCCAAACAGGATTCTACGGCGGGCAATCAGGGAGGCAAAGGCAAGGGCGTCCGCCCTCCTCCCCAGGAATAGATCTGGCTGGTCTGAAACCCCGAAGACCGCCACTATCGGGCATGGCTCCACCCTCACCCCCACCACTTTGGACATAGCCTCGAAGAAGGCTGTCCAGTACTCCACAAGTCTGGGGCAAGACCAGAACATGTGGGCATGGTTGGCCGGGCCTCTCTGGCACCGCTCACATTTGTCCTCCACCTCCGGGAAGAACCTACTCATACGGTTTCTCGTTAAGTGGGCTCTGTGTACCACTTTTAGTTGCGTCAGGCTGAGCCTTGCGCACGTGGAGGTGGAGTTGACCCTATGCAGTGCTTCGCTCCAGAGTCCCCACCCTATCTCCATCCCCAGGTCGTCCTCCCATTTCCTTCTTGTTGCGTCCAGTACGGTGTCGTCCCTATCTACCAGTCGGTCATACATGTCACTACAGTTCCCTTTCTCTAGGATACTTGCGTCCAGTAGGTCTTCCAATAGTGTCTGTCGTGGCGGTTGTGGGTACGTCCTTGTCTCCTTTCGTAGGAAGTTTTTGAGCTGCAGGTACCGTAGCTCGTTCCCCCCAGCTAGCTGAAATTTCTCTGTCAGTTCGTCGAGTGTTGCGATCCTGTCGTCCGTGTATAGGTCCCTGACTGTCAGTGTCCCCCCGTCCTGCCTCCACCTTTTGAAGGTGGCGTCGGTCAATGCTGGTTTGAACCTATAGTTGTTGCAGATGGGAGCCTTGTCCGACATTTTGTACAGGCCAAATTGCTGCCGCAGTTGGTTCCAGGATTGGAGTGTGGCTGTCACCACTGGGCTGGTGGAGTGTTTTTTGGGTGGGGATGGGAGTGCTGCCGTGGCGAGGGCCCGGAGGGAGGTTCCCATGCAGGAGGCCTCCTCCGCACGCACCCACTCGGCTTCTGGCTCCTGGATCCATCCCCTTACTCGCTCGGCTGTTGCCGCCCAGTAGTAGAATTGTAGATTCGGGAGGGCTAGCCCCCCCCGGATTTTGTTTTTTGTATGACCTTCTTTGGGATCCTAGCATTTTTACCCCCCCATACGAACGCCATGATATGTTTGTCCAGCGCTTTGAAAAAGGCCTTGGGGATGTAGATCGGAATGGATCTAAACAGGAAAAGGAACCTGGGCAGTACGTTCATTTTGATCGTCTGGACTCTCCCCGCGAGGGAGAGCGGGAGTGTGTTCCATCTTTGCAGGTCCTTTTTAACTTCCTCCGTCAGGCTGGTGAGGTTCCATTTGTGGACCCCTTTCCAGTCATGGGCTATTTGGATCCCCAGGTAGCGGAATTTATTTCGGGCTTGTTTGAACGGCAGGTCCTTTAGCGCTGCCCCCCCCCCCCCCTTGCGGGTGTACTGGGAAGATCTCACTTTTGCTCATGTTGAGTTTGTAGCCCGAGAAGGCTCCAAACTCTTTCAGGAGCGCTATGATTCCGTCCATGCTGCTTTGTGGGTCCGAGATATAGAGGAGCAGATCGTCCGCATAGAGTGAGACTCTGTGCTCTCTACCTCCCCTTCGGATCCCCCTCCAATTTTTTGCTGACCTGAGCGCGATTGCTAGCGGTTCGATTGCTAGTGCGAACAGCAGCGGGGACAGTGGGCATCCTTGTCTGGTGCCCCTGTGCAGCTGGAAGTATTGGGAGTTGGTATTGTTGGTCCGTACACTCGCCATGGGAGCGTTGTATAGGAGCTTTACCCAAGCGGTGAACCCTGTTCCAAGCCCGAACCGCTCCAGTACCTCTATGAGGTATTTCCATTCGACTCTGTCGAAGGCCTTTTCTGCGTCCAGGGAGACGATCACCTCTTGTGTTCTCTCCCCGGAGGGGGTCATTATCACGTTCAGCAGGCGCCTGATGTTCGCGGTAAGCTGTCTACCTTTGACGAAGCCCGTCTGGTCCTCTGTGACCACCTCAGATACACAGTCTTCTAGCCTTTTGGCTAGGATTTTGGCCAGTATTTTGGCGTCTGCGTTCAGCAGGGATATGGGTCTGTATGACCCACATTCCGTTGGGTCTTTGTCTTTCTTAGGTATCAGCGAGATTGAGGCCTGTGCTAACGTGGGTGGCAGTGTGCCCCTAGCTAGCGAGTCTGTGAACATCTCCCACAGGTGCGGGGCCAGCGCTGTCGCGAATTTTTTGTAGAAGTCCGCCGGGAATCCGTCCGGTCCCGGCGCCTTCCCCGTCTGCATGGAGCTAATGCTCTCCATGATCTCTCCCAGTGCTAGTGGTGCTTCCAGATCCCGTTTTGAAATGCCCTACCTGAAAACTGGCAATATCTGACATTCAGCACAGCC
The DNA here is from genome assembly GCF_902713615.1 of Scyliorhinus canicula. Classification (NCBI taxonomy): domain Eukaryota; kingdom Metazoa; phylum Chordata; class Chondrichthyes; order Carcharhiniformes; family Scyliorhinidae; genus Scyliorhinus; species Scyliorhinus canicula. The sequence continues at coordinate 30,676,037 of NC_052159.1, forward strand.
ATCATCCCAAGAGTGCCAGATTAAGATACATTAACTGTTTCTTTAAATTTGCTGTCAAATATTCTGCAGCATGCACCCTGAGTGGTTTTACATGTTTCTAGCTCCTTGGTGTACTATGATGAGAGGGCTTTATATTGTGGCTTTTCCCATTGAGACTTTGTGACGGACTTGCCCGAACTTTAGCACATCTCTCTGCATATACTCCAGGGCGTTGTAATGTGCCAGTCTGGAACAGTCATTCAACAACACTCGAGACCAGCAGGTTTCGGGAAGACCAAAGAGCATCTATCACCGAGTTGCTCCAGCAGCAGTTACTATTTCCCTCAGTGTGTATGTCCCTGGAAACAGCCAATTAGAGCATTGAATCCTGCATTATCGAGCTGTTTGGATGAACTTCGACAAAAAATGGGTGGTACGACACGGTCTAACATGAAGGGATCATTCTGCGACACTGTGACCAGACCCATCCCTCACAACGAGGGGCAGACAGAACCTCAGTACCCTGTGACATTGTTGTCTACATACCATGGGTCCATACACAGCTTGAAGCAGTTGGCCATTAGGATGAGGGTGGTGTTGGCTATATTTTATTCCCTTTACCGAGAGGTTAGCAGATCGTGCACCTGCATACATGGCTCATGTTCGACCACCAGATAAAGTAGAAGGTGGCTCAGGCATTAGACGGAGGTAGAGTTCTATGTTAGGTTGTTATGTGACTTGGAGGGTTACTTCCATTTGCTCCATTTGCCCTTTTAGCGGTCCATCTGGTTTAATTCCTTATTGACTTTCTAGGGTTTTGAACAACCCAATGGCTTGTTCGGCCATTTAAGAGTCAGCCACATTGCTATGGGTTGGGCAACGTGTGGGCAAGGTAAAGGCAGCAGACTCCCTTCCCTAAAGGGCATTAGTGAGCACCAGACTGGTTTTGTACGACACTTGACAATGGTCCCTTGGTTATTATTAGGCTTCTAATTCCAGATTTTTCTTGATTGAATTTAAATTTGAAGCTGGATCCCCAGAGAATTACCCTAAGTCTCAGGATTACTAGTCCACATCACTACATCACTGGCGATGAATTTATACTCCATATTAAACAATGAAATTCTTAGGAGCTCAAAGTTTTTATTTTTTATTTAAAAAATATGCATTATTCATAAAATCTCCAAAGGAAAACCATTACAAATACATTTCAAATTGTTATAACAGTTAAGTACAGTAATATTTCCATTTTCTCCAGAGGTCCAGATGCATTCTGAGGTGTTTCAATTCAGTCACGAGGGCATTACATACATTTCAGTATTTTCATTAAAATTCTTTTCAAACTATTTACATTGGTCATGTTGCACCGTGTGGTGTTTCAATACATTTGGCATTAATCACACAGACCAAAGAGTTTTACATGGTTACCAGCCCCTCAGTGTACACTGAAAGGCCTTATACAGTGGCCTTTCCCCATTGCCCCTTGGCGGCGGCTACCTCAAGCTTGAGTGTGTCCCAAAGCATGTAGTCTTGGACCTTGGAAACTGCCAGTCTGCAACACTCGGTCGAGGATAATTCTTTACATTGGAAGATCAACAAGTTTCAGGCAGACCAAAGAGCGTCTTTCACCGAGTTGATGATCCTACTGCAGCAGTTGATGTTTGTCTCGGTGTGTGTGTCCGGGAACAGCCCGTAGAGCACCATGTCCTGCCTCACAGAGCTGCTGGGGATGAACCTTGACAAATACCCTGCACCTCTCTCCAGACCGTCTTTGCAAAGGCACATTCCACAAGGAAGTGTGCGAACACCTCATCCTCCCGCAGCCACTTCAAGGGTAGCGTGTGCGAGGGTGCTGAGACTTTTGGTGTTCGTGAAGGATCTAATGGGGAGGATCCTTCTCTCCACCAGCTAAGCTCGATCTTGATGCTTGGTGATGAGGTGTTCTGCCAGATGACTTCAACAGTCTGCTCAGGGAACCATCCGACATGAACAACCATCTCCTTTTCCCTAAGGGCTTCGAGAACATTATGTGCAGACCAATACTTGATTGCCTTGTGGTCAAAGGTGTTTTTCTCAACAAATTTTTCTTAGGAGCTCATATGATCCTTAAGAAAGCATTGAAATGTTTCTCTCTCTGTTTAATTATCATTGGTTTTAACAGACATTCACAATGCAGCACACCTTATTGTCTAACGTGCTGCTTGGCTGGGTCCCACGTATTATGGGCGGGATTCTCCCATGCAGCGTTGGCTGGGAGAATCGCCGTTCGTGCCGATTTTCCACGTGACGCCGGTCCGACGCCGTTCCGCCATTCTCTCAACTGGCGATAACGGCGTCATCGAGGTTGAATCGCCCAACGCACTAAATACTGTGATTCTCCAGGCCCCCCGCTTTCAGCGGCCTGGATGGGCCGAAGTCCCGATGGCGGGCATGCCGTCGCCATTCACCCCTGCTAAATAAATTTGTCAGCCAGTCGTGCTGGCTGACGATGAGGAGTAAGGTGGTGAGCGGCTGGCATTCCCGGAGTTTTGGCGTCCACAGCTGGTGCTGGCGGGGGGAGGTTTTTTGGGGAAGGGTGCCGCCATGCTCGGGGGGTGGGGGGGGGGGGGGGGGGGGGGGGGGAGGGAGGAGGAGGGAGGGGAAGGATGCAGCCAGGACTGTGGGGAGGGGGATGGGAAGGATGCAGTCAGGCCCGTGGGGCAGGGGAAGGGCGGAGGGGGGAAAGGAGGAGGTGGTCGGGGAAGGAAGCAGTCATGTCCGTGGTGGGGATTGGGGAGGGTTATCTGCAGGACCAACATGCCAGCCGGCCTGCCATGGTAGGACGATGGCAAAGACACGCTCGCAAGTTGAAGTCATGCTGAGGAGCAAAGGCCACTGGCGCATCAATGAGGAGGGATAGGGTGAACAGGCCGGTGGATGGAAACTGTGGGCAGAGGTCAAGGTGCCTGCAGGTCTGTAGCGAGACCCGGCAACCGGGGAGCACAGAGTCATCTCAGTTTTGTGTAACAGTGACTTTATTTGTGACATTCACAGACAAGTGCCCTAGACCCTAGAAGTAAGCTGTGCTCTGCACCTTTAATGGGCCAGGCTGCTCAGTGGGCATGCTGGGTGGCGTGGTGCCACCCGGTCCTGCCCGCTGCCCAACAGATGCACCAGGGACGGTACGGGGGGGAGGCTGAGTGTTCCGGGACCTCCCTTTCTGGAGTTACCTCCTCCTCCCTCGGGGAGCCTGGTGGCCCCCTGGGCTCACTATGGGACAGAGGTGCGAGCGGAGACAAGCGCTGTTGCACCACCGATACCTGGCGCTGCCAGTCCTGGAGGCCGGCTGCAGCATCGACCAGGGTCTGAACGTTCGCAGCGATGGAGCTCAGGGAGTGCGACATCCCTGTCAGGGACTGTGCAACCTCCCGTTGTGATTGTACGACGCTGTCCAGCACGTGCGCAAAGCAGCCGATGCTCTCAATGATGGCCTGCTGAGACTGGGCCAGACCCCGGAGCGCAGTGGCAATGTCCAGCTGGCTCTGGCACATGGCTGCCTGTGAGAGGGCAGCCCTCTCCTGGGCCACGGATGACGCCTGCACATGAAGCCCCACGCCTTGCAGAACCTGGCCCATGGCCAAAGCCGTTGCCACCGTTGCCTCCACTGCGGACGCCACACGTGCGGTGTCGGCCTGGGTGGCAGCCATGACCGGCACCACTCCCTACTCCTGGACACGGATGGACTCCTCTAACTGCATCCGCAGATGCTGGAAGATGGCCATCATCCCATTGTCCACTCCCTGGGTTTCCAAACACATCGGGTCTATGGGTGGGTCTGGTAAGTCCAGGAACCTGGGAACCATCTGGGTGGCAGCTGGGTGCTGGGCCTAGCCTGCCCTCCGATCGTCCAGCCCCTCGGCTGCTCCTACATCCACCTGCTGCACCGGTTCAGCTGTGTGGTGCGCACCAGTCAGTGACCCAGAAGCCTCATCACTAAAATGGCCAACCAAGGTGAGTGTATCTGCGATGGTGGATGTTGTGGGTGACAGCAGTGATGCAAACGCGAGGTCCTCATTTGCGGCACATGTTAGGTGCCGTGTCCGATCTGTCCAGCGTCTGTCTGGCTGACCTCTGTGCGTCACTGTCCAGAGCCCCCGTCCTCTCACCGTCACTGTCCTGGCCCACAGCCCTCTCCTCGTCCGTCTCACGGCCATCACTGTCCTGACTGTCCATCCTGTGTTTGTCAATGTCAACTCTGTCTGTCCTCTGTGCATCCCCCTCCAGTGCCCCGGCCTCAGAAGAGGGCCCCCCTGTCCGTCTTCCTTCCCCTCTCTGCCGTGCGTCCCTGTGGGCGGATGAGCTTAGAGCTGGACGGCGGGGGCTTGTCCGAGACGTCCCTGGACTATCGGCTCCTGGCCCTGGAGAACACAATGATGCACCATCGATTGCATGCGAGGCGAGTGATTTACCAATGTCAGGCTTTAATTAACTAGAACACAGCCTGGCGATCATCTACAGTGGAAAGGAACGATCGTCAGGCTTCTGAGCATTTATACCTCGTTGATAGAGGCGTGGTTAACTCAGCCTCTCGGCCAATCGGTCGAGAGGCACATGACCGACCAGGGCCAATGGTAAGCCGACGCTCTGGCCCAATGGCAGACGAGTATGCAGATCATATCATCACACACAATAAGGCATGTATCGTTAGATACACGGAGTCGGGTGTGAGGGGATGGAGGGGGCAGTGTGGTGGGGGGGGGGGGGTGGATGGAGCAGTCGGGGGGAGTTAGGGGTGGAGGGGTATGTGACAGGGGGTGGGTTGAGAAGGGGGGGTTTGGGAGCACTGGTAGGGGGTGCAGTGTGAGGGGGCGGGGGGGGGGGGGCTGTGGGAGTGTAGCCAGGCAGGAGAGTCTCACTTGGTCCTGAGCCTCCGATCTGGCATGGCGCTACCTCCCGGGTGGCGGCTCCCCCGGCGAGGTCCAAAGCCCTCTGCTCATGAACGGTGAGGGGATGAAGCTCAGGTGATCCTCCATGCTCATGGTGATTGTGAGCTGTCTTGTCCTGCAGGGGGCGCGGTGGGGCTCAGCCATCTCTATCCTTCGGGTCCTGTGCGCGGATCGCGCACTTTAAATCATCGGGCTTCGCGCGATGACGCCGCTGCTCTGGCGCCACGTCCACCGCGTTTCTTGCGGCCCCGCTGCTGGCCCCTTTTCGGGACCTGAATCGATCGTGCCTGCGGCCGGTTCGGTGTTCACGACAGCACGGGCACTCTGCCTCAATATCGGAGAATCCCTTTGTAAATCCTAGCCATTGCTTCATTGTGTATTAAGGTTATAAATGGTAACATTACCTCTGACCAGTCAGTAATGAAGGCCGGTGATGCGAGACACTGATTTCAAATCACTGAGATCTGTTCCTACGCGAAAGAAAATACACAGCTTTAAAGTAATTGGCTACACATTTTGTTACTTAGCAACCTGCAGATCCTGCCTCAACGCCTGCAGATTTGCAAGGTTTTTTTTTTAAACCCACGGGCTGGCAATCCTGTTGGTGAATATTTCCTTTTCTGAATAGCCGGGGAAGCGATGGTAAAAGGAGGCACAGATTCTCAATACAAATGTAAAATCATTGTTCAGTGAGTTCTCTGCTTTTTGAGAATTTTGTTAAAAGATCCTTTTAACTATAGTGCACTATTTCAAGAGCTAAGTCATTCATCCCATTGAAAAGGCTGAAAAATAGTTTTCTTAGTGACTAAGAATTCCTTCAATAAAGTGCAGAACATTAGAAAACAACTATTTCCTTATCCAGAATAGTCGTCTTTCAAGTTTCCTGCTGAAGTTTCAATTCACGTTGATATACAGGCAGTAATTCTCAAAATTGGGGACTAAGTGCTGTGGCAAAGCGGAAATGTGAAGTGTTTTTCGCTGAAAAGGCCCGCAGGAAAACGCATTGAATCTTCACGCCCTAACCTCATTACTTATGTTTTGTCCCTGTATTGAGTGGTGGGGCAGGCTTAGATCATAGAATTTACAGTGCAGAAGGAGGCCATTCAGCCCATCGAGTCTGCACCGGCTCTTGGAAAGAGCACCCTACCCAAGGTCAACAATTCCACCCTATCCCAATAACCCAGTAACCCCACACAACACTAAGGGCAATTTTGGACACTAAGGTCAATTTATCATGGCCAATCCACCTAACCTGCACATCTTTGGACTGTGGGAGGAAACCGGAGCATCCGGAGGAAACCCACGCACACATGGGAGGATGTGCAGACTCCGCACAGACAGTGACCCAAGCCGGAATCGAACCTGGGACCCTGGAGCTGTGAAGCGATTGTGCTATCCACAATGCTACCGTGCTGCCCCAGGGGGTCTGCTGTCCTATCCGGGTGTGTGGCGCTAACAATTGTACACAAAGACTCGAGTGAAGTACAAGAGAGGCTTTATTACTGTGAGATGCTATTCCTCCGGCGGCAGCTGTAGAATAGTATCTCAGTGAAGCTAGCGCATATTTATACACAAGCTCCCTGTGGGCGGAGCTAGCCGGCAGGGGCTTACCGGAGAAACCTATATTACAGGTACAGGCATACATCCCCCTACTGCAAGCACACATATATACAGTGGTTGTATCACCACAGGGTGGCATATCGAAATTTGATAATCACTGGTTGGTTGTGTCAGAGGACCTCCGGAAATCAATGGAGGAGGCCTTGGCCCACATCCAACTGGTTTTGGAGAAGACTAATGAAAGCGTGAAAGCCCATGTATCCCCGATAAAAGATATGGAAGTGGCCCTTTCGAGACATAGTGATAGGATTGCCTCACTGGAAGTGGAGATGTCTCTGGTGGTCGAAGCGAATAAATAGTTGAGGGCCAAGGTAAATGATCTGGAAAATCAGTCCAGGAGGAAAAATGTTCCAATTATCATTGAATTTACAGTGCAGAAGGAGGCCATTCGGCCCATCGAGTCTGCACCGGCTCTTGGAAAGAGCATCCCACCCAAGGTCGACACCTCCACCCTATCACCATAACCTAGTAACCCCACCCAACACGAAGGGCAATTTTGGACACTAAGGGCAATTTACCATGGCCAATCCACCTAACCTGCACATCTTTGGACTGTGGGAGGAAACCGGAGCACCCGGAGGAAACCCACGCACACACGAAGACTCCGCACAGACAGTGACCCAAGCCAGAATAGAACCTGGGACCCTGGAGCTTTGAAGTAATTGTGCTAACCACAATGCTACCGTGCTGCAATTGTGGGGCTGCAGAGGGGATGGAAGGCCCAAAGCCCACAGGGTACTTTGCAGAAATGTTTGGTAAGATGGTGGGGGAGGGTGGATTCACATACCCCCCTGAGTTGGACTAAGCCCACCGTACACTCTGGCAGAGGCTTTATCCTGAGGATCCACCGTGTGTGGCAATAGTGAAGTTCCATAGCTTCAAAGAGAAAGAGCGGGTTCTGAAGTGGGCGAAGCAGCATCGTGACTTCAAATGGGAAGGCCATGCCAACAGGTTTGACCAAGATGTGGGAGCAGAGCTGGTGAAGAAGAGGGCTGTGATCAACAAAGTCAAGACCACCCTGTACAAGAGTGGATTCCAGTTCGGTGTGGTGTACCTGGCACAGCTGAGAGTGACTTTCAATGAAAAGGACTATTTATTTGATGCACCAGGAGAGGCAGATTCCTTTGGTAAGAAACATGGGTTGGCAGAAGGGGGAGTTGGTGTTGCCAAACCTGCTGCATTATTATTGGGCGGCAAACATGGAGAAGGTGAGGCGGTGGTGGGAAAGAGACGGGGCAGAATGATTCAGGATAAAGGAAGAATACTGTAGGGGGTCCAGCCTGAGGGCTCTGGTGACAGCGGCTTTGCCACTGGCGCCAAGGAAATACACGGAGAGCCCAGTGGTAGACAATGGTCCACATTGAAGACCTGAAACCAGCTGAGGAGGCACTTCAGAATAGAGGAGTTGCCGGTGTTGATGCCACTGTGTGAAAACCATGGATTTGAGCTGGCGGGGGGAGGTGGGGGGTGACAGATGGTATGTATAGGAACTGAAGAGAAGTGGAATTGTTCAGGGTCAGGGATTTGTACCTGAAAGAGAGGTTTGCCAGTATAGAGGAAAAGGAGAGGGCAGAGCTCCCGAGAGAAAGTGAGTTTAGATACTTGCAGGTATGGGACCTTGTGCGGAAGGTTTGGAAAGAAGTATGTCCTGTTGGATCGATTTCTGCTTCCAGACGTGGAAGGGGAAGGCAGGATCGGAGACAAACATGGGTGGCTGGGCGAGCAGGGAGGTGAGCAGGTGGTGAACGTTAAGGAGAAGTGGGAGGGGGATCTGGGAGGGGAGATAAACTGGGGAGCATGGAGTGAGACACTATGAAGGGTAAATGCGACTTCCTCGTGCTCAAGGATGAGCCTGATACAGTTCAAGTGGTACACAGGGTACAAATGACTCGGGCAAGAATGAGTGAGTTCTTTCAGAGAGTGGCAGATGAGTGCGAGAAGTGTGGGTGGGGACCAGCAAATCACGCACATATGTTCAGGGGTTGCAAGAATTTGGAGAGATTCTGGGAGGGGGTGTTTGCGGCACTAACGAGGATAGTGAGGGAGGAGGTTGGGCCGGACTCTTCGGGGGCAATATTTGGGATATTGGAGCAGCCGGAGCTGATGGAGAGGTGGAAGGCCGATGACATGGTCTTTGCCTCTCTGATTGCCCGGCGGAGAATTCTTTTGGAGTGGCAATTAGCAACACCGCCTGGTGTGGTGGCCTGGCTGGGGGACTTGTATGACTTGCTTTGTCTGGAAAATCAAATACGAATTGAGGGGTTCAGCAGAGGGATTTGAGGCAAGGTGTGGGTTGTCCATGGCCACGTTTGAAGAGTTGTTCGCCGCGGTGGGTGGTGGTGGGGGGGGGGGGGGGGGGGGGGGGGGGGGTGAAAAAGGGGGAACATCTGTACAAACTGTACAATTGTATGTAGGGGAATATATTCCCGGGCTGTTTATGTTTTTTAACCATTTGTATCAGTTTAAAATAAAAAAACATGGGTTGGGCATGGTGACAATGAGAGTTTTGGGTGTTGGGGCGGACATGTTGAATTGTCACATTGTTTTGGTCCCATGTTTATTTTTCCATTTTCCTGTTCCTGTTGGGGTTGAATTTTCACAGTTTGCGCTTAGGGTTGGGCTTTAGTTTTATGTGGGGTTCTGTTCTGTTTGTAATCCAATGGTTTACAGGGTTTTAGTAGTTTGTTGTTTGTAACCATTTTTCTTAACTCTAATTGTGAGCCTCCCTGCTAACCGAAGAGTTAGCTAATGGGAGCGGTGTTGAAGGGTTGGCTGCAGCTCATTATAGTAGTTTTTTTAGATGATGAGCTTAGAGTTCTTGTTTTATTTAGGTTTAAGTTTGTTAGAAGTAGATTTTCGGTGTTAGTTTTCACCTTGCTTCCATATGTATTTGGGTGTGTTAGTATTCAAGGGCACAGGTAAGAGGGGGAGGGGGTGGGGTTATTTTGCTGATGGTGCCTGCTGATTTTTCCGTTTGGTTTTGCGATTTGGTTTGGTGGCTATGTTGGTGGGCCCGGTTGCTGTACCTTTTATGTATCTTTTGGGTCTTCTCTCCTGGTGGAGACGGATTCAGGGGGCTGGGAGACCCCTAATTTGTTCAGTCATCTGGAACATCGGGGGGTTGAATGGCCCAGTGAAAAGGTTGAGAGTATTTGCTCACCTGAAGAGTTTAAATTCCAATGTGGTGTTTCTGCAAGAGATACATTTGAGGGTCAGGGACCAGAAAAGGCTTTGATAGAATTGGGTAGGATAAGTCTTTCATTTAGTTTTCGATGGTAGGGCCAGGGGTGCGGCAATATTAATTAATAAAAGGATTCTGTAATCTGCGGCTAAGATCTTGGCCAACCCCAACGGCAGACATGTTAATTTCTGTGTCTCTCTGGTGCGCACTGCGGTGGTTCTAGTTATTGGGCGGGATTCTTCGGAAACCGCCGGGGCGGGCAACTCAGGCGCTGAGGAGTGGCATGAACCACTCCAACGTCGGGCCGCCCCAAAGGTGCGGAATCCTCAGCACCTTCAGGAGCTATGCCGGCGCCGGAGTGGCTTGTGCCGCGCCGGCCGGCATGGAAGGGGCTTGGCGCCGACCGGCGCTGAAGGGCCTCTACTGGCCGGCGCAAGTTGGCGCCTGAGCGGGAGTGCCAGCGTGTGTTGTCGACATCCCAGCGCATGCGCAGAGGGGTTCATCTCCGCACTGGCACTGGCGGAATGGTACAGCCGCCGGTGCAGAGGAAGAGAATGCCCCCCACGGCACAAGCCTGCCCGTGGATCGGTGGGCCCTGACTGCGGGCCAGGCCACCGTGGGGGCACCTCCGGGGGCCAGATCCCCCCCCCCCCCCCCCCAGGACCGCGGAGGCCACCCGCAGAGCCAGGTCCCGCCAGTAAGTAGCTACTCTAATTTACACCGGCGTGATCTCGACTTGCACGGCGCGATTCCCGCCCCCGCCAAATCCCTGGCGCCGGAGAATTCAGCAGCCGGCGGGATTCACGCCACCGCCCGCCGATTCTGCGACCCGGCCCGGGGGGGGGGGGGGTTCGGAGAATCCCGCTCATTATCTGCGCTCCAAACTGGACGATAAGAATTTGATTAATATTCTGCTGGCTTCATCCCCGATTTGGGTCCTTGGCTCTTTTTGCACACAGGTGATAAAGATTTTTCATTTTCCCGCACGTATATCAGGTAGGTAGGGCAGCACAGTGGTTAGCACTATGGCTTCACAGCGCCAGGGTCCCAGGTTCAATTCCCGGCTTGGATCACTGTCTGTGCGGAGTCTGCATGTTCTCCCCCTGTCTATGTGGGTTTCCTCCGGGTGCTCCGGTTTCCTCCCACAAGTCCTGAAAGACGTGCTTGTTAGGTGAATTGGACATTCTGAATTCTCCCTCCGTGTACCCGACAGTCGCCGGAGTGAGGCGACTAGGGGCTTTTCACAGTAACTTCATTGCAGTGTTAATGTAAGCCTACTTGTGACAATAAAGATTGTTATAATAAAGATTATTATAATAAAGATTATTATACTCACAGATCAATTTTATTGTGGTGGGTACTCAGTGATTGTGATATCGGACCATGCCCTGCACTTTGTTGATTTGGTATGAGAGTCAGGTCCCCTCCAGCATCGGCCATGGAGATTGGACACAACATTATTAGCGGACTTGTGCACAGCCATAGGGTACTATATAAAATTAAATAAATGTGAGTCAATCTCACCTTCCACACTGTGGGAAGCCCTTAATGAGGTTCTGAGGGGGGAAATATCTTCCATATGGCGCACATGGCGAAGACAGTGAGGATGGAGTGGCAGAGGAGGTGGACTCCATTCTTGAGGTTGACCACAAATACTCATTTGTCCTTGCTCCAGAGTTATTGGCAAGTAGGAAAAAGCTGCAGACACATTTTGAGCTATTGTCACAGACAGAGCGGTAGGCCAGCTGCGACACTTGAGGGGCATGTTTTCTGAATACGGGGAGAAGGCCAGTCATCTTTTAGCTCACCAGCTTAAGGGCAGATGGCTTCCCGGGAGATGGTACAGGTACGTAACTCAAGCGGCAGCCTGGTTTATGCTCCATCTCAGGTTAATGTGGCTTTTGAATCGTTCTATTGGGATCTCTATAGATCGGGGCCTCCGGCTGAGGGATCAGTCATGACTGACATTTTGGACAGCTTATCCATCCCAGTGGTGGAGGTGGAGAGGAACGAGGAGTTGGAATCCCTGTTGGGCCCATTGGAAATTGTAAAGTGCAATGGGTTGATACAAACTAGTAAAGCTCCTGGCCCATATGGCTTCCCCATTGAATTTTAGAAGAAGTTCACGGAGCAGTTGGTGCCTTTAATTCTGGACATTTTAATCCCAGGGATCGCTGCCCTCTACCCTCACACAGGCTTCTCTCTCCTTTACTCTCAAGAAAGTCAAAGATCCAACAGAGTGTGGGTTGCAAATACCACCTGTGTCCCTTCCAGGATCCCACTATCCATCACGTATCTTCCCCCTGGGAGGCACGGCAGTACAGTGGGTAACACTGTTGCTTCACAGCTCCAAGTCCCAGGTTCGATTCCTGGCTTGGGTTGCTGTCTGCACGTTTTCCCCGTGCTGTTAGGTGAATTGGACATTCTTAATTCTCCCTCTGTGTACCCGAACAGGCACCGGAATGTGGTGACTAGGGAACTCGATGTTTAAGTCATGGGAGGGGAAGGGTTTTTGGGGAGGTTTAGAGATCTGTTTGTGGAGCGGAGGTTTGTCAGTTTCAAGGATTGGTGGAGAAATTCCAACCACCTTGTTCCTGTCTTTTCAGCTATTTTCAGATTTGTGATTTTTCGCGCAAGGCTTTTCCCTCCTTTCCCTTGGCACCTTCCTCTTCCCTGTTGAAGAGGATTTTGTCTTTGGCTGGGTCTGAAGGGGGGACCCTATACGACAATATCCTCTCAGCGGAGTCAGTTCTGTTGAGTGAAGGGAGGATGAAGTGGGAGGGTGAATTGGGTCCCATTATGGAGGGTGAAGTGTGGAGTGAGACCCTTCGAATATGGTGACTAGGGGCTTTCCACAGTAACTTCATTGCAGTGTTAATGTAAGCCTACTTGTGACAATAAAGATTATTATTATTGATAGCACAGAGATGAGTTCTGCTTGGGTGGAGTTCTACTATTCCACCCAGTGCCTCGGCTTGGTTGGGTGACTTCATGTATTTTCTACATTTGGAGAAAGTTAATGAAGTGAAATGAAAATCGCTTATTGTCACAAGTAGGCTTCAATGAAGTTGCTGTGAGAAGCCCTTAGTTGCCACATTCCGGCGCCTGTTTCGGGAGGCTGGTACCGGAATTTTTAGTACACCGTAAGAGGGTTGGTGGAGGGGATCTACCTCTGATGGCAGCCATTCATTTCCTTTTTAAAGGAGCTAATCACCGTCAGCTGTTAGGAGGTTCATAGAATACCTACACTGCAGAAGGAGGCCATTCGGCCTATCGAGTCTGGACTGACCCTCCAAAGAGCACCCCACCTAGGCAAAATTCCAAACTTGATCCCTGTAACCCAACCAACCTTTGGACACTTTGGGGCAATTTAACATGGCCAATCCACCTAACCTGTGCATCTTTGGACAGTGGGAGGAAACTGGAGCACCCGGAGAAAATCCAAGCAGACACAAGGAGAACGTGCAAACTCCACACAGACAGTTCCCCGAGGCCGGAATTGAACCCAGGTCCCTGGCACTGTGAGGCAGCAGAGGTTCAGTTTAATTTTGGGGGTTAAAGTTAATATGTGCTTTTGCTTGTTACTATCTTTCTTTTATTGTGTATTTTGGTTATTTCTGTTGTTTGGTTTTGTTTATTATGGGAATTTTTTTATAAACATATATTTTTTAAAATCATGTGAAATTTCCTCAATCTCAACAATATTATATTCCTTGCCATCGCGATTGCAGATGATGCTACATATTGTGCTTGAATACTTAGGGCTGTATTCTGTGGTCCTCCAGCCGGGCATGTTTTCAGGGGATGGGGGCCTGGTCATGCAAAATACGAGGAGCGTCCAGCCTACTACCCCCTTGCCCACCCCCAAGTTGACCTCCATAATGCACTGGGTGGATGGTTGCTAAAATCAGCACACCTGATCAGCACATCATCCCTGCCCACCACATATACATTCATCATTAAAGATCAATTGACCAGATATTATGATGCCCTAGCAGTTGGCATGGGCAGGCAGGTATGAGCCAGAAGGTCAGCATCCTCCCCCCCCACCCAAGCTATCAGATCCCTCCGCCCCTGAAATGTCCAAAATCTGCCTGTTTCCGGCAGCCAATGTTCTCATTCATGCTCCTTCCTGCAATCCCAGCAGCACCCACTACTGAGCTCTGGCATTCCCAGGAATGCGAGAATTACCAGCCAATCTGATTGGCAAAGGCAGGAGGTCCTCCCACTCAGCGTTGCACTGGGTATCATAGAATTTTTATGTCATAGAATTTACAGTGCAGAAGGAGGCCATTCGGCCCATCGAGTCTGCACCGGCTCTTGGAAAGAGCACCCTACCCAAGGTCAACACCTCCCCCTATCCCAATAACCCAGTAACCCCACCCAACACTAAGGGCAATTTTGGGCACTAAGGGCAATTAACATGGCCAATCCACCTAACCTGCACATCTTTGGACTGTGGGAGGAAACCGGAGCATCCGGAGGAAACCCACGCACACACGGGGAGGATGTGCAGACTCCGCACAGACAGTGACCCAAGCCGTAATCGAACCTGGGACCCTGGAGCTGTGAAGCCATTGTGCTATCCACTGGATCAGCTGGATATTTTGTGTTCATGCCCTGGAGAGAGAGTTGAACCAATGATAGGATGGCTGATGCGCTGGATTTAATACATTCCACACTCCCCACCTTCATCCCACCAACATAATTGAAAGTGATGGCGGAAATCATAAAATTAAGAGCACGGTTTTCCCCCCACCTTCCCGCCCACCCCTAGACCTCTCTCTCCCATGTGATGGTGGGCGGGGAAGGTGTCGGGCACCATATATTAATGCCTGCCTTCCCTGCCCAATGTCCATTATGATGATGATGATGATGATGATTATTATTATTCTTTGTCCCGTGAGACTTTTCCTCCTGGGCTGCCACCGGGACTCCCCCCTCCATTTAGCCCACTGTCAGCAAACTGCCAATGACACTGTAAACCGACCCCCTAATTGGGCATATGTAAGGCAGCATCCCGCCTTCTTGGAGCTGGTAGGCTCTCTGCATCTGGTCCTGCCATCAGTAAAATGTCCCAATGACAGGAACTCACCAGGGGTGGGGGGTGATCCACACAGCTGTCCATTCACTGCACCCTTGCCGCTCAAATCACCTCGGTGGTAGGTGCAACCTTGGCCACCATGTTAAGATATAGCTGACTTTGCTAAATTAAACAGTCAATCAAGGAACAATAAGCTGTGACCTTCAAGCAACTGAATACTTGAGGATTTAATCTTGCATTTACAATTCCTGAAATCCATCTTCTTGAATTGAGCATTGGATTGAGGGGTTCTCTCAATTCAAGCATTTTTGGAGACAGAAGAAGACAAAAAGATGGATGTATAATTGTTTCAGTTTGTCCTTCCCCAGCTTCCTGATGAAGGTGATCACTGATCAGAGGCACCCACCTGCGAATATCTCAAGACAACTCATTTTTTTCCTAGACTCAACTTCATCAGAAAGGATAGAGATGAGTCAGCTGTTGGGGCAATGGCCCAGAGATAACATTGCCAGTGGGATGAGGCTGGCCTCTGACTGGGAACATTAGCAGAAAGTGCCTGAAATTTTTATGCCTCCAGTTAATTCCCAAAGAGCATATGCAGCATCAAACAGGCCACTGACATATTGCTCACTAGGGCAGCCACCATCATGTTCTGATATGGAAAATTGGTAACAATGGAAGGCCACTGGAATTCCCTAAAGTCCAAGGCATCACTCATGTGTCCAAGTGCACAACTGGAAGCGCTGCCTTTTGGGAATGATCCCACCACCGGCCAATGGGGGGCCTCCTCCCAATGCCGAGAAACACTCCTTTGGGGCACACGGAACCCTCTCACCTCATTGGGTTAGTGTGGGAAGGTGTTCTTATTGATTTGGAGGCGACATAAAGTGACAAAACTTATGTTGTGTATCTAATGTAAGATTATTTCAGTTTGACATACTGGGGAGGACATGCATGTGAACTTTATAAAAGCAGGAACAGGCTAGATGCTAGGTAGCACTTCTTTTCCTGAAGAGTAGTAAGTGTTTGTACGAAGGGTTCTAACACTCTGCGTGACTTTGAGAGGGAACGGGCCAGTTCTTAGCTGGGACAGGGATTACACCAGATTGAAGGGAAGTGCCAGGGCACAGGGTCGAGAGGCTGCTCTCCATCCCAGCAGGATCCGCCTTTGGGCGATCAATGAGGCGAAGGCTACTATATCTGCCTCCGCACCCGTTTCCAACCCTGGCTGGTCTGACACCCTGAATATGGCCTCCCTGGGACCCAGGTCCAGTTTCACATGCACCACCATGGAGATTACCCTAAAAATCTCCTTCCAGTAATCCTCTAGTTTTGGACAGGACCAAAACATATGAATGTGATTAGTGGGGCCCCCCTCGCAACGCTCACACACATCTTCGACTCCTTCAAAGAATCGGCTCATCCTTGCCCTCGTTAGGTGTGCTCTGTATACCACCTTCAGCTGTATCAGCCCCAACGTCGCACATGAGATGGAGGCATTTACTCTCCGGTGCACCTCACACCAGAACCCCTCGTCTATAACCTCTCCCAACTCTTCCTCCCACTTTGCTTTGATCCCTTCCAATGGTGCCTTATCCTCTTCCAAAATAGCTCCGTACACCGCTGACACTACCCCCTTCGCCAGTCCCCTTATCGTCAGCACCTCCTCCAGCAATGTGGAGGCCAGTTCCTCCGGGAAGTTCTGTATCTCCTTCCTGGGGAAATCTCGAACCTGCATGTATCTAAACATTTCTCCCTGCTCCAGCCCATACTTCGCTTCCAGCTCCTTCAATCCTGCAAACCGACCCCTAAGAAACAAATCTTTTAGCGTCTTAATCCTCTTCTCCTCCCATTTCCGGAAATTTCCATCCCACCTTCCTGGCTCAAATCTGTGGTTCCCCCGAATCGGCATTTCCCTTGACCCTGCCCCCAACCCGAAGCGTTGGCGAATCTTCCTCCAGATTTTCAATGAAGCTATTATTACCGGACTCTCTGAGTATTTCCCCGGAGCTATCGGGAGCGGCACTGTTGCTAGTGCTTTCAGTCCTGACCCCCTGCACAGACTCTCCTCCATTCTGACCCACTGGGAATCAACCCCCCTGACCCAGCTCTGCACCTTCTCCACATTTGCCTCCCAGTAGTAGTACATCAGGTTTGGGAGACCCAAACCCCCTGCCTGCCTTCCCCTCTGTAGCAGCACCTTTCGCACTGGCCACCTTCCCTCCCCATATGAACGAGATAATCCTTCCCTCAATCTCCCTGAAGAAAGCCTTTGGCAGGAAAATCGGTAGACATTGAAAAGTAAACAGAAATCGCGGCAACACATTCATTTTAACCGCCTGTACCCAACCCGCCAGTGACAGAGGGAGAACATCCCACCTTGCCAGGTCGGCTTTCACTCTCCCAACCAAACTAGAGATGTTGTACCTGCGAAGCCTCCCCCATTCCCGGGCAACCTGCACCCCCAGATACCTAAAGTGTGACCCCCCACTTAACACTTAACATTTTTTGGACACTAAGGAGCAATTTAGTATGGCCAATCCACCTAACCCGCACATCTTTGGACTGTGGGAGGAAACCGGGATTATATAGCTTTAGGTGGGGTGGGGAGTTGAAAGTCATTATGGCCCAGGCATTATGAGTGCAGGATTGATGGGCCACCTTATCTTTTTTTCTCTGCCATGTTTATGTGTTTGAATGCTTTTCTCCTCGAGGGGGATCATCATAAGGCCTCACTGGAAGGCAAAGTTATGCATCAGCCAGCGCATTACCACAATTCAAGACCTAGCTGTAGCACATAAGGGCAAACCCTCTCACTTTATCCAGCAGCCAGTATTCATGGGATGTGTGTCACTGGCTGAGCCAGCATTTATTGCCCATCCCTAATTTCCCTTGAACTGAGTGACTTGCGAGGCTACAGGGGCCATTTAAGAATCAAAGACATTGCTGTGGATGTGGAGTCACACGTAGGTCAGACTAGGTGAGGATGGCAGATTTCCTTCCTTACAGGATGTTAGTGAACCAGATGGGTTTTTACAAAAATCAGCGATGGTTTCATGGTCATCATTAGACGTTTAATTCAAATTTTTATGGAACTCAACATCTGCTGCAATGGGATTTGAACCCAGTAGCCCAGAGCATTACCCTGGGTTTCTGGATTACAGGTCCTGTGACAATACCACCTCATCACTGCCTCACACCTGTAATCTGCTCTATAAAGACTCACTAAGATTTCACAGCACATACGATAATGAAATAAGTCATTTGACTCAACCAGTCCACTCCGATGTTCATCATAAAATCGCAGGTGGCATGGTGGCGCAGTGGTTAGCACTGCTTCCTCATGGTGCTGAGGACACGGGTTCGATGTCGACATCGGGTCGCTGTCCGTGTGGAGTTTGCACATTCTCCACCTGTATGTGTGGGTCTCACCCCCACAACCTAAAACGATGCGTAACGTAGGTGGATTGGCCATGGTAAATTGCCCCATTGCCCCTTAATTGGAAAACAAATTATTGGTTACTCTAAATTAAAAAAAGAAAAATAAGACCATTAGACCAATAGGAGTAGAATTAGGCCACTCGGCCCAATGAGTCTGCTCCACCATTCAATGTTTCTCATCTCCATTCTCCTGTAAGACATAGAATCATAGAATCCCTACAATGCAGAAGGAGGTTATTTGGCCCATCAGGTCTGCACCGGCCCTTGGAAAGAGCACCCTAATTAAGCCCAAGCCTCCACAGTAACCCAGTGACCCTACCTAAACTTTTGGACACTAAGGGGCAATTTAACATGGCCAATCCACCTAACCTGCACATCTTTGGACTGGGGGAGGAAACTGGGGCACCTGGAGGCAACACATGCAGACAAAGGGAGAAAGTACAAACTCCACAGAGACAGTCACCCGAGGCCAGAATTGAACCCGGGACCCTGGAGTTGTGAGGCAGCAGTGCGACCATTTTCCCACCGTGCTTCACTCGAGCTTCCTCCCACCTTTCCTCATATAAATCTATCACTGCAAGCCTCCATTCCCTTCTCCCTCATATACCTGTTTAGCTTCCTCTTAAATGCATCCATATTATTTCCTTCAAACACTTCCTGTGGTTGCAAGCTCTACATTTTCGCCTCTCTTTGGATAAAAAGTTTTGTTGAATTGTCGATTGGATTTATAACTGACCATTTAATACTCCTGGATTCTACACCAGCGGGATGCTCTATTTTGCCGGCAACCCGGGGGTTTCCCGATGGCGTGGGGTTGCCCCACAATGGGAAACCCCATTGACCAGCTGGGGTAATGGAGCATCCTGCCGGTGAGGTGAAACGGAAATGTGGCACGGCGGGGCGGAAAATCCAGTCGCTATTTCTGCTCTTTCCCAGGCCTGGATTTTCCCTCACCGAGTTGGATTGCAGGAGTTATGAAATTTCCTGGCTTGCAGCCCCCACCCCAGGAGAAACTAACACAGATGATTGACAGGAGTGTGTGTGTATGCTATCCATTATGATCACGGCTGATTATCCAATTTAGTAATCTTCTCCTATTTCACCCCCATATCCTTTGATCCTTTTATCCCCAAGAGCGATATTTAAGTTCCTCTTGAAAAAATACAATGTTTCTGCCTCAATTGCTTTTAGCGGGAGCAAATTCCACAGGTTACCCACTCTCTGGAAGAAGAAACTTCTCATCTCAGTCCTAAATAGCTTACCCAGTATCCTTTGTCTGTGATCCCTGTTCTGGACTCCCCCACCATCAGAGCATCCTTCCTGCATATACCCTATCTAGTCCTTTATAGGTTTCTATGAGATCCCCCCCCCCCTCCCCTCATTCTTCTGAACTCCAGTGAATATAATCCTAACCCACTTAATCCCTCCTAATAAGTCAGTCTCACCATCCCAGGAATCAGGCCGGTAAATCTTTGTTGCACTTCCTCTAAAGCAAGAACATCCTTCCTCAGATAAGGGGACCAAATATTTCAGATGTGGTCTCACCAAGGCTCTGTATAATTGCAGCAAGACATCCGTGCTCATGTTCGAATCCTCTCACTATGAAGGCCAACGTACCATTTGCCTTCTTTACCGCCTGCTGCACCCACATGCTTAATGCGAGCGAACACCAGCTCATGCCAACCCCCATAGCCACTTATAGCTCCCATGCCAACTGAAAGCCAACATGGGCGATTCTCCGATATTGAGGCCAAGTGCTTGCGCTGTCGTGAACGCCGCCGCGTTTCACGTCGGCACGAACAGGGCCCGGGCACAACCTATTCTGGCCCCCACAGGGGGCCAGCATGGCGCAGGAGCTGTTCATGCCGCCCCAGCCTCCTTATGGGGCGCCAAATAGGCGCCACGCCAACTCGCGCATGCGCAGTTGGGGAAGCTCAATCCTGCGCATGCGCAGTTGGGCCATGCCATCCTGCGCATGTGCAGCAAACTTCTTACGCGTGCCGGCCCCGACCCAACATGGGGTTGGTGTTCAGGGGCCGGCCACGCCAGGAAGTAGGCCCGGGGGGGTTGGTGAGGTCGGCCCGCCGATTGGTGGCCCCTGATCGCGGGCCAGACCCCATTGGAGGCCTCCCCTGGTGAAGGAGCCCCCCCCCCCCACAAGCCGCCCCCCCGAGCATTCCCGCAGAGTTCCCACCGGTAGAGACAAGGGGTGAATGGCGCCGGCGGGACTCTGTCATGTCAGAGCGGCAGCTCGGCCCATCCGGGCCGGAGAATCGGCGGCCCCACCAGGTCTGTGCCAAACGCACCGGAATCGCGCGCTGGCGTTGGGGCATCGTGGCGTGGTTGCGGTGATTATCCGGCCCGGAGCGGGGCTCGGAGAATCACCCCCAACACACTCCAACTCACCCAGTATCCACTGCGGACAGACCTCAGAAGCCATGTTGAGTTGAAATAAAATAAAGACCTGAATCTCTATTACTGCCTTTACAATAACAAAGAGTCCCATTCATGAAAGCCCATTCAAAACAGTTAAGTCCCCTCAAGTCTTTATTCCCCTATAAAAGCAACATAACCCCCATCAAAGACAAATAATAATTTAATAACCTCTTTGAGCTTCAATCAAGCTGTGAACTTATGCTCCCCTGCTGAGTTAATTATAGTTTGTGAAATGCAGCCATGCATTAAAAACAACAATGCATAGCCCTTGGGGAAATGTCAACAAACAACTACTGCAACTGCTGGAACAGATTTTTAAAAACTCTCATTAACTCCCGCAATCCTGAAACAGGCATCCTATTTATAAAGTTTTCAAATGGGTTGGGGGTTTAAATAACTTCAAAGCTTTAGTTTTTTTCTACCTCTCAATGTCACTGGTAGTCATTTCTTTAGTTTTGAAAGGTAAAAAGTTTTAAATAACTTCACAGCTTCATTCTTTTTTACCTCTCACTGACAGAGGCAGGCTGTTTTCTTAATTTTTAAAGGGCTGAGGATTAAAATAGTTTCAGGACTTGACAGTTGTACAAACCTTATCCACCTTTCAAGAGCATTTATGAGTACTCTAAAAATCTGTAACTCCAGTAACTCCAACACTGGGGGTTAAGGCTCATGATACAGTGAAAATGGGGTCTGTTTGAACTGAGCATTGAATTTGGGTTTTCCTCATGTGTGAGTCATATCCTGTTACCTTTACTGGCAAAAATGGGATTGGTCGCAAAAGGTGACGAGACTTCCAAATCTGGGACCCACCTGCTATTTTTAAAGGTTTGTTGAGTCTTCATGACACTGCAAAAATCCAGTCCATTTTCTCTAATATTCAGGTTGCATCTTGGGAAATGTTGTTTGTCATCAACCCCAGTCTCAAAGCAAGTACCTAAAATCTTGGTTTTCGGGTTGGTTGAATGTTGGAAACAGGAGAAGTGCAGAAGTGACAAAAGTGGTTGGCAAAAAGCATTGCAATTTCTGGGGAGAGAGATAGGGCGCGATTCTCCGCTCCCCACGCCGCATGGGAGAATCATGGGAGGGCCCCCCGACTAATTTCATGACCTCCTGGCTCCCCCCGCGATTCTCCCAGCCCCCGCTCGGAAGAATCGCCGCTCGCTGTTTTTTACGGCGATCGGTGATTCTCCGACCCGGATGGGCCGAGCGGCCTGCCGTTCGCGACGGCGGCAACCACACGTGGTCGCTGCCGTCATGAAAACTCTGTGAGATGCCCGTTTGGGGCTTGTAGGGGGCCTGGTGGGGAATGAGCACCACGACTGTGCTCGGGAGGGGACAGGCCCGCGATCGGTGCCCACCGATAGTCGGGCCGGCGTCTCAATCGGACGCACTATTTCCCCTCCGCCGCCCCGCTAGATCAAGCCGCCACATCTTGCGGGGCGGCTGAGGGGAAAGACGGCCACCGCGCATGCGCGAGTTCGAGCTGTCAGCCCTCGTGACATCAGCCGCGCATGCGCGGGTTGGAGCTGGCCAACCTGCGCATGCGCGGCTGACGTCACATAGGCGCCACTGTTGCGTCACTCTCGGCGCGTCGCCCGGCGGCCGAGAGTTACGGAGCAGCGCTCCTAGCCCCACCGGGAGGGGAGAATAAGGGGCGAGGCGTGGCCTCCGAGGCCGTCGTGAAACTCGGCCGAGTTCACAACGGCCCTCCCGATTTTTCCCGGGAGCGGAGAATCGCGCCCATAGTGTTTACATGTGGGGAGGATTGATGGGCTACAGAGATCATGGGCTTGTATGTGGTGGGGTGGGGAGAAGAGGGCACCATAGTAGAGATTATGATGGCGGGTAGGGTTGAGACTGAGATAAAAAGAGGGGGAGATTGCAGGCTGGCAGGGAGCCTGGGAGGGGTCATCTGATAGGATTTATATTCTTAAAAGTGTAACCCCCGAATCCTCCCCCACCCTTCATTGAGGGGGAGGGGTGTGTGGTGTGCAGTTCTAATTACCCCATTGTACCTATTCAACATTGAAAGGAGCTAAATGGCAGCTCAGTGACAAGACATCTTGGTAATTGAAAAGGAGTCAACAGCAAATAAAAAGTCATAAACTCATACCAAAATGACTTGTGAAATAATCTTACAAAGTACCTGCCTTTGGTCTTTACTGCAGCATGTAACAAGGATGGATATTTAATTCTAAAGATGACAGGGTGTCAGGACATAATACATTTGGTAAAGCTGAGAAACTAGATACATCAGATTACCCTGCTGCTTTTATGTACATATCCATTCTGGGCTTGGCACCTGCTCATTGAAAATGACAACTGCATGTTAATAGGATTAGGCATAGAATCCAAATCCCTACAGTGCATAAGAAGGCCATTTGGCCCACCGGGTCTGCACCAAATGTTTGAAAGAACACCCTACCCAATCCCCCCACCTTCTCCCTGTAATTCCACCCAACCTTTGGGCACCAAGGGGTAATTTAGCATGGCTAATCCACCTAACCTGCACATAACAACAATCTTTATTGTCACAAGTAGGCTTACATTAACACTGCAATGAAGTTACTGTTCGGGTACACAGAGGGAGAATTCAGAATGTCCAAATTATCGAACAGCACATCTTTCGGGACGTGTGGGAGGAAACCGGAGCACCCGGAGGAAACCCACACAGACACAGGGAGAAAGTGCAGACTCCACACAGTGACCCAAGCCGGGAATCGAACCTGGGACCCTGGAGCTTATTATTATTAAAGTGCACTTCTTTTGAAAGCACTGCTAGGGTAGCAGGTGGGCGTGTTTAGATGGATGTCAAACCTGCAGGAAGGTCCATATTTAAAGGGGAACCTCCTTGAGTTGTCATCAAAGTGTGAAAAAGGCAGGAATAACCTGACCTCGGCCACACTGATAGAACACAGACCCCCCCCCCCCCCCACACACACACAGGAAACATTCTGGGCTCTAGCAGAAGTCGTATTGCAAAAAAAATTGCCAAACCGTTTTCAAACCATTTCAAGGAAAACAGGAAAGAAAATAGGAATTACATTCTTCCTGGATGAAGAATAATCCAAAGAAAGTGAGGATAAAGGGCAGCTGGGAGCACGGTGATCGCTGAATTGACCTCACTGCGTCCCTTTATTGAAAAACAATCCCAACTTTGCTCTGCTGCCCACACATATTTGTTCAAACGTGGAGGAGGATGGGCAGGATCCAAGACCCACATCAACCTACCAGTGCCAGAGCGGGTACTGCCTTCCCCCCACCACCTCCTAAAGCTGCAGTCCCTCCCACTGCAACACAGTTACACATTTCGACTAATTGTACCGGAGGCAGGGAGGGATTTACACTCTCCACCCACTGCAACCTCCGACCTGACAAAAAACACAACTACAAAAGAAACGCCGAGGAATGATTAGACGGCTGCAATCTCTCAGCCAGCCAAAGGGTCCCAGAGGTGGATCAGCAGTTCGATCCCAACCGGGGTAGGTACATGAAACATGCGCCGCGGGCTTTATCCACCTGCATTGTGCTTGTTTGCAATTCTGTTTATCTTAAAGCTCTGCGAGGTACCATTCTCTTTCCAAGTGCCGCAACCCAGGCGCTGGGATTGTGTACCATTGATTCTTTGCATTGGTACAAGACGATTTGTCACAAATCTTTGAAAGAAAGCTGCAGAGATACATTGTAGACACCTTCTTTAGTTGAGGGGTGCACCTAGACAAAAAGCAAAAGAAACATGGCTAGATGTATGTTGGAACGAGCAGTACTGCAGAAAACATGGGACTGCAATTAGTTGCCAGCGTCCAAAATACACGAGGGAGGCTGTTGTAGCGGATGCAATAAAGTTTAAACGAACTTGAAAAGTCAGAACTTCCAAGTAAAAATTGGCTTTGCAGGATTCGCAATGCAAGTTGTCCTGTTCAGTTATCCAGTCAAAGGGATGGGATGTTTTGGGAGCGGGTAGGAAAACTACTGGATTGACAGGATAGGTGACCTGGAAGAGTTGGCAGAACTATGTAAGAGCGTTTAACTTTAGCAGAAATTTACTATTAAATTTAGCAATTTATTATTCATATATTGACGGAAGTGAAATTGTCTAACGAATTGGTTAACCCCCCCCCCCCCCCCCCGTCGTGCTGTGCCCCATCTGTAAGAGATTTGGGTCCTTGGAGCTGAGGCAGCAGTGCTAACCACCGTGCCAGGCAATGACAATCTCCAACAAGCCTTTATTGGTAGAGGGATTGATGATAATGGCATAGTGTAGGTTAGATGGTCTTTAGTTTTTGACTTCCCATGTCGGTGCAACATCGTGGGCCGAAGAGCCTGTACTGCGCTGTATCGTTCTATGTTCTATGTATCAGCATTGCTACAGGATTACCAACCTAAAGTAGATATTCTCTCAGTTTTCACCTGTGCTCAAACATGATTCAGTGACACTGGCATTTGGTGCTGTGATATCTGTCCATTATAAGGCGATTCTGGATTAATTACATTGTAATCTGGATTTAATGTAGAAGTCGAATACTGGAGTTTCCCCGATTACATTGGATCACTTGGCAGGTGTTGGAGTGTATGCTGGTATGCCACCATCCTTCAGCCTCGGTTACTTCATTCCTTAACTGTGATTCAGTTAGTGCAAAGCACCTCGGAGAGCTGGTCATGTCCAACTTTGGTACCTGTCTGTGGTGTAATATTTACCAGTCCATGCTAGGATTGTGGAGTTCGCTGGTGGGGGGGGGGGGGGGGGACTCCTGAAAGAATATGAACATTGGAAACTAACTGACAAAAAAAAACAAAATACGGTAGGTGCTAGAAATCCGAAACAAAAACTGGAAATGTAGGGATGTCTGGTAGCTGGTTTTCCTTAAGCTGGTGGTTGCAGGAAAGATTTCTGACTGGGGATGACATGCGGCCTGTTCTGCTCATCATTAACTAATTTTGTGAATTTTGTGAACTTTCAATAAGTTGTACGTCCCTCACTGCTACATTCATGGGGCTGAACAACTTTTTGTAAACTGTGCAGCTTGGACTCATGTCCCGGCTGCTATAATTGGTGAGCTTTGCACCCATTTTATCCCTAAAAACAAGAGAAGTACACACCCCATTTTCTGCTGCATTAAACTCTGGCCTAAGCCAAAAAATCCCATCAAGTTTTAATTCATTTACGGGATGTGGGCGTTGCTTGTTAGGCCAATATTTATTGCCCATCCCTCGTTGCCCTTCAGAAGGTGGTGGTGAGTTGCCTTCTTAAATCGCTGCAGTCCTTGAGGTGTAGGTGCACCCACTATGCTATTAGGGAAGGAGTTCCAGGGTGTTGTCCCAGTGACAGTGAAGGGGCAGTAATATATTTCCAAGTCAACATGGTGAGTGAGTTGGAGGGGAACCCCCAGGTGGTGGGGTTCCCAGGTACCTGCTGCTCTTGTCCTTCTAGATGGTAGTGGTCGTGGGTTTGGAAGGTGCTGTCTAAGGGACCTTAGTGAGTTACTGCAGTGCATCTTGTAGAAGGCGCACACACGGCTGCCACTGTTCGTCGATAGTGGAGGGTTTGAATTTTTGTGGAAGGGGGAGCAATCCAGCAGGCTACTTTGTCATGGATGGTTTGACAAATGGTCATCTGGACTCGAAACATTAGCTCTTTTCTCTCCGTACAGATGCTGCCAGACCTGCTGAGATTTTGCAGGATTTTCTCTTTTGGTTTCAGATTCCAACATCCGCAGTAATTTGCTTTTGTCCTGGATGGTGTCGAGCTTCTTGAGTGTTGTTGGAGCTGCACTCATCCAGACAAGTGGAGAGTATTCCATTACACTCCTGACTTGTACCTTGTAGAGATTGTGGACCGGTTTTGGGGGGTCAGGAGGTGAGTTACTCGCTGTAGGATTCCTAGCCTTTGACCCGCCCTGGTAGCCACAGTATTAATGTGGCTAATCTAGTTCAGTTTCTGATCAATGGTAACCCCCAGGATTGTGGGGGATTGTGGGGGATTGAGCGATGGTAATACCATTGAATGTCAAGGGGTGGTGGTTAGATCCTCTCTCGTAGGAGATGGTCATTGCCTGGCACTTGTGTGGCACAAATGTAACTTGCCACTTGTCAGCCCAAGCCTGGTATTGTCCAGGTCTTGCTGCATTTGGACATGGACTGTTTCATTATCTGAGGAGTCCTGAATGGTGCTGAACATTGTGCAGTCACCTGCAAACATCCCCACTTCTTGATGCAAAAGAGGTAATTGATGAAGCACCTGAAAATGATTGGGCCCGGGACACTATCATGAGGAGCTCAAGTTCTCAAGTTTCTCACAGTCAGTGGTAACTGAATTGGTTCAGGTGGTAAATGCATTGAGCAACTGAGCTGCTGAGGCCAGCAATGTTTCAGCTTCAATTCCTGGCCTGTGTTGGATTACATATTTCAGTTATGCTGTCGATGAGGGTGCTACGAGAAACCTCAGTACTTCTGGATTAGGAGAAATACATCCCCACTCCTAACCACAATCCAGTATTTAAAAATGCACCTACATGGGCACTGTGTCAGGATAAGATTGGTCTTGTTGTAACCCCCTGTCAAGTATACCGTTTTGGATACTGTTGCGGGGGACGACTTACCAGGGGTAAGCAATAGGGCACAGGTCTCTGGCACAGAGTCTGTCCTTGTTGCTCAGAAGGGAAGGGAGAAGAGGAACAGAGCACTTGTCATTGGGGACTCCATAGTTAGAGGAACAGACAGGAGGTTCTGTGAGAACGAAAGAGACTCACGGTTGGTGTGTTGCCTCCTAGGTGCCAGGGTTCGTGATGTCTCTGATCGTGTTTTTGGGATCCTTAAGGGGGAGGGGGAGCAGCCCCAAGTCGTGGTCCACATAGGGACCAACGACATAGGTAGGAAGAGAGATGGGGATTTGAGACAGAAATTCAGGGAGCTAGGGTGGAAGCTGAGAGCTAGAACAAACAGAGTTGTTATCTCTGGGTTGTTACCCGTGCCATGTGCTTGTGAAGTGAGAAATAAGGAGAGAGAGGAGTTGAACACGTGGCTACAGGGATGGTGCAGGAGGGAGGGTTTTGGTTTCCTGGATAATTGGGGCTCATTCTTGGGTAGGTGGGACCTCTACAAACAGGATGGTCTTCACCTGAACCAGAGGAGTACCAATATCCTGGGGGGGAGATTTGCTAGTGCTCTTCGGGGGGGTTTAAACTAATTCAGCAGGGGGATGGGAACCTAAATTGTAGTCCCAGTGTACAGGATGTTGAGAGTAGTGAGGTCAGGGATAGGGTTAAAAGTTCGAAAGAGGGCACCGGCAAGCAGGACGCTGGTTTGAAGTGTGTCTACTTCAACGCCAGGAGCATCCGGAATAAGGTGGGTGAGCTTGCAGCATGGGTTGGTACCTGGGATCTCGATGTTGTGGCGATTTCGGAGACATGGGTAGAGCAGGGACAGGAATGGTTGTTGCAGGTTCCAGGATTTAGATGTTTCTGTAAGAACAGAGAAGATGGTAAAAGAGGGGGGGGTGTGGCATTGTTAATCAAGGAAAGTATTACGGCGGTAGAAAGGACGCTTGAGGACTCGTCTACTGAGGTAGTATGGGCCGAGGTTAGGAACAGTAGAGGAGAGGTCACCCTGTTGGGAGTTGTCTATAGACCTCCGAATAGTTCCAGAGATGTAGAGGAAAGGATTGCAAAGATGATTCTCGACAGGAGCGAGAGTAACAGGGTAGTTGTTATGGGGGACTTTAACTTTCCAAATATTGACTGGAAATACTATAGTTCGAGTACTATAGATGGGTCAGTTTTTGTGCAGTGTGTGCAGGAGGGTTTTCTGACACAGTATGTAGACAGGGCAACAAGGGGCGAGGCCACATTGGATTTGGTACTGGGTAATGAACCCGGCCAGGTGTTAGATTTAGATGTAGGTGAGCACTTTGGTGATAGTGATCACAACTCGGTTATGTTTACTTTAGCAATGGGCAGGGATAGGTATATACCGCAAGGCAAGAATTATAGCTGGGGGAAAGGCAATTATGATGCTATTCGGCAAGATTTAGGATGTATAGGATGGGGAAGGAAACTGCAGGGGATGGGTACAATCGAAATGTGGAGCTTTTTCAAGGAACAGCTACTGCGTGTCCTTGATAAGTATGTACCTGTCAGGCAGGGAGGAAGTTGTCGAGCAAGGGAACCGTGGTTTACTAAGGAAGTTGAAGCACTTGTCAAGAGGAAGAAGAAGGCTTATGTTAGGATGAGACATGAAGGCTCAGTTAGGGCACTTGAGAGTTACAAGTTAGCCAGGAAGGACCTAAAGGGAGAGTTAAGAAGAGCGAGGAGAGGACACGAAAAGTCGTTGGCGGATAGGATCAAGGAAAACCCTAAGGCTTTCTATAGGTATATCAGGAACAAAATAATGACTAGAGTAAGATTAGGGCCAATCAAGGATAGTAGTGGAAAGTTGCGCGTGGAATCAGAGGAGATAGGGGAAGCGTTAAATGGATATTTTTCGTCAGTGTTTACACTGGAGAAAGACAATGTTGTCGAGGAGAACACTCAGGTTCAGTCGACCAGGCTAGATGGAATTGAGGTTCAAAAGGAGGAAGTGTTAGCAATTTTGGAAAATGTCAAAATAGATAAGTCCCCTGGGCCAGATGGGATTTATCCTAAGATTCTCTGGGAAGCCAGGGAGGAGATTGCAGAGCCTTTGTCCTTGATCTTTATGTCGTCTTTGTCGACAGGAATAGAGCCGGAAGACTGGAGGATAGCAAATGTTGTCCCCTTGTTCAAGAAGGGGAGTAGAGACAACCCTGGTAATTATAGACCTGTGAGCCTTACTTCGGTTGTGGGTAAAATGTTGGAAAAGGTTATAAGAGATAGGGTTTATATTCATCTTGAAAAGAACAAGTTGATTAGCGATAGTCAACACGGTTTTGTGAAGGGTAGGTCATGCCACACAAACCTTATTGAGTTTTTTGAGAAGGTGACCAAACAGGTGGATCAGGGTAAAGCTGTTGATGTGGTGTATATGGATTTCAGTAAGGCGTTTGATAAGGTTCCCCACGGTAGGCTATTGCAGAAAATAAGGAAGTATGGAATTGAAGGTGATTTAGCGGTTTGGATCAGTAATTGGCTATCTGAAAGAAGACAGAGGGTGGTGGTTGATGGCAAATGTTCATCCTGGAGTTCAGTTACTAGTGGTGTACGCAAGGATCTGTTTTGGGGCCACTGCTGTTTGTCATTTTTATAAATGACCTGGAAGAGGGTGTAGAAGGATGGGTTAGTAAATTTGCAGATGACACGAAGGTCGGTGGAGTTGTGGATAGTGCTGAAGGATGTTATAGGATACAGAGGGACATAGATAAGCTGCAGAGCTGGGCTGAGAGGTGGCAGATGGAGTTTAATGCGGAAAAGTGTGAGGTGGTTCACTTTGGAAGGAGTAACAGGAATGCAGAGTACTGGGCTAATGGCAAGATTCTTGGTAGTGTAGATGAACAGAGAGATCTCGGCATCCAGGTACATAAATCCCTGAAAGTTGCCACCCAGGTTAATAGGGCTGTTAAGAAGGCATATGGTGTGCTAGCCTTTATAAGCAGGGGGATTGAGTTTTGGAACCACAGGGTCATGCTGCAGCTGTACATAACTCTGGTGCGGCCGCATCTGGAGTACTGCGTGCAGTTCTGGTCACCACATTATAGGAAGGATGTGGAAGCTTTGGAAAGGGTTCAGAGGAGATTTACTAGGATGTTGCCTGGTATGGAGGGAAGGTCTTACGAGGAAAGGCTCAGGGAATTGAGGTTGTTTTCGTTACAGAGGAGAAGGCTGAGAGGTGACTTAATAGAGACATATAAGATAGTCAGAGGGTTAGATAGGGTGGAAAGTGAGAGTCTTTTTCCTTGGATGGTGATGACCAACACGAGGGGACATAGCTTTAAATTGAGGGGTGATAGATATAGGACAGATATCAGAGGCAGTTTCTTTACTCAGAGAGTAGTAGGGGTGTGGAACGCCCTGCCTGCAACAGTAGTAGACTCGCCAACTTTAAGGGCATTTAAGTGGTCACTGGATAGACATATGGATGAAAATGGAATAGTGTAGGTCAGATAGGCTTCAGATGGTTTCACAGGTCGGTGCAACATCGAGGGCCGAAGGGCCCGTACTGCGCTGTAGTGTTCTATGTTCTATGTTCTAAGTCAAGGCAATACACGGGAACATATAAAATCCAGAACAGGAACTAGCTGATCTACAATTAAATACAATTAAAATGCGACTGAGAATCATGATCTCCAGTGCTCCTCCCTTACATCTTTGAGGGGTTGTAAAGTTTAAATAAAAAACCCGAGTGGGAGAAAGTTTGGGAAATTTCTACCTGACCACAAAAGACAATTGAGACGAGTTCTTGGAGTTCCAGTATTCGCTGATAGACATTTTGTAATACCCCATCCAGATTTTGTATTCCCTACAGTCACAAACTTGTAGAATCTATCATCGATTGCTATAAAAACCCATTTGGGTTACTAGTGTGCTTTAGGGAGGGAAATCTGCCATCCTTAGCTGACGAGGCCGACATGCGGCTGCTCTAGTGTGGCTGACTCTTAACTACACTCTGAAATGACCATTCAGTTCATGGGCAATTATGGGCAACAAAGGTGCAGACTGGTGGGACGAATGGTCTCCTTCTGCACTGTAGGGATCCTCCGATTCTATAAATGCTGCCTCTAACATTGACGCCCATGTCCTAGGAAAGGATAAATTAAAGAAACCTCAATGATCGCAACAAAGTGCTGCATGAGCTGCTAGGCCATTCCATGATCAATAAGCATACTGAATTTTTTTTCACTGCGTGTTGGTGTATGTGAGTCGACGCTGTGTATTTGGACAAGGGAAGAGTTGGGATTTTGATTTGCATGATGGTTCTTTGGGGCTTGGGTTGTATGCTAAAGGGGATTTCTTGGTTTTCCTGGGACCGGGCAAGGAGGAAGGAAATCCGGGTCGGGGGACTCCATGCTGGCCCGTTTAAGCCGGCCAGTGAACGTGAGTGAGGTGGGGGAAGGGGCTGCGGCCATTGGAGCCTGGTAGAACAGATTTTGGTGAGTCTAGCTGGGGTAAAAAGCTGCAGGGAGGAAACGAGGCTGGCGGGAGGAGTTTACAAGAGGAAGTGGAGGGGAGGAATCTGGGAGGGGGGGTGGGGCAATGACAATTCATGGATGTCATTCACGGTACTCTTTCGAGGATGGGATGGCGTTGAATATTAGGGGGGGGGGGGGGTGGACTGTGACCATTGGCGATTCCTGATTCCTTTTTCTTTTTTTTTCTCTTTGGGAGGTTTTGTTTTATTTGATGCTTATATTGTCAGGCGTGCCGATATTTGGGGGGTGGTGGGAGAATGGGATCCTTGTTGTTGATAAGGGGATTGACATTGTCAGTGGGGTGTAAATTCTGAAGAAAATGTGAAAATGGAAAATAAAAACATTAAAAAATAAGCATATTAAAAATAAAGCCTCTCATTCCTATCATAGTTCCATGTTTCTGTCATTTATACACATGTCCCTTGGTTTTAAGTAATATATTTAATTCAAATAGTCTATCCATGAGGGGTGGCCTGATAGAAGTCTACAAAACTATGAGGGGCATGGACAGAGTGGATAGTCAGAAGTTTCTTCCTACAAGACGCACAAGTTTTACAAGGCTAGAATTGGTGCCTAAGTTTCCAATACCGTGGGTGGTTTGCATTCATTTGTCTACGTTGGAAGTTTACCAATCCCTATATTAGATTGAGATTCCCAGGCTGGCTGAGGTTATCCATGAAAGCCCGCTTTCTCAATCTTGGCCCTCATCAAAGGTTAAATCGCCACCAGTCAGCTCTCTCTCAAAAGGGGAGAGCAGCTAACGGTCCTTGGGGACTATGGCAATTTTCACTTTCATTTAAGTAACTATCTTACACAGGTAGGGCTGCGATGGAAGAAAATGAGTCCAAAAAAGGACCACAAATGCCTTCACTAACACATATAAAAAACTAGAAGCAAATCGCTGTGAAAATATTGGATAATAAAAGCAAATTACTGCGGATGCTGGAATCTGCGACAAAAATAGAAAATACTGGACAAACTCAGCAGGTCTGACAGCATCTGTGGAGAGGGAAGGGAGCTAACATTTAGAATCTGGATGACTCGGGAATTTGACAAAAAAATCATCCAGATTCAAAACGTTAGCTCCCTTCTCTCTCCACAGATGCTGTCAGACCTGCTGAGATTGTCCAGTTATTTTCCATTTTTGTTTGAAAATATTGGACATTGTTTTTACAAACTAAAGATTTTTGTTATTTGATTTCACTGCTTTTTCAACCAGTTAAAATGAGTTTAGCCTCATATAAAAATGCTAACTATACATTGTCATATTATGCATGGCCACTGTGGCTAATGAGTTTTTTGAAAGAAGTTTAATAAGGAAATGAATCAACTCTAATCAGCTTAGCAGGTTACTTGGTGTAAATGATTAAGAGGCACACTAATGGTTTAGTGAATTAAGCTGAGCAAAAATATACAGTCTCATCATGTTGTCAAACAATGTATTTTTGATGTTCTTTATGATTTGCAGTAATCGTTTGATCCTCGTTTCGTGAATGGACACTTTTTCTCTACTGGCGCAAGTCATTTCGAAATGGTCAAAAGATGGTACTAACCCATTTGAGATTTATTGTATTCATTCACAGCATTTGGGTGTTAATGACAAGACCAGACTTTATTGCTCATCCCAAATTGGCCTTGAGTTATTGGGGTGAGCTGCCTTCTTAAACTGCTGCAGTTTGTGTGGTGTAGGTATACCCACAGTGCCATTCCTGAGGGAGTTCCAGGATTTTGACGCAGTTGAAGGAACAACAATATATTTCCAAGTCAGGATGGTGAGTGGCATGGAGGCGAACTTGCGTGGTGTTCCCACGCATCTGCTGCCCTTATCCTAGGTGGCAGAGGTTGTGGGTCTAGAAGGTGCTGTTGAAGGAGCCTTGGTGAGTTGATGCAGTGCACCTTATATATGGTACACATGGCTGCTACTGTGCATCGTTGGCAGAGGAAGTAAACGTTGAAGTTGGTGCATGGGGCGCCAATCAAGCAGGCTGCTTTGTCCAGGATGGTTGCGCTTCTTGAGTATTTTTGGAGCTGTACTCATCCAAGCAAGTGAAGAGTATTCCATCACACTCTTTCTTTGTACCTTGTAGATGGTGGACAGGATTTGGGGAGTCAGGAGGTGAGTTACTCGTCGCAGGATTCCTAGCCTCTGACCTGTTTTTGTAGCCACAGTATTTATATGGCTACCCCAGTTCATTTTCTAGTCAATGGTAATCCCCAGGATATTAATATTGGTGGCTCAGTTATTGTAATGCGATTCAATATCAAGGGAAGATAGTTGGATTTTCTCTTGCCAAGCACATATTCATCAGATAGACTGCAACAGTTTCTAAAGAAGGTCAGCACAACCGTCTCAAGGGAAAAGGGATGGGTAATAAATACAGGCTGGCCCTGCCAGGCATGCCTGTATTCTACCTTCGTACATATGTTACCTATGGCATCGCCGCAAAATAGAGGCTCACCTAAGCTCAGACCTTGCACCATTCTGATCTGCTGCCGTCTTGCCTGCTTGTCGTGCAGAATCACAAAACCCATCAGACGCAGTATTTTGCAGTACAAACCTACTTTGAAGTTGCCTCTTGAAATTGGAATTTATTTTTGTAGGCTTTGTCAGCAATGACCTTGGTCACAAACATGCCAGCACCTCACATCACCTTCCGTGACTCTTGTTGATGGTCACTCACAGCATGGTAGCTCACAGCCTGGAGGATGAGATGGTAACATTTAGAAGGGAGCCCTGGGTGATTAACAGTGCACTGACAAGGAGGAAAGGGCTGTGGCGCAAGGTCATCGCAGGAACCTGTTGCTCGGGTGGCCATTGCATGTCGACATTGGTGTCCTATAAGCTGTTAAATCCAGCACTGCTGTGAAAGTGGGCCATTGAGATGGGTGTCAGTGGGAAAGAGGATGAAACTACTGAACAAACTATTGTCTGGTGGAGCAGGGTAACAATGATGACCTGAAAATAGCACCCCGATGCAAAGGTGACTGCCCGACTGCAACGCATAGCACAGCTGCTTCCCCCTCTGCTAATATTGTGCAGACGGTTTGTCTGGGTCATTGCCAGAGGGTTGTGCCTGGGCCTGCAGAACAATTTGGTGACATAATGGCAGGTGCGGGTGTTCCAGCACTTTCGCTACCCCAGCAGCTTGGCACCCTGCCATTGCCTTTTGTCCTCCTGCATGAAATCCTGCATCAGCAAAGCACACACCTTGCACAAAAAGTAGCTGTTTGAATAAGACGGCGTTATCTTTCTGTAAGACAATAACCCTGGAATGGTTGAGGACTCTGGGTCTGTACTCGTTGGAGTTTAGAAGGATGAGGGGGGATCTTATTGAAACTTACAGGATACTGCGAGGCCTGGATAGAGTGGACATGGAGAGGATGTTTCCACTTGTAGGAAAAACTAGAAGCAGAGGACACCATCTCAGACTGAAGGGACGATCCTTTAAAACTGAGATGAGGAGGAATTTTTTCACCCAGAGGGTGGTGAATCTGTGGTACTCTTTACCGCAGAAGGCTGCGGAGGCCAAATCACTGAGTGTCTTTAAGACAGAGATAGATAGGTTCTTGATTAATAAGGGGATCAGGGATTATAGGGAGAATGGGGATGAGAAAATATCAGCCATGATTGAATGGCGGAGCAGATTCGATGGGCCGAGTGGCCTAATTCTGCTCCTCTGCCTTATGGTCTTATGATGGTATTGAAATCACACAGTGAAAATTTCACTGTGCGCACACTTGTGTCATGACAACAGTTGTGTCTGTAACTCGGGGGCTCGACATGACAATAATAGTGACAAAAGATCAACCCTTAAATAGGGCCTGGATCGGGCAGCACGGTGGCGCAATGGTTAGCACTGCTGTCTCACGGCACTGAGGTCCCAGGTTCGATCCCAGCCCTGGGTAACTGTCCGTGTGGAGTTTGCACATTCTCCCCGTGTTTGCGTGGGTTTCGCCCCCCCCCACAACCCAATGATGTGCAGGATAGGTGGATTGGCCACGCTAAATTGCTCCTTAATTGGAAAAATTGTTCCAGGGTATTTATCTCATGACAGTGAAGGAACAGCGATACAGTTCCACCTCTGAATGGTGTCTGGCATGTAGGGAGCACACTGCTGTCTTTTCCCTCTTGCTGGTAGAGGTCATGGGTTTGGAAGGTGTTGTGGAATGAGCCTTGGTGAGTTGCATCTTGCCTATTGTAGACTGCATTGGCGGATTGGGGTGCCAATCAAGCAGGCTGCTACTTGGGCCTGGAAGGTAACAAGCTTCTTGAGTGTTGTTGGAGCCGCTGTCATCCAGGCAAGTGGTGATCATTGAATCACACTCCTGATGCTTTATAGGTGGCCAACAGACTTTGGGGAGTCAGGAGGTGAGCCTCACAGTGCCAGGGACCCGGGTTCAATTCCAGCCTTGGGTGACTGTGTCGAGTTTGCACATTCACCCGGTGTCTTCGTGCATTTCCTCCGGGTGCTCCAGTATCCTCACATAGTCCAAAGATCTTCAGGTTAGGGGGTTTGGAAATGCTAAATTTGGTCCTTAGTGTCCAAAGATGTGCAGGGTAGGTTGGCTTACAGGGTTACAGGGATAGGGTGGGGAACTGGACCTCGGCAGGTGCTCTTTTGGAAAGTTGGTGCAGACTCGATGGGCTGAATGGCTTCCTTCTGCACTGTAGAGATTCTAAGGATTATCTATCTCAGAATTTCCAATCTCTGACATGTTCTTGTAGTCACAGTATTTACATGGCTGGCCAAGTTCAGCTTCTGGTTAATAGTAACCCCCAGGATGTTGATAGTGGGGGATTCAGCAATGGTAATGCCATTGATTGTCAAGGGGCTATGGTTAGATTCTCTCTTGCTGGAGATTGTTCCTGTCTGGCATTTGTGTGGTGTGAATGTTACTTGCTATTTATCAGCCACGCCTGATTGATGTATTGACACAAACTGCTTTAGTTTTGGAGGAGTTGTGAATGATACTGAACATTGTGCAGTCCATCAGCAAACATCCCCACTTCTGACCTTATTATGGAAGGAAGGTCATTGATGAAGCAGCCGAAGGTGGTTGGGCCGAGGACATTACCTTGAGGAAGCCCTGCAGCAAAGACCTGGGAATGAGCTGATTCACCAATAACCACCACAACTATCTACCTTTGTTCTGTGTATCCAATCAGTGAAGCACTTGCCCTCTGATTTCCATTGATTTGAATTTTTCCAGGGCTCCTTGTACCACTCTCATTCAAATGCTGCCTTGTTGTCAAGGGCAGTGACCCGCACCACACCTCTCTAGTTCAGTTCTTTTGTCCATATTTGGAGCAAGGCTGTAAGGAGGCCAGGCGCTCCATGGCCCTGGCAGAACCCAAACTGAGCATCAGTGGGCAGGTTGTTGTTGAGGAAGTGCTACTTGATGGCACTGTTGATGACCCCTTTGCTGATGATTAGAAGTAGACTGATGGGGTGATGATTGGCTGGATTGACTTTGCCCTGTTTGGTGGACAAAACATACCTGGGCCATTTTCTACATCGAAGTGGGTGTTGTAGCTGTAGTATTTCTGGAATGTTGCCAGGGGCCATGCGGCATTCAACGCCATCAGTCGTTTCATAGTATCGCTTGTGGGTGAATCAGATTGGCTATAGACTGGCATCTGTAATGCTGGGGATCTCAGGAAGTGGCTGAGATGGATCATCCACTCGACACTTTTGGCTGAAGATGTTTGAAAATGCCTTGTCTTGTGTACGGATGCTCCGGGCTCCCTCATCATTGAGGATGGGGATCTTTGTGAATCCTCCTCCTCCTGTTAGTTTTTTAATTATCCACCTCCATTCCCGATTGGATGTGGCAGGATTTGACCTGGTCTGTTGGTTGTGGGATCACTTAATCAGCTCTGTTTGAAAGTATCAGGAGAAAACCAAAGGTAATTGTAATTATTTCACCTCACAATTCTTGTTGGATGTGCCAACAATAGTATGTAGGCCATTTCTGGGAACTAGCATTTCAAAAAATGTGCACAACATTTGTACTTTCGCACGTACTCTCCCATTGTGTGGAAATGCTTCGGCCAATTTCCTTGGAGGCTTTTACACCACCCAGCCAATTAACGCTCTGCTTTTTCGGATTTTGTTTGGAGCCAAGAGGAACAGAAGTGCTTCGTAAAAATACGGTGAGACTCTTTTACCCACTCCCCAGCAGCACTTCCAGCAGCCTACGATGTACCTGCTGGCTGGTTTTCTACAGAAACTGGCCGGAATCCCTCAGACCCCAATCCGGTGAGATGCAGCCGGGTCCCTGGCCTGGATCATGCAGTTCACTCCGGGAATGGGACTGAGCCCCAGCCTCTAAATTGCTGGCGTCTCTTTAGGCAGGCAGCTGACTGACTCTTCCAGCCACGAGTTTCTTGCTTTTCTTATGAAATGCATAATGAAGTCTCCATTGCTGGTTGCTGGGTGTAAGCGCCAATCTTCTCACAAAATCCATAGGCTTGATCTGAAGAGCCTTGATGGCCAGGTGCCCGCGTGGAATTCTGGGATTGAAGGAACTCTGCCGTCTGGTGAAAAATGTGTGTTGTGCCTTCGCACAGGAGAGGTGATGAAGATGTTACTCCTTGCAAACACAATTTTCACTCCAGTGATAGGTACTTGGCAGATTGATTGATGTGGTAAATGCCTTGGCACGGCTTGGAAGGATTTATTGAGCTGAAAACGTAGGGCTGTAATCAATAGCAGGACTGTTCCTGACTCAGTAAGTTACTGAGTAGCAAATGACAGCACATCTCTGACATGTCCAGATGCAGGCCCTGGGATCATGACAACTGTCTTACGGCGTCAACTGTTGGCACTTTTTGCAGTGAAATATGAACCCTTAAAAGAACCTGTCCTTTTTTTAATGCGATGCTGACAAAATAATGTAAATTTTCCTATGCTCCAACTATGGCTACACTTCGGATGTAGATCATACAGCGAGGTGAGTTAAATTAACTTAAATGTAGGCTGATCGATTCGTCTTTAGCAGTTGATGACATGATACAAAAATAATTAAAGTCAGGCTTACTGGTGTATACCTGATAATTGTCAATCAAGTAGGAGATTGGCTCTGTATTTGGCGTGTTGGAAAATTAACAGCATAATTACCATTAAGCAGCAAATTACATTTGTGGCAACAGGACTATTTGAGCAGTTTTACGGCTTGCTGCATGTTTCAACACGGGCTTGACACAACAGCAAATGATCGCCTCTAGTAATTCAGCAATTATTAGGTGGCAAGTCACATTAACTTTAATTAGTAAGCCCTTTTCTGGCATTTTAAAGGCTTTATGACACTTGCGCTGTAAGTCCGAATTGGACCTAATTTTACTGGATTGAAGAGTGGCTCTGGCATTTCTTAGCCGAACACTCTGTGAACGTTGTTTCATTGTTGGGCTGAGTAAATAAGTGTGGAGACATGTTTATTTGGGTCTTTGCCCATTTGTGCTTCCTCAGTTGCCATGCGCAGACCTAGGAGTTTAATGTTCAAATTTAGCAAAAGCATTCAAACCATCCCAAAGACGTAGGAGAACCTTTCTGTGGTCTGTTATACTCTGTTTCTGAGGTCAACATATATATAGAGTTGCCATCGTCCCAGATTTCCCCTTTGAGGGGGAGAGCTGACTGGTGGTGATTTAACCTGAGGCTCACCACACCTCAGGCGAGGGGCACGGTTGAGAAGGCGGGGCCTTCATGAATAACCTCAGCCAGTACGGGAATATTTGATGTAGAGCAACATGCTTTTACATGTTACTGCATGAAAGAATAGAATCACCACAGAATCCCTACAGTGCAGAAGGAGGCCATTCGCCCCATCGAATCTGCACCAACCCTCTGAAAGAGCACCCTACCTAGGCCCAACCCGGCCCCATCCCTGTAATCCCAACCCAACCCACACATCTTTTGAATAATAAGGGG
Organism: Scyliorhinus canicula; assembly: GCF_902713615.1. NCBI lineage: Eukaryota > Metazoa > Chordata > Chondrichthyes > Carcharhiniformes > Scyliorhinidae > Scyliorhinus > Scyliorhinus canicula. The sequence goes on from NC_052159.1 coordinate 30,715,692, forward strand.
CAAATTTACCATGGCTAATCCACCGATCCTGCACATCTTTCGACTGTGGGAAGAAACTGGACCACCCGGAAGAAACCCATGTAGGCACAGGGAGGATGTGCAAACTCCACACAGTCACCCCAGCCCAGATTTGAACCTGGGTCCCCGGCGCTGTGAGGCAGCAGTGCTCACCATTGCGCCGCAATGATCATCAGTCAGCAAAACCTGACTAGTTGCATTTACCAACCAAGTTTGCAGGAATGGATACACTCACCTATACACTGAAAATAGAGAGCAGCATCCCTCTAGCTCACTGTCGCTTGACCCTGAGATGAAAGAAAAGTGGTGGTTGATTCAGTGTTCCTAAGTAAGTAAGCAAGCACGTGCTCGTCCAATAGAATCGCTGAAAGGTTGATATTTTATTACCTGTCCTAGCCGGTATTGTCAAAATGATGATGGGCCTTCTCCGTCAACCGCAACAGCCCATGTGGTGTAGGCACTCCCATAAAGCAACTGGATAGTGATATCCCCAATTTTGATCCAGTGACAATGAAGAAACAGTGATGTCTAAGTCAGAGTTTTCATGTGATCTGGAGGTGAACTATGCAGGTGGGCTGATGTAAAGACAGTTTATTTTCTGTTGGCATTTTTTTGGGAAGGATTTGAGGAAACTATGAATACAGTCATGCTGTGGAGAATTTCTCTATCCACAGCGGAAACTTGACCGGGGGCGATTTCAACAGAGGTTTTGCTCTGGCAACTTCAGCATCAGCTGACCTTATTTATTGCATTGTAATTATGTCTTGTCAGGGAATGGGTGGGAGGCAACAATGTTTCTGCCACAGATCTGTTGAGCATGTCTCGTAGCCTGGAATTTAACTGCATTTCTCTGGGGATACATTAATAAGTTTATTGTGCACTTATTCTTCTTCGGTGATCACTCGCTAATGAGTCTGATTGTCCACCTAAGAAACTCCACGTTACTGGTTATTGGTTCTGCGGGTTCGCGCATTGCTGATGAGCCCGATCCCAGAGCCGCATCTTTGACCGCACACTTGGCAAATGTTTCCAGGAGGTGGGATCGGTCCTTGAACTCTCGATTGCTGGTATTCCTTTCTCAGACTGCTTTTCCAGGCCTCCTCTTGCCATTGGGAGTCCTCGAAGAAATGTGTCTCCTCAATCAGGAGGTTTCTCCAAGTGAGTCTCTTCTGAGCACGAGTCTCTAAGGTGTTGACGTTAGAACATAGAACATAGAACAGTACAGCACAGCACAGAACAGGCCCTTCGGCCCTCAATGTTGTGCCGAGCCATGATCACCCCACTTAAACCCACGTAACCCAACAATCCCCCCATTAACCTTACACTACGGGCAATTTAGCATGGCCAATCCACCTAACCCGCACATCTTTGGACTGTGGGAGGAAACCGGAGCACCCGGAGGAAACCCACGCACACACGGGGAGGACGTGCAGACTCCACACAGACAGTGACCCAGCCGGGAATCGAACCTGGGACCCTGGAGCTGTGAAGCATTGATGCTAACCACCATGCTACCGTGAGGCCCCACGTTGATTTTGCATTTTTGGGGGTAAGCCTTCAGGGTGTCTTCGAAGAGCTTCCTTTCTCCTCCTCTTGTTCGGAACCTTACTGGTTTCCTCCAGGTAGGTGCCTGGTGTGGGACGTCTTTTAACATGGGTATTCTGTTGAGCATCAGCAGCCAAACAGCCCTTGACAGAGGATAGGTCCAGTTCCAGTGGTAAGGGAACCTCCACGACTGGGAATCACCCTACTGTTGCAGCCTTCGTCAGCCATCACAGCCATTGATACCACACGAGTATCTTCTGTCTGATCCGTCGTTGAGGACTTGTTTTGTATTGAACTTTGTCTGGTTCTTCCCCACTGACATTACTGTCATGGGTCACCATGTTTAAGACTCCTGACAGCATTGTTTTTGGGATCAATGTAACATTCAAGCCTCTCCACAATGGCAAGGTGGCAATCCAAGGAAAAGTGTGCATTTATTTATGGAGCAAGACTGTGCATGCTCTGAGGGACAGTCCTTTGTAAAATATACCCATTCCATGACTCAATTAGCGTACAAAACGTACCATGCTACTGAAACACAAATGATTTTAAGGCTGCCATTTGATACATGCCCTCATTTATGGCAGACTTGGGTCACATGACTTACAACCAATCTGACAGCACCCCCACCCTGTGCAGTCAGAGCTCTCAGCGCCCCCACCCAGTGCTGTCACACCCACCTGAAATGAAATGAAAAATGAAAATCGCTTATTGTCACAAGTAGACTTCAAATGAAGATACTGTGAAAAGCCCCTAGTCGCCACATTCCGGCGCCTGTTCGGGGAGGCTGGTACAGGAATTGAGCCGTGCTGCTGGCCTGCCTTGGTTTGCTTTCAAAGCCAGTGATTTAGTCCTGTGGTAAACCAGCCCCACCTTCCCAGTCTCAGGACTCTCAGTACCCTCGTCTCACAACTATCAGCAACCCCCTACCCCCCCCCCCCCCCGCCAACAAGGCCCCCCTTGCTGTCACATGGGTCATATCAACTTACAATCATTAAAAAAAGGGTCACAGTGGGAATAGGTTTGGGAAACACTGAATTAAGACATCCCAGTGCTATGTCAGTAAGGTTGCTAACTGTGATTAAATATATTCCTGGATATTTCATCACATGGCATTCCCCCCCCCACTCCAGCCATTAGTTAGCCAACACATCCACCCTTGTGACGGACTGCCTTCCTACGATAATTGGAAAGCAAAAAGATTAATTACCCAATTGGATGATACTTGACTGTCAGCCAAGCAGCTGTTTTTCTCCCTAATATTTACATAATCGGTAAAGAGAAATGTTCAAATAATTTTTTTTTAAGCCCTGGGCTGGATTCTCCTTTTCAGAGACTAAAGCCGGATTCTTCGTCCAGCCAGACCCATTTTCCAGTACAGCGAGCCCCCGCCAGCAGCGGGATCCTCCCTTCTGGCAGCCGGCCAATGGCGTTTCCCATTGCAGCCATCCTGCACTGTGGGGAAACCCGTGAGCGTGCTGCTGGTGCAGCGGAGGATCCCGCTGACAGAGAATCCCGCCGTAAGTGTTGATGTTGGGACAGAATCGGTGGACTACTACGACAGCAAAATTGGTGCCGGTCCTGGGGCAATTCCGGAACCGGTAATGGGCTAGCGCCGATGTTAAGTGGAACACGAGCGATTCCAGTGAAAAACGGTGTTGGATTCACTGGGTGCGGGATTGGCATTCTAGATGCTGACAAGCTGCAGCTGCATATTAACGCCCCACTCGTCACACACACTCATTTGAGCCAACACGATGGCACTGTTTACACTGGAGCGCGCCCATCCGATTGATAGGTCGGCTGGGGCCAGAAGCTGCAGGCGGGTGGGACGCGTGGTGCTAAGTTCACAGTGGGCAGTCAGCAGCCGCATGGCTGACTTGCAGGCTGAGGCAATGGCATTCCATGCCCACCCACCCCGACCCCATGGCCCACTTCCTGGCCACCCCGCTAATCCCACCGACCCTGGCTGAAGCCCAACGGCATAGCTGTCAGCACACTATAGGGATGTTAGACACTTTCCGTACCCCCTCTGTCTCCCTCAGCAGCCACGGCACATGTTTCAGGATTTTTAAAACCACAAGTGACAGTCGCTGTTGGTAATTCCTCCCGGCGGAGGCGGAGTATCCCTGAGGCCCCAGAGAATACCGCATCAGGCCAGTTAGTGATATGCCAACGGTGTTACTACACGTGCGGAGTAGACTGCATTGACATCCCTGTCGAGGCACCGGAGCATGGCATTCTGCCCATATCTATCTTGGGGGGGGGCCAGCCATGATTTTCGCCTCACGGATGGTTCCCCATCCAATCGCGTTTCCCAATTCCGACATCCGCTGACAGAGAATCCCGCCGGAATCTTTTAAGGTCTCTTTGATTTTTCTTGAGAGTTGCACATAGCAGTGTCCTAGAGATTGATCTTCATTTCCTGGAGACTCCAGATGACTCCCAGCAACCCTATACGCCAGAGATGTTGCATCACCTGTTCCAGCTGTCTGCTAACAAAAAACAATGATCTGATATTGCAAAATAACTCATGCACTTTAGGGAAGGAAATCTGCCGTCCTTTCCTGTTCTGGCCTGCATTTGACTCCGGACCCACAGTAATGTGGTTGAATCTTAACTGCCCTCACGGATAAATACTGGCCCAGCCAGCGATGCCCAACATCCCATGAACAAATAAAAAAAATTCCAAATGTTGTTTCCAAGACAGATGTGGAGGTATGTCACCTCTTCTATTCAATAAACCTTTAGGGCAGTATCTTGAGGCCATGCTGAGACCAGATCTTTAGGCCAACAGGGCCCAAAAATACCACCATGGGCTGGTATTTCCTATTCCCATGGCATCGGCCATTTTGCCACAGTGGGTTTGGAGCAGGCAGGGCTTCGTGCTCCCACAAGCCAGGCTGCCAATTGGGCTCGTTAAGAGCATTGATAGAGATAAGTTAAGGAAGCCGTTTAGGATTTTACCAGTCAACCTCTAGTTTCCTGATGTGATGGGGACAGATTAACATGGAGTCAGACACCGAGAAGCAGGCCCTGGGGATCCAGTGCTCCAACAGGCAGTCTCCCCTCCGCCACCCCCACCTCGCACTGCGTGACCAAGGACTGCACTGTAAAGAAATTCCCCCACCCACTCTCCAGTGAGGGCCTGACAGCTTTTTTGTATTTTTAATTACATTTATTTTAAGAAAGCGGCTAACTGAAGCATGCTCTTTTTTACTTACCTCGGACTGCCGAGAGCTCTGATTGGCGCTGCAATTTTGAGAGCGTCGTCCACTGTCCTTATTTTAAATCTTATTATTCTTCAGTTTTTCATAATTTTCACCATACACACAACAAAAGAAAAACAAGGAAACAACCACAAAAACAGCCCCATCAATATAGCCTGAAGCATCGACTTGTGCATTCCAAAAATAAGTTAAAAAACAGAAAAAAAAAACAAACCAAACCCACCCCCAGTGTTCAATGGCAACAAGTTCCCGAAAGTGCACCCCACCCACCCTTATCTCAAATTTCACATTCTCCAGGGTCAAGAACTCCAGCAGGTAGGTTCCCCCCCGCCACACCGAGGCACAGGGTGGAAAAGCTGATCACCACCTCAGCTGGACACCCCCCCCCCCCCCCCCCCCCCCCCAAGGCAATCAGCGAGGTGAAGGCTAAAACATCTGCGTCTGCAGCCTGGGCCGGTCGGACACCCCGAAAATGGCCTCGTCGGGACCTAGTTCCAAGTGCACATGTAACACCCATGAGATAATATCAAAAACCTTCCTCCAATACCTGTCCAGCTTAGGGCAGGATCAAAACATACGTACATGGTTTGCAGTCCCCTCCCACACCGCTCGCAGGCAACTCTTCTTCCCACTTGTTCTTAATCCTTTCCGTGGACACCCTCTTCTTTTCCTAAATCTTCCTGCAAATCGCCAACACCCCCCATTTACCAACCCCCTGCCAACAATACCTCCTCCAACAATGAGGGGTCCGGTGCTATCAGGAACCTCGGAAACTCCTTCCTTACAAAGTCTCGCGTTTGCAGGTACCTAAACCCTTCGTCTTGTGCTAATCCGTACTTCACCCCCAACCTCGCAAAGCGTCCCGCCAGGAACAGATTTTTTATTACCTTGATCCCCCTCTCCTCCCAGCTTCGAAACCTCCCATCCAACCTCCCCGGGTCAAACCTATGATTCCCCTTAAGTGGCATAGCCATCCGCTGTCCTTAATTGAACAGGGGACCTGCCTCCATGCCAATTAATGCCAGTCAAAATCCCAGATCAGCGATTGTTTCCTCTCAGAAGCAGGTTAAAGTCCCTGTTCGAAACAGGCAGGTTCCTGTATCCCTTCCCCAAAGTGAAAATGGAGCTCACAACGTTTCATCACAGAACTGAAATGGTTCTATCTGGTTTAAAGACTTCCATTTCTTTTAGGTTTTCATTTGGCGCTGTGAGGGGGTAGAGAATGGTTCCTTTAACTACCAGGAGGGCATGTGGCTTTTCCTGATGATGATGGCAACGTTAGGTAAAATAATTGATCATCTTGTGATCAGAGAAGAGAGGATGTGTACAGGCCCAGGAAAAGAAACAGGCATTTTAAATACAGCTTGCGATATTCTGCATGCAGTCAATCTCCTGAGAGTTGTTGCTGAGATGAATGACTAACTTTTGTAAGAGTTTCAGCTACAAAACAAGTCATCTAGATAGAAGGATGATGATTATAGATATGTTTTAATCTGCAGATATACAAGATGGCAGTGTTCTGCTGAACAGAATTATTTCTCGCCACAAGAACTATGAAATAACTGATAGCATTACTGGAGCTCCAGAGGAATAGCCTATGGAAGTGGTGAGGTAATCTTAAATTTATTTAAAACCAGGAAAGATTTACAAATTTGAGTGGAGGCAACTATCAGGGAAAATTGGGTCGGCTCTTTTCTCATGGTCTATACTGAATGAAGGTTTATTAAATTACGACAGAGCTAGATAGGATAGATGCGGAGAAACTGTTTTCACATGTGCACGAGTCTAGAATTAGGGAACATAAATATCTGAAATATCACCAAAAGATCAAATGAAGAACTTGCTTGAAGTGTGGCACTTGTTGCCAAATGGAGTAATGTAGATAGCAGTGACATAGATAAAGGAAGGCTTGATGCATGCGTGAGGCAGAGGGCAACACAGTGGCTCAGTGGTTAGCACTGCTGCCTCACAGTGTCAGGGACCGGTGTTCAATTCCGGACTCGGGTGACTGTCTGTGTGGAGTTTGCACATTTCCCCCATGTCTGTGTGGGTTTCGTTCGGGTGTTCAATTTTCCTCCTACAGTCCAAAAATGTGCCGATCAGGTGCATTTGCCATGGTAAATTGCCCCTTAGTGTCCAAAAGATTAGGAAGGGTTACTGGGTCACGGGGATAGGGTGGGGCATGGACCTAGGATGGGTGCTTTGCAAAGTCGTTGCCGAATCGATAGGCTGAATGGCCTCTTTCTGTACTGTAGTGATTCTGTGATGAGGAAGGAGGGAGCTGAGTGCTTTGAATAAGATTGGAAGTGGTAATTAAGAATCAGAGACGGTGCATGGAGAGTATAAACACTGGCATGGATCAGTAGGGTCTAATGAGTTAATAATGCATTAGCGATTCCCTGTAATGACTGCTAATGCCTGATATTCTCAAATGCCTGTGTGAGAAATGATCTATGCACGGCTGGTAGTTAGATTTTAGGAGAACTTGGCCATAGGAGGAAATGTTTTTCAGTGATCACACATGAATTTACCATGGGAAATGATGGGAAATGACATAATGCATTGCACAACACTATTTGAATATATTGGCCCACATCTTTGCAGCTGAGAAATGGAGAATTGTTGAATGAATCAGAGGTCTGGGACTGTTGGGATTGTATTCAGATGTTTTGCAAGTTTATATTCCCGTAAGCCCTAGTTAAGGAGATAGTTTAGAGAATGAGGATGGTCACTGTCTAGGATTGTTAGCAGGCTGAGAATTTGTTACTTGAAAGAAAAGAAAATATCAAACATTTCTTGGGTAATTTTTAGACACAACGGCTGGGATTCTCCGTTCTGGAGCCTAAGTGCTTTCACCAACAGAGAATTGCTAATGGTCTCCACCATTGACAAGTAGGGTCATCCTCTGCCCCCCACTCACCACGTGAGTGACTGGTCACCACTCCCTTTGATATGCAAATAATCCATTCAATTTCATATAGCAATAAACTGTACGAGCCAGTGATTGACAGTTATATTGGTTAAGGCACAGCTGCTTAGGGGGCGTGTTTATTTATATTTCCCTTCAGGCTTGAATGCATCTCAATGTACTGTTTTGATGCTAATCAAAATGTTTATGAAAAGTCTTGCTATGATTGGCACCTCCTCACCTTACCAAAAGCAGCTAAGTTATTTCTGCTGAGGAAGAGAGGAAGTGAAAACACATAGCTCCTTTTGACCTGGTGAGGAGCTGTTAGTCATAGGAAGAGTGTTTATAACATTATGGTTAGCCCCTACTTGTCAGCGCAAGTTTGGGAGGGGGCAGGATTAGCGTTGTGGGGGGAGGGGGGTTTCTGATACACTTTGGGAGGGCACCTCAGTAATACACTGACCCACTTGACACTCCTTGACACTCCTTGACACTTCTTCGGGCCCACTGCATCAGGGCCACACCTTCGCAAACTTGCACCAAAGCCCGCCCGGAGGACTTCCTGCTATAGGGGTTGGTGCGTAATGGGGAAGTGGTGAATTGGGCTTCCAGTTCGTTAACCAAATGGAAATGGATTCCTGATCAGAGAGGCGTCGAATGGAAAATCCTCGCTATTTTCCCGGCAACAAGTTAAATGTGATTGCATCATTAATTGAAAAGTTTCATTAACCCTATTCTCTCACTACCAGTATAAATTAGCAGTAACCACAATGTTAAACAATAAGTGCCCTGATTTACTTCCATGCAGATTAACTGGGCTGGATTCTCCGCAGCCCCGCGCCAAAATCGCATTTGCCGCAGAGCGGAGAATCCAATTTCACGCCGCAATCGGGCCCTTCACCGGTCCGGCGATTCTCCGGGACCCAAGAATAGACGTGATCGCAGAGTACGCCGCATGGCTGTCGGCCCATTGACAGAGGCCAGCCCAGCGATCCTCCGCTCCCGACCGACCGAGTTCCAGACAACGTGGAACTAACCTGGTATTGCTGGTTGGGATGCTGGCATGGCGGCTGCGGACTTAGTCCACGGCCGCCATGGTGAGGGGCGGGGGGGATCGGACACTTGGGGGGCCTTATAGTCGGCGGGGGGTTAGATCCGTGTGGTCAGATGCTCGGGCGTGCGGCCGTTTGGCGGCGTCTAATTTTTATGTCTGCCTCCGCGGTCCGAGTCCACCATGGAGCTCGGCGCGGCCACTGGGTGCCGCCACTGTGCGCATGCACGGACTTAAAATCGGAAGTGCCGGGACCTGTATCCGCAGCTAAAGCTGCGTGAATTACTCCGGGTCCCTGCTAGCCCACTGCAGGTACTTTGTTCCAGGAATCTCTCGAGTAAAACTCCAGCCTTTTGGGGAGAATCCAGCCCCCTGTTTCTCTAATTTATATCGAGAAACAATCTTTCCATTTTCTCAGTCGGTATCGGGTGTCAAAAACTGGTGCAAACATGGATGCGCAGAGATCTTAAATCTGTCTAAGAGTTATAATCTGAGCTGTGAGTAATAAAGCCTTTTAGATATGGTAGTTGGGGCAGATGAATGTCATAGTTCTGTTCAAGTGTTAAATGAGCAATTTCCACAAATCTATGTCTTAGTTGACCACATAAGGCTCTTTCCAAAAGCTGATTGTTTTTTTTTACATCTACTGCCCCGATAAACCTTTTACATCTTATATATAACAGACCATAACAAATACCAGAAAATAGGAAATTATTGTGATATTATCCACTACTGGTGATTGTGCCACAAAATGGAACTCAGAATGAATCAACAAGTTGTGCATTACATTTGGGAAATACAATTGCGAGAAGCTTAATTGGATTTATCTCCCATGACCATCGGTAATTGGCTTCATTTTTAATTTTAGCTCACCAGTACTAATTATTTCCTAACCTGTTAACCTGCCTGTTGATATTTGCAGCAACTCTTCTTCTACGCGAAGAACTGATTCTTCTGGGTCCCGCCTGATTTGGTCTGTTCGGCCTCTTGCGTCCAACTTACCAATAACCATGCGGAAGTTTGAGCCTAAATAGTAATTTGCTGGTTTTAATTTTGGGACATTGCTGCATGTGTGAAAATCGGCTGCTGTGTTTCCCTATATAACAACCACAATATTTCTAAACATCTGGGAGTTAAGTGCTTTCATGCCCTCTCTTTCACAGCAGAAAGCAAGTAACTGCTTTTGATGTGGTCATTAGCTGTCAATCATAGCTGGATGTTTATAAACATCATGGTTAGGTTCACAGTAGGCTATTGAAATCCATTCAATAATGAAAGGAAATGAAAGTAAACAATCCAGACACCTGGCTGCCTGGAAGCTGCCAATTACAGCCTACTAAAAGCCATTTCTCTATGAAGTGAATAAAAGCTTTGCAGATCAAAGGATCTGAGGGGATTTAAAGCCTTGTGTTGAGTTTCCGCTTTCTATGAAGATACAGCTGTTGCTTTCTAGATGTCTGATTGAGGCAGCAGGTGAAAGGGACAGGTGAGTAAAAAAACAGTGATTTTCTTTCACTGTTTCTGCCTGGACTGCTCTATAGCGGTGGTGGGGGTTCTTTGTTATGGGGTGTTCTGTTATTGAGGGTTCTCTGATATAGGAGTTCTCTTTTATGGTGTTTTGGGGATATGGGGATCTCTGATATGGGAGGTTCTCCAATATTAGGGTTTAAGATCATAAGACATAGGAGCAGAATTAGGCCACTCGGCCCATCGAGTCTGCTCCTCCATTCAATCATGGCTGATATTTTTCTCATCCCCGTTCTCCTGCCTTCTCCCCATAACCCCTGATCCCCTTATTAATCAAGAACCTATCTATCTCTTATTAAAGCTACTCAGTGATTTGACCTCCACAGCCTTCTGCGGCAAAGAGTTCCACAGATTCACCACCCTCTGGCTGAAGAAATTCCTTCTCATTGCTGTTTTAAAGGATCATCCTTTAGTCTGAAATTGTGTTCTTTGATTCTAGTTTTTCCTACAAATGGAAACATCCTCATCATGTCCACTCTCAGGCCTTGCAGTATCCTGTAAGTTACAGTAAGACCTCCTCTCATCCTTCTAAAGTCCTCAACCGTTCATCATACGACAGGCTCTTCATTCCAGGGATGATTCTTGTGAACCTTCTTTGGATTCTTTCCAAGGCCAGCACATCATTCCTTAGATACGGGCCCCAAAACTTCTCACAATACTCCAAATGGGTCTGACCAGAGCCTTATACAGCCTCAGAAGTACATCCTTGGTCTTGTATTCTAGCCCTCTCGACATGAATGCTGACATTGCATTTGCCTTCCTAACTACCGACTGATGGGGGTACTCTGATATGGGGGGGCTTCTGGTTGGGGTTTCTGGTGGGGAGTCTGATGGGGAGTCTCTGGTGGGGGGTCTCTGTTGTGGAATTGGATCATCCTCATTCATGTGTGCTGTGGGTGGGGTTGGGGGGGGGGGGGGTGATGCAGCAATTCCCATGGTGGGGGTGGGGTGGGGTAAGAATACCTTTACCTGTCATCGGACCGGGGGAGGGGGGGGGGGGGAGGGGGGCTGTTGTAGGATTAGCGTTGCGGGGGAGGGGGGCCAGCTGCCGGACCTCGTTATCGGGCCACCCACTCAAAATGGCGGCCTGTTAGCAGGATTTGCCACAGAATAATGCCGGATCTCTGCCATGCATAAATTGTGATGGTAAGGGACAGGGAGCCGCTCCTGGGCACCGCTCCCAGTGCAAACCAGAAGCAATTCAGCTCTGGCAGGAGAACATGAGGCTGCATTCTCCGATTCTGCGCCACTGTCTGGAGGAAGCATCCGGTCTTACGACCAAAACGTCGGTGGCGCCCCCGCACCGCGCTCCGCCCGGTGGCGGGCTTGCAGCCGTGCCACATAAAGCCACCATCAGATACGGTAGCAGAATGGCCGGGTCCGTGGCAGCCCATGTGCATGGCGGCGGCCGCTCCATATAACATGGTGCCGGCTGCGTGCGGACCTGGCGTCCAAATAGTGCCCCTCATCACCCTTGGACCATCCCACACCAGTGTCCCCAGGCCCCGTTGAAGCCCCTCCTGCCAGCGGCTCCCCCCGCCCCCCCCGCCCCACGACTGTGGCGGCGTTGGACACTGTCCGCAGCCGCCACGCTAGGTTCACGAAGGTTGAGAGGACACGTGTCCCACATCGTCGGCCCAAGTCTGCCCATCGGGGGTGGAGCATTGGGGGAGAGCCTCAGGTGACATCCTGAGGCCGTCCCACCAGCGTGTGGTGTACTCTTTGAGTACTCCGTTTTAAAGGGCGGCATGTGGTGCAATGGTTCACACTGGGACTGCGGCACTGAGGACCCGGGTTCGAATCCTGCTCTGGGTCACTGTCCGTGTGGAGTTTGTACATTCTGCCCATGTCTGCGTTGGTTTCGCACCCATAACCCAAAGATGTACAGGTTAGGTGGATTGGCTAAATTGTCCCTTAATTGGAAAAAAATATAATTGGGTACTCTAAATTTCCCCTTCATGAGGTCATGTTGAGTCTGCTTGACTATATTACACCATCCAGGACAAAGCCGTGCTCTCAGACACCATGTACGCTATATCTTTGCCTCTGCTTATCTACTACTACGCAAAACACAACGACTGGCCCTTTGGGGCAGCTTTGTGTAAAATTGTCCGATTCCTCTTTTACACATGGACTGCAGTAGTTCAAGAAGGCAGCTCACCAACACCTTCTGCAGGGCAATTAGGATGGGCAATAAAATTGCAGGTGTAGTCTACAATGCCCATGTGTCATGAAAGAATTGAAAAAAAAAAGTTGATCCAGTCATTATCACATTGCTGTAGGAGAAACCTTGCAGGGCAAAAATTAATTGCTGCATTTCCTACATTACAGCAGTGACGACATTCAAAAAAATACCTCACTGGCAGTAAAGTGCTTTGGGAAGCCCTGAGGTTATGAATAATGCTATGTGAATGCAAATCAGTCCTCCCCCACCTCTCTCCCTCGCCCCCTCTCTTTCCTTGCAGTAATATAATACTAATCTATTTTCACAATTACATTCTATTTTCTCTTCATCCTTCCTGGATGTTTCCCTGTGTCTACCCGACTCAAGAAGGCAAACAGATAATCATAGCCATTGGTACTGGCTGGTTCGTGTGATAAGGTGGCAATAGGTTCCTATGGGGTTGATCCAGCTTTCTCTTGGTATTTTCCATAACGGCACAAGTCAGGAGAAGAAGCCACCATTTGGGATTAGATTCCATGCTGTCTTATCCTTTGGAATTGATGATCCATTGTGCTGAGGTATCCTTATTGTCAATCCACAACAATGTAATATCATAAAAGATTAAATGCTAATAAAAGAAATGAAATTCTCATTTTAAATATAACCTTTCTTTGTTGTTCAGGGAGTCTGGAAAGGATCGGAAATGAAGTTGGACCACTGCCGCTTAAAACAGCAAATTCAAATTTAAGTTCTCCAATCCTGGTTTGAACATGGATGGAACGTATGAGAATCCACAAAATTGTACTTTTGATGAGGACTTCAAATCTATTCTGCTTCCAGTGTCTTACGGGATAGTGTTTGTGGTAGGACTTGTTCTCAATGCTCTTGCAATATGGGTCTTTGTTTTTCGAATGAGACCTTGGAACGTATCGACCACCTACATGTTCAACCTCGCTCTCTCAGACATCATGTACGCTATATCATTGCCTCTGCTTATCTACTACTACGCAAAACACAACGACTGGCCCTTTGGGGCAGCTTTGTGTAAAATTGTCCGATTCCTCTTTTACACCAACCTGTACTGCAGTATCCTTTTCCTCACTTGTATGAGCATCTATAGATTCCTGGGGATCTGCTTTCCAATGCAGTCACTGAGATGGTCAAACTTGCGATACACACGAATAGTATGCATTGTTGTTTGGGGTATTGTCATAGCATTCCAGATACCAATATTTGTATTTGTTGACATAGAGGGTATTGGTAACACTACCCTTTGCTATGACACCACGAACCAAATACATTTTAATCAGTTTGTGATTTACAGCGCTGTCCAGTTGGTATTGCTTTTTTGTTGTCCTTTCACGGTGGTTGTGATCTGCTACGGAATTACGGCCAAGAAACTCCTTCGGCCCAATGGCATCCGCCCTGAATATGCCAGATCCAGGAAAAAGTCAATCAAGATGATTATTACCATACTCACTGTTTTTGTCCTGTGCTTCTTACCGTTCCATATCACACGCTCCATTTACTATTCCTCAAGAAGTCTTCACGTGAGCTGTAGTAAACTAAACGCGTTTAACCTGGCGTATAAGGTCACCCGGCCCCTCGCGAGCGCAAATAGTTGCCTTGATCCAATTCTTTATGTTCTGGGTGGGCAGACATATCGAAGTAAGCTGGCGCGTAAGGGTAATGGTGTGGAAAATAAGAACAATCTTCCTTCAGCCAAAAAGAGCATTAGCGGAATGAACATCACCCACTCTGTTTATACTGCAGAAATCGGACTTGAGGAACTAAAGCAAACCGCTGCTGGAAGTAGCGACGGGGTCTAGAATTATTGCCAAGCTCGGACTTAAGGCTGTGATTTTCAACTGCTGGTTGCACATTTTAGAATGGGAAAAGGAAGCAACCAACTATTGAAAATATGTGTGGAACACCTTGACCGCTGCGCAATATCCGACACCGGGCGGTAATCTTCAGGTGGTCAAGCAGACTGTCCATCTGAAAGGAACCTTGGAGGCTGTTTAAGTTGGACGGCTAATGATAATTGTAGGATTCCAAAAGCAAGATTCATGTACTAAGGGTGTGCACCATACATACCCCTTTATTTAGTACCAGGTTGTGAGTTGTCTGATCAGGGCTCCTTAAAGGGACTGCTGGTGGCTATTTTGTTTGGTGTGGAGGCCACAAGCCTACGTGTCCAAAAGTATTCAAGACCCTCCCTGTGACCCTCTACCTCCTCCCAGGCCTGGCCTCTGACCAACACAGCATGGGAGCTAACTGACTCCCTTCCTTCCCAGAATTGGCAAACTACAGGGGGTGCTTGAACTCGCTGGCAGCATTAGAATGAGGCCATTGCCTCAAAATAGCACTGACTTTTGATCCCCTTTTGACGCAAGTTGAAAATAGCCCACCAAATATACTTTAGTGAAGAACATGGCCATTTGGCCATTATGCCGGTGCCTGGTGGTAGTTCCATTCCAGCACTTGCTCTGTCAATCCCTTTGCTCTTTTCCTTTAACCCATTCCTTCAATTGCAACCTCCCTGTCTATTTAATGTAATACTTCACTTCAATGCAGAGGAGAATCTGTGCTTAGTAGAGGCACAGTTCATCAGACAAGGGTGATGCAACAAATAGTATCTAAAGGTACTTCTGAGACTGAATAGACACTTAAGAAATTCAATTTAATTAAAATTTGGGTCAAAAGACAAACAAGGCTCTGACTTAGAATCCAATTTCAGATTGAACAGAATTTACTGAACTGTCTCTGGGTCTCACTTGCCTTCTGCACACAATTATTTATTATTCTTCCGCGGGATGTGGGCATCATTGGCTAACCCAGCATTTGTTGCCCATCCCTAATTGCCCGTGAGAAGCTGGTGCAGGGCTGTCTTCTTGAACCACTGCAGTCCCTGTCATGTAGGCACACCCACAGTGTTGTTAGGGAGGGCCTTCCAGGATTTTGACCCAGTCAAGGATCAATGCTATATTTCGATGTCAGGGTGGTGTGTGAAAAGTGGAGTTTCTAGGGGAACTTGTGGGCGGCGGTGCTCCCATGCATCTGCTGCTCTTGTCCCACAAGGTGGCAGAGTTGTGGCTTGGAAGGTGTTGCTGAAGGAACCTTGCAGCAGTGCGTCTTGTGGATGGTACTCACTGCTGCTACTGTATGCCGGTGGTGGAGGGAGTGAAGGTGATGGATGGGGTGTTGATCAAGCTGGCTGCTCTGGATTGTTTTGAACTTCTTGAGTGTTGTTGGAACTGCACTCATCCAGGCAAGTGGAGAATATTCCATGACTTGTGCCTCGTAGATGGTACAAGTTTTGGAAAGCCATGAGGTGAGTGACTTGCTGCAGAATTCCCAGCCTCTGCCCTGCTCCTGTAGGTCAGTTAATTGACGTACAGAACTTAGATACATTATGGAATTATTTCACCTCTGGTTTGTCATATGGAGTTGTCATCTCTGGTTAGTTGCCGGTGCCACGTGATAGCAAGGCTAGGAATAGGGAGAAAGTGCAGTTGAACACGTGGCTGCAGGAATGGTGTAGGAGGGAGGGCTTCAGGTATTTGGATAATTGGAGCGCATTCTGGGGAAGGTGGGACCTGTACAAACAGGATGGGTTGCATCTGAACCAGAGGAGCACCAATATCCTGGGAGGGAGGTTTTCTAGTAGTCTTTGGGAGGGTTTAAACTAATTTGGCAGGGGAATGGGAACCGGATTTGTAGTCCAGCAACTAAGGAAGCCAATATTCAGGACGCCAAAGCATGTAGTGACGCAGTGGGGAAGGTAACACTGACAAAGGAGAGTACTTGCAGGCAAGGAGGTGGGTGTATACTTCAACGCAAGAAGCATCAGGAATAAGGTGGGTGAACTTAAGGCATGGATCGGTACTTGGGACTACGATGTGGTGGCCATCACGGAAACTTGGATAGAAGAGGGGCAGAAATGATTGTTGGAGGTCCCTGGTTATAGATGTTTCAACAAGATTAGGGAGGATGGTAAAAGAGGTGGTGGGGGGGGGGGGGGGGGGGGGTGGCATTGTTAAGTAGAGATAGTATAACAGCTGCAGAAAAGCAGTTTGAGGAGGATCTGCCTACTGAGGTAGTATGGGTTGAAGTCAGAAATAGGAAAGGAGCAGTCACCTGTTTTCTATAGGCCCCCCAATAGCAGCAGAGATGTGGAGGAACAGATTGGGAAACAGATTTTGGAAAGGAGCAGAAGTCACATGGTAGTAGTCATGGGTGACTTCAACTTCCCAAACATTGAGTGGAAACTCTTTAGATCAAATAGTTTGGATGGGGTGGTGTTTGTGCAGTGTGTCCAGGAAGCTTTTCTAACACAGTATGTAGATTGTCCGATCAGAGGGGAGGCCATATTGGATTTGGTACTTGGTAATGAACCAGGGCAGGTGATAGATTTGTTAGTGGGGGAGCATTTTGGAGGTAGTGACCACAATTCTGTGACTTTCACTTTCGTAATGGAGAGGGATAGGTGAGTGCAACAGGGTAAGGTTTACAATTGGGGGAAGGGTAAATACAATGCTGTCAGACAAGAATTGAAGTGCATAAGTTGGGAACATAGGCTGTCAGGGAAGGACACAAGTGAAATGTGGAAATTTTCCAAGGAACAGGTACTGCGTGTCTTTGATATGTATGTCCCTGTCAGGCAGGGAAGAGATGGTCGAGTGAGGGAACCATGGTTGATAAGAGAGGTAGAATGTCTTGTTAAGAGGAAGAAGGAGACTTATGTAAGGCTGAGGAGACAAGGTTCAGACAGGGCGCTGGAGGGATACAAGATAGCCAGGAGGGAACTGAAGAAAGGGATTCAGAGAGCTGAGAGAGGACATGAAAAATCTTTGGAGGGTAGGATCAAGGAAAACCCCAAGGCCTTTTACACATATCGGCTGCAAAGAGACATAGATAGGATGCAGAGCTGGGCTGAGAAGTGGCAGATGGAGTTTAACACTGACAAGTGTGAGGTTGTCCATTTTGGAAGGACAAATATGTATGTGGAATATAGGGTTAACGGTAGGGTTCTTGGCAATGTAGAGGAGCAGAGAGATCTTGGGGTCTATGTTCATAGATCTTTGAAAGTTGCCACTCAAGTGGATAGAGCTGTGAAGAAGGCCTATGGTGTGCTAGCATTCATTAGCAGAGGGATTGAATTTAAGAGCCTTGAGGTGATGATGCAGCTGTACAAAACCTTGGTCAGGCCACATTTGGAGTACTGTGTGCAGTTCTGGTCACCTCATTTTAGGAAGGATGTGGAAGCTTTGTAAAAGGTGCAAAGGAGATTTACCAGGATGTTGCCTGGAATGGAGAGTAGGTCTTATGAGGAAAGGTTGAGGGTGCTAGGCCTTTTCTCATTAGAACGGAGAAGGACAAGGGGCGACTTGATAGAGGTTTATAAGATAATCAGGGGAATAGATAGAGTAGACAGTCAGAGACTTTTTCCCCGGGTGGAACAAACCATTACAAGGGGACATAAATTTAAGGTAAATGGTGGAAGATATAGGGGGATGTCAGAGGTAGGTTCTTTACCCAGAGAGTAGTGGGGGCATGGAATGCACTGACTGTGGAAGTAATTGAGTCGGAAACGTTAGGGACCTTCAAGCGGCTATTGGATAGGTACATGGATTATGGTAGAATAATGGAGTGTAGATTAATTTGTTCTTAAGGGCAGCACGGTAGCATTGTGGATAGCACAATTGCTTCACAGCTCCAGGGTCTCAGGTTCGATTTCGGCTTGGGTCACTGTCTGTGTGGAGTCCGCACATCCTCCCCGTGTGTGCGTGGGTTTCCTCCGGGTGCTCCGGTTTCCTCCCACAGTCCAAAGATGTGCAGGTTGGGTGGATTGGCCATGATAAATTGCCCTTAGTGTCCAAAATTCTATGATCTATGATTAACCCAGGACAAAAGTTCTGCTGCGCAACATCGTGGGCCGAAGGGCCTGTTCTGTGCTGTATTTCTCTATGTATTTCTATGTATTTCATTCTAACATCGAAATCAGAATTTGCAGTGTGAAGCATACTTTTTCCAATTAGCGAGACATATATGAAACCATTCATTTGACAAACCTGCCAATTTTAGTGGTCCTTCTCATGGGTTAATACCACTAAAATCGTTGAGGAGAGAATTTCCAACAAATATATTTTAATCTCATGACATCATTTTACTCTGAAGGCTGTTCAAACATTTGGTAATTCTGGAGAATGTCTTTCTCCTCAGGCTAGCCATTTAAAAAAAAAGTCAGCGGCCAATCTACTCTCCAATGAGCACTGATTGGCTGCAGTCTGGACCTTCGCACCTTACTCGGTCTTATTCCCAGGCCCTCCAGCAACAGTGCTGCAGTGGTCAGAAGAGGAACTACACCAATCTGGCAGAGTCGTTGGACGAGGTAAGTAAGGGGTCCCAGGGCGGGGAGGATAGAGAAGGTCAGGGGGTTATGAGAGGGGTCTCGGGGGGGGGGGGGGGGGGGGGGGGAAAGAGGCTGGGTGGATAGGGAGATCTGGAGGTCACCGGGCCTTAAGGGGAGGCTGCCCCTAGTCAAAAGTGTCTGCATGGGTTTCCTCCGTGTGCTCCGTTTTCCTCCCCGAAGCCCCGAAAGATGTGCTTATTAGGTGAATTGGACATTCTGAATTCTCCCTCCATGTATCCGAATAGGCGCCGGAGTGAGGCGACTAGGGGCTTTTCGCAGTAACTTCATTGCAGTGTTAATGTAAGCCTACCTGTGACAATAAAGGTTATTATTATTATAAAAGAGGGCTTCTGATGGAGGTGCCGCCCCTCCCTTCCTGCTCGAGATCTAACTTTGATTTTCTCTGGTCTTTCCCCCCCACTGAGGTTCAATGTTCTCGTCAGCCTAAAAATTGAGGCTGGATGGGAAATGACCCTTAAGCGGCCATTAATTGTTTTTTATACAGTTTTTATGTGTGGCGGTGTGAAGTTTCACACCTATCCCCAGTCCCCCACCACGCATAAATACCAGCCATGGAGGAGTGCAAAATTAAGGCCATTCTTTCATTTGATTTAAACAGTGGAGTTTTAAACGCCTCACCGTACTCGTTTCTCTTATCATTTGATAAACCGTTAAAATTTAACATCATCCCTACTGTTGACACTTAATCTGCTTTCCTCCTTCCAGTTTTATTTCACCCATTTGGGGGTTTGGGTGGTTATCTATGTTTTCACATTATAAGATGAAGATTCCACCAAAGAAGGAGACTTGTATTGCTGCCATTGTTTGTGACTTACATTTACATTGGTTTAATAAATAGTCATACCGGCAATATTTGTGAATAAAAGTATTTTTAATGTGTGAATGTACATTCAGAATCATCATTTATTGTATTAAGTGGAAAATATTGAACAGCTGATAACCAGTTTTTTAAAACAAATAAAACATTTTAACATTTCTATCCTGAAATAAATTTCAACAGTATTTTGTCAAAATATTTACTAACTGGTTTTATGACTGTCTTTCAAACTTCCGAATGCACTAAAATCAGAGATGGACATTAGTCCCAATGTCATTTTGTATTGGCGCTGGAGTCCTTAATACAAACTTCCTTTGAGATGTTGGTCAGCACTGGAAAGTCCATCCAAATAGTCATGCACGATTGACAACTCCTGAGGTAATACTCTATCATGTCGTGTTGGATAAGCCAATCAGTGTGCCAGCAGCAATGGATAGTTCACTTGACTTTGGCAGTGAAAATGCTGAAAAGAACAAGAATATCAAGGCATTAGGTGAAACTTTCCTTTCTGAAGTCTAAATTTGGTAGTGGGAGTCGGACTGTTTTCCACTGGGAGAGGTGGGACGGCTGACTCCACACAATTCTGCGTGGTTCAGCTCATTTACTTATGCGTTCATGCAGAGCGCGGCAAATCACATGGTGGGGCGGTCAGGAGTTCATGCTCCCCGCTGTTGCCTCACCGATTAAAAAGCATTAGGACAACTCCCTCTGTTCTACTGTTCGCCTGCCTCCTGTGTCCAGCCTTATCCTATCGGCACCCGATATGAATCAAATCGCGAGCAGTCCCCAAGAAGGGGAAAACAGTGTTTACTCACCTCAAAACTCTGGAAGAGGTCAAGCTGGCCAGGTGCACGCCACTCTTGCGAACTCTAATTTCTCCCTGACGGGGGAACTTGATTTGGAGGGGAAACTTAATTCCAGCAAGGTGGTCTTTTAATGAGTGTGCATGACATGCTAATGCATGAAGAGCGGAGAAGATTGACCGACCTTTGAGGTCGAGGGAACAGAATTCCTACAGTTCATCCCGATATCAGGAAACTGTTTTTTAGCCCCACGCCAGATTAAAATCCCCGCCTACTATGCTTCCTGCTGTTGGCAGGTCTGGAAGATTCCCTCCCACCAACCGTTTCTCAATCTGGGTTTTATACTAATAAAGAATTTTGATTTGGTGCAGGATTCGAGGACATTAGAGACCATTGAAGTTTCACCCTTCACACTCAATTCCTCGTGTAGTCGAGGCCATTGACTGATATTACTCAAAGATAGGATTGATCTTTCATATGTGAAAATGATTGAACGATTGTAAATGAAGATATAACTTTCCTGCTGTTCAGTAAATGCTGTAATTTCATTTGGAAGCTATATTGGAATAATACAGGGATATGTGTTCATAAGTGCTGTTAATGCCACTGCTGAATACCATCTTAAAATTGTACCACTGTTACCTGATACTAGACTTTCCGTTCAGTCGCATTGCAAAGGATTGGTCGCCATAAATGATGGAGTCCCATAGTTATTCTCCAAGTATTATCTTTAAAAGAGAAAAGATTGTTCAATGCCCAGTCTTCTGTCCTATTGGAACAAGTTTCTATTAATGTTCATTTATACTTTTCTTTGAAAATCTAAATTAGCGGGACTATTGTGTTCCGCCAAGCAAATCATTGGTGCTATTATGTTTTTAAATACAAATCTTACAAAAATAATAGTCTACGTGACATGCCATAGAGTTTGGTGGCAGGATAATAGGATGTGGATTTGTAACTCAACGTCCCACGCAGTGAGCTTTTAGTCTTGGCTGTTTTATCTGATGGATGCATTTCCCCAGAGAGAGAGGGCAGTGAAACAGTCCACCCCAATCTTCAGCTGACAAATGGTGAGCAAGTGCGAGTGGTAGAGAGCCGGAACCAGCGTGGTAGCTTTCACACTTTACTGTCTGGGCTGTAATGTGGCGGAGTGCTTAGTCTGTCCATGAGAGCACTTGTACAGTTTTCATCTCATTGAAATTAGACGAGTTCTGTATCAGATGGTTTATCCACTCTGCTACACTGCTGCTCAGTTGGTGAAGTTCTGAAATATCCACTGCAGAAAGCTCCCTGGTCTTGGACACTGCCCAAATTGCAATAAACAGCAACTGTATTAGTGCTGGGGGGTAAATGTTTCAGTCCTTCCCAGTCAATGCACTTGGTATAACAAAATGTAATAGAATTTGGGCAGCACGGTAGCACAAGTGGTTGGTACTGTGGCTTCACAGCTCCAGGGTCCCAGGTTCGATTCCCTGCTGGGCCACTGTTTGTGCGGAGTCCGCACGTTCTCCCCGTGTCTGCGTGGGTTTCCTCCGGGTGCTCCGGTTTCCTCCCACAGTCCAATGGCATGCAGGTTAGGTGGACTGGCCATGATAAATTGCCCTTAGTGTCCAAAATTGTTAGGGGGGGTTATTGGGTTATGGGGTAGGGTGGACGTGAGTGCTTAAGTGGGTCGGTGCAGACTTGATTGGCCAAATAGCCTCCTTCTGCACTGTATGTTCTATGTTCTAATTGCAGCAGTAGAGCTTTCATATTACCCCTGTTATAGGAGACTGTCTCCCAGAAAATAGGGTGTTGGATGCACAGTTGAAGGTAAGGGAAACCCAGGGGAAGGGCGTGAATTCTCCAGCCATTACGATTCTCTGTTTCTGCCGGCAGTGCACCCCTTCCCCTGGGTTTCCCGGTGGCATGGGTTGGCTTCAATGGGAAATCTCATTGACAAGTGGTGGGAGTAAAGAATTCCACCACCAGCGAACAGCGCGCGGCCGAGAACTGCTGGAGAATCCTGCCCAAGTACCCAAATATTTACGTTGCAACCCTCGGGACTCAACCCTGAATTTGCAAACTTTAGAATTTGACCTTTCTTGTCCAACTTAAATCCCGCCCCTTTTAAAAATATTCCATACATATATTACCGGAACGCAAAACACCCCTCCCCCTCTCACTTCAGGCCATTTGCTCTTAAAGTTGCTACCTTTTGATGCAGTTTCTCCATTCTCCCTCCTTTCAGTTCAGATGAAGAGACCATGGACTCTATTTCTCTAGATGCTGACAGATCTGCTGAGATGTTCCAGTGACCTCTGTTCTTGACGCAAACATTCATGTTTGCTTTCCCCCTTCCCAAGTTCATTGCAATCTTTCTGTGAGGAGACACTTGTTTTTTGGTGGCTCTTGCTTCAGCCGGGAATCACCAAGTGAGGAATTGATAGTTTCAAAGCCACATCCTACCATTCTGAGATACAGTGTGTTGGAGAACTGTGCATTTTTATCGTTGTCCTGAAGCACTGCATAGCAGACTCTTAAATGTTATTAAGGTAACCTGTCTTGTAATCCTGGAGGGAAAAGCCAAGAATCCCAGTGCAAAATATCAGTGCCGTTTAGCCACTAATGCAATTTTTCTGCTCCAATGCTGAAATTAGTGTAGAATTTTATTACCTTTTTTTATGAAGACTTGTTAAATAAAACATTTTGTATTAAGTTCTGATCTGTGTCTCTTTTTCATTCAAGATGGCATCTGCTTTTGTTTCAGAATGTGAAAGGAAATGGTGGCAGGTACCCCAGTAACCAGCACATGAAGTTGATGGAGTGCTCTTTTACCCTCAGGCTCATGCATTGCTTAGTGCATGCACATAGTATTGGCTGAATAATGTACTTAAAACTTCGCTAATTCTGCAGGTTATTTTAAATCAGTTTGTAATAGGAGATGCAATTAAAGTTTGTGCTTTTACACCCTATCCAGCTCTCACAATCCCAGCGTTGGCACAGGAGCTGGGAGGCAAATAAGGTGGAGTTGCTGCCTTCAAAAGCATAAAATATGAGCTGGAGAAATGATTTGCATGAAAGCTTCTCGAAACAGCAATACTAGAGAAATCAGGTTAATGGATACCGATTTTGGTGGTTGCTGCCATTCGTTCTGACCACAGGTTGCCTGAGCACTCATTTCTCCCATGTAGACCTTGTGGACTCATCTATTAGAGCCCAGCGTAATACAACATGACCAATGTCAACACCATTTGTGTGTGCTAGCTTTTGCATTGTTTGCTGACTCTTCCACTTCACAGCATAAATGGGGACAAGTTCCAAGTCCCATGCCACCTTAATAATAATAATATTTATTATTGTCACAAGTAGGCTTACATTAACACTGCAGTGAAGTTACTGTGAAAAACCCCTAGTCGTCACAGTCCGACACCTGTTATGGTACACTGAGGGAGAATTCAAAATGTCCAAATTACATAACAATACGTCTTTCAGGATTTGTGGGAGAAAACCAGAGCACCCAGAGGAAACCCACACAGGCACGAGGCGAATGCATAGACAATACACAGGCAGTGACCCAAGCCGGGAATCGAACCTGGGACCTTTGTGTTGTGAAGCGACAGTGCTAACCACAGTGCTACCGTGCTGCTGGGCATATTACTGAAACACGTCTTTTTACAACAGTACTGTGATGTAAACAAAGCCATCTTAAATGCATCACGCAATGGATTGTCAATAACCTTTATAGTTTGCATGAGGTTCAAATTCAGAGAAAAGATTTTGGGATATTTATCATAAAATATTTACAGAGTGGGTGGTTATAAATCCTACTTCAAATTTTACTTATGCGAATTGTGAAATATAGAAAGCACAAGGCAGGCATATTTTCACAAGATCCCGATTTCAATAAGTGACTTTGTTGGCATTTTGATTAATGTGTCATATTCCATTAGAGCTTGATCTAATTCTGCATGGAAAATCAACACAGGAGCAGTGGCAACCAGCATAAGCACTATTTACCAGAGTTCAATGAATCTGCAGTAACATTTCTAGGCACAGGACAATCAGGTAAATTGGATATTCTGTGCATATAATCAGGCATTTTAAAACCTAAAGAAAGATGGGTTATAATTGCTGTGAATTACACCATCTTCAGTTGCTCCAAATGGTGAAAATAATGCTGATTGTTTACCAGATTAGTGTTGTTTCAAATGGATATTAATTTTATTGAAACCATGATTTTATTGCTTTTTGAATAGGAAGCAGATGAATAGAAAATACAGATAACTGTACCTAAAACTCAGGAGAATTTTACATCTGAATTGAGATTTCAGCAGGTAGTTAAGGTTTGAAAGAGTAATCAGCATTACTGGTATAAAGTTGGGCTTTGATTTGAATTGACATCATAAACTCACTTACTGCTTCAAATTGATGACCTTTCAGATTCTCCGCAAGCCATCAACCGCAAGGATGTGAAAAAGCAACAGAGGTGAAGGGAACTGTTTTATTGAGCATTCACAGAATTCACGGACTGCAACAATCTGCAAGGTTCCTATACATGAAATGCATGCTTTAGATATATCAGTCTAAAGTAATGGTGGAGATGTGCCAATATGGTATAAATGGGTATTGCCCTATTATTAGACTGGGAGCTATTGTACTAATGGTCGGTTATGAGCTAATATTTCACGATCTGTTGTGCCCCCGTGGAGATGACACATGAAATTTAGCTCTATTGCTTTCTCGGGCATGGGTAGTTAAGGTTGCTGTACAAGGGGCAGCATGGTGACGCAGTGGGTTAGCCCTGTTGCCTCACGGCGTAGAGGTCCCACATTCGATCCTGGCTCTGGGTCACTGTCCGTGTGGAGCTTACATAGACATAGAATTTACAGTGCAGAAGGAGGCCATTCGGCCCATCGAGTCTGCACCGGCTCCTGGAAAGAGCACCCTACCCAAGGTTAACACCTCCATCCTATCCCCATAACCCAGTAACCCCACCCAACACTAAGGGCAATTTTGGACACTAAGGGCAATTTATCATGGCCAATCCACCTAACCTGCACATCTTTGGACTGTGGGAGGAAACCGGAGCACCCGGAGGAAACCCACGCACACACGGGGAGGATGTGCAGATTCCGCACAGACAGTGACCCAAGCCAGAATCGAACCTGGGACCCTGGAGCTGTGAAGCGATTGTGCTATCCACAATGCTACTGTGCTGCCCCTATTCTCCCCGTGTTTACGTGGGGTGCACATTCTCCCCGTGTTTACGTGGGTTTCGCCCCCACAACCCAAAAGATGTGCAGGCTAGGTGGATTGGCCACGCTAAATTGCTCCATAATTAAAAGAATTGGGCACTCTAAATAAAAATAAAAATTGGTGAATAACACAAGATGGCGCACACTGAAGCAATGTCCAGATTTGATTTCTAGATTGAAAAGTTGATTTCTTACCTGGCCTAAGAAGAATTTAGCAGCGAGTCTGTGCTTCCAGCAGTAGTTCTTCTGCAGCAGACAGAAAACAACACAAGTAAAGCCAGTTTAACGCCCAATTACAGATATCAATTGACATAAGACAAATGGACCAACTTTGGGCTGTGGTTAATCATCAGACAGTACAATGCAATTTCTAATAGGATAATTCATGTCTACAATGATACCATGAAAGGGGTAACATAAGTTGGGAGCACAGTCTGATGTTGTCAGCAGCATTTTTCTGGTCTTCACTTTGGTTTCTCTGATGATCCACGAGGAAAGGTCAATGGGAGTTCAATGACTGATGGTTGGCCCAGCGCCTGATTGCTACAAGAAAGGTTCCAATTATTGTCAGTGCTGACACAAGTGGATGAATCACAAGGAGCACGTGACCACTTTGAGTAGGTACTGTCATATCAGGAAACACTACACACCATCCATTTCCTTCTTTTCACTTATACCCATTTATAACCCACATAAATAGTCACCGAATGAATGGGAAGTATTGTGACCCCCCTCCCCACCCTCACTCACAAAGTAACGTCCTGTTTTATGACTATTAAAAGGAATGACCAAGCTGCACAAATTCTGATCCATTTTTCAAACCAGAAATATTAGATGAATAAATAATTCAAATTAAAGTTTTATTATTTGTATGAATTTCAGCTGAACAATTATGTATTGGGAAGACCGAAGATATTGTCCAGAAGTTTATGTTGCTCAGGCGGGCATGAGCCCAACCTAGAAGTGCGCAAAATTGTGTGACTAGACCTCGGGCCTGCATTCTGATGTCACCGCTCAACCGTGCAGTATTTCTGTTGGTGGCCACGCAGGATTCAGAAGTGCGCCCGCCAACAATCAGCGTGCAATTTTACGTGGTCTATCTGGTGAGCAGGACAATTGTCTGCGGCTGCCACAAAAGAACACTCCAGGTATGTTCCAGGTTCCCGGGAAGTTGCTATGACTTGTACATTCTGAGAGAGCCCCATGTGCCTCAAGTCTTTAGTTTATCCAAATACCTTCACGGATGGATCCTGGGTGACAATAATCCAGCAATCGTACTGAAGACGTGTGTTCCAGAACCTGCCGCGCCCCTAGCCAAGCTGCTCTAGTACAGCTACAACACTGGTATCGACCCAGCAATGTGAAAGACTGCCCAGGTATGTCCTGTACAAAAGAAACAGGACAAATCCAACCCAGCACATTTACTGCCCTATCAGTCTATTCTCAATCACCAGCATCGTGATGGAAGGTGTTACAAGCAGCACTTAATTAGCAATAACCTGCTCACTGACGCTCTGTTTGGGTTCTGCCAGGGTCACTCATCTCCTGATCTCATTTCAGCCTTGGTTTAAACATGGATAAAAGAGCTGAACCCCAGAGGTGAGGTGAGACTGACTGCCCTTGACATCAGGGCACCTATTGATTGAGTGTGGGATCAAGGAGCGCCAGCAAAACTGAAGTCAATGGGAATCAGGGGGAAAACTCTCCACTGCTTGCAATCGTACCTAACACAAAGGAAGGTGGTTCTGGTTATTCAGTTCATTCCTTTTCTAAACATAATTTAAAATACCCAATTATTTTTGTTTCCAATTAAGGGGCAATTTAGCGTGGCCAATCCACCTAACATGCACATCTTTGGGTTGTGTGGTGAAACCCACGCAGACACGGGGAGAATGTGCAAAATCCACAGGGACAGTGACCCAGGGCTGGGATTCGAACCTGGGTCCTCAGCGCTGTAGGTAGCAGTGCTAACCACTGTGCCATGTGCCACCCTGAGTCAGTCAGCTCATTCCTGAGACATCACTGCAGGAAGTCTTTGTGTCCTAGGCTCAACCAGCTTCAACTGCTTCATCAATAACCTTCCTTCCAACGTAAGATCAGATGTGGGGATGATCGCTAATGATTGTACAATGTTGAGCACCATTTGCGACTCCTCAGACACTGCAAATCTGGGCAATATCCAGGCTTGGGCTGACAAATAGCAAGTGACATTTGCTTCGCACAAATGCCAGGCAATGAACCTCCCCAATAAGAGAGAATCAGTCTATCACCCCTTGACATTCAATGGTATTGCCATCACTGAACCCCCACTATCAACATCCTGGGGTTACCATTGACCAGAAATGGAACTTGACTAGCCATATAAATACTGTGGCTAGAAGAGCAGGTCAGAGGGTAGGAATCCTGCGACAAGTAACTCACTTCCTGACCCTCCAAAGTTTGTCCACCATCTACAAGGCACAAGGCAGGAGTGTTATGGAATATTCCCCACTTGCCTGGATGAGTGCAGCTCAAAAAGCTTGACACCATCCAGGACAAAGCGGCCCGCTTGATTGACACCACTTCCACAAGCATTCATTCCCTTCACCACTGACGCACAGTAACAACAGTGTGTACCATCTACAAGATGCACTTCAGGAACTCCCAAGGCTCCTTAGGCAGCACCTTCCAAACCCATGACCACTGCCATCTAGAAGGACAAGGGCAGCAGATACATGGGAACACCACCACTTGAAAGTTCCCCTCCAACCAACTCACCATTCTGACTTGGAAAAATAGCGCCGTTCCTTCACTGCCGCTGGGTCAAAGTCCTGGAATCCCTCCCTAATAGCACAATGGGTTTACCTACACCACATGGGCTGCAGTGGTTCAAGAAGACAGCTCACCACCACCTTCTTAAGGGCAACTAGGGATGGACAACAAATGCTGGCCTAGCCAGCGAAGCCCACATGAAAACAAAACAAGGGTTAGCCACTAAAAACATGAATGCATACACCTGCGTGGAACCCCAAGTTAGAGATGGAATAAACATACAACCACTGCCATGGATCTATAAGGGAAATGGACCCAACCCCACTGAGTAGGCACTTGGCCTTCTGGAAGTGCATTTCAGACAACCATCTTGGGGAGCCCTCCAAATGGCCCATCAATGATCTCCTACTTGGTGGTGGTCTGTGCCTTGCATAGGCTGGCTCAACAGCGGAGTTGAATTGGCGACAGAAAAACACATTGAGCATGCCACCTCCTCCTCTAAGGAGGGTTATTGGGAGGCGCATCTAGACCTTGCTGAAAATGGCCACCCCACTGACATGTGGGCAAGGGAGACACGTGGTGCCCTCATTCACACACGCACTTCGTTTGGGGTTCCCTGTCACACCGTTGAACACACGAATGGAGTCTCCCTGCTCACCGTGGCGTGCGCAGTTACTATGTCACTGGCCCTGTCATGAGAACATTCCAAGTCCTACATCCACCATCAGCCTATGTTCAGTACCCACCATTTCCTGAATTCCACCTCAATGCCTCAACAGCTCATCATCTGTTCAGCCCCTTGCTTGTCCTGTCATTTACCTAGAATGGGCGCTAGACTTCAATAATGATTGATCATGGACGTTTTATCTGCTCTTGCACAATAAAAACAATGAAAAGAATCATGTTTTGAAATGTTGCTCTGCAGCAGACATTGTCTGCTGTAGCTTGAGCTTACCAACTAGAGCGAGATGATGGACATTTCTAGCGATGCACAGGCTGTTCCATGAATTTAATGTACCAGAAAACTATACATTCCTAATCTGCCAGCAAGTTTACCAGAATGGTTTAGAATCGCATCTGTTGAATGTGTCACTCGTAAGAATCTTCTTGTATAACTGGAAATATTGGGTCTTAATGTTGATAAAAATTGGATTTGCTACTTTGCAGAGCGTGCCAGAAAAATAGAATGGATGACTAAAGATTATGCAAAGCTTCAAAGAGAAAGACCCAATCAAATGACGCAAACATTAAAACAAAACTTGTGATAACCGGCTGGATAATCACAATCATATTCGGAGAACATTTGGCACTTCATTGTCACAGTAAATAGTTATCCATTCACAGCTGGTCAGCAGAGCATTGCAAATATACAGACACCTGGTCGAAGGTGTTTCAGTAGGTGACAGAAATGTTGTTTGAAGCCTCTTCAAGGCAATCAAGCACGGGCAAAAGCAAATGGAATTATTCTTGATTTTATTCTCCTTCTGCTTCCCATCTTTTAAAAACTCTCGTCTTCTAACTACTAATGTTGTACTGAGATTCCAGCTTGCTGAAAGAGTGTTGGGCAGTCTATTGTGTAACTAAACATAATCCGCTCTCGCCCAATGCCAAACAAGGATGACTGAATAAGGTTTGGCAGTCGGATGACTTTTATCTGGCCGAGGGGTGCTGGGGCCAATTGTAGTGCCCCCTGATGCCCAATTGAGATCAGAGCAGCTGGACACAAACTGATCCAGGGCTCTTTCCGGCCATTATGGCCAAATTCATTTCTACCAAGAGATGGGTTTCATTTTCTTTGTCTGTAGAATGATATGCACCCTGAGAAGTTTGTCTTATGTATGTTATACCTTAGATCTTTGCAGATGTGACACTAGTGCAACAGGTTTTATTCATAGTGCTTTAAAATGTCTACTCCATGTGTCGAGCGCCAGCTTTCGGCTCTTTCTACAGCTTTTGTAATACTTTTCTCCGCGGCCACGCCCACCCTTCACTAATCAAGCACAGTGAGCCTCAATAGTAAACAGACTCACATAATCAAACACAGAATTACAGAACACTGCAGTCTACATTGTACAACAAGTATTTGTCTTCTTTCTTAACAAAATTTAATTTTAGTTTGAGTGTATGAAGAGGGACAATGGCAACTATCCGCGGTGAAATATTCTCACATAGCTTGAGCACCATTTCTGGCTAGCGTGGCCATTGACAGACCTCAAGAATACTGAGCCCCCTTGTCAATCCCCATGCACACACCAGAGTGGCCACTGCTGAATCT
The DNA here is from genome assembly GCF_902713615.1 of Scyliorhinus canicula. Taxonomy (NCBI): domain Eukaryota; kingdom Metazoa; phylum Chordata; class Chondrichthyes; order Carcharhiniformes; family Scyliorhinidae; genus Scyliorhinus; species Scyliorhinus canicula. Next base: position 30,746,454 of record NC_052159.1, read on the forward strand.
CAGGCTTGATTTGACTGCTCTGAGCATGTGCACCGCAGACTGAAAAGTTGCGTGCATGTACCCTGTTGCAGGGAGATAGAAACCTGGCTGCACCCTTGTGGTGGATGGTGCTGGAATAATTTAGGTTCAGAATTATGACCGAATTTGACTCAAAGGGAAACAGTGCATCCTCTTCCCTCCTCACCCCAGCCAGTCCCTCGGCCTCTCTCCCTTCCCTCCCACCAACTGACTGACTGGCTGATGGAGCAGGAGTCATGATGTACAAGTGAAAGTGAGTCGGGAGGATAGAAGTACGGAGACTTCAAAGTAACAATACCGGACAATAAAGCATCTGGTTCAATCAGGTACTGGACTGTTGACAGACTCTCTGAACACTGGATTGTCCGATATAAAACCTGATGAATGGCTACACTCTATTTCGGGCTGTCAGAAGGAAATAGGAGAAGTGGAAAGTATTGAATCAGTCAGAGATCTATTCATCATATACTCAGTGACACACTGCTGCAAATTGTGTTTCAGATAAAAACTAGAAAATCTAATGTAGGCTGTTTATAAAACTAGGGTTCTAAAGAAAGGCAATTGGGTGGAGAATCAGTTTTGGCGCTGAAATCATGGCGGACGCTGAGTTCACGCCAAATCGCAATTCTCCAATGCCTCAACAGTTGTGTCAATGTGTTCAATTCCACACGTACAGTAAACGCCATTGGCATATCATTAGTGAGCCTGACCCAGTATTCTCTGGGGTCTCCGCGATTCTCTGCCTTCATCAAGGGGGATTCCTGATGGCGAGCTTCACTTGTGCTTTCATAAATCTTGAAACAAGTGCTGTGGCTGCTGAGGGGGAGAGAGGGGGTATGGAAAGCACCCACCATCGCCATAGGGTGCTGACAGTTGTGCCGGTGACCGAGGGGGTTATCTTCTGTCAGGGCTGGGGGGCATAGTGGGGAGTGGCCAGGAGGTGGGCTGTGGGGTTGGGTTGGACGGGCACAGAACACCATTGCCGCAGCTTGCAAGGCAGCCGTGCATATGCACACACTGCTGACTGCCCACTGTAAACTTAGTGTCAGGGGTCCTCCAGGCCACCTGCCCTCTGGCCCCACCCGACCCATCAACGGGATGGGCACACTCCAGCACCATCCTGTTTGCTGGGATGCTTGTGTGTGGGGAGTGAAGTGTGTATATGCGCCTGCAACTTGTCAGCTTCCTGAGTGTTGATGCGACCATCAATTCACACGAGACGGAGAGATGAAGTGAACAGTGGCTTTAATCAGCTAGAACTGTGCCTGCCTGTGACTGCTCTGCACTGAGAGCTGCCTGCAGGGCAGAAGATCTATATACCTCCCCGAGGGGGCGGAGCCAGGGGTGGAGCCCACAAGGGCACCAACATGATACAATGCAATGTAATGTAATACTGTACAGTGGTGAATGGTTGCCATAATACATTCACCACAAGTGTCAATTACAGACATAATTTTTCATTGGAATAGGTTGTGTTCCACATGGCGCCAGTGCATGTGGAACCCCTCAACCCCTCAATGGTTGCTGAATCAGTCCAGGTGTGGCACCAGTTTTGCTGCTGTAGAAATCCATGAATCCTGTCAACACTTCGTCTCAGGAATGGAGAATCCCGCCCAGTAAGTATCATTTGTTATACTGATATAAAGTCATCAATCCCTCATAGGGGATTGTACATACATGTTGTGGGTCCATTTATTAAGACTAGGCACAAAGGAACATTTATACAAAGCTTGAAGACACCACAGCGATACTGTGTGGGAGCTCACAGGCAAAAGTGAAACTGACACTGGATTACATGACACACTTCTATTCAAGTGATGGCATACTTCTATCCCTGAAAAGGTATATTATAACATCCCCTTTTCTTTTCAAAGGTAATTTCCTCCTTTCAAAGAAGTACAACTATTTACATTATATCTTCATGTTCAGTTCCCATTGATGTGTTATCTGTGTTGGTCTAACATCGACTGCAACTGGATGCAGTAAAACGAGAAACAGGCTTCCGACACAGGAGATGGTCCAACACTGTTTTATTGATCCTGTTGATTGCTGTACATAATCTGCTGTGGGTTGACACTCTATTAACCTAACTGATAACCTCCTACTGGCTTGACCAGACTAGCTCTCTATCACATGGTGATGATGTTAATTGGCCTGTGCACTGCGACTATCTCCCTGGCCATGTCCTGTAAGAGAGGGAGAGCCTTAATGCCCTGTGGCTTTATAGTGGTGGTGTCCTGTCTGGTTATTGGTTGTTCTGTGTCGTGTGTGTTCATTGGTTATCCTGTGTGTCAATCACTGCCTGTCTGCATCTCATGATATACATGAGTGGATATTATGACAACCATTATAGAAGTGTATAGAACAGATTAATCCACGAGTCTTTAAAATGTAGAGGTAATCTGCTGGCATGTCCAGATCTTGGAATGGTCACCTTGTCCGGGGGTTCCTTTAATTGCTCACACTGATCTGTGGGATTTTCAATTTTGGATGTTTTCCTAGTTACATTTGGGATTTTTTGTTCAAAAATTCTGGATATTTCAATGCTAGGCCATGAACTGAGATGATAGGAATAGTTTCCGAGGTCGATCTGTCGTGTGATGTGTGACTATTTCCATGGATTGTCACTAATGCAAGGACACAGCATGCCTGTAGACCTGTGATTACTAGGCCTTTAGTTTCCACGATGTAGAACATCTGTGACACCCAGGAGAATTGATTGTACTTGCACTCCAGGACTAGAGGTCCTGCACATGGAATTAGTGAACCAATGTACGCCAACATTTACACAGTAGTAAGTTTCACCATGGCCTTCGCTACTTGTGAATACATTTCATTTAGAATTCACAGGGGTAGCATGTTGGAACTTGCCCCATGTCAATATGGCCAATAATGAGTATCTATTGACTTTCATAGGACAAGTAATTTGAATCTTGGCAAACATTACAGCTGGTGTGATGACATCTAAGTTTTCCATGAGATTGACTGTGTGAAACGTGTGTTCACTTCTCTTTGTCTCGTCATGCACATCATCGTTATTTTCTGCTTTGTCAATATCTGGTATGTTTCTGACAGGATACCAGGTAGTCTTTCTTATTGATTGAAGGTAGCCGTTGTGTATGATCTATATGGATCATTGCACAGGTCTTTGCTCTTGTACACTGCTGTTGCCAATGGCCTTTTCTGCCACACGCATCACAGAATTGCTGGAAAGCTTGGCATTTTCTTGGCGCATCCAGTAGGCCATATCTTATATATGTCTTGTTAGGTTTGGGTGAGTGTGTCAACAATTGGGTTTGTACTTAGGACCTAAACCCGAAGGATTATTTATCAACCTTCTCAACCTTGCCCCTCCTCTGAGGTGTGGTGATCCTCAGGTTAAATCACCACCAGTCAACTCTTCCCCCTCAAAGGGGAAAGCAGCCTATGGTCATCTGGGAACATGGTGATTTCACCTTTTACTTTGGACCTGGAAGCTTCTCAAGGCCTCGGACAGGAAACCCACGCTTGACCCAATTGAGGGCCTGAAGTGGTAAATTAATGGCAGCCTCAATTTTTAGGCTGGTGGGAAGATGGAACCTCTATGGGGGAAGCTTGAAATACAACAGAGTTACGACTTGGGTGGGAAGGGGATAGGCATCTCCATCAGAAGCCCCCCTTCTGAAGTCGGTTACCTTTCCCTGGGAAGATTCCAGAATGGACTCTTGATGCAAAAGTTTTACTTATTTTTAATAAAACATGGAAGAACAGAGTCACAGGAGCATTAATTAGCTTTAACAAGAAAAAACATTTATTAAACATGAAAGGGTGGATTATTATATAATACTCCTTTACTCCTCCCGTACCTTAACAATTGCACACAGATTTTAAGATTTGCACTGATTACAAAGTATATCTTAAGGTCTCATTAACACCAAGTCCCCTTTAAGCATGTAGGATGACTGTGGCCAAATACACAATCTCCACTCTGAACCCGTTAGTTATAGAGTTTTACAGCATGGACAGGTGTCCTTCAGCCCACTGCGTCTGCACCAGCCATCAAGCACCTATCTACTCTAGTCCCATTTTCCAGCACTTGGTCCATAGCCTTGTGTGCAATGGCATTTCAGGTGTCCATCTAAATACTTCTTAAATGTTGTGAGGGTTCCCACCTCTGCCATCATTTCAGGCAGTAAGTTCCATATTCCACACACCCTCTGGTGAAAATGTTTATCCCCACATCCCCTCTAAACCTCCGGCCCCTTACCTTAAATCTGTGCCTCCTGTTTATTGACCCCCTTCCTTTCAACCCTATTCTTGCCCCTCATAATTTTATAAACCTCAATCAGGTCCCCCTCAACCTTCTCTGCTCCATGGAAAACAACGCCTGCCTATCCACTCTCTTTTCGTAGCTGAAACACTCCAGCCCTGGTGAATTTCCTCTGCACCCTGCAATCACTTCCTTCCTATGAAATGAAAATCACTTATTGTCACGAGCAGGCTTCAATGAAGTTACTGTGAAAAGCCCCTAGTCGCCACATTCCGGCTATAGTGTGGCAACTGGAACTGCACACAGTACCCCAGCTGTGGTTTAACCAGCCGTCTCAGAATCCCCTCAGATGATTGTCACATGAGAGTTTCCAAACTCTACTCCCAAAAACATGCTTTAAAATCTTTGTCCACAATAATGCCTTTTGTTAGCGATTTTGATTTGGAAATCCAGTTCAGGTTTTACAAATTACTCTTTTAAACAAAGCTTCTGCTCCACTTTTAACAGCAAACGCAGTCCAGGATTTATATCAACCCCTTTAGGATTTTTTTATCTTGAGTGCTGTACAAACTGTCACAATTGTTTTAGCTCTCACTTCCCAGACTCCGGCAAAATGGCATCAAACGTTTGAATTAGCTCTGAAGTCTGCTGTCCCACTTTAAGTCTGGTTACTGCAATTTTTTCTTTAACTCAGAACCCTTTGTTTACTCTTCCTTGATTTCTTCTGAATAATATATTGGTCTCTTCTCTCTTATGGTCAGCAATCTTAAGACGTTAGATACAAGCATATTACTGGAATCTGAAACCAAAGAGAAAATGCTGGAAAATCTCAGCAGGTCTGGCAGCATCTGGAGGGAGAGAAAAGAGCTAAGAGAGAAAAGAGAAAAGACTCACATCACTGTTCTTCCTTGCTAGACTTTAAATTAAAATGATAAGCACATTAGCAGGACACCAATATTCACAGCTAGGGTCTGATCCCAGTGATCCATGAGCTCTTGAGGGCCAAGTGTGAATGCTGGATCCATTCTCTTAGCAATAGTTTGGCTATTCCCTTAGAAGGGCCTAGAGGAGATATCACCTGATCATCATACTTAATTTTACTCCTCTTGGAATCTTTTAGCTATGAGGGTATCATGGACATGCCTCCCATGTTTCCCCTCCTCCATGGCATCAGCGAATGCATATTTTCCCTCAGCATCCGCCTTGCCATCCTCACCTCCTCATCTTCATCATCTGGGAATAGCTCTTCCTCCTCCAGTTCACCCCCTGTCAGGACCTCACCTCTCTGCATTGTCAGGTTGTGAAGGGTACAGCAGATTGCGATCATGCGGCAAACCCTCTCCAGTGCTTATTGCAGAGAGCCTCCTGAATGGTCCAGACATCTGAATCACATCTTCAGAAGTCGTACGCCCTGTTCTGTGAGGGAGCATGTGGTGATGTGAGCAGCATTGTACCTTTCTTTGGCTGGAGTATGAGGCCAGCGCACCCGAGTCATGAGCTGGTGTTTAAGTGGGCAGCAGTCAACCATCAGCAATCATCCCTGCAGACGTTCTCACCCCTTGAAGATCCCAGGTACTTGGCAGAGGCTGAAGATGTAGGAGTCATGGCAACTCCCAGGGAACTGCACACATGTTCAGGCCTTGCTTTCGGAGGTCACACATTGACGGAATGGAAGCCTTTGTGGTAGATGGCAGCTGCTATGAAGCTTGTATAACCACGTGGGTGCAGTCTATTGCTCCCTGAATGCTTGGGAACTCAGAGAACTTAGAACTTAGAACAGTACAGCACAGAACAGGCCCTTCGGCCCTCAATGTTGTGCCGAGCAATGATCACCCTACTCAAACCCACGTATCCACCCTATACCCGTAACCCAACAACCCCCCCCTTAACCTTACTTTTTTTTAGGACACTACGGGCAATTTAGCATGGCCAATCCACCTAACCCGCACATCTTTGGACTGTGGGAGGAAACCGGAGCACCCGGAGGAAACCCACGCACACACGGGGAGGACGTGCAGACTCCGCACAGCCAGTGACCCAGTCGGGAATTGAACCTGGGACCCTGGAGCTGTGAAGCATTTATGCTAACCACCATGCTACCATGCTGCCCCAAAGTCTTCTGCAAAGTCCGTGAATTCCTGAGCCTGGCTATGCTCATCAAAACAAAGTTTACATAATCCTGTGAAGGACATCAGTCACCTCCTGAATGAACCAATGTGTTTCTGACTGTGAAATGCTGCACAGGCCCCCTGTTGGTCCCTGGAGAGACACAGATGTAACGAAATTGAGCACTGCCATCAGAGTCACTGGCATGGGGAAGTCTCCAAACCCACGTGGCATCAGGTTTCCTCAGAGAAAATGGCATATATGTGTTCTACTAATCCCTTTAAAAGCACACAATTAGAAATCTGGCTTTCTTTATTTCCGGGGCTAGGGATCCTGAGTCCTGTGTAATTTACCTGGACTATGTCCACCTGTTGTGGCACCAACAAGTGAGTATGAGTTCCAAGAAGGAGCTCCAGACCCTTGCTTAATTGTCCTCTCACATTTCATCATACCCCTCCCAGACATCACTGATCTTCCCTTCATATTTTGGAAGACATAATTTTACCTATGTGGCAAGGTGATGGTCCTACACCTTTATTACAAGATAGAGTTCCCTCCCTCGCTGGCCGCATGCCGCTAATTTACCTGGAGCCTCACGATGTGCAGGTAGAACTGTTATTCTCCAGCCTTCCTACAAGGTGTCCATGCCCCATGTGGTCAGGTATTCACCCCTTTTGGAGGTCGTGTGCACCATCAGTTGCAGGAGATGCTCCTCCCCTTGTGAGATTTACATACCCCCCTGTATTTGTCTTCCCTATCTATAGGCTGCAGATGCCCCCAGTGACCATAACCATCTGATCTGCAGCCCAGTACAGAGTCCGCCAGCCCAGGGACATCGACTGTAGGACAGTCCTGCGCACCAAGCTGTGCTTTTTTCCTGTGGCGCACACAGCCCTTGCTCTTCCCTGCATCTGGTGTGCTCTATGCTCCCAATGATTGCTCCTGTTGCATAGCCACTGCTCTTCTGCACTACAGACTGTGACACATAGCTCTTGCGTTGCCTATCATCTATGACTCGTTTCCATTTTGCAGCAGAAATGTCTGCACTCTCTGACTCCTGTCTGACAGCCCCTGAACTTAAATTGGATCCTTGAGGCTGTTCCTGTTTCCAAAGAGGACTATGGACAACAGTAACCTTCACAAACCTGCAGCCCCGACCGATTCAGTGTTCATGCGAACAATCCCTGATGTGCCAAACTAACAGGCCCCCACCCCATAATCTGCAGTCTGCATGTATTCCTTTTCAGCAATAAATGTGCTATCCCTGACATGCAGTCTTGACGGGGCTCCCCTCCCCTTGGTCTTCCCTCTGTCTTCCATTGTTCATCTTCTTCATCCACCTCATTGCCCCTCTACCCGCCATCATGAGCCCTCCCCCTCCCCCCACGGCCTTCCGCAACACCCAGCTTGTCTTCGTCAGACCGCCCCCCCCACAGCCTCACTTTGCACCCCACCCCCGGTCTAACTTTGGACTGTTGTGGTGGCTGCATGCATCCCACAGCACAATGTTATCTCGATGCACACCAATGTATGACAACAGGGGGAAGGAGACTCCTGTACTTCGAGCCCCAGATAGAGTACAGATCCGAGACGGTAACACAAGAGTCCAGCAGCACAATGGTGTCCATGAAGACAAGCTCGGTATGAAGATGGTGGGCAGGAACCAGTCTGCCCTGGAAGAATGGTGAGCAGCAAATCAGGAGCACCACGGCAGGTGGGCTTTGTTGCACTCACCTTGAAGTCTCTAGTGAACTGACAACCATCTTGTGCACTACACTCCTTGAGGGCCTGGTTCTCTGAAATCCTGGCCAAGTGTTGACGTCAGCGTCAAAACCGGCTCGAGCGACCCCAGCGTCAACGAGCCTCCAGGCCCAGTCATTCTCCCCTTCCTTGGGGGCTAGAACAGCGCCGGAGTGCTATGCGCTGCTCCGGCGCCGAAAGCCGGCCCTACACGGCCGGCGCGGGTCCACTCGTGTGCCACAGCCGTGTCCGCGCCGGCAACATGGCGGAGCCCTACGGGAACTCGGCACGGAGGTGTCATAATATACATCTCTGTATATAATGGAGTACAGACAGGCAGTGATTGACACACAGGATGACCAGTAAGCACACAGGACAGAGCAGCCAATCACCAGACAGGACACTACCACTATAAAGCCAGAGGCCACTAGGTTTCCCCCTCTCTCTGGACCAAGCCTCTGAGACAGTCAGAGCTCGTGAGCTAGCCAGTGCAAACACCATATGGTAGCTAATAAGTCTGGTCAGGCTAGTGTCAGGTCTCCATTCAAGTCAGCATAGTGTCAACCCACAGTTAAACATGTATAGTAGTTAAGACGTTAAATAAAATCGTGTTGCATTTTATCAAGTGTTGGAGGTCTGTCTCTCGCTACACTGCATCGAGTGCAGTCCACGTCGACCCAGAATGCCTAACACATCAGGAGGAACATAGGCTCCCCCCGGAAATAGCGCGCCCGCCGTACGCGGGCCTGGCCAACGTGAAAGCCCCCTCGGGTTTGGCACCCCCCATCACCCCACTAGGATGGTCCCCGCAGCCAGAACGCCGAGATCCTGCCGGGCAGGACCATTACGCAAATGACGTCGGCGGGCACTCAGCCTGTCGAGCACGCAGAATCTTCATGGGGGCCGTTTTCAACCACCTGCGTCCAGGCATGGCGAACGGCGTCGGCTGGCAGCCTCCTTCCCGGGCCGGGGTACAGGGTCATCCTCCTCTCCTGCACGGCATCCAGGAGGGTCTCCAGTTCTGCGTCTGCGAACCTTGGGGCCGCTCTCCTCGCTGCCATCTTGTTGTTGGATGGCATGGTGTGTGTGGGGAGTGAAGTGTGTATATGCAGCTGCAGCTTGTCAGCCTCCTGAGTGTCAATCGCGAAACCGGTGAATCCAGCACCATTTCCCATTAGAATCGATTGTGCTCCACGTGGCACCGGTGCTATCCCCTTAACAGTAGCGGAATCGGTCCAGGTGTGGCGGCAGTTTTGCTGTCATGAAAGTCAATGAATTCTGCGCCGGAGTCAACACTTAGTCTCAGAAACAGAGAATCTGCTCAATAAGTGCTCACAGTCAGCCGGCGCTGCTCTTGCCCCAGGTTCAGGTGCGAACAATTTCCATCATGCTCTCAGTAACTCTAAACGTGGGAACACCCAGATCACCATGGTAACCAAGCCACTCGACTTATTGCCGGGCAGAACTCAGAACAGACTGTGTGATTCTCTCATTCCTCTAATTTGCTTTGAATTAAAGGGACAGTCCCAAAAGACAATCATCTTATAAACCCTCGCATTCACAACGCAGGAAAGTTCAGCAAAATTCAAGTTAGGTGCAAGTGACATGCTCCCTGCATGGCTTACTTTGGGCCATGCAAAATTAGCCTAAGAATTAGGATGTGAAGCATTCATACCACTTTTTACATCTGTGCCAATATGCACTCGAATTTCAGAGTGCTCAATTTACTGTAAAGGGCTCTTGTGACACCTTGAGGCAGTGAAAGACAACGCAGGTCTTTCTTATTAATTGCAATTTAGTAACTACGAAATGTGACATTATCGGCAAGTTAAATAGAGGCGGAAGCTTCTGTTTCTAAGTGGTCTGTTATGACCGCTTGGGAAGTAAGGGAGTGTGCACCATCCAATTCCCATTAACTCATAATGAACTCTCTCGGTAATTGGGGTCGGCGCTTCCCCCTTAACAGGGAAGACTCCACAGTACAAAAACCCCGGCCTGTGTACAGGTCGGGGAGGGTGACCCTTTGGGTCATGGGAATTTGGTAGCGTATCGTAATAAATCTCATTGCTCTATTCTACCATGCGTCCCATGAGTGCCTCTTGCCCGTTGGATTCTACAAGGTCATCACGCCGGTTGGTGCTGTTTATGGTGACTGAGTTGTGCAGTCGAAAATGTATCCGTAAACTTGTGAAAACTAAAGTACTTTGGGTGGATTGATTCACAGAAGGGAAGTCAAGTGAAAGTGAACTATCTGATTTCGGACAGAACAACAAATGGAGTCTTGTGCTCAAACGGACTAAAAATACCAGAGATCTTCTCACTGAAAAAAGATGAATGTACCATTATCTGAAAAGAGAAGTGAGGGAAAACCAAGAAATCACAGGCTAGTGAGCCCAACATCAGTGGTAGGAAAATTATTAGAAAAACAATTGTGGGACAGAATTCATCTCTGCTTGGAGAGGCAAGTATTCATCAAGGATAGTCAGCATGACTTTGTCAGGGGGAGATATCGTGTCCAACAAATTTGTTTGAATTTTTTGAGGAGGTGACTAGATGTGTAGATAAGGATAGTGCAGTTGGGCTAGTCTACATGGACTTCAGTAAGGCTTTAGACAAGGTCTCGCATGGGAGACAGGTCAAGAAGGTAAGAGCCCATGGGATCCAGGGAAATTTGGCAAATTGGAACCAAAATTGGCTCAGTGGCAGGAGACAGAGGATGTTGGTTGAAAGTTGTTTTTGCGCCTGGAAACCGGTAATGTACCGCAGGGATCGCTAGCTGTGTCCCTTGCTGTTTGTAGTGTACATTAATGATCGGGGCATGAATGTAGGAGGTATGATCTGTAAGTTCACAGATGATATGAAAATTGGTGGTGTGGAAATAGCCTTCGATTACAGGGCGATATAGACGGGCTGGTCAGATGGGCACAACAGTGGTAAATGAAATTTAACCCAGGAGATGGGAGGGCACCTGAGCTGTGAGTGTGCGGTCGCTGCCGGTGAAGCTCTGGGCCTACCTCCAGGACAGGAAGGCCAATAGACCAGGGCAAATAATGATGGTCAGCAGCTGAGAAACCAGCCTGAACATCATCTGGAACTGTCAGTGTTGGAGCCCCACCATTGTCTGCATCGTACAGTTGAAGCCCTCAGCAATGGGCCTCAGGGACTGAGCCATGCCTCTGACTTCCATCGTCATGGGTCTGACTTCAAGCCCCAGGCTTTCCACTGCGGACGCTACCCTTGCAGTGTAGACCTGGTGCCTTCCATTGCTGGCACCAGCTGCTGCGACAGAAGGCTTTGGGAATCCTCCATTTGGCCTTGCGGTCACAGGAGTTTCGCTGACACCCCTTCCTTTTGTTACCTGCTCTGCATTTGCATCTTTAGCAGCCAAGGGACAAACGTCTCCAGAGGCTCTGTACCTGGCTGAGGTACAGCTGTGTCCTGGGATCCAGCAGGCCTCAGACTGTCCAATCCCTGGAATATTCCTGCCTCCACCTGATGTGCATCAGAAGCAATGTGGTGCTCACCACATAGTGACCCAGGCGCATGCCTGCTAAGATCCCCCACTGTGGTGCACATCCCTGTGTTGGTTGGTGTGGGTGATAACTGGAACGCATCATCTGTGGCCTCCTCTGACAATTTCTCTGAGGTCATGTCAAAGGTGGGTGAAGGGGCACTTCTGGTGGACTGGTCTGGCTGGTCAGGCGATGTCCCTGCAAGTAAAGGGATATGGTATTAGTACATGGCCAGGTCAACTGTCTGGGAGACACAGAACTCACTTGAGTTTGGTCATCTGGTTGAAGGTACTGTGGCTCCTCACTTTCCTCTCACAGGCCTACCCCGCTGTCAGCACAGGCCCGCTCCTGCACCCCCCCCCCCCCCCCCCCCCTGTGAGCTCCAGGGCTGTCTCCTCAAACGGAGTCAGCATCTTCGGCTCGAGCATCCCACCGCCCGTCTTCTCTCGCTCGCAGCGGTTGTGGACAAGTTTACCCCGCAGCAACGGTTATGGACAAGTTTACCCTGCAGTAACGGTTGTGGACAAGTTTACCCTGCAGCAACGGTTGTGGACAAGTTTACCCCGCAGCAACGGTTGTGGACAAGTTTACCCTGCAGCAACGGTTGTGGACAAGTTTACCCTGCAGCAACGGTTGTGGACAAGTTTACCCTGCAGCAACGGTTGTGGACAAGTTTACCCTGCAGCAACGGTTGTGGACAAGTTTACCCTGCAGCAACGGTTGTGGACAAGTTTACCCTGCAGCAACAGTTGTGGACAAGTTTAACCTGCAGCAACGGTTATGGACAAGTTTACCCTGCAGCAGCGGTTGTGGACAAGTTTACCCTGCAGCAACGGTTGTGGACAAGTTTACCCTGCAGCAGCGGTTGTGGACAAGTTTACCCTGCAGCAACAGTTGTGGACAAGTTTACCCTGCAGCAACGGTTATGGACAAGTTTACCCTGCAGCAACGGTTATGGACAAGTTTAACCTGCAGCAACGGTTATGGACAAGTTTACCCTGCAGCAACAGTTGTGGACAAGTTTACCCTGCAGCAACGGTTATGGACAAGTTTACCCTGCAGCAGCGGTTGTGGACAAGTTTACCCTGCAGCAACGGTTGTGGACAAGTTTAACCTGCAGCAACGGTTGTGGACAAGTTTACCCTGCAGCAGCGGTTGTGGACAAGTTTACCCTGCAGCAGCGGTTGTGGACAAGTTTACCCTGCAGCAACGGTTATGGACAAGTTTACCCTGCAGCAACGGTTGTGGACAAGTTTACCCTGCAGCAACACAAACGGGGATGATATGAGCTGGCTGACTGGCAGGTCAGATGTTGATGATATCTGGCATGTGTGGTCACAGTGCATAAGCAAGTAAAGGTTCTGAAGAGGAGTTCTGGGGGTGTGAGGAAGCTGGTGGGGGGTTGGGTGCTGGCTCCCTGCTAGGTGGCAGCATATGGGACCGGGATGACATTCCGAGGGGTGACAGCAAGGTGGAATGCAGAGGGGAGACCGGGAACCCTTATCCTGGCAGAATGGAGTAGGCCTTCGTGCAACACTCAGCCCTGTCCTCTTGTGCAGGCTGCTGGCACTGACCAGCACTGCCACCATCTCCCAGGGAGGACTCGTTATCTTGCTGGAGGGTCTCCTGCACGGCATTCAGCATATGGGCAAGGGCCCCCTCAGTAAATCTAGGAGCTAGCTTTCCTCGCTGCCATCCTCCTGGCTTGACTGTGAGCAAGTGCTGTGGAGCCGTTTAAATGCAGTTGATTAAAGTGACCAGACGACCTCCGGGCTTGGAGGGCTGAAGGGCGTGTTCCTGTGCCTTATTGTTGTTTGGTCTTTGTCCTATAGACTCCCCCGATTGAATTCAAAGCCATAAGCGTATTTATAAACCCATGCGGCCCTGCAATCTCTCCCGCTCTCCATGCGGCATCCTCAGTTGTCTGTCGGCCTCTAATCATGGCTGTCCTCACATCTCTACCTCGAGCAGTCTTTTCATAATATCACAATGGGGCAGGCGAAAGGGACAAGAGCTACCTGAAATCGAAAACAGAAAGTGCCGGAGAAATTCAGCAGGGCTGGCAGCATCTATGGAGAGAGAAACCGAGTTAACGTTCTGGGTCCGTGTGACTCTTCTTCAGAGCTCCCTGAGCTGGTGCAGGAACTAAACCTGTGCCACCGCCATTGATACGTACACACTCCAACCAAATGAGTTAACCAGCCATACCTGGCCTTGCATTCTCCACCTGTAAAACATCACCCACCTCTCTGTGGCCTGTTTGGTACCAACTCTGAGCTCCTTTGCCTCTTTCCTCGCTCGTGTTTATCTTCAGTGGGAGGGACAGCAGCTCTCACACCTGATTGTTTTCTGAAACCTCTTCACTTTGCAGCTTCTCTCCACTTCTGTAAAAGGAGCTACCAATTTTTACAGCACACAATGTTTGCCACAGAAGGCCCATTTTCCTTGAGCTGGCTGTTAGGAAAGTTTATCCAGCCTGTGACCCTACAAGTTTTGTCCTTTGAATTATTTATCCAATGCCTTTTCAAAGTTATTGGGCTGGATTCTCTGCCGTTGGGATGCTCCGTTTTGCCGGCAGCCTGAAGGTTTCCTGACTTCCCACCGGCGTGCTGTACCAGAAAATTGGCATGGCGGGACGGAGAATCCAGCCCGTTATTTATGCACCCCCTCACAACAGGACAGGGTCAGGAGCAGGGTGGGTTACATGGTGAATACCAGGAAGACGCTGCCAAAATGTAGCCCATGCACCATTTTTAAAAGTATTTTTATTCAAGACATTTTCAGTTTTATACAGGAAAAAAGAAACGTCAGAAAACAACCTTCACCCCTAATACCATTTTAACATGTCTGCATCTCCCATCATGGAGATACAGATCACTTCATTCACATATTTAATCCTGCTGTGCAACGGGTACTCTGGTTTAAAGTTGTTTGCTGTCGTTGTCCTGGTTTCTGAGAGTTTACGAAAACTGGCAGGTAAAGGGAGGCTGCTGGCTACCCAAGGTAAGTGCCTTTACTAGCACTCATTGTGGGCCAGGAGCAGCTGGGGTGCTCGATCCGTGCCTCACACGGAAATCTTTAGCTCCCCTAAGTTGTGATCTTCAGTTCCCCTGACCGTCAAAGTCCCTCCCCACAGCTCCCAATTGTGGCCTTCTGGCCCAACGTACACCCAATCCCCCTGTTTGTCATTGAGGATCTCCAGTGACACCACCCTCCCCCTGGCTGTAAAGTATTTGTGCTTCTAGCCTTGTCAAGTTCTTTGGCTGATTTCAGCCTCTGTTGCACCCTCACTGCCTCCCTGTAAGTAGCCTGGACATTGTACCTGTGTCGGCTTTTGCTCGACAACAGAAAACAAATTCTGTTTCCTTGTTCTTGCCCCATAATATATCTCTTGGTTCACTGCCCCCATCTCCCATCATCCTCTTCTCTTGACGACTCAGTTTTGTTTGCTATTTTAATAGTGAAGATCAGTGCAGATTATAATTTGTGTTGCAGTCAATTCATTTGTGCTTAAATTTTCATGAAGTTAATAAATTAAATCCCATAATTTAATTTTTAAACCTTATTATTTGTATTCTTTTCAAGATTGCTAGTGCCACTAAAACAGACTATAACTGCCTGGTAAATGATAAGTGAATGGGAAATGATTCTCACTCTAATTAAAATCAGACATTCTCTGTGACTATTATGTCTGATTCATCATGACCCTTCTTGACCTCTCTGTTGCTGTCAGTATTGAGAATGGTGCCATCTTCCTCCAGCACCCTTCCTCTATTGTCCTGCCTCTTGGGACTGCCCTCATTTGATTCCATTCCATCAGAACAAGAACATCTACAGCAATGGCTAATTACTAGGCAAATCGATCGGGTTGTAAATAAACTTTCCAGACATTTTAATCCCCACAAACCTCTTTTACCTTGAATAGATATTCAGGTACAAACAAACAAATTAGGAGCTGAAATGGGCCACTCAGTCCCTCAAAACTGCTCCACCATTCAATAAGATCATGAACAGGATTCTCTGATTCTCTGGTTCCCCAGTTATATGATTCTCGGCCGTGCGCCATTTGCAGGAGGCGGGATTCTACCTTCCCGCCGCTTGTCAATGGAATTTCCATTATAACCAAGCCACGACGTTGGGAAACCCGCAGGTGGGGGTGGGCTGCCAATGGGAAAAGTGAATCGCAAGGTCGGAGAATTCTGGCCAATGGCTGCACTTATTGCAATCTCAATGCCACATTCCTGCCTACCCCCAATAACCTTTCACCCCCTTGCTAATCAAGAATCTATGTAGCTCTGCCTTAAAACTATTCAAAAACTCAGCTTCCGTCATCTCTTGAGGAAGCGAGGGCAGCACGGTGGCCTAGTGGTTAGCACAACCGCCTCACGGCGCTGAGGTCCCAGGTTCGATCCCGGCTCTGGGCCACTGTCCGTGTGGAATTTGCACATTCTCCCCGTGTCTGCGTGGGTTTCGCCCCAACAACCCAAAGAAAAATGTGCAGAGTAGGTGGATTGGCCACACTAAATTGCCCCTTAATTGGGAAAAAATAATTGGCTAATCTAAATTTAAAAAAAAAGAATCTCTTGAGCAAGAGAGTGCCAAAGATTCACGATCCTCTGAAGAAAGAAATCTCCTCATCTTGGTCTTAAATGAGTGACCCCCTGGGCGGGATTCTGCGTTTCTGCGGCTAAGTGCTGATGCCGGCGTGGGACCAGTAGTGTTTCACGACCAAAACATTCGGCGTGAAACCCTCACTGATTCCGGTACCGGTGAGGGGCTAACGCCGGTGGCAACCGAATCTCCCATGGACCGGGAGGAAAACGGCTGGAGAATGTCCGGATCCCGGGTCGTGCATGGCTGACGACCTGCACCGGTCCCGCCGTACAACATGGTGCCAGCAATGCACAACCCCAACCCGCCAATCGCGAATCCACAGCCCACCCCCTGGCCACCCCCCAGCCCGAGCAGAAGGCCCCCCCCCCCAGCCAGCGGCATGGATCCCGGCCGAGTGTGGCAGTGCTGGACAGTGTCCGCAATGGCACGCTGGGTTCCCGCACAGTTGGGACCATACGTGGGCCACTCCGTCAGGAACACTGCCCCTTGGGACGGAGCATCGCGGGTGCGCCGGTCAATGATGCGGCAACGCCGTTGAAACACCGTCAAACCGGCGGCGGTCCTGATTTCGGCATGGGAATCCATCCTCCGCCCGACCGTCGAACCTACGGAGAATCCAGCCCCTTATTTTTAAACAGTGATCCCGAGTTCTAGATTCTCCAACAAGAAGATTCTCTCTCTCCAAGCTGGATGGAGAGATGACTTATGCGTCAGTCCTGGTACGGGCTCCCTGAATTTGAGGTGGTCTATGTGCTTTTGTGATATCCGCTTCTTGGTTTTCGTCATGTACGATACCGTCCAGTCCTTTCCACTATGGTCCCTTGCACCCCCATCTCAGAAATTCCTGCCACATACCATGTCCCCGGGCGGAAACCTCTGTCCTGCATCCATCTGTTGTGGTAGTGTTTCTGGGGATCTTGTCTTCTGTCCACTTTCTCACCAGTATCTGGGAATGTCAGGCTAAGGAGGGTCCTCAACCTTCGGCACATCAGCAGTTCCCCCAGCATCACTCTGGTTGTTACATGTGGCATGGTTCGATATAGGAACCGCGCCAAATTTGGCTTCATGGATCCCCTGGCCCGTTCTTTATGCCCCTCTTAAAAGTCTATACCGTCCACTCAGCCAGGCCATTTGAAGAGAGCTGGTATGGGGTGGCCCAAATTGTTTTACCCCATTTGTCTTCATGAAGTGCGAGAACTCCGCACTGGGACTCGGCTAAAGGCATCCGCGTGTCCGATTTGCACGCCCAGGTGATACTCGAACACATACTCATATGCTGCTAATAGAATCATAGAATCCCTACATTGTAGAAGGAGGCCATTCGGCCCATCGAGTTTGCACAGAATCTCTGAAAGAGCACCCTACCTTGGCCCACTCCCCCGCCTATTGCCGTAACCCCACATATTGAACATTAAGGGGCTATTTTACCAAGGGTAATCCACAACTTTGCACTACTTTGGACTGTGGGAGGAATACGGAGCACCCGGAGGAAACCCACGCAGACACGGGGCGAAAGTGCAAACTCCATGCAGACAGTCACCCAATGTCAGAATTGAACCCGGGACCCTGGCTTTGTAAGGCAGTAGTGCTGACTTCAGACTTCAGAATGCTGTATTCAGGCCAACGCTATCGATGGGATCGTCCAATCCTCCTTGAACAAGCCGAGCTACGGTTTGTGCTCTGTTATGATCGTAAAGTGCCGCCGCTTCGGGAGAGAAATGTCAACTTGTTCCTTAGGTTTGCTATTTAGCTACCGCTTCAGCAGCTGAGCAGCACCACCCTGTGGGGAAATCATGTCATTTACATATCGTGCCAGTTGAATTTTTATACTGTGTGTGGTGAACGGTTGAGGATTCCAGTCTCATTTGGGAGACGGAGCACATAATCATTAGTCTGTGATTGAGGGAGTGCTGTAATGTTGGAGTGTCCTCTTTTAGATGAGGTCTTAACTCAAGGCCTGTTTAAATGAGAGACTTTATAGCATTTATATAGTCCATCTCATAGAATCATAGAATTTACAGTGCAGAAGGAGACCATTCGGCCCATCGCGTCTGCACCGGCTCTTGGAAAGAGCACCCTACCCAAGGTCAACACCTCCACCCTATCCCCATAACCCAGCAACCCCACCCAACACTAAGGGCAATTTTGGACACCATAGGCAATTGACCATGGCCAATCCACCAAACCCGCACATCTTTGTACCGTGGGAGGAAACCGGAGCACCCGGAGGAAACCCACGCACACACGGGGAGAATGTGCAGACTCCACACAGACAGTGACCCAAGCCAGGAATCGAACCTGGGACCCTGGAGCTGTGAAGCAATTGTGCTAACCACAATGCTACCATGTTGCCCCATGACCACTAAACATCCCATTTTATGGCCAATTAACTACTTTTCAATTGTATTCATTGTTATAAGGTAGGAAATATAGCAGCCAATTTGTGGACAGCAAGCTCCCATAAACAGTAAGGTGATACTGACCAGCTGCATTTTCTGGTCGCTGACGCCGAAATCGTGTTCGGCGATTGGCCGGAAAATCAAATTTCCCAATCAAATCGGGGGCGGCGCTGCTTTGGCGATGCTTCGGCCCCTCCTCAGCGTGATGTATCGACGGCCTCAGGACATTGCCTGAGGCCCACCCCCCGATGCTCCGCCTCGACCGGCCGAGTTGCCGACAGCGTGGGTCTCTCATGGTCTCACCCGTCGGGAACTCGGCGTGGCGGCTGCGGACTCAGTCCAGTGCCGCCACAGTCAGGGGGAGGGCCGATCTGCGGGCAGGATGGACTTTATCAGGGGATGGGGGCACTGGGGGGTGGGAGGGTGGGAGTGATCCGGGATGCGCGAGCCGGCCAAAGGGGGGGCACTATTTTGGGGGCTGGGTCTGCGAATGGCCTCTGCCATGTAGCACGGTGTGGCCGCTGCAGGCTGCCGCCATGCGCATGGGCGGCCACGGACCCGGCAATTCTCCAGGCCGTATTGGCAGCTGGAGCCGGGTGCTCTGCCGGCATGGGGACATAGCCTCAGAATCGGAGAATCCATCCCCAGATTTTTGTGCGAGAAGGATAAATATTAGCGAGGGCGCCGGGGATAACTTGTCTACCCTTCTTCAAAATAAGGTCGTGGGTGACGCAGCGCTAATCACATTGGGCTCGGAATCCAGAGGCTAAAGTTCTGGGGATTTAGGTTCAAATTCCACCAAATCAGCTGTTGAAATTTGAATTCAAATCATAAAACGGAAATTGAAAGCTTGGCCGGAATTCTCCCACCTGGGACTAAGTCCCTTAGCGGAGGCGGGAATGGGGAACGCTCTCCATTGCAGAGTCCAATGGGTGGAAGATTCTGGTCGGGCCTTCACCTGGCATTCCAGTAGCAGGATGCAAATCAGGTTCCCGATCCCCCATAGTGGGCACGAGCGGAAGGTCCCGCGGGAAACTCACACCAGCTTAAAATCGATTTTTGGATCTCGATGAATTCTCACCGCGTCCCCCCCACCCCGCCATTGAACCCACCCAGCGGAGAATTCTACATCGAGACTCAGTGATGGTGACCATGACAACTATAATTGATTATTGTAAATACCCATCTGTTTCATTCAGGCCTTTTAGGGAAGTAAATCTGCCCTTCCCTGGCCGACATGTTACTCCAGACTTACAGAAACGTGGTTGACTTTCAACTTCTCTCTGGAAGGGCCGAGCATGCCATTCTGTTCAAGGGTAATTACATATAGATAAGAATTGCCAATGATGCCCACATCCCAATGAAAGGAAAGAAAAAGAAACTTGCAAAGAAAACATCCGCCATGGCCACCCACCCCTTCAGAATGTCAGACCTATTAGGGAATATTATCAATGTTTTGCTATTCATAGAAGCATAGAATCATAGAATCCCTACAGTGCAAAAGGAGACCTTTTGGCCCAACAAGTCTCACCCATCCTCCTCAAGTGCACCCTAACTAGGCCAATCCCCCAAACTTTTGGACACTAAGGGGCAATCCACCTAACCTGCACATGTTTGGTCTGTGGGCTGAAACCGGGGGACCCGGAGGAAACCCACGCAGACACGGGAAGAACGTGTAAACTCATACAGACAGATTCCCGAGACTGGAATTGAACCTGGGCCCCTGGTGCTGTGAGGCAGCAGTGCTAGCCACTGTGCCGCCCCATTGTTTAGTCCTCATGCAAAATGCCATTTACTGCCACCGCTCAATTTAGGGCAGGAGTTCCCAAACTGGGGTCCGTCTCCATGGGGCCTCCAAAACTGGCAGCTGTCAGCAAGCGGAGAAGACTGGACCCAGTAAACGTCGGCTCGAATGTGAAAAGTTGACAAAGAATTTGAGAACCCGATTGGGCGATCAGAGCAAGACCTCCTGGAGCAATAGATATTGATAGGCTGACTGTGCTCTGACTGGCCTATTTGATTTATTTGATCCTGTTGTTGCTGGGCCAAAAGGCCCATGGCCCATCCAGGCTAAGGTGAGGTGGTAGCCAGCAGGATACAAATCTGCCTGAAGTGGTTGACAGCGGCCGTGGCGGCAGCAGTAACAGGGAGGAGAGGCCTACAAGTGGCAGCGGGGCCTCGGGAAAGGAACAGGGCAGGAGTTCGGGAAAGTCACTGGGGGCCTCAGGATAGGAGCAGGGAGGGCCTCCAGACATGGGCGGGAGGGGCCTCAGGACAGGAGCAGGGATGGCCTCGGGATTGGAGCAGGGGAGGCATCAGAAATGGAGTAGGGGAGGGCCTCAGAAATAGCGTGGGTCTTGGGAAAGGAGTGGGGTGGGGGGTGGGGGTGGGGTTCGGGCCTCAGGAATGGAATGAGGTGGGAGGGGTGAGTCGGGCCTTGGGAAAGGAGTGGGGTGGGGGGAGGGTGGGGTTCGGGCCTCAGGAATGGAATGAGGTGGGAGGGGTGAGTCGGGCCTTGGGAAAGGAGTGGGGTGGCTGGGATTCAGGCCACAGACAGAGGTGTGTGTGTATGTGTTCAGTGTATTTGTGTGTGTGAGGATGTGTGTGTGTGTTCGATTGAATACACTGGGATTGTTCTCCCCAGAGAGACGGAGGCTGATGGGCGACCTGATCGCAGTTTATAAAATTATTAGGGGTATAGACGGGGTGAACAGTTGGAGGCTTTTTCCCAACGCGGAAATGGCAATTACAAGGGGCACAAGTTCAAGGCGAGGGGGAAGGTTCAGTGGAGATGTGCAGGGCAGGTTTTGTGAGGGTGGTGGTGGCCAGGAATGCACTGCCAAGTGAGGTGGTTGAGGCAGATACGTTAGCGACTTTTAAGACTTATCTAGATAGGCACAGACGGGGTATAGGATACAGGCGGTTGGTCTAGATAGGACACGTGATCGGCGCAGGCTTGGAGGGCCGAAGGGCCTGTTCCTGTGCTCTATTGTTCTTTGTTCTCAAACAAGTCTGGAGACAAATTGAAGTTGCTTACACTTGAACAATGTCTCTGGAATGCTTTGGGCATCGCTGGTGTGACTTGCATCCTGTATTGGAGCACGGTTGCCAGCAAAACCCGCTGCTGTAGCCTCCATGACAAGGATAGCTCAGCAGTGGGAACAGAGGCTTCAATCTGCAAGTTCTCAGGTACAATGGTGATATAGCTGCAGTGGCGTGCAGAGGTCTGGTGATGCCCGGGGCAAATCTTGATTGTATGCCCCAAAGACTCAAGTATAAGGCCTAATATACTGAGAAATATTATGAGAAAGGAAAACATTTTGAATATAACTTCCCTAACCAGCCTCCTGAACAGGCGCCGGAATGTGGCGACTAGGGGCTTTTCACAGTAACTTCAGTGAAGCCTACTTGTGACAATAAGTGATTTTCATTTCAATGTAGATGATGTTCTAAACCATTGTGTGCAGAGAGCAGTGAATGGTCTCTCCCCAGTGTGAACTCGCTGGTGTCTCAGCAGTTGGGGTGAATGACTGAATCCCTTACCACACAGAGGGCAGGTGAATGGCTTCTCACCTGTATGAACTCACTGATGTCTCAGCAGGATGGATGGCTGAGTGAATCCCCTCCCACACACACTGCAGGTGAACGGCCTCTTCCCGGAGTGAACTCTCTGGTGTGTCAGCAGGTTGGTTAATTGAGAGAATCTCTTCCCACACACAGAGCAGGTGAACAGCCTCTCCCCAGAGTGAACTCGCTGGTGTGTCAGCAGTTGGGGTGAATGACTGAATCCCTAATCACACTCAGAACTGAGGGAGTGCTGCACTGTCAGAACAGCCTTCTTTCAAATAAGTTGTTAAACTGAGGCTCTGTCTGTCCCTATTAGGTGGATGTTGAAGATCCCACAGCCACTATTTTGAAGAAGAGCAGGGGAGTTACCCCCTTGTCCTGGTCAATACTAGGGGCTTTTCACAGTAACTTCATTTGAAGCCTACTTATGAAATGAAAATCGCTTATTGTCACATTCCGCATTCGCCACATTCCAGCGCCTGTTTGGGGAGGCTGTTACAGGAATCGAATCATGCTGCTGGCTTGCCTTGGTCTGCTTTCAAAGCCAGCAATGTAGCCCTGTGCTAAACAGCCCCTGACAATAAGCGATTTTCATTTCATTTCATGTGTCAAACTGAGGGAGCAAAGGATGTCAATATTTTTAAGAGAGAGACCTGGGCCAAGCTTTCCAGAGTCTGAACCCTCCCTGGATTCACTTCCTTTCCCTTCAGTTGCTGCAAGTGACCAATTGATTTTCAGAATGAAAAAAGAAATGGAAAGGGGGAGAAAAGAAAGTGTTTTATTCACAGATGTTGGAGACAGGAGGAAGATTCCGTCGGTGTGAAAGCTCAATTATCACTCACACAAAGCCCGCGCTCTGATTGGCTGGAGAACCACAGTCCCTCCGGTCCTCAATTTTTTTTCATTGGTCAACATCTCAGCACGCAGATCAGGGGGCGGGACCTTTCCCTGCATGTGAGGAGCTCTGATTGGCTGGAGAACCACAGTCCCTCCGGTCCTCAATCTTTTTTCATTGGTCAACATCTCAGCACGCAGATCAGGGGGCGGGGCCTTTCCCTGCAAGTGAGGAGCTCCCCCTCCCTTGGACATGCGCAGTCCCGGGCCGCCCGCCCGCGCGGCAGATAGAGCGGTTTCCCCACCGCGGGGGAGTCTGGGAGCGCAGTCACCTCACCCTGACACAAGGTACATGTCGGTAGTCACTGGATTTGATTGTGACGCCCCCCCCCCCCCCCCCCCCCCCCCCCCTTAGCAAAACAATTTGTTAAATTCAGGTGGAAAAATTTAGGCATCTGGGTGACATTGGGGAGAGCAATAGCCTCTGATTGATGCCCCCATCCAATGGATGCCCGGGGCCAACGCACCGTCAGCCCCCCCCTCTGCACGCCACTGTATAGCTGAAATACTTTGCAATGTTTTGACATGAAGAAAGACTGAGGGTCATTTAAATGGGAAGTGTCTTTCTAGTCTTTTCCTTTCTATTTAAACAATAAGGCACACATTTGTCAGGGCATTTCCTGTCACATTTTTGATTTAAATATGAATCTGACTTTAAATTGATATCTTGAGTATATCTTCTCGTACCGGCTGAGGTTTTTCATGAAGGCTCCGCCTTCTCAACCTTGCCCCTTGACTGAGATGTGGTGACCCTCAGATTAAACCCCCACCAGTCAGCTCTCCCCCTCAAAGGGGAAAGCAGCCGATGGTCATCTCGGACTATGGCGACTTTACTACTCGCTATCTTCTCTGAAGAACAGGGGGCTGGATTCACCGTCCCGCCGTGCCACATTTCTGTTTCACTCCGCCGGCGGGATGCTCCGTTATGCCGGTGGTCAATGGGGATTCCGATTGTGGGGCAGCACCACGCTGTGGGGAAAGCCCCAGGCTGCCGGTAAAATGGAGCATCCGCCGGCAGAGAATTCAGCCCAGGTTCTTTAGTCCCACAGTGAGGAGGGTCATTTTCTGGCCTCCATGCTCCTGGAAGAGATCCCCGTCAGCCAATAGTTCACCATCTAAATCTGGTAACGCCTTGTGCACAATTTTGCACAGTAAGAAGTCTTACAACACCAGGTCTTACAATGGCCATTCACCTGAGGAAGGAGCTGCGCTCCGAAAGCTCGTGTTTGAAAGAAACCTGTTGGACTTTAATCTGGTGTTGTAAGGCTTCTTACTGTGCTCACCCCAGTCCAACGCCAGCATCTCCACATCACAATTTTGCAGACATTCATTGAACTGGTCATAAACCCCACACACAGCCTGTGCCTGAATTCCTGCTATGGGTGAGGCGCCCCCTGTGAATGTGATGTCGGAAAATGATCACTATCATCTCTTTGATGTTCACATAAAACAGGAATGTGCTTGTTTTCTGGGTTTTTCAGACTAACAGAACACTGCAATTTGTTCACATTATTTTTCGCTTGATGATATCTGGCGAGGGAAGAGAAAATTGGATCAAAAATCAGCCCGCACCATTTAATTGCTTTTTTGCCTCCTTGAGAGTAGCTGTACAATTAGAGTGGCAGAGATTTGGGAATGACATGCATTTATACAGCATATTTCACCACTTCAAGACTTCCCAAAGTAATTTACAGACAATTAAATATTAATGAAGGGTGATAATTGCAATAACATCTGGTTCATTAATGTTCTTCAGGGAAGGAAATCTGCCATCCTCACCTGTTCTGGCCAACTTGTGATTCCAGTTCCTCAGCGATGTGGTTGACTCTGAAATGCCCTCTGAAATGGCTCGGCAAGCCACTCAGTTCAAGGGCAATTAGGGATGGGCAATAAATGCTGACCCAACATGCCATGGATGAGTAAAAAAAGCAGGCCGTCAATTTGGGCAGAGCAAGCTGGCAATGTGATGATGACCAAGGAATCTCACTGCCACTTCTATTCCAGGAAAGGTCAGCTTGAAGAAGTTCTCCTCGACTTACTTTGTTCCCATTCCTCTACAGTTGCTTTAAGCACCATTACATCTCTTACTTGTTCTAGTTCTATTGAAACGTCATCAACCTGGAATTTTTGGGGAATGGGGTTCCAATCAAGCTGGCTGCGTTGTCCTGGATGGTGTCATGCTTCTCGAATGTTGTTAGAGCTCCACTTATCCAGGCAAGTGAAGAGTATTCCATCATCTCCTTCAATGGCTGGGCCAGCATTTATTGGCCGGGCCAGCATTTATTGGCCGTCCCTAATTGCCCTCAAGAAAGTGGTGGTGAGCAGCATTCTTGAACAACTACAGTCCAAGAGGTGCAGCTATACCCATGTGCTATTAGAGAGGATTCCAAGATTTGGACCCAGCGACATGGAAGGAATGGCGCCATATTCCCAAGTCAGGATGACGAATGGCTTGGGGGGGAACTTCCAAGTAGTGGCGTTCCCATGTGTCTGCTATCCTTGTCCTTCTAGATGGTAGTGGTCATGGATTTGGAAGGTACTACCTAATGATCCTTGGTGAGTTCCTGCAGTGCATCTTGTAGATGGTACACACTGGTGCCACTGTGAGTCAGTAATGGAGGGAGTGAATGCTTGTGGAAGGGGTGCCAATTAAGCAAACTACTTTGTCCTGGATGGTGTTGAGTTTGTTGAGTGTAGTTAGAGCTTCACTCATCCAGGCAAGTGGAAAGTATTCCATAACACTCCTGACTTGTGCCTTGTAGATGGTGGACAGGCTTTGGGGAGTCAGGAGGTGAGTTACTCGCTGCAGGAGTCCCAGCCTCTGACCTGCTCTTGTAGCCACAGCATTTATATGACTAGTCCAGTTCAGTTTCTGGTTAATGGTAACCCCCAAGGATTTGATAGTGGGGGATTCAGCGAGAGTAATGCCATTGAATATCAAGGGGTGATGGTTAGATCCTCTTTTGTTGAAGAGGGTCACTGCTGGCGCGACTGTTACTGCTTACATCAGCTAAAATCTTTTCTTTACACCTTGCTATAACTGTGACATTATATTCAGCAGTCTCTCCTTCCTTCCTTATGTACGGTATGCATTGTTTGTACAGCATGCAAGAAACAATACTTTTCACTGTATACTAATACATGTGACAATAATAAATCAAATCAAATTAAAAATTCTAGGACAATGTATATGTTACTGTTATGTAATGCATATCAGTCAAAGTTAACCATTCCTACTCAATATAAAGTGGAAAGGTGAATCAAAGTGCTCTGTGAGGAATTGGACTAGTCCATAATGCAACAGAAAATAATACAGAACACTAGATGGATTAATTTATTTGGGATTAGACTTGGATGCTACTTTCCTTCATTTTCACTTTTCTTGAATTTTGATGAAGAAATATAATATTTCTGCCCTTCCATTTAACACCATAGTCAGAAATTTTTCAAAGAATCTTAATCAATTGTGCGCGGAAAGTCCAACTTGCCAAGCTGGTCCCTTTTTCCATTGCGTCACTATCCTTTCTGAAATGGAATGTCTGTTCCAACAGGCCTACAGAGATTCACCACTGCTTCCCTGCTTTAGTATTTATTGTCCCTGTATCTTGCCTTTAAATAGGTCCCAGCCTATCACGCAGCGAGCCAGGGCTTTAGACTCATACCCTACACCTTTGATACAAATCATTGGCCCACTACTGTGTTACTGTAGCCACCTGGGGTGGCCACGTCCCGATTACAAAATGGACACTTTGCAAAGAATGCAGGGAAAATGGACAATGCTGAGAAAGCAAGTAGGTGCAAGGTTTGTCTGTTGATTGGAGCTGTAGCTCCCAAACAAGACCGATACTGCAAAGCCATTACCATACTAATGACCCATCTCCGGGGACAAAATAGTAATATTTAGGTAAACGATACTAAAGCAGACACCCCGGCGCCAGAGGAGACTAGAACAAAGCAGGCCAACGGCCACCTAGGGCCCGCCCAGCAATCAGGGCAGCCACCCCTTTATTGGAGGAAATCAATACCGATGATCAGGATACGGTCCAATTAATTGGGACCAAGTTCAAGGCCCGCCCAAAAGCGCGAAGTCCCCTTTGGGTATAAGAAGAAGCCCCCAAGAGAGAATCATTCTTCTTGGCCTTGGCTCTCAGCGACGAGAGGCCTGCCTAGCAGCTGCACCAGAACAAGTAAGTCCAAAGTCAACTCACGCTACAAGATAGACGCTCCTAGCTACTATTCTGTACCAGCTCGACCCCAGCAGCTTCAGAACCGGACAACGGCCATTGTTCCTCTGACTGAGTGGGCGCCCGAAGCTAAGTACAGGCTTTAGTAGTAGTGATAGTTTAGTTGGTAGAGTTTGTGCATGAGTATATTTGACTGTGTGTGTAAATAAATGAGCATTGATTTCGAACTTACTAACTGGTGTATCGAGTCTTTGATCAGTATTCGGCTTTGAACCTTGTGGCGGTATCGAAAGATACCTGGCGACTCTTGAGCAAACGTAATTAGAATTAAGAAAGGCAATCATATTAACCGCCATAAACAGAGCCAATTAAAGAGAGAACACAACGAGCAACATTACACAACTGGATCAGCATGTTGTTTCTCTTTAATATTTCTGGAAATGATAGTCTGCGATTCAAGGAACATGCACAAATGTTGACCATTTTGCAAAGACAAAAGGGCCACATTTACAACACAGGAAGAGGTTTATTCAGAAGTTTTGCTCATACAATCTAAGATGGAGAACTGAAAGCTCACGCCAAACACTCTGGTGTCCCTGAGTGCTTCACAATCAGCACTCTCTTGTCATCCAGTATATAGTTTATGTCCCCTGACATTGGTATTCTTGTGATTGTCCTGGTAAGTGCATGACAAAAAGTTTTGACAAAACCTCCTTTAACAGCAATACTGACGTTCTGCACTACCAAACGACTATTATTAAGAGCTAAATGTGATTCCGATGGAAGAGATTTTGAATTTATTTTTATTTTAGTTAAGGGAATAGTGGTTGGCTTATCCTGGTCATTTAGGAGTACAGCTGTATGTAGAGGTGGTCAGCAAACTGACCACCCATTGCAGCCTGGCAGGCAATCAATCGGTCACCGACAGCTCGGGAGAAAGATTCCACTGAAGCATTACTTTGCAAATCCACCAGGTGGCAGCGATATCTGACAGTTTTACAAACTGAAATAAAAGAACAGAAAATGCTGGAAATATTCAGCAGACCTGGCAGCACGTGTGGGAGAGAAACAGAACTGATCTGGAGTAAGATCATCATGGCCTGAAAGACTGGCCTGAATTCCACCCCCCCACCCCGTCCTCCCACTCAGGCAGGACTGGAAGATCCCATCGCCGTGACGAACTGGAAAATTCTGGTCATTAACTCCGTTTCCGTCTCCACAGATGCTGCCAGACCACTTGAGTATTTCATGCATTTTCTGTTTCTACTGCAGATTTCCAATGTCCGTCCTAATTCGCTTTTGTATTTCTACAAACTGTTGATGCGTGCTTTTAAAAAAATGACAAAAATAATCCATGACAGAAAGCGGAAACTAACAGAACATGAACTGAAGTTAGAGACTCTTGACAGTTATTTTCTATTTCTTAAACACAATGTGGCGTAGGATTTCACCAGCATATGACTCTGGAACTGAGAAAATGAATTTATAAATGTTCCATTTAAAGTTGTGTGGAAAGAACTTCTTTTAATAACTCAACTCACTGATTTCCCATTTTGAATGTTCAAAGATTCTGATGCAATATTATTTTACACAATCTGTTTTATCTTTCCCCTTTTTTCTCCCTCTCTTCCCAATTAAAATTATCCATATCAGACTACCCACAAATAATCATGTGAGGAGGGAAAAGCGATAGTTATGGTGTCCTTAACCTTTCTTTATCCGGTTGTAATCTCGTTCTAATATCCTGCCTTATCTTGCCTCGTGTTCCAGATGCACCGTATTTATGACATTTCATTTCTCTTTTGCTTTTCTAAAATCCCTTCTTAGTCAAGGTTAAAGAGCGTCGATTAATTCTCCACTCTGGGACTGTAGAATATATTTAACATTTATTTGGCACATCTCACATCTCCAAGCTGTTCCTGAGTGCTTCACACTTAATGAAGCACTTTTGAAGTTATGGGAGGCAAGGGCATCCATCAATCTCCGCACAGCAAGATCCCACAAACAACAACGAGATAGATGCTCGTAATAAAAATAGGAAAATACCGGCGGATGCTGGAGATCTGAAATACGCACAGAAAGTGCTGGAAACTCTCAGCAGGTCTGGCAGCATCTGTGGAGAGGGATGCTGAGTGAGCGGCTCAAGACTCGTCTTCAGAATGATCGCTTCACCTGGTGACGGTGATAAACATTCGTCGGGTTAGCGGAGATTGAACCTATTATCAAAGAACCACTAAAGTACTGCTCCACTTCATATTGTTCGATTAAATTCCAGTCATAACCAAAAGCCAGTGTTACTTCAATCTTCAGCTTCTCTCCCCAAAGTCCTTGACAATTATTCACTCGACTATAGCAAAGTGTCATGATCTTTACTGCAGGTAGGGCAAGATGACAGTTCCTAGTATGACCGAAACTGGAACTGGATCAAACCCCACACTGATGACACTAATCTGAATCAACTGATAGCCATCTCGCCAACTGAGCTAACCTGCTCCCTTATACCTCCATACTTAAACAGCAAGTCAGCTCATACTACACTTGGAACTTTGTGCTTCTCCCATCAGACAAATAGCGAAGTGATCTTCCCACATTAGCAAATGAGTTAAACAGTCTGATTAGATTATTAAAATTAACAAAGTCACACCATCACCAATGTGCAGAAAGGGCTGCGCACATCAATCGCTAGTCAGGAAACATGATTGATAGAAATCTGCAGAGCCAGTAAAGCAGGTTCTGCTGACAATACTCAGGATTCAATTAGACACACGCAAGCTGAAATGAACACACCATATATTAAATGGGAATGGGCTTCCTGACCTTTAAAGATGAATATCACTACAGCAGCAACCTCATTTCATTAAGACTACTGTGTGTTCGGTAAGATGTCTCACATCTTAATGAGCAGAAGCCTGTGGATTGAGAATAATTTGAGGACAAAATCGACATTGAGAATCAGGCTCCAGTGCACCAACTTTCCCCTTTCACCGGCCCCTTCCATGGAGTGTATCCAAACATTCCCGTGAGGAAGGATGTTCGTTCCTCATTTAGAGGAATGTTATTATGAAAATATATCAGTGAAAGAAAGGTGATTGAAGGGACCAAGCCTTGTCAGGGAAATATTCCCGACAAGAGAAAGGAATGGCGTTTGGATGGCTGCAGGATGGAACTGGAAACAAGGATGAAAAGAGGTAGTTTCCGGCACCTTTTGGAATCAGGAAGTGCCATAATGCATTTGGCCAGTGTTTTTCAAACTTTTTTCCCCAGGACCCTCTTTTACCAACCAACTGACCTTCAGGACCAATGCCAGCCGACCTTCGCTACCCACGCCAGCCGACCTTTGGACCTACGCCGGCTGACCTTTGCTACCCATGCCATCCGACCTTCGCAACCCACGCCGGCCAACCTTCGCGACCCACGCCAGACGACCTTCGCGACCCACACCGGCTGACCTTTGCGACACGCCATTTTTGCTTACCTTTAATGTGACAGGTGAGCCTGGTTGCTCCTCACAAGCTCACTTTCTTTGTCTTTCAACGTTACATTTCTACTAAGGACATCAGCTGATGATTTAAGTCCTTGCTGGATCCTTTTAAAAAATCAAGAGGTTTGTCCTCGAACTCGCTATGCTTAATCTTCAAATGCCTTTGAAGGTTTTAGGGTTTTAAACTTTAATTTGCCAGTACTTCCCTGCATATAACACACATGGGCTTTGCATCCTGATTTGCATTGGCAAAATTAACAAAGCCACACCTCAAGGAATCATCTTTATACTGCTTTGTTCCCGATTTCAGCTTCTTCTTATTGGTTATTCCCCAGAGGCCCTCGAACTCAAGATACAGCTCACATCAGCACTGCTTTGTCCTGCTGTGGACTCTCCTGTGCAGTACTCTCCAGAAGATTCAATTGTGAGATCCTGGCCTGTTTGTGTCCCTGGATCTCTCTTCCTTATTAAAATATAATCCATCTTCAGTTCTTCACAGTCCTGTTGCCTGCTTGCTGGCAGCCACAAAATGGAGTTACTTCTCCCAAAGCACTGACCTACAGCGTGTGTGACATCAGTGTACATGCCGGGTGTGTGACCTGCTCTCTGCTGCCGCTTCGGGCAGGAAGACTCCATCCTTCGTATTTAAAGGCTGGTCGCAGCTGCCATTCTTAAAAGCCTGTCACGGTTGTTGGGCGCTTCCCGTGCGATCGGAAACGCTGTGACTGATTCCTCCGCGACCCTCTCGATATCCGCGAGCGGGCCTGTGCCGTGGGGGGCACTCTATTCCTCCGCATCGGCCGCTGTAACAGTCCGCAATGGCCGGCGTGGAGATGAACGCCCTCTGCGCATGTGCTGGCGCTCCCGTGCATGCGGCAACTCGCGCCGGCTGGCGGAAGACCTTTGGCGCCGGTTGGCGTGGTGCCAAGCCCCTTCCGTGCCGGCCGGCGCGGCGCAAACAACTCTGGCGCCGGCCTAGCCCCCGAAGGTGCGGCCCGGTGCTGGAGTGGTTCACGCCACTTCTCGACGCCAGAGTGGCCGGCCCCGCCGGTTCACGGAGAATCCCGCCCATTATTTCATCATTATCACATTGATGTGTGTGGGAGCTTGCTGTGCACAAAATAACTGCGATGTCTTCCATGGTGTCATTTGCCACGGGTGAAAATGGAAATGCTGGCGGAATTTCTTGCTGGTCTGTGGGATCAAAAATCTTGACAGCGAGATCTTGTTCTTTGATTTTCCTCGCTTCTTGCCAGTGATGTAATGAGGATCCGCCCTTTTAAATCGATTTAAATAAATTTATATATGTTTAAACAGCTACCTCGCCATATACTCTCCCCAAGTAAAGAATTCCATCCTCACTAATGTGACGTCACATTAGTGAGGTAAACGTGAAACAGTCGAGAGGAACACGCCGGGGGCGCAAAGATAAGTATAGCCCCCCCCCCCCACCTCTGGCCAGGGGGAGAAGGAACTCTATTTGGGAGGTGGTGGGGATCCCTTTACCTGTGGTGGGAGGGTTCAATTTGTTCATGGTACATGGGCGTCGCAGGCTGTCTCAGCATCTAGTGCCCATCCCTAATTGCCTTTGAGGGGGCAGCTAAGAACCACATTGCTGTGGGTCTGGAGTCACAAGTTGACCAGACAAGGTAGGAATGGCAGATTTCCTCCCCCAAAAGGCATTAGTGAATCAGATGGCTCTTTATGACAATCGACAATGGCTTCTTTTTTTATTTCCAGATTTTTATTGAATTCAAATTTCACCATCTGCAGCTGCAGGATTTGAACTTGGGTCCCCAGACCATTACTCTGGGTTTCTGGTTTACTAGTCCAGTGACAATACCATTACTCCACCGCATCTCTGGTGCTTGTCGGTGGTGGGGGGGGGGGGGGGGGGGGGTCCCAGGGGGACTACACACCAGTTTTCTTACCTTAGCCAGCACTCTGTGCACCGAGTGCAAAATTCTGCCCTAAAAGTTTACACTTTGATTGCCTCATAAGTGCTTTGGGATATTTCTACATGAGTGCAATTTATATAATATTAGACTGTGCTTTTGTAAATGCAGGTCTTTCTTTCTGACAGGGCAAATTAATTCCTGAGGTAATGACTCTGAAAAAGAGCCATACTGACTCAGGATTTGCAGCCCCACCCCTCGCGTCTGCATGGCGGGGGGTGGCCTGCCATTGGCTGGGAGTGGGATATACCGGTTTCCGATGCTGTCAACGGGGTTTCCCGTTGTTCACCCTCTCCGCCGTCGGGGAACCTGCGGCAGAGGGTTGCTGCCGGTGGGGCCAGAAGATCCCACTGTTGGGAACAGCTGGAAAATGCTCTGCTTCGCTCGCCGCCGATGCTGCCAGATCTGCTGAGCTTTGCCAGCATTTTATTTCAGGTTGTCAGCGCCTGCAATATTTTGCTTTTAAATTAACTCAGTCACTCATGCCTGCAGGTGCAGATTCCAATAAGAGATTGATTTACTGATAGGCCTTCTCTGTTACCTCTTCAGCATGGAGATAGATAATTCCCCACTTGCCTGCCTCTTCTCCCATTAGAGATTTTCCCATTGGAGATTTTCCCATTAGAGTGGCAGAATGCTACTTCAGTATTCTTGGGACCCTGCCAGCCCAGGCAGCTTATGAGCCGCTGAGGCGTAATCCTCAAACCTCGAGAATGCGGAGTGCCCACTTCCCTGACATTCAGGGCACTGTTACACCTGCTGGCACTTCTGCTGGGGCAAGCAACCTGCCGATCGGAAACCTGGGCCCAAAGAGCCCTAACGGTTCAAGCTGCATTATTTATAATTCTGAAACCTCACCTCAAGGACCAGTGCCAAGCTCTTTCACCTAAAGACACACAAGGGGGAACCTGCACAAGAATTGAGTGTAAAAAGGTCAGAGGGAGGCAGGGATGATGGATAGCTGGTTTCGAAATGATTAAGTAATTGGAATTAAGGGCATCAAAATTGGGGGTATCGTTAATTCAATGTGAAGGAAAACCCTCTCCAATTTAGTGAAAACAAATCCTTTAGCTTTGCGCCCTGGAGTTAAATATAACCCCGATGCTTTGGAATTCTATGATATTATAGAAAGTAATGGCTGAAGCAGTAGTCTGACACAAGGTTGTAATGTGATTGAGGACCCCTCCAATCACGCCAAGTGCAAAAGTAAGGATCATAAAGTTACCTGAACCATGGGATTATTTTACAGCCTTGTAATACACTTCATGTCAGCTGCTGTACTTGAGAGCATATATCAGCATTTTCCCATTGACTGTTCAGTTTGCTTTCATCTGCCGTTGTCGACTTGCATTTAGATTCATGGTGTGCAGCACTGTTCTGAGATTCTGTTACCGATGGTGGAACTGCGTCAATAGGCAAGAAGAGAAAGAAGAAGAATAGTTATTATCAGCCTGCATTGCCTGAATACATCCTGTATTCTACATTATATTGGCAGAGGTTGGGAGGCAGTACTCTGATTGAGGGTCAGTCGGTGCCAGATTTTTACTGCCGTTAACACTTTTGACTACATTGTATGAGTGACGATGCATATTTAAATGGGTTCTGAATTTCTCCACCAAAAGCCTTATCTGGCAGATTTGCGGTGAGGCATTTGTTTTAAACTGGAATGAAATATCTCCATTGGCTCCAATTAGAAAGGAGCATTTATTGAACACAAGGTTAGTCCATGTGAGCCAACCTTCAGTGGATGGTCTGCTGCACGTGACCCCTGACCTGTTACTGCCGTGGAGTACAGGGCTAACTTCACCATTTTCCACATCACTGATTGGAGCAGAATCTGAGTTTAGAGCAACTCTCAACCACAAATAAGACTTTGAGTGCGATTCTCCGGAAACATTTCGAAGTGTGGTAGCGAGCGGGAACTGCCGTGAGTTTCCCGGCGCTTGGCCTGGCGAAAGTGGGCAAAGCTATTCAACGTTAATTGGTCCACTTAAGGAGGCCCCACCAGCTTCTCGCCGCAAATGAAGGCTCGCCAGCCGATTCGCCAGCGTGTACTCGCCAGCCCACCCCACCCCCTCTCCCTGCCTCTAACAAGGTCCAGCAGCACTTAACCCAGCTAACTCGCAACAATGCCGCTGAAGAGACCGGCCCCAGGATTCGGGAATGAAGATCAGGGGAGACTCCTAGATGCAGTGGAGGCCATCCCCACCTTCTACCAGCGGAACCCCCCAGGCGAGACAGCAGTCGGAGGTCTGCTGGATCCCTGGACCCAGCTGGGATGCTGAGCCTGGGCGCAATGTTAGAACCATTAGTGGAGGTGTCCAAGGTGTCGCACAGTTGGTGATGGCCATAGCTGTGGAGCTTGTCCTAGTCGCAGTTGGGCATTGCCGTGGAGCTGCAGAGCATGTCCCTGAGGAGCATCACCAAGGGCGTCGACTCGATGGCGCGGACCATAGGGAACCGCCAGGTCTAGCAGAGCCAGTTGATGCAGGGGCAGCCGGGAATCGAACTAGCTGCTCTTCCATCCGAAGGTAAACCACAGGGCCAATGGGCACCAGCCAGGAGGAGGGAGCACTGCGTCCCATGGAGTGGCGACAATGACCACCAGCTTCCCTGAGTAACACCCCTCTGATGAGGCCGCATCTCACAACCGACACACGGGTCAGGGCGGCACGACTGTGCATGTGCCGCTGGCAAGTGAGCCGAAGACCTTTGGCCCCAGAGCCCCCAGAGGATGCCTGCCAGGGACATCGAAGGACATGGGACGTGGTAAGCAGCAGGCTGCCCCCACCTCTTTTTGTTTTTATAAATTTTTCCAATTTAAGGGGCAATTTAGCATGTCCAATCCACCTACTCTGCACATTTATTTGGGGTTGTTGAGGCGAAACCCACGCAAACACGGGGAGAATGTGCAAACTCCACATGGACAGTGACCCAGAGCCGGGATCGAACCTGGGACCTCGGCTTCGTGAGGCTGCAGGGCTAACCCACTGTGCCACCATGCTGCCCGGCTGCCTCCACCTCTGATGTGCATCCTGGGGACACACCGAGATGCAACGGTAGAGCTAGGAAGGCAATGCACACTGAGGAACACTGAAGACACAGCACATGGGAGAGAAAGTCGGGAATTGTAAAACGCAATAAACGCCCTTGAGCACAACCAGTGTGATGCCTCTGTCACTTTCATCTGCAATGCGGGCTGACCTCCAAACCCTTGGTCCATCTCTCCAGGCAGCCACCCCCGCCTGCCCCTCCCCGGGCACACTCATCAGACAGGCAGGGGTCAGACTATGGCATAGATTGAGGAGCACTACGTTCAGTTATATGCAGGTTATCATCACCCCCCTGCCCCTGATGGTGACAGGCTGACAGAGCTGACACAGTACCAACACCCTGGAGTGATATGATACATACCCTGGGCTGGTGGGAAATAGCGATGGCGGGTGGGGCGGGGGGGGGGGGGGGGGGGGGCAACATGCATGGCATCTATTACCCCCTGGACCTGGAGCATCTCGGTGATGGTGGTGAAACCTACTGCTCGGCCATCTTGCTGGGCTTGGTCCATGTGAAAGATGTCTGCCCGGGTAAATAGGGCATCCATGACCTGTCGGATGCACCTGTATGTGTGGCCTGTGAGCTAACGCACAGCAACACTTGTGCACCCTGGGCCATCACTGGATTCCCCCTCTGGGTCCCTCCCTGGCTTGATGGCGGCCGGGTCTTCAGGATGTGGGACGGGGTCCGGCACATGGTCCGCCACCTCGAGCATCCGGCACATGGTCCGCCACCTCGAGCATCCGGCACATGGTCCGCCACCTCGAGCATCCGGCACATGGTCCACCACCTCGAGCATCCGGCACATGGTCCGCCACCTCAAGCATCCGGCACATGGTCCACCACCTCGAGCATCCGGCACATGGTCCGCCACCTCGAGCATCCGGCACATGGTCCGCCACCTCGAGCATCCGGCACATGGTCTGCCACCTCGAGCATCCGGCACATGGTCCGCCACCTCGAGCATCCGGCACATGGTCCGCCACCTCGAGCATCCGGCACATGGTCTGCCACCTCGAGCATCCGGCACATGGTCTGCCACCTCGAGCATCCGGCACATGGTCCGCCACCTCGAGCATCCGGCACATGGTCCGCCACCTCGAGCATCCGGCACATGGTCCGCCACCTCGAGCATCCGGCACATGGTCCGCCACCTCGAGCATCCGGCACATGGTCCGCAACCTCGAGCATCCGGCACATGGTCCGCCACCTCGAGCATCCGGCACATGGTCTGCCACCTCGAGCATCCGGCACATGGTCTGCCACCTCGAGCATCCGGCACATGGTCCGCCACCTCGAGCATCCGGCACATGGTCTGCCACCTCGAGCATCCGGCACATGGTCTGCC
The DNA here is from genome assembly GCF_902713615.1 of Scyliorhinus canicula. Classification (NCBI taxonomy): domain Eukaryota; kingdom Metazoa; phylum Chordata; class Chondrichthyes; order Carcharhiniformes; family Scyliorhinidae; genus Scyliorhinus; species Scyliorhinus canicula. Next base: position 30,783,575 of record NC_052159.1, read on the forward strand.
ACCTCGAGCATCCGGCACATGGTCCGCCACCTTGAGCATCTGCTGCCGCTGCTGCCGCCGCCGTCTCCAGCATCTGGCCGTCCGGACTACCAGCAGCACCACTAGGGCAAGTTCTGGGTCCACAAATCCCTGCCATAGTGTTCAATATCTGTAAGGCATTGGAAGAGGGTGTTAGACTGATAAACAGTGGTGGCTCCCACCCCAGGACCCTCCATTCCCCCATGGATTCATCCACCCCCACCCAGAATGCCCTGCCCACACTCCCCAGGCCACAGTGAGTTCTCCACACCGGACCCCGGACACCCGCTCATAACGTCACCTGGACCAGGCGCTGGTCCCCACCCCGTTGTACTCAAAGAAAAAAGAACAATACAGCACAGGAACAGGCTCTGCGGCCCTCCAAGACTGTACTGGTCATGATACCAACCTTTGCCAAAACCCTCAGCACCTCCTTGTGCTGTATTCCTCTATACCCATCCTATCCATGTGTTTGTCAAGATGCCTTTTGAATGCCGTTAATGTATCTGCTTCCACAACCTCCCCTGGCAACACGTTCCAGGCACTCACCACCCTCTGCATAAAAAACCTGCCTTGCCAATCTCCTCTAAACTTTGCCCACGGACCTTAAATCTATGCTCCCCTGGTGACTTACCCCTACACCTTGGGAAAGAGGGGGCACATCCACTCTGTCCATGTCCCTCATAATCTTGTAGACCTCTATCAGGTCACCTCTCAACCTCCGTATTTCTAATGAAAACAGTCCGAGTCTATTCAGCCTCTCCACATAGCTAACACCCTCCAGACCAGGCAACATCCTGGTAAAACTCCTCTGCATCCTCTCCAAAGCCTCCACATCCTTCTGGTAGTGTGGCCACCAGAATTGTGGCCATGCAATATTCCAAGTGCGGCCTTACCAAGGTTCTATACAACTGTAGCATGACTTGCCAGTTTTTATACTCGATGCCCCGTCCAATGAAGGCAAGCATTCCGTATGGTTTTTTGACTACCTTGTCCACTTGTGTTGCCACTTCAAAGATCTGAGGATCTGCATGCCCAGATCTCTCTGACTTTCTATATTCCTAAGAGTTTTGCCATTTACGGTATATTTCCCCTCTTTGTTAGATCTCCCAAAATGCAATACCTCACATTTGTCCGGACTAAACTCCATTTGCCATTTCTCTGCCTAAGTCTCCAACCTATTTATGTCCTGCTGTATCTTCTGAAAATCCTCAACACTGTCTGCCACTCCCCCAACCTTGGTGTCATCCGCGAACTTATTAATCAACTTGCTACATTTTCCTCCAAATCGTTTATGTACACCACAAACAACAGAGGCCCAACACCGATCCCTGTGGAACACCACTAGTCACAACTTTCCATTCAGAAAAACACCCTTCTACTGCTGCCCTTTATTTTTTGTCCCTATAAATTTAGAGTACCCAATTCATTTTTTCCAATTGAGGGGCAATTTAGCATGGTCATCCACCTAGCCTGCACATCCACACAAACATGGGGAGAATGTGCAAAGTCCACACGGACTCTGACCCCGAGCCGGGATCGAACCTGGGACCTCGGCGCCGTGAGGCAGCAATGCTACTCACTGCACCACCGTGCTGCCCCACTGCTACCCTTTGTCTTCTGTGACCAAGCCAGTTCTGTATCCATCATACCATCTCACCTCTGATCCAATGTGACTTCACCTTTAGTGCCAATCTGCCATGAGGCTCATCCACCCTCTGACCGTGGGCACGTCCACAGAGCTGTGGCCCATCCCCTGGTCATTCGGATGTTGGCAGCTGCGTGTGTGGTGTTGCCTCCTGCAGTGTCCAGGCACAGTGTCCAGGTACAGTGTGTGATTGGGATGCTAGGCAATGACTCCCACATGCTACATGGCCCGCCCACACACGGAAATCCACTTGGGTTGTGTGAAGAGCTGTTAACCATGATTGCCAATACCCCATCAGCAATAGCCTTCAGCTGCACGGCCAGAGGCCTTGAGAGTCAGTGGGGGTTATGGGTGGTCGGTGGGGCAGACGGGCAGGGACGAGGGTTTCCCCGGAACGCCTACACACGGTCCAGAGATTGGCATGGTGGTTCTGTGAAAGGTTGCCCCCTGCTTGCCCCCCCCCAAGCGCCTCCCTTCCACCCGCCCATGGTGGCCCACCCCAGTGGAAGGTTTCCCCCCCCCTCAGCGGTGGGTCCCCCTCACCCCCCTCTGCGCACTGCAGTGGCAGACCCAGCACCCCCTGGGCTATTTGCCTGTGAGCGAAGATGGCTACTCACCTTCTGGGCTTCCCTCAGAAGCCCCCCTGCCAGGTTCACATATTGAAAAAGGTGTACTAATCTGGCCAGTGTGCTGGGGTGGCCAATGAATGATGGGAGGCCATTGGATAAGGGATAGCTACCGTTGATTGTGTGGAGATTGGGCTGAAGTGATAATTGGCGAGATCCCGATTTCGCCTATGGGGGTGGGCCGGTTACATCGCAAATTGTTTGCCGCCTGTTGCAGTTCTTGCTTTGTGCCTCTCCCTTTATCCACCGGTCTCGATTCACTCGAGCGTGAGCACAACGAGGCCGGAGAATCGCGCCCTTTAATTTTTGCTGGTAGTTCAAAAGCAACAGCTTAGAGAGACACTATATGGTGAACTGTGGTACGTATAGATTTAAATCTTGCTCTAGTCACCATCCTATAAAAGCTCTGTATTTGGCTCAAATGATTTGAAATTATCCATTGCAGCATTAGTTAAGATCCTGTTACTTCATAGGTTGCAAAGCAGTTTTGGGACTTCCTGAAATGGTGCTATATAAATGCAGGTACCTTCCTTTCTCCCTTACTTCCCAGGGGCTGGTTTAGCTCACTCAGCTAAATCGCTGGCTTTTAAAGCAGACCAAGCAGGCCAGCAGCACGGTTCGATTCCCGTACCAGCCTCCCCGGACAGGCGCCGGAATGTGGCGACTAGGGGCTTTTCACAGTAACTTCATTGAAGCCTACTTGTGACAATAAGCGATTTTCATTTCATTTCCTTCCCTTCCCTTCCTTTTTTCATTCCTTTCTTTTCTTCCTTCATTCTGCTGGTGGATAAGCCAATACAATGCTGTGTGCGGAGCAGTGGGCTCAATGGCAATTCTATACTTCTGTGGTGAAAGGATCATCCCCAATGATGTGAAAACATATTAATGGTAGGAAACATAAATGTAAACTTCATGGGGCCAAGGGAAGGCAGGGTCAGTACTCGGGTCAGTGCAAGTCTGTGAAGAACCTTTTGTGAATTTCTGCTGATTCTCGTCAGTGAAATCTGTTGGGATGCCTAATGAAACCAATCTGGACAACGTTACATCTTATTAACAGTAAAAGATACTCAGGGGCAAGGGAAACACTCACCTCATTTACTGTTCAGGCAGCCAAAGTGCCTGGTAGTGAAATGATTTCCACCGTGTAGCACTGCAGAGGTTGCCTCGTGTCTCCAGAGATGACTCTGGCCTGGGTCAGTTAAGACCCTCAGGGCAGGACATCTATGGAGGGCCGAGGGTGCATGTAGCAGAAATCCCTGGTCGTGTCCATTTGGGTTTACAAAGTGTCCTTGAATCTGATTGACAGGCACCCAGACTGTGCGATCCAGCCTGTGTTCTTAATCAACAGCAACAAGAACAACTTGCATTTATATAGTGCCTTTCATGTACTAAACTATCCCAAAGTGGTTCACAGGAATGTTCGGACAAGTGATCAAAATCTTGGCTCAAATGTTAGGTTTTAAGAAACGCCTTAAAGAAGGAGCGGATATGTGGGAGAGGCCGGGGTGGATGGGGGGAAGATTTATGCAGGGAATTCCAGAGTCGAGGGCCCAGGGAGTAATGATCCTGGTTGAGTAGTGACCCTAGAATTTCCACACAGCTCTGTAGACATTGACCCCTTTCCATTTACATGCCTGTGCGACTGTTCCGAACATGTAATTGGAAGATGTGTTGCTCGGCTGCTTTAGAGCCTCAAGTGTAATGACTGAGAGTAGAGTTCTGTGTGCAAGTGGAAGCAAGACGCTTTTGGTTTTGAACGCAGTACCATAACCACTGGTCTGAACTCTGCAGCTGTGTTGTAACTGCATCTAAAAGCTTCGCCAACACTTAGATTTATCCAATTTTGTTCCTTCAGTGAGGTATTTGGGTGCTTTTATCGATGGTCACTATTACAAGACCCCTATAAAAGCAGCCTCTGGGCTTGCTCCTGTGTCAGCTGATTTCAACCACAGCTGCATTAGGGGCACTTCATTCAGTGGCACTGTGCTCATCCAGACCTCCTGCCTGACCACCATCCGCTAATACTCACCAATAATTGCACATGGACAGGGTAGATACAGGCTCTTTTGTGATGCCTTCTAGAGTCAGGTCGGGCAGGAGTCGGTAGCAGGGGCAGCACGGTAGCATAATGGTTAACACAATTGCTTCACGGATCCAGGGTCCCAGGTTCGATTTCGGCTGGGTCACTGTCTGTGTGGAGTCTTCACATCCTCCCCGTGTGTGCGTGGGTTTCTTCCGGGTGCTCCGGTTTCCTCCCACAGTCCAAAGATGTAGAGGTTAGGTGGATTGGCCATGATAAATTGCCCTTAGTGTCCAAAATTGCCCTCAGTGTTGGGTGTGGTTACTGGGTTATGGGGATACGGTGGAGGTGTTGACCTTGGGTAGGGTGTTCTTTCCAAGAGCCGGTGCAGACTCGATGGGCCGAATGGCCTCCTTCTGCACTGTATATTCTATGCTATGATTTATGAATCTGTTAGCTCAGTTGGCGAGATGGCTCATGTGCAGTGCAGAATGATGCTAACAACATGGGCTCAATCCCTGAACTGGCTGTGGTGATTCATGGAAGCCTACCTCCTTATCTTGTGCGATGCTTGTGCCCTTCAAGCTATATAACCAATTTTCTCTCTAATGGAGGGAGACGCCTATCTGTTCGATAGCTAATTTCTACAGGAATCAGATAGCGCGTGGATGCTCGCAGTCTAGGTTAACGCAACAAATGGTTATTTGGTAAGGTGTGGGAGTTCAACCATTGCCTGTGGAATTTTAATGCAGGCCCTCCAGGGAAGTAATGGTGAAAACGAGAGGAACATCGGCATCAACGGCTTGTCACAAAGCAAGAGTTGGACATGCTTCTCACTGGAAGGGATTGAGAATTGGAGGATGAAGTAATCGGGATAGAACTAAGCAAAGGAATAGTTGGCTGTGGGTAATGAATCTTAAAAATAAATATAGATGGGGGAGACCCTTCAGCCCATCTTTCTGCAGAAACCAACAATTTTCCCACCACAGCACCTAACTGCATTTTGAGTTACTCCAGCGTTGTTCCTTCATTGCATTCCGCCAAGAGATCATTCCAAGTATTGATCTTTCTTTGTGTGAAGAAGTGCTGCTCATCATCAGCCCCAAGCTTGTCTTTTACCAATTTGTAAGTTTGTCTTTTGCCATACATTCATGCTTTTGAAAATCTTGAGTTGTGGGCATCGCTGGCTCGGCCAACATTTATTGCCCATCCCTAACTGCCCTGCCAGGATGGGAATCCCAGGATTTTGGCCAAGCGGCAGTAAAAGAATGGTGATATAGTTCCACGTCAGGATGGTAAATTTGTGGAAGGGAACTTGCAGGTGGTGGTGTTCCCATGCGGCTGCTGCCCTTGACCTTCAATGTGGCAGAGGTTCTGAGTTTTAAAGGTACGATCGAGTAAGCCTCGATGGGTTACCTTACTGCTTTCGTGATGAAGAAAGGGAATGTTTAAGATGGTGGATGAGGTTCCAATCAAGCAGGCTGCATTGTCTTGGGTGGGTTGAGGTACCTGAGTGTTGTTGGAGCTGCACACATCCAGGTCAGTGGAAAGTATTCCATCGCACTCCAGACTTATGCCTTGTAGACGATGGACAGGTTTTGGGGAGTTAGGAAGTGGGTCAATGGCCACAAAATGGACGCGGTTTTAAACTGACAAGAGGTAGGAGGGAAGGGTTCAGGTGAAGACGGGCTTAGAAATCCAAAGAGAAAGGTGGAGGTATCAGAATAGTATAGCATTGTGGGTTAAGGCAAGCAGAGCAGGACTGGAAGGGGCAGAGAGTTTCCAAAAATGTATATTAGTGAATTAAGGTCATTAGAGGGAATCGAAATAAAACAATGAAATTAAAGGTTCTTTATCTGTATGTACAAAGCATTTGCCATTAGGTGGATGAATTAGTGGCACAATTAGAGATAAATGGTTAGCTGTAATCACTTCTACAGAAACATGGTTACAATGTGATCAAGGTCGGGACATAAATATTCCTGCTTCTGCAATATTTCGGGAAGACAGAAAGAATGGGAAAGGGGTGGTAAAGGATGACGCAAGGACATCAGTGAGAAAGGATTTGGCCTTTGCCAATCATGAAGTAGAATCAGAATGGGTGGAAAATAGGAACAACAAGAGTCAGAAAACAACTGGTGGCAGTAGTTTATAGGCCCCCAACAGTAGTTACACAACATTCAACAAGAAATTATTGGAGCCTGTAACAAAAGAAACGTAACAATTTTGGGAGAATTTAAAATTCATATAGACTGGGTACAATCAATTTGACAAAAATGGTCTAGAAAATTAGCCTGTTGAATATTTTTGGGACAGCTTTTTGGTGCAGGATGTAGTGAAAACAATTAGGGATAAAGCTACCTTAGATCTAATATTGTGTAATTAGTAATGTCATAGTAAAAGATCAACTGAATCATGCCCAAAGTAAATGTCGGTCCCTTAGAAGCAGAGCCAAGAGAAATTATCATGGGGAATGAATAAATGGCAAAGGCATTGAATAAATATTTTGTATATCTCCACAGCAGAAGATACAAGTCCCAGCCAGAAATAGATGATAACCTATGGGCTAAAAGAATGAGAAATTAGGGAAATTAATATCAGCAGTAATAAAGAATTTGAGAGATCTGAGGGACTAAATTATAACAACTCCCCAGGACCTGATGGCCAATGTGTTGTTACTCGTGTCTTAATAAAGCTCGTAGTCTCAAATGTGGAGAAGATGCTTTATTGTGAGTTCGTTCTCTCTTCAGAGCTGTTTCCTAAAGTTACCTTCAGTGTTCCTAGCTGGCGTGTGTCTTGTATCTGTGTTGCTCCAAGTTCTGCCCTTAGTGAAGTGTGTCCTCACTTCCTGTCCCCGTCTATTTATATGGCTCTCCCGTGCCCCCTCTAGTGTTTGCTCAGTTGTATTGCATCTAGTTAACTTGTGATCACCACATCCCCCTTTTTCTCTTTACATATTTTCTGTACATCGTTAAAGAAAATTGTACCTCCTGTCCTGGTGTATTTCTAGCTCTCCCTCTGGTGTTTGCTCAGTTGTTTTGTATCTAGTCAATCTACGATCACCACATCCCCCTTTTTCTCTTTACATATTTGCTGTACATCGTTAAAGAAAATTATAGAAAACAGTTACTTATGATATGCGTATCTATACAGGTGATGGTGCTATTGCATACTGTACAAAGCCAATGTAGTTATATGTCCAATCTCAATAAAACATTTATGAGTCCAAACTTGATGAATTTGTTCAGAGCTTTTTTTTTTTCTCTTTTTGTTGTTGATGACGTGGTGATATTGATATTGCAAGTCCGCTGTGAATGTTGTTGGTGTTCCTTGTTATTTTAAGTACCCAATGCATCATCCCGAGGTGTTTGCATGGTCACCTCACTGATGTTGACTGGCATGGCCTTTTTTCTGTGCTTGTGGTGTTGATTTATTGTCTCATCCGCCTTGGATGCTGGTGTGCTTGCTCGTTCTGGAGCAGACGTGAGTTTGTGCGATTCGTTGTCATCCCATGACATGTTTGTAGTCTTGTCATCGTTTTGCAGTGTGCTGTGGCATTGTCCTTCATGTGCCGAGTAGTACCATTGCGTACAAGTCGTTGTTTCATTGCTGTTGTTTCTGTCGTTCCTGTTTTTGTTGTTTTCGTTGCCGTACTTGTTGCTGTTTTTGTCGTTTCTGTCTTTGGTGTTGTCGCTATCTTTGTTCCTGACTTTCTGGTTTTCGTTGCCGTTCTTGTTGTTGTTTTTGTTTCTGTAGTTGTCGCTATCTTGGTGCCTGACTTTGGTGTTTGTCTTGTCGCGCTTCATGTTGCTTTTGTTCTTGCTGTTGTCGTTCTCGTTTCTGCTGTGCTTCTTGCTATTGTTGTTGGTCTTGTCGCGCTTCATGTTGCTTTTGTTCTTGCTGTTGTTTGTCCCATTTCTGCTGTACTTCTTTTGACTTTTGTTTTTCTTGTTATACTCTATTCGTGTCCCGAGTGGATAATTTGAGTCATTGAGCATTTCGTCTCGAGAGTGGTGCGAATGATCTGATGTTGCATCGGTGCAGGTGACATCAATCATTTGTGGAGAATTGGATTCCTCATCTTTGCTTTCTTGGTGCTCCTCTTCCGGAGTCAAATTCTTTTCGATTTCATTTGACGCGGTGTCTCTGGATTCTTGGCGCTCCTCTTCTGGAGTCAAAACCTCCATGATTACAATTGACGTGATGTCTGTGGACTCCTGGCGCTCCTCTTCTGGAGTCGAAATCTGCATGATTTCAGTTGACGTGGTGTCTCCGGACTCTTGGTGCTCCGCTTCTGGAGTTGAAATCTTCATGATTTCCGTTGATGTTATCTCACTGGACTCCAGGTGCTCCTCTTCTGGAGTCAAAATCTGCATGGTTTCTTCTGGCTTGGTCTCTCTGGACTCCAGGTGCTCCTCGTCTGGAGTCAGAATCTGCATGTTTTCTTTCGGCATCGTCGCTCTGGACTGTTGGGTGGCCCGACTCTGTGCTTCTGTACAGACAAGCTGAGAACTGTCAGTCTCGCTGTGATCCTGTACGTCGAGTGCGATCACCTTGTTACTGTTCTCGCTCTGTGCGTCGGTACAGACAAGCTGAGAACTGTCAGTCTCGCTGTGATCCTGTACGTCGAGTGTGATCATCTTGTCACTGTCTTCGCATGCAGTGGGTAGAGGTGCATTGTCTTCTTCTTGTTCATGTGAGCTTGTTAGACTTTCATAGTCTGCTTGTGGTTGCTCAGATACTGCGGGTTTACCTGCATGGTCTTGTTCATGCATGGTGTTCGCCAGGGAGTGTTTGCTTGCATCCCTTTTGGAGTCTTTCATTACTCGCACTGTGGAGCCTGTCATCGCTCGCTCTGTGGAGTCTTCCTGTGCTCTCTGTGTGGCGTCATCTTCGTCTTGGGTATTGCTGTCATCCAATGCATCGACGAGCTGCCATGGCCTCATGGTGTTGGATTCATCTACCATGAGTAGAGTCGTGTTGAGCTTTGCAACGGTGTCGCTGATGCTGTGATCAGCATGTCCAAATAACTCCTCCATGTCTGAGTAGTATTCTTTGATACCCATTTAATCTTCGTTGGCTTCTTCTACCACGAGTTGATTCGTGTTGAACTTTGCGACCGTGTCGCTGATGCTGTGAGAAGCATATCCGACTGACTCAGCTGTGTCTGAGTAGTATTCTTCGAAAAACAAATCATCCTGGTTGGATTCTTCTACCACGAGTTGATTTGTGTTGAACTTTGCGACCGTGTCGCTGATGCTGTGAGAAGCATATCCGACTGACTCAGCTGTGTCTGAGTAGTATTCTTCGAAAAACAAATCATCTTTTGTTGTTTCGGAATTCTTTTTGTTCTCTTCTCTTTGGGTGGAGCAGACTGCTTTTTTCAGGGTGTTGTGCAAGTTGTTTTTAACTGTTGGTGTAAGTTCAGGCGTTTTTCTGTGTTCTGAGGCAAGAAAATTTGTGTTTACCACTTTAAGTGTCTTGTTTTCAATTTTCGGGCATTTCCCTTTTAAGTGGGCGTGGTCGGGATGCTCAGACGTCATGACGTCACGCGCAGGAATGCATTGCGCATGCGCAACTCGGCCTTCCTCCTTCACTGTGCGGTTTTGTTTCCATTGCGCATGCGCGGCGTGCGCATGCGCATTACGATCCGCGACCAAAACTTCTTTTGACTGCGCATGCGCGGCTTGCGCATGCGCATCACGATCGGCACCGCGATCTTTTTTAAACTGCGCATGCGCGGCTTCCGGTTCCGGCGCATGCGCAGATGCAATTTGTAGTTCTTTGCTTACCGGAGACTGCAAAATGTGCTCCAACGCCATTTTTTGCCGTTTTTCGCGGATTTCAGCGATTTTTCTGTCCCACCAGGACTGGTCTTCCAAAATTCGTAAGTTATCTTCTCTTCCCGATTTGGACAGGGTTTCAGCGTTTTGGCTTTGTGAGAAATTCTTTTTATTTCTTCTTTTTGATCTGTACTTTTCATTCGCGATTTCTTGCTCTTTTCGTGATTTTTAAAGTTTTGCATCACTCAGTCTCTGTGCAGTTTGGACTCTGAGTATGTCTTGCTGTTCAAATTTCTCACAGTACTCTTCAAATTTGTTTAGTAACGTTTGTAAGCTGTTTCTGTCTTCATCTTTTGAGTATTTAAATCCATTATACACTTTCCTATTTACAGGCCCTGCGGTGAGAATTGCTATTTTAGTGTTGTCGGAGGCGTCTGGTATTCCATTTGCTACGAGATGAATATCAAACATTTGTTTAAAGTTTTTCCAGATACCTCTTACATTGCCAGTCAGGTCCAGTTGTTCTGGGTATTCAAGCCACATCCTCGAATTAGCGATGTCTTCCTGAGTGAAATGTCCAGTAGGAGATTTCCATGCCATTTTGAGCTTTCTGTGTCTGCCACTGAGTTGTCCTGTAGTAAGCGTCTGAAGCCACTCCTGGGTACCATGTGTTGTTACTCGTGTCTTAATAAAGCTCGTAGTCTCAAATGTGGAGAAGATGCTTTATTGTGAGTTCGTTCTCTCTTCAGAGCTGTTTCCTAAAGTTACCTTCAGTGTTCCTAGCTGGCGTGTGTCTTGTATCTGTGTTGCTCCAAGTTCTGCCCTTAGTGAAGTGTGTCCTCACTTCCTGTCCCCGTCTATTTATATGGCTCTCCCGTGCCCCCTCTAGTGTTTGCTCAGTTGTATTGCATCTAGTTAACTTGTGATCACCACAGCCAACACCTTGTTGTTCTAAAAGAAGTAGCTGCAGAGATGGTGAATATGCTGCTGACTAGGATTTGGGAATAGACCCCCGAGATTGGAAGTTGGCAAATGTTACACCCCCCGGCTCAAGAAAGGAGGGAAAGAGAAAACAGTTAACCCCAGGCCAGTTGGCTTAACAATTGTTGGGAAAATGCTGGAATCTATCATCAAGCAAGTCTTAACAATACACTTTGAAAAGCATAATATGATTAGAAATAGTCTACATTGTTTTATTAAAGGGAAATCCTGCTTGACAATTTTATTAGAGTTTTTTCAGGACGTAACTAGCTGGGGAGGCAATGGCATAGTGGTATTGTCGCTGGACTTGTAATCCAGAGATTCGGGATGATGATCTCAATAAAATATCTGGAATTAAAAAAAGTTTAATGATGATCATGAAACCATTGACGTAAAAACCTATCTGGTTCACTAATGTCCTTTAGGGAGGGTAATCTGCCATCCTTACCTGGTCTGGCCTACATGTGACTCCAGACCCACAGCAATGTGATTTCCTCTTAACTACACCCTGAAGGGTAATAATGGATGGACAATAAGTGCTGGCACAGCCTGCAATGCCCAATGAATAATAAAGGTGTGGGTAAAGGGGGATCAGTAGATGAAGTACACTTGGAATACCAAAGGGCACTTGATAAGATGTCACACAAATGGTTTGTGGGCAAGATAATTGGGGCGGCATGGTGGCACAGTGGTTAGCACTGTTGTCTCATAGCACCAGGGTCCCAGGTTCAATTCGGCCTTGGGTGGCTTTCTCACCGGGTCTGCGTGGGTTTCCTTCAGGTGCTCTGGTTTCCTCCCAAAGTCCAAAGATGTGCAGGTTCGGTTTATTCTCCATGCTAAATTGCCCCTTAGTTTCCAAAAGGTTAAGTGGGGTCACTAGGTTATGGGGATAGGGTGGGGAGTGAGCCTAGGTAGGGTGCTCTTTCGAAGGATCGGTGCAGACTCGATGGGCCGAATGGCCTCCTTCTGCAGTCTCGGGATTCTATGATTCTATTCTATGATTCTATGATGACTCAAGGACCAAAACCGGAAAATCGCATCAGGTCTGACTCATGGAAGGGCAGCACGGTGGCGCAGTAGTTAGCACTGCTGCCTCACGATACTGAGGTCCCAGGTTCAATCCCGGCTCTGGGTCACTGCCCGTGTGGAGTTTGCACATTCTCCCCATGTTTGTGTGGGTTTCACCCCAACAATCCAAAGATGAGCAGGTTAGGTGGATTGGCCACGCTAAATTTCTCCTTAATTGGAAAAAATGAATTGTATACTCTGAATTTATATTAAAAAATGGAATTGAGGGCAGTATATTAGCACAGATAGGGGATTGGCTAACAGATCAAAAGAGACTGGGCATAAACAAGGCTACTCCAAGATGACAGGCAATAAGTGTCTCAAGAATCAGCTATTTACAATCTATGGCTTAGATGAAGAGACAGAGAGTATGCTGATGACACCATGCTAGGTAAGAAGGTAAGCTGTGGGGAAGACACATAGAGGCTGCAAAGAGATTTGAACAGGTTAGTTAATTGGACAACAAGATGGCAGATGGAGTATCATATAGGGAAGCGTGTAGTTGTTCACTTTGATCATAAGAATAAATTGCGGAATAATATTTAAAAGGCCCAAAACTTGTAAGTGTTGATGTTCAAAGAGACTTGTGTGTGGTTGCAAAAGGTTAGTATACAGGTGCAGCAAGCAATTAGAAAGGGAAATTGCATATTGACCTTTCTTTCAAGGGATTGGTGAACAGGAATTAAGAAGTCTTACAACAATTGTACAGGATTTTGGTACGACCGCATCTGCTGCAGTTTTGGTCTCCACATTCAAGAAAGGATATGCTTGCATTGGAAACAGTGTAGTGAATGCTCACTAAGTTGAGCCCTGTGTTAAAGAGGGGTTGCCATGTGATAAAAGACTGCGTAAACTGGGCCTATATTCTCTGGCGTTTAGAAAAATGAGAGACGACTTCACTGAAACTTACAAGATTCTGAAAGGGCTTGATAGGGTGGATGCTGAGAAATTGTTTCCCCGGCCAGGGAATCTAAAACACGGGGGCACAGCAGCAGGGGAGGCGGACAATCATTTATCACTGAGATGAGGAGAGATTTCTTCACTCAAAGGGTTGTGAATCTTTGGAATTCTCTAACCTACAGGATTTTGGATGCTCCGTTGTTAAATATACTGAAAGCTGGGATAAACAGATTTTTGGTCTCTCAGAGAATTAAGGGATTTGTGGAGCGGGGGGACGGTGGGGGAGGTGGGGGATGGTGGTGGGAATGTAGTTGAAGCCAAGATCGGCCATGATTGATTAGAATGGTGGGGCTGGCTTGATGGGCCATTCAGTCTACTCCTGCTCCTATTTGTTATGTTCTTATGATTTCCAGTCTCTGACTTGCATTTGTTGCCACTGTATTTATATGGCTGGTCAATGGTAAACCCCCAAAATGTTGATGGTTGTTTCTTTATAAAACGTTCATCAATAAAACAAACCCTAATTCCTCCAATCATTTTGTCACAGCAAACATGACTGCATAGCTTCGGACACTTCGGACTGGATGTTGCTGAGATTGTCAGGATGCCTGTCTCATTCCAGGTCTGCAAGCAGGAAGTGGCTGGGCTGGGACGGTCAATCAAGAGCTCCATCGGCCCCATTCATTCAAGGAAGGCAGCAGACTAGGCAACAGAGAGGCCCAAACAGAGGGCGTGCAGTGATGTCAGACCAGGGGCCCCACTCGGAAAGATGGCTGCTGCCCCTGTAGAGAGGAGCGTGTGAACAAAGAAAATGACAGGACAGAAGTGCCATCTGCCATCCACAGGCAACCTCCAGGCTTCGGTCTTAGTTAGCGGCCCGAAATGGGGACCTAACTAAGCACAATTATATACCCAGTGCTTTTGGGGGTGGGGGAGGGCAGTTTTACTGATCACACCACACCTCACTCAGAGTTGGGATAACTTCGGGGACTGTCTACGCAGGAGAATCCTTCATTTTCCTTCCTTCAAAAAGCTTCTCCCTCAAATCCGTTTCAATGGGTATGGAATATTCAGCTTATACACAACATCAAATTGTCTTGGGGAACAGGATTAGGCGGGATCCAGCAGTGCCAAGAGCCAGAGCCCAGCATGTCCCACGACTAGATTTAAAAAAAAATTGATGACATCTTCCCGCCAGATGTGGCAGCAGAGAGCAAGTCACGTGGCCCACACAGTGACATGCTCTGGGCACAAAATCTCGGTGGAGAGATTCCTCCATTTTATAGCTGCCAGCAAGCAAGCAACAGAACTATGTGAAGAACCGAAGATGGGTCATTTCGTAATTAAGGAAAAGAGGGGCAGAGACACAAACAGGCCAGGATCTTACAACTGAATTAGCAAGAGAGAGCTGCACAGGAGAGTCGACAACAGGACAAAGCAGGGCTGGTGTGAGCTCCAGGGCCTCTGATGAAGCACCCATTAAGAAGAAGCTGAAATCAGGAACAAAACAGTATAAAGATGATATCTTGAGGTATGGCTTTATTAATTGCGCCAATGCAAATCAGGATGCAAAGCCCATACGTGTTATCATAGTATCATAGAATTTATAGTGCAGAAGGGGGCCATTTGGCCCATCGAGTCTGCACCTGCTCTTTGAAAGAGCACCCTACCCAAACCCACACCTCCACCCTATCCCCATAACCCAGTAACCCCACCCAACACTAAGGGCAATTTTGGACATCAAGAGCAATTTAGCATGGCCGATCCACCTAACCTGCACATCATTGGAGTTTGGGAGGAAACCGAGGAAACCCACGCAGACACGGGGAGAACGTGCAGACTCTGCACAGACAGTGACCCAAGCCGGGAATCGAACCTGGGACCTGGAGCTGTGAAGCAATTGTGCTAACCACTATGCTATTGTGTTGCCTAAATGAGCAGGGCAGTACTTAAAACCCTCAAAACTTCAAAGGCATTTGAAGACTAAGCATGGCGAATGCGAGGACAAACCCCTTGATTTGTTTCAACAGATGCAGGGAGAACTTAAAGCAGAAGCTGAAGTCCTCAGCAGAAATGTGGCACTGAATGACAATGCAAGTGAGATTGTGAGGACCAAGCAGTCTCACCTGTTGCATTAAAGGTAGGCAAAAATGGTGTGTCGCGAAGTTCGGGCACCGTGGGTCATGAGAGACGGTCGGCTGGTAAAAGTGGGCCCCGGGAAAAAAAGGTTTGATAAGGACTGAGCAGCATAGTGGCACAGTGATTAGCACTGCTGCATCACAGCTCCAGGGACCCGGGTTCAATTCCGGCCTCGGGTGACTGTGTGGAATTTGCACGTACACCCCGTGTGTGTGTGTGTGTGGGTTTCATCCGGCTGCCCCGGTTTCCTCCCACTGTCCAAAGGTGTGCAGGTGAGGTAGAGGGGCCATGAACAATTGCCCCTTAGTGTCCAAAGGTGGGGGTTACAGGGATAGGGTGGAGGCGGGGACTTAAGTAAGGTGCTCTTTCCAAGGCCTGATGCAGACTCGATGGGCCAAATGGCCTCCCTCTGCACTGTAAATTGTATGATTCTATAAATCATGGCTGAGCTGTCCCTTTATTCCATCTACTGGCCTCGGTAGATGAAGTGAAAGAGCTTGCAAAAAGAGGTCAGAATGAAGTAGGAAGGAGATGTGATGTAACAAATAGCAGACAAAGCCCCTGCAGGGGTCATTGTTAGAAAAGGGGAATTCTCGTGTCACAACGCTGGATTGATTTAAAGAGGTCTCAGAATATGTGATAACAGATCGAAAGTCAAGATATTAAAAATATAAAAATGCTCAGATGCTGAAAATGAATACTCGACAAATTTGATTGGTGGGCTCGCCATCTGCAAGATTAATATTTCACACGTGTCAAAGTTCACAACTGGTAATTCCCAGGTGCAAAATAACACTTAATGGTCAACACTTAAAGGAGGCACCTCCTGAGTAAATCTCCCTGCTGCCAGACATCCTGTCGATAGTGCGGAATACCATCTTCTTCCTGAATTATAGGCCTTCCCAATTCCTGAGAAAACCGTTGTAATTCACCAACCCTCGTGAAAGATCTTCTGCTTATTCCAGCAACAGTCGATCATCTATTGGTGAGCTACGCCTCTATTTAGGGTGATAGAATTCTTTACACATCGAATGAATCTGTCAGTCATGCAGCTCACTGTGGTACTTATTTGACTTGGGTCACTTCTAATAATAATGATGGAATATAAACGAGCTTCAATTTGTGACCAGACCTTGAATGCATTTTCGTGTGGCAGACATCATAACTCCTCTAAAGTTGGCCAATTCAATTCTTCTTGTTTATTAAGCAGTGACCCAGAATCCATTGTGAAGTAATTTCTCACCCATGAAATGAGCAGCTCCCATTTTGTTCAACAGCAGCGGCAGAGCGAGATGCGTTTCCGATCTAAGAGAAGCGACCTATGTTTCCAGATGGCAAGTGCCCCTTAAGAAAAAGCAAAGGATTCTGAGTATTCCACTGAAATGTTTTGAACATAATTGTGGCTTAGAATATTGAGAGATGCTTTGTTATATTTTGCAATGGAAAACACATTTCTTCAGCAATGCCATTCTATAGTACGGTTTTTAAAATATTACATCATTACCTGGAGTTCTTGTTTCACTAAAATTTGGCGAAACCAGCACAAAAGATTGAGGAATTTCAGATGCAAATGATTGCCTGCAGCAATTGGGTTTCCACCCTCACAGACATCCTTAAAACGTCAAACCTAATTTTTAAGTACTAAAATTCACAAACATAACTAGTAAATGGTTTTGTATAGTTTATTCAAGTCATTTCATTTATTTAAAATCAGATGGAATGTTTTATGTTAATTGAGGAACAAAGAACAAAGAAAAGTACAGCACATAACAGGCCCTTCGGCCCTCCCAGCCTGTGCCGACCATCCTGCCTGTCTAAACTAAACCCTTCTGCACTTCCGTGGTCCGTATTCCTGTATTCCCATCCGATTCATATATTTGTCTTAAATGCCACTATCGTACCTGCTTCCACCACCTCCTCCGGCAGCGAGTTCCAGGCACCCACTATCTTCTGTGTAAAAAACATCCCTCGCAAATCTCCTCTAAGCCTTGCACCTTAAACCTATGTCCCCTAGTAATTGCCTCTTCCATCCTGGGAAAGAGCACCTGACTATCAACTCTGTCCATGCCCTCATAATTCTGTAGACTTCTCTCAGGTCGTCCCTCAACCTCCTTCATTCCAGTGAAAACAAACCGTGTTTATCCAGCCTCTCCTCATAGCTAATGCCCTCCATACCAGGCAGCATCCTGGTAAATCTCTTCTCTACCCTCTCCAAAGCCTCTACATCTTATGCAGGTTAGCTTGTGTGAAAACGGACACAAAACAACTCTCTTTGCAAAACTAGAATAATTTTGAGTTCAATTGGAACCCTGATTGTTAATTTTTATGAAAGGGGGAGGTTTGCGAGCCTGGGAGAGCTGGAGGAGAAATTTGGGCTCCCCCCGGGGAACACGTTCAGGTACCTCCAAGTGAAGGCATTTGCCAGACGACAGGTAGCGGGGTTCCCCGCGCTCCCCGACAGGGGGGTGAGTGATAGGGTGCTATCAGGGGTCTGGGTCGGGGAGGGGAAGATCTCGGACATCTATAAGATTATGCAGGAGGTGGAGGAGGTACCAGTAGAGGAGCTGAAAGATAAGTGGGAGTTAGAGCTGGGGGAACAGATAGAGGACGGGACATGGGCAGACGCCCTGGAGAGGGTTAACTCGTCGTCGTCATGTGCGCGACTAAGTCTCATTCAATTTAAGGTACTGCATAGAGCCCACATGACGGGGACAAGGATGAGTCGGTTTTTCGGGGGTGAAGACAGGTGTATTAGATGTTCGGGAAGCCCTGCGAATCATGCACATATGTTTTGGGCATGTCCGGCACTGGAGGAGTTCTGGAAGGGGGTGGCAGGGACGGTGTCGAGAGTGGTGGGGTCCAGGGTCAAGCCAGGATGGGGACTTGCGATCTTCGGGGTTGGGGTGGAACCGGGGGTACAGGAGGCGAGGGAGGCTGGAATATTAGCCTTTGCGTCCTTGGTGGCTCGGAGGAGGATCCTGATTCAGTGGAGGGACGAAAGGCCTCCGAGTGTTAACACCTGGTTAAACGACATGGCAAACTTTATCCAATTGGAAAGGATCAAATTCGCCCTGAGAGGGTCGGTGCAGGGGTTTTCCAGGCGATGGCAACCCTTCCTAGACCTCTTGGATCAGAGATAGAAACTGAGGCCATGACAGCAGCAACCCGGGAGGGGAGGGGAGGGCGGGAGGGGGGGAGGGGGGGGGGGGGAGGGGGGAAAACGACGAAGGAAGTACGGTAGCGGCGGTGGCACGGGCAAGGCCTGCCCGAGGACGCTGCTAGAAATGATAAGTTGGTCTGACTGTCGGTTCGCCGGCGGGGGGGGAGGGGGGGGGATGCGCGGGTAGGGGGGGGGGGGGGGGGGATTCTTTTTCTCTTTCTTTTTAAGTAGGGGGGTTTGACTTTGTGTTGTTATAATTTAAATGTAAATGTAGGGGGGGTTAAAATGTTTGTATTTTGAAAAATTCAATAAAAATTATTTAAAAAAAAAAAAAAAAATTTTTATGAAAGTCAAACTGACCTGAACAGTGCGAGTGGAAGTCATGAACTTCAACTCCCGAAGGGGCCTTGGAGCTTTTGCGCGTGTGCAGACCAGGAGGGGGGGTTGCACACGTGCAGATTGGCATTTTTAAGTTCTTTGGGCCCAGTGAGACTGTGGAAGAAGAGAAATATTAAAACACGGGCCAGCAATTAGGGGTGGAGCACCATGGAAGGTTCATGTCCCAGGCAGTGGCGAGGCATGGATCCTAAAGGGGAGAAGGGACAGAGAGAGGCTCGCAAAGAAGAGTTGCAGAGAAGGATCCGGAACAGGAAAAGGTCCCAGTTCAGCTCGGTAGAGCGAAGCAAACTTCAAAGAGGAAAAGGGCTGAGAGAAACAGACTTTCAGTAAAGATAGCAACTGAAAATTGTTGACTCCGGGCTGTGAGTGGTTTAGCAAACTCCTTTGTAGTGGTGGTGTTCTTGGGACGGCCAAAGTTCTGAAATCGTGTTGGCAAGTTGGTGTTTGAGCGCATACTCTGAGCAGTTTTGGGCCCCGTATCTGAGGAAGGATGTGCTGGCCTTGGAAAGGATCCAGAGGAGATTCACAAGAATGGTCCCTGGAATGAAGAGCTTGTCGTATGAGGAACGGTTGAGGACTCTGGGTCTGTACTCAGTGGAGTTTAGAAGGATGAGGGGGGATTTTATTGAAACTTACAGGATACTGCGAGGTCTGGATAGAGTGGATGTGGAGAGGATGTTTCCACTCGTAGGAAAAACTAGTAGCAGAGGGCACAATCTCAGACTAAAGGGACGATCCTTTAAAACAGATATGAGGAGGAATTTATTCAGCCAGAGGGTGGTGAATCTGTGGAACTCTTTGCCACAGAAGGCTGTGGAGGCCAAATCACTGAGTGTCTTTAAGACAGAGATAGATAGGTTCTTGATTAATAAGAGGAATCAGAGGTTATGGGGAGAAGGCAGGAGAACGGGCATGAGAAAAGTATCAGCCTTGAATGAATGGCAGAGCAGACTCGATGAGCCGAGTAGCCTAATTCTGCTCCTATGTCTTATGGTCGTATGATCCAGGGAAATCTCCGGAGGCAAGATTGAAACCCTTCAAGGTGGGCTGTCCTTGGTGCTGTCTGAATCTGGTAATTGAAGTGGGTTAGGAGATGCCCTGAAGATCTCAGAAGGCAGTCAAAGATCGGTGACTCTATGCTGTGGGCTGCTGTTGCAAAGGTACCCCCTTGGAGTAGCAGTACTTCTGCTTGGTGTGGCAGAAGAGCTGAAGTGGTGCTTGTGATTTGATATTTGAGAGAAGAGAAGGGAATCTTGGGAATTGAAATTGAAACCGTGTTGTGGATGCTGTCCGGGTTGGAGCGACGTTTGGAGAGAATGCCCAGGCTAGATCCTCGAAGATGAAGACTGGAATCCCTCGTGAGAGAGACAGAGTTACGGAGAGATTGGTTGACTCACAGTGTTTATTGACATCGGGTGGGTTAATGAGAAATGCATTGCCTCTGTTGTGGTCACATCTGTCATTTATAGGCAGCACAGTAGGGCAGTGGCTGGCATAGTTGCTTCACAGCGCCAGGGTCCCAGGTTCGATTCCCCGCTGGGTCACTGTCTGTGCGGAGTCTGCACGTTCTCCCCGTGTCTGCGTGGGTTTCCGCCGGGTGCTCCGGTTTCCTCCCACAGTCTGGAAAGATGTGCTTGTTAGGTGAATTGGACATTCTGAACTCTCCCTCTGTGTACCCGAACAGGCACCGGAATGTGACGACTAGGGGCTTTTCTCAGTAATTTCATTTCAGTGTAAACCTACTTGTGACAATAAAGATTATTATTACTATTATGCAATGTGGTGTGTTCGAAGACAATTTGCCTTTTAATTCACACATACCTCATATTAATTCTGAATGTAAAAGTACCAGATACTGCATATTGTAAATTCTAAATCTATTTGATCTTGTATATTTGTTTGTTCCAAATCAATGGAATCACGTGGCTTTATTCACTGAGCAAGTGTCTTGAATCCCAAACTTTTTCTACTTTAAACATCCTAATCTTCCCAACAAATACACAAATTCTGAAATGGCGAGTTAGGAATGCGCCTTTTGGTTCCTCGAGCCTGCACCAACATGAGGGTCTGGACCAGGATGATAACATAATTGCACGCAAAGCCAATCTAATATTCCCTGTATCCCAACACCCCCCCCCCCCCACCGGATGATAAAATGGTAAAATTCCGCAGTTAGTTAATTATCTGACAGCGTGCATGTGCATGACCCGGACCAAGACTCCTGATACAAAGGTAGTTCGGAGGCTACTTTTTGCCCTTTCTTGTGAGAAACTTGATGCACAATCAATTCCACAAAAGAATTAGATTGATTGGTACAACTGTGGCTTTATTACAGTCAGATGCGTGGCCTCTTGCTGCAGCTGGCAAAATGGCTGATCAGGAGGAGGTCATGCATATTTATACGGCTCCTTGTGGGCGGAGCTAGCTGGCAGGGGCTACCGGTAAACCTGTAGTGCAGGTCCTACCTTACATCCCCTAATACAGGTGCACACAGTGGATCACCACAAAACTCTTGATCTTAGTTTTCTGTCTCTTCACATAGGTAAAGGTATGATCAAGAACTGAGGGCAAAATCCATCTGTCCTGGCTATATGGCACGGTCCTTCGTAGGTTATCTATTTCTCATTCAGTTCATGGACTGTTGTGAACAAATACCAATGTTGCGGTATTAGACAAACAGGAGAGAACACAATGAGGTTTTTGGGTGCAAAAAAGATCCTTTAACACCAGAGGCCACGGCTTAAATGTTGCGTGATTAGAAGAAGCTTATTTTCATCAGTTGGAACAACTTCAATTCAGTTCTCAGTTACCAGGAAACTGTTCTTTATAAATCTTAGTGCTGATCGAGGTGAAGGATGTAAATCTCGGTGAATGGAACTCTTTCATTACAGCCTTTCAGAATACATCAACCTTCAGCAGTCCTGGATCAGCAGATGCAGCTCTCTCCATGTCTCCCCATCTTTAAAGATTACAAACAACATCTTTCTGCACCATATGAAATTACGTCCTCATTTTCCACAGCAGGCCTCTCTGAATGAGATTAATTTGTGCCAAATTCTGTGTTGATCTGTGCCAGGAACCGGATGGATTAATTTGTGCCAAATTCTGTGTTGATCTGTGCCAGGAACCGGATGGAGATTTCTTTTTTTCAAAATAAATTTTAGAGTACCCAATTCATTTTTCCAATTAAGGGGCAATTTAGTGTGCCCAATTCACCTAGCCTGCACATCTTTGGGTTGTGGGGGCGAAATCCACGCAAACACGGGGAGAATGTGCAAATTCCACACGGACAGTGACCCAGAGCCGGGATCGAACCTGGGACCTCAGCGCCGTGAGACTGCAGTGCCACCACTGCGCCACCGTGCTGCCCTCGGCTGGAGATTTCTTAATTAATTTCACACACCATTACGGACAGGGGAGAAATTCCCCTTTTTCACCACTGCTCCACCGATTGAAGACAGTGATAGCTGGGACTTTCCGCCCCTTCTGGGGGGTGATTGGGAGTGTCGGGGGAGTGGTGCTGAGGTGGGGGAGTTTGGGGCGGTGTGTCGTGGCAGGTAGGTATTGAAAATGTTGTGGAAATTGCTTTCACCGTGTTGTAAAATAATGCAGTTTGTGATTGGGATATTAAGCCTCCAATGGCCAGCTGGGTTTCCCAGTATGCAAAATTGGAAATGTTTTTAGCATGATTTGAAATGTCATGCACACTCCGTAAAAGGGGTGTGCCAGGCTGAATCTATAGACCAGGTCAGTGTGTAATCATGCCAATGTCTTTCACAACACTACAAAAGCATTGTGCATGTGGCAAGCTGCACGTTTCTCAGGACTTGAGGTTGGTTCTCCCACCTCGTGCAGTGCTCCCAGCACCAAGGAACCTGCATCAGGCTCAGCTGCCAACAGCCCTTTGCTCTCGGAGTAGAGGAGCAAGTGGGAGTGAAGCAGTTAGCTGGAAGGCTCAGATAACCTGACACCGGGAATGGGGTACTCAGGCAGCGACAACATATGTGGCTGAAAGGCTGAGGGGGAAATGGGGTATTTGAACTGTTGCACAATGGGGCTGAAAGGGCCCTGTTAGGAGACCTATTTGGAATAAGGTATAGGTTTAATTGGGTTTAATTTCATGTTTCTGTGCCTAGAAGGGCAAAACCTATAGTTATATTCATTCTGGGGGTTGGTTAAGTTGCAACTGTGATTCTACTGTGCTCAGAGAGGACTACAGCTTGAAGGGTAAATAAACCAGCAGTGGTTGCTTAGCAACTAGGGTCTTGTAAGGTAGTGATGCTTTTAAGTATTCGTTGAGATAATTTGATGGCATTTGAAGATAGGCAGTGAGAGAAAAACAGCTCTCAGAGCTGTTCTAGAAGGTGAGAGAGGGAAAATGTCTCTCAGCTTTGCTAGAAGAAAAGCCAGAAAGGGCAGCATGGTGGCCTAGTGGTTAGCACAACCGCCTCACGGCGCTGAGGTCCCAGGTTCGATCCCGGCTCTGGGTCACTGTCCGTGTGGAGTTTGCACGTTCTCCCCGTGTCTGCGTGGGTTTCGCCCCCACAACCCAAAAATGTGCAGAGTAGGTGGATTGGCCACGCTAAATTGCCCCTTAATTGGAAAAAATAATTGGCTAATCTAAACTTATAAAAAAAAAATACTTAAAAAGAAAAGCCAGATCATGGAGTACTGGTTACGAAAACAAGTGCTGAGATCTGAGGAGTAGCAAGTTAAGGAAATTAGAGAAATTGTGAGAAGTTTTCATAGAGAATGATATTAAAGGGACTAGAACAGAGAATAGTTCAGTAAAGACAGACAATGCTGAGAAGATGGCTGAGATAGAACATAGAACATAAAACAGTACAGCACAGAACAGGCCCTTCGGCCCTCGATGTGCCGAGCATTGTCCGAAACCAAGATCAAGCTATTCCACTCCCTGTCATTGGTTTATAAGATGATGAGGGAGATAGATAGAGAGGATGTTCAGAAACTATTTTCTCGGATGGATGTAGCTGTTATAAGGGGGCATAACTATAAGGTTCAGGGTGGTAGATATATGAGGGATGTCCGAGGTAGGTTCTTTACTCAGAAAGTGGTTAGGGTGTGGAGTGGACTGCCTGCTGTGATAGTTGGCAGAAAGATAGCTGAAACAAATTTCAGGTTTGAGAGATGTTACTACAGCCTGTGGAATGTGAGTTGAAATAACTATGGAAATCGGTGGCTGGATCTCGGAGTTTGTGTAAAAGCAGTTAAGACAAAAAAAATCTAAAAGCTCAGGGTGTAAAACCTTGGGCTGGATTTACTGTTAGAAGTTGAGCAGAAGCTTTGTTTAAAAGTGTCATTTGGAAAACCTGGTCTGGAGTTTGGAATTCAAACTGCTACGGGAAAGCAGAATTATGAGAAAAGATATTAAAGCGTATTTTTGGGAGTGGATTTTGGAAACACTCATCATCTGGGAGGATTCATAGAATCATAGAATCCCTAAAGTGCAGAAGGAGGCCATTCGGCCCATTGAGTCTGCATTGGCCGTTGGAAAGAGCACCCTACCTAAGTCATGACCCCACCCTATCCCCATAATTGCCCAACTTCAGGTACAGTAAGAAGCCTTACAACACCAGGTTAAAGTCCAACAAGTTTATTTGGAATCACTAGCTTTCGGTGCATAGGTCCTTCATCAGGTGAATCACCTGAAGGAGCTACGCTCCACAAGCTAGTGATTCCAAATAAACTTGTTGGACTTTAGCCTGGTGTTGTAAAATTTCTTACTGTGTCCACCCTAGTCCAACGCCGGCATCTCCACATCACTAGCACAGCACTAACACTGTTTAGCACAGGGCTAAATCACTGGCTTTGAAAGCAGACCAAGGCAGGCCAGCAGCACGGTTCGATCCTGTACCAGCCTCCCTGAACAGGCGCCGGAATGTGGCGACTAGGGGCTTTTCACAGTCACTTCATTTGAAGCCTACTTGTGACAATAAGCGATTTTCATTTCACTAATTTTATCACAACTTCAGGTAGACAATATACATGGTTAGAAAGAATTATGGGCGGCACAGTAGTACAGTGGTTAGCACTGTTGCTTCACAGCGCCAGGGACTCGGGTTCGATTCCAGGCTTGGGTCACTGTCTGTGCAGAGTCTGCATGTTCTCCCTGTGTCTGCATGGTTTCCTCCAGGTGCTCTGGTTTCCTGTCACAAGTCCCGAAAGACGCGCTGTCAGGTGAATTGGACATTCTGAATTCTCCCTCTGTGTACCCGAAAAGGCGCCGGACTGGGCAACGAGGGGATTTTCACAGTAACTTCATTGCAGTGTTAATGTAAGCCTACTTATAACAATAATAAAGATTATTATTATTGTTATTATTATTACAATAACCGAGTAACTCTACCTAAACCTTTGGACGCTAAAGGGAATTTACCAT
Source organism: Scyliorhinus canicula (assembly GCF_902713615.1). Taxonomy (NCBI): domain Eukaryota; kingdom Metazoa; phylum Chordata; class Chondrichthyes; order Carcharhiniformes; family Scyliorhinidae; genus Scyliorhinus; species Scyliorhinus canicula. The sequence continues at coordinate 30,808,720 of NC_052159.1, forward strand.
GGCCAATCCACTTAACCTGCACATCTTTGGACTGTGTGAGGAAACTGGAGCACCTGGAGGAAACCCACACAGACATGGGGAGAAAGTGCAAACTTCACACAGACAGAGGCTGGACCTGTGAGGCAGTAGCGCTAACCACTGTGCCGTCCTGAGGATGAGATTCTGAGGAGAAATTCACAGACACTAACTTGGGTTCAGAGCGGACTGAGTGTATTTGACCACAGTCAACCTGTGTGTGCTTAAAGGGAACTTTGTGTCAATGAGAGCATTGTAGATTAAGGTGTACTTTGCACTCTGTGTTAATCATAAAACCTCTCTGTCATTGTTACGCTAAAAGTAAATTATATCATAATACAATTTTTTCATGTTTAATAAAAGTTTTTTTCTTGTTGTTAAAACTAATTAGCAGTCCAATTATTCTGTTCCTTCATGTCATATAATAAAAATAAAAGTTACTGTCTTTTGAGCCAGTGTTCCGTTCTGGGATCATCCCGTCCAGATATCCCATTAACTATGATCATAACATCCCAACTCGGGGAGTAGGGTATTGGAGTAGCGGCAGCACAGGAGACTGCAGACTTCGGGCCGCACTGAGGGTGAGGGGGGTAAGAGGCAGCTCACACATGACTGGGGTGCTGTGGGAAGCAGGGGAGAGGTGCGGCAGAGCATTTCCAGATTTCACTCTGCCAGAGGCCTCAAGAAGTGGAGGGGCAAGGCCCACCTAGGTATTCGGTGTATATTTGATCACTATGAGGTCCTTGTTTCCAGTGTAAGAATTGAGAGGCCATTGAGTGAGGGAAACCTCAAAATCATGCTTCACCAGGACATTGGGATAGATTTTCACACTCACAAAGAGAGCTGCCAAGCTGGTCTGGCACTGAGGCCTCAGCACCATCACACACATAAAGCTTACATGGTCCTGATCCTTTGAAGAATGGCGAGTTCTCAGGAGAATGGGGTGCTCAATGGAGTAGGTTGCCCCAGAATCAGACATCTGAATGTGCTGCCTCTTCCAGCATCTCTCACACATCCCAGTCACGACGGATGCCTGTAAGAAACAGCAGCTGATCCACTATCCTTGTTGGACTCATCACTTCACACCTTCACTGTGACTAAGCTGCTCCATCAGATCCAACAGCAGCAACTCCGCAACACTCTCTGTGTCACATCGAGAATCTGACTGAGAGGCATCATTCTGGCCAAAGCTGCTGAGGACCAAATGCAGACAACCATTTCGTAATGATTGAGTCCTCCATGACTCCTTCTTCACAATTGTGTATTTGGTTTGACACTGATGGATGGTGGCCTGCATTCCTCCTCAACATTTACATGGATGTGGACCACATGAGAATAATGGAATTCTAAGAGCTGCCTGCCACACAACACAATGCCTCCTCTTGAGCGAAGACAAGTCCAACAGCATGGCTGAGCCTGGGGACCTGCAGAAGGCTCAGACATCCTGAGGTCCTCAAGGTTGCCTTAACCTCAGAAAAGGGAGCACACGTCAGCTTCACAAATCATGGAGTTGTTCTCTGGTCCGACAGCTGCATTTTCCTGGGTGGCGTGCCCTCGCCGGCAGCGGGATTCTCCGCTGATGCCACGTGCCAATTGGATTTCCCATTGTAGCCACCCCACATCGCCGGGAAATCCGCGGGCGTGGGTGCGCTGCACTGGAGAATACCTCCGGCAGAGAATCCAGCCCTATTCCTCCTATCCAACTGATTCTTGTGGAATAGTTTAAAGCCACCACTGTGCTCCCAGAGCTTGATCAGTGTCTTCCTTCATGCCCGATAAACTTCAAAGCCATTTGCAATCACCATCATCAACCTCAGCAAGTGTTGAGGTGAAACTGGACACAATGCTGCATCCCTATATTGTGAATGCACATTCCAGCTGCTAGACAGACAACTCACCCCCTCAAGGATATAGGCATTCACTGAATAACCATAATGTGACTGAGAGGGGCATGGTCTTGGCATCTTGGAGGTGGCAAGATCCTCACATTTATTAGTGAACTGAACGGCTTCCGTGGACTGGGATGTGCTGAGCAGTCGCACATAAGGTGGCTCTCCTCCGAAGGACTAGAAAATAAGCACTTTTAGTCAATATTAGTCTGTAAAAACAGGTCTAAAACATCCCCTCACCCTCAACAACACAAAGACCAACAGAAATGCCAGGAAGCATCAGTACCAGAGGCCGGAGAGAATCCAGAAACGCCAATAAAGGACAGGAGCAGCGAGCGAGCAGGTCAGCAGACCCATGAGGGGGTGGGGGAGGTTGGGGGGGGGGGGGGGCATCCCAAGAGAGGGAGACCAGCGACCCGTAAAACAAGCTCCCCCCACCAACAGAAAGGTGGTTGAGAGACTTTCCTTATGAGGGAACTGAAGGAACTGAAAGAGGAGATATAAAAACTGAAATCAAGGCGGCGGTCAAGGTGGCGTGATGAAAGCTCTGGCCACCATGCAGATGGCTCTCGACAAAATGGGAAAGAGATTAGAGGCTCAGGGGAACACGATAAAGGAACTGAAGAAAGCCTTGATGGACCAGAGTGAAAAAATCACCGCCCTGGAGGCTGAAACAAAGAGGTTGGTGGTGACTCAGGGGAACCTGAAAGGGAAGGTGGAGGACAAGTAGAACCCGGAAACGCCACAACATTAGAATAGAGGGCTTGCCAGAAGGAACTGAGGGAAGGGACCCAACAAACTACATGGCCCAGATGCTGGGGAACCTGGTGGGGAGAGGCAGCTTCTCCAACCCTCCGTAGATTGACAGGGCCTAGAGGTCACTCCAGCCGAACCCAAGCTGGGGGAGCAGCCGAGAGTGATCATCCTCAAGTTACACCGGTACCAGGAATGGTAAAGAATCCTTTGTTGGGCCAGTAAAATGAAGACTTGCAGCTGGGGGACACTGGAGCAGGGGAAACCAGGACGTTTGGGCAGACGTGACAAAACACCGGGCAGAATTTAACAGGGCAAAGTTGGCCCTGTACAAGAACACATCATCAAGTTCGGGATGCTGCACCCAGCCAGACTCTACATAACATGCCAGGGCAGGGATCATTATTTCAATGCCCCTGAAGATGCGGACGAGTTCGGCGAAAAGAATGGACTGGACAAACAACAGAGGTGACAGAGAAGGTTAAAAGACAATTTGCACGGGACTGTACCGACTCCTCGTTCTGAATCGGGGAACTAGTTCACAGAAAAGAGGGGGCAGGAGAGAGTGAGGAGGATACAGAGGGGAAACCAAACTGCGGGCATAGGAGGGGGTCAGGCTGACCACAGGAGGGGGGGGCACCACACTAGCGAGAAAGCTATGCCAGAAGGTACGAGTGGCGGGGGGGGGGGGGGGGGGGGGGGGTTGCGCAGCGTATCTCCCACCGGGGAGAGAGTGCCTAGCGAGGGGGGGAGGTGGACCACCAAGGAGGGAGGAAAACTAGGGGGCAGACAGGTGGGGGAAATAGAGGGGGGTGGCAGCTGTGGGGTAGCAGAGTAGCAGAAGGGGGGACAAGCAAAATCACAGGGGAACAAAGGGGCAGGGAGAAGGGCCCTTGACTGGATTCAACAGGTCACTCGTGGCAACAAGGAACAAGATGGCACTGCAAGCAGCCACTTTGGAGGGTGAACAAAGGGAAACCCTGGAGTGCAGGGGCTCATCTACATGACATACACACCATTGGCGGCCTTGTTGGGTGGCCCCTGGACATAGGGAAATCTCAGAGCACAGGGGCCCGGCCTCATGATGAGTACGATGACCATGGATATTTTGGATGTCCCCATAACAAAGTGAAGCCCCGGAGTGCAGGGGCGTATCCACGGGAAGTACGGTTGATCCCACAGGAGGGGGGAGACAAAAAACCCCATCAGAATAGTCACCTGGAACGTCAGGGGTCTTAATGGCCCAGTGAAAAGATCCAGAGTCTTCGGCCACCTCAAAAGTATGAAAGTCAACATAGTCTTCCTCCAAGAGACACACCTGAGGATGAAGGCCTGACTGCGGTAAGAAAGGGCTGAGTGGGACAGACGTACCATTCATGTTACGGGATGAAAGCTTGGAGGGTAGTCATACTACCTCACAAGAGGATGACATTTACTTTGAAGAGTTACGGATCCAGATGGGACACGGGTGGTCTTGGTGAATGTGCACGTGTCCAACTGGAACGACACAGAATTCATAAAGAAGACCATGGTGGAAATCTCCAGCATAAACACCCAGACTAATCATGGGAGGGGACTTTAACTGTGGACAGGACCCACTAACAGACAGGTCAAACCCCAAAATGGGGAAGATGTCAAACATGACTAGAGAACTAGGGACATTCATGGAGCAGATGGGGGCAGTGGACCCATGGAGTTCATGCACCTGGATGTTCGTAGACTCACTAGCGAGGAGCACCTTGCCTCCAACGCTAACGCAAGCCACCAAATCCAGGGGCTGGTTTAGCACAGGGCTAAATCGCTGGCTTTGAAAGCAGACCAAGGCAGGCCAGCAGCACGGTTCGATTCCCGTTCCATCCTCCCCGAACAGGGGCTTTTCACAGTCACTTCATTTGAAGCCTACTTGTGACAATAAGCGATTTTCATTTTTCATTTCAAATTGCCGATACCCAACCAAATACGGATCCTACAGACCCATTTTGATGCTCAATGCTGAGAGTATACATCTCTGTCAGTGTTACACAGAGTGTGGCCCAGCAAAGCATGTGAACTAAGTTCTCCCACAAGGAAACCTTACATGAAGGATGATGCATCACTGATGTTGGGAGTGATCTGTGAATGGCCACACAATGTTGCGCGATGGAGGCAGACCACAGAGACAAGAGGTGCAAGATAGCGAAACCTAATAATAATTACCGCTTATTGTCACAAGTAGGCTTCAATGAAGTTACTGTGAAAAGCCCCTAGTCGCCACATTCCGGCGCCTGTTCAGGGAGGCCAATACAGGAATTGGAACCCGCGCTGCTGCCTTGTTCTGCATTACAAGCCAGTGGTTTAGCCCACTGTGCTAGACAAGCCATTACCAACCTGCCATAAGTTGGGGGAGGGACTGTGGTGGCAGACTTCCTTGACAGCTAAACATCTTGTGAGAAAGAGGAAGCATACATAAAGGTAGATGTGAAATGTATTGCATTCTATTTTGTTAGAGAACCCCAAAGTGTATCATGGAGTTCACCTGACCCACGACTTTTACTAGATTGTGGTGTGGGGAGCACACGGCCCACTCTACAGGTGTGGTGCAGCAGACATCTAACAGTACTTTTTAAAGCAAAACAATGTTTATTCCATGAACTCAGTTAACCTTTTTAAAACATACAGTGAACATCTTAGCAACCATCAATTCAAATACAACCTCCAAAGAATACAACACTAAGTAATCCTTTAACTTTCCTTTAAACATCCATAAGACAAAAAAAAACCTTTTAACATAAGCACATCAGGTTTAGATTCACTACTGAGAACAGTTATCACTCTGAATTCACCAAATGATCAAGAGATAGTCTTTACATGGCAGAGAGAACAACGTTACACATTCTGTGGCTGGCTGCAGCTCCAACACTAAAACGAAACAAAAAAACACAGACACCCCCAAGCTTTTCCTCAAAGTGTAACTAAAAGCTGACAGACAGCCCAGCTCCACCCACACTCTGACACCACTGCAGTAACTTGAGCAGCCAAACATTTCTTAAAGTGACATTCTCATGACAATGTACATTAGTAAACATCATAAGCCTGTGGTTAACACTCGTGCCACCACAGTGCTCTGAATATTTTAGATTTCCTAACCTTACCGCTACATATTGGCGCTTCCCCAACACCCACAGTGGAGGTGGAGGCGGCCTGCTGACTGCTACGCCCCGTTGCCTGTGATGACTTTGGCAGGCACCCGCTGGAGAGTTGAGAGCTGGAGGGCACCAGCCTGCTGTTGGCATCCTGCTGTGGGGCAAGTGGTCCCTCGCTGGTCTGCTGGGTGGAAGTTGATTGGGTCACCCGTAAGGGATGGACACTGCTGGAGACAACTGAGGTGGATTGCTCCAGGATGCTACTGATCCTCCTCCCTACCATAACCGAGGGCCCCTGCATGAGTGCTTGAGGAGATGGGCAGCTGGAGTGAGATCGAACTGGCCCGGCCACCCTCCTCTCACTGAGCAACTGATAGATGCCACCAAGTGCTCGTGCAAGGAAGCGCTGCTCAGGCAGCAGTTCAGGACCAATGTCCTGGACCAAGTCCTCCATGACAGCACCCAACCTTCCAGTGCTGACAAAGAGTCATTGGACTCAAAACATTAGCTCTTTTCTCTCCCTACAGATGCTGCCAGACTTGCTGAGATTTTTCAGCATTTTCTCTTTCCTGCCAGTGCTGAGCTTGGTCCATCAGACTGAACGTGGATACACTCCTCTATCATTCATTTCAATCTGAGGAGTGCAGCTGACATCCCTTCCTGATATTCTCATGATTGTCGCTGCAATTGTAGTGGCATGGTGTCACAGTGGTTAGCACTGCTGCCTCACAGTTTCAATTCCGGCCTTGGGTGACTGTCTGTGTGGAGTTTGCACTTTCTCCCCGTGTCTATGGGGTTTGCTCCGGGTTTTCTGGTTTCCTCCCACAGTCCAAAACTGTGCAGGTTAGTTCGATTGGCTATGCTGAAATTGCCCCTTAGTGTTCGAAGTGTGCATGTTAGGTTGGATTATGGCGATAGAGTGGGGGGTGTGGGCCTAGGTAAGGTGCTCTTACGGATGGTCAGTCCAGACTCAATGGGCTGAATGCCCTCCATCGGCACTGTAGGGATCCAATGGACGCTAACTGATTTAGGACCGAGTCCAGAGACTTGTTATGCTGCAGAGCCATGGGCTGCAGGAGCCCTTAAGTTGCTAGTGATCCCCAATGTCCTGCCTTCACTTGCTGTGGACCAGATTGTGCGTGTGATGTGACCATCAATTCACACGAGACGGAGAGTTGACGTGAACAGTGGTTTTAATCAGCTAGAACTGTGCCTGCCTGCGACTGCACTGTAGTGAATGTCGCCTACAGGGCAGCAGATCTATGTACCTCCCCCGAGGGGGCAGAGCCAGGGGCGGAGCTCACAAGGGCACCAACATGATACAATGTAATGTAATGTAATACAATGGTCTATAGGTGGAGCCCACAAGGGCATCAACATGATACAATGTAACGTAATGTAATACAATGGCCCACAGGTGGAGCCCACAAGGGCATCAACATGATATAATGTAATGTAATGGTTGCCGTAATACATTCACCATAGCGTGCTGCTCACCAGAATGTGACCCAAGTCAGCTCTAGATCTAGGTCCCAACAAGGTGTGTGTATCTGTGCTGGTGGAGGGTGTGGGTGAGTGCTATTATGGTTCTTCAAATGCTCTGTCCTCAGGTTTTTCAGCCGAGGTGTCCTCGGAACTCGAGATTAGGGCCTGGCTTGCTAGTTTCCTTGGGCACTTTCCAGGTGTACCTGTGAAAGAGAGTACAGAACATTAGTGCCTGACCGAGGACATGATATTAGGAAAAACACTGTGTGTGGGATGAGTTATTGCAGGGTCCTCACTTGGGTGTGTGCCGCCCACTTCTCCATCACCACAGGGATGGTTCACGTCCTGCCCAGCCAGTGCAATGGCACACTCCTCAAAGGGAGTGAGGACTCTGATGTCTGCCACTCCAACCCGGCTCTGGGAACTGGGAACTGTATGTGACTTTGTCCTGCAGGCAGACAGATGGAGAGACTGTGTGCAAGGCACATGCCAAAGGAAATGAGAAAGGATGCCCAGCATGTGTGTGTGCTAAATGGAGCCATGGATGGGATGAGGACATGAGCTCTAGAGGATATGAACCTTCACTCCCTGGACACTAAGGGGCAATTTAACGTGGCCAATCCACCTAACCCGCACATTTTTGGACTGTGGGAGGAAACCAGAGCATCCAGAAGAAACCCAAAAATGTAATATCTGTTAACACCACAATAATTCAGCAAGGGCACTGCAAAATGTACTCCCGAATATATACACTAGGGTTTTTCACAGTACCTTCATGTAAGCCTACTTGAAAATGAAAAATGAAATGAAAATGAAAATGAAAATCGCTTATTGTCACGAGTAGGCTTCAATGAAGTTACTGTGAAAAGCCCCTAGTCGCCACATTCCTGCACCTGTCCGGGGAGGCTGGTACGGGAATCGAACCGTGCTGCTGGCCTGCTTGGTCTGCTTTAAAAGCCAGCAATTTAGCCAAGTGAGCTAAACCAGCCCCTACTTGTGACACTAATAAAGATTATTATTATTATAAACGTGTTTATGCTGGAAACGGTTAAGTCACTGCTGATTTCCTCCTCTTCATTTGATCTCACTTTGGTTCTAATTATCTCTGGCAGTGAAATTATTCTCACAACAAGATACGAAGCATTTGAAATAATATTGGGTAAGACATTTACCATGTTCCTTGTATGGTGGTATTTCAGATATTCAAAACAGCGTTTAAAATTTTCATTATATGTTGCCAAGTTAGACACAACACATGTATCTTTGACTCCATATGCTCTTAATTCTCTCAAGAATAATAAGATTTCCAATTCCCACGGCACTGAAAGATAACCATATTGTGCTGTTTTGTCCTCGACTGCAAGTAAATGCTGCATAATTAGTAAAAATAATGATAGAAATCTGGGTTTAAAAAAACTCTTCTTTCCAGAAAAAGTGAAATCTATAATTAGAGGTGTTTAAATTACTGTTGCTTAAAATTGAGGCCCTTGTTATATCATTGGCTGGGATTTGACAGAGGTGGTGGTGCCACCCACCAACTGCAAGGTTGGGGAGAGAGGCTATCTGCATCTGCCCTGGAAGCCACAGGCCAATTTTACATTTTTCAGCCAATCAATTGCCTGAATCTGTGCCTTGGCCAATGTTCCAGTCGCCCAAACCAGGGACTGTGGAATAAAAACAGACAATGCTGGGAATTTTCAGGAGGTCAGGCATCAATTGTGGAGAGAGAAATAACTTCATCAGAACGACAATGGAGCAGACCAGGAGGGCAGGTAAATGGGATTGGGGCTCACATCAGTTAGCGAGGGTGGGGGACGGTGGGGAAAAACCATGAGGGAAAGGGGTGGGTCTTTGCTGATGATCTGACTCTACGTGAGCCACAACTGCTCGGTCACGAGGTACACATCCCATGGAGCCCGCAGGGGGGTAACCAGGTTTTTACTCACGAAGGTAAAAACAAATTACTGCGGATGCTGGAATCCGAAACAAAAACTGAAAATACTGGACAATCTCAGCAGATCTGACAGCGTCTGTGGAGAGAGAAGGGCACCAATGCATAGAGTTTGAACGACTCTTTATCAGAGCTGACACAGCTTTGACAAAGAGTCAACCAGACTTGAATCATTACCTCAGTTTTTGCTGGATTATCCCTGCTTCTTTTCTTAAACAAGGGAATAACATTGGCTTATCTCCAGTCCTCTGGAACCTCGCGTGTGGTCAAAGAGGATGTGAAGATATCTGTTAAAGCCCCAGCTATTTCTCCCCTTGCTTCCCGCAGTAACCTGGCATAGATCCCATCCGGCCCTGGGGACGTGTCTACCTTAATGCAATTTAAGATATAGTGATGTTCTCAAGAGCGTTCACACACCTATCCCTGATCTCAACATCCGTCATGTCCTCCCTGGTGAATACCGATACAAAGTACTCATTAAGGATTTCACCCACTTCCTGTGGTTCCATGGGTAACTTCCTTTCAGTGTCCTTGAGTGAGACTACTCTCTCTCTTGTTACCCTCTTGCTCTGAATATATGCATAAAAAGCCTTGGGATTCTCCTTGGCCATGTTTGCTACAGATATTTCATAGCCCCTTTTAGCCCTCCTAATTCCACGTTTAAGTTCCTTCCTACTTCCACTTAACTCAAGGGAGATCAGTTTTTAGATGCCTAGACTTATCATATGTTTCCTTTTTCCTTTTGACTAAGCTTATCATCCATGGTTCCCAAATCTTGCCATTTCTATCCTTCATTTTTGTGGGACATGCTTGTCCTGCACTTCAATCAATTGGCCTTTAAAAGTCTCCCACATGCCTGATGTGGATTAGCCCTCAAATAGTGCAGCCAATCCACATTCCCCAACTCATGTCTAATTTGGATGTAATTGGCCCTCGCTCTATTAAGCACCCTCACCCGTGGGCTACTCTTGTCCTTATCCATGACTACTCGAAATCTTCTGGAATTATGGTCACTAAACCCAAAATGCTCCCCCACTGAAACAACAATCACCTGGCCTGGCTCATTCCCCAATACCAAGTCTTGTATGGCACCCTCCCTGGTTGGATTGTCAACATGCTGTATCAAAAAGCTCTCCTGGACACATCTAACAAATTGCTCTCCATCCAAGACCCTGGCTCTATGGGATTCCCGTTCAATACGGCGAAAGTTAAAGTTACCCATCACAACTCCCCCCTGCTATTTTCACACCTTTTCAGTATCTGACTGCACAACTGCTACTGTCTCCTGCGGGCTGTTGGAAGGTGTATAGTACACTCCCAACATTGTGATTTCACCCTTCTTATTCCTGAGCTCCACCCATAATACCTCACTACAAGATCCCTCCAATGTGTCCTTCGTCAACACAGCTTTGACCTCCTTCCTAATGAGCAATGCAACTTTCCCATCTCTTTTGTTTCCCTTTCTGTCCTGTCTAAAACAACGATATCCTGGAATGTTGAGTTGCCAGTCTTGTCCCTCCTTTAACCATGTCTCCGCAATTGCAAGTACATCACAGTCTCATGCAGTAATCCAGGCTCTCAGTTCACATGTCTTACCTGTTATACTTCTTTCATTGAAGCAAATGCAGTCCAGACCTACATGAATCCCAGGTCCCGGTTGAGGCCACACTCATGTGTGCGGAACTTGGCTATAAGTTTCTGCGCGGCGATTCTGCGTTGTCGCGTGTCCTGAAGGGACCTGGAATTCAACCGGGACCTGGGATTCATGTTGCATTACATTCATCCCCCACCATCTGGCCTGGGCTTGTGAAATCCTACCAACTGTCCTGGCTTGAGACAATCACACCTCTTTAACTTGGGGTTACCCCATCTCTGGATCTAAAAAGACTTAATTACCTGCAAATGCTCGCATTCTAAGCATTGTCTTGCATCTTTGAATTTGTCTATATATATGTTTCTGGAACATACCTCTTCATTCACCTGAGGAAGGAGCAGTGCTCCGAAAGCTAGTGTTTGAAACAAACCTGTTGGACATTGACCTGGTGTTGTAAGACTTCTTACTCTGCTCACCCCAGTCCAATGCCGGCATCTACACACTATAATGAAATATGCAGCAGCTCACAGAATTTCTGGAGAGAGCAGGTCCTTTTCCTCTAAGTATCCAGGCCAAACTCTGCTTTCCTTAGGTCACTAGAAATCATCCCATTCAGGCAGGATCGTATCACCATCTATTACTGGGCAGAATACGGCTTTTGGCCAATTCATTAGCCACTAGCCAACCAATCGAACCCAGTCTCACCCCATCTCTCAGTTGCCGAGAAATCTGCGTCTTCCTGTCCAAAGCTGGCAGCACCATAGACTATGTTGCAATTGCTTCTCTCTGCTGCTGGACTTAATGATACATTTCAATTAAACATCCATGGAACAAAATGATAATGGCAAAAAAATAAAGGAAGGGGAAATAAAGGAATCATTGGAAAGGACCCTTATCCTGTCTTTTCCTATTAAGATTTGAAGATTTCAATCAGATCACCCCTTAATAGACTAAGTTCTGGAAAAAACAGGCCGTACTGGTATAATCTCTCCTCATAACATAACCCCTGTAGTCCAGGTATCATTCTTGTAAACCTATCTTGCACTCCCTTGAGGGCCAAAATATCCTTCAACGGTGTGGTGCCTAGGTCTGCTCACAGTTCTCCAAGTGAAGTCTAACCAGGGTTTCGTACAGCTGTAGCATACCTTCTGCGTCCTTATACTCCAGTCCTCTAGATATAAAAGCCAGAATTCAATTAGTCTTCTTGATTACTTTCTGCATTTGTTCGGGTCATTTTAAAGATGCACCTGAACTGCCAGGTCTCTTTGGACAGCTGCTGAATTTGGCGTTACACGATCTAGAAAGTACCCTGATCTGTCCTTTTTTGGGCCACAATGGATAACCTCACATTTGCCTACATTGAAATCCATCTGCCACAGTTACCCATTCACCTAGTCTACAATTAACCTGTACAGAATTAGAGCTGTTACAGGAACCAGCTCAACATTAATCCCAGATTCCAATGGATTGGCTTCTCTCCGTTTTTCTGAGTCGTGAGGTCAAAAGGCGCTTCCCTCAGTTTCCAGAGAATTTCCAAACTGAGGCCCAGCAGTAATTTTCTCTGAGGTACATCTTCCTCCTGGTCATGCCTGGGCAACTTTTCTGACATCTTTAGGCTGCCACAGGATCCAGATCTTCATCCCGAGACTTCTTTCCTCCTGAATTCTGCCTCGGTGTATCGCAGAACCTCTTCTCTCCGCTGACCACACCACCTTAGCCTTTGCTTCTTTCGTTGAGAGTTCTAGCTCTTTTTCCTATTCAAAGATGTGGAGACTGAAAGGCCATAGAATCCCTACAGTGTAGAAGGAGGCTACTTGGCCCATCAAGTCTGATCCGACACTTGAAATGAGCACACTACCAAGGCCCACTACCCTGCACTATCCCTGTAAATGCACTGTGGTGAATGTATTCACCATAAATGCATGCATGATACCATAACCTGTGACCTATGACCTGGAAGTAGTGATATGAACTGCTTCCAGGTACTGTACTGTAACCCCGGTATGGCTCCGCCTCTGGCTCTGCCCACACCGGGGCAGAAATAGGCCGGCCTCTTGTGGGCGGCATTCATCTGTACTCCTGACTCTGGCTAGGCAATTTCATGACTAATAAAGCCTTGTGTTCACTCACTCTCTCTGCCTCTTGGTGAATTGAAGGTATATCACGCATCTAACCCTTGGACACTAAAGAACAATTTGGCGTGGCCAATCCACCTAAACTGCACATCTTTGGATTATGGGAGGAAACCGGAACACCCGGAGCAAACCCATTCAGAATGTTCAAACTCCACCCAGACAGTCACCCAAGGTCAGATCGAACCCAGATCCCTGGTGCTGTGAGGCAGCAATGTTAGCTACCATTAAACAGTCCAGCTTTTGCCTATGTTTTCAACTGTGAATAATTTTCACTTTTCTCACAGTAACTCTCAACCTGTGCCTCATCCACAAAGCAATCAAGGTACCAAGACTTGTTGTTGGGCAGAACTCAGATCACAAGACCATCTTCATTATTCCATTTTACCTTGAGTTAAAGGAGCAATCCCAAAAAATAATCACCTTATTAAACCTCACATTTAACAGTACAAAGACCTTCAATGTTCCATTCAAAATACATGCCCTAAAGTTGCACTTTATGAATATTAACATTTCACATTCATTTGTTTGCTATTTTAAGTTTGAAATAAATGGGTAAGCTCTAAAATAGCAAGCAAAGGAAGTGCAAATGCTCACATTCATACTATTATTTCCAAGTTCTGATCCTGAGTGGTTCAATCTGTCTATATTCATTTGTTATAATGTAGGTTTTATATGTGCATGGCCAGAGTTCCATGCACGGCATGTGCGTGCGATGGGTCGGCCCGGAATCAGACGTGAAATGCATTTCCACTCACGATCGCCGCTGAAACGTAATTTCATGCTGGCTGGCCAATTAACTGGCAGCCAGCGTGAAACGAGTGCTGAAAGAGGCTCGGCGCTGCTGAGGTGTGGGATGGTGGCAGGGGGTCAGGCACCCAGCTCCATGAAGGCTGACAGCTATTGTGGAGCTGTCTCAGGGAGCTGCACTAGTGTTCCAATGCAATTTGCACAAATATTGCCTCAAACTCTCTGTAATGCAAATTCAAGCAACTGACAGCGTAGCTCATAACACCTCAACCCTCAAACATCTACTTGTATTATATCCCGGACATTTTTTCCGCCCATGAAAGTGTGAAGGTTACCTCGCCGATTGGCCCATCACCCAACCCTAAAAGCATATGTGTCATATCTTTTTATTAATACAGTAAAAAAAATTTATACAAGGCCAAACGGTACAAACACTAATTTTGCGTTGGAGAAACAGGGTATCCTCCACTCAATACCAACGTACGGGGAGTGGGGGAGGAGACTCTGCTCATTAAAAGAGTTCACAACACATTTGTACAAAAAACAAACGGTACAAGCGCTAAACTTTGCGCTGAAGAGACCAGATATCCTCACCTCTGTACCAACAGAAGGGAAAGGAAGGAGGGATGTGGTGGGGAGAGCGGGGAAAGGAGGATGGTGGGGAGGGAGGGAGTTGGGGTGTTGGTGGAGGGGGGCCCAATAGGGCACTGCCTGAACTATCTATGGAGGCAGAATAACAAAAGAGCCTTCAATTATGATGTGCCAGATTCCAGGAGTCCCCCAGAGGGGGTGAGGGGCGACACAGCGTCAGGCACGAGTGAGCCCTGCACCCCACTGCAGAGAGCCTCATGTGCACCCTCCGCTCCTGACACTGGGTGGCTGACAGCCTTTGGACAGCCACCCTCCGGGCCCAAGTCCTCCACCACACTGAGTGTGGCAGGCAACTCGGGACCATCAACCAACGTAAAATCTCAAGTAATTGCTTCCTTAATGGACCTTAATGGACACAGCTCCAGGGTCCCAGGTTCGATTCCAGCTTGGGTCACTGTCTGTGCGGAGTCTGCACATCCTCCCCGTGTGTGTGTGGGTTTCCTCCGGGTGCTCTGGTTTCCTCCCACAGTCCAAAGATGTGCAAGTTAGGTGGATTGGACATGATAAATTGCCCTTAGTATCCAAAATTGCCCTTAGTGTTGGGTGGGGTTACTGGGTTATGGGGATAGGGTGGAGGTGTTAACCTTGGGTAGGGTGCCCTTTCCAGGAGCCGGTGCAGACTCGATGGGCCGAATGGCCTCCTTCTGCACTGTAAATTCTATGATCTGTGACTTAATTCCCCGTTTAATTGTCGCCAGGTGCAACTCAAACCCATGCAGGTACCTGCCAACAGTACAATTGCGCACAATGTGAAGCTGTCGGGACGTGTGCCTGGTGTCTTCTCACGATATTTCATGCGGTTTTAGGTCGGGCGCGCACCCACTCATTTAATGTCAAATTCTGGCCCAGTTGGGCTCCATGATGGGCACAAAACCTCTGAGCCCTAATTTGGGTACCGTGCCGGGCAAGAAACCCTGCGCGAGTTACCTGACTTGCTCAGCCTGGCACCATCTGGATCTCGCCCTTACTGGCCGTGATCCAGATCTTCATATTTAAATGGGCCCAGTGCTGGGACTCACCAGCCACTCCTGGGAGACCTCGCCAGGGCATCGTTTAGTACTGATCCATACAAACATGGACCAGTTGTGACAGCACCTGGGCACTTTGGCACTGCCAACCTGGCAGCCTGAGTGACATCCTGACACTGCCGTGGTGCCCAGTTTGGAACTGCCAGGGGCACTACCAGTGCCCAGGTGCCAGGTTGGCACTGTCAGGGGTCAGGCCAAGGGGGGCATTGCCAGGTAGAGGAAGGGTGAGGGAGGTTCCTGGGGGCCTCCCAAAAGTTGGGTGAATGGGTAATGGAATCAAAAAAGGTGGGGGAGGGTGCTTGAAAGGGGAGGGGGAAGATTGGGGTTGCCGGGCATCATGGCGCCCCGATCTGCGAGGAGCCTTTCCAGCTGGCGAGCTAAATCCCCCAAATGCACCCTCGGAGAGGAGAAACTCTCCAAGGCAAAAAACAATGGTGAACTGTTGTTGGATAGCGGGCGTGTCCCGGCGTTGCAGCCATAAACACCCTGCCAAATGTGCCATTCAGCAGACTTTAACTTGAATTTGCTGAACTGTGCCCATTATACCTACAGGTTAATGTTTTTTTATACAGGTTAATCTAGTTGAAAACAAAACATTATCAGAAGGGTTAATTTCATCTGAAAGATAATGAGTGCTCTTGATTACCCTATGAAAGATTTCAGCAAAACTTTTCTGACGTCAGGTTTACATTCTGTAAATTATCTTGTAATATATATAAACAATGTATAGACCATACAAGAGATGTACACTTCCAGGCCCAGGAACATGTGGTGTTCATGAGCGAGATGTATACCACAACACAGCTGCTGATTCTGTCTATAATATTGGACAAAATAGCACTGGCACCTCTACCGAGAGCACAGCTTCACCACGATCTCATATATCAACCCTTCCACGATGATGGGTTACACTGTGGCTAGCGTACAGTTTACATTGTATCAGAGCTGACATTATAAACTAAATGAGACTTCAGTGCCGGATGCTTGTTCTGCATTTGCTCTGTGTCGGATTAGAATTTGATGCAAACCGGCCGTGTACGGTGAGACAGAGTACAATTAAAATTGAAATATAACCAATAAACTGTCAATGGCGAGCACCTTCAAACGCGCTTGTTATCAAAGAAGAATATCAGAATCAAATTCATGGGGTAAAATGATTTGATTGCCTTTTCAGTAAGTGTATAAGTAAGAGTTGCCACTTCAGAACAATTTCTGTTATATGAAGAGAGCAAATCCTGTTTTTTTGCCGTCTATGCCTTGTTATATCCCTGGGTGGAATCCATGTCCCCAAATGGCAAAAAACAAACAATTGTTGATGGCCGCTGGGTCTTTCCCAAATGATTGAACCAGGAAAACAGCTAGAATAAAATAGCCGCTGGAACTGCTGGAAACATTGGGTAGGATTTTCCAGCCCTTCCTGCTGGCGGGATCTTCCGGTCCTGCTAAAGATGACCAACCCACCCCCCCCCACCCACCCCGCAGTGACCCATACAAAATGTTGTCGACATTGATGGAAAAACACGCTGGGGAGGGGCTCGAAAGACCCATCCAATATCTCCAAGCATAAAATCAGAGAATCGCACAGCAGAGAAGGAGGCTATTCGGCCCATCGTGTCTGTGCAGCTCTTTGTAAGAGTTGTTTGCACAATGCTGGTGCTACTATAGTGTCTACAGGCACCAAGGAATGACCTTATCACATCATGGAGATGGCAGCAGACAGCTTTTCAGTCTGCTCTGTAATGCACAGGAACTATGCCACCACATTACTGGTCAACTCAACTGCTAAGAAATTCGTAAATGTTTTATTTCTGGTAAGTACATAAAAACAGAGAAGAATAAGACTTTTAAAAAAAATCTACTGGAAATTAGTTCAGAGCTGGGCTCAAAATCCTAAATGTGGGTGGTTGGTTCTGCTTTGACAATGAAATCCCTCGTGAAGGGCCTTTACCCGTCGCCTAAAAGTTTAAAAAGAGCAGGAAGGAAAACCAGACAAATATCAAAAGTAACTCTCAGACGTTAGGCTCGGTTTAAAATGTTTCTGCCCAACCTAATACGCACACCACAAGCATAAAATCTTTCATTCGGTAGCATAATAGATCATCACCATGGAATGCAACCAATTCTTGCTCTTTGCATTCAAAACATTTGTTGACATATCTAAGAGTGGTTCGCTGGTGCAGTTTGATTAATACAGCTGAACATCAGTTTATCACAAAAGAAAGCATTTCCTTCAAAGGCCGGACTTTACAAATTCCCAGGTTTCCAACCTCGCCTGACAAAACAGTTGACGGTAAATCCACCCCCGCATGTCATTTTCAACTCTGTCCTCCTCACACTTTACAATATTTTCAAGTTTCTTATCAAACGCAAACTTTGAATTTGTCCCATTCACACCAAGCTCTAGATAATATATCAGGAAGATCAGGAATCCCAATAGCAACAACAGCCTGCCCCACGACAACGTAACACCCAGAGGACTGAGAGCGGTTCGGGGGCGAGACCTTGGCCCACATCTGGGGTGAAAGTTTGGTTTCCGAGGGTTGTCATCCAATCACATGGATCAAATGGTTAAGTGGAGTGATTTTCAGTGGGGCCTGTTGAGGGGGCCCCAGTAAGTGGGGGGGGGGGGGGGGGGGGTGGAAGAGTGGGTGGGACGGGACTTCCCCTTTCAGTTATGCTCACCTTTGACATTCAGTAATGAATCTCACTGGTGTTAAAATGGCAATGTGTGAACAGAAATGGATCACTAGCATGAGCTGATAGAGTATCGAGCATTACACTGCTCGGGAAGATCTGGAGCCATTTATTCAGAGATTTAGAGCGTCTGAAAGACCCTGGGTGGGATTCTCTCAGCCCAAGCCGGGTCGGAGAATCGCCGGGCCGGGTGCGAATCGCGCGATGCCACCCCGGCGCCGGTCCGCCGATTCTCCGGTGAGCAGAGAATCGGCGTCTGCGCTGCGCCGGTCGGGGGCCGATTCTCTGCCCGGGATGGGCCAAATGGCTGCAAAAAAAATCCGAGTTCCGCCGGCGCCGTCCACGTGTGGTCTTACCCAGCAGGACCTCATCGTGCATCCTTTCGGGGGCGGCCTGGTTGGGGGGAGGGGGGTCTGACCCCAGGGCGGGGGGCCTCCGCTGTGGCCTGGCCAGCGATTGGGGCCTACCAATCGGCAGGCTGGCCTCTCAGGCTGGGGGCCTCTTTTGCTCCGCGCCGGCCCCTGTAGCCCTACGGCATGTTGCGTCAGGGCCGTGCGGAGAACAAAACCACCGCGCATGGGCGCAAACGCTCCGGTCTGAGTGCCCATACGTGCATTCGTGCCGGCCGCAGTGCGCATACGCAGACCCGCGGCGCCCATTTGAGGCCGGTATCGGCACCTGGAGCGGCGTGGATCGCTTCAGTGCCGTGCTGGCCTACTGTACGGCTCCCTGGGGGCCTGTTGACGCCGTCGTAAAGCGCAACGGCGTTTACAACGGCGTCAACACTTGGCTCAGGACCAGAGAATCCTGCCCGCGGTATTTTTATCCAAGAGTCATAACATTCCAACAAGAAGAGGCTTAAACATCACTCCAATCCAATCAAAAACACACAATAATCCTAATGTCAGGAGAGGCCCAGGAATGTGGATCATGTGGTGGAAAATGCTGAGCTCTCACCAGAGACTCTGGGATACCTAACTAAGGACAGTCCGAATTTTGGACATTGGAAGAATTTGCATTAGGAATGATTAATCATTTTGCATTAGCATTAACAGTTTAGCTCACTGGTTTGTTGAGGCAGTGTGGGGTAATGTGATTGATAAATATTTAGTCTAGCCTTATATTCAATTACAGTTTTCAATGTACATTCAGACAAAACCAAGCCTCTAACCTTGAACCAATTTTTAAATCCATATTATGTATGTTATTGTTTTGGACCTGGTTTGAAGATCAGTTAAGCAGAGCTGTGGAGGGCAGCACGGTGGCACAATGGGTTAGCCCTGTTGCCTCACGGCGCTGAGGTCCCAGGTTCGATCCCGGCTCTGGGTCACTGTCCGTGTGGAGTTTGCACATTCTCCCCGTGTTTGCGTGTGTTTCGACCCCACAACCCAAAGATGTGCAAAGGTATGTGGATTGAACACGCTAAATTGCCCCTTAATTGGAAAAAAAGAATGAATTGGGTACACTAAATTTAAAGAGAATAAAAAAAAGCAGAGCTGTGGTGAATTATGCTTCGGACTGCTAAGCAGTGATTTAAAAAATAAATGAAATACCACTTGCATCTCTGGTTTTGCTGGAGAACAAAAACAACATTTTGAATCAGATTGATGCGAATGATGAGGGGGTGGTATGAAGTTCACCGTGGACTGAGTGAAAATGAAGATTTTGAAGTGGTTCGGAGCTGGCTCTTTGCGGTAAACTGCGCCATTCAAATAATCAAGCGTCAGCCCCATTGCCTGGATCGTGTCCAGTTCCCATTGATCAGTGAACACAATGGTGAAGCTTTACAGCATTTTGTGAGTGCTGTTAAAATCAGAGTTGGTCAGCAATTCGATAGAAAAGACCTCACAGGGGTTTAATATTACTCACAGAGGTTTGGTTGACCTTGAGCTTCTGGTAACATAATGTTTAAATATCAGATTTCTGCAAACACAAAGATTAAATCACATTCTACAGAAAGTAAAACTGGTTGTTACCTTTCAGCTGCACGTGCCTGTTCATTATATATATCAATATAAACAGTACTTGTTGAAATTTATACCTTCATGGATGTCTCCGTGCCAAAAGCAATAAAATGTTATATTAAAAACATGTCATTCAGAATTACAGTTGCAATCTCGGGCATATCCTCTTGTCTCTCACTTTTTAACATTTTTTATATCATCCGGCTATTGATTATTATTTTGCACGTCACACTGTTTCCAATTTATTTGGAAATAATTTGTTCCATTTCCAGTTATGTTTAAAGCTGCACTTCTCTCTCTCTTTGTCTCTCTCTCTCTCTCTTAAAACACCATGTTAAAGAACCAGAAGGGGCTGGTTTAGCACAGTGGGCTAAGTAAAGCCGACCAAGGCAGGCCAGCAGCACGGGTTCAATTCCCGTACCAGCCTCCCCAAACAGGCGCCGGAATGTGGCGACTAGGGGCTTTTCACAGTAACTTCATTTGAAACCTACTTGTGACAATAAGCGATTTTCAGTTTATATCTCAGAATACCACAACTAACCTGAAATTACAAAACAAACCAAGTTATTACAGAAGCAATGCTCTGCAGATGCTGAAAATCTAAAATAAAAGAGCTCAAGATAGCCAGCCGGGTCTGGCAGAATTTGGCAGCAGAGAAACAGGAGTAGCCTTTTAGGCTGATGATCTTTCAGAAGTTGCGGCCTCCAAGGTGATCCATGTTTCTTTTCCCATCGACGCTAATGCCGTGAATTTTCAGTAGTTTCTGGTTTACTCCTGTGTTGCTTCCTTTTAGTGTGGCGTTTTCAATAATTCAACACCTTGTCTTTTCTCCAATTGTATTATCTCTTTGCAGCGCTCCCTGCAGTGCGGATTCATAATGAGCTTCAATAGAACCATTTCAATGCAATGTCGAAATGGCATTAAGAAATTTTAATGAGAAGGGAGGCCTTTTTCTCTCCAAGGAGGGTAATCCCAACCTCTTCAATCTATCCTCATAATTAAAGTTTCTCATCCCTGGAATGATTCTTGTTCTTTCTAGTGCATTCACATCCTTCCTATAGTGTGGCGCCCAGAATTGTGCACAATATTCCAACTGAGGCCATCTAGCTTCTTGTTTAGGTTCAGCATAACTTCCTTGCTCTTGTACTCTGTGCGTGTATTAATAAAGCCAAGGATCCTGTATGCTTAATCAACTGCCCTCTCCATCTGTCCTGCTATCTTCAATGTTCTATGCAAATATAAACCTAGGTCTCACTCCATTAAGAATTGTATCTTTATTTTATACTGTCTCTCCATGTTCTTCCAATCAAAATGTATCACTTCTCCGCATTGAATATAGCACATAGAACTAGAAAAAACAGTGCAGAAGGAGGCCATTTGGCCCATTTGGCCCATCACCTGCCACCTATCTGCCCACTCCACCAACTTGCCTCTATGCTTTTGAAGTTTTCCACTGCATCCTCCTCACAGTTTACAATGTTTCCAAGTTTCGTACCATCTGCAAACTTTGAAATTCAAAACAAAGCAAGGGCCCCACTCCTGACCCCCGGGGGGGGGCACCATTACAAACCTTCCTCTGGCCTGAAAAAAATCCATAAGCAATTTTCACTTCATTTCATTTCATTTCAGCAAACCTTGTATCCATGTTGCCAATGCCCCTTTTATTCCATGAGATATAACTTTTCTCACAAGTTTTCTAAAGTCCATGTACAGCACATCAACGGCATTAACCTCATCAAAACTTTCTGTTACCTCCTAAAAACCTGCAGCCAGTTAATTAAACATGGTTTTTCCCTTTAGAAATCCATGTTGGCTCTCCCTAATCAACCCACATTTTTCCACGTGACTACTAATTCTATCCCAAATAATTGCAGTTTTCTTTTGCAAGAGTATGTTTTATTCATTAAGTAACCAAAAGACCGTTACAAAACATTTGAAAATGGCCATCACACAAAGTGCAATAATATTCAAGTTTTTTACTTCGATCATGGCCGGGATTCTCCCCTACCCGGCAGGGCGGGGGGTCCCGGCGTACGCCAACTACTCCGGCGTTGGGCCTCCCCAAAGGTGCTGAATTCTCCGCATCTTTAGGGGCTAGGCCCGCGCCGGAGTGGTTTCCGCCACGCTGACCGGCGCCAAAACCGGCGCCAATGGCCTTTGGCGCCCGCCGCCCGGCGTCAGGGCTGGCCGAAAGGCCTTCGCTGGTCCACACATCCGCGGTGAGTCAGCGGCCACTGACGTCACCACTGGCACATGCGCGGTAGGGGGTGTCTCTTCCGCCTCCACCATGGTGGAGGCCGTGGCCGTGGCGGAAGAAAAAGAGTGCCCCCACGGCACAGGCCTGCCGATCGATTGGTGGGCCCTGATCGCGGGCCAGGCCACCGTGGGGGCACCCCTTGGGGTCCGATCGCCCCGCGCCCCCCCCAGGACCCCGGGGGCCCGTTCACACCGCCAATCCCGCCAGCACCAGAGGTGTTCCAATTCCCGCCGGCGGGAGAGGCCTGTCAGCGGCGGGACTTTGGCCCATCGCGGGCCAGAGAATCGCCGCAGGGGGCACGCCGATCAGCGGGGCGTGAGTCCCTCTCCCGCCGATTCCCAGGTGGCAGAGAATTCCGGCCACGGCGGGAGCGGGATTTACGGCGGCCCCGGGCGATTCCCCAACCCATGTTGCACCCTGAGGTGTCTGAGTACAATCCAAGAATCGTTACAGACATTTTAGATTTATCATTACAGAAAGTACAAGGCTATTTAAGTTGTCTACATAGATCATGTTGCATTGGAACGTACTTCAATAAAATTGTGATAAACATATTGGGCGAAATTCTCCGCACCCGCGGTAAGTCGTAAAACCGTCGTAAAAATCGGGACCGTTATACGACGGTCGCGAAGGCTTCATTTCCCGACGGATTCACTTCCTGGAAATGGGCTAGTAGCGCGGCCGCGTCAATTACGTGCGTGATGACGACGGAACGCGACGACGACACGATCACGCCCACGTGACGCCGCCCGACGCCGTAAAAAGGCGCGGGCGACCACAGAATCTGTCGGGCAGGATGTCGGAGCCGAGGAGAGCTGCTCCTCGCTTTGTAGATGCTGACGTCGAGGCGCTGCTCGATGCCGTGGAGCAGAGGAGGGGCATCATCCGCCCGCGGAGAGGGCATCGCCAACCTGCCAGCACGGTACGCCAGGCCTGGCGTGACGTGGCTGATGCCGTCAGTGCTGTGGGGCAGACCCCTCGCTCAGCAGAGCAATGTAGGAAGAAGCTACACGACCTCACCAGGTCTGCCAGGGTAAGTGCCATGAGGGTGCCCCCTAGTCACAACCATCCCTCCCCCTTAACTTAAGCACACCCCCCCCGGCACGGGAGGGGGGGAGGGGGATTGGGGCAGAGTTATTTGAGGGTGGTTCACAAAGTTGTCACAGCGCTCTGGCCCCGAGGAGAGATGCAATCGTCTTATGACAACTTGCCCCCCCCAAACTGTGCCAGTATCTGAACGGACTGCTGATACCTACCGTTTTGTAATGATCTACCTATGTTCCCTCCCCAACAGGCCAAGGCCGCTCATAACCACCGTGAGCGGCACAAGACTGGAGGGGGTTCGCCCAACCTGCACCCCCTCAGCACCTTTGAACAGAGGGCCCTGGACCTTGTTGGGGGGTCTGCCACCCGCGATATCGCGCAATGCGAGGTTGGCGGAACTGCAGCAAGTGAGACAGCCCTCCCTGACAAACACTCACCCCTCCCCTATCCTCTGTCCCTTCACACACCCTGCCCACTGGGACACCTCCCCCATCCTCTGTCCCTTCACACACCCTGCCCA
Source organism: Scyliorhinus canicula (assembly GCF_902713615.1). Taxonomy (NCBI): domain Eukaryota; kingdom Metazoa; phylum Chordata; class Chondrichthyes; order Carcharhiniformes; family Scyliorhinidae; genus Scyliorhinus; species Scyliorhinus canicula. The sequence continues at coordinate 30,832,569 of NC_052159.1, forward strand.
CTGGGACACCTCCCCCATCCTCTGTCCCTTCACACACCCTGCCCACTGGGACACCTCCCCCATCCTCTGTCCCTTCACACACCCTGCCCACTGGGACACCTCCCCCATCCTCTGTCCCTTCACACACCCTGCCCACTGGGACACCTCCCCCATCCTCTGTCCCTTCACACACCCTGCCCACTGGGACCGTCCAGCGGCCTGCCGAGCAAATCTAAATAACCAGTCTCATTCTCTTCCCTAGGACGTGATGCCGAACGACCAGGGCCGTCTGCCTCCAGACGGAGACAGGAATCTGCTGCCACCTCACCCGGGGCCTCACAACAGAGGGTGTCCGATCAGCGGGCAGCCCTATCCGTCCCAACCCAATCTGCGGACCAGGACGCACAGAGGGTTCGAAGTCCACCACCACCACAAGAAATGGCCAGGGACAACCCTCCTGTCGCTGAGCAGCCCCACACCCTGGAGGAGGCCCTAAACATTGAGAGCGTCGGGCTTGCGGCACTGCTTTCTCCCACCACATCCATCATCCCAGAGACACACACCCCGGCGGGCCTATTTAGTGATGAGTCTCCTGGGGCACAGTCTGGTTGGCACATCACAGCTGAGCAGGTAGAGCAGGTGGAGGTCGGAGCAACAGAGGGCCCGGACTCGCGGAGGCCAGACCAGGCCCAGGATGCAGCTGGCTCCCAGACGTTTTCTGAGTTCCTGGAGTTTATCAACCCACCCGCACAGCCGATGCCTCAGGAAACCCAGGGAAACAATGGCGGGAGGAGGGCAGCCTTCCTGGCTCTGCAGACGCTGTTAGAGGAGTCGAACCGCGTCCAAGAGCAGGGAGTGGTGCCGCTCATGGCAGAGACCCAGTCCGACACCGCACGGGTGGCATCCGCGGTGGAGGCAATGGGTCAGGTTATGCAAGACGTTGGGGTTAATGTGCACGCGTCATCCTCGGCCCTGGACAGGGTTGCCCTCTCACAGGCAGCAATGTGCCAGAGCCAAAACGACATTGCCGGCGCCCTGCGGGCCATGGCCGAGTCTCAGCAGGTCATGGCCCAGTCGCAGCAGTCGGTCGCGGAGACCATCAACCGCCTGACACATGTGCTGGATGGCGTCGTGCACACACAGGTTGAGATCGCACAGTCCCTGGCAGGAATGTCTAACTCCCTGGACTCCGTCTCTGCAAACCGTCGGATCCTGGTGGATACCGTTGCAGGCCTCCAGGACTGGCAGCGCCAGGTGTCGGTGGTGCGACGGGGCACCTCCCCGCTCGCACCTCTGTCCCAAAGTGAGGCCCGGGGGCCACCGGGCTCCCCGAGGGAGGAGGAGGTTTCGGGGCCCGTCCCATTAACTCCATCACGGGACGTCCCGGAATTCTCGGCCTCCCCCCGTCCCATCCCTGGTGCATCGGGTGGGCAGCAGGCAGAGCAGGGTGGCACAATGTCACCCGAGACGCCCGCAGAGCAGCCTGGCCCATCAAGGCCTGGTCGCCCCAGGAAACGCTTAGCCAAGGAGAAACGAGTCGAGGGGGGCGATTCGCAGCAATCCTCCTCCACTCCTGCTGTATCATCTGGGGAGTCACTTAGACGTAGTGGTAGGGCCCGTAAGGCAACTAAGATAGACACTGAGTAAGTTGGCACGGGTGAAGGGCACAGTTTAGTTGTAGGGGCTAGGGCACCTGTAAATAATTGTTAATATTAAACGCACTGTTCCACCTTACTTGTAATACCGTGTGATTGTTCCACAGCCACAGGAATCGTGATGGTGACCGAGTGTCGCTGGGGGTGACGGGTGGTGAAACCTCGGTGCCGGGTGTGCAGTCCCTGCCCCTACCCCCTCCCACAGCTAGCCCACGCGGGCACGTGATGGAGTGTCAGTGACGATCTCAGCGGCCACCAAGGTGGATGGTTCAGCTATTGCCATGGGTCAGACTCTCTCTAACGATTCTGAGCTCACAGCTCTTCGCAGAGCGGGCTGTCATCATTCCACATGGCACTGATCACACCCGCTGACACAGCCATCAATGTTGTGCCATTCCGTCTGTACCCAGTGATAAGCGTCATGTTGAAGTGGAGCAGTGTACAATTAGGGGGGGGGGGGGGGGGGGGGTTGTGGTGGTGGCAGTTGTGTGGTGACCCTCTGCATGACTAGCGATGCAGGTGGTGGTTTGGTGTTCATCGGGGACGTCACATGCGATGCGTGAACCGTGCTGCCACCAGGGCGTCGCGTGCCCGCCGTCCTTGCCGGGTCCGTCGTGCCGCCTCCTGGACATCACCAGCACCTGGGTCGTGTCTGCGTTCTGCGCCCGTCACTCCGCCAGCCTCCTCCTCCTCCTCCTCCTCCTCCTCCTCCTCCTCCGTGCTGGCACCACTGCCACTAGCTTCTCCCTCCGCCTCCTGCAACAGGTCATCTCCCCTCTGCATCGCGATGTTGTGCAGTGCACAGCAGACCACTACAATGCGAGCGACCCTGTCGGGCTGGTACTGCAGGGCCCCTCCGGAGCGGTCCAGGCACCTGAATCTCATCTTCAGGAGGCCAAGGCAGCGCTCCACCACACCCCTGGTTGCTGCATGGGCCTCGTTGTATCGTTTTTCCGCATTGGTCTGAGGCCTCCGTATAGGCGTCATCAGCCAAGACCTCAGCGGATAACCCCTGTCGCCTAGCAACCAGCCCCTCAGCCGGGGGGGACGTCCCTCAAACATCGCAGGGATGTACGACTGCGCCAGTATGTAGGAGTCATGCACACTCCCTGGGAACCTTGCACAGACATTCATGAACCTCATGTGGGGGTCGCATACCACCTGGACATTAATGGAGTATGTCCCCCTCCTGTTTGTGAACACTTCCTTGTCCACAGCAGGCGGGCGCATGGGGACGTGAACACAGTCGATTGACCCCTGAACCCTCGGTATCCCGGCCACACTGGCAAATCCACGGGCTCGTGAGTCTTGACTTGCTTGGTCCTCGGGAAAGGTGATGTAGCGGTCCGCGATGGCATAGAGGGCGTCGGTCACATCCCGGATGCACCTGTGCACCGATGACTGGGAGATCCCGGAGACGTCCCCGCTCGGAGACTGGAAGGAGCCGGTAGCATAGAAGTTCAGAGCGACCGTCACCTTGATGGCAACCAGGATCGCGTGTCCTCCCCCCATTCCACGTGGGGCGAGGTGCGACAGGAGTTGGCAGATATGTATCATCGTCTGCCTACTCAGCCGGAGTCTTCTCCTGCAGGTGATGTTCGGCATTGTTAGGAAAGAGACCCGGACACGGTACACCCTCGGCTTTGGTCGTCGCCTCTGGCGCCGTGTCTGCACCCTCACTCTCTCCTCTTCCTCTTCCTCCTCCTCCTCCCCCCCCATGCTGCTCGACGACTGGCAACTCCTCGGCCCTTCCCTCTGCTGCTGCAGCTGGCCCTGCAGCCACTGCGGGTTGTGGGTGTGGATGTGGCTGCATCTCCAAATCCAGTAGAGCGGCCCCAACCACTGCGCAGAACATCGCCGTTCTGTTCCCATACATCGTGCTAACCTACAGAAGGGTGGTGGGAGGCAGAGAAACGGGACATGTTAGACGGAGGTTAGTCGACACCTCGGCAGCCGCCAGCCATGGGATACCAGTGTGTCCCGGTGGCCTGGTCGCGCTGCTGACACGCGGTCAGCCTAACCCCTGGTCACTTTCTGCATCCAACGGCCAGTAAACTATGGCCTCCTTACGGGTGCGTCAGTGGCCTGTGTCCGGAAGCCACAGGGGAACCAGCGGCCGTGTCCTCGTCACCGGCACACCATGGCATGCTTGCAGACATTTTGTTACGGGGTTGGACGGCTCACTCTCTACCTAACCCCCCCCCATCCGTCGGCCCCCACTGCCTCCCCCGTCTCCCCCACTGCCTCCCCCGTCGCCCCCCACTGCCTCCCCCGTCTCCCCCCACTGCCTCCCTCGTCTCCCCCACTGCCTCCCCCGTCTCCCCCCACTGCCTCCCCCGTCTCCCCCACTGCCTCCCCCGTCGCCCCCCACTGCCTCCCCCGTCTCCCCCCACTGCCTCCCCCGTCTCCCCCACTGCCTCCCCCGTCTCCCCCCACTGCCTCCCCCGTCTCCCCCACTGCCTCCCCCGTCTCCCCCACTGCCTCCCCGTCTCCCCCCACTGCCTCCCCCGTCTCCCCCCACTGCCTCCCCCGTCTCCCCCACTGCCTCCCCGTCTCCCCCACTGCCCCCCCCGTCTCCCCCACTGCCTCCCCCGTCTCCCCCACTGCCTCCCCGTCTCCCCCCACTTGCCTCTCCCGTCTCCCCCCACTGCCTCCCCTGTCGCCCCCCACTGCCTCCCCCCACTGCCTCCCCCGTCTCCCCCCACTGCCTCCCCCGTCTCCCCCACTGCCTCCCCCGTCTCCCCCACTGCCTCCCCCGTCGCCCCCCACTGCCTCCCCCGTCGCCCCCCACTGCCTCCCCCGTCGCCCCACACTCCCCCCGCTCTGGACCCCCTCCCGTTCTCAGGGATGCCTTCCCCGTTGTGGCCAGACTCGAGCGGTGCGCTGAGCGGTGCGCTGAGCGGTGCGCTGCGTGGTGCCCTGACCTCCTCCAAGCTGTCGTCAGCCAGGCCGACTGGTTGACGAATTTAAAAAGCAGGTGTGTTTCACGACGTGCAAACAGGGCGCCATGACGTCGGGACTTCGGCCCATCCGGGCCGGTGAATAGCGGGGGGGGCTATCAGTGGCGATTCTGGTCGTGTCAGGGGCGGGAAGGAGGCGTTTGTCGGGAATGGCGACTCCGACATTTTGCGGGGTTCGGAGAATAGCGGGAGGGCGTCGGAACAGCGTCGCCGTAAAAATTTCCGATGCCCGCTATTCTCCGAACCGTCGTGAGTCCGGAGAATCTCGCCCAATATTCACTGCATACATTCAATGCGAGTCATAAAGCCCTTGCAGTCATTCCTCCCTTGCTATAGGCTTCTGTGTGACTTGTGCCCTTCATCATTGAGGGAGAACGCAAGCAACCTGTTTGTAACTCTTTACCAATGCTATCTTGAAATCATCCACTTCTGGCAAAACAGCGCAGAGCTGTTGCTGTGATTTTCTTTTCCCGTTTCCCTATTCGGATTGGATGCGTTTATTGTCACGTGTACCGAGGTACAGTGAAAAGTATTTTTCTGCGAGCAGCTCAACAGATCATTAAGTACATGGGAAGAAAAGGGAATAAAAGAAAATACATAATAGGGCAACACAAGATATACAATGTAACTACATAAGCACTGGTTCTGCCCCTATTCCTATGCAGTATTCCTGCCCCGATCAGCATAGCATGCCAAAGCTTGGAAGCTAAGAAATTGTTGGTTTAAACCCATTCTTTCCACTTCACTTGTAAGCTTATGTTACGTTATACAGTATGGTCACCTGCAAGGTCTTTCCTGTGATTCATTATGCAATGGCCTCCTATCAGGAAGTTACCTTGAATGAACAATGGAAGGCTCCAACATCGGAGAGATGAGTAAACAGCAGCAGAGATGGAAGGATAAGTTTAGTGAGGCACCGTACCCAGTACTGATTGCCACTGCGTCACTTAACACAAAGGAGTCCCATCAAGAGAGCTCTGTCCTACATTCACTAACCAAAGAATGATTTGGCATGAATGGTATATTTGAATCTTGAACCACTGCAGCGCTCCATTCGAGTTGCAGTCCCAATTATATCAACCGTAGCAAAGTTTAAAAATAAAAAGGGCAGCAAGATTACCAGTAATTCGTTCAGCAAAGAAAATCTTCATTGTTTAGCATGACGGTGGGGCCACACCTATGTGAGTGGAGGTGACGGAGTGAGTTCATGTGAGCAGATAGGGTCAGAGCCAATTTCAAATCCCATTGACCATCTCAGAAGGACACAAGCAATTGGAGCAGAAGCAGATCATATAACCCGTCGAGCCTGCTCCACCATTAAATATGATCATTGCTGGCCTTGGGCTTCAACTCCATTTTCCCGTCTGCTTCCCATATCCCTTAATTCCTTGAGAGACCAATAATCCCAACCTTCACTTCAATGGATTAGGGTTAGGTTGTCAGTGCCTGGAAAAGGGGCATCAGGGTTTCCTTTAAGGTGGAATGACCCAAGGCTGCTCTGCCATAGAGACACTGAGTCATTGGGTCATGACACAGAAGGAGGCCATTCCACCATTGAATCCATGCCAGCTCTCGATAGAGCAATGCAGTCTATCCCATTTCCCCATAGCCCTGAAAGCTTTTCTCATTCAAGCATTCATCCAATTTTCTTTTCAAATTATTGATCATTTCCACTTCCAATACCGACATAGAAAGTGATTTCCAGGTCATCACCGCTTGATGCAGAAGAATGTTCTTCTTCACATCTCCCCCCTGCATCTCCTACTGGAGATTTGAAATCTGTGTCCCATTGTTCTTGCACCATCAGCGATTTGAATTAGCTATTCCTTTTGACATCACCAAAACCTGTCATAATCTTCTGCTCCTCTATCAAATCTCCCCCCACGCTCCATTGCTCCAACCCCAGTTTCTCCAACCAGACGTTGCAACTGAAATCCCTCATCCCTGGAACCATTCTGGTAAATGTCCTCCACACCTTCCCAAGGACCTTCCCAAACCGCAGTGTCCATAACTGGATGCAACACTCCTGTCACAATCCAACCTGATCCACAAAGGTTCAGCATAATTTATGTGGCCCTGCTCTCAATGCCTTCACCCACGAAGCCCAAGGCCCCACATGCCTTGCCCACCACTCTCCCAATATGTCCCACCACCTTCAATGACCCACGCGCAAACATCCCCGGTCCCTCTTTCCCCATAATATTATGTCGTTAGGTTCACAATTCCTCTCCTTGCCCCCGGCCAACACCAAAGTGCATCACCTCACACCGCCGAGTGCCAAATCACATCTGCCACCAGTCTGCCCACTCTGCCAGTCTATCCAGATCTGTTGCAATATTGTCCACCCCTCGAAGTCTGAAACCACACCCTGTATTCCACTATCCAAGTCAAGCATATACATCAGGAAAAGTAATGATTCCAGAACTGAGCTCCAAGGAACACGACTGTCCACCATCCTCGAGTCTCAAAAGTGGTCATCTACCAAACCTCACTAACTTACATCCTTAAGCCAAAGTTTTTATCAACATGGCACTACCCCTCCTACCCTATGAGCTGCAGTCTGGTCAACCAGCCTCCCATGTGGCACTTCTTCAAAATCCATGCAGACAACACTCACTGCCCTCCCCCCCACAACCACCTCTCTCCCGCCCTAATTAAAAATCAATCAGATTAGTCCAGCACAATGAACCCCTACAAATCCATGCTGGCTTTCCAAAACTAACTCAAACCTCTCCTAGTGCCTATCGACTTCTTCCCCAATCACCACTTTGAAAACCCACTGACCACCGATGCCAAACCAACCACTCCACAACACCAAGATAGCCCTCACACATGCCATTCTCCAATTTCCTGGCACCACCACTGCATCCAGGGGAGTCTGGAAGACCCTTGGTAAGCCCCTGCACCATCTGCACCCCCACCTCTCCCAGCAATGTATGCCACCCAGACCATCTACTCCAAGCACTGTCAGCTCCTCCAGCATACCCGGCTCATTAACCATCAGCCCAACCATGGCCCTCACCATCTTCACTTCTGCAGATATTTTGTCAGTGTCCTCCTCAGTAAACACCAATAAAAAATACTCAATTAGTATTCTGCATCTGCCATATACCTCTGAACATATATCACTCTCTTTGTCCCTGATAGGGTGATTGTACCTGCTTACTAATGACATGTTGATGGAAGTTTGGGTTCCCTTTCACGCTAACCCCCGTTCTATTCCCATATTACCTCTTTGCCAGCTTTATTTTCCTCCTGCCTCAAATCCTCTGAGTTTCTGTCGGCCAAAGATAACAATTAGCATCCAAAATGAGCAATTGTGCCTCAGGGTAAAACATAAATCACCTGTTCCGGGACCAATTACCTGAGTCTGGGAAAGGTTATGGGGCCTTTCAAAACACTTCAATGGGACTCAAACAAGCTTAAAGTAGAAGAGAGAGTTCTGCTCATGCCTTACAACAGCAGAATAGACCAAACCCCGGTTTTAGGAACTGCCCCCAGAAGTGACACTTTAGCCTGGGGGTTGCAGGTGGAAGAGCCACTCTCACCTTCCCTGACTGGAAAACATAAGGACAGAAGAAATAGGATGAAATCCTGGTGGAGCCAGGTACAGTGCTACTTTCATCGTGGATCAGGGGATCCATTGGGATTATGTTTTGTCCTGGATTGGGAGTTCAGACACTTCCTCATTAATTTATTTGCAATTAGAATCAGAATAGAAAAACACACACTGCCTCCCGAACCTTTCCGGTAAAATTGCGCACAAGGCCATTGAATTAGATAATTGAGTGCAGAGGTTTGACTGATTAGTTACAAAAATGGAACATATTTAGCACCTTTTTCAACACTCTTTATATGTCCTCATCACCAAAGCGTGCTCCACATACAAATCTACATCCTAAATGAATGAAAATGCAAGCAGTGAATGGGATGGAGCTCTCAATCTACTCTTTGAACCTATGTTGGAGACTTTATAGGTGGCCCACATGTTCCAATTCCCGGAGAGACTGATAACTTTTAAATAGAGATATGAATTGCCAATGCAAAAGATCGCACAACAAAATTTCATGTTTTAACACTTTTGTTGTAAAAAAACTAAAATCAACATCGACCATGAAATGAAAATGAAAATTGCTTATTGTTATGAGTAGGCTTCAATTAAGTTACTGTGAAAAGCCCCTAGTCGCCATATTCCAGTGCCTGTCCGGGGAGGCTGGTACGGGAATCGAACCATGCTGCTGGCCTGCTTTAAAAGCCAGCGATTTAGCCGAGTAAGCTAAACCAGCCCCAGAAATCGCTTATTGTCACGAGTAGGCTTCAATGAAGTTACTGTGAAAAGCCCCTAGTCACCACATTCCGGCGCCTGTTCAGGGAGGCTGTTACGGGAATCGAACCGTGCTGCTAGCCTGCCTTGGTCTGCTTTCAAAGCCAGCAATTTAGCCCAGTGTGCTAAACAGCCCCTTTAACCATGTAACCATACATTACTTAACCCTGTAACCATACATTACTTAGTAGATAACCAATGCAATATATACAGAAGAGGTACTCTCTATTAACTTCTTATGATAATCGAAAACTGAAGCCACATTTAATCATTACACGCAACTCTCAACAGAAATGTAAAGTGCGATTCAGCCGCCACAATGTGTCCATCGTGGAGTTGGGCGCGACGGATGAATCCTGGGAGAGCCCCAAAACGGGCTTCGTGTTGGGCTGATCACGAGTCATTCGACTCTCTATGCTCCAAGATCTGGATCACACCCTTAAATATCCCAATGCCGCATCCACTGGTGTCCGTGAGTCACCAGCCATGCCTGCAAGGCCTCAACCGGACGCTGATTAGTACCGGTTTCCACAAGCATGGACCAGGCATAATGGCAAGTCGGGGGTCTCCGAGCCTATTAGAGTTCCCGGGTGGCGAGGAACAGGGCAGAGTGGTACCCTGGCACTCCCCTGGCAACCTAGCAGCATGCCTGGTTGGGTTTGCCTGGGCACTGACAAGGTTCCAGGCTGGCAGTGCCATGGCACACGGGTGCCAGGTTGGCACTGCCCAGGGCCGGGGTCTGGGGGGCCATGCCCTGAAATGGAAGGGTGAAGAAGGGTGGGGGGGGGGGGGTCCTGAAAGGTGGGTCCTGAAAGGGGGGGGGGGGGTGTGGACATGGGGGCAGCCTTTCAAAATGGCACCCGATGCTTCTGGCGGGTTCCACTTCTCAGTGCCGGAAAAACTTCAAACTCTCCGCGGCCCAAAAAACGGCTAAGTGCCATTGAATAGCAGTCTCAATCCCAGCATTTCAGCCATCGTGAAACATCCGGCCAAATATGCTCGAAACTGCACTTTGAAATTTGTCTGGCGCATGGCGCCCATAGTCTTGTTTTTAAAGTCCCAAATTTCCTCCTGGCTTTAACAAGATCTCTTCTGTTTGTCTGTCTAGGGTGAATCATCCAGTGTCCTTTTGAAAATGTTATCTTCACTCAATCCTCTCAGCATAATTGAATGGACTTCTTGGGCATTCATGCTCTACAAGCCTTGTCACTTAAAGTCAGGAATCCATCCTCACCAGAACTCTGCTTGGTGGCTAACCTGAAATCAGTCTGCTTTTGTTGCTTGGCACAGCAGCAACCATTGTGGGTCTTCTCCCCTCAAATCTTTCAGTCTGACTACCTTGAGAGCCTGTAAGTCTGGGCGATAGTAAGGCTTGCTGTCTCCTCCTTTGTCGAGGGGTTAAAACTTGCACCTTACTTTGATGAAGTTTTGGTTTGAATTTCTCTCTCCATTACACGAAGGTCATATGGGCCTGTGTCGTGAAAGTTTAGAGTGAAGTTACATGGCTTATCTCTGGGTCACAGGCCTTCTTCAAACTACTCCATTTTACCTTGAATGAAAGGAGACAGTTTAAAACATAACTGCCCTATGATGCTCAGGGGTCATAACACATGTACATTTCTACCCTCATCATTGGGTAATAAAATTACATGTTGACAGGTGTAAGAACATTTTCAGGAGAACTGGATGGCCTCATTACGCATTTCGCTGAGAACATAGACTCATAAAAGGACTATCTCAGTCGGAGATTCTGTTTCAACAACTATAGAGAACTGGGTCCTTTGGTTGATTGATATCTTTAAGTGGTTATAGTTGTATTTTTCTGTGATTTATTGTATCATTGTCTCAGTGCTTATTTGCACAAGGTTAAGAGGTGTGAAATGTTTGAAGCCTCTGTTATTGAAACAAGAATGATCCGTCTGATTGACATTTTGATAGAGTTGTAGGGACTACAGGTTTGTGAATGAGTGTTTTTTCTGAGCAATTCCACAAATCTCATTGTTACCAGATGCTTCACTGGTTCTATACTTTGCGTATACAGGGTGAATGGGTATGGAAGGGCTAGGAGTAGGCATGAGTTGGCATGGAGGTTGTGAGGGTCCTTTGGGGGATGGGTCTGGGCCATGAGTTGGCATGAATTAGCATGGGGCCATATGGGGTCATTGGGATCAATGGGGTATGAGTTGGCGTGGAGGTAGCATGGGGAATGACTGGGGTTGAGGGGGTGTGACGGGTGATGTTTAGAGAGTGAAACAGGCTTTAATACAGCTGGGACAAAGTCGAGGAGAACCGAGGTGGGTCTTCTAACCAGCCTGCATTGCACTCGGCTCCCCGCCATGGTCACACACACAGAACGTTCCTGACTCGAGCTACAACAGAGCAGCAAAAAAACAGTCCTTAATGGGTTGCTACTCAAAAGCTCCCAAAATGTCTGTGAGCAGCTTTAGACATAGCTAACAACAGGGTTGCCACTTTGTTGCTGGCAAAATAATTTGCTTGCTGGTCTGGGTGTGGGGAGGGTGGGTGGCGAGGAAATCAGGTGAGCAGGCGAATGTGAAGGGGCTCCAGCAACACCTTGACAAGAAGAAGAAGCCTTAGGTCTAAAAATAAATGGGACTTTAAAGCAACAAGTAAAGTGTCTGCGCAATTTATAGTGGCAGATATTGCAAATTAACAGGCTTTCCAATGCAAAAACCCACAAGTGAATGCCGTAGAAAATGTCTCCCAAACCCTCCATTCCACTTCCCAGATCGTTGCCAAAGATCCCTTTAATTTTCACTGGAAATGACCACTTCTCTAGTTGTAATGAAGGAAGTTGCCAGTTAGATTATCTTTAGAGGCTGGTGCGGTAGAGTTCCACGGCTAGCTTTACATTTAATGTTTTATAGCTACATTACTAATGACTGATCTTCCGAAGGGAAACAGGCCTTTGCAAGTATTGTGAATCACCGTTGTTGAAATAACACAAACCAGGGATAAATAAATGTAAATCAGTTTCCGAGCTGTCAAAAGCCAAACCTCTTGGGTTTAAATTCTTCATTTATTTGGTTTGGAAGTGTAAGGAGAAGTTCCTTAGCAGCTGTAAAACTGATCTACAACATTCTGCACTCAGCTTTTATTTGTGCAGGCATGAGAAATTGTCACATGGGGAAAATCACTAAGAAAATGGCATGCGGATAAGTAAGTTTAGATCCAGAAATACGATGACAGAAATTCTAGGCTACAGAGTTAGGCAAGTGATCCAAGGGTTCGTTATATTAAAGACGCTCTCTGCCACAATTTCAAGGATGAAAACTCTATGAAGGTTAAAGCTGTCAGAGAAGTATGGGCTGGAGCAGGGTGTGTTGGACCAGCCGGGGTTGGAAATGGGTGCGGAGGCAGATGTTGTAGCCTTCGCCTCGTTGATCGCCCGAAGGCAGATCCTGTTAGGGTGGAGATCAACCTCTCCACCCTGTGCCTTGGCGTTGGGGTGGGGGGGGACCTGCTGGAATTCTTGACACTTGAAAAGGTCAAATTTGAACTGAGGGGAAGGATGGAGGGGTTCTACAATTCATGGGCGTTATTCATTATGCACTTTCGAGAATTGGATCACATCGATCATTAAGGGGGGGGGGGTGGCTGGGAGGGTTGGGGGTAGAGGGGCAGCGTGTGTTAATGATGAGTGTGGGTGATTCCTGATTCCTTTTTGTCATTTGTTTATGTTAGTATGCGGGCTAATGTTTGGGGTTTGGTGGGAGGATGGGATCGTTGTCATTGATATGGGGATTAACATTATATTCCTTACTGATTATTGTTTATTGTTGGGTATAAATGTGGGAGAAAATGTGAAAAAGGAGGAGAATAAAAATATTTTTTAAAAAAGGTTAAAGCTGTCGGGTCATTGGTATGCAAGAGGAGCCTCTGGTTGTGGTGTGGACATTTGATCCTAGTCCTTGTTTGGGTGAAAAGGAGGATGTATCAATGGCCCCCTGATCTACCGCCTCCAGTTTGATTCCAGGCTCCAGCCTCAGCAGGTACCCCTAATGCTCTCTGGTAGGAACTCTCCTCTAGTTGGCCAAAGAATCAGCCTGATTGGCTATCTGCTGCTGCCTGCTGCCCTGTGTCTATCGAGAGGGCTAGAGGTGGGAACGCTTCTGGTAGATGTCCCGACATGCTCTTTGTCAATTTCTCTCCTGGCCCTACATCCTGATCTATTTCTCCGGGATTGGGACAATTTAGCCTGGCGAATTTGTCAAATTCACATTATACAGACAAAAAAAAAGGTTCACATTTCTGTCAGACAACGTAATTTGGATTATCCATATTTGTAAGAGTAGCTGGCAGTGAGAGCATTAACCATATTTTGTGACTCCTGGTTCACATCTGATGCTAAAAGGTCATATTTTGTTTGTATTTCAACAGAGGATGATCGCAATATTCTTTACTCAATAAAGATATATTTTTATCACCAAATCTCAGAAGAGAGAATTTCCATTTTGGCAGCATGGTGAACTTCATCCTGTCAGACATATCTGAACTATTTGGGCTGGCTCTGATTGGTGTTTCCATCTAAACCATAGGGAGTTACTAAAGGACCATGGCGTCTCCAACAGCTCAAAGATTCAAGAACTACATTGATCCTCTGGCTTTTCAGCTTCTGGCATATTCAAAACTCAAGAATATGTATTGTTTGGAATATGCTGTTTGTTTTTTCTGTTGTTATCATAAACTTTCAGGAAATGGAGTGCTCACTTGTGACAATCTCCTTTTGGACCAGAGTCCACTGATCTGATAAAGTGGGTACCCATCTGGGGTGCTACCACTTGCGGTGGATCAGTCTATGAAGACTTCTTGCAGAACCTGGCGCTCATTGCCCATTATAGCAGTGATTGAGATTGATATCACTGGCAAGTTAATCATCCTGAGAATATGGCACTCCCTTTCCTAATTATATACATAAAACTCTGCTCATGGCTTTGCTTTCCATTCTTCATCTCACTATTAACTCAGTCATTTATTCCCTCAAACATTCCCTCAGGTAAACATTACAATATCCCATTATAATGTCTCACTACCTAAGCTCTGTTTCTTACATTTTTGTTTTATTTATTTATTAAGTGGCGATTTAGCATGGCACATCCAACTGCCATGCACACAGACGCGGGGAGAATGTGCAACCTCCACACGGACAGTGACCCGGGCTAGGATCAGCACGTGAGGCAGCAGTGCTAACCACTGTGCCACCCAGGTAAGCTCTGTTTGAACGGATATCTCACTGCGAAAGCAAACATTTTTCTCCCGATACAATGATTGGCTATGAGGAGGAGTTGACCAAAGCCAATAGAGTCGATCTTGCTCAATATGCATCCCTGTTACTGACACCAACTGAGTTATAAACAATTCTGCTCGTCAACCATTTTGAGGTTTCTCAACTCTATAGATGTTCTCCCCTGTCAATCTAAATAAAACATGGCAGTGGATATATAAAGTAATGTAGAAACCCATCACCAAAACTATTTAGGTGCACAAATACCGGTACATGCAATTGAATAGGATGCTTGGCTATAAAAGCTTGCTATTAATGATCACAAAGAATTTAACAGTGCTAAATGGGTTTCACATTAGATTAGTTGCAACATTGTCAAATTGGATTTGTGCCACAATTAGAAGCATCAACTTGGATTACTGCTTCTCAAAAACAGAATTGTATAAAAACAGATTATTAATTTTCACAATCAGCCAATTTAAGTAGTCCAGTTTAAACATTTAATCAGACAAACCTTTTGAAATGAAAAATATCAAGAAAATGGCTTATTAACATTTTGGAAATTAACATTTTGTGTCATTATGAAATTTGTAGTATTGGGTGAATATAAGGCAGCATGGTGGCACAGTGGTTAGCACCACCGCCTCACAGCGCCTGGGACCTGGGTTCAGTTCTAACCTCGGGTGACTGTCTGTGTCGAGTCTGCATAGAAGTTACAGTGCAGAAGGAGGCCATTTGGCCCATCGTGTCTGCACCGGCCGTTGGAAAGAACACCCCATTTAAGCCCACCCCATCCCCGTAACCCAGTAAACCCACCTGACCTTTTTGGACACTAAGGGTAATTCAGCATGGCCAATCCACTTCACCTGCACATCTTTGGAGTGTGGGAGGAAACCGGAGTGTCTGAATTTTCTTCTCTTTTTGTCTAACCTAATCTAACTAGTTCTGTTAAAG
Organism: Scyliorhinus canicula; assembly: GCF_902713615.1. Classification (NCBI taxonomy): domain Eukaryota; kingdom Metazoa; phylum Chordata; class Chondrichthyes; order Carcharhiniformes; family Scyliorhinidae; genus Scyliorhinus; species Scyliorhinus canicula. The sequence goes on from NC_052159.1 coordinate 30,847,686, forward strand.
CCAACACGCCTGGTACCATGTTTTGTTACCTGTGTGATGGGTAACATGTGCTACTCAAACCTTGGTTAGTGATGAGGTCTTCTGAATCTCGATGAAGAAGACTCGAACTTGTCCAGTAGTAACAAAAGGTTTATTGAGTAACTTTAACAATAATTGCATGAGTTCTTTACTTTAACTTTGATACCAGTGATAAGGTTAACAAGAACTAACTACGGTAACTATACGTAACACAACCAGCCACCTGAACTAGTCTGCTATTGCCCTGGTCACAGTGCACCCAGGAGAGAGCGAGAGACCCAAAGTGGTTGCTTTTCATACCCCTGTTGGTCTGGCCCTCTAGTGATCATGTGGTGCTACTGATTACACATTAACCCCTTGTGTGCATGCACATATAGCGATCACTACACAGAGCACCCGGAGGAAACCCATGCAGACACAAGGCGAATGTGCAGACTCCGCACAGAAAGTGAACCAAGCCGGGAAACGAACCTGGGACCCTGGAGCTGTAAAGTAACTGTGCTAACCACTGTGCTGCCATGCTGCCCCATGATCTCCCCGTGCCTGCGTGGGTTTCCTCCGGGTATTTCGGTTTCCTCCCATGTCCGAAGATGTGTAGGTTAGGTGGATTGGCCGTTCTGAATTATCCCTTAGTGTCGAAAGGTTAGGTGGGGTTATGGGGTTACAGGAATAGGGTGGAGGAGTTGGCGTCGGTGGGGTGCTCTTTAAGAGGGTCGGTGTCGACTCGATAGGGCGCGTGGTCTCCTTCTGCACTGTAGGGATTCTACAATTCTATGAAAAATTCTTTCTTTTTAAATTCACAGATAACCCCAAGTCGTCTGGTAAAACACATCATAGAATTGACAGTGCAGAAGGAGGCCATTCGGTCCATCGAGTCTGCACCGGCTCTTGGAAAGAGCACCCTACCCAAGGTCAACACCTCCACCCTATCCCCATAACCCTGTAACCCCACCCAACATTAAGGGCAATTTTGGACACTAAGGGCAATTTAGAATGTCAAATCCACCTAACCTGCACATCTTTGGACTGTGGGAGGAAACCGGAGCACCCGGAGGAAACCCACGCACACACGGGGAGGATGTGCAGACTCCGCACAGACAGTGACCGAAGCTGGAATCGAACCTGGGACCCTGGAGCTGTGAAGCAATTGTGCAATCCACAATGCTACCGAGCTGCCCCTAAAATCATGATGCCCCTAACATCTAAAATCTAAACCGTTTAAAGGCAACTGGAGAAGTGTTCAGGCTTGGATGTGGGTGCTGCTACTTTGTAACTACCAACCTCATGAACAACAGCATTCATCCTGAAATCCTCCCTGAACCAAGAGTTCACAGGTCAAAGACCTTGGGAACCAACTCGAATGTACAAAGCAGCATAAACAATTAGTCAATTGCTATTGCTCCCAGGACTGGTTAATCGACATTCAAAGGAAAGGCACATTGCAAATACCTCTCAATTGCTTAAAGGATTATATTTAATTGCTACCTGTATTGAGGTCATACAAAAAGTTTGGAATCACGGAAAGGACAGCAGTGAAATGAGGAGATTCAAAACGTTCAAATTCAACAATGTCTGGATTTGGAAAAGTTCTTGTCCAACTTCACAGGGGCTGGTTTAGCACAGGGCTAAATAGCTGGCTTTTAAAGCAGACCAAGGCAGGCCAGCAGTGCGGTTCAATTCCTGTACCAGCCTCCCCGGACAGGCGCCGGAATGTGGCGACTAGGGGCTTTTCACAGTAACTTCATTTGAAGCCTACTCGTGACAATAAGCGATTTTCATTTCATTTAATTTCAGTGCCGGAATTTTTATCGATGAAAGTTCCGAGCAGAGGATAGTATATTAAAAAGCCAAACATTGTGTAAATTTTCAAATGGTGGTTTACCCGGACTGGATGGTGTAATCATTAAAATCATGCTGACTTCAGAACAAAAGCCTTCTTATAAGGTCTTTGCTGGAAAGAATGTGAAGAGAACATTGTGCCCTATTTTGCTGGTAATTTTCATTAATATTAGCTGCTGTGTGAAAAGCCAAATGAAGATTTATACGGATGATGCGAGAACTGAGAGGTTATCACTACCAGGAAAGAATGAACAGGCTGGGACCCTTTTCTCTGCAAAGGAGAAGGCTAGAGGGTGACTTCAAAATTCTGAAGGGTTTTGTGAGGGTGGTTGTAGAGAAGATGTGTATCCACTCTTGGTTCAAGGAGTCCAAAACCAAGGAGCATAAATACACGGGAGTTACCAATATATGCAATAAAGATCAAAAGAACATCATTTTCTCAGACAGTAGTTAGAATGCGGAACTAACTACCACAGGAAGTGGCTGAGGCGAAAAATGTCATCAATTAAAGGAAATTTAAGTAAGTACATGAGGGAGAAAGGAATAAAGGACATACCAACAAGGTTAGATGAAGTAAGGTGTGAGGAGGCTTCCGTGGACCATAAACACCGAATAGACCAGTTGGGCCAAATGTACTTTGACATCAAAGACTGTTTTCTACCAGCTCAACCTTAACAGATGATGTGACAGTGCTGAGAAATCAACCTCACAAAAGGTGTGAGAGTTGCTAAGGGGTGCAATTAATTCAAATAAATGTTAATGAACTGCAGAATTTGTACATTTAAGAATATATATTTTTATTGAACACTTTCAACTTCATACACAACAATAAAACAATAAATACAACCCAGAACCAACCCCTCCCACCACCCCCACCCCAGAATTTGGACAATTTTTGTGCACATTCCTCATTTTTGTTATGTTTTGGTTTTTGATAAGCTCGTATGTTGAGTTGGGTTGCAGCTATTATTTGCACAAGAGATGGCTTTTAATTTAGTACATGGTAAATTAACATGCTTGTAAAACAATATGATGGCAAGAGGGGGATCCATTATTCACCCTCATTATCTTTTCTCTCCTTCTTCAGTGACCAGAAAGAGGTCATGAAATGTCTATTATTGGCAATTGTTGCACTATTTTAAAAAGAAAACCTTTGTTATTCGAATGGTGTCCTGAACTTCAGGTAAAATTGTATGGAAAGCATGAAGGGTTGGATATTAGCTTAAAGCTGGGGGGAGAGTGGGTTCAGGAATTTGAGTTCAGGGAATCCGGTTTCCCAAATATCCTGCAGTTTTTTATCTGTAGGATTCCCAGCACAGCGAGCCTGATTGAGTTAGGCCGAGAGAAGGTTAGCCAAGTGGGGAAGTTGGAGGGAGGAGGGGGGAGGATGGGGGTGGTGTGGATGTCTGGTAGAGATCATGGAGGCATCTGATAACTGTGCTACCGTGGGCATGTGCTACTGAGGGCAGCACGGTAGCACAGTGGGTGGCACTGTTGCTTCACAGCTCCAGGTTCCCAGGTTCGATTCCAGGCTTGGGTCACTGTCTGTGTGGCGTCTGCACGTTCTCCCTGTGTCTGCGTGGGTTTCCTCTGGGAGCTCTTGTTTCCTCCCACATGTCCTGAAAGATGCGCTGTCAGGTGAATTGGACATTCTGAATTCTCCCTCCAAACAGATGCCGGAATGTAGCGACTCGGGGCTTTTCACAGCAACTGCATTGCAGTGTAAATGTAAGCCTACTTGTGGGCAATAAAGATTATTATTATCATGGGGGAGAGGAAGGTTATTTGGAGAGTTGGTGATGTGTGGACCAAGGGGAACTGGATCCATTTGTGCAATGGTTGCCATTTGTGCTGCAATAAAGTTATTTTCTTCCTTTAAAATTTTTTTTTAGAGTACCCAATTATTTTTTCCAATTAAGGGGCAATTTAGAGTGGCCAATCTACCTATCCAGCACATCTTTGGGTTGTGGGGGTGAAACCCACGCAGACACGGGGAGAATGTGCAAACTCCACACGGACAGTGACCCAGGGCCGGGATTTGAACCCAGGTCCTCAGCGCCGTAGGCAGAAATGCTAACCACTGTGCCACCGTGCTGCCCCTTCCTTTTCCTTTTTAACAAAGTTATCTTTCTTTCCTTTGTTATTGTTAATAATTGTTTGATAAAAATTGTTGATTTCAAACATTATTTGGTACTGAGTCACACATTTTCACACATTATTTGGTACAGTTACATCCAGGGTACAGCTCCAAACCTAAGTGAGACTCTGCAAGGGACACTCATGGGTACGTGTGGGCCTAGGGAAATTATCTTTCTTCTCCTGGCCCACATGCAGCGCTTTAAAGCCATCAACCTAACAATTCAGCTCTCCCCGTCCCGTTTCGCCCATTTGATTACCTGAGGCCTGTCACGTGTCCCTAGACCTGCCTCTGTCGAAAACAGAAGGTGTGGATTTGGGCTGGCTTGGAGACTTCTTTCAAATTTTACCTTTTAACCTCCTGCCCAAACCAAGCACAGGCCAGCAGCCACATGGAATATTTTTGTGGGGCCATTTCTGCTGCCTCTAACCTCACGAATATAACATTGAAAAAATTGTTTCAGCCATTTTTTAAGATCCGCTAGTTGGTTCTTTCAATGGTATCAACAATTGGTGCAGCGTTGGTGGCACTTAGTGCCACATATTCTGCCCACAAAATGGTAATCAGAGTTAGATGCAAATCATACAAAGACCTCCTACCTGAGAGAGGCGAGTGTCTGACTGCCCTCCTCAAGCCCCTATCCAAGATGGCGGCGGCAGCTGGTTTTTCAGAACAGTGGGATGGTAAGCGGACTGGTGCCATTTTCACGCTGCTACCTTACCGCTGGAATGAGAAAGCTAAAATCAGCCTCAGTGAGTGATGTTGATCGATCTTTCAACATTCCTCCCTGTGAAGAGTTTCTTTGGGTGGAACTCACCCATTTTAGGACGATGTGCCGTGGTAGGGGCGAGAAGGTGGAGAATTCCCCGCTGGGAGGCTGGCGGCAAAACACACTAAATCTTCCATCCTCAACCTCATTAATTATGCCCCCAGGTGTTTTATGCTGTATTTAGTGATGGGGTGGACCTGGTTGGCATGTATTTCGCCATCGTTCCCGGGTGCCATATTGAAAAGGCGCCCAGCATCGCTGACCCACTACTGAAGAAGATGAGCCTCCTGAAAATGAAGATGGGTCTCCGGGAGCAGTCTGAGACCAGAAGAAGGACCTCCTGAGAAAGAAGATGGGTCTTCTGGAACATTGAGGCTGGAAGATGGACCCCCTCCAGGACACCTAACCTGGAAGGTCCACCTGCAGATGCTCCTCCCACCCCACCCCCCACTGCTGTGGTGCTCCAGGATTGCCCGCCGCCTCCACTCTGAACTCCGGAAGCAGCCCCAGACATTGTTCAGGTGAGTCCCAACAGCTGATCACAGCGTTGTTCCAAAACTGTTTCACGTGGTGTGTTTTCCCGCCGGCAATGCGGCGAATCTGGCATGGGGGGGCCTGGGCCTTCATCTGCATTCCATTACCGGGATGCAAATGAGGTTCACACCATCCTCTGACAGGATTTCAGACTTGCCATGATGGGCACCGGCGGAAGATCCCACTATCAATTCACATCAGCATGAAAATGATTTCTGGGCCTCCCACCATATTCTCCCCCCTCATGCCTGTCTTTGAATCCCCTGGCGGGGGCTTGGGTGTATTCCACTCTTTGACTCTATTTGCTGGCTGCTTGACACAGCTTGGCCAATATTGTGCATCCAGATTTTCATGTGCAGATTATTGCTTTGGGACATGACCTTTTGATAAAGCATATTGGGCTTCCTTGTTATAAGAGCCCTGCCATTGCATGGGTTCACTTATTATGGCGTGGGCTCTGTAGAAGCAGCTCAATGAGCGAGCAGTCTGGCATATTTACCAGTTCTAAAACAAATACTTGAACAACAGATGTAGCAGGATGTTGATTACTTCCTCACTTCAAGATGACAAATTCTGAGTGTCTCACAGAGACCTTTACAGCCCTTTCACACATTCTTGAAAAAGCAATCCTTTCACGAGTGTCACAGCTGTGGCTCACTGCAGGCAGCATAGTCGGAATGTGTCTTCATTGAACAACATAGCTTTTTATATGTCATGATCAACCCGCTGTGACCTTGGCTGATGAAATGATTTAACATGAATGCATCACCTTGGCGCTTTCAGCTTCTAATTTCAGATCAGATTCTTGGGGAAATCATTGTTTTCATGCAAACGAATATATGCGATGACTAACCTTGTGTTGAGAATGAGCCTGACCCAGCTTCCCGATGTCACTTGTTTCCGATTGCAACTTTATTTTTTGGAAGTGGAATAGATGAGCTCAATGCAGTCTAGAATTGTTTAAGTGTTTAATGGCATCAAACATTTAAAACTGTAAGTTTATTGGAGCCTGGTAGAAACCATACCCAAGACAGGTTTTGCAGTTTGGATACAGATTTGCTCACTCCGTTTGATTGTTAAACATTTCCAAATTGCTACAAATCTACCCTGACACTAAGTATCTGCTACACTTGTGCATTTTCCCCTCAAATCTCTTGTGCAGAATATTATCGTGGCGTGACATTGTGTAACTTTCACAGACTTCATTAATGAAGACAAAAGGTATTTGTTGATAAGGGTTCTCCAGCAGCCTCATGGCTGTAGCCGAGGAGACATGGGGTGATTCCACACTCTCTGAGTTCTGATTCGTCACCCAGGCCAGGTGGCCCCTATTCTGCCGTGTTGCCCTCAAAGGGACAGTCAGCACACAGCGGCTTAGTGTAGATCCAGTTCTGTGGGTATTGAGGACTTGAGGCTATGCTGCAGACACATGAGACTTTGGGCTGGATTCTCGGCAAGATCCTCCATTTCGCCGGCAGTGCACTCATGCTTACAGATTTCCCGACGATGTTGGGGTGCCCGCAAAGGGAAACCCCATTGACCGGCTGCCGGGATGGAGAATCCCGCTGACGGCGAGGACACGCCACACCAGAGAGCGAGTGAGGCGGGATGGACAATCCCGCCCTTAATCATTAATTTGTCAATATCAGCTTTGTGCTGTCATTTCCTTTCTTGCACCAAGAGATAACTGTCCAATGAATGATAGTCTGTCATTATCTCCAACCCTTTGGGAGCCTCTAAAGTCTGGTGCACTGCACATAACATATTGACACTTAATGGTCCATGAAAACGAGGCAGGAGAAAGGGAATTATAAATTGCTACTCGAGAGGCATAATGACCTCTCAGTAACAATTCACATCAAAGATCAGTGTGAAGCACAGAATACCTCGACTCTTTACACATTTTAAGGAATAGAAATTTGTTGGAGCCACTTTTACAAGCATAAAAAAGGCACCTAAATGATCAATATAGTGGATGGAATGCATAGATTTTTCACCGGAAGTAGGATACCCGCCATATTGGAAAAAGGCTGATGCAAAGAAGTTGAGGGCTTGTTCTGCATTGAGACAAGCATTATGATCTGATGTGTATTCAAACAGGAAGCCATCGCATATTTCGAGATAGATAGATAGAGAAATACAGCACAGAACAGCCCCTTCGGCCCACGATGTTGCGCCAAACTTTTGTCCTAGGTTAATCATAGAATTTTGGACAATTTTTCATGGCCAATCCACCCAACCTGCACATCTTTGGACTGTGGGAGGAAACCGGAGTACCCGGAGGAAACCCACGCAGTCACGGGGAGGATGTGCAGACTCCACACAGACAGTGACCCAAGTCGAAATCGAACTTGGGACCCTGGAGCTGTGAAGCAATTGTGCTATCCACAATGCTACCGTGCTGCCCTTAAGAAGTTAACCTACACTCCCTATTCTACCCTAATCCAAGTACCTATCCAATAGCCGCTTGAAGGTCCATAAATTTTCCGACTCAACTACTACCACAGGCAGTGCATTCCATGCCCCCACTACTCTCTGGGTAAAGAACCTACCTCTGACATCCCCTCTATATCTTCCACCATTTATCTTAAATTTATGTCCCCTTGTAATGGTGTGTTCCACCCGGGGAAAAAGTCTCTGACTGTCTACTCTATCTATTCCCCTGATCATCTTATAAACCTCTATCAAGTCGCCCCTCATCCTTCTCCGTTCTAATGAGAAAAGGCCTAGCACCCTCAACCTTTCCTCGTATGACCTACTCTCCATTCCAGGCAACATCCTGGTAAATCTCCTTTGCACCTTTTCCAAAGCTTCCACATCCTTCCTAAAATGAGTTGACCAGAACTGCACACAGTACTCCAAATGTGGCCTGACCAAGGTTTTGTACAGCTGCATCATCACCTCACGGCTCTTAAATTCAATCCCTCTGCTAATGAACGCTAGCACACCATAGGCCTTCTTCACAGCTCTATCCACTTGAGTGGCAACTTTAAAAGAACTATGAACATAGACCCCAAGATCTCTCTGCTCCTCCACATTGCCAAGAACCCTACCATTAACCCTGTATTCCGCATTCAGATTTGTCCTTCCAAAATGGACAACCTCACACTTGTCAGGGTTAAAACTCCATCTGCCACTTCTCAGCCCAGCTCTGCATTCTATCTATGTCTCTTTGAAGCCGACAACAGCCCTCCTCACTATCCACAACTCCACCAATCTTCGTATCATCTGCAAATTTACTGACCCACCTTTCAACTCCCTCATCCAAGTCGTTAATGAAAATCACAAACAGCAGAGGACCCAGAACTGATCCCTGCGGTACGCCACTGATAACTGGGCTCCAGGCTGAATATTTGCCATCCACCACAACTCTCTGTCTTCTATCGGTTAGCCAGTTTGTTATCCAACTGGCCAAATTTCCCACTATCCCATGCCTCCTTACTTTCTGCATAAGCCTACCATGGGGAACCTTATCAAATGCCTTACTAAAATCCATGTACACTACATCCACTGCTTTACCTTCATCCACATGCTTGGTCACCTCCTCAAAGAATTCAATAAGACTTGTAAGGCAAGACCTACCCCTCACAAATCCGTGCTGACTATCCCTAATCAAGCAATGCCTTTCCAGATGTTCAGAAATCCTATCCCTCAGTACTCTTTCCATTACTTTGCCTACCACCGAAGTAAGACTAACTGGCCTGTAATTCCCAGGGTTATCCCTATTCCCTTTTTTGAACAGGGGCACGACATTCGCCACTCTCCAATCCTCTGGTACCACCCCTGTTGACAGCGAGGACGAAAAGATCATTGCCAACGGCTCTGCAATTTCATTTCTTGCTTCCCATAGAATCCTTGGATATATCCCGTCAGGCCCGGGGGACTTGTCTATCCTCAAGTTTTTCAAAACGCGCAACACATCTTCCTTCCTGACAAGTATCTCCTCAAGCTTATCAGTCTGCTTCACGCTGTCCTCTCCAACAATATGGCCCCTCTCGTTTGTAAATACTGAAGAAAAATACTTGTTCAAGACCTCTCCTATCTCTTCAGACTCAATACACAATCTCCCGCTACTGTCCTTAATCGGACCTACCCTCGCTCTAGTCATTCTCATATTTCTCACATATGTGTAAAAGGCCTTGGGGTTTTCCTTGATCCTACCCGCCAAAGATTTTTCATGCCCTCTCTTAGCTCTCCTAATCCCTTTCTTCAGTTCCCTCCTGGCTATCTTGTATCCCTCCAGCGCCCTGTCTGAACCTTGTTTCTTCAGCCTTACATAAGTCTCCTTCTTCCTCTTAACAAGACATTCAACCTCTCTTGTCAACCATGGTTCCCTCACTCGACCATCTCTTCCCTGCCTGACAGGGACATACATATCAAAGACACGCAGTACCCGTTCCTTGAACAAGTTCCACATTTCACTTGTGTCCTTCCCTGACAGCCTATGTTCCCAACTTCTGCACTTCAATTATTGTCTGACAGCATTGTATTTACCCTTCCCCCAATTATAAACCTTGCCCTGTTGCTCGCACCTATCCCTCTCCATTACTAAAGTGAAAGTCACAGAATTGTGGTCACTACCTCCAAAATGCTCCCCCACTAACAAATCTATCACCTGCCCTGGTTCATTACCAAGTACTAAATCCAATATGGCCTCCCCTCTGGTCGGACAATCTACATACTGTGTTAGAAAAGCTTCCTGGACACACTGCACAAACACTACCCCATCCAGACTATTTGATCTAAAGAGTTTCCACTCAATGTTTGGGAAGTTGAAGTCGCCCATGACTACTACCCTGTGATTTCTGCACCTTTCCAAAATCTGTTCCCCAATCTGTTCCTCCACATCTCTGCTGCTATTGGGGGGCCTATAGAAAACTCCCAACAAGGTGACTGCTCCTTTCCTATTTCTAACTTCAACCCATATTACCTCAGTAGGCACATCCCCCTCGAACTGCCTTTCTGCAGCTGTTATACTATCTCTAATTAACAATGCCACCCCCCCCACCTCTTTTACCATCCTCCCTAATCTTGTTGAAACATCTATAACCAGGGACCTCCAACAACCATTTCTGCCCCTCTTCTATCCAAGTTTCTGTGATGGCCACCACATCGTAGTCCCAAGTACAGATCCATGCCTTAAGTTCACCCACCTTATTCCTGATGCTTCTTGCATTAAAGTATACACACTTCAACCCATCTCCTTGCCTGCAAGTACTCTCCTTTGTCAGTGTTACCTTCCCCACTGCATCACTACGTGCTTTGGCCTCCTGACTATTTTCTACCTTAGTTGCTGGACTACAGATCCGATTCCCATTCCCCTGCCAAATTAGTTTAAACCCTCCCGAAGAGTACTAGAAAACCTCCCCCCCAGGATATTGGTGCCCCTCTGGTTCAGATGCAACCCGTCCTGCTTGTACAGGTCCCACCTTCCCCAGAATGCGCTCCAATAATCCAAATACCTGAAGCCCTCCCTCCTACACCATTCCTGCAGCCACGTGTTCAACTGCACTCTCTCCCTATTCCTAGCCTCGCTATCACGTGGCACCGGCAACAAACCAGAGATGACAACTCTGTCTGTCCTGGCCTTTAACTTCCAGCCTAACTCCCTAAACTTGTTTTATTACCTCCACACCCTTTTTCCTACCTACATCGTTGGTACCAATGTGCACCACGACTTCTGGCTGCTCACCCTCCCCCTTCAGGATCCTGAAGACACGATCAGAGACATCCCTGGCCCCTTCACAAAATGTCATTGCCCTGAATGCAGCCATTGCCGGGCCTGCATAGTCTATGTCTAAGTCTAAGCAAAGTCTGTGTGTGACCTAAAGGGCAATCCTAAAAGGGGCCTGTGGTGTTCTTTGAGTTGATAATTTTAGGCTGGTTGGTATAGTGTTCACAAAGACCAGAAATAGCTTTTAAATTGAACAAAGCTATAGATTTATTAACACTACTTAATTGGATTCGACACTTACTCCTATATAATACACAGTTGATAATTAACAAATAATCTACACTCATCTATTACTAATCTCTAAACTATTCCATTAACTATGATCTTCTCTCTCTCACACTATCTATCCTCCAGTCTGCTCTCTAGCTTTCTCCTCAATCTCTCACCCACAAGGCTTAGCGTCAATGCCTTATATAGTTGTACATCTAGCTCCCTCTAGTGGTTGATTTAGACATTACATTAACCCTTACAGGTCCTTACATTTATGATAACGTCTCAGGGCCGGCGGACCAGTGCTCCTCCTTGTTCGTGAGCAATCCCTAAGGCCTTTGCCGGCTTCTGTTCACACATACAGGGTAGCAGGTTAGCATGGTGGTTAGCATAAATGCTTCGCAGCTCCAGGGTCCCAGGTTCGATTCCCGGCTGGGTCACTGTCTGTGTGGAGTCTGCACGTCCTTCCCCTGTGTGTGTGGGTTTCCTCCAGGTGCTCCGGTTTCCTCCCACAGTCCAAAGATGTGCGGGTTAGGTGGATTGGCCATGCTAAATTGCCCGTAGTGTGCTAATAAAAGTAAGGTTAAGGGGGGGTTGTTGGGTTACGGGTATAGGGTGGATACGTGGGTTTGAGTAGGGTGATCATGGCTCGGCACAACATTGAGGGCCGAAGGGCCTGTTCTGTGCTGTACTGTTCTATGTTCTATGTTCTATACCGAAGGGATATTCCTCTAAGTCTCATTTGGCCTATAATCACCAATATAATTTGGTCACTGCAGTAAGTTTTTCAGATCAGACTGGTAAAGACAAATAAGAATATGCACTGGCTTTTCAGGACTATGGCCGCAATTTAACCGGAGAAAGGTCTATTGGGTGTGTTTAACTGGGTGTTCCTCACTGACACATCCCCGCAGCAGTCAGAAGCAGGGACAGCCCAGGTTTACAGCACTCCGAGGGCAGCAGGAGACCAGCCACCTGCTCGGTCAGATGATGAGCCTCTGGAAGTGGCTGTCAGTTCACTGGTGAAGAGTCTGTCAGCAGGCTAGAGTGCTAATGGAGGAGTGCGTTTGCATTCTGTCTGAAGTTGTGAATCCGACATGCGAGTGCCATGGCAACCACTGTGGTGACCTTGGTCCAGCATGTTTTGCCGGATTTGCAATTGGGCCTGCATGCCATGGCCACACATACTGGTGGCACCATCAGGTTGAGACACCGTGACCTCACTCCAGGTGACGCATCTCCTGCAGGAGTCAGGCCAGGGCCCTCTGGCACCCACAGGTTGGATGAGCATCAGCTTGACACCCCAGGGCCTCCCACCAGGACACTCCAAGGGTGTGTAGCCGCCCAACGACCCCTCTGCCTATGACCACTCCCAACAGCGCAGGGCTTCTGCCACTCTGAGATGGATATTCATGTGATGTCAACCTCAGTGCTTCTAGTCTCCGGACACTTGTGTGTTGTCGGGGACATGTGTTCAAATGTTTATTAAAAGTGTATGATGGGAAGAGTTGGAAGATGGGAAGAGTCTTCACTCTTCAAGGTTGCATTCCCACCTTCCACTCTGTCAATGTTGAAACCTTGTGCTGGGACGAGTTTCTGCCAATCCCTCTAACAGTGCAGAATGAAATAATTGGTTTTCTGTTGCATCCTGGGCAATAAAGCAGGATTTTGTAACTGACTTGGATCCTGTCCACTGTAGTGGCACAGGTATGTGAGTGTGCATCTCAAGAAGGGGCCCCATAGCCCAGTGTAGCAGTTCTTCCAAAATGTCTCATACCCCTCTCAGACAGAGCAGATCTTACTTTAGGTTTGCAGGACACCACTGATCTGCCACCTCAAGATGGTGCTGCTGCACCTGTACTTCAGGAGCAAGTTCCCTCACTGTTTGCGTGCCTCTGATTTACCTGGAGCCTCATAATGTGCAGGTAGAGCTGCGTCATGTTATTCTTCAGCCTCTCTCACTAATACTGGATCCCATCATTGTAGTGATGGACATTCCTACCTTTCCACCTGAGCCCATCACCTGCAAAGTGCTCATACCCCATGTGGACTTCTATCCATACCATCTGGAGGGCTGTGTGCACCATTACATTCAGAGGTGAGCCCCCCCCCCCCAATAAGATCTTCTCATACCTTCATTATAACTTGCATATCTCCAGGCTGTCCCCAGTAGCCACGACCATTCCCTTTTCAGCCCAGTACACCAGGGATATTGACTATCCCCGTGGCGCACCCAATTATTTCTCCTGCTGCAAAGCCGCTGCTCTTCTGCACTGTCTCATATCTCTGGCATCAGGCTGTGAGGTCCACATAGCCCCTGGACTGCTTATCAATTGTGACTCCTTTTCCATCTTGCAGGTGAAATATCTTCCCTCTGTGACTCCACACTTGCCAGTCCCTGAACTAAAACAGGAACATTGACTTAGTTCCCATTTCCAAAGAGGATTAAAGACATCAGTGATCCTCCTAAACCAATACAGCTCTTAGTGAACCATCCCTAATGTGGCACACTAACGAGCCCCCACCCCATATTCTGGAGTCTGCGTGCATCCCCTTCCAGTAAACGATGTACTATGCCTTTGACCCCTTGTTTGTCAGCATTTCGTGAACCCTCCCCTTTGCCTTCCCTCTGCCTTCCATTGTCTGTCACCCTCATCCACATCCTTGCCCACTGCCTGCCGCCCTACCCCCTCATTCTTCTCTCCGAGCTTGCACAGCCCTCTTCCACATTGCCCCACATGTGTTTGTCCTTTCCGTCCTGCCCTGAAACAGCCATGTACCCCGTAGCACAGTGCTTTACATTCAGACCAGCTCAGTGTGGAGCAGGAGGACATGAACTGGTCTGATCTGCCCCCAGCAGAATGACACACAGCGCAACAGACGCAGTGCAGTGCTGTGACAGGTAGGCTATATATGTTGCACTCACCTCAAAGTCGCTGTTAAATTAGAGTTCAAGATTAAAACTGAGGTAAATAAGAACAAACTATTGTGTCAAATTGTAGCCGCGACCATGAGGAGCTCTTGTTATCCAAAGTAATCTTTTCTGTGCTCTTGGGGACATGGAGATTTTGATGGGTTGCAGAGGGAAAATTCTGTTGACCTGACCCTGAATTAGGAAGTATTATATTCTTTTACAAGACTCCAGGGAGAAATGGAATCAGCTCACATCCTGCAAGTGCAGCTAATCTTCATGTTTCTACACCATTGCTGTGATTTCCCTAGGTAAGGCAATCTAGGGAATTAAAACATTATTTGGGATGTTTAATTCTGTGTCAAATGCGTCATCAGTTTCCCCATTAAACCGCTGACAGAGAATATAGGGGTGTGATTCTCCCGACAAATGCCTGACACTTTGGGCGCGATTCTCCTGAGTCATGAAAACTCGGGAAGCTGGCGTCAAAAACGGGCGCGTTTGATGCCAGCCTCCGCCCCCCAGACCGGGAACCGATTCAGCTCCCTGGTCGGGGCTAGTACCGCGCGGCCGTGAACTCCGACATCGCGGGCTTAACGAATTTCGTTAAGACCGCTAGCCAGAGTTAGCGACGGCTGACGCGTCAGATGACGTCAGCCGCGCATGCGCGGATTGGACGACTTTACGGCCGTTTTTACAAACGGTCAGACCAGGTGTGTTTTACGTTCATAAAAACGGCCGTAAAGGCCTTGGAATTCGGCCCATCGGCCAGGGGTGAATAGCTGGTCGCCGTAAAAAAACGGCGGGCAGCGATTCGTGTTGGGAGGGGGGCGTGGGGGGGGGAGAGAATAGCGGGAGGGCGTCGGACCAGCGTGTCCGTAAAAATTTACGCCGCCCGCTATTTTCCAAATTTTCGTGACCGCGGAGAATTGCGCCCTTTGGGCGGGAATCGCGGGGGTGACTCCCGTCGGATGGATGGGTACAATCCAGATCGCAATTCACCCACACTTAGTGCAAAGAAATGACCCCCCCCCCCCCCACGTGAATCACATGGAGCCAGTGTCCCCAGGTGTCTGAATTGCCTGACTCGGGGCTCAGCTGTTCAATGCTAACAAGGTGGAGTGGCTTTTAAATGGTCCCTCAGCACTCAAACCCAGTCAAGCCAGGAGAATGGCAGCTCGGAGACCTGCTCCTCGCTTCCTGAATTCAGCCCTGGCCGAGCTTCTGGACGTGGTGGAGGAGAGGCAGGCACCCTGTACCCCTAGAACATTGTGACAACTCCCACCTGGGAAGCAATGGCAGCTGCAGTTAGTGCCAGTAGCATGACAAGGAAGACCGGCGTCCAATGTAGGAAGAAGATGAATGACCTGCTACGAGATGCAAGGGTAAGTTCCCATTTATCTCCTCCTGACATCAGTTCGGCCTGTCACCCCTGGATTCCACACCCCTGGCCACCACCACCAATCATGCACACTCCCAACATCCAACCGTCTAGATTGTTCCTCAAAATCCCCTGGTACTCACACCGCATCCCCTATCTGTCGAGGCACGATGCCTACACATGCTGCCTGCTATACAACCCCTGTCCGACCAGGAATGCTGCTCACATAAGACAGCCCATAATAAGAGGGAGAGCAATAAGGGGGGGGGGGGGAGGTCCCAAGTTGCGTGTCCTCACCCCCTGTGAGGATGGGTGCTGGAGATCGCGGGGGTGGCTGAGGAATGGGCAGTGGCTGAAAGCGGGTTTTACCTGCACCAGAGAAGTAAGGATCCCCCACACCCTCATCCAGCTGACCTGCTGAAGTGAGTTGTTAATGTCCCAGAGACTTGTCCACCCCTTTCACTGAACCTATGTCCCTTGTTTTGGAGGCTCACCATCTGATGAGGCAGGGCCATCCAGAGTGGGCAAGATTAGCAGACAGGGTTACAATCTGGTAAGCACCAGACAGCTGCTGTTGCACACCTGGTGTAGGTAGGAAATTCCAAGTGATACAGTGGTCAGACGTCTGCTGGATCCCTGGACTCGGCTGGGTTCCAGCCAGGTACTGAGCCCCTGAACAATGTTCTCCCTGAGCTGCTGGAGATGATAAGCCAGAGCCGTGAGGTTCAGGAGGGGGTATCAGTGACATTCCTGCAACTGAAAGGCCGATTGGAGGAGTCGCAAAGGCTTCAGGTGCAGGTGACGGTGCCAACATTGTGTGCCACTCAGGCCAACACTACTAGGGTGGCGACCGCAGCGGAAAGCCTGGGACACGGCCTGAAAACAATGAGTGATGGAATACGAGGCATGACTCAGTTTCTGACGACCATGGCTGAGGGGCTCGACATCATGCCCCATTCACTGAGGGACTAGTCCTATACACAATTGGACATTGCAGAGGAACTCCAGAGCTTGGTCTGGACACTGAGGACTACAAGGAGGTTGGGGGGGGGGGGGGGGGGGGGGGGGGGGGGGGGGGAAGTCGAGATGGTTGTGGAGGCTTGTGGGGGTGGGAAGTGCGAAGAGTGAGGTTGGGGTTTGGGGTGATTTGGGGTGGGGCGCATTTGGGGGATTGTTGGTGGGGGGAGAAGTGTTGGAGAGATGGGAGTGTTTGGGGGTGCAGGAAGGGTGATAAGGCAGTTTGCAGGGTTGTTAGAGGGGTGATCTGGTGGGGAGTTTAGGGGATGTTATAGGGGTGGGGTGTGGGATTATTTTGGGGTATTTGGGGTAGGGTGGTAAAGGAGTTTGGGGGTATTTCTGAGGGGTGGGGAGTTTGGCAGGGTGTTGGAGTGTTGCAGGAGTTTGGAGATATTAGAGGGGTGGGGTATGGGATTGTTTTGGGGTATTAGGGATGGGGTGGTGAATGGGTTTGGGGGTATTGTTGGCAGGGTGTTGGAATGTTGTGGGAGTTTGGCAGGATGTTAAAGAGGTGGGTATGTTTTGGGGGGTGTTGGAGGGATGAGAGTGTGGGATTATTGGGGATGTTGGGAGAGGTGGGGTGTGAGGTTGTTTGGGAGTGCTGGAAGGGTAGGTTTGAGGGAGTTTGCAGAATGTTGAAGGGGTGGGAGACTTTGCTGGGGAGTAGGAGGAGTGGGGGAATTTTGTGGTGGTACCGAAGGAGTTGGGTGGGGGGAGTTGATAGGGTTGTTGGAGTTTGGCGGGGGTGTTAGAGGGCTGGGGTAGTTTGATGGGTGTTGGAGGGGTCGGGGGTGTTGAAGGGGTATGGGTGGGTGAGGATTTGGAGTATTGGAGTAGTAGGGGAGCTTGGGGATGTAGAAAGGGTGAGAGTGGGGATTTTGGAGGGAGTTGGAAGGTTTTGGTGTGCTGGGGGAGTTTGGTGGGGTTGTTGAAGTGATATGGGTTGGGTGAGTTTCTGGAGTGTTGGAGTGGTAGGGGAGTTTGTTGGATGTAGAAAGGGTGGGGATGTGGGGACTTTGGAGGGTGTTGGAAGAGTGGGGGAGTTTGGGGGGTGTTGAAGGGTTGAGGGTGTGGAGGGAGTTTGAGGGCTATTGGAGTTTTTGTTATGTATGAATTACATTTTCCATTTTACTTCACCCATCATGGCTGTGTACAATGAACCGGATGTTCTTTTCCTGACCGTCATTCTCATCAGCTAAGGCCTTAGCATTCCGCAGAGACCGTTCCCCCCAAGACAATCTAGTCCACTCCTCCACCATACCCAGTACCTCTCCCATCACCCATGGCACCTTCCCATGCAATCGCAGAAGGTGTAACACCTGCCCCTTTACCTCTTCCATGCTTAACATCCCAGGCCCAAAACACTCATTCCAGGTTAAGCTTGTACCTCTTCCAATTTGATCCACTGCATTCGCTGCTCCCAATGTGGTCTCCTCTATATCGGAGAGACCAAACGCAGACTGGGTGATTGCTTTGCTGAGCATCTTCGGTCTGTGCGCATTCAGGATCCTGACCTTCCTGTTGCTTGCTATTTTAACAAAAGACCCTGCTCCCATGCCCACATGTCTGTTCTTGGCCTGCTGCAATGTTCCAGTGAAGCGCAATGCAAACTGGAGGAACAACATCTCATCTTCCGGTTAGGCACACTACAGCCTTCCGGCCTGAACATCGAATTCAGCAACTTCAGATAATCAGCCCCACCTCGACCCATTTGTTTTCATTTCATTTTAACTGTCTTTTACCATTTCCTTCTTTCTTAATATACATTTAATTTACCCCCGCCCCAATCTTATCCACCTTTCCTGCATCTTTCTCCTCTTTGCTTCCCCCTTCCCCTCCCCCACACCCAGGGCCGGTTTTAAGCCTATTTGACCAATTTCATCAAATTGGGCCCCGCACCTTAAGGGGGCCCCGCGCCAGCAGCGACAGAGTTACCGTTTGAAGCCTTTTCTGTATTCTAAGAGGAACTATAGGGTAGTTTTTACTTTTGGGGAACGCACCGCATTACCGTCGACAAATCCTTCAGCCCGGGTAAGTAAGTTTCAAAATTTTAGTATATCAAGCATTTAATGTTTTTTTTTGGTTAAAGACTAGCATACTACACGAAATATAAACACACATAGATTTTTACTTTTGTAGAGTGGGGCCCCGCCATCACTTTTCTAATTGGGCCCGCAATTCCTAGCACCGGCCCTGCCCACACCTACAGTTCATCCTCTGATGTTAGTTTCCCTGCTGTTTGACCTTTCACATCTTTTGTCCTCTCTGGGGACTGCTATTAGCACTCTTTCCCCTTGGTATCTGTGGCCATTAGCACCCAGTTTCCCTGGGTTTCTGTGGCTATGACTCATCTTTCATTCTCATTCCACAGTATAAATATTTCCCACTTTCTCTGTCTGTTAGCTTTGACAAAGAGTCATCGGACTCGAAACGTTAGCTCTTTTCTCTGCCTATAGATGCTGCCAGACTCGCTGAGATTTTCCAGCATTTTCCCTTTCGTTCCGGCTAAGGCCTATTCAGGAGCAGCCATACAGTTTTGAGCACAGGATGTACAATGCTTGGTAATCCTGAGTTGCGTTTATCTTAAGGGTCATGATGTGGAGATGCCGGCATTGGACTGGGGTGGGCACGGAAAGAAGTCTTACAACACCAGGTTAAAGTCCAACAGGTTTGTTTCGAATCACTAGCTTTCGAAGCACAGCTCCTTCATCAGGTGAATGATTCATCAGGACTTTAACCTGGCATCGTAAGACGTCTTCTTAAGGGTGTGCAACCAGAATGAGTGTGTAGAAGAAAGTAATCACCAAGACCAACCCTGAGGTAAACCAAAAGGTACAGTATCAGATTATGGGGATATAGTGGTGTACTGGTTTTGTCATTAGACCAGTAATCCAGAGACCCAGGGTGATGTTCTGGTGACCGGGTTTAAATCCCGCCATGGCAGATGGTGACATTTGAATTTGATTTTTAAAAAAATGTCTGGAATTAAAAGTCTAATGATGACCATGAAACCTTTGTCATTTGTTGTAAAAACCCATCTGGGTCACTAATGTTCTTTTTGGGAAGGAAATCTGCTACCCTTACCTGCTATGGCCTACATGTGACTCCAGATCTACAGCAATGTGGTTGACTCTTAAATGCCCTCTTAAATGGCCGAGCAAATAACAAGGGCAATTCATGGAATCATAGAATCTCTACAGTGCAAAAGGAGGCCATTCAGCCCATCGAGTCTGCACTGACCCTTTGAAAGACCACCCTACCTAGGCCCAATCCGCTGCCCTATTCCTTAACTTCCCCCTATTTAGCGTGACCAATCCACATAGCTTGTACAGCTTTCGACTGTGGGATGAAACTGGAGCACTGGAGGAAACTCTTGCAGTGTCCAAAAAGATTAGCTGGGGATACTGGGTTGCAGGGATAGGGTGGAGGTGTGGGCTTAGGTCGGGTGCCCTTTCCAAGGGCCGGTGCAGACCTGATGGGCCGAATGGCCTCCTTCTGCACTGTAAATTCTATGATCTATGATCTCGGCATGGGGAGAACGTGCAAACTCCACACAGTCACCCAAGGTTGGAATCGAACCCGTGTTCTTGGTGATGTGAGGCAGCGTTACTAGCCACTGTGCCACCATGCCGGGATGGGCAATAAATTCTGGCCCAGCCAATGGCGCCCACCTCCCATGAATGAATAAATCCAAGTGTGATGTAGCAGCAGCCGACAAAATGGAGACAAGGTAGTAGTTTGATGTAAGTTCTGATTGAAGAGAATGCCTCGCCATTTGCATAGAATAGAAACTTTGATGAATTCTTCAAATATTTTAATGACCAACAGATGAATTTTAGAGCAGGCTCCAATAAATGTGTGATTAAATCCAAATTACCACATCGCTTAAGTATGATAGGGTTATGCCTGGGAAGGCACCCAGAGAAAAAGAATGTTTCACACAGTAATTTTAACTACCTTGCTTACAGTGTGTGACAGATGGAACTGATTCATTCAGATATCCTCGCAGTCTACACTTCCTCATGTTCCAAATTTCTCAGCAGCCAGCCAAATGTGGTGTTTCTCTTGACAGTTGTCAGCACATGATTGAGGAAGGAGATTACAATCGGGAATATCAATCTGCTTGTGTCTCTTTTCGTGCTGGAGATCTATCTGCGAACCGAAATGTTGGTGCGATCATTTCGGTGCGAGTCTCTGTTGAGACAATTGAAATCGAGGGGAATGGGCGAATCGCACACTTCAATTTCAAAAGCAAATTATTGTGCATGCTTGAAATGTGAAATAATACCAGAAAGTGCTGGAAATATTCGACAGGTCTGGCAATGTCTGTGGAGAGGAAAAGAGTTACGGGTTGGGGGGGGTGTGTGGAATTTTCACGGATTTTCAGGAGAAATGTGGTGCGATTCCTGATGGCTCTGGCGGCACAATCCAGATGCAATTTTCAGGCACTTTGAAATTATTCTTCCCTCCATGTGAAACACGCCGCGCCGGAGTTGCCAGCTTAGCACTGCAATCAAGGGGGACTGGATTTAAATGGCTCCCTGTGCGATCACTCACTCAAGCCGGGAGGGTGGCCTCTTGCAGACCACTCCAAGATTCTTGGACAGGGCCCTGGCAAGACTGTTGGATGCGGTGGAGGAGAGGCAGACACGGCGGCACAGTGGTTAGCACTGCTGCCTCACAGCGCCAGGGACCCGGGTTCAATTCTGGCCTTATGTGACTGTCTGTGTGGAGTTTGCATGTTCTTCCCGTGTCTGTGTGGGTTTCCTCCTGTTTCCTCCCGCAGTCCAAAGATGTGCGGGTTAGATGGAGTTACAGAGATAGGGCGGGTGAGTGGGCCTAGTTGGGGTGCTCTTTCCGACGGGTCATTGCAGATTCGATGGGCCGAATGGCCTCCATGTGCACTCCATTCTATGGTAAACCATTGACCCATGTGTGCTGGCAGAAGGCCCCAAGTAACCTTAAAATCTTGCCTGAGAGGCGGTGGCCTAATGGTTAGTGTCAGCAGTATGGCCAGGATGACCAGGTTCAATGTCGAAAAAAGATGAATGACCTTCCCTTGGCATTCGGCCCTTTGGCCACCCGAAGATTGTCACCGTTAACCCACTCGCCGCCACCTCGCAGGATCTCAGCACCTGACCTCCCAGCATCATCCTCAAAACCCCCCCAGCACTTCTCTTCACGACCCCTTTCTGCAAAACCTACGCAACGTTTAAATAATGGAAAATTTCTGACAGTTCATTATAAACTCTGGGGATTTCCTCTTTCTCTGGGAGTGATGTAACTCAACTGGTTGAGTTTCCACTGTAGAGGTAATTTCGATTGGACCTGCTTCACTGGGAATCTCTCCTGGTTCCAGCACATCACTTTCCACTGTTTCCTCAGTTCCAGGGGGAGGGCCAGGGGCCACCCCGACCTGTCCCTGACCCCCCCAGGGGGCTCCAATGGCCTGGGAGATCTCCCCGTGTGCCGTTCCACCTGGTCCATGTTTGTGTGGACCAGTACTGAACGGCGCCCGGCTCAGAACTCCCTGGGGAGGCCGTTAGATGCTGGGAAGCCAGGCGATCCGAGGTGAGTACACCTCAGTAGGTTTACCCCTGATGGTAACCCATCTACCTTCTTCTTTTACCTGAGGTGTGACTACCTCCCTATCACTCCTCTTTTTTTGTGCAGTGTGTGCAGGAGGGTTTTCTAACACAGGCCAACAAGGGGCGAGGCCACATTGGATTTGGTACTGGGTAATGAACCCGGCCAGGTGTTAGATTTAGATGTAGGTGAACACTTTGGTGATAGTGATCACAACTCGGTTATGTTTACTTTAGCAATGGGCAGGGATAGGTATATACCGCAAGGCAAGAATTATAGCTGGGGGAAAGGCAATTATGATGCTATTCGGCAAGATTTAGGATGTATAGGATGGGGAAGGAAACTGCAGGGGATGGGTACAATCGAAATGTGGAGCTTTTTCAAGGAACAGCTACTGGTTGTCCTTGATAAGTATGTACCTGTCAGGCAGGGAGGAAGTTGTCGAGCAAGGGAACCGTGGTTTACTAAGGAAGTTGAAGCACTTGTCAAGAGGAAGAAGAAGGCTTATGTTAGGATGAGACATGAAGGCTCAGTTAGGGCACTTGAGAGTTACAAGTTAGCCAGGAAGGACCTAAAGGGAGAGTTAAGAAGAGCGAGGAGAGGACACGAAAAGTTGTTGGCGGATAGGATCAAGAAAAACCCTAAGGCTTTCTATAGGTATATCAGGAACAAAAGAATGACTAGAGTAAAATTAGGGCCAATCAAGGATAGTAGTGGAAAGTTGTGTATGGAATCAGAGGAGATAGGGGAAGCGTTAAATGGATACTTTTCATCAGTGTTTACACTGGAGAAAGACAAAGTTGTCGAGGAGAATACTAAGGTTCAGTCGACCAGGCTAGATGGAATTGAGGTTCAAAAGAAGGAGGTGTTATCAATTTTGGAAAATGTCAAAATAGATAAGTCCCCTGGGCCAGATGGGATTTATCCTAGGATTCTCTGGGAAGCCAGGGAGGAGATTGCAGAGCCTTTGTCCTTGATCTTTATGTCATCTTTGTCGACAGGAATAGTGCCGGAAGACTGGAGGATAGCAAATATTGTCCCCTTGTTCAAGAAGGGGAGTAGAGAAAACCCTGATAATTATAGACCTGTGAGCCTCACTTCGGTAGTGGGTAAAATGTTGGAAAAGGTTATAAGAGATAGGGTTTATAATCATCTTGAAAAGAACAAGTTGATTAGCGATAGTCAACACGGTTTTGTGAAGGGTAGGTCATGCCTCACAAACCTTATTGAGTTTTTTGAGAAGGTGACCAAACAGGTGGATGAGGGTAAAGCGGTTGATGTGGTGTATATGGATTTCAGTAAGGCGTTTGATAAGGTTCCCCACGGTAGGCTATTGCAGAAAATAAGGAAGTATGGGATTGAAGGTGATTTAGCGGTTTGGATCAGCAATTGGCTAGCTGAAAGAAGACAGAGAGTGGTGGTTGATGGCAAATGTTCATCCTGGAGTTCAGTTACTAGTGGTGTACCGCAAGGATCTGTTTTGGGGCCACTGCTGTTTGTCATTTTTATTAATGACCTGGAAGAGGGTGTAGAAGGATGGGTTAGTAAATTTGCAGATGACACGAAGGTCGGTGGAGTTGTGGATAGTGCTGAAGGATGTTATAGGATACAGAGGGACATAGATAAGCTGCAGAGCTGGGCTGAGAGGTGGCAGATGGAGTTTAATGTGGAAAAGTGTGAGGTGGTTCACTTTGGAAGGAGTAACAGGAATGCAGAGTACTGGGCTAATGGCAAGATTCTTGGTAGTGTAGATGAACAGAGAGATCTCGGCATCCAGGTACATAAATCCCTGAAAGTTGCCACCCAGGTTAATAGGGCTGTTAAGAAGGCATATGGTGTGCTAGCCTTTATCAGGAGGGGGATTGAGTTTCGGAGCCACAAGGTCATGCTGCAGCTGTACATAACTCTGGTGCGGCTGCTCCTGGAGTACTGCGTGCAGTTCTGGTCACCACATTATAGGAAGGATGTGGAAGCTTTGGAAAGGGTTCAGAGGAGATTTACTAGGATGTTGCCTGGTATGGAGGGTAGGTCTTACGAGGAAAGGCTCAGGGACTTGAGGTTGTTTTCGTTAGAGAGGAGAAGGCTGAGAGGTGACTTAATAGAGACATATAAGATAGTCAGAGGGTTAGATAGAGTGGACAGTGAGAGTCTTTTTCCTCGGATGGTGATGACCAACACGAGGGGACATAGCTTTAAATTGAGGGGTGGTAGATATAGGACAGATGTCAGAGGCAGTTTCTTTACTCAGAGAGTAGTAGGGAATGCCCTGCCTGCAACAGTAGTAGACTCGCCAACTTTAAGGGCATTTACGTGGTCACTGGATAGACACATGGATGAAAATGGAATAGTGTAGGTCAGATAGGCTTCAGATGGTTTCACAGGTCGGCGCAACATTGAGAGCCGCGCTCGTACTGCGCTGTAATGTTCTATGTTCTATGTTCTAAAACCTACATAAGCACGCGCGGCTCGGTTACCAACAAGAAAACTGCTTGCTGGCACAATTGGATCTGGCCCACAAATGATCAATGTGTTTCTTCAAAACCTTGTCCTGCACTTTTACTTCATAGGACAATCACCACAACTTCTGGGACCCAACTTGCTCCACTTCCAAAATTCTTCACTAAAACTGGATTGTCTATCTCGAATGCCTTTTCTGACAACTCGGTCTTGTCTCCACCTTTCCCACCAAATTCGGAGGTACCTGATTCTCAGGTGACGACCCATCAGGAACTCAGCTGGAGCTATGCCAGTAGTGGTGTGTAGGGTGGTTATGTAGGCTAACAGGAATAGTGCTATCTTTGTTCCTAATGACGCAGGCGATTGCTTCTTCAGGCCAGCCTTGAATGTCTGAACGATGCGTTCAGCTAACCCATTTAACGATGCGGGGTGAATATGTTTCAGTCCATGAACCATCATGAGCTGCTGGAATTCCACACTTGTGAACGCCGTTCTATTGTCGAAGACAAGCATTCCTGGTACGTTGTTGATGGCAAAACATTGGTGTATTTCTCAACTGTGGAGCATGAAGTTGCTGACTTAATGTCAAACACTTCCATCCATTCTGAATGGACATTCACTAACAAAAGGAATGTAACGCCCATGAATGGACCAACATGATCTACATGAACTCTCATCCAAGGTCGACTCGGCCATTTTTAGAGGTACCAGGGAGCTGTGGCTGGCAATGTCTTGTATAACTGGCATTGGCCACATTGTTTCACAATACTTTCTATATCCTCAGAGATGCTAGGCCACCACATGTAGCATCTTGCTAGCATTGACATCTTGGACTCGCCGGAATGTGCGTTATACATTTCTTAATGCAGTGATCTCTGCCTGGTATGAGGGCGACCACTCTCGTTCCACAAAGGATGACACTATCCTTGCAACTAAGCTCATCTTTCCATAGATGATAAGGCTTCATTTCCTCCGAAGCTTTCTCATTCCGCCATCCATACAGCATCATATATTTAACCTTCTATAACAATGGGTCTCTAGTCCAGAAGTTAATTTGCTGTATTGTTAAGGTAAGGAGTCCAGAAATGTTAAGGCCATTACAATCTCTTGCTGCTCTCCAGGGCTTTCTAGTAATGGAAGTCTATTTTAGTCATTTGCTATGTGAGCCGCTGGCCGATGTTGGGAAGTAAATTTGTAACCGATAAGAACAGTGCCCAACGCTGTATCCCAGCAGAAGCAATTGGTGGAATCACTTTGTCTCCTTTGAAGAGCCTGAAAAGTGGCTTGCGGTCTGTGATAAGAGTGAAATGTCTCCCGTGTAAGTACTGATGACACTTATTGATGCCGCTTTTCACAGTAACATCATTGCAGTGTTAATGTAAGCCTAAGATTATTATAGTAGCCAGGCCTTCTTTTTCGATTTGGGAGAATCCTTCTTCCGCGTCTGTTAGGGTTCTTGATATATGTCCAATGGGTCTCTCGGACTCACCCTCTATTAACATAGCATAGAAAATACAATGCAGAAGGAGGCCATTCGGCCCATCGAGTCTGCACCGACCCACTTAAGCCCTCACATTCACCCTATTGCATTATCCCAATAACCCCTCCCAACCTTTTTGGATACTAAGGGCAATTTAGCATGGCCAATCCACCTAACTTGCACATCTTTGGACTGTGGGAGGAAACCGGAGCACCCGGAGGAAACCCACGCAGACATGGGGAGAACGTGCAGACTCCGCACAGACAGTGACCCAGTGGGGAATTGAACCTGGGACCCTGGCACAGCTAGCCACTGTGCTACCGTGCTACCCCACGGTCCCTATTGTCTGGGATAACACAGCCCTTACCCAATATGGTGATGTATCCCATGTAAATACTATCTTCTTAGAGGGATCAAAAGATACCAATAAGCCTGAGGACTGAAGTGTCTGCTGAACTTGGGTAAAAGCCTCTTTGTGTGGTGTTCTCCAACGCCACCTCTGGTGCTTCTTTAACAGCCCTAGCATTGCTGCGAGCAATATCATTAGATTTGGCAGGAATCATACATAGTTGTTGACCAGCCCTCAGAAAGATCTGACTTATGAGGTATTCTTAGGGGCTGATGCCTCTTTAATTGCTCTTACTTTATCCTCCAAGGGGTGTAACCCGGAGCGCCCATCCACCAACCAAGATAAACTATCTTGTTTGCTTGGAAGGTGTCCTCTTCTCTTTTTAAGTACACTCCCGCCTCCTGCAACCTCTTGTAGGTGCATAGAGTGGGCACGGATGAGTTTAGGCACAGGTAGTTGGGGATCATTCTCATTTTTAACATCTGCACATGCCACTGAATTCAATATTTTTGTCCTTCACCAGCTTAATGTCTCACATTCTTTAACCCTCCTCCCAATGGCGTAGCGCTTCTCCACATCTGCACATAGTTTTTCTCACTGGCAGATGGGTAGGCCCATTTATTGTGAATATTTCATTCATTGTGAAAGGACTCAGGCATGAATCAGTGAACCCTAATCCTCACTCCTAATCCTCCCTCGAGCTAGAGGGAAAGGAATGTAGGACTGAACTTCACTCACGCATGAGCCGGGGAGCCAGTGTGCTGGCAGCAGACAGACAGGAGTCAGTCATAAGCAATAGTTGAGGAGCATCACAAACCATTCCTCACTGCCAGTCGTCATCAACCTCCTGCAATAATTGGGCATCAGGCACTCAACGATTCCCCAGTCCCAGCATCCTGCTGACTAAGATCTCCGCAACCTTTATCCCCTAGTCGCAGAAGGGTCACAATATTGTTATGTGTTCTTTGTTTGACATCCTGGGTGGTGTTGTGCTGTCAGGCAACATGCTGGTCATATTCCATGAACTGGGGGGTGATGAGGGTATCCCTCGCTCGCTGCCCATAGGTACCCTCGCCCCTGCCTGGTCTCTATCCTCTGGATCCAGAGCGGCCTCTTCCTGCACTCCCTCTAGAATGTCCTCCTCATCCGAGGACCCATGCCGCTCTTCCAGGTCTTTCTCATGAAGGTCGTTTCACCGTAGCAGAGCCAGGTAATGTAGGACAAAACAGACCATCACAATTCAGGAGACACTTTGGGGGCTGTACTGAAAAGCCCCACCATTCCTGTCGAGGCATCTTCAGGAGGCCGATGGACCGCTCCATCACAAACCAGGTGGCACTATGGTCCTGTACCCGTCAGTCTCCTTTGGCTCCTTTGTGCTCCCTGTACCAGCTAGTACGGCTTTGGACCCCTGAAGCTGTCCTGCCACCCCTTGCTCTCCTGCCATTGGTTCTTCCCTGGGTGCCGCCATTCATTGCTGCTTGAGTCTGTGCTTTTGTGATAAGAAGAACAGCCAGCTCCATTAACTCCACACCAATATCGCTTTGTTGACTGTGAGGGATGAGAAACAGAGAGGGAGAGAGACAGTCATTTAGGTTGGTGTCGCAGCCGGATAACATCAATACCTCCCCCGACCTTAGGGGCTAACGGATCCTCAATGGAAGGTGCTGGATTCCAGCACAGAAGCAAACACAGTCCCTCTGGATCTCGCGTACTCCAGCGAGCATTTACCCTTGACCCCTAAGGTTTCAGCCCATTCCTTGATATTGAGACCGTTGGCAGCTGACGTTGTTAAGAGTTAACTCTTGATGACCGATTTGATGAGCGTGACTCTCAGGAACGTTTGAGGGCACAATTGCTTTATGTTTCAGGGATAGGCAAGGCTAATAGGCACCCTTCTTACTCAGGCTGCATCGTTCCAACATCTCATTGCTATTGTGCCCCTATACTTAAGACTCCTTGACAGCCACTCCAGAATTTTTGCCACGCTAAGTATATTATAATGGATTCAAAGTCATGCAAATCAGGCTTGCACCCTTCCTGAGTGTGAACCGGATCACGTCATCGGGAGGGTCTAGGAAGTGCGCTTTCCGAAATCTCGACAGCGCAAATCCCATTTTTGGCCTCTCATGAGATTTAGCGGCCATTGTGGGATTTGTGCCCGCTGTGAATGCGACCGCTAATCCTGCCCATTAATTCTCTTTCCCCCATCACAGACTCCCATTAGAGACCCCACATCAGAGACCCCCACCAATCCCAATCCCCAATCACAGACTCCCATCAGAAACCCCACATCAGAGACCACCACCAATCCCAATCCCCCATCACAGACTCCCATTAGACACCCCACATTAGAGGCCACCACCAATCCCAATCCCCAATCAGAGACCCCACCATCAGAGACCCTGTTATAAGGGAGTTTTGTGCTTTGGGGGGGGTTTCTGATATGTGGGGCAGTTCTCTGACATGATCATCAACGAAGGGGATCCAGATGTCTGCAGGGGGGTTCTTAATTTTACTTTGAGTTTGTGGCGCCCTTTTAAAATGGCGCCTTGATCTCTGTGAAGCCGGGCTTGACGCCGTGTTTAGGCCCTGCCCCTCACAATGACAGCACAAAACACGGGGTGGAACAGCTATGGCAGGAGTTTTGAGGGGTTATTCGGGAAGCACAAGAGAAATTCATCCCAAGGAGGAGGAGACATGCTAAGGGGAGGATGAGGAATCAATGGTTGACAAGGGAACTCATGGACAGCAAAAGCAAAAGAAAAAGCATACAAAGTGGCAAGGATCAGTGGGAAGCCAGAGGATTGGGAAGCCTTTAAAAGCGAGCAGAGGACAACTAAAAAAGCAATAATAATAATAATATTTATTGTCACATTAACACTGCAGTGAAGTTACTGTGAAAATCCCCTAATCGCCACATTCCAGCGCCTGTTCGGGTACATGGAGGGAGAATTCAGAATGTCCAAATTACCTAACATGTCTTTCCAGACTTGTGGGAGGAAACCAAAGTGCCCGATGGAAACCCACGGAGACGCAGGGAGAATGTGCAGAAAGGGGGAATCGAACCTGAGACCCTGGGGCTATGAAGCAACAGTGCTAACCACTGTGCTACTTTGGACTGTGGGAGGAAATCGGAGCACCCTGAGGATCAGGCTCCGAACTCTTCCAGCAATTGCATGATTGTGGGTCTGAGGCGTAGAGGAGCAGGTCATCCGCATAGAGCGACTCTCTGCCCCCTCTTTGGATGTCCTTCCAGCTTTTCGCATCTCGCAAAGCAATCGCCAGGGGTTCAATTGCAGGGCGAACAGAAGTGGAGATGGTGGGCATCCCTGCCTTGTGCCCTGATGTAGCTGGAAATATTCAGAGCTGGTGGTGTTGGTCCGAACACTCGCCTTGGGGGCATTATACAGGGGTTTCACCCACCAGGTGAACCCCATCCCCAGCCCAAACTACTCCAGTACCTCTATCAGGTACATCCATTCAACTCTGTCAAAGGCCTTTTCCTTTGAGATGCTCCAGGGTGATGTTCACCTCTGGTGTTCTCTCCCCCAATGGGGTCATTATTAAATTCAGCAGCCGCCTAATGTTCGCAGTTAGCTGTCTACCCTTGACAAAACCTGTCCGGTTCTCTGTGACCACCTCTGGTATGCAGTTCCCCGATCTCTTGGCCATTATTTTCGCGAGTATCTTCGCGTCTACAATCAGCAGTGAAATGGGTCTGTATGATCCGCATTCCGTTGGGCCCTTGTCTTTTTTTGATATCAGCGATATCGTGGCCCGGGTTAACGTAAGAGGCACGGTGCCCCTCGCAAGCGAGTCTGCAAACATGTCCCATAGGTGAGGGGCCAGGCTGGTGCTAATTTCTTATGGACGTCCGCCGGGAACCCGTCCGGTCCCGGTGCCTTCCCCGCCAGCTTGGAGCTGATACTCTCCATGATCTCCCGTGCTTCCAGCTGCCCCCGTCTATTGTCCCCCATGATTGGCATGTCCTGTTCATCGAGGAAACTGTTTCATTCCCGCGACCCTTCGGGGGGTTCAGGGGTGCACAGTCCTCGGTCAAAGGTTCGACCCCATTTAGAGTATTGTGAGCAGTTTTGGGCCCTCTATCTAAGGAAGGATGTGCTGGCCTTGGAAAGGGTCCAGAGGAGGTTCACAGGAATGATCCCTGGAATAAAGAGTTTGTTGTATGAGGAATGGTTGAGGTCTCTGGATCTGTACTCATTGGAGTTTAGAAGGATGAGGGGGGATCTTATTGAAACTTATTAGATACTGCGAGGACTGGATAGAGTGGACGTGGAGAGGATGTTTTCACTTGTAGGAAAAACTAGAAGCAGAGAACACAATCTCAGACTAAAGGGACGATCCTTTAAAACAGAGGTGAGGAGGAATTTCTTCAGCCAGAGGGTGGTGAATCTGTGGAACTCTGCCGCAGAAGGCAGTGAGGCTAAACCACGGAGTGTCTTTAGACCAAGATAAATAGGTTCTTGATTAATAAGGGGATCAGGGGTTATGAGGAGAAGGCAGGAGAATGGGGATGAGAAAAATATCAGCCATGATTGAATGGCGGAGCAGACTCGATGGGCCGAGTGACCTAATTCTGTTCCTATATCTTATGGTCTGATTGGAGAAGAAAGGAAGGAAGCCTTGAAGCTGGGAGACAAGTTACTGAGGGAACGAGGAGTTTTCAAAAAAATTAATCAAAATAACAGGAAAAAGTAAAAGTCAATGTTCAAAAAATATTGGGTTGAGATTAAATGAGCAAACGCAAACCATTCAAAAAATTCAAAGAGGTACAAAACATTAATAGCTATGCAAGTATTTGATATGGTGGCAATAATGAAGATGGGGTTTAAATTTAAACAGGATTGGGAACTTAATATTGCTGGTTATAACCTTTTCAGGAGGGGAAAGGAATTCGGCAGTCTTATAGAAAGATTCTATCACAGCAGCAGCCCAATATAAAAATGTCCCAGGGGGTTGCATTCAAATAAAATGCATATGGATAGAGTTAAAAAGAAATAGAAAAGGAAAAGGTACAATATCTGGTGCACACTAGAGTTCACCAAATATTGAAATAGGTGGCAGTGTTGGAGGCTGGGGGGGGGGGGGGGGGGGGGGGGGTGATAGGAGCAAGTTGGGAAGATCTCAGACAGTTCCTGAGATATACAAGAGTGTTTAGATGGTTTGCATCATCCTGTGATAAGCAGAAAGAAAATGGAAATAATAGAAGTGAGAACAATTTTTAAGGGTACAGTCAGGACTGCTTCCCAGACAAATATGTTTCTATTGTATGGGCAACAAAGTGTCCACAACGAGTTGTTTGAGAAACAAAACTTACTTTATTTTCCACTTAACACTTGATGTACAGCTCCAGTAGTTCCCCACTGGGTCTTCACTCGAGTCGGTGCCATACTGACCGACTCTATTTATACAAAGTGAGCATTGTTGTTCCTTATCGGAGGAGCTCATTTTCTGCAAGATCCACGGGGTTGTGAATCATCCCCACCCCGTAAGGCCGATGCGGGATATAATGGTTCAAATCCAACAAGTAATGAAGCATTGCTTGATTTAATTCAGTGAACGGAGGTGGGACAATTAATTGATGTGAGAGTAGGAAAATAATTGTGACCATTGCTGAGTTCAATGTAAGGATGGAAGACAACCAGAAAATGCTATAGGAACTGGAATGCATCATATAGAGAGAGAGAGAGACACAGAGAGTGAGAGAGAGAGGCGATATGATTCTTATTTAATCTGATAAACTTTTGTTTATTTTTAGTATTGCTTTAAGTGGGTGCTTTTATTAGATTATTTTTAATTTGGGTTGAAGACACTGGGGCAAGCTCTTGTTCTGGGTTAGAGATAGAGAAAGATAGAGAAATACAGCACAGAACAGGCCCTTCGGCCCACGATGTTGCGCCAAACCTTTGTCCTAGGTTAATCATAGAATTTTGGACAATTTTTCATGGCCAATCCACCCAACCTGCACATCTTTGGACTGTGGGAGGAAACCGGAGCACCTGGAGGAAACCCACGCAGCCACGGGGAGGACGTGCAGACTCCACACAGACAGCGACCCAAGTCGAAATCGAACCTGTTACCCTGGAGCTGTGAAGCAATTGTGCTATCCACAATGCTACTGTGCTGCCCTTAAGAAGTTAACCTACACTCCATTATTCTACCCTAATCCATGTACCTATCCAATAGCCGCTTGAAGGTCCCTAACTTTTCCGACTCAACTACTTCCACAGGCAGTGCATTCCATGCCCCCACTACTCTCTGGGTAAAGAACCTACCTCTGACATCCCCTCTATATCTTCCACCATTTATCTTAAATTTATGTCCCCTTGTAATGGTGTGTTCCACCTGGGGAAAAAGTCTCTGACTGTCTACTCTATCTATTCCCCTAATGATCTTATAAACCTCTATCAAGTCGCCCCTCATCCTTCTCTGTTCTAATGAGAAAAGGCCTAGCACCCTCAACCTTTCCTCGTATGACCTACTCTCCATTCCAGGCAACATCCTGGTAAATCTCCTTTGCACCTTTTCCAAAGCTTCCACATCCTTCCTAAAATGAGGTGACCAGAACTGCACACAGTACTCCAAATGTGGCCTGACCAAGGTTTTGTACAGCTGCATCATCACCTCACGGCTCTTAAATTCAATCCCTCTGCTAATGAACGCTAGCACACCATAGGCCTTCTTCACAGCTCTATCCACTTGAGTGGCAACTTTCAAAGATCTATGAACATAGACCCCAAGATCTCTCTGCTCCTCCACATTGCCAAGAACCCTACCGTTAACCCTGTATTCCGCATTCATATTTGTCCTTCCAAAATGGACAACCTCACACTTGTCAGGGTTAAACTCCATCTGCCACTTCTCAGCCCAGCTCTGCATTCAAAGTTGGTCCAATTAAAAGTGCAGTCAAGAATATGGAAGAGTCAAAGAAATAACACAGAGAGATAAAATGGCACCTGTGCCAAATTAACTGAGCATGAAAATGAGCCAACATATCGGCAATGGAAAATCTGCAGTCGGATAGAAAACAAAACAGAATTCCTATCATGGAAAGGGAGAATTCCATGGATAAACTGAAGCTTAGAATGGAGGTAAATGATAAAATTGGAATTAACAATATGAAATAAAGTCTTGAGGAATGTGGAAAGTGGACTGAAAGGTGAAGATAAGATTAAAAGAACTAAATGGGGATTGCTGAGGTGGGAAAGGGAAATAGGGCTTTAAAAACATGGAAAAGGCAATGAATGGGCAAGACAGAAGGGTTACACTCACTGGCGCACTAATTATTTTTGCCTTTAATTATTTTATAAACTTTACTTCACAAAATGAGAATCCCGATTCCATCATAGAGTTGATGAATTGCTCTGGGACTGGTGCAAATTTTGCTGTTGTAGAAGTCCACTGATTCAGTCCCGACATCAGCACTTAGTCCCTGAAATGGAGAATCCTGCCCAATGTTCTTCCTTATTTACTTTTAGTATCACTTCTGTACTTAAGTAAGTAACTTTTAAAAAAAAGTGTGGTAAACCACTGTAGTGTATAATATGTGTAGTGCGGTAAATGGCCACTATTATATGTAATGTGGTAAACCACTGCCCGATGGCTCTGCCTCCTCTCGGGCCCGGTATAAAGGTGGCTGGTTTCCGCCTCTGATCCAGACCGGGATCAGAGACCAGGAGGATTTCTGTTCAGTTTAGTAAAGCCTCAGTTACGTTCACTACTCGTTGTGTCTCCATTGATGGCACATCAATTTAATAAACTAAAAAGAAAGCCTCCTGGCCTCTGATCCCGAACTGGATCAGAGGCGGAGACCAGCCACCTTTATACCGGGTCCGAGGGGAGGCGGAGCCATCGGGCAGTGGTTTACCACATTACATATAATAGAGTGGCCATTTACCACAATACACATATTATACACTACAGCGGTTTACCACATAATGGAAATTAGTACTGGAAGGTTTAATAGTGGATAATGCTCAATAATATGCTTGGACTTTCACAAAGTATTCGCAGGGCTTGCATGCACTGTTTCTATGCATCTTTGAAAAAGTTGCTAACCTGAGCAAACCCCGAAGATGGATAAAGAATTGACTGAAAGAGAAGGAAGAGTGAATAATATATGCACAGTGGTGAGCACTATTGCTTCACAGTGCCAGGGTCCTGGGTTCGATTACCGCTTGGGTCATTGTCTGTGCAGAGTCTGCATGTTTCTCCCTGTGTCTACATGGGTTTCCTCCGGCTGCTCCGGTTTCCTCCCACAAGTCCCGAAAGACATGCTTGTTAGGTGAATTGGACATTCTGAATTCTACCTCAGTGTACTCAAACAGGCGCCAGAGTGTGGTCACTAGCGGATTTTCACAGTGACTTCATTGCAATGTTAATGTAAGCCTACCTGTGACAATAATAAAGATTATTATTTATCAGTCTGGTGGAATCAGAATATTGTGACTCCCGTGTCAGAAAACTGAGCAGTCACGAAATGTTAAGTAAAGTCAACGGGCTGGATTCTCCACTGTCGGGATTCTCTGCTGCGCCGGTAGCCCAGGGGTTTTCTGACGGCGTGGGTCACTGGTGTGGAAACCCTATTGGCTGGCTGGCGAGATGGAGAATCCTGGGAGCTCGTTGGAAAATCCCGCCCAACTTTTCAGCTTTAAAAGAAGGGGAACACATAGAAACTTCTTAGGGTATAGAAAATATAAAGTAACTATTTGTAGGAGCAATAAAAGCCAAAACTGGAGTATAAGGACAGTTAGTAACTATTAAAAGCAAGTTGAAAAACTAATGCCTTCTTCTGTTCATCACACAAGTGAATAATATCTCGGGTAATCTTTTGGGTAGAGCAGAAGAGGTAAAAATTTGACCAAGTTGCATATTGTGAAAGGGGACTATGGAAGGGTGTGGTAAGTGGACCAAATGGGCTTCTTTATCTGCACTTACCTTCTTACTCTGTAATATGCTTGCCAAACAAACAATGGATCTCGAATGCTTGTAGTGCAGAGCAACTAAAGATCAGACTGGACTCAAGAATTGAAATTGGAAGGGACATTTAAGAAAGTTTACTTTTATTTCATGGTAAGGGAGTCCTTTCACACTCCTCAAAGATGGGAAGGAGTGGTCTATCAAATTTCAGAAGGAGATTGTTAAAGCTGAACCAAATTAATGATTTATACCAATGAATGGCCCATGGAATATTCTTCAAAACATTAGGAAATTAGGATTCAAGAGGGAGTTAAAAAAGAACCAATTCATTCAAAGGAGAATAAACTACATCACAAGGGAAGTAAATGAAAGGAATTAGCGCAAACGGGTTAGAGATGACTATAATTATTTTTGGAGAAAGTGGAGAGGCGTGGAATGAGAGCAGTCAACAAAAGATTGAACTGGTTGACTGAAATGGTCTTTTCCTGTTCCAAAATGTCCTGCATTCCTAGATTAAATTGCTTTTTCTTTAACTGCCCAGTGTGGCAGAGCAGGAATTCAACCAAATAATTCTAAGTTGAGCTCAATGAGCACCATACACCACTTGTCTTTAGCCTGTGTAGTATATCACTAACACTCTGTAACCTGTTCTCTTGTGCATTATTTCGCAGTGGGGTTTATGAACCATATGTTTATCATAACGTGAGCAATAGATCAGGTGAAGTAATAATAAACTTTTCAACATGAATGTGTTCAGACTGCTTACGACTATCGTATTACTTGCCTGCCGTTACAACAGATGATTTGGGACAAAGATGACTCTGAAAATTCTGCTCTAAAATCTATTTAAATGATTACATTTGTTTATTATTTATGCATGGCACACACTCACGTGAGACAGACAGTAAAAGTCCACTGAACCTCAATGGTGAAAACCAAGTTTAGCCCAAGGGCAGTCTGGAGAGGGGCCCCATGGTGCGGTTATTTTATATGAAAAGGTTAAAAAGAAAGAAAGTACTGAGATAATAGAAAGGGAAAAGAAATCTCTACACAAAACCCATATGAAAAATGTGTCTTGAGTTCTCATCACAGTACGTCTTTTCTTTTCTGCAAAGACCACCTGTGCGGCTCCAAAATACGATTTTAACGAATTGTACCAAATTATTCAACTACTCGTTAGGCATGCAATAAATATTTCACTTTATTTAGATTTATTGTCACGTGTACTGAGGTACAGTGAAAAGTATTGTTCTGCGTATAGTCCAGGCAGATCGTTCCATATATGAAAAACATAGGACTACAATAAATACACAATATAAATATATAGGCATAGGCATTGGGTGAAGCATAAGGAGTATTGCGCTAACAATAGTAGAGAAGATGTGTAGAGAGATCAGTTCAGTCCATTCAGGAGTCTGGTAACAGCGGGGAAGAAACTGTTTTTTAACCTCTTGGTGCACGTTCTCAGAATTTTGTATATCCTGCCTGATGGAAGAGGTTGGAAGAGAGAATAACCTGGGTGGGAGGTGTTTTTGATTATGCTGCCCGCTTTCCCAAGGCAGCAGGAGTGTAGCCAGAGTCAATGGGTGGGAGGCGGGTTCGCGTGATGGACTGGGATGTGATCATGACTTTCTATAGTTTCTTACGGTCTTGGACCGAGCAGTTGCCATACAAGGCTGTGATGCAGCCAGATAGGATGCTTTCTATGGTGTGAAAATTGGTTAGAGTCAATGTGGACATGCCAAATTTCCTTAGTTTCCTGAGGAGGTATCGGTGCTGTTGTGCTTTCTTGGTCTTAAGGCAAATAGTCATATGATTTTCACCATTAATATAATGGACAATATTAAAACTATTTGAGCAAGTCATACCAGGCCCTTAGCGATATCATTCTTTACTTTCGCAATTTGAAAGCCTGAATAACTAAAATGGGGAGCTGCGCAAGATGAATTGATGATACAGGCCTCCGACTCTGAACAGGTCCTCTGGAGTGGATCTTTTTGCCGAATGACCTATATATCTGACCCACTGTCAGTGCAAGAATAGTAATGCAGATTACAAACACGCAAAAGAAATTAAACACAGACAGCCCTTCCCACAGACATCATTTTTTAGACAATAACCCAGTCTTGTTGGTAGGTAATAAAAGAAAGAGTGGCTGGTTAAGATTTTCATATGTAAGGAACTTCTGTAAGATATCAATGGGTTTGAATGTTTTCAATATTGGCTTTATTTGGAATTTCTTTTCTCATATTGTGTTTACAGCCATTGGGACTCCAGAAATCAAGTTCAGATGGCGTACGAATAATTGTGTTTGGAATTCTACTATTTGGTCAGCATATGGAACACTGAAGCATTTTCATTCTGACATTGTCAGGTATTATGTGGAACAGTCGTGATGGTGCTCACAATGCATACAATCCCATTTAATAAATCCTATTAAAGACTTTAATCCAAAATGGTTAAATTTCTCGTGGAAACTGTGACGGTGGAATTGCAAACCTAGGGATAACTGAAACACATTCAGTTCAATTCAGATCAAATCAATTAAGTTCAAGTCAAATTATTTTCACAACCTTCACTGATATTACAATAAAACCGAAAGGCAAAATTAGCCTGAATTTTTGAGGTTTTGGATCGAATTCTTGAAGCTTGATATCCATTGTTTCATCGGATTGATCTTTCTTTTGTTCAAACACCTGCTGACAATAGGTTTATCCAACTAGGCTCTACCTACACTTCTTAGACATCTTTTTCACAGTGCAGTTCAATGTGTGAGAAAGTATACATTTTGATTTTGTTTAAAATTTGAGGTGAAACCTCCTTGTCAGAGTCAGGATTGAGCTTTTAAAAAGAAAACTTTGTTTGATCCAAAACACATCTTAGAGTTTTCAAAATTCTATGTGAGAACTTTTTTAAAAATATGCTAATGACCTTTTGTTTTATAGATTATAATAACTAATTCGTGATTGCGGCACCGTGGCACAGTGGGTTAGCACTGCTGCCTCACAGCGCCAGGGATCCGGGTTCCATCCCGGCTTTGGCTGACTGTGTGTGGACTTTGCACGTCCTCCCAATGTCTGCGTGGGTTTCCTTCGAGTGCTCTGGTTTCCTCCTCTGGTCCAAAGGTGTGCAGTTTAGGTGGATTGGCATGCCAAGTTGCCCCTTAGTGTTCAAAGATGTGTAGGTTTGGTTGGAGTGTTATTAGGATAGGGTGGGGGAGTGTGCATGGATGGAGTGCTCTTTCAGAGGTTCGGTGCAGACTCAATGGGCCAAATGGCTCCTTCTGCACGGTTGGGATTCTAGGATATTATCAATTCTCTACATTCAAGGTTGTGAGGCAATTTCACAAGAATGACAGAAAACCAGCACAATGTGCCTGTAAACACATCGCTTTTTGACCTCAAGCTAATGAGTGATTTAGCTGGCGCAGAGACCAAAACAAGTGCATCCAGCAAATAGTGGAGTATACAAACCCCTGGAATTGTGTCTGAACACACTATTTAATGAAGATGACAAAATTCTCACCTGCCTGCTAGAGAACCGACGGGAGCCACCTTTCACCTCTTTTACAGAAGGGGACCATCAAATGAAGTGTCACCCAGGCGCTTTACTGGAGAGCAATGGGCCTTCCCCAAGATCAAGGACCCTGGGGCGGAAGATCTGTCCACGAGAACTGGTGGCCAAACAAGGCTGGTAGCCACGTTGATTGGCAGCGCCAACAAGGAAGTGGTGGCTCCTCCTGGTACTGCAGCCACCCCAAGCCAAGGATCATTGTAAAAATGTACCAGTAAAAAACAAACATTCAACCTGTAAAGCACATACTATGAAACCTCACATGATCCAAAACACAATAGAATTGTTGCATTTATTACATCTTGCTGCTCTCATTCTTTCATTGTGAAGAAAAGGAAGTGTCAGTTCACCAAAACTAAAGCAATCTGGAGCGATTCAATTTGCTGCGCATATATTTTAGGTGTTCTATTTGTGGCGTCCCCCCTCACTGCATTTCCCTTTCCTTTTACATTGTTTGCAGTATTAAACTGTAGGGATGAAAGAATTCCCTGTGGCAGTACTGATCCTTCCAATTTCATACCTTGGCTCCCAAAGTGGAAATTATAAAATGCAAATGAATAAAAGACTGAGCTATCAGCAATTTCTTATTTTTAGCACGTCGAATTCTACTGAATGAACAACCTCGTCCCCTTTGCCCCCTTCGCCCCTTTTACACGTGCCCTTGAGTGAAGCCTGGAAAATGGAGCCATTAATTTCTAAAACAGCTAAGTGCTGCAGTTTTTCTTTAATTTAGTGCACCCAATTCTTTTTTCTCCAATTAAGGCGCAATTTAGCGTGGCCAATCCACCTACCGCTCCAGAACTGCCATCAAGTGCCCCCATTCTACCCGGTCAAACGCCTTCTCAGCATCCAGTGCCACAACCACCTCTGTTTCCTTCCCCTCCGCCGGTGCCATAACAACATTCAATACCCTTCTAAAGTTTGAAAAGAGCTGCCTCCCTCTCATGAACCCCGTCTGATCCTCACCTATAACTTTTGGGAGGCACACCTCCAGCCTACCCGCCAGTACCTTTGCCAATACTTTTGCGTCCACATTCAGAAGTGATATGGGCCTATACGACACACACTCTGTCAGATTCTTATCTTTTTTTAGCAACAATGAAATCGATGCCTGCCCCAAGGTTTGTGGCAACGTCTCCTTCCCTATCACCTCTTCAAACATCCCCACCATCAGGGGTGCCAGCTTATCCTTGAATTTTTTATAATATTCCACTGGAAACCCATCCGGCCCTGCCACCTTCCCCGACTGCATCCTCCCAATCACATCCTTTATCTCCTGCTCCACTATCGCTCCTTCTAATGTACCTCTGTCCCCCTCCCCTAGCCTCGGGTACTCCAACCCATCTAGAAATTCCTGCATCTCACGGGTGGCTCTGACCTGTACAACCTCTCATAAAATTCCTCAAAAACCTTGTTAATCAAATCCGGAGCCACCACCAACTTCCCTGCCCTATCCCTCACCTGAAGAATTTCCCTTGCCGCTGCTTCCCTCCGGAGCTGACCTGCTAACATACGCCCTTATCTCCTTATCTCCATGTTCATAAACTGCACCCCTTGCTCGCCTCAGTTGGCACTGCCTTCCTGGTAAATAGCCAGTCAAAGCTCGCCTGTAGTTCCTTCCCACCGTGGGCAGCACGGTAGCACAAATGGATAGCGCTGTGGCTTCACAGCGCCAGGGTCCCAGGTTCTATTACCCGCTGGGTCACTGTCTGGGCGGAGTCTGCACGTTCTCCCCGTGTCTGCGTGGGTGTCCTCCGGGGGGCTCCGGTTTCCTCCCGCAGTCCAAAGACGTGCAGGTTAGCCATGCTAAATTGGCCATGCTAAATTGCCCTTAGTGTCTAAAAAGGTTAGGAGGGGTTACAGGGATAGGGTGGAAGTGAGGGCTTAAATGGGTCGGTGCAGACTCGATGGGCTGAATGGCCTCCTTCTGCACTGTATGTTCTATGTCCATTTTTCCAGCTTCTCTTGGTCCCCATCTTCTGCACAACTCCTATCTACCTCCAACATCTCATCTATTACCCTCTGCCGCTCCAACCTCTCCACTTTGTCTACTCTGGCCTTAAACACGATCACCTCACGCCTCACCACCGCCTTTAGAGCCTCCCAGACAACTTCCTTCGACACCTCACCCGTATAGTTGAAACCTACAAATTCCTTAATTACCTTTTCAATTTTGTCACAGAACATTTGGTCCCCCAAAAGTCCCACATCTAGTTTAGACCCCGGCCTCTGCACTACCCCCTTCTCCAGTACCATATCCACCCAATGTTGAGCATGATCTGACAGTGCAATTGCTGAGTATTCCGACCCCTTAACCCCAGCCAGCAAAGCCTTCCCCACCACGAAAAAGTCGATCCGCGAGTATGCCCTATGGACTGCTGAGAAAAATGGGTACTCCCGTTCCCTTAGGTGCAGTAACCTCCAAGGGTCCACCCCTCTCATTTCCACCATTAGCCCAGCCAACACCTGACTAACCCAGCCCTTTTTAAGTCTCACCTGGTCCATCACCCTCAAGTGAATCTCCTGCAGTATTGCTACATCGGCTTTCAAACTTTTAAGATGCGCAAGCACCCTTGACCTCTTGACCGGACCTCCTTACCCCCTCACGTTCCACGTGACTATCCGAACTGAGGGTCACTCACCACCCCCCCACCCTTCTTATCCACCATCATCATATCACTGGGCCCTGCCCCATGGGCCTGACGCGCCCCTATCCATTATTAACATCGAACCCCTTCCCCCCTCCCAAAACCCTCCCTACATTCCCTCTCGAAAAAACATCTCCCAACATCAATCCCTTCCCACCCCCTCGTTCGCCTTGTCAGCCCGTCAAAACCTGCTAACCAGGCTCCAATGTCCGCAGTCCTCCTCTCACCTCACCTCAGTTTACTAGCCGACTTTAGTTAACTAGCGCGAGTGGCTCCGCCCTCCAAAATATACCATCCCCTCCCACCCAGTCCCAGAGAAAGAAAAAACAAAAACAACAATCCAACCCATACAATTCACTGAAATAAGACATAACCGTCGCAACATAGAATGCCAATCAACCCAACCAATAACTTGAACTCTGTAACAATGTTTTCATGATACGCAGACATGCAGATAATGATATACAGACAGGCACAGACAGGCAGCTAATGAACAGAGAACAGGACATGACCAATGAGCAGGCAGGACATGGCCAATGAGCAGGTAGGACATGACCAATGAGCAGGCAGGATACTCAGGGGTGGTATCTCACTATAAAAGGCATGAGGCATTTACACTCTGCCTCTTTCCACTGATGGACATTTACAGAGTGAGTCAGGGTGTATGTACAGTATCAGACCTCCAGCACGTGACTAAGAGCAAGTCTGGTTCAGGCAGACAGAGTAACCACACTTAGGTTAGCAGAGAGTTGAACTCATAGAGAACTGCGCTAACTGTGCTACTGGTTCAATAAATCAGATTGAACTAATTTCAAGGTCTGGAGTATCTTTTGGTTAAAGCTGCATCCAGTTGCAGACTGTGTTATCCCAGAGTACATAACACAACAAATGTGAAGAGAAGTAAATTACAATACACGTCAGTAAAAGTAAAGTTATAGCATTTATACATTTTCCAGTTCCCCAAACACAGTCCACAGTCTCTCTTCCAGCTCCGTTCCTCACGTCTGTCCCAAGACTTCTGCCCTCATGAACGCCTCAGTTGCCTCCGCTGTCTCAAAATAAAAGTCTTTGGCATCATACGTCACCCTCAGCTTCGCCGGGTACACCATACCAAATCGCACCCCGTTTTTGTACAGTGCCGCCTTCACTCGCCCGAACGGCGCTCATCTTTTTGCCAACTCCACTGTCAGGTCCTGGTAGATCCGAACTCCAGCACTGTCCCACTGCACCTCGCGCTTCTGCTTTGCCAGCTTAACACCTTCTTCTTCATGCAGTACTTATGGAAGCAGATAATTACTGCTCTTGGCAGCTCATTCACTTTGGGCTTCAGCCTTAATGACCGATGAGCTCAGCCCAGTTCGTACCGGGAGGGGTTCTCACCCCCCACCATCAGCTCTGCCAACTTCTTAGCGAAGTATTGTGTTGGCCTTGGACCCTCTGTCCCTTCGGGCAAGCCCACAATTCTCAGATTGTGCGGCTTTGAGCGGTTCTCCAAGTCCTCGAGCTTTGCTCGGAGTCCTCTGTTGACCTCCACCACCCTCCGCAGCTCGTCCTCCATCGAGGTGACCTGGTCGCTGTGCTGCGACACGGCCTCCTTCACATCCTTCATCTTCTCGCCCTGCTCTCTCACCTCGGCCGATGTCTTTGCCACAGCTACCCTCACCGGGGCGATTGCCTCCTCCACCAATTACAGTTTCCCATTTGTCTGGTAGGTTGGCTCCACTCCCGAGGGGGAGCTTCAGAGTGATGGGGTGGAGTGCTGCTGTGAGGAAGATGGAGAAGAGCGTTGGTGCGATGATGCGGTCCTGTTTGACTCCAGTTTGCAGATTGGGTCTGTGGTTGTTCTGTTGGTGAGGATCACACCTTGCATGTCATCATGGAGCAGGCGGAAGAGAATGGTAACGGTTTCTGTGGACAACCAAATTTGAGGAAGATGCTCCACATGTCCATTGAGCTTCTTGATGAGTGGAGGCCGTACTGAGACACAGAGAGAAGTTCTTTAGCCCCGTGAGGAGGCGATTAAGGAATATTCTTGTGATGACCTTTCCTGTGGTGGAGAACAGGGAAATTTACAGTCGGACTTGCCTCCTTTCTTGAAGATGGACACAATTAAGGCATCTCTGAGATCGTCCGGCATGTTCTCTTCCTGCCAGACAAGGTTGATGAGGT
Source organism: Scyliorhinus canicula (assembly GCF_902713615.1). Taxonomy (NCBI): domain Eukaryota; kingdom Metazoa; phylum Chordata; class Chondrichthyes; order Carcharhiniformes; family Scyliorhinidae; genus Scyliorhinus; species Scyliorhinus canicula. The sequence goes on from NC_052159.1 coordinate 30,891,441, forward strand.
TGTGGATTCTTGTCAAGAATATTTCAGCAGGGATTCCATCTGTGCCAGAGGCCTTGTTGTTTTTCAGATGGTCTTTTTGACCTCACGGTGAGCTGGGGCTGTGCTGAGACGGTGGCGGGTAGTGTGTGGAGGGATGGTGTTGAGGGCACTTGGGTCGAAGCCTGTGTTTTGGGTGAGGAGGTCTCTGAAGTGCTCTCTCTAGAGGACATTGACTACCTCTCTGTATTTGATTAGTGCCTCTCCATTTTTGGCTCTCAGTGGGCTGGGTCCTTGGGCACACGGACCATAGATGGTTTTGATGGCGCTGAAGAAGCCACGCACATCATGGCTGTCAGTGAGTTGCTGAGTCTGCTGTGCGTGTTCCACCTACCATCTGTACTTTAGGTCGCAGGTTCTCTGTTGCACCTCAGCTTTCAGTTACCTGTAGGCTTGTTTCCTGTCACTCAAGTTTTGGTGGAGCTGCCAGTTCAGGAATGCCTTGCATTTGTGGTCAAGGGGATCCTGGATTTCCTGATTGTTCTCGGCGAACAAGTCTTGGTGTTTCCTGGTCGAGAGCCCGAGCGTCACCTCGCAGGTGCTGAGTATGGTGCTTTTAAGGCAGACCAGGGGCTGTGGGTGTTCTGTGGCTCTGACTTGTTGGTTGTCACCAGGTTAGCTGTGAGGAGCCAACTGAGTAGCTCTCTCTTCTCGGGGTCTATGAGTCCAGCGACATTGAGTCTCCTGCAGCAGAGTTCCTTCTGCCTGTGCCGGTTTAGAGCCAGGGAGATGGAGATAGTAGAGCAGATTAGTCGGTGGTCAGTCCAGCAGTCATCGCTTCCTGTCGTGGTGCAACTGATGCGGGCGCCTTAGTGGTCCCTTGCCTGGATGATGATATAGTGCATTGGGTGCCAGTGCTTGGAGCGGGAGTGTTGCCATGAGGTCTTCTGCTTGTCCCTCTGGCGGAGTAGATGCAAATGCAGCAAACCTGGATAATATCCAGGCTCAGGCTGACAAGAGGCAAGCAACATTAGTGCCACAGATCAAAGAGGAAATGGTGGAAAATCTCAACAGGGTTTGAGATTTTCATCTCAAATTCACTGTTAATCTCGTTAATTTCCCACATTCCTGACAATCGCTCATTACAGGTTGAAATCACTTATCTGAAATGCTTGGGGCTGAGTGCGTATCGGATTTCAGAATTTTTGGGATTTTGAAATATACTGCTCAGGGTTGGTGCACATTGGGAAGTGCACATGTGTGGTGTGCGTTGGGAACTGTGCAAGCGTGGCACGCTCAAATAAAAGTGGATTTGGGAATTTTTTGGTTTTCGGATAAGGGATGCTCAAGCTGTACCAACATCCATTGACCAGAAACTGAACTGGACCAGCCATATAAATACTGTGGTTACAAGGGTAGGCCAGAGGTTAGGAATCTCACAGCGAGTAGCTCACCTCCTCACTCCCCAAAGTCTGTCAAGCACAAGTCAGGAGTGTGATGGAATACTCCCCACGTGCCTGGAGGGGAGAAACTCCTACACCACTCAAGAAGCTGAACACTATCCAGGATGATGCTGCCCCCATGCTTTCTGCCCCTTTCACAAAATTCAATTCCTCCACCAGCGATGAATAGTGGCAGCTGTGTGTACCATCTACATCATGTGTGTACCATCTAGATCATGTGTGTACCATCTACTTCATGCAATACTGGAATTCACAAAGGCTCCTGAGGTAGCACCTTCCAAACAAACGACGCTACCATCTGGAAAGACAAGGGTAGAAGATATCTGGGAACACCACCACCTGGGCGGTCCCCTCCAAGTCATTGACCATCCTGACTGAGAAATATATCATGATGTGGCCAGAAAAAAGAGAAAAGAGAAATATATCGCCATTGCTTCACTGTCGCTGGGTTAAAATCCAGGAATGCCCTCCCTAACAGCACTGTGGGTGTACCTACATCGCATGGGCTGCCGGTGGCACAGTGGTTGGCACAGCTGCCTCAGAGCACCTGGGTTCAATTCTGGAATCGGGTGACTGTCTGTGTTTGCACCTTCTCCCCATTTCTGCGTGGGTTCCTCCGGGTGCTCCAATTTCATCCCACAGTCGAAAGAAGTGCAGGTTAGATGGATTGGCCATACTAAAATGTCCCTTCGTGTCCGAGGATGTGCAGGTTAGGTGGTGTTGTGGGGTTGCGGGGATAGGGTGGGGGTGTGGGCTTGTGTGGGGTGCTCTTTTGGAGGGTAGGTGTGGACTAGATGGGCCGAATGGCCTACATCTGCACTGTAGTAGTTCTATCTAAAAAAAGGCAGCTTACCTTCTCAAGGGCAATTGGGGATGGCCAATAAATTCTGGCCGAGCCAGCGAAGCCCACATCTTGCTGCGCAGCCAGTAGCAATCTTGTGAAGCATCCCTGTTTTGAGGTCCTCTCGCAGTTCCCTGCCTGCCTCAGTAGCGCTCATCCCATCCAGTGGAACTGCTGGCCGTCTGGTGCTGTGGGACCTCTGACCGGACTTCCCGCCTCGGGAGCCTGCCCTCCGTCCTGAACTAAACAAATGCAGTGGTGCCCTCTTAACAGGCCACCTCTTGGAAAATTTCAGCCATCAGAGCTCGTCTGAGTCTTGTGGCATTGGACACAAAAATAGTCCCGATGCCAAAAATCTGCCCAATGTTACAATAGATCAGCTTCTAGTGGAAAAGTGCTAATTGATGAACAATTCAAGCCAACAGCTCAAACCTATTCTCATTCAAGGCATCAAGTCGACAAGTTTAAACAGCTACTGCCATGATTAAGTTAATTTAAAATTAAATAACAGCAAAATAAATGCCAATTTTAATTCAGTCCCATTGAAACTAAACTCTACACTTCCCAGACCTATCAGAATCTCACAGTTTAAGATTGATATCTCGCTGTTTGTACCTAATCCTAACACTTCTTGTTCTTGAAGACGGTTATCAATTCATCCCTTGACCTCTCTGCTTATTTTGTCCTAATGGTAACTGGTGAAAATAACTGCGCATGGTGGCACAGTGGTTAGAACTGCTGCCTCACAGTGCTAGGGATCCTGGTTCAATTCCAGACTCGGATGGCTATCTGTGTGGAGTTTGTACGTTCTCCCCGTGTGTGCGTGGGTTTCCTCCGGGTGCCCCAGTTTCCTCCCACAGTCCAAAGATGTGCAGGTTAAGTGGATTGGCCATGCTAAATTGGTCCTTAGTGTCCAAAGATTATGCGGATAGGGTGGGACGTTTGGGCATAGCTAGAGTGCTCTTTCATAGGGTCGGTGCAGACTCAATGGTCCGAAAGGCCCCCTTCTGCACTGCAGGGTTTCTATGGGAAAAGCTAATGGGAAACCTGAGTTGTGAAAAGATTTATAATTGTTTGTTAATCTTTTCAGAGACCCAGAGTAATGCTCTGGGGTCCCAGGTCCAAATCCTGCCCCTGCAGATAGTGAAATTTGAATTCAATACAAGTCTGGAATTAAAAAGTATCATGATGACCATGAAACCATTGTCGATTGTCGTAAAAACCCATCTGGTTCACTAATGTTCTTTCATGAAGGAAATCTGTCATCCTTACCTGGTCTGGCCTACATGTGACTCCAGATCCACAGAAATGTGGTTGACTCTTAACTGCTCTTCTGCACTGTAATTTCTATGATTCTATGCTCCTCAAGGGCAATTAGGGATGGGAAATAAATGCTGGCACAGCCAGTAATGCCCACACCCTTGAATGAATAAAAACAAAATATAGACACTGCAAACTGTTATTTTTTGAGTGCAACTTTCCTTATGTCTCCATAGCATTCAAAAATATGTGGCCTTTTCAAAACCCGAAGGTGTATAATGAGATATGAAATGACTCATTTTTATACTTAATACAGACTTTAAAAAATGTATACAAGTGCTCCTGCAATCATCAAATAGGTACCTCTCACACCAGGTCTTATGACAACTTGAATGAATAATTACTGGGCAGTCATAAAAGGAATCATTCTACAATTTACTGTACACCGCACCATTGTACTGAGTGCCTTCCTCTGTCTTTCCTGGTAACTTGTCCGTACTCTTGGGCACTTTTTCTTCAGGCTCTCACATTTTAAGGTTGTTGCAAGAATGTATTTTGCAATTGAAAAGCGCACAATCAGCAATCTGGTCTTTTAATATGCTGTGCAGTCTTCAACAGGGTCTATTCTGGAATGGAGGACCTCAAGTTGATTAAAACAATTCAGCTATCAGTTGTCTGGTACTTTAGTTCAGCTTTCTGTCTCCAATTCCTAACAAAGAGGCTGCTGGAGGTTGTGCTATAGCCACAGTAATTCTAGTTAAATGCAGATGTGGCAGCTTAAATGTCTGATCCGGGACTGATATTGCGAAGAGAATGCAACTGAAACTGAAGTGACACATGTGTGATACAGGAACACTGCTGTGCTTCCTGCATAGGTTTTGTGAATACATTATCACAAAGCTACAAAAATGAGTTTAAAAATGTTCATCGTTTAAAGTATAGCCAAGACCCAGCACTGAACATAGTCGGGGGGGGGGGGGGGGGGGGGGTAATCAGCAGGAGGTTTTGTTGCCCATGTTTGACCTGATGCCATGAGACTTCATGAGGTCCAGAGTCAATGTTGAGGGCTCCCAGGGCTGCTCTCTCCCTACTCTATACCAATGTGCCAGGTCTTTCCTGCCAGTGGGACGCAACATACTGGGGATGGTGATGGACTCTGCCAGGCCATTGCTTGACTAGTCTCTGGGACAGATCCCCTAATTGTGGCACAAAGCCCCAGACGTTAGTAAGGAGGACTTTACAGAGTTGGATATTATTGTTCCACTGCCTCGGCTGATGCCAAGTGGACCGTCTGGCTTCATTCCTTTCTGACTCTGTTCTGGCAGTTTGGCACAACTGAATGGCTTGCCAGGCCATTTCTGAATCAACCACAGTGCGTCACTTTTAGTTCCAGTTTATTTTTCCCTCCCCATTAATTAATTGAATTTAAATTCCACCTTGATGAGATTTGAACCCCATCCCCAGAGTGTTAGCCTGGGCCTCTCCATGTTTGTAGTTCAGTAGCATCACCATTAGGCCATCATTTCCCTTGAGGTGTGATAGGAATGGGACTGGAGGCTGGCAGGCCTGGAATTTCCCATCGCCAGCTGGTGTGCTGGTTTTCCAGCAGCTTTCTGGCCTGAAGCCATTTTGAAAATAGTCGGGTCAGAGGTGGAACAGCGACCAGCCTGTAAGCAGTGAGTGACCAATAAAGATAATAGGCCCCTTGCCCATTCCGACTGGAACTTTCTGGACAGCAGATAGGCCGCCTATGAGGGTGGGAACTCAGCCAGTGAAACTGAGGATCAGTGCCGCAGTGGCCCTTAAAAACTACCCCCTTCCCCACCCCCTCTCTGGCACTCTGCAGCCACCATACTGCAATGGCATATGATGAGACCATGGTCCTCCCAGTGGAGGACAATCCGGAAACTATGGTCGCTTCTATTTTCACATTTTTGAAAGTGCTGTGAGGGAATCTCAAAATAAAGGCTCTCTCTCCAGCAAATCCCACCTATGATGGTTAGAGCATGCCCTCTGACCACTAAACATCCTGGCACTGAAAAATTGCACTGGGAGTCTTCCTCTGACGGAGTGCAGGGTCAGGACCCAAACGTTCTCCTGACATTAGGTTCATGACCCGGAAAGAAAATCCAACTCTGTATGCTGACCCTTAATGTCCTCAGGGCAAACATGGATGGGCTGATGCCATGATATATGCCCACATCCCAAGAACTAATAATAATGAAAAGGATCATTCTCTGCAAGTGCACCAGGGAGAGAATTTTGGGAATCGTAAATAGAAGAGCGGTGATACAAAACTTTGGTTCAGTCATAGCTGGAGTGTTAGGCTAGTTAATGTCAGGGCCATGGATACCCTGCCAATGGGCCAGAAAACTGGGGTCGACACAATCTCAGCCATTTTGGAGAGCTTGGGTGGATTCGATAGCAATTCTATAGCTGGATTACAAGGCAATCTAGCAGGTAATGAGCTGTCACTGGGACTTTTGGGTCTCCTGTCCTTTAAGGGACAAGAGCCTGCTCCCAAGCTTGTCTCAGAGGGCTGACAGCTCTCCAGACCCAACAGCACCACTGGAAGTGGTGGCCACTGCTGGGACTGCATCCAGCCGAGAGACTAATTGATAGATACCAACCCATCCGACAGTTGGGTGGGGCTTCCACCCGACAGTGGGAGAAAGTTCTGTCCTTGAGAGCTGTTGACCAGAAGCCCCAGCAGACCCAGCTGTGCCAGAACTGCTGGGACTGCCAGGAGGTCCATCGAGATTGAGGATGGACACCAATTTCAGGTAAGTCCCGGGTTTTTATGGTGGGGAGACATCAGGTACCCTGTGGTGGGGGATGAGGGAGTTGGGAGGGTGAGTTTTGAAGACCAGTCGGAGAGGCACAAAGGACGAGTAACTGAGTAACGTCTTGGGCAGAGCCTGCAATGTGGACAGGGCAATCCATGATTAACATGCCTCCTGCTTTCTGCCTGCCTGCCTTTTCAACAAGGTTATTTTAAAAAACTGCCTTCCCTCTCTCCCCTGCCTGCCACTGAACATCATAGCATTGTAATGGACGTAGATTGAGGACCTTAAGTGGCCAAGGATTGGCCACAAATGCCCTCAATATGCCTAAGGGCAGGCAGGCCTGTGCAACCCCCACAAAAAAAAAGAAAACCCATGATGAGACCATCAATTCACACGACACGTGGTTAGAAGTGAACAGTGGTTTTAATCGTCTTACAACAGAGCCTGCCTGTGACGAGATGAACTCTAGATGAACTGGCAGGCAGGCTCCGACTGCCAAGCTTTCTACAGCCAGTAGGGGGAGGAGTCAAGGGCGGAGCCAAGGGTGGAGCCCAGTACAAACTTCCATACATTCCCAGTACACCTCCCCCTAGGGGCAGAGCCTTGCAACTGCTCGTGTGCCGAGCTTACAGAGGCATGGGACAACATGTGTGATAACAGTGTGAATTATGCTATTATGATTCACCACAACACATCTGGTCGGGGCTGTAAAATCCAGCCTCAGGGCTACCAATTTAAAATTTAACAAATTGAGGCGAGAGAGTTGAAGAGAAATATGTTCAGGCAGAATGTTATTGGAACATGAAAATGAAATGAAATGAAAATCGCTTATTGTCACGAGTAGGCTTTCAAAACAATGTGATGGATGACGAATCTACGTCAGAATCAACGTCAGCTGCAGTGTCAGATAGTTCAGCAGTTCCAGAGCATGAGAATGTCACGGAGAACATTGAATCTACAAGTTCTGAGCAGCAAGGTCAAACTTTGAGAATCAACCAGAGTCAGAAGAAAACCTGATCGACTCAATTGGTAGATTTGGACTATTTCTACATACTGTGCTTGCTGTTCTTCTGTGTATATATAAATTATTTGTTACACCAGTTTTAAAAATTGGTAAGAAAAAAATTAATACTGTTAGACCTACAAGCAAATGGTATCACATGCAAATATATTGATGATGATGTATTAATTTATTCCTTCAAAGGAAAGGGATAGTGATATCATGGTCATGTTGTAATTCACCGACTGACCACTAGGAGTCTCATTAGTATATAAGTGAATGTTAGAGTCAGGTGACCTCAGACTGACTAGGGAGTTCGGAGAGAGGTTGCTTGTGCATGTTCATACTATTATTCATCTCTCACTGGGCTAAATCGCTGGCTTTTAAAGCAGACCAAGCAGGCCAGCAGCACGGTTCGATTCCCGTACCAGCCTCCCGGACAGGCGCCGGAATGTGGCGACTAGGGGCTTTTCACAGTAACTTCATTGAAGCCTACTCGTGACAATAAGCGATTTTCATGTCATTTCATTTCATCTATTGTTTATATATATTTGACCCACAGTTAATGTTAATAAATCGATTATAGCTTGAGCTACAACTGTTCTTTTAATATAAATCAGGCCTTCCGACAAGAACATTGCGCTAGGTGAGATTGGGACTTCCACCTCTTAGTGAGAAGAAGTCCCGCCCTCGAGTCCTGCCAGCCATTCTGATTGGCCTCGAGCTCTAGGCGTCCCTGCAATGTCATAGCTTCATTGTGGGTGCCGCCGGGACTGCAAGGTGGAGCAGGAAAATGAAATGAAATGAAAATGAAATGAAATGAAAATCGCTTATTGTCACGAGTAGGCTTCAAATGAAGTTACTGTGAAAAGCCCCTAGTCGCCACATTCCGGCGCCTGTTCGGGGAGGCTGTTACGGGAATCGAACCGTGCTGCTGGCCTGCTTGGTCTGCATTCAAAGCCAGCGATTTAGCCCTGTGCTAAACAGAAGAAGAACAATGGCTGTCAGAGACAGGTAGGCCCTCGGCCTTTAGGGTGAAGAGAAATATGAGGGCCCCAGTGAGTGTGAGAGGAGGGTGGGGGGGGGGGGGGGGGTGCATGTTGCAAGGCAGGCAGTGAAGAACAAAAGCATCTTGGGGTGAGGTTGCACGCAGGGCATCTCCTATTTGACAGGCCACTCTTTTTTTGCAACCTTTTTCCAACTTATCTTGAAAAAACAGTCTTGCTGATCATGCCCACCATACCTCCCATACACCCCCCCCCCCCCCCCCCCCCCCCCCCCCAAAACCACTACAAATATGTCACGGCATGGGTTACATAAGATCCCAATTAATTGGCTCGGTTTAAAGCTCAGTTGACCTTTAATTCTTTATTTAAATGTGGCGAGTGGACTGCTGATTTTGATGCCCATCTGTACTATGGGGAGGCAGTGGTGTTGTCACTGGACTAGTAATCCAGAGACTGGTTCGAATCCCGGACCCGCGTCTGAACCCCACCAAGGCAGATGGTGGAATTTGAATTCAATAAAAATCTGGAATTAAAAGTCGAATGACGTCCATGAAACCATAGTCGATTGTTGTAAAAACACATCTGGTTCACTAATGTCCTCTAGGGAAGAAAATCGTTCCTGCCTGGTCTGGCCTACATGTGACTCCTGACCCACAGCATTGTGATGGACTCTTAAATGCCCTGAGGGATAGGCAATAAATGCTGGCCCAGTCAGCGAAGCCTGCATCCCATGAACAAACAATAAAAAACAGGGGGACAGCTCGGTGTTAGGCTGGAAGTTGGTGGGCTGGACGACCTTTATATTTTACATTCTCTCCCATGCTGAACACACACCCAGTAGAGTGGTGGGAGAGGGGAGCGGTTTACCGAAGATCCAACCCAACATACAGTTATGCTAAAACACAATGAGAAGTGTTTTGACGGGTTCTAGCTCAGAATTAAATATATCACAGAAAGGCAGTGGTATTCAAAGATTTGGAACATGCTCATTTAAAGACGTTATCGGTTCAATTTAAATGTTTTAATTTTTGCACTTATCTCAAGTGTTCTACTTCTGACTGAATCCAGTGATGACTTGTCGGTAGTACAATGTCAAAGCTGAGTTTTATTATATATACAATAATGCCCATTCACATCATTCCAGATGACAGCAGCGAAGCTCCATGGCTTTCGAGGCTCAGGATCATGTGGAAGCCATAAATCACATCGATACCAGGAAGCCAAGGGCACATCTGGAGGGTTATTGTTTGATCTCAGAGGTTGCAGGTAGAAAACTGGTGTAAATGTAGGAAATCTATGGTCACAGTTGACTTGACTTGTGTGGGGGTGAGGTGGTGGGGTGGTGGTGGTGGGGGGAGGGGGGGAGGGGGAATGTCCTGTGAGGTTGGGAGCGGAGCTGCGATAATCAACCTTCCACGGTTTCAGTGAGAGGAGCAGTAAGATTATTTGGTTACTAAGCAGAGCACCAATTGTCAAAATCTAACTTTATTATTAGAAATTAACATCTAACTTTATCAGGAACTTGCCTGGTCAGCATAGTAACGTGGGAAAACTTAGAAGGGGGGCACAGGCACAGTGTGGAAAAGATGCCAATGCACAGGAGTTCTTGGAGCGGATGAGTTTAGCCACTCGCTGTAGTGAAATGCTGAGACCATAATAATAATAATAATAACAATAATCTATATTGTCACAAGTAGGCTTACATTAAAACTGCAATGAAGTTACTGTGAAAATCCCCTAGTCACCACATTCTGGCACCTGTTCTACACTGAGGGAAAATTCAGAATGTCCAAATTACCTAACAAGCATGTCTTTCAGGACTTGTGGAAGGAAATTGGAGCACCCGGAGGAAACCCACGCAGACACAGGGAGAACGTGTAGACTCCACACAGACAGTGACCCAGCTGGGAATCAAACCTGGGACCCTGGAACTTGAAGCAACTGTGCTAACCACTGTGGCACCGTGCTGCCCTCAATCAACATCACAAAATCAGATTATCTTCTCTTTTTCACATTGCTGTTTGTAGGATCTTCCTGTGCATAAATTGTAAGAAGTCTTACAACACCAGGTTAAAGTCCAACAGGTTTGTTTCAAACACGAGCTTTCGGAGCACGGCTCCTTCTTCAGGTGAATGGCTGTTCACCTGAAGAAGGAGCCGTGCTCCGAAAGCTCGTGTTTGAAACAAACCTGTTGGACTTTAACCTGGTGTTGTAAGACTTCTTACTGTGCTCACCCCAGTCCAACGCCGGCATCTCCACATCATGTGCATAAATTGGCATTATAGCGGTGACTGTACTTCATTGGTTGCAAACTACATTATACTCATGGAGTTGTGAAGTTGTTTGAAAAATGTAAATCTTTTTTTTTTCATAATTCAAACATTGACAACAACCTTGTGGTTCTCCTCTGCACTTTGAATATATCTCTACTTTCATAGAGTCATAGAGTTTCACAACGCAGAACACAGAAAGAGGCCCTTCAGCCCATCAGACCTGTGCCGGCCATCAAGTGGGTCCCAAAGATCAGCCAGTTGGCAAATGTGGGCCCTGCGAAAAAAAGTTTAAAAACACTGTTCTAAGGATTCCAAAGCATCCTCCTGAGCGATGGGCTTGGGCCTGGGACTGTGGTGTGACCAGTGTTGCAAACCTGCCCTGTTTCCTGATGGAGCCTGGAATAGAGAAAATAAAGATTTAGTGATCGACTAAGCAGGCTGGTACATTAAAGAGAAATCACAGTCTGTGTGTGCATACGACAGTTGCAGATGCATCTTCACCCTGGGGAGTCCTGTTTTGCCTTCAGCGCAGGCTCAGTCATGGTCTTCCGGTGAGCTCTATAGCCTGCTCCTTAAAGAGGTAACGACTCGGATCTTTGGCGGAGAGATTGATTATGGTCCCAATGGTTGCCTGAGCAGTTCAGGAGTATGAATGCCTGTGGCAGCGGCTGAGCTCTCCCCGCAAAGTGATTTAAGAAGCCATTTGTCCTGCAGCTGATACGAGATTGAGAGCTTACAGTGACAGGCTCACATTCTGTGCTGATATTCCACTCTCTGTGGGATATCAGCACATCTGAACGTGAGACTGTGAGTTTGTGGTGAGTTTGCCGGTACCTTCCACACCATGAGATCATGGCAGGCATGTGCCAATCTGCAATGGGCCCTCCTCCTCCTGATTTTGATGAGAGCCAGTGCCAAGGCAGGGTTGCCTGCAGCCAGTATCTTCGATGCCAGGTTGAATCTGTGAATGTGTGTAATTTATACATTTATTGACCATATCCTTAACAGGTTTCCCTCCATCTCCAAGCCAACAAGCCAGTTGCTCTTTATCTGCCCTCAGTCTAGACATGGTATCACTACCCCACCCCATCCTACCCCTTCCAGGTAAAGGACATCCTGGAGGATCAGAGATGGATGCCCTGTTCATACATGTCTGCGCATGAAGACACTGTGCATTGAATGGGGTGATGAAGTGATGAACGGGTTCATCATTATTATCACACACATACATACTTTATCCTTAATTTGAGGCAGTATCACTAATAAAAGAATAATCAGTCGAAACAGTTGTTTGATGATTTATCGCAAATAAGCACCAATTTGTCAAAGAAGGGCACATTCTATGGGAACTGTGCCCATACTATTTTTAGATTTAGATCACTTCAGTGAATAATTACTTGACCAATAGATCAAATATAGTAAATTGGGAGCGTGCCCTCATTTTCACGACATGTTGAAATTGCAACAGGGCATTGGATAAACACTGCAGGCTGAATCTGCCACAATACATCCAAAGGCTTCCCTCTGACTTGATCCTTCAAATAGGATTATATCCAATCACACGGAAAATAACTGTCTACCATTAAGCAAGAGATGTTGATAAGACAGAAGGGAACAGGAGGTTTGTGTGAAGACATTCAGAATAATGTGTAGCTGCCGACATGAAAATTACCATTTACAGTTGCTATTTATAACCCTGCGCAATATTCTTCCCAAAATAATCTCTCCCTGCGGTGAATGGCTCATTAAAATCTCTTGACTGTAGTTTCAGTTGGAAAGCATGGGTGAAGAAGCAGTAAATGATGCAAATACGCAGGAGGTTCAGTATCTGGAAGACAAATAGGTTAAGAATTCAAGTGACACCTTAATCAGATGCTGCAGGATCTTGATGAAATGTCAATCTTTTGTTCTCTTTTAGAAACACGTTAGCTTTCTGTGCATTCCTAATATTCTCAGGGGGACGGCAGGGGGTGGTGGTGGTGGTGGGGGGGGGGGGGGGGGGGGGGGGGTCATTTTTATTTTTCTTCTGTGTGGAAAAAGAAAAGAAGACAGGAGGTCGGATTTCTGTTTCACTGGAGAATGAATTTGCACAGTATGGGATCAGCAGATTACTCTGGAGAGTTTCCAGTAGCTCTCAACAATCTAACACCATGAATACGACTCTGAAAGGCATCAGAATGTGACAGTGATGACAACCGTACGTGGGCAATTCTATTATCTATATATACATTGGGAAAATAATGGAACATTTGCCCATTGTCGTTTCAAGGATTTATGGCAGCCATTCTACATAAATAATTGTTTGTCTGGATAATCATACTTTGCAAGCTGTGAACAATATTGATATGATAATTTTTATAAAACGACAATTCATACTGCTTGAAAGAATGAACGAGAAGAGTGTGCGTCCTTTTAGATAGGTACATTGGCATCAAAAATCCTTCGCCATTGTTGGAAATGGGTTGCTCGCCTCGTGAGAGGATTCTGGGATAGGCACAGTAGAAAGCGAAATGCATAAAAACGTGTCTGCGTGGGTTTCCTCCAAGTGCTCCGGTTTCCTCCCACAGTCCAAAGACGTGCGGGTTAGGTAGATTGGCCGCACAAATTGCCCCGTAGTGTCCAAAGGTTAGGTGGAGTTACTGGGTTACGGGGATAGGGCGGAGATGTGGGCTTCGGTAGGGTGATCTTTCAAGGGCTGGTGTAGACTCGATGGGCCGAATGGCCTCGTTCTGGACTGTAAATTCTATGATTCTATGACAGTATTTTGCAGACCGCTCAGTTGTAATAAGGCTTACACATTCCTGATAAGTAGCTATGGTGATAGCTAATCAATGAAAAGTAGAACAAAAATATTCTTCTCTTCTTCCCTGTAGTCATGTCTGGCTACGCAATCTCGTTTCCAAGATTTGTTTATCTCTTATAGTGCTAGTTTACAAAATGGCTCCAGAATGTGAGAAAACTGCACCTAGCCAAGTTATTTAATTGTCCTCCCATTTCCCTCTTTTCCTTCCTTCCAGCAGAAGGTCAAGAGTGGATGAAACAATGTAATGGAGGCACATTCATAGAACATAGAATAGAAAAATGCAGCACAGAACAGGCCCTTCGGCCCATGATGTTGTGCCGAACTTTTGTCCGAGATTAAGAAAAAATTAATCTACACCCCATCATTCTACCGTAATCCATGTACCTATCCAATAGCCGCTTGAAGGCCCCTAATGTTTCCAACTCAACTACTTCCACAGGCAGTGCATTCCATGCCCCCACTACTCTCTGGGTAAACTACCTACCTCTGACACCCCCCCTATATCTTCCACCATTCACCTTAAATTTATGTCCCCTTGTAATAGTTTGTTCCACCCAGGAAAAAGTCTCTGACTGAATACTCTATCTATTCCCCTGATCATCTTAGAAACCTCTATCAAGTCGCCCCTCATCCTTTTCCGTTCTAATAAGAAAAGACCTAGCGCCTTCAAACTTTCCTCGTAAGACCTACTCTCCATTCCAGGCAACATCCTGGTAAATCTCTTTTGCACCTTTTCCAAAGCTTCCACATCCTTTCTAAAATGAGGCAACCAGAACTGCACAGTTCTCCAAATGTGGCCTTATCAAGGTTTTGTACAGCTGCATCATCACCTCATGGCTCTTAAATTCAATCCCTCTGCTAATGAACGCTAGCACACCATAGGCCTTCTTCACAGCTCTATCCACTTGAGTGGCAACTTTCAAAGATCTATGAACATTGACCCCAAGATCTCTCTGTTCCCCCAAGAACCCTACTGTTAACCCTGTATTCCGCATTCATATTTGTCCTTCCAAAATGGACAACCTCACACTTTTCAGGGTTAAACTCCATCTGCCACTTCTCAGCCCAGATATATAAATTGAAGGCACATTTCCAAGACCCACTGGAGCTACCCACATCCAATACGCACCCCACAAAAACTCACAACAATGCCTGGACACTCAACCTCATTCTTATTGCCCTTCCGAATGTTCAAGTTTTATTCTTTAAGGGGCTGAAAGAACGAACAGGAACACAGGAATGGTGGAAGATATAGGGGGGGGGGGGGTGATATAGAGTAGGCCATTCAAGTCTGCTCCGCCATTCAAACCAGTCATGGCTGATTATCTACCTCAATGCTACTTTCCCTCACTATCCCCGTGATGTCATTTGTATCCAAATATCTATCGATTTCTCCCTTGAACATGCTTAATGATTGAGCTTCCACAACCCTCTGGGGTAGAGAATTCCAAAGATTCAGCCCCCTCTGAGTGAGGCAATGTCTCCTCAAGTCTTAAGTGGCCTTATTGTAAGACTCACCCGTCATGGGGAAACATCTTTCCAACATCTGCTCGAGTTGTCACGCTCTGTAGAATTTTGGAAGATTCAATTATGAAATTACTTCTCATTTTTCCAAACTCGCTTCCTCAAACTCTCCTCAATCCTGGCAGATCCCAGGGATTAGTCTGGTGAACCGCCTCTCTTCCAGGAGTTTATGCAAGAAAATATGGATGCTGCAGTGGAGGAGGGAGGTTATTTTCTTTGGATAGATGATCTATGATGGATCAAATGGCTTTCGGGATCTGGAATTCATTGCCTGAGAGTGTGGAGGATCAAAGAACAAAGAACAAGAATCAATACAGCACAGGAATAGGCCCTTCAGCCCCCCAAGCCTGTACCGGTCATGATATCACGCTTGGCCAAACCCCTCAGCACTTCCTAGTGCCGTATCCCTCTATACTCACCCTAATCATGTATTTGTCAAGATACCTTCTGAACGCAGTTAATGGGCTGAATTCTCCATCATCAGGATGTTCCGTTTTGCCGGCAGCCCGAAGGTTTCCCGACGGCATGGGGCTGCCCCATAATGGGAAACCCCATTGACCAGCCAGTGAAACGGAGCAGCCCGACAGCGTGCTGAACAAGAAATCTGGCTCGCCAGGACGGAGAAACCCGCCCAATGTATCTGCTTCCACAACCTCCCCTGGCAGCACGTTCCAGGTACTCACCACACACTTTGTAAAAAACCTGCCTCGCATATCTCCTCTAAACTTTGCCCCACAGACCTTAAACCTATGCCCCCTAGAGACCGATCCCACCACACTGGAAAAGAGTGCCTGCCCACCCACTCCATCCATGCCTCTCATAACCTTGTAGACATTTATCAGGTCGCCACTCAATCTCTGTCATTCTAATGAAAACAGTCCGAGTCTATTCAGCCTCTCTACATGGCTAACATCCTCCAGACCAGGCAACATCCTGGTAAACCTCCTCTGCACCCTCTCCAAATCCTCCACATCCTTCTGGTAGTGTGGCGACCAGAATTGTGCGTAATATTCCAAATGCGGCCTCACCAAGGTTCTATACAACTGTAGCATGAATTGCCAGTTATTATACTCGATGCCCCGTCCAATGAAGGCAAGCATTCCATCTGGTTTCTTGACTATCTTGTCCACTTGTGTTGCCACTTCCAAAGATCTGTGGACCTGTATGCTCAGATCTCTCGGACTTTCTATATTCCTGAGAGTTTTGCCATTTAATGTATATTTCCCGTCTCTGTTAGACCTACCAAAATGCATTGCCTCACATTTGCCCGGATTAAACTCCATTTGCCATTTCTCTGCCCAAGTCTCCAACCTATCTATGTCCTGCTGTATTATCTGATAATCCTCAACATTATTTGCCACTCCACCAACCTTGGTGTCACCCGCGAACATACTAATCAGACCCATTACATTTTCCTCCTAATCGTTTATTTATACGACAAATAGAGGCCCCAGCACCGATCCCTGTGGAACACCACTAGTCACAACCTTCCATTCAGAAAAGCACTCTTCCACTGCTACCCTCTGCCTTCTGTGACCGAGCCAGTTCTGTATCCATCTCACCACCTTACCTCTGATCCCGTGTGACTTCACCTTTTGTACCAGTCTGCCATGAGTCTGCCATAAGTCTGCCATAACCTTGTCAAAGGCTTTATTGAAGTCCATGTAAACAACATCCACCGTCCACCCCTCATCAATCATCTTTGTCACCTCTTCAAAAACTCGATCAAGTTAGTGAGGCACGACCTCCCCTTCACAAAACTATGCTGTCTATCGCTAATGAGTCCATTTGTTTCCAAATGGGTGTAAATCCTGTCCCTGAGAATTCTCTCCAATAATTTACCTACTAAGGTTCACTGGCCTATAGTTTCCTGGATTATCCCTGCTACCTTTCTTAAACAGTGGTGTCCACGCTCCATGCCAGTCCCCCTCTAGTTGGTGAACCTGGAAGTGATCAGAGCATCTCGTGCGCGTCTGTTGTGCGGCCTTCCATGCTTGCCCCAGACCCATGTCCTGCCAAACTCACCCACCCCCACATCCCCCTTGCCAGATGAGGCCTTGGGTTTATCCTCTTCCTCCAGCACGTCGCCACTCTGCTGCACGATGTTGTGCAGGACGCAGCAAGCCACCACAATGCGGGCGGCCCTACCAGTGCCATACTGGAAGATCCCTCCAGAGCAGTCCACGCACCTGAACTGCATCCTCAGATTGCAGTAGTACCATTTGATCATGGCCCTGGTCACTGCTTGGAGAACATTGTAGCGGGTTTCCACGCCATCTGTGGCCTCTGGATAAGCGTCATCAGCCACAATGCAGCGGATAACCCTTGTTACCCAGAAGTCACCCCCAGGCTAGGGGTGCGTTTCGAACAAGCCAGGGACCGTCGAGTGTGCCAGCCGATGTGGACGATGTGCATCTGATTGTCACACACCAGGTGCACGTTCATCGAGTGGATCCTCTTTCGCTTTGTGAAGACCAGCCATGGGTCGGTGCTCGTAGGGTGACGTGCATCCCGTCGATCAGCCCCTGGACCCGGGGCATCTCAGCGAACCCCACTGTCCAGGCATCCTGGTGGGCTCGGTCCACTTTGAAATGGATGTATTGTGCCGTCTGGGCATATAGAGGCTCCGTGACGGCACGGATGCACCTGTGCATCGAGCTCTGTGAGATCCCCACTTGGCGCCTGGAAGCATCCTATTGCATAGAAGTTCAGGACAACCATCACCTTCACAGCCACCGGTTACAGGTGTCGTCCGCTATACCCCCACGTTGCCAGGTCTGGCAGATATGTCGCACTGTTCTCCTGCTTAACCAGGGTTTTCTAAGGCCTGCCAAGTCCGCAGGTCCTCGAATGACAGGCGCTCCTAATACACACGAGGCCTCATGTGGCGCCTCCTTTCCACCTCCTCCTTCTCCTCCTTGACCTGTTGGCCGATTGGCTCTCCATCCTCGGAGACTGCCTTCTGTTCTGGGGCATGCTCCGCTGCTGCAGGTTCCTCCTCCTCCTTGAGCAGCTCCAACCCGTACAGTCGCAGTACATCCCCCAGGCGACTATGAGGAAGGCCACCATTGCTGGTCAAATTCCAATATCCATAGTCTCGAAAGGGTCAAAGGCCGACATGTTACCATGGTGCCCAACCAGGTCCAACGGGCTACACGGTGGCCCCGGTTGGCACTGCGGACTCTGCCCCCGCATGTCCCCCTCCCCCATACTCGCACCCCCGGTCCCTGGTTTTGCATTGTAGGTGGGGAGGCTGACCCTCTGGAGGACTGTGGGGGCAATCCCCTTAAGGAGTTACCCCCTTGGCCTATCGCGAGGTCCACCATGTCAGGGCCACGCTGAAAAATACCTGTAGTAAATCCCGCCCACGTGATTCCTGGCACAGTGAACCAGAGAATCATGCGTGCCCAGAGCATAGAGTGCCTGGCCCGTTTGCATCCTCCCCTGGCGCGTGGGCGCGAACCTCGGTCCCACCGCCAGAGGGATCCGGAGTATCAGCACCCTATACTCCGCCGCAACTCCATTACCGGCGGCAGGCACTGAAGAATTATGCCCAATGTTTATTTTCCTTCATCAATGAAAATCTGATAGATTAAATTAGCATGTCCCAGAGGTGAATTATTCACTTGACCGTCAACGGGAGCATCAAGAATAGATAGCGCCGCATTAAGCTTTAAGGTTCCCATCCTTCAAGACCTGTGCTAATAAATTTAACTCCCACCCCTGCAATCACATTGACGTTACAGAAAATATTCTCGGATTTTGGCCCAGAATTACATCTGACTGGAAAGGAGAAAGACAGACTGTGACTAATAATTCAGAGTGTGAATACCACCCACAGACATTTGGACCTGTTTACACAACACACTTGTAACCTTGCTGGACAGATGTGTGGCATTTGAGTTTAATATATCCACAACTGATTCAACCTGTATATTATTACCACAAAATGAAGCCAATGCAACAGCTGGAGACTCCACGTCTCTTTTTTAAAGGTCTGCAGTAATTAGGTGCAAAGACCTTTTATATACTTTGTTTTGTCTCATAAAAATCTGTTTAACCATCTAAGTTATGACTTTCTGGCAGAGACACTTGTTGCCTGTTCTTTTACCTCATGAAATGCTTTGGTTTAGTGCAACCCTCCAGTTAGTCCAGCAAGATGTTTTCAATCACTGTGGCATCAAGAACAATGCTTTTTAAAATGAATGCCGTAAGGCCAATGAAATCTTACTCACGATAGTTTAGAGCGTACAAAGCTAGATGTACATGTCAACCTAAATGGCAATACTGAGCAGGTCACAAAAGCCATGATCAATGTTCACAGGGTCTAATAACATCATGACTTCCTTTATCAGATTCTCCCTTGTGTACTGAAGAAAATATTTAGGTTATTTGCAAGTCTTTGCTTGTAGCCGACAAACTCGAGTTGTCAGGAGGGAGATTAGTAACTCAGGTGTTCACTTTCTCCAGTGTCGACGCACAGCGGCCGCCCTGTGTACCACCTGCAAGTTTCACTGCTGCCACTCACCAAGGGTCCTTCGACGGCACCCTCCAAAACCGCGACTTCTACCGCCTGCAAGGGGACAAAGGCAGCAGATGCATGGGTACACCGCCACCTGCAAGTTCCAATCAGATCAGGCATGATCTTACTGAGTGGCAGAGCAGGTTTGAGGGGCCGAGTGGCCTACTCCTGCTCCTACTTTATATGTTCCCTTCTATGTTACGCACCGACAAATCTTCGCCGCTCCTTCACGGTTGCTGGATCAAAATCCTGGAACTCCCTTCCTAACAGCGCTGTGGGTGTACCTACACCACATGGACTGCAGAAGTTCAAGAAGGTAAGTATACCACCACATTCTCCAAGGCAATTAGGGATGGGCAACAAATGCTGGTCTCGCCAACGCCGCCCACCCACATCTGATGAATGAATATTAAAATAAGAGTAGCCCTGGAAACATGAATATATTTCTCAATAATTAGATTACAGGGACCGGAAGCATATTTACTGCAAATACCCAAGTCGCTTAAACTGAACTATTTAACTGCAGCAACCACCAGAAATTTAAAAACGCCTCCTGCTCCCTCATGTACTAGCTAACACGAAACCGCCAAGATTAAAATAAATGTCTTTTAAGGAATAGGAAAGGATTTATTTTTTCAAATTTACTGTTTTGACTTCAGTCTGAACGCTTTGTTACTCTCTCTTAACAAACGTTTTGAGGGCAGGGCCAACAACACCTCTTGCACAGAGAGATATTGGGGAAAAGATAGGAGGACCCAACCACAAATTATTCAACATTTACATCAAATATAATATTCCTATAGCCAAATTGAGGCCTTACTGAAACTGGGAGATCCAATCGGTCTTGTGACTTACATCAAGCAGCAATAGCATAAATGTAGGTTTAACAAAAATGTTTAACTTTTTTAACATGATCATATTGACAAATATGTAAGTGATAATACTTCTGTAGTGTTGCAGGTGATGACTTTAAATGCAAATCTCAGACTGCTGGCTTAGCTCAGGTGGAATATGGCAGCATATAAGAATCAAGAATCTATATCGACAAGGATATTTCCTAGTTTATTTTTCTAAGTTGCAAATTTGCAATGAGGCATTACTTTTCAATCCAAAAAACAATGTCGACGAGCCATTGGCCATGGAAGGAAAATTGAAAGCATTCATCAAGCATCCACTTCAGATCAGAGCATTCAAATGCTTCCTGCCTCCTGTCATCACTGAATGCTTCCATGGTGAAAGCTTCACAGACTCTTTCTAGTATACACAATAACTTGAAACGACCATAATAAAGAGTATTGTTTGACTTCATTTTAGAGTGGCACTCTTTAAAGTCTGCTAAAATAAATTGGAATCAAATCTAGCTCTTCTAATATTTTCATATTAAGAGAATATAATAAACATAACTCTTTCCAGCTCTTTATGTTCTCTAGATTATTGTTATTATGTTATAAAACACCAACATTCACAGATATCAAGGTCTTGGTTTCTCGTTAGGGAACTCACATCGGGGCAAATGGAGAGCGGAACACCACATTGTGCGAAAAGCAGTAACCCACAGCGATTTATCCAAATCTGGCCAATTAGTGGACAGAGGGCAGTCTCACTGTCCAATTAAGGATGATAGGCGGACACTCAAAGCTGAAGGGCTGATAGGTGACTCCCAAGCTCGAAGGCAGCTGCAAACTACAGTTCAGGTGAGGGAGGTCGGCTGCCTAAACTTAATAATAACCTTTATTGTCACAAGTAGGCTTACATTAACACCGCAATGAGGTTACTGTGAAAAAACTCCAGTCGCCACATTCAGCGCTTGTTTGGATACACTGAGGGAGAATTCAAAATGTCCAATTCACCTAACAGCACATCTTTCTGGACCTGTGGGAGGAAACCGGAGCACCCGGAGGAAACCCACGCATACACAGGGAGACGCAAGCCGGGAATCGAACCCGGGACCCTGGCGCTGTGAAGCAACAGTGCGAACCACTGTGCTACCATGCCGTCTGCACTTTGAGGTGTCTACCCTCTAGCTTTTTAAACTTTTACATTTAAAAATGGCCTCAGCAGCCAGGCAAACATTGTGGATCTCTGCCGTTGGGTTTATGGCCGCAGATGTTGCCAGCCAGGTGGAAAGGGCCTCAAAGCCTTCCTGGAGCATTGGCCTCTCCATTCCCATCTACCACTGGAAGACTGCTTCCAGGCAGTTGGCCTAGTCTCCAACACATAGAGGACCCTGCAGGCTGGCTGGAAAATTATATTTTGTCTCTGAACAGAAGTTTAAGAAGCTCATATAATTCTTTAATTGACTAAACTGTTTGTGGACAGGTAGAGCCCTACCTGTGGTGATTGTATATCTGTGTAGATGCAATACAACTGAACAAGCACCAGAGGGAGCACGGAAGAGCTATAAATACAGAGGAACAGGAAGTGAGGACACACTTCACAGAAGGGGGAATTGGTAGCAGGACATAGGCAAGCAGCATCGAGGTAACTGTAAGTTAAGCACTGAAGACAGAACGAACTAACAATAAAGCCTCTACTTCAACTTTGAGACTACAAGCTTTATTAAATCACAAGGAACAACACACTACTGACCTCACCCCACCTACTGGAAACTGTGGGTTGAAGGTAGCCAGCAAATAGGCATACTGGCTGGCAGCATGAATTTCAGACACCCACCACCCTTCC
Organism: Scyliorhinus canicula; assembly: GCF_902713615.1. Taxonomy (NCBI): domain Eukaryota; kingdom Metazoa; phylum Chordata; class Chondrichthyes; order Carcharhiniformes; family Scyliorhinidae; genus Scyliorhinus; species Scyliorhinus canicula. Next base: position 30,913,578 of record NC_052159.1, read on the forward strand.
CTTCCCATCTCCATACTGGCGCCCATCCTCAGGGCCAAAGGTCCTGCTATAGTTTCCTAGCTGTCCACATGGTAGAATCAATGGAAATCCAGACTGCCCTGGTGTTTATCTCCTCACAAGCCACCTTCTAATCCCCCTCGCTTGCTGCAGCTTCTAATATTCCACTTCTGCAAATAACTACAGTTGCCCTTTAAAATTATTACGGACTGGAATTCAACAAGTGCTTTCAGCAATGATTGAAAATAATGAAAAGAAAACATTGCATTTTTACAGTGTCGTTCACACCCACAGAATGTTCCACAGTGTTTTACCGCAAACGAGCTACTGAAGTGCTGTAATGTTGAACCTCTTTCAGAAAGACATTGTTAAAATGTCTGCTTCAATTTTCTTTGCCGTTATTGTGAATTTTGCACTTTCCTTACTGCTTCACCAACTCATCATCATTATTTAACTGGATCATAAAAGTTCACAATGAAAAAGACATAATTCTGTCCATTTTATCTGCACTAGTTCCCTGACCGAGAAATCTAAAGCTAAACCAATGCTGTGCTCTCTCCCTCTGTATAAGACCAATATAGCCCCGTATTTTCCTCAGTTTCCATTTTAATCTTGGCTGGGATTCTCCGGTCGTTGAGATTCTCTTTTCCCGCCGGCAGCGCACCCCCTGCCCGTGGGTTTCCCGGTGGCATGGGTGGCTTCAATGGGAAATCCCATCGCGAAATGGCGGGAAGACAGAATCCCAGTGCCAGAGGACGGCACGTCGCCGGGAAACATGCGGCTGGGGAAACGGAAAATCCAGCCCCTTATTTTCCGATGCAATGTCGAGTAGAGTCATCACCATTTATTTCCTGCGACAAAGCACTTCATGTTTAGCACACTAGGCCAAATCGCTGGCTTTGAAAGCAGACCAAAGCAGGCCAGCAGCACTGTTCGATTCCCATAACAGCCTCCCCGAACAGGCGCCGGAATGTGGCGACTAGGGGCTTTTCACAGTAACTTCATTGAAACCAGAGAAGATTTTCAAGAGCGTGCAACAATTTCTTCTTAAAACCAACCCCTCCTCCGTCTGTACATTGTAGGAACGAGGTGCTACTTCTTCAGGTGCAATGGCTTTTCTACTCTTCTACTCTCACAATGTCATCACTACTCAGGGGTGGTGAAGTTTCTCTCGCACTCTATCACAAAACTGCTTTTGTTTTGCTTTAATGGTTTGCATTCCCTGCAGCCCAATTGCATTCTCCTCCTTCTTTTCCAAGTATGGAAGTGTGGTATGCAACCTTCTATTTGTGATTTCGCGAGATATGGATCAGATTAGCTGTCTATTGCTTTCTGTAATGATTGTTTGACAATATGGACACTTTTTTGTTAAGATCTTTGGGATACGAGCATCACCATTTTTTTGTTTCACTCATACCATGGAATTTATCCCATTGGTAGGTTCTTCTACCTTCGTGATAACTTGTGGTTTCACATCTGATACAGGTAGTAGGGTACAAATGAGATTGACATGCAGATCTACATCTTCAGCAATTTCATTACTAATAGTTTGTATCGGTGCTTTAGATAATACATCTTCAATAAATTGTATCTTGTAGGTGAATGGTAGTGCACTATGTCATAATATCCACTCATGTATATCCTGAGATGCAGACAGGCAGTGATTGACACACAGGATAACCAATGAACACACACGGCACAGAACAACCAATTACCAGACAAGACATCACCACTATAAAGCCCACAGGGCATTAAGGCTCTCCCTCTCTCACAGGACATGGCCAGGGAGATAGTCACAGTGCACAGGCTAATGAACATCATCACCATGTGGTAGAGAGCTAGTCTGGTCAAGCCAGTAAGAGGTTATCAGTTAGGTTAATAGAGTGTCAACCCACAGCAGATTATGTACAGCAATCAGCAGGTTCAATAAAACAGTGTTGGACCATCTCCTGTGTCGGAAGCCTGTTTCTCGTTTTACTGCATCCTGTTGCAGTTGATGTTAGACCACGACACATAACACATCATGGTACCAGAGAGCTATTAACTCTAAGGATCCTACCTCGAGTGAATCTGCAACAACCAGCACGCAGCCATCCAGCAGCATGGAAAAGATCCAGCCTCCTCCGCAACTCCGGATCTCCGGCAACCTCAGCGGCAACGGATAAGTCTTCAAACAGAAGTTTCTCCTATATATCGAGGCCTCGGACTTCGAAGCAGCATCGGATGCTCGAAAGAACGCGCTGTTCCAGTCGACTGCAGGGGATCACGCCATCCACATCTATAACTCGCTCACTTTTGCCGTTGGCGAAGACAAGATGAAGCTCAAGACGGTTCTGCTGAAATTCGACAACCACTGCGACATTGAGATGAATGAGAGCTTTGAACGGTACATCTTCCAACAGAGGCTTCAGGGTAAGGATGAACCTTTTCAGTCCTTCTTGACCCATCTCTGCATCCTAGCGCAGTCATGTAATTATGACTCGACGGCTGATTCCATGATCTGGGATCAGATCGTTTTTGGCGTCCAGTCCGACGCCCTGAGGGAGCAGCTCCTCAAAATCAAACAGTTGACCCTCTCCGTTGCCATCGAAACGTGCGTGGCCCATGAGCATGCCAGAAATCGTTACTCCCGCATCAGGGCGGCAGAAAATGCAAAACTAGCCTCCCACGAGGCAGAAAGGATGCAGGCCATCGCAAAAATGCAGGGCCTGAGCATCGAGGAGAATGGCCGTTTCGCACGCTTTTGCCGGGTCCCTGCGCATGCGCGCCATGACCGTGTGGACGGCGAGACCGAAGGACAAGGACATGGCAGCATCGGGGTCCGTTGGGCTGTCGGGATCCGAATCCTGCAAGCCTTGTTGTACGCAGCGGACACGTCTGCGCTGCAGCTGGGATCGCTGGCTGTTGGTCAGTGGAGCGGACCTGCATAAGGCCGCGTAATGCCCAGGCTTTCCACACTGTAGACATCGCCTTCCTTTGGCTGGACATTGCCACTTTAAATGGGCGGAGCCACAATTTGGACACGTCATGACGCTGACGTCGGCGCGTTCTGTGCGCCATCGCACACGCGCATGTGCGAATGTCGGCCGACCGCACTGCGCATGTGCGATGGCGCATAGAACGCGCTGACGTCAGCGTCATGACGTGTCCAAATTGTGGCTCCGCTCATTTAAAGTGGCAATGTCCAGCCAAAGGAAGGCGATGTCTACAGTGTGGAAAGCCTGGGCATTACGCGGCCTTATGCAGGTCCGCTCCACTGACCAACAGCCAGCGATCCCAGCTGCAGCGCAGACGTGTCCGCTGCGTACAACAAGGCATGCAGGATTCGGATCCCGACAGCCCAACGGACCCCGATGCTGACTGCCTCGAGTCTCCATACCGGGTGGGCATAATCACCACGCGCGAGCTGGCCTCCACCGTGCCTGCAAACCGCCTTTCATTCCTCACTGTGGATCCTGACGATGGGTGGTGTGGTGTCATCGCGGTTAACCAGTCTCGCATCCGATTTAAATTGGACACTGGCGCATCTGCAAACCTCGTATCACAGTCGGACCTCGACAGCATGTGAGACCAACCTAGCATTCTTTCACCAGCCTGCCAGCTCCTTCACTACAATGGCAATGCCATAGCTGCCAGTGGATCGTGTCAGCTAGGTATCTCTCACAAGGCAATCAAAGCGACGTTACGATTCGAGATCGTCCGGCCTGACAAGACATCCCTGCTCAGTGCTCGCGCATGCAAACTCCTAAATGTGGTCCAGCGTGTCTATGCCGTGTCCTCGACACCGGCGACTGCCTCGCCTAATGTAAATCTCCAGGCTGAGATAGACGACGACATTCTCACGCAATACCACAACGTGTTTGATGGAATGGACATGCTCCCATATCGTTACAAGATATTGCTCAAACCGAATGCCATCCCAGTCATCCATGCATCGCACCGGGTGCCGGCTCCTCTCAAGGATCGTCTGAAAACGCAGCTACGAGAGCTCCAAGACCAGGGTATCATCTCAAAGGTCACGGAACCAACAGACTGGGTCAGCAACATAAGACCATAAGACATAGGAGCGGAAGTAAGGCCATTCGGCCCATCGAGTCCACTCCACCATTCAATCATGGTTGATTTCAACTCCATTTACCTGCTCTCTCCCCATAGCCCTTAATTCCTCGAGAAATCAAGAATTTATCAATTTCTGTCTTAAAGACACTCAACGTCCCGGCCTCCACCGCCCTCTGTGGCAATGAATTCCACAGACCTACCACTCTCTGGCTGAAGAAATTTCTCCTCATCTCTGTTCTAAAGTGACTCCCTTTTATTCTAAGGCTGTGCCCCCGCGTCCTAGTCTCCCCTGTTAATGGAAACAACTTCCCTACGTCTATCCTATCCAAGCCATTCATTATCTTGTAAGTTTCTATTAGATCTCCCCTCAACCTCCTAAACTCCAATGAATATAATCCCACGATCCTCAGACGTTCATCGTATGTTAGGCCTACCATTCCTGGGATCATCCGTGTGAATCTCCGCTGGACCCGCTCCAGTGCCAGTATGTCCTTCCTGAGGTGTGGGGCCCAAAATTGCTCACAGTATTCTAAATGGGGCCTAACTAGTGCTTTATAAAGCCTCAGAAGTACATCCCTGCTTTTATATTCCAAGCCTCTTGAGATAAATGACAACATTACATTTGCTTTCTTAATTACGGACTCAACCTGCAAGTTTACCTTTAGAGAATCCTGGACTAGGACTCCCAAGTCCCTTTGCACTTTAGCATTATGAATTTTGTGTCACCGTTTAGAAAATAGTCCATATTCTTTTTTCCAAAGTGCAAGACCTCGCACTTGCCCACGTTGAATTTCATCAGCCACTTCTTGGACCATTCTCCTAAACTGTCTAAATCTTTCTGCAGCCTCCCCACCTCCTCAATACTACCTGCCCCTCCACCTATCTTTGTATCATCGGCAAACTTGGCCAGAATGCCCCCAGTCCCGTCATCTAGATCGTTAATATATAAAGAGAACAGCTGTGGCCCCAACACTGAACCCTGCGGGACACCACTTGTCACCGTTTGCCATTCCGAAAAAGAACCTTTTATCCCAACTCTCTGCCTTCTGTCTGACAGCCAATCATCAATCCATGTTAGTACCTTGCCTCGAATACCATGGGCCCTTATTTTACTCAGCAGTCTCCCGTGAGGCACCTTGTCAAAGGTCTTTTGGAAGTCAAGATAGATAACATCCATTGGCTCTCCTTGGTCTAACCTATTTGTTATCTCTTCAAAGAACTCTAACAGGTTTGTCAGGCACGACCTCCCCTTACTAAATCTATGCTGACTTGTCCTAATCCGACCCTGCACTTCCAAGAATTTAGAAATCTCATCCTTAACGATGGATTCTAGAATTTTGCCAACAACCGAGGTTAGGCTAATTGGCCTATAATTTTCCATCTTTTTTCTTGTTCCCTTCTTGAACAGGGGGGTTACAACAGCGATTTTCCAATCCTCTGGGACTTTCCCTGATTCCAGTGACTTTTGAAAGATCATAACTAACACCTCCACTATTTCTTCAGCTATCTCCTTTAGAACTCTAGGATGTAGCCCATCTGGGCCCGGAGATTTATCAATTTTCAGACCTTTTAGTTTCTCTAGCACTTTCTCCTTTGTGATGGCAACCATATTCAACTCTGCCCCCTGACTTTCCTGAATTGTTGGGATATTACTCATGTCTTCTACTGTGAAGACTGACGCAAAGTACTTATTAAGTTCCTCAGCTATTTCCTTGTCTCCCATCACTAGATTACCAGCGTCATTTTGGAGCGGCCCAATGTCTACTTTTGCCTCCCGTTTGTTTTTAATGTATTTAAAGAAAATTTTACTATCATTCCTAATGTTACTGGCTAGCCTACCTTCATATTTGATCCTCTCCTTCCTTATTTCTCTCTTTGTTATCCTCTGTTTGTTTTTGTAGCCTTCCCAATCTTCTGACTTCCCACTACTCTTTGCCACATTATAGGCTCTCTCTTTTGCCTTGATGCATTCCCTGACTTCCTTTGTCAGCCATGGCTGCCTAATCCTCCCTCTGATAACCTTTCTTTTCTTTGGGATGAACCTCTGCACTGTGTCCTCAATTACTCCCAGAAACTCCTGCCATTGCTGTTCTACTGTCTTTCCCACTAGGCTCTGCTTCCAGTCGATTTTCGTCAGTTCCTCCCTCATGCGCCTGTAATTACCTTTATTTAACTGTAAAACCTTTACAATGATTCTACCTTCCTTCTTTCAAATTGCAGACTGAATTCTATCATATTATGATCACTGCTTCCTAAGTGTTCCCTTACTTTAAGATCTTTTATCAATTCTGGCTCATTACATAACACTAAGGTCTGTGTCAAGAAGCCCTCTGGTGAACTCCGCATTTGCATTGATCTCAAAGACCTGAATCGCGACATCATGCGCGAGCACTACCCGATCCCAAAGCGTGAAGAGTTAACCTGTGAGATGGCTCATGCCAAATTCTTTACAAAGCTGGACGCCTCCTGTGGATTCTAGCAGATGCAGCTGGATGAGTCCTGTCAGAAGCTGTGCACGTTTAACACTCCGTTTGGCAGGTATTGCTACAACTGCATGCCTTTTGGTATCATATCAGCTTCTGAAGTATTTCATCGCATAATGGAGCAAATGGTGGAGGGCGTCGAGGGGGTGCGAGTCTATGTGGACGATGTGATCATCTGGCCCACGACGCCCGAGGATCACATCGCTCGCCTCAAACAAGTTTTCCAGAGGATTCATGAAAACGGCCTCCAGCTCAACAGGGCCAAATGCTCATTTGGTAGGTCCGCTATCAGGTTTCTAGGTGACCACATTTCACAACAGAGTGTGCAACTTGACTCTGACAAGGTGCTGGCAATCAATGCCATGAAGAACCCAGAAGACAAAAAGGCGGTCCTCCGTTTCCTCGGGATGGTGAATTTTCTCGAGAAATTCATTCCCAACATGGCATCCCACACTACAGCCCTCTGGCATCTCATAAAAAAGTCGACAGTGTTCAAGTGGCTTCCCACACATCAAGCGGAGTGGCTTGAGCTGAAGGCGAAGCTCACCACAGTCCCAGTACTGGCATTTTTTGACCCAACCAAGGATACCAAGATATCCACAGATGCAAGCCAGGACGGCATTGGGGGGGGGGGGTGCTCCTCCAGCGAGACGACTCCTCGTCCTGAGCTCCAGTGGCATACGCCTCCAGGGCCATGACTCCGACTGAACAACGGTATGCACAGATCGAAAAGGAGTGCTTGGGTCTCCTGACAGGAATAGTCAAGTTTCATGACTACGTATACGGCCTGCCAAATTTCACGGTGGAAACAGACCACATGCCTTTAGTCCACATAATCCAAAAGGATTTAAATGACGTGACACCTCGGCTGCAGCGAATTCTTCTTCGTCTCCGCTGATATGACTTCGAATTCGTCTACACACCGGGTAGGAGCTGATCGTCGCGGATGCCCGATCCCGATCCGTCACCGCGCCATGTGAACAGGGCGACTTCATTCGCCACATTGAAGCACAGGTGCAGCTGTGTGCCAGCAACCTCCCAGCCACTGATGAACGAGTTGTACAAATACGCTAAGAAACTGCCAAAGATCGCTTACTGCAGAGCGTGATGATGCACCTTGCCCATGGCTAGCAAAAGGGGCAGTGCCCCCAGTTCTTCAACGTTAAGGACGAGCTGACGGTTGTTGAGGGGATCATTCTTAAACTAGATAGAATCGTCATTCACCAAAGAATGCAAACCATGCTGCTCAGACAGATCCATGAGGGTCACCTGGGGTTTGAGAAATGTCGACGCAGAGCTCGGCAGGCAGTTTACTGGCCTGGCATCAGCCAGGACATTGCCAACACAGTCCTCAACTGCACAACATGCCAGAAGTTTCAACCAGCTCAGCCCAAGGAAACGCTGCAACAGCACGAGATCGTGACCTCTCCATGGTCCAAGGTGGGGATAGACCTCTTTCACGCCAATGGGCGTGATTACGTGCTCCTGGTCGACTACTTCTCCAGCTACCTGGAATTGGTGAATCTGTCGGACCTCACGTCCAAGTCCGTCATCAAAGCCTGCAAAGAGACGTTTGCCAGGCCTGGGATACCACTCACGGTAATGAGTGACAACGGACCATGTTTCTACAGCCAAGAGTGGTCCGACGTTGCACGATCCTACCATTTAGTCATTTCACATCCAGTCCCCATTACCCACAATCAAACGGGAAGGCCGAGAAAGGGGTCCATATTGTCAAGCAGTTGCTGTGCAAGGCTGCAGACTCAGCCGTGGATTTCAACCTGGCGCTATTGGCATACAGGGCACCCCTCTGTTGACTGGTTTGCCTCCGGCGCAGTTGCTCATGAACTACAACCTGAGGATGACTGTTCCAGCCATCCATGTTCCAAACCTTGACCACCTCACGGTGCTGCAGAAGGTGCAGCGATCCAGGGACCAGCAAAAGATCACGTATGATGCTCATGCCACGGATCTGCCTGCGCTGGCTCCTGACGATGTTGTTCGTGTTCAGCTGCCTGAGGGAGGTTGGTCAGCCCCAGCTGTTGTCATCAGACAGGCTGCTCCCAGGTCTTTCGATGGCTCCATTTTACAGTGCAACAGGAAGGCGCTGCGTAAAGTTCCCTGCCCATCACCGGACCGCACTTCTCCGCATGTCATCATGCCTCCTCCGGACATCTTGCACCATGAGGCCACCGATCTGGCAGCGATCACATCTGTCCACAAGGCCACCGAGATGGCAGCCACCCCGCCTGTCCAGGTGCCCGGTCCCCCTCTCCATCTCTGCGGCGATCAAAAATAATTTGTTGCCCATCATAAAGACTGAATCTATAGACTTAAATATTCCAAATTTTGTTCAGTTGTGCTCTGTATCTGCACGATAGACACCTACCCATGTACATATGTTCATTCATTCCCCACTTGTACATAGTTATGCATGCATATACAGCCACATTCCAAAATTTATTTTAAAAGGGAGAGATGTCATAATATCCACTCATGTATATCCTGAGATGCAGACAGGCAGTGATTGACACACAGGATAACCAATGAACACACACAACACAGAACACCAATCACCAGACAGGACACCACCACTATAAAGCCCACAGGGCATTACGGCTCGCCCTCTCTCACAGGACATGGCCAGGGAGATAGTCACAGTGCACAGGCCAATGAACATCATCACCATGTGGTAGAGAGCTAGTCTGGTCAAGCCAGTAGGAGGTTATCAGTTAGGTTAATAGAGTGTCAACCCACAGCAGATTATGTACAGCGATCAGCAGGTTCAATAAAACAGTGTTGGACCATCTCCTGTGTCGGAAGCCTGTTTCTCATTTTACTGCATCCAGTTGCAGTCGATGTTAGACCAACACAGATAACACATCACACGAAAGGTGGTGAACACATCGTTGAATTTGCTGAAAATGTTCTCAGAATTGTTGGAGTGTTGATCCAATCATTTGTGGCTTCTATATACCAAAAGCACTGGACCTAATTGTTCACAGGACTGATCACCTAATAATGAATCCAAGCCCTCAGATATAATACAGAACTGGATGGAATAAACTGTGTTCTTCACCACTATACTCAGGTCACAAGCATCATAACATTTATTGCTTGAACCATTATAACTTCTCAGAGATATTCTGTGATTTCTTCTAATCAGCTGAATTTTTAGATTTGTTTATCTCAGTCATGTTGATTAAATTGGCTTTGGCACCAGTGTCTAACTTCCATTGGACCACTGTGCCATTCACTTCAAGTGGTAGCAGTCATTTGTCCTCATCAACCGCATTTATTTTAAATGAAGTATCAGTTTGCATTTTTTTAAAGTGCTGGAGAATTTTTTGATGTCTCCAAAACATTCTTCTTCTTGGTTATTACTCCAACAAACAGTGATGTTTCATCAGTGGAGACAATGGGCGGGATTCTGCAACCCCGCGTCGGGTTGGAGAATCGCCGGGGAGGGGGCGCGAATCGCGTGACGCCACTCTGATGCCGGTTGCCGGAGAATTGGCGGCATTGGCGCCTGGCGTGGTAGGCGCGGCGCCAGTCAGGGCGCGCGTTCTCCCCGTGCGATGGGCCGAGTGCCCACTGAATTAGGCCAAGTCCCGCCTGCGTTATTCTCCTGTGGTCCTACCCAGATGGACCTCGCCGCTCATGCTGCAGGGGATGGCCTGGTGGGGGGGGAGGAGGTTCCGAATCCGGGGTGGGCCTCCGGGCAGCGCAGGATCGCTGATCCTAGGGGCCAGATGACGCCATCATAAAATGCTCTGGCATTTCTGACGGCGTCAACACTTAACCCCAGAATCAGAGTATCCCGCTCAGTGTTTTCCACATGCTGACGGATCTGAGGTTGTGCTTAGAGTAACGATTCTGAGAAAAGTGATTTTTTTTCCCTTTGCATCTGGAATAAAACTTGCCAAACGCTGGACACTACCTTAATTTGTGCATTTGACCACATCTTTTACACAGAAATGATTCGTCCTGATCCTTGACTGCAGGAACTTTCCCAATTTTTGGAAGTTTCCCGCCTTTTTAGAAAAAGGACAGCAACCAGAGTGCTTTCCTCCAAGAGGACGCCACCATCACTGTTCTGCTAGCTCATGAGCCTGACAAATCCTAACTGTTTGTTCCAAGGGCAGTTCTGATTCCCTCAGCAACCGTTCCCTCACTTATTTTCATTCACACCAAACACAATCTGATCCAGAATCATGGAAGACTACACCACAGAAAAATTACAGGTTTTAGCTTTAACTTTAAATCAGTGATGAAATGATCTATGGACTCTTCTGTCTTCTGTCAACGTGATCTAAGCACATAGCGTTTAGAAATTTCATTCTTTCTGGTGGTATTAGGTTCATCCAATCTTTGAATTACTTTGTTAAAACTTTCACAATCTTCATTGTTTGCAAATTTTTATTTTTTAAATAAATTTAGAGGACCCAATTTATTTTTCCAATTAAGGGGCAATTTATCGTGGCCAATCCACCTAGCCTGCGCATCGTTTGGGTTGTTGGAGCGAAATCCACGCAAACGCGGGGAGAATGTGCAAACTCCACATGGACAGTGACCCAGAGCCGGATCGAACCTGGGACCTCGACGCCGTGAGGAAGCAGGGCTGCCATCATTTTTTGCAAATTTAAATGTATTTTGAGCAATTTCTTCGGGCCCTGCCGCTGTTAGGAGCATCGCTATCTTACACGCATCTGATAGATCTTCTAATTTTACTGCATGTGAAACAGATTAAATTATTGTTTAAACTCACGCCAGTTGCTGTCCACATTACCATGAAATCTGAGACTCAGTGGTGGCTTCAATGACTCCATGTAGTTTATTCTTGCAGTCTGCACAATCGTCAAATTTTCATGGACCTCGTGGCAGGCATCACTCGATATGATAGTTTTTTCTCTGTGTTTAATACCTTCCAGTCCTGGTACCATGTAATGTTATAGTCGGGTGGCCTGATTTATATTACAAGAACACTTGTAGCTAAAACTATAATTGATTAATTGACATTAACTGTGGGTCAAATATATACAAACAACAGATGAATAATAGTTTGAACATGCACAAGCAACGTCTCTCCCTAATCAGTCTGAGGTCACTTGACTCTAACATTCACTTATATATTAATGAGACTCCTAGCGGTCAGCCAGTGAATTACAGCACAATCATGATATCATGACACCTCGTTCAGCCTACTGACACTTTATGGCTATGTCATGTATAAGGACAGCAGTGTTATCCAGTGTGTTTCTGTGAGAAGCTTTATTGAACTGGCCTTAAAATATCTGGTTCCAGCGGCAGCCTCATGATATCCTGGCAAGCCACTTTGTCAGTTAGTACAGGATTGCATTTCCAAAACCCAAACAAACCTAAACATGGAAGATGATGGAAGATCCCATGCTAGAAGACACCAGTGGGATGCCAGAGCTCCAGGAGAACCAGGGGGCAGAGGTGAGTGCAGTGGCCATTACTAAGGAGAAGGTTCTGGGGAAACTGAAAGGTCTGAAGGTGAATAAGTCACCTGGACCGGATGGACTACACCCCAGGGTGCTAAAAGAGATAGCTGAGGAAATTGTGGAGGCAATAGTGATGGTCTTTCAGGAATCACCGGAGGCAAGAATGGTCCCGGATGACGAGAAGGTGACAATTGTAACACCACTATTTAAGAAGGGAGGGAGGGAGGTAGAAGATGGGAAATTATAGGCCGGTTAGCCTGACCTCGGTCATTGGTAAGATTTTAGAGTCTGTTATTAAAGATGAGATCGCGAAGCTCTTGGAAGTGCATGGTAAAATAGGACTGAGTCAGCACGACTTTGTCAAAGGGAGGTCGTGTCTGACAAATCTGTTAGAGTCCTTTGAGGAGGTAACAAAGAAGTTAGACAAAGGAGAACCTGTGGACATGATTTATTTAGATTTCCAGAAGGCCTTTGACAAGGTGCCACATAGGAGACTGTTAAATAAGTTAAGAGCTCATGGTGTTCAGTGTAAGATCCTGGCCTGGATAGAGGATTGGCTGACTGGCAGAAGGCATAGAGTGGGGATAAAGGGGTCTTTTTCAGGATGGCAGCCAGTGACTACTGGTGTGCCTCAGGGGTCTGTGCTGGGACCACAACCTTTTCCGTACCAGCCTCCCCGAACAGGCGCCGGAATGTGGCGACTAGTGGCCTTTCACAGTAACTTCATTTGAAGCCTACTTGTGACAATAAGCGATTTTCATTTCATTTCATTTTCATTTTACAATATACATTAATAATCTGGAAGAAGGTACTGAAGGCAGTGTTGCTGAGTTTGCAGATGATACAAAGATCTGTAGAGGGACAGGTAGTATTGAGGAAGCAAGGGGGCTGCAGAAGGACTTGGACAAGCTAGGAGAGTGGGCAATGAAGTGGCAAATGAAATACAATGTGTTAAAGTGTGAGGTTATGCACTTTGGAAGGAGGAATCGAGGGTAGACTACTTTCTAAATGGGGAAATGCTTCGGAAAGCAGAAGCACAAAAGGACTTGGGAGTCCTTGTTCAGGACAATGAGAGGGGATCTTATTGAAACATACAAGATGCTGCGAGGACACCATCTCAGACTAAAGGGACGATCCTTTAAAAACAGAGATGAGGAGGAATTTCTTCAGCCAGAAGGTGGTGAATCTGTTGAACTCTTTGCCACAGAAGGCTGTGGAGGCCAATTCACTGTGTGTCTTTAAAACACAGATAGATAGGTTCTTGATTAATAAGGGGATCAGGGGTGATGGGGAGAAGGCAGGAGAATGGGGATGAGAAAATATCAGCCATGATTGAATGGCGGAGCAGACGCAATGGGCCAAGTGGCCTAATTCTGCTCCTATGTCTTATGGTCTTATGGTCTAAACATCTCCTTTTCATATAAAAAAGAAACAAACATCCGCTTTGACTAGAAAACAAAAGGCATATTTGTTTGCATGAGCCTGTGTGACCTTTAGTTGCCCACATTACCCACTATATACCCACTGTTCTCATGCATTATGAACTGTTTGGTCTACTAGTCAGCCCTTAATGTTCCATGTGTGTGTTGACATTGGCTGTACATCTGGGTGGTGTTCCTTGTCTGGAGAATGTTGTTCGTGTGGCCCTTGTTGCCTTGGTAACTTGTTGTTTCATTACGGTTGCTGGGGACACATTGACCTTTGGGATTGCTGGATCTTTGGAATTGATGGTAACTCCATACTTAGTACAGATGGTGAGACCGCTTCCCCAACCGCCTGATTGCTGTAAAAGAGCAGTTTCACTAGTTGATAGTTGTGGCGCTAACAATTATACTCAAAGCCGAGAGACTAGTACAATAGAGGCTTTATTGCTGTACGATGTTGTCCCTCCATCCGCAACTGTAGACTGAGGGTCTGAGCAGCTCTCATACATATTTATACACAAGCTCCCTGTGGGCGGAGCTAGCCGGCAGGGGCTGACCGGAGGAACCTGTACCTGTAATACAGGTTCCTCCGGTCAGCCCCTGCCGGCTAGCTCCGCCCACAGGGAGCTTGTGTATAAATATGTATGAGAGCTGCTCAGACCCTCAGTCTACAGTTGCGGATGGAGGGACAACATCGTACAGCAATAAATTGTGGCGCTAACAATTATACTCAAAGCCGAGAGACTAGTACAATAGAGGCTTTATTGCTGTACGATGTTGTCCCTCCATCCGCAACTGTAGACTGAGGGTCTGAGCAGCTCTCATACATTTATACATAAGCTTCCTGTGGGCGGAGCTAGCCGGCAGGGGCTGACCGGAGGAACCTGTATTACAGGTACAGGCATACATCCCCCTACTGCAGTACACATAACTACAGTGGTTATCTCACCACATTAGTCAGTCATGATAAGAAAATGGGGGGCCTAAAGTGCAGTCTCGGTACTGTCTGAATGTGTGAGCATGAATGCTGACTGGCAGAGTCCTTACAGGACTTTGAGTTCAACTGCAACATTTCAATTACCTTCATTGAGATTGCTCTCGGGCAATGTCCTTTACAATATATTCACGTTACACAAGTGCCAGGCAATGACCATCTCCTACAACAGAGGATCTATTCACCGCCCCTGACATTCAATGGAATTACCGTCGCTCAAACCCCCACAATCAACATCCTGGGGATTACCATTGATCAGAAACTGAACTGGACTCGCCACATTAATACTGTGTCTATCAGGGCAGGTCAAAGGCTAGAAATCCTATGGTGAATAACTCACCTCCTGACCCCCCAAAGTCTGTCCATCATCTACAAGGCACAAGTCAGCAGTGTGATGGAATACTCCCCACTTGCCTGGATTAGTGCAGTTCCAACAACACTCAAGAAGCTCGACACCATCCAGGACAAAGCAGCCTGCTTGATTGCTTCCCCCTTCTACAAACATTCAAACCCTCCACCACCGACGAATAGTGGCAGCCATGTGTACCATCTACAAGATGCACTGCAGGAACGCACCAAGGTTCCCTGAGAGAGTCCCTTCCAAACCCACGACCGCTACCATATGGAAGGACAAGAGCAGCAGATACCTGAGAACCCCACCACCTGGAGGTTCCCCTCCAAGTCACTCACCATCCTGACTTGGAAATATAGCACCGTTCCTTCACTGTTAATGAAGCAAAACCCTGGAACTCCCTCCCTAACAGCACATTGGGTGTACCTACACCTCAAGGGCTGCAGTGGTTCAACAAGGCAACTCACCACCACCTTCTGAAGGGCAACTAGGGATGGGCAATAAATGCTGCCCTCACCAAATCCCACAAAGGAATAAAATAAAAACATAGACGAGAGGGCCAGCTGAGCTTTCAAGTTGAGCCATGTCTCACAGTGTTTATCATTCATTTCCCCTCATTGCTGTCATCCTACAATCCATGAGGGGGGATTTCCTTCCCTGTTTTTGCCGGATGGGAATGGAGGAGACTCGGGCGGTAGTCTCTAAATGGCTTTCATGCCGATGGGATTTCCCATGACATTGTCCTGTCTCTTGCACTGGATGAGAGGAAATTTTTTCCAACTAAAAATTGGGAAGATTGAAACCTGTGGGAGAAATTCTCGGCCGCCCGTAGCCGGTAGCGGTCTCCTGATGAGGTGGAGGATAAGGCATCGGGGAAAAATCCTGGGCTGGATTCTCCATCGCCGGGATCCTCCGTTTCGCCAACAGCGCACTCACACCTGCGGAGTTCCTGACGGTGTGGAAGTGCCCACAATGGGAAACACCATTGACCGGCTTCCGGGATGGAGAATCCCACTCCCTGTTTCCGATGCTAGGGCCCCAAATGGCAGTGGGATCGAGGTGCGGGCCCGCTCCAGCGGGAGGTTGCACATGTATCTTAATGTCTTATTTGCATCCACATAGTGAGCTGAGCACCATATTCTTCAGGCCCTCGTTATTTTCCAGTCCTCTGGGCTAGGAATTACATGAGCGGGAAACATTCCCAGTGTGACCCTGACTTGGTGGACCTCACCGTGGGCCAAGGGGGTAACTCCTTAAAGGAGACCACCCTCCCCATCGCCCCCCCTCCCTGAGTACCCCTAAGTAAAGAGACCTCCTCTAGAGACCCCCTAAATAGGAAGACCTGCCACAGAGACCCCCTAAACAAAGAGACCCATCCCCAGACACCCTCTAAATAAGGAGATTTCCACAGACTCCCTAAATAGGGACCCCCACAGACCCCCGAGAAAAGCGACTCCTGTCAGTAAGCTGCCCAGAAAAGAGGAACCTGTCAGGAAGCTCCTCCCCCCCAGAATACAAGCCCCTGTCAGGAAGCTCCTTCCCCAGGATACAGGCCCCTGTCAGGAAGCTCCTTCCCCAGAATACAGGCCCCTGTCAGGAAGCTCCTTCCCCAGAATACAGGCCCCTGTCAGGAAGCTCCTTCCCCAGGATACAGGCCCCTGTCAGGAAGCTCCTTCCCCAGAATACAGGCCCCTGTCAGGAAGCTCCTTCCCCAGAATACAGGCCCCTGTCAGGAAGCTAGAAAGCAGGCCGGACAGAGGCGGTGAAAAAAGTTACTTTTGTAACACTCCTGGCTCAGACAGAGAAAGCATCTCGTGTCAATTCCTGGAAAGAGAAAACCAGTCAGCTGTGTTAAAACCAATCAGGTCCTTGAGCTGCAAGCCATTTATTCATTTCCTTTTCTGGGCTGTCATTGACAGCTTCCGCACACACACAGCTGTGAGCCTTGCTTCATTCGTCTTCCTTCATGGTTGAGTAACTCTGAAGTGCTCTAACCGCAGGTGCCTCTTTTTGGGGGGCTTCCTGACACGGGCGTCTTTTCTGGTGGGCTTCTTGACAGGGCTGTTTTGTTATGTGGGGGTCTGTGTGGGGGGGGTCTCCTTATTTAGGGAGCTTCTGTGGGGGGTCTCCCTATTTTGGGGGTCTCTGGTGGGGGTGGGGCGGGTCGGGTAACCCCCCTTACTTGAGGGATGTGGTGACCCAGCAAATCCAGGGGTGGGAGGCTGCTTTATAGTGCGAGAGTGTGGCCAGCTGTGGGACCTCGTAATCCAATCGCCATTTCGAAATGGCGGCCCGATAGTGGGACTCCCTTGGGAATTCCTCATAATCCTCGTGTATGCATCAATTTGCATGGTGAAGGATAGTGAACTACTTCCTGGCAGTGCAAATCAGTTACAACTCACCTCCGACAGGAGAACATTTCCCAGATGGAGAATTTTGCCCATTGTTTCCGTTACACTCCCCAAACTGTATTCTCCAGCTACTGACTCCCTCCGTCTCCCTGGCAATTGTCTGAGGCTGAACCACATGGTTCGCAACCTTGATGAATATTTGACCCCAAGAAGCTTCTGACCACATAGCTGTGTCATCGTTAAGACCACGTACTTCCTATTTTGTTACATTCCTGTCTCAGCTCATTTGCTGCTAAAACTCTCATTCATAGAACATAGAACATAGAACAGTACAGCACAGAACATGCCCTTCGGCCCTCAATGTTGTGCCGAGCAATGATCACCCTACTCAAACCCACGTATCCAACAAACCCCCCCCCCCTTAACCTTATATTTTTTAGGACACTACGGGCAACTTAGCATGGTCAATCCACCTAACCCGCACATCTTTGGATTGTGGGAGGAAACCGGAGCACCCGGAGGAAACCCACGCACACACGGGGAGGACGTGCAGACTCCGCACAGACAGTGACCCAGCCGGGAACCGAACCTGAGACCCTGGAGCTGTGAAGCATTTATGCTAACCACCATGCTACCGTGCTGCCCCTTGTTACTTTCATGTTCTTGTTACTTTTAGCCTCGACTATTCCAATGCTGGCCTTGTGCATTCCAGCCTCTGTAAACTTCAGGACATTCAAAATTCTGCTACACATATCCTTACTTGCACTAAGTTCCATTTCCCTATCACCTCCGTGTTTGCTGACCGACATTAGTTCCCAGTCAAACAGCGACTCAATTTTAAAATGATCGTCCTTGTTTTCAAATTCCTCTTTGGCCTCATCCCCATCTATCTCTCTAATCTTCTCCAGCCCCATAACCCTCTGAGATCTCTGAACGCCTCTAAAATTCTAGCCTTTTGAAAGTTCCTGAATGTAATTATTCCACTGTTGGTGGCCATGCCCACAGCTGCCTCTGCCCTAAGCTCAGGAATTCCCTCACTAAATCTTTTTGTCTCGCTATCTGTCTCTCCTTCTTCCTTGAAGATTCCCCTTAAAACCTACCTCTTTGAATAAGCTTTTGACCATCTGCCTCACCATTTCCTTACGTGGCTCAGTGTCTAATTTTGCTCTATAAAATTTCTGTGAAGTCCCTCTGGACCTTTAATTATGTTAAAGGCATGATATAAACACAAGTGTGTTGTTGTACTGGTACTTAAAGGGACATTGTTATTCAGATAACTAATATTTCAAAATCTTTATTTGCTTATAAACATACAATTAAATGATTTAAACTATATCAAATACACGGTAATGTATCACCTCACACACAGTATCATCAGGGCCACGAGGGTGTGGCAAGCTGTTCAGACAAACAAAATAGGAAAACTTTTCAAAATAAGATATTTCCCCCCAAAATATTTTAAAGGAAACCCAGAAGGATAACAAAAACAGTGAAATGGGGAAGTGAGAATGCTGGTCCGAATTGGTCTTGTAATACTTTAAGATGGAACACCAGTGAAACGGGTAAATATGAGTATTGGTCCTAATTGTTTTTTTCCTTCTGGGAACCGCTTCTCCTCAAGCAAGGTCTCAGTGCTGACGCTGGGAATACAAGAAGTGCTGCAGCTGCATCTTGACATTCTGTGCAAGAATTCCGCATGGAATGTCGTTCGCTGAATCTTTACGCATCCGTTCTTGAGCTTGCTAAACTCTCCCGCCAGCAGTGCACGGGGCTCTGGTCGCCCTATATGCACAGGCCACCTGCTGAACAAGTGTTGCTGGAGGTCATGGGAAGGGTGCAGTCTTTTCTGTCCTGCTCAAATAATCCAGGCTTTTTTATTGCACCCTCGGTAATTATCAGCATCGTTGCTCTGAGACATCTGTCCCTCATTACAGCTGCCTTTGGCTGCACCCTCTGAACCTGTACGTTATATATATAGGGGCTGGTTTAGCACAGCTGGCTTGTAATGCAGAGCAAGGCCAGCAGCGCAGGTTAAATTCCCGTATCAGCCTCTCCGAACTAGGGGCTTTTCACAGTAACTTCATTGAAGCCTACTTGTGACAATAAGCGATTATTATTATTAGAAAACAAGCACTATTACATTTCGAGAATGGCACAGCAGCCCTAGTAAATCACAAGTGATGTTGCATTTTGGATGAAGCACAAACTTGGGGTGGGATTCTCTGTTGGTTAATTGCGAAATGCGATTGGGTGGCGAGTAGGTTCCGACGGCAAAATTGCGGCAGCCAGCGACTTGACGCCAAATTGCAATTCTCCGTCACTTCGACAGCGTGCCAATGCGGTCCGGAACACACATAGAGTAAACACTGTTTGCATGTCATTAGCGGGACCGACCCGGTATTATCCCGAGGGCTCCAATGGGCTGAGTTCCCGATGGTACAGTTCACTTGTGCTTTTAAAAATCATGAAACCTGTGTCGTGGCTGCTGAGGGAGAGAGTGGGTGTAGAAAGTGTCCAACATCACCATAGTTTACTAACAGTTGGGCAGCTGGCCTGGGGGCTTCTGCCAGGGCTGGGGGTTGGGGAGGGGGGCTTAGCCAGGAGGTCGGCTGCATGGTCGGGGTGGACGGGCATGGAACACTATTGCCACTGCCAGCAAGGCAGCCATGCAGCTGCACACACGGCTAACAGCCCACTATGAACTTAGGGCCACAGGTCGTATAGATTCCCAACCATAGGCCACCTCCCTAAGTGCCCTCTGGCCCCAGCCGACCCATCAGCTGCATGGGCGCGCTCCAGCACAACCAGTGCCATCTTGTTGGCTGGGATGAGTGTGCCTGGGGAGTGTAATGTGTATATGGGGTTGCAGCTTGTCAGCCTTCCGAGTGTCAATCATGGACCCTGCGAATCCCGCAACGTTTTTCATTGGAATCGATTGTGTTCCACGCGGCACTGGTGTTAGCCCCTTGATAGTCGCTGAATCAATTCAGGTTCGGCGCCAGTTTTGCTGTCGTGAAAGTCCATGAATTCTGCGAAGGGGTCAACACTCTCAAAAATGAAGAATCTCTCTTCACACTAAAGGTTGTAGAACAGGAACTAACAGCTCGAGAAACATGGAACTAAAACTTACATTTAGATCTGCATTGCTAGTATTCGTGAGGTTGGAGTGATTTGTAACCAGAACAGAAAATGAACTCTGTGCACAATTACATATAAAATATGGTGTACACCTGCTGCCATACCTCACGATCAAACCATGCCAGTAAATGGATGTTAAAATAGAGGTCAGTAAGCTACGCAGATAAAACTATGCAAAAATGTAAAATGTTCATCAGACTTCTCCTCCATTTCTATGCCCTCCTCTGTTAAAGGCTGTGGCATTGATGGACTGCTGGGACATAGTCCAGGTGGCCATTCTTCATGTTTGAGCATAGTGAGTAACCATATGCTATTTGACTATGGTGACCATCACAATTGAACTTAATGTCAATCCCACCCAATGCCCTTTCATGTGCCAATATTGGCCCACTTTTGTCAGGAGCTAATTCACAAACAATCTATGCGTAGTTATAAATGTAGAATCCAGTTATGAGTAAGTAACCTAAATCAAAGAAAAACACAGTGGAGACAGTGGATGCTGGCAATACACAACTTGACAAATAGCATCTGTGATACGAGGAACAGAGCTAAGGTTTTGGTTCTGATGAAAAGTCAGTTACCAGTTGCTGCGCAGCTTGCTGACTATTCCCAGTGCTTTTTGCTTATTTCCTCAGAAGTGATTAATGCCTTCAAAAGAACATACGTCATTGTTTGAATGTCCTTCATGATAACAGTAGCAGTTTGACACTTCCAACAGGTGACATGCATCATGTGAGCACCTGCACCTATTGCTGACTTCAGGCTCAGAATTGGGTGAACAGCAAGATTGCAGTTGGAGACATGGCAGGAGGTGCATGGATAATAAATCATCTAGAGGTCAGAAATCTCCTTTAACTCTTGTCTGGGGAAGATCCTTTTTAACTAATGTTTGCTCGAGACTTTAACCAACTGGCAACCAGGAATTTTGGACGGAAACTGAGGAAAGTTTATTAGAGAGTAAAAGAAGAAAACAAATAATACTTAATAGAAAACAGCTCTCTTTCTGGTAGAACACAGATCACATGTGATGTATGCCCTCTCAGGACCCTCTGGACCCTATGTTGAAATCACTGATGGAGAGACCTTGTGGCCAGGTTATCCTCTGGTGTCTGTCAAGGATTGCTGCTCTGGGGTCAGTAACGGTGTGTCTGCATAATGAGACCTTACAAGACTTAATATTGATATTATTTCTCTGATGACCACCACACTGAGGGTTCATGCCATGACTGGCGAGGCCATTGGTCCTAAACCGTCACTAAGTTAATTTAATTGGTTTTCAATTACATCTTCCAGTTGATAACACCTCATGTGAAAGGCAGCCATGAGAAGCAATGGCTTCCACACTCTTATCAGTTTTATCTGATTTTGAACAATGCCCTTTTCACTAGGACTAGATACCTCCAGACGGTATAGGCTCATTTTACTCAGCCTTTCATTATTATGCCAACATTCTGATTCCAGGACTCAGTCTAGTGAACCTTCAACGTACTGTCTCCAAGGCAAGTATTTCTTCCCTTCAATATGGAGATCAAAACTACACACAGGGGTGGTCTCACCAAAGTCTTATGCAAGTGAAGCAAGAATTCCTTATATATACGTAATGCTCTTGCAAGATAGGCCAACAAACCATTTTCCTTCCTAATTGCTTGCTGTACCTGCAGGTTAACCTTCTGTGTTCCTGGTGCGAGTACACCCAAATCTCTCTGAAAATTGACATTTATAAGTTTCGTGCCTTTTTAAAAATATTCTGCTTCTCTATTTAGAAATATGGTGGGAAAATCCTGCAATGTCGCCGGTGGGCTTCCCTCTGATTTCCCCATCCGAGATGGCATTTGGGCAAAACAAAATTGGAAAATTCTGGCCTTAGACACAAATGTAGATTAGAGATAGCTGAGGACCCAACTGATCTTCCTGGCACTCCAGTAGTTACAGCCTGCAAACTGTGATGAATTCCCATTCTGTCAGTAAACCTGCCTTTGTCCACCTTCTCAAGGGTTCATTTTTTAAATGATCTCTTCACTGCCATCCCCACCTCTATCTTTCACACAATTCAGAATTCAAAAGTCCTGCACAGTCATAGCTCCTGCCCTCCCTAAGTTCCGCTGACTCCCTCATCAAACCAATTTTGAAACTCTGATCTTGACTTGTCAGCCCCCGTGACACTCTTTCTGCACTATTCTATACCTTTCCCTGACTAGCTTGCTGCTTGATCCCCTTCCATTCCCCTTGTTATCAGAGACTAATTCTCCATCCATTTTTAATTCATTTGAATTCCTCAGATGCACCTACCATTGGATATCTTGTAATAATATTTGTTAAATCTTTTTTTGAAGTGCTCATACTTGTCAAAATGCCATCAGCAGTCATATCATTCATATTATATGGAAATCACACTGTAATTAATAAAGATTACACTCTGGGGAAAGAAAAAAACATCTCAGGAACTTCAATGGAGCCACACAACATTAAAATTCCAACTCATAATAACTTCCATCATCTTAATTTTCCCTTCTTATCTAAAGTGTGTTATAAGCAGAATACATGATCAAGAGCCAAATTCCAAAGCCAACTTGCTTTGTTGCCTTTTGCCAATACTTTAAAGGTCGATACTTGTAATTATTCCTCTAGTCTCTTCCCTAAGTTCCTTTATTTCTACCGTTGATATCTCTCCCCGTTCAGTGCACTTAAGCATGTGCCCATGTGAGGAATCGTGTGCAAGAGTAGCAGCCAGAATCTGGAGTCATCGAGTCATACAGTACAAAATAGTTCCTTCAGCCCATCGAGTCTGTATCCACAAAAATACACTAAATCTACACTTTCCAGTACTTGGCCCTTAGCCCTGAATGTTATGGCATTTCAACGGCTCATCCACGTACTTAAAGGTTGTAAGATTTCCCGTCTCTACAACTCTCCCAGGCATTGCCTTCCAGACTCCCACCACCCTCTGGGTGAAAAAAGTTTTCCACAAATCCCCTCTAAACCTCCTGCCCCACACCTTGGAATTATGCTCCTTCATTATTGACCCTTCAACTAAAGGGAACTGCTGCTTCCTATTCACCCTGTTCTATACCTCTTATAATCTTATACACCTCAATCATGTCCCCCTTCTCTGCTCTAAAGAATACAACTTGGGCCTAAACTAGCTTCTCTTCAGAGCTCAAATGCTCCATCCCAGGCAACATCCTGGTGAATCACATCCTTCAATCACATCCATCCTATAATGGACACACAATACTCCAGCTGTGACCTAACCAAAGTTTTGTATAGCTCCAACATAACCTCCCTACTCTCATAATCCATGCCACGACTGATAAAGGCAAGTAGCCCGGATGCCTTCTTAACGACCCTATTAACCTGTCCTGCTGTCTTCAGGGAGCTCTGGACAAGCACTCCAAGGTCCCCTTGACCTTCTGAGCTTCCTAGTGTCCTGCCATTCATTGAGTACTCCCTTGTCTTGTTACTCCTTCCAAAGTGCATCACTTTGCGCTTTTCAGGGTACAATTCCATCTGGCACTGATTTGCCCAATCCATCTATATTCACCTGTAACCTAAGACCTTCTTCTTCACTGTCAACCGCCCGGCCAAACTTTCTGTCATCCACAAACTTACTTATCACAACACATCCCCCCCCCCCCCCTTCCCCCATTCTCATCTATATCATTTATATATATCATGAATAATAATGGACCAGCAATGATTCCTGTGATACACCACTGGGCATCAGCCTCCAATCACACAAGCAGCCTTCTACCGCCACCATCTGCCTCATACCACTGAGCCAGTTTTAGATTCAACTTGCCAAGTTACACTGGATCCCATGTGCTTTGAACCTTCTTTATCAGTTTCCCATCTGGGACCTTGTCAAAGTCTTTTGCTGACATCCATATAAACTACAACATCTACACTACACACCCAATCACCTCCTCAACAAATTCGATCAAATTCATTTGGCATGGCATCCATCTGACAAAGCCATGCTGACTATCCCGAATCAAATCTTGCCTCTTCAAGAGGAGGTGAATTTACTCCTTCGGAAATTTCTCCAATAATTTCCTGACCACTGATGTGAGACTCACTGGACATAGTTCCCTAGTTTATCTCGACCACCCCTATCGAAAAGTGGAACCGCATTAGCTGTCCTCCAGTCCTCTGGTACTTCCTCTGTGGCCAGAGAGGAATTAAAATTTTGGATCAGAGCTCCTGTAATTTCCTCTCTTGCCTCCCACAGCAGTCTGGGACACAACTCAACCAGACCTGGGGATTTGTCCACTTTTAAGCACGCCAAAGCTCCAAACTCTCCTCTCTCCTTATAGTCCCCAGGCCCCCATTCCGTACCTACATCCTCCTACTCCCGACTGAAGACAGACATAAAGCACTCATTTAGCACCCTATCAATGTTCTCTGGCTTCATGCACAGATTATCCCCTCCATCCCTAATGAACCCCATTGTTTCCCTGGTTATCCTCCTCTCCTTCATATACTTACAAGAGTATCTTGGGATTCTCACTAATCCTACCTTCCAGTGCTTTTTCATATCCCCTTTTTTCTTTCCTAATTTATTTCTTAAGTTACCCCCTGCACTTTCTACACTCAACTAAGGCCTCTGCTGATTTGCAGTTTGTACCTGCTAAAAACCTCTCTTTACATTCTTATCCAGTCCTGAACATTCCTCGGGATCTGGGGTTCTCTGGGCTTGTTGCTCCTGGATTTCACCCTCAAGGGAACACATTGGGCCTGTACTATCCCTATTTCCTTTTTGAGAGCCCCCACTGCTCCACTGTAGATTTCCCCACAAGAAGCTGTTCCCAGTCTACTTTGGCGAGATCCAGCCTGATTCGAATAAAATCTGCCTTCCCCCAATTCAAAACTGATTTTGCAGACCATCCCTTTCCTTTTCCGTGACAAAGTTAAATCGTACTGTGTTGTGGTCGCTATCACCAAAATGCTCCCCAACTGCCACCTCGAACACCTGACCGGCTTTGTTATCTTTTGCGGGACCTTCTACACATTGCCGTAAGAAGCTCTCCTGAATACATTTCAAGGAATCAGCCCCCCTCTAAACGCTTTAAACTCAGGGAAGTTCAAATCCCCTAATATAATTACCCTGTTATTATTATTTTTACACACCTCAGTGAATTCATAGAATAATAGAATCCCTACAGTGCAGAAGGAGGCCATTCAGCTGATCATGTCTGTACTGACTCTTCAAATGAGCACTCCACACATGCCCACTTGCCCCACCCCGCCCTATCGCTGCAACTCCATAACCTAACCTGCATATCCCTGGACGCTAAGGGGCAATTTATCATGACCAATCCACCTCCCCGTACATCTTTGTACTGTGGGAGGAAACCAGAGCACCAAGAGAAAATCCATACAGACACGGGGAGAAGGTACAAATTCCACACAGTCAACCAAGGCCGGAATTGAACCCGGGTCCCTGGAGCTGTGAGGCAGCAGTGCTAACCACTGTACCACCGTACCACCCTTTGTCTACATATATGCTGCTCTATTGACCGCTGACATTTTGGGGACCTATAATACACTCCCAGCAATGTGACTACCCCCTTCTTGTTCCTAAACTCTGCCCACAAAGCTTTACTGCAGTAACAGACTCCTTAATTAATAATGTGACATCAACTCCTCTTTTATACTCTCCTGTGTCCCAGCTGTAGATCCCATACCGTAGAATATTGAATTGCCAGTCCTACCCCTCCCTCAAATACATCTCTGTGATGGCATTAATATCACAATTACATCTGTCAATCCACGCCCTGAATTCATTAGTCTTACATATAGTAATCTTGGCATTAATGTGGATGCTATCCAGCCTCTCCTTACTCCCTTGGAACTCAACATGGCTTAACTCCATATGCCTTGGTTCCTTTACTGTGGTATGGTGTGTCCCTATTGTACTGATGCTCTGTGTCCTCTCCCCCTGCTGAACTCATTTAAACTCCTCCCAACAGCACAAGGATTTTTGTCCCATTTGGTTCATCCTGGTTATACATGTCCCACCTTCCCCTGAAACGGTTCCAGTGATCCAGGAATCTAAAACCTGCCCTCCTCACCAACTCTAAGTCCAAAGATGGGCAGGTTAGGTGGATTGGCCATGCTAAATTTCCCTTTAGTAGGGTTACTGGGATAGGGTGGAGGCAGGGGCTTAAGTAGGGTGCTTTTTCCAAGGGCCGCTGCAGACTCGATGGGCCGATAGGCCTCCTTCTACACTGTATGACTCTGTGATTCTTGAGCCACACATTCATCTGCCCAATTCTCCTATTTCCATCCTCGCTGGCATGTGGCATCAGGAGTAATCCAGAGGTTACAACCTTTGAGATCCTGCTGTTTAGCCTGCTGCCAAGCTCCCTGAATTCTTGATGCAAGACCTCATCCTTCATTCTACCCATATCATTCATACCAACCTCTGACTTATCACCCTCCCTCTTTAGGACACCTGCAGCCATTCAGTAATATTCACGACCCTGGCCCCAGAGAGGCAACACACCAACCTGGAGTCAGATTTGCAGCCGCATGTTCCTCTAACTAATGAATCACCTATCAGTATCGCTCTTCCTTCCTTCTTCCTCCCCTCCTATACAGTCAATCTGCTTGTGTAGCCACAAGCTGGGCTCTGGCTGCATTCCCTTGAGGAACTGGCACCCTCATCAGCTTCCAAAATGGAAAACTGATTTGAAAGTTGGACCCCAAGAGACTCCTGCTCCAACTTCCTGTTTCTCTTGGACTGCCTGGTGCTCACCCCTTTTTCCTCCAGTCCCTTGAGCTGCGGTGTGACCACCTCGCTAAACTTGTTATCCATGTAACTCTCAACCTCGTGCATGTGCCACTGTGTCTCTTGCCGCTGCTCGAACTCTGAAATCTGGAGCTCAAGTTTCTGTAGTTGGGAGCACTACGTGTACATGTGGCCATTTAGGATGCTGGTGTGGTCCATGACTTCTGACATATAACAGGTCACACATTCCACTCTGTAGAACTCACCTGCCATGTCTTAAACTTAAACATACTTTTGGGGCGATTCTCCGAACCCCACGCCAGGCCGGAGAATCGGAGCAACCGCGCCACGATGCCCCGAAGCTGGCGCATGATTCTCTGAGGTGCGGAGAATCGGCGCCATTTCGCCGGCGCATTTGGTGCGGCGCCGACCGCGGGCCGTTGGAATCGGCGGGGCTGCCGATTCTCCGGCTCGGATGGGCCGAGCGGCCACTTCGACACGACAGGCACCCGCCGGCGCCGTTCACCCCTGGTCGCTGCCGGCGTGAACTCTGCGGGAATGCTCGGTGGGGGGGCGGCCTGCCGGGGGGGGCTCCTTCAACAGGGGGGGCCTCTGATGGGGTCTGGAGATCGTGGTTCACCGATCGGCAGGTCAGCCTCTCCCTCCCCCCTGGGCCTAGTTCCTGGTGCGGCCGGCCCCTTAACATCGACCCCATGTTGAGTCAGAGCCGGCACGCAGAAGAAGTCACCCGCGCATGCACGGGTTGGCGCAGCGCCCATTCGGCGCCGCGTAGGGAGGCTGGAGCGGCATGAACCGCTCCAGCACCATGTGGCCCCCTGTGGGGGCCAGAATAGGTCATGCCCGGGCCCTGTTCGCGCCGTCGTAAAACGCGACGTGGTTCACGACGGCGCGAACACTTGGGGCGAGATTATCCGCAAAAGCGGAGAATTGTAAAGGCTACCGTGGGACAGGCCGTGACACACGGCAGCCTTCACGGCCACTTCCGGGGCCGATTCTCCCCCCCCGGGCGGGGCTTGGAGCACGGCCCCGTGCGTCACGGCGGCGCGGCCTTGACGACGGTCGTCAAGGCCGCACGTCAAGCGTCACGCCAGCTGACGCGGCCGATGACGTAAGCCGCGCATGCGCAGGTTGGACAACGCCAACCCGCGCATGCGCAGTTGCCGTCTTTCTCCTCAGCCGCCCGGAAAAACGTGGCGGCTTGATCTTGTCGGGCGGCAGAGGGGAAAGAGTGTGTCTGTTTTGGACGCTGGCCCGACGATCGGTGAGCATCGATCGCGGGCCTGTCACCTCCCGAGCACCGTCGTGGTGCTCCCGTGTCAATCGGGTCTCTAGATGCCCCAAACGGGCATCTTGCGTCTGTTTCATGACGGCAGCGAGCAGGTGTGTTTGCTGCCGTGGTGAAACGGGTGTGAAGGGCCGGCTGCTCGGCCCATCAGCCTCGGAGAATCGCCGCTCGCCGTAAAATACGGCAAGCGGCGATTCGTGGCGTGGGTCGGGCGTGGGGGGTGGGAGAATAGTGGGAGGGCGTGAAAAATGTCGGGAGGCCCTCCCCCTATTCTCCCACCCGGCGTGGGGGGCGGAGAATCGCGCCCTTGGCCTCCATATCCGAGAATCGCCCCCTTTGTCTTACTTGCTAACTTTTTTAATTCCTTAGTCTTAAAAGATTCTGTACTGCTGACTGCAGGCCACCATTCCCAGACTGCTTCACTGTACTGCTGACTGCAGGACATCATTCCCAGTCTGCTTCATTATTCTGTTGACTACAGGACACTGTTCCCAGATTGTGGGACTTATATCTTCAGCCCCCTACTCTTGATCATTTAATCTGTTTATTATAAACTTTAGTTCAGTAATGAAAATTAACCAGTCGACATCAAAATGAATTGTGGATCTTGCTAAACAGAAGATCATTTAACCATCTTTGTATATGCATACCCCCAACTACTTTCAACCCCACTTAGTAATATTATTCTAAAGGAGTTAACCAAGTTGTTTATTGATGGATTTCACTGAGGTCCCAGGGGAAGAGGGAATTTGAGGGGGTAGGTGGAGGGATCTATGAAGGGGGGGGGGATACATTTCAAAAATGTTCCTTAAGGTTCAAATGCGGCATTTCCCTTTTGTACACTGGTTTAAACCACAAATATAACACATTTGGTTCTGATTATAAGACTGTCATTGATCTTATATTTGAGGAGCTGCTGGGAAGCAAATGTTTCCCCACAGCATCTGTCGTCACATTGTTTTCGAAGTTAGTCGGCTGAATTGTAATTTTTTTTGGAAGTGTGCCGATTATTCAACAGAATTGTCACACGAAAACACTCAGCTCTACTATTTTTATTCCAAACCATTCAGTACATTCTACGCGTTCAACCGATGGAATAATATTTTGAATGTTACCCACTAGGACAGATTAAGCAGGGTGGGGGGGGGGGGGGGGGGGGGGGGAAACGACTTGGTGGGGGGGGGGGGAGACGAAATAAAGTGGAGAGCAATGAAAGTTATTTTGAGAACATTTAAACTTCAATTGTTAACAGACAATTGCTTCACCGACTTGCATGACATTCCCCTCCTCATTGTATAAATTGAATTTCCGGGCAACACGGTGGTGCAGTCGTTTAGCCCTGCTGCCTCACGGCGTCGAGGTCCCAGGATCGATCCCGGCTCTGGGTCACTGTCCGTGTGGAGTTTGCACATTCTCCCAGTGTTTGCGTGGGTTTCGCCCCCACAACCCAAAGATGTGCAAGGTAGGTGGATTGAACACGCTAAATTGCCCCTTAATTGGAAAAATTGAATTGGGTACTCTAAATTTAAAAAAACTAAAAATAAAATAAATTGAATTTCCTCTGCATTTGCGCCGAGAGACACATGTCACCCATGATATGTGGCATAAAGGCTTGTGGAATGTGTGGCTTAAGTGAGATACAGACATGACAACAATACATTTAAATCTCTTCAATCTCTTACAATTATCTAATACATGCTCCACCTAAATAGTTCACTGCCCATAAACCTTGGTATGTCCCCTGGGTTTCACAGTCTCTTTTTTTATGAGTTTCCTGCGATTGTACTTGCTCGGAAGCTCTCTCAAAATTATGACTAGATTTTCAGGTGCAGTCAGAATGAACTACTTCACAGATATCTCACTGCAATTTCTGAAGTGTTTGAGAAAGATTTATCTTGCTCTGTTTTTATCGGAGTGTTTAAAAAACATTTCAGGATCCATGAACTTAATTTTGTAACCCCCCCCCCACTCCGCCCCCCCCCCCCCCCCCCCCCCCCGGCCCCCTCGTGGATGACCCCCAGCCCACAAGGTGTTATTCTCTCCTAGGCTCCCCCCACATTGGTTTCCCACCCTCGTGGCCTCTCGAGTCCTAACCTCACTCCTCTTCCCAGGCCCTGCCCTGCAATGTGGCACCCGTGAGACTTCCAACTCATTTGCTGGGCTGGATGCAGACTAAAAGCCTCCTCAAGTTTTGAGTGTAGTATCTGCAGTGGCTGTTGGTCCCTCTGGCATTGCGAGTATATGAGAGCTTCAAGAGGTTTTAAAAGAGACTGGTGCCCTTAAAGGGAAGAGTGAGAACAATCCTGCGGAATTGAGTAACATTCTGCAAAACAGATATGTTTCTGTGTTGGTGCTCAACAGGTTTGTGAAGTTGGAAATGTGAGAAAGTATGATTTTCTAGACGAACACCTGGAAAATTGGACATAATATACTCTCGGATTTCCGATATACAATATTTATTGAACACTGTACAAGTCAGACAATTACACCTCAAGGGGGAACCTGTCCATACAGAGTACCAACAAATCCCAACCAAGTTCCATCAAAACTGTGACTCAGATTTTACATTAGTTATGGCAGTGACATTGTCAGTGTTCACCATTTTTACTCCTCTGAAATTAGCAGAAATTTCTGGAGCCCACAGATATGCAGTTAAATGTGAAAATCGGTTTCTGTCAATAATTCTATGCTGCCTCGTGCAGTGAGCTGTTGAAGCCCCCATCCCGCCCAATCTGCGATCAAGTAAAATCCTGGAATGGATGACAACTTCCGACTTTTCCCACTATTACTTACTGTCAAAAAACCATGGGCCAGGAATTTTTTGGATGGTGAAGCTTCCCTCCCCGCCACCTGAGGAGTTGTCAGCGAACACAGCCAATGAGCATTAAGTGGCTGGAGGTGGGTCTTCCGCACATCACATGAGGATGAAGGGTCATCTCAGAGGGCCGTGAGCCAATCTGATTGTCTGAGCAGCGTCAGAAGCTGCAGTGGACAGGACTGGAACTGCAAGCAGTCCAGAGTCCAGGGTCAGTGAGGTTTTAGGGACCTCAGAGTAGGGAGGGGTGGTGAGATCAGGGGAGAATTGGGCTGTCAGGGCGGTATGAGTATTGACGGTGATACCAGGGGAGCAGGAAGCACCCACAGAGACTATATCATTTGGGGGGGAGAGCGCCGGATGTTGATAGAAGTCTACTGATGGAGGATCATCCCCCATCCCCATACCCCCACCCCAGCCCCTCCCCAAAACCTGAGCAGAGTTACTTTTCAGGATTCTCTCTTGCCATTGAATCCTTCGCATCAGCTTGGAAATTGGGATTGGGCATGAAACGACACTCAAGCGGTCATTAATTGCCATTTAAAGGCCTCAATGGGAGCGAGGACAGGGAGAGCAGTTTGGGATTCACCTGATCCATTGTAAACTTGCAGGGAGGCCAAAGCAGGTGGGATCCCAGTGGGAAGGCCATTCAGATAATTTAATGGGCATCACCCTCCTACAAACCTGCCAGCGGGGAAATGTCAATTTCTGCCCTTGAAAAAGTTGCACCTTGTTGAATGCTGTGAAACATCATTTTTTCCAAGTTTACAATGTTCATAGCAATCACTGAACAGCCTCACTTGTCCAGAAAATTTTATATTTGTCGAATGTCCAACATCTAGCACTTACTAGGTGCTATCTTCATGCTGACTTCTCTCAGACTCTGTGCACACAATCTACCATCATGCGACTTCTACATTATAATGTGGATGGTGCTGTTTCCACAGTTCCACATTAACCCTTACTAACCCAAGCACCCTTATACACTTTGAGCACTATCTTTCTTGCCACCCCAAGCTGATTTTTCAGATGGCTTTGCTGAAGAGCCAGGAAGTATCCTGCACTTCCTTGCCATTCCACTGACTCACTGCCACCTTGTTTTCCCAGGTGGGATTCTGAAGCCCCTGTTCCTGATTTTCATTTAAAATTACACAAGGGGCTGTGGTGGGCAAAATGTCATTGGAAAAGTTGAGTCATGGAAATATTAGGAATGGGCAACAATCGCTGGCCAAGCCAGCGACACCCATGTCCTGTAAAAAATGTGCTGCTAATAAAATTCCAATCCCCCTGTAAAATTTTAGAGAATTGTCTTTTAAATACCTCAAATGAAGTCCTGACACCTCAATGCCTGAAGTCCACTCTCCACTGTTGCTGGTAAAATCTGGAAGCGATGTCATGATGCTGGGCTTCTGACCAAACGCGCAACCCCCTCCTTAATATTACTGCATCCCCTCCCCACCTACACCATCACCTCAATCCCAACCTCCAAACTTTCACTTCAAACATTGGTAAGATTCTGGCCTGGATTTCTGTCTGTGAGAATACTTCAATGTGATTGGCTGTTTACACTGCTGGCTCGCACCACTGCCAGCCTGGAGATTCCCTTGACTTCGCACCAAATTCACACTAACATCAGGAAAGAGGAAATCCATGGCACACCGATTGCTGAATCTTTGTGGGTAACTCGCTTCGGGCAACAATTGTACACATCCTGTAAAAAAATAATTTAAAAAACAGAAGGATGAGGATTTTCACAGGGGTTTTTCACAGTAACTTCATTGAAGCCTACTTGTGGCAATAAGCGATTATTATTATTTCCTGAGCAGAAATAAGTCAAGGGCAGAAGTGAGTGATGTTGTGGAAGTGTAAGTAAGTGAACTTGATGCTGGATTAGAATATGGGGTTTAAAGCTCAACTCAACATGAAATTGTGAATCAGGGCTGTGCATCATTTAGCTTTGCCTGCATGAACAGCGAGAAAGAAGATGGAGTCAAAGACAAAGGCTTTATAGAGTTTTAAGCAGGAGGTTAAACTTGTTTTACTTGTTTTGCTCTACTGAATCCAGAAATGTAATTGTGGATAATCCCACAGAACGTAAGCAACAAACAAAAATAAGTTGTCAACAATGGAACCTAGAAGATGCTTGTGCAGGAACAGGGAGGAAAAAACATTGTTGGAGATGTTCCAGCCACATAGGGATTGCTAGGAGTGAAAGTATGGAAGGTTGGTCTGGCAGAGTTGGATCACAGGAGATGTCTTCAAGAAGGGACATCAACAAGGCAGTATATGTGTGCAGTTTTAGTGTCCTTATCTGAGTTTTGGTGTCCTTATCTGAGGGAGGATGTTCTTGCTACGGAGGGAGTGCAGCAAAAGTTTACCAGGCAGATTCCTGGGATGGTGGGACTCTCATATGAGGAGAGACTAAGTTGGAGTTTAGAAGAGTGAGAGGGGATCTCATAGAAACTTAGAAAATAACAACAGGGGTTAGACTGGGTAGATTCAGAAATAATGTTTCTGATGGTGGGAGAGTCCAGAACCAGGGGTTGTAGTTTGAGCATAAGGGGTAAACGTTTTAGGACTGAGGTGAGGAGAAATTTCATCACCCAGAGAGTAGTGAATCTGTGGAATTCACTACCACAGAAAGTAGTTGAGCTCAAAACATTATGTAATTTCACAAAGGAATTGGATATAGCTCTTGGGGCTAAAGGGATCAAGGGATATCAGGGGAAGGCTGAATTTGATGATCAGTCATCATCATAATGAATAGCGGACTAGGCACGAAGGGCCGAATGGCCTCCTCCTGCTTCTATTTTCTATGTATGTTTCTTTGTATGTAACCTCTGTGTGTGACCTGGAGTTAAATAGCTTCTCAGCGACTCTACTTTCCAGCTTGATGAAATTCCTTGGCTGGGCTCACATGGTGAAAATAGCCATTTCAGCTGAGCACCAGAGTTACTCAGGGAACTCGGCCTCACTATCCAAGGGCAATGGGTCCCCCATCCCCAGCCGAGGGTCCCTCACCCCCTGCCAAACACTGGGGTAGCAAGCTCAGTGTTTGCGGGCTCTTTGCCTGCGAGCAAAGATGGCTACTCACCTCCTCGGCTCCCATAGAAGCCCTTCCATCAGGTTCACGCTTTTCAAAAAGAGTACTAATTGGCGCCAGCGTGGCCACTTGCTGGGGAGGCCACTGAATGACGGGAGGTCGTTGGATATGGGGTGGCTCTCGTTAATTGTATGGAAATGGGGCTTAAGTGGTGATAATTGGTTTCTCGCCACGCTTCGTTAACATCCTGATTTCGTCTACAGAGCGGGCTGGTTGCATCGCAAACTAGCGTGGTTCTTGTTTTCCACCTCTCCCGCTATTCGCTGACTTCATTTCACTCGAGTGAGAGCGTAACGAGGCCAGAGAATCGCGCCCTTTATTTTTTCAGTCAATGAGGCCTACTCCTGTTCCATCTGAAGCAACTTAGCTGACAAATTTGATGTTGACTTGAACGCCTGTGTTGAAGAGGCACAGGCCATTACCATGCTAAATCTGGCATAATTGCATCTGCTTTATGGTGCAAAAACAGGCGCAATGATGTTGAAGGTATGGCCCAATGTCTTTCAGAGGAGCGTTAAGCTTACATGTGTCTGCCTGCTCAGTTCGCTGTCAAGCATCCCGTGGTTATTATTTGAAGAGCAAAGAACTAGTCTACACCAGTTATCCGGTCATTTGCTACTTTTGTGATTTCACTATGCTCAAATAGGATACTACATTTGCAACAAAAGTGATTAATCTTCAGGGATGTCCTGGTGAGGGGTGCAATTCAATGGAAAAATGTCTATGTCTGGTTTTGGGTGTGTTTAGCAGGGTGTTTCTCGGTGACTGCAGCGCCAAGAAACACTCAGCTATTCAAAAAATGAAATGAAATGAAAATTGCTTATTGTCACGAGTAGGCTTCAATGAAGTTACTGTGAAAAGCCCCTAGTCGCCACATTCCGGCGTCTGTCGGGGAGGCTGGTACGGGAATCGAACCGTGCTTCTGGCCTGCTTGGTCTGCTTTAAAAGCCAGCAATTTAGCCCAGTGAGCTAAACTTTGCTGGATTTTCTGACACGCTGGCAACCAGGGTGGCATTGTCAGGATGCCAGACTGGCAGTGTCAAGGTGTCTGGGTGCCAGAGGAAGTGCCAGGGTGCCACCCTGCTCTGCCCCTGACCACCCAGGACCTGGGAGACAGCCACAAGCGCCATTGCAACTGGTCCACGTTTGTGGAATCCAGTACTAAACAGCGCCCTGGCGAGATCTTGCAGGCATGGCTTTTAGGTTCTGGGAGCCAGGAGAATCCGTGAATGCATATTTAAACAAACCTTGTAGCTCATTTCAATACGCAGAACTGAATCACGCCCAGTGAGGACGAGACCCAGATCGTGACATCTCATTAGATTTTGTTAAATCTCACAAGCCATTTCAAGTGTCACGAATCTCGCGAGAGGCCTCTCATAAGATTCAATGGCTTTGTCCCTACACCAAATTGAGCGCGATGAGGCTGCTGAATCATGCCCGAGGTGTTAAGATTCTATCTAACTGCAGACTGTTTCTTACCTGCCTGAAGAAAGGATTATTGGCATTGTGTATGCAAAGCCTCTTCTCAGTGATTATTAACCAACTTTGTTTAAGTGCCCAATTGACCCCGAATCAACAAGCTTCTCCTAAAAATAAAAGCAAATTACTGCAGATGTGAGAATCTGAAACAAAAACAGAAAATACTGCCAATCTCAACAGGCCTGATGGCATCTGCGGAGAGAAAACGGAGCTAATTTGAAGTCCAGGTGACTTTTTGTCAAAGCTCCTGTTGTAGTGTCTTTTACTTGAATGGGATGACTTGTGATTAAGATATTGTGCTCTTCAGATTCTGCTAGCTGTTTATTCTGATGTGACTAACTTCATGCTCCCTTGTTGCCAGTTCAATCTCATCTCTGAGGCAGAACATTATAAATTCAAGGTTGACAGCCGGATTTAAGTGTACAATATGAGCTATTACTTCAAAGTGGCTTTGATGAAATGCAGAGTGTCAGAGGTATTTTTTTTCTTGATTCATCCATGGGTGTCGCTGGCTGGGTCAACATTCGTTACTCATCCCTGAGGGCATTTAAGAGTCAACCACATTCCTGTGAGTCTGGAGTCACATGTAGGCCAGACCAAGTAATGACAGCAGATTTCCTTCCCTAAAGGACATTAGTGAACCAGAAGGGCTCTTATGACAATTGACTATGGTTTCATGGCCATCATTCGACTTTTAATTCCCGATTTCTATTGAATTCAAATTCCAGCATCTGCCCTGGTGGGATTCAAACCCAGGACCCTGGAGCATTACTCTGGGTCTCCGGATTACTAGTCCAGCGACAATATCACTACGCCACTGCCGGGGTCGGGGGGAGACATTGAACCATGTGACTGACCAGGTGGATAATAAAAATTCTATGAAACTGTCCAAAGAGTAGGAAAGTTTCATCTTGACATAGCGATGTACATCTATTGACTAATGCTACAAAAACAGATTAACTTTTCCATTGCATTTGCCTACAAACCAACAGTAACTGATCTTCCAAAGTGATTCATTGTCCTTGAAGTTGCTTTGCGATATCCCGAGGGTGTGAAAGGCATCATGTAAATGAAAATAGTTTTTTTCATTTATAATGGAAAAATAATCTTTCACTAATTAACCTCTTAAACCCTTGCAAAAATGAGAATACCACTATTAAATCCTCTTTTAACCTTCTCCATTCTAATGAATGTATTGCTAGCTTGGCAGCTCTACTGTCATATCGGACCATAAAATATTTCTTGTGATCTCTTGCAAATTGTTGTGTGACTTTTAATCTTTTGGCCATTATCCAAATTAGGCAGCTTGCTTTTTTCAGCTTCTATCCTTTATTATTTTAAAGCCCTATATCGTTGCCTCCCTGCTTAATCATCTTCAAAAGTTATCCAAACCTTTCAGATTATGATATTACAAGCCCCTTTTTAGTAAAATGTAGCTATAGTTACTCAAAATGCTCTTTGAAATACAAATGTAGATATATGTAGGACCAAGATAGATCTCAGTGTTTCGTCTAGGCAATCCCAGCGACGAGGGAATCATAAACCAGGTTACCACATATTTAGCCAACTCTCAAATTTGATTTACAATCAGTTCTCACTCCCTTCCTTGATAGTCATTCATTCATTACTCTGCAAAAAGTCAACTAAACCTATCTTTTCACTTCACCTAAATTTGAGGCTATGTTGGACATGTCTAAAGCCTTTACAAACCTCGTTTACTACCATGTTACCACCATAAATCCAAAGATGTACAGGGTAGGTGGATTGGCCATGCTAAATGACCCCCTGGTGTCCAAAAGATTAGTGGAGTTATGGGGATAGGGTGGGGGAGTGGTCCTTGATCGGGTGCTCCTTTGGAGGTTTAGGTGCAGACTGGATGGGCCAAATGGACTCCTCTTACACTGTAGGGACTGTAAGATTCTACAAAGTTGATTTCAGAGCTTGCTGTTTTTCAATATAAACATTCCTAACTTTTCCGGTCTCTCCTCATATTCTAACTTATTGATTCATAGGATTATAAAATGGTGAGCACATAGAAGGAAGTAAAATGGCTTATTGTGTCCTTGTCGAATCTCAGCCACTTTCCTCATATTCCAACACAGATTTTCTCTTCAAATGATCCAATGGTCTTTGAAAGCTATGATTGAATCTTCCTCCATCACACTGCGCTGTACTCCACAGATGCACAAACGGCAGTTCACCAAGGTTTCTTTGAGAGCTCCTTCTGGATCCACGACTGCTATTATATGAATGTTGGCTTAGCCAGCGAAACCCAGATCCCATAAATGAATTTAAAAACACAATCATGCAGTTAATTGCAGATAGAGCATAGAACATACAGTGCAGAAGGAGGCCATTCGGCCCATCGAGTCTGCACCGTTCCAGTTTAGCCCTCACTGCCACCCTATCCCCGTAACCCAATAACCCCTCATAACCTTTTTGGACACTAAGGGCAATTTAGCAGGTCCAATCCACCTAACTTGCATGTCATTAAACTGTGGGAAAAAACCGGAGCACCTGGAGGAACCCACGCAGACACGGGGAGAACTCCACACAGACAGTGACCCAGCAGAGAATCGAACCTGAGACCCTGGCGCTGTGAAGCCACAGTGCTAGCCACTATGCTACCGTGCTGCCCTAATCGGAACAGGTACTCCTTATCGGCTCTGCCCCTCATTATTTTGAACACCTCAAAGCCCATATTAATTGCACTTTGTTGAACTTCCTTCCAATTTATTTCCCATTCGCAGTCCAATTGTTTCCCCTGGCTTTATGAGTATGTTCTGTAATATACTGTTCCCAACAGGGGCGGCACAGTAGCACAGTGGTTAGCACAGTTGCTTCACAGCACCAGGGTCCAAGGTTTGATTCCCGGCTTGGGTCACTGTCCGTGCGGAGTTTGCACATTCTCCCCGTGTCTGTGTGGGTTTCCTCCGGGCGCTTCGGTTTCCACCCACAGTCCAAAGATGCGCAGATTAGGTGGATTGGCCATGCTAAATTGCCCTTAGTGTGCAAAATGGTTAGGTGGGATTACGGGGATAGGGATGAGATGTGGGATGAGGTCAGGTGATCTTGCCAAGGGCTGGTGCAGACTTGATGGGCTGAATGGCCTCCTTCTGCACTGTAAATTCTATGAACATAAAATGGTAGGCAAGTGACTAGCTGACAGCATTCATCTTTTAATGCTCTGTAACTGGCCACTGGGATGTGTGTGTGAGACCAATTCAGGCTGACATGCCTACCAGTAGAAAAAAAATCTACCACTTTTATCAGAATCATATTCTTGTTAGGTGACCTTAAGCTAGTGCTACAAACAGTAAAGAAAGGAATCCCCAGGTGGGACACATTATCCAAAATACTTGGCTCTAAAGTACTGCCCTGTTATCTGTTAGTGGGGGGAAGCGTTTTGTAACCATATACTTTCAATAATGTGACCCACCTGGAGCCATTTGACAGGTATCCATGTCCATTAATAGGCAATATTCACACAGCTGCCTCCAGCCAACAGATAAAGACTTCCAACTTTGCAACCAATATCAACACAAAACCTGTTTAAAGGACATATTGGGAGGCCATTATTTGGCTTGCCAATAAATCGAGTGCGCATCTACATATAAATAGATTGTTACACGATGAAGGTACATCGGAACATTGGGCTAAGGAGCAGAAAGGAGTAAGCCAATTGGCCTTCAGGCCTGCTCCACCATTCAATAAGGTTATGGTTGAACTGAATGTGGTCTCAAATCCACTTTTCTGTCAATCCCCATAACTGGTGCCTTCCTTTACTTTCAATGATCTACATAACTTAACTTAGAATAAATTCAATGACCCAGCTCCCATTGCTTTCTGCAGAGAATTCCACAGACAAAAAACCCTCTGAGAGAACAGAAAACTCCTTTCATTCAAAAAGAGTCTTCAACTGTGTCCTCTAGTTCTTGTCTACTTAACAAAGGAATCTGCTCCTAGTATTCACAAGATCCAGTCCCCTCGGGATCTTACAAGTTTCAATATGATCACGTGCGGGATTTTCTGGCCCTTTCCACCGGCAGGATCTTCCAGTCCTGCCAGAGTCAGCCCCTGCTGCGGGTTCTCCGGGGGCAGAATGGGAGAGCTATGGAAAACAACGTAGGTTTCGGCAGGACCATAAGATACCCTAGTAGCCAATGGTGAGCTCCCTCCGCCATGGGAAAAGCCGCCTTGGCGGGGAGGTGGAGAAATCTGGCCCATGTCTGATTCCTCTAAACTCCAATGGGTATAGGTCCAACCTGTACATCCTTTATTCACAGGAATGAGGGGCGGGATTCTCCCATCTCGCGGCAGAGTGTCCACGCCGGCGTAAACGCTGTCGCGTTTTACGACGGCGTGAACGGGCCGCTGCCAGGAGTAATTCTGGCCCCGACAGGGGGCCGACATGGCACTGGAGCAGTTCATGCCGCTCCAGCTGCCGATCCCGATGCGAACTGGGCGCGGCAAGATTCGCGCATGCGCTGTGGCCCCCTTCAACGTGTCAGCCCCAAAGCAACATGGCTCAGGGTTACAGGGACCGGTGCATAGGAAAGGAGGCCCCCAGCCACAGTGGCTGGCCCGCCGATCGGTGGGCCCTGATCACGGTCACATCGGAGGCCCCTCCCCCCAGGGTCGGAGCCTCCCTCCCCCCCACAGGCCGCCATTCTCCCATCTTGCGGCAGAGTCCCCGCCGGCTGTGAGTAGGTGTGGACGGCGCCGGCGGGTCTCAGCGTTTTCAATACGGCTGCTCGGCCCAGCCCGGGCCGAGAATCGGCGGGTCGGCCGAGTAGAGCGGCCCGCGACCGGCCCTGCGCCAATCACACCGGCGCCTATGGCGCAGATTCAGAGAATCGCGTGCCGACGCCGGGGCGGTGTGGCCCAGTCGCCGGGATTCACTGGCCCGGCTCCGGGCTGAGAAAATCCCTCCCGAGTTGAGTGAACCTTTTTTGAATTGCTTCTATCACAATTGTAACCTTTATCAAATAAGGAGATCAAAACTGAGCACAGTGCTCCAGGTGTGGTCTCACCATTGTCCAGTACAGCTGAAGTAAACCTCGCTACTTTTGTATTTAGTTGCTCTTGCAATAAACATCAACATTCCACTTACTGTCCAAATCACTTGCCATACCTGCATACTAATATTTTATGGTTCATATACCAGAACACTCAGATCCCTCTATACTACAGGCTGGGACCTTCTGCTCTCATTCACATCGGGTGGGTTCAGCATCAGGAGCGGAAAATAATCGTGAGGAGGGCAAATTCGCATTTTACGTTGGCGTGAAAGAATGGTGGGATCGACCTCTTCCCCCATCAGTGACAGGTTGTGTTTCCTGATGTTCAATATCAGGAACATCATTATAACAAATTAACATATAATTATCAGGCCTATACTCATCTCTTGACATCAAAAAATCCATCTCTGGTGGCATGAGTGCAGAGCAGCATAAAGCCGGAATGGTCTCCGAAGGTGTACACCTGGTGAACGGACCTCCCAGAGAACCTCAGGGTAATGCAGCGCTCAGGGGGAAGAAGGTCATGCCTGGGTACTGCCTGGGTAGTGTTCTAGCATCAAGCTGGCATTACCCAGGCAAGTGGTGAGTGACATTCACACTACACAAGTGGCAGGCAGTGACTATCTCCAACAAGAGAGAATCTAACCATCGCCCGTTGACATTCAATGGCAGTACCATTGCTGAATTCCCCAATATCAACATCGTGGGGTTTACCATTGACCAGAAACTGAACTGGACAAGCCATGTAATGTTGCTACAAGAGCATGTCAAGGGATCAGAATCCTTTGGCAAGTAACTTACCACCTAACTCTCTAAAGCCTACCCAAAATCTACAAAGCACAAGTCAGGAATGTGATGAAATACTTGTTTTGTTATGCTCTTGACATAGCATAAGCTGCTTCCTTGATGTGCACTCTGACAAAGGAAGGTTCAGACTTGGAGATAGCTTTCACACATTTATTAAACTGTTAACGATTCTCCTACTTGGATTTGACTCCCCTGTTAATCCTGCTATAGCTACTCAGACTGACGAACCAGTCTGCTACAATCCACGTGGTGGGTGTGATGTGTTTCAAATCAACCCTGTGTACACACTGAGTGTCTCCACTGGAAAGAGGAAGATCATGTGTGCTGTGTCCTTTTATATGGGTTGGTGTAATGCCCTCCTGTGGTAGTGTCACCTCTGTGTGTATCTTGAATGCCCATTGATCGTGTCCTATCTTACTGGCCTATTGGTTGAATGTCTGTGTGTCATGTCTCTGGTGCTCCCTCTAGTGTCTAGCTGGTCTATGTGTATTTACATTAACCCCTTGTGTATTTACAGTGATGCATATCACCACAATACTCTCCACCTGCCTGGATGAGTGCTGCTCCAACAACACTGAATAAGTTCAACACCATCATTATTAACTGAAGAAAAGTTAAAGCATAGTGATTGACTAATGGAATTATGTTGTATCTTGGGAGTAGTTAGGTTTGGGAATTGGCAGGACTGTCCTATGAAGAGGGATTGGTTCAACTGGGCCTGTAGTCACTATATTACTTCTTATGTCTGAATAAAGCTCGTAGTCTTCCAGTTGAAGTAAATGCTTTATTGAGTAACTTTGTTCTCTCTTCAGGGCTTATACTAGATGTTACACGAGAGCTGGTTTAGCACAGTACGCTAAACATCTGGCTTGTAATGCAGAACAAGGCCAGCAGCATAGGTTCAATTCCCGTACCGGCCTCCCCGAACAGGCGCCGGAATGTGGCGACTAGGGGCTTTTCACAGTAACTTCATTGAAGCCTACTTGTGACAATAAGCCATTAATTGTAGGGCAGCACAGTAGCATAGTGGTTAGCACAATTGCTTCACAGCTCCAGGGTCCCAGGTTCGATTCCCGGCTTGGGTCACTGTCTGTGCGGAGTCTGTACATTCTCCCCGTGTGTGCGTGGGTTTCCTCCGGGTGCTCCGGTTTCCTCCCACAGTCCAAAGATGTGCGGGTTGGGTGGATTGGCCATGCTAAACTGCCCAGTGGGGTTACTGGGTTATGGGGATAGGGTGGGTGTGTGGGCTTGGGTAGGGTGCTCTTTCCAAGAGCCGGTGCAGGCTCATTGGGCTGAATGGCCTCCTTCTGGACTGTAAATTCTATGAGCTGCCTAACTGTGTCCTGCTCACCAGCTGCCGTTCCTGTGTAGAGTCCTCCTGACTTCCTGTCTGTCTATTATATACATCTCTAGTGCTCCCTCTAGTGGTTACTTAGTTGTAGTGTATTTACATTAACCCCTTGTATATACAGTGATGCAGATCACTACAGTCACTGGAATTTAGAAGGATGAGGGAAGATCTGATTTAAAATTATGAAATTCTAACAGGGATGGACAGACTAGATGCAGGTTGGATGTTTTCCCTGGTTGGGGAATCTAAAATCCGAGGACACATTCTCAGGATACAGGGTAGACCATTTAGGACTCAAAGGGCTGAATGGGTGACTCCTGCTCCTACTTTCATTATTTCTATCTTTCCATCATTGATTCCAGTATAAAATCAACGGTTTCTTCAACCCAGCCTAAACATTAGTTTCAATTTTCATTCAAACTTCCTTTGCAGGCAAACTAAGTGGTGCTGTGCCACCGAATATCGGAAAAGGTTGTCGGCTGGAGTCAAACATTCACTTTGAAAATTGATTTTCTCTGGAAGGATTGAATGTATGTGGGGGTGGGGGAAGGGGAGTTGTGGGGGAAGGGGGGTTGGAAGGTTGAACGGGAAACTTAAAGCACTCTAGTAAAATTGTCCCAACATTACTCTATTGTTGTATTTTGTGGACTGGCGCAAACTGCTTTCCCCCCCTCCGCCCTGCAGGTTTGCAACGTTCTTGTGTACGTTTGCAATAATTCATTCTCACTATGTTTCAAAGGTTGGTGGCGAGATTCTCCGTCCCGCCAGCCCCGTTTTCCGACGTGGCCGCCCCTCGCTGGCAGCAGGATTCTCCGTTCTGGCAGCCGGCCAATGGAGTTTTCCATTGTGGCCTCCCCCACGCCGTCGGGAAACCCGCAGGCCTGGATGCGCTGCCGGTGAAGCAGAGGACCCTGCCGGCGGTGAATCCCGCAGCTGATCTTCCCCACCAGGTGCTGGAAAATACCTTCAGTACAAAATTAGGATAACATTTCTGAATCGCAAAATTTACCCTTTCACTTCCCAATAGACTGTGTCATGGATGACGTTTCCAACAGAATGAGATGAAAGGGTCTGAAATAATGTTCAGTTGACTTCAGCGAGATTTTACCCAGTGTAGTATGTGGTAAATCTAATCAAGAATCTAATCATGGGCAGCATGGTCGCTCAGTGGTTAGCACTGTTGCTTCATAGCTCCAGTGCGTCAGGTTCAATTCCCGGTATGGGTCACTGTCTGTGCGGAGTCTACACGTTCTCCCCCTGTCTGAGTAGGTTTCCTCAAGATGCTCCGGTTTCCTCCCACAGTCCAAAGAGCTGCAGGTTAGGTGGATTGACAATGAACAATTGCTTTAAGTGTCCAAAAGGTTAGGTGGGTTACTGGGTTAAAGGGATGGGGTGGAGGTGTGGGCTTAAGTGGGATCTCTTTCCAAGAGCCGGTGCAGACTCGATGGGCCAAACGGCCTCTTTCTGCACTGTAAATTCTATGAGGAAGAACAATCTCTACATTCTACTGGTTAATTTTTAAATGTATTTATATAATTCATATATATTCTCTGATTGAGTGTTGCTGTGGAGAATTTTCACTGGTACAGTAGTTATTTCCCAGCAACAACTCCACGCAAAAGCACAACTATATATGCGGTGCAGATTGTTTTCTGGAAATATAACAGTGACTTAAATTGAAGTTGAGTTATCTAACATATGATGGATTGCTATTCCATTCTTGAACAAGCTGTGCTCTGTAGGGTGCGACTGGATAACTCTCTCCAACAAGGTCATCTGGTCAGTTCGGTTTCATTTTCACACCTAAAAAATACTCTAACAGAGCTTGAACTCGCATTTTTAAAAGCAGACATTCTGTATTGTGAGCCCTATCTTTGTGGAACTGATCCTATTTCTTTATCAAGGAGGACCTTTGATCCAGACTTTCAAGCTGACGTCTGATTTACTCAAACCAAATCAATTGGTCTTTGTCCTGTCTGCCACCAAATTAAGAAGAATATCACTTAAATCGTGATCTTCTAAGAGGGGCAGCATTAAAAGAAACGCACATCTTTCTTTTCTCACTCTAAAGTATCACTCTAAAACAAAACACAGCTTAGATGCAG
The DNA here is from genome assembly GCF_902713615.1 of Scyliorhinus canicula. Lineage (NCBI taxonomy): Eukaryota > Metazoa > Chordata > Chondrichthyes > Carcharhiniformes > Scyliorhinidae > Scyliorhinus > Scyliorhinus canicula. Next base: position 30,958,561 of record NC_052159.1, read on the forward strand.
CACAACAATCAAAATAATGAACATTTAAATAAGGAGCAGAAGTAGGCCATTCAGCCACATGTCGTATAGACTCATTTAAATCTACATTTTGCATCAATATGAAAGCTGCGGACAGTTTGCCAATCTTTATATCTTCAGCAAAGAGACAAGTGTCCACTGAGCTGACATTAAAATGGAATGATTGATTGTTGGTGAATGGGTATGGTGGACAGCAATCAGTTTTTCTGTCCCAAACGAGATACAGGACAGCCTGAGGCCTTACCATTCAGGCAGAGGTGATGAAACCCGCACTCTGTGGGCAAGACTCTCGGTTTGGGATTCTAACGCGTAATTCTCCCAAAAGGGAACAAGGGACGGGATTCTCCGATAACGGGGCTAAGTGCTGACGCCGTCATAAACGCCGGAGCGTTTTACAACGGCGTCACCTGGCCACCAGGAGCAGCGATCCTGCGCCGCACAAGGGGTCAGCTTCACACAGCTCCAGCTGCCGATACAGGCACCAGCACGGGCGGCGCGGGTCCATGCATGCACGCCATGGCAGGCGTGGAGACGGCAACCCACGCGCATGCGTGGCCCCGCACCGGCCCCCGGGCAACATGGCGGAGCCCTACAGGAGCCCGGCACGGAGGAACATAGGCCCCCTCTGGAATTAGCCCGCCCGCCAATCGGTAGACCCAATCGCGGGCCTGGCCATCGTAGAGGCCCCCTGGAGTCGGATCCACCCCGCCCCCCCCCCCCCCCCCCCCCCCCCCCCCACCCCCAACCAGGACAGCCCCCGCAGCCAGAACTCCAAGGTCCCGCCGGGTAGGACCACATGCGAACGACGCCGGCGGGACTCAGCCGAACTCGGCAGACCCTTGGATCGCGCCCTAAGTGTTGACGCCGAGACTGAATTGCGGTTTGCGTTCCCATTGAGGATGCTATTCGGCAAGAGAGCCATCACTCTGCCGGTTCGAAGTGAGAACAATTCACAGCCCAGCAGACATTCTAACTGCTGGGGCTGGAGATACGCCAAAGAGCCTGGCAGCTGGAGCTGTTTTTAAGCGCTGCACTTACCACACACTCACTGCAGCCACCAAGGTGGCTCACAGAAGACCTACCCCCCAAGTTTGGGAGTCGGAGGTGGACACACAGATTCGTGCCAGTGAGGAGCGGATGGACACCCTCTTTTCCAGGGTGGAGTGCAGACACACGCCTGCCCTCCTGAACACCGCCTGGGAGGTGGTGGTAGCGGCAGCCAGCGCTGCCAGCCTCACCAGGACGAGACAGCCAGAGGGGTGGGGGTCACTAGTGATGCCTCTGCCCTGAGAGGGGGAGGGAACCAGGGAGGGCTCCAAAAGCCACCGTGCAGGTGTCCTCTGGTTGGAATGAGCTCTGCTCATCACCTGGTTCCTCTGCAGTGGGGCAGCGCTTCTGAGGCATGGCGACACCTGGTGGGCCTTTGATTGAGCTTGGCCACGCCCATCCCCTTGATAACACAGCCTGGTAAGAGGGCGTCCAGCATGGCAGCCTTGGTGAGTTGCCAGATGACCAGAGGCCTTCGGAGCATTTAAAGGATACAGGCAGCACTCAGCAGTGTGAGCAGCCAGGAACCTGTAAGAAGCACCAAAGGGGTGCGTTTAAAAGACAGACTCAGCAATGGCAGTCTGACCGAGGTCACCCTGATCTGAGGGGGACACCCTCTAGGTTGCTCTTTGCTACTGCTCCTGGGCTAACACCCCCAGCAAACCCAACAGTTTTCAATAGTTTTTCAGTGTTTTTTTAGCATCCCGTTCCCCCTCTGCAGCCAAGGCGCCCGGTCCACGTTTGTAAATATTTGTAGTAATTTGTGCCCATGTGACATCCGCCTGAGAGGGTCGGAGCATCGCAAAAGCGCGGAGCAAATTGGGTCCAACCTGGTAAGTACATTTAAATTAAAGCAAATGCCAATTTTGCACCCCCCCCCCCCCGCCAGCACAACCTAATTTTCGCCGGCGAGGAGGGACCAGAACAAATCTCGAATTTTGCCAGACGCCTGATTCTCCGACCAATCGCGGTTCGCGGTTCTGGTGTGGAATGGCAAAGAATCCAGCCTTGTGTTCCCGATCTGCTCGTGTTTCCAGGCCCGTGATTTCATTTAGCCTTCCGTATAAATGGAGTGATTTTGTACAACACAAATCATAAGCCAGAACTGTTTTGCTCTGACACAAAATGTGCAATATTCATGTGATCGCATTATTTTCTTTGGCCTCTGGATTCTTATCAAAGTTCCCAAATTAACTCACAATAAGGCAGAAGTAACTAACAAAATGAGTGAGCTGTGCTGTGACAGCTGTTAGCAGAATCTAATCAGATCTAGAGATGTGTGAAATAAACTTATTAATAGTGTCCCTTGAATTAGCATCAGACATTAACCTTCTTCGTGAATTCTGGGCCGGGATTCTTCGAAAATGGGGCTATGTCCCCACACCCCCTGGAAAACGGGCGCAAATCACTCCATACTTTTTTCAAAAAGTCCAGAGTGATTCTCCGATTTCAGGAGAGCTAGCAGGGCCCCGGTGTGCGCCCCACAGCTCCTGCTGCCGATGCAGGGCCCTGCATTCCCGACCGGCGCCGCGTCGACTGCGCGTGCGTGACTTGCCCCGATTCTCCGGTCGCCGGAGAATCGTGACCCAGCCTCGGACCAGATATGCTGAAAATATTCTTTGGAGATGTTTTAACATGCACTAGTGTCCGCGCAATCGCAGCAATAAATGTTATCCAGTCTCAGTGAGCAAGAACTACTGGTACATGTGACAAGTGTGTTTGGTACTATTTCCAGAAATTGATTAGTGTTCCAGCTCCTTCAAATATCAACATCAGATTTACTTATCTTCATTTTTAAAGATTAAGGGTGAGATTCTCTGTCCCTTCACGCCCGTTTCCTGGTGCGCCTGCCGGCCGGCCAATGGGGTTTCACATTGCGGGCTTCTCCACGCCATCGGGAAATCCGCAGACGTGAGTGCGCTGTCAGCGAAGGCGAGGATGCCGCCGATGGAGAATCCCGCCCTAAAAGTTTGAATTAGTAAATTCAGCTATTCAAACTTATCAGTGGCTTTTCTTCACATCCAGGCACATTGGGCAGATAAGGGTGGGATTCCCCATTGGCCGAAGCCGGGATTGGGCAGAGAATCGGTTTTGATACTGAAATCGTGGTGGGCGTCGGTTTCAAGCCAAATGGCAATTCTCCGGTGCCTCAACAGCAGCGCCAATGCGTTCCATTCCTCACATACAATAAACGGCGTTTGCATATAATTAGCAGGCCTGACCCAGTATTCTCCAGGGCCTCCACGATTCTCCGCCTCCACTGGGGCGAAATCCCGATGACAAGATTCATTTGTGCTTTTAAAATTCGAGAAACAGGCCCCGTGGCTGAGGAGGGAGAGAGAGGGTGTAGGACACGGAGAGGTGCGACTGTGCGCAGCTGTTCCTGGTACTGGCTGGGCTGGCTGCCAGGGAGGGGGCCTCTGTAAAGGCTAGGGGGGCGGGCGGGGTGTGCCTGACAGGGGTGGTGTCCAGGCATGGACTGCCATTGCCGCGACCTGCAAGGCAGCCAGCTTGCTGTGCACACCACTGACCACCCATCTTGGTCCCTGTACTGCCGAGTGACACTGACCATGTGTGTGGCCCAACCCCACCACCCACCCACCCCAGTTCAACCAGCAATGATGGCCTTCCTCCAAGTCGCCGCAGCCCTGGGGGATGCACTGTAGCTGTATCAGCTGCAGCTGCTCATGGAGGGGGAAGGTGCAGCAATGGAGCCTGCCCCAGAGGAACAGGAGGCAGCTGGTGAGGATGGAGAACCAGCCGCCCAACAGGCCAAGGAGGAAGAGGAGGAGGTGCAAAGGAGGCACTGCACGTGGCCTCGTGTGTACTAGCCTCTCATTCGAGGCCCTGCCGGACAGGGCATGCTGTCGAAGACTCTGTCAGAGCAGGGAGACACTGTGATATATCTGCTGGATTATGGCACACCTGGCACTGTGGGGGAATGGAAGGGGCAACCGCTCCCATTGGCTGTCAAGGTGACGGTCACCCTGAACCAGGCGTCGAGTGGGAACCCTTCCGGCATCTCGGAGAGTTCGGTGCTCATGTGCATCCGCGCTGTCACGGAGGCCCTATATGCCCAGTTGGCAAAGTACATCCATTTCAATGTGGACTAAGCCCACCAGAATGCCTGGGCAGTGGGGTTTGGCGCCATCGCCGAGATGCTCCATGTCCAGGGGGTGATCGGCTGAATGCATGTCGACCTACGAGCACCTGCAGATGACAGGCCAATCTTCACAAATAGGTTGGAAGTTTTGTGCACAGGTGTTTATTTTGAAAATAACATGAGAACATCATTATAAAGGTTTGTGCCCTAGCCCCTAATGCTGTCCTATGTACTGCACCTGTGCCAACTTCATTGTATCGACCTTTCTGGCCTTACGCCCTAACACTATGGCCAGGCATATCCCCTGGCAGCCCCTGCATGTTCCCAGCTCCCTTCTCCTCCATTCCCACGCCTACACCGGCCGCTCCTCATGGCACTCTGCCCTCCACACCACACCCCTGGCCCCGTCAATGCCGAGAACCGCAGTGGAATCTGGCCCTGGCACCCGTTCCTGCCGGCAGGGGTATTCGTGGCTGGCCCTTCCCATACCAGCGGCACACTCCGCAGCCCCCATCCGGTGCCCTACTGTTGGGGTTACTGTGGGTATCCCATTTGGGTGGGCCACATGATGCCCGGTTGTATTGGGGGGGGCGTTACTGGGGTGGAGAAGCAGTGGACTGCGGCCGGTGTTTCTATCCGCAGCCACGGGCATTGGTGGGCGGTCACTAGCGTGCACAGCAAGATGGCTGCCTTGCACGCTGCGGCAGTGGCGGTCCATGCCTGGGCAGCCCACTCCCCGTTACTCCCCCTCCAGTCCTGGTAGACACCCCCCCAACCAGCCATGCCATGACAGGTCCGGCAGCCCACGATTGCACCTCTGGTCACATGCCCTACCTTCTCGCTAACCCTCACCAGCCACGGCACTTGTTACCCGATATTTAAAGCCACAAGTGAAACCCGCCGTCAGTAATTCCTCCTGATGTGGGTGGAGCATCACGGAGGCCCCAGAGAATACCAGGTTAGGCCCATGTGTTGAATGGTTACTGCACCTTTGATGTAATGATCCCTTTAAGACCGGGTCGGGAACCCTGGGGGACTCCGCATCTGGCTCCACCCCCCCAGGAAGCCATATATAAGGTAATGTCCCGTGGGCAGTGTGCAGTGAGCACACTTCTCGGTAGCTGTCTGGTTCTCTGCTAATTAAAGCCTTTGTATTACCATCCATCTCTCTCGAGTTGTAATTGAGGGTATCACAGCCCGTTAATGATATAGTCACGATGTTTACTGTAAATGTGGAGTAGAATCCCTTCACGCAGCTGTCGAGGCACCGGAGCACGGTATTCTTTCGGGAGCCCGGCACCGGCCACGATTTTCACCTCACGCGTGATTCTCCATCCAATCGCATTTTGCGATACCAGCATTGCTAGACAGAGAATACTGCCCATTATCTCCGGAGTTCTCCCATGATCTCTCCTGAATCTTCTCATGATCCATGTCTCTCTTTTGTTCCTTTGATGAAATGAAACACAGGCACAGCTCGTCTGATCATTCCATTACGGCTGTGCTGTCAAACAATTTTAAAAATTAATTCAAGGACTGTCACCATTGCTGTCAAGGCCAGCATTTGTTGCTCATCCCTAATTGCCCTTAACAAGGTGGTGGTTTGCTGCCTTGGAAACATAGAATTCCTACAGTGCTGAAGGAGGCCATTTGGCCCATCACGTTTGCACTGACCCGCTGAAAGAGGACCCTACCTAGGTCCCCTCAGCCGCCCTGTTCACGTCACCCCACCTAACCTGCACACCTTTGGACACCAAGGGGTATTTTTAGCATGGCCAATCCACCTAACCTGCAAGTCTTTGGACACCAAGGGGCAATTTTAGCATGGCCAATCCACCTAACCTGCAAGTCTTTGGACACCAAGGGGCAATTTTAGCATGGCCAATCCACCTAACCTGCAAGTCGTTGAACTATGGGAGGAAACCGGAACACTCGGAGAAAACCGGAGAAAGTGCAAACTCCACACAGTTACCCAAGGCCGGAATTGAACCCAAGTCCCTGGTGCTGTGAGGCAGCAGTGCTAACCACCGTGCCATTGTTCCGCTTTCTTCAACCACTGCGGCGTAGGGACACCCACAGTGCTGTTAGGGAGGAAGTTTCAGGATTTTCACCTCGCAATAATGAAGGAATAGATAATATAGCTCCAAGTCAGGATCCTGTGTTGCTACACTGCATCTTGCAGTTGGTACATACTGCTGCCACTGTGTCGCTGATGGGACGTGAAAATATTTAAGGTGAAGGATCTGGTGCTGATCAAGCGGCTGCTTTGTCCTGGATGATGTCCAGTTCTTGAGTGTTGTTGGAGCTGCTCTCATCCATGTAAGTGGTGCTTATTCCATTACATTCCTGGCTTGTGCCTTGTAGATGGTGGACAGACTTTGGGGAGTTGGGAGGTGTGTTACTCGCCACAGAATTCCCAGACTCTGATCTCATGTCTAACTTGGAGCCCGAACCCCCAATGGGAAAACAGAAATCTATGCCTCTGCCATCAACCCTGTTCCCTCATCGCTGCCTCTTCCCCATTCATTAGTCACTGTCACAGGCTAACCAGTGTCCTGCTCCACCCTGAGGACAGCCTTCTGACTCCACCAGCTATAACTTCACTTACCTCTGCCATTATCTCAGCACATCTTCTGCTGAAACCCTGCCATAGGACTGTCACCTCCAGACTTGATTACTCCAATCTTCTCATTTGTTGACATCCCTCCCTCCACCCTCCATAAACTCCAACTTGAACAAAGCTTTGATCCTTGTTTTTCTATCCCACACTCTCTGCTATCATCTCCGCCCTCACTGACCTCATTTGTGTGTTCATGTCTCTTTTGATATTGATTTAATGGTATTAAGTTTATTTTTCCACTTTCATGACTGCAGAGGCTGGCATTTTCTTGGAATCATGTTGTAATTGTGAGGTTGATGAGATGATTATGTTTTGGGACTGTATCTTCGAATTTAGGGTTAATGAAGGGGTCATGTGACCTGTTCTGATGTGTGCCAGGCGTTTAGCTCACATAATCCCCATTTGAGCTCCTGGAGGACAAGATTGGTCACAACCGCCGGGAGTGACATAAAATGGATGCCCGAGCTGAGGATCCTGACTCCATATGAGTAGGGGGCTGGTTTAGCTCACTGGGCTAAATCGCTGGCTTTGAAAGCAGACCAAGCAGGCCAGCAGCACGGTTCGATTCCCGTACCAGCCTCCCTGGATAGGCGCCGGAATGTGGTGACTAGGGGCTTTTCACAGTAACTTCATTTGAAGCCTACTCATGACAATAAGCGATTTTCATTTTCATTCATTTCATTTTTTCATTAGAGGGCCATGGAGCTCGCTGGGGCGGCGCAGGAGAGGGCCTGCGCTGAGAGCGAGGTTAGCCTGTGAGAGAAAAGTGAGGAGCCATTGCACCTTCATCCAGATGACCAAACTGAAGTGAGTTCTGTGAAGTCCAAACCCTTGATCTGGTCATGTACTAAAAACATGTTCCTTGCCTTGCAGGAACATCAACCAAAGCGACTGACCCGCCTACGGGTCCTCAACATCACCTCAGAGGGGGACACGGCTGAAGCATCATAGCTTTCACCCACGCCATCCACCATTGCAGAAACACATACCTCAATGGGCGAACGAAGCGGGCAGGTTTCAGGGTCATTTTATGGTGAGCACCACACAGCACATCAGGTGAAGACAAGAACACCTCCGGAATGGACAGTCAGAGGCTTACTGGATCAAAGGTCTCAGCTGTGCCCCAGCCAAGTGCTGTGCCTCTGGACACATTCATCCCTCAGCTGCTGGAGGTGCAAAGGCAGAGCTGGGAATACCAGGGTAGGTTGTCAGCGACACTCCTGGGACTGCAAGGCCAAATGTCGCAGGCTATGTGCCATTGGTGTGCAGCACCCAGGCCAACACTGCAAGGTTGGCGTCCGCAGTGGAAGGAGGTTGGATCCATGATGGGAGAACTCAGAAGCATGGCTCAATCCCTGAGGACCATGGCTGAGGTGACCAACATCTTGGTGCAGACAATGGTGGACCTCCAAGACTGGCAGGGTCAGATGACATTGAGGCCCCTGGAGCTCACTCCAGCTGCCCTTCCATCCCATTGGGTAACCCAGCAGTGTAACCATGACCTACCAGAGAGAGGATGATCCGTTAGAGCACCTTCTAACACCCAGGAGACCCTTGAAGTGACCAGCCAATCTGAATTCCCCCCCTTCCTGATACTGGCGTAACTCAGGGACAGCGGGCAGGACAGTGTGATGTGGCAACACCAGTGACATCTGAAAGTAGGCAGGAATCTTCACATTCCAAAACCTGCCAAGGCCACGTCCACCTCTGATGTGCATCCTGGGAACACACCCAGACGTAGTGGATTGTACACAAATGTAAGGAATTGTAGAGGCACAGCGTGGGCACGGGCAAAGCTCGGCACAGATAGTTGTGGATCTTTATCAATTGTAAAATCTGCACATATCACTGTATTAAATTCTATTTGTATTCTAAATGTTGTGGCCTCACTTTTGTTAATCCTTCTCGCAGTGGCATAGGGCTTCTCCTTATCTGGATAAAGATTTTCTCTCAGGGCCTCAATGTCAGGCAGATGGTGAGGAAGTCTCATAGCAAATGTTTTATTGATTGTGAAAGGACTCAGGACTGAATTAGTGAACCCGAGGCCCTCGCTCCTAATACTCCTGCAGCGCTCAGGGACAAAGGAATCTCAGACCAAACCTCACACATAAGCCGGGGAGTCAGCGTGCTGGCAGCAGGTAGACATGAGTCAGACATAAGCGATAGCTGAGGAGCATCACAGATCATTCCTCACTGCAAGTCATCATCAGCCTCCTCCATTGGCTGGTCAGCGGGCACTCAAGGACTACTCAGCCCCTGCACCCTCATGACTAAGGTTTCTGAAGCCCTAATCCCCAAAGTCGCCAACGGATCACGACGGACTGGAGGGGAGGGTGCTTGTTGCGCTGTCAGACAAAATGGCGGCCCTACTACATGAAGTGGGGAAGCAATGAGGGCATCCCTAGCCCACCTGCACATGTGAAGCCTTGCCTCCGCCTGGCCTCCATTCTCTGGCTCGTCATCAGCCTCTTCCTCTATTCCTTTCAGGTCTTCCTCCTCACCTGAAGAAACGTGCCACAGCTCCAGGTCGTCATCATTAAGTTATCGCCCCGCTGTTAAGGCACAACAATGTAGGGCACAACAGATCACCGCGATGCAGGAGACCATCTATGGACTGTACTGAAGGGCTCCACTGGACCTGTAGAGGCAGTGAAACCACATCTTGAGGAGGCCGATGCACCGTTCTATCACCAGGTGCACTGTAAGCTCGTTGTAGGAGGCATCTGCCTCGGTCTCAGGGCTCAGCACTGGAGTCACCAAACAAGACCTCAGGGGATATCCCTTGTCATCTACAAGCCGTCCCTGCAACCAGGGGTGACCCTCAAAAATTCCACGAATTTGCAATTGCCCATGGATGTAGCTGCCATGTATGCTCTCTGGAAAAAGAGTACACGCATGCATGAACCTCATCCGATGGTCAGGCAGCAGCTGGAAACTGAGGGAGTGGAACAACTGTTGATGAAAGGGTCTCCCTGATGCCACAGGGTGCATAGATGTCACGGGTGCAGTGTGCTACTCCAACACTGTGATAAGAAGAATAGCAGCTCACTGGCTCTATATCGATATCACTCGGTTAGCTGCAAGGGATGAGCGAGAGAGAGAAAGACACTCAGTCAGGTTGGTGTAGCTCCCGCTTAACAACAGTGCATCCTTCACCCATTGGCCTCCTGGACCTGGAATCAGCCAATCCACACTTTATCCAGCGGCTACCACTCACACATCACAGATGCTATCCCAGCTCCATTGCATGATTGACCCCGCCTATGCTCTCGCCCAGTCAGAATTGCCTTTGGCCTCCCATTTGGTTCCCCCCTCGCTTATTCTCTATGTCAGTGGGGTTCTGACTGGAGGTTTGTAAGGTCACCCATCCCTCAAGGCACGGTCCGCTGGATGGTGATGTCCACCTTGGGGGCTAACGGATCCTCAATGGCAGGCACTGGGCCCCGTCACGGAAGCAAACACAGTCCCTCATGATCTCGTGTGTCCCAGTGTTTATCCTTGTATCCTGAGTTGTCAACCAATTCTTTGACATCGGCAGCTGACATTGTTAAGGGTTAAATCTCGATAGCCAATTAGTTTGATGAGCATGAGTCTCAGGAATGTTAGACGGCACAAGTGTTGTCTGCTTCAGGGATAGGCAAGGTGGCATCATTCCGAGACCTAATTGCTGTCAGGCCTCTACACATAAGACTTGTGGATGGGCACGCCATAGTATTTTGTCCACAACCCCCCCCCCCCCCCCCCCCCCCCCAGCCCCCACCAGGCTGGGGACCGTGTTGGTTTCACTTTTGGGGGCTCAGCACCGAGCTCATTATGCCGCCTCCTTCATTCTCATCACATCCTCCCCACCATACCATGTGGCCCTATACCCGCAACTGGCGCATACCCACATTCCGCAGGCAGCAGACTCACACAGGACTTTAGCAGCTTTTTAAACAACACAGTCAGCAGGTTTCAGGACCATCCACACCAGCCGTGACCCCTCCCATCCCAGTAACCCCTGACCCCACACCCGACACCCACGAGGCCGCCCCTCCTCCTCTCAGGAGATGAACAGCGGGCTCTGTCCCCTTCGATTCCCTGGCGCTAGGTGGAGATAGTAGTACTCACTTCCTTCCCCACTTTCTTGGAGGTCATGGCACCTGGTTCCCGTGTTTAACAAGCAATAGTAATTTGTGTCCGCTTGACGTCAGGCTTTGTGGGTGGGATGATTCAGTGAGGTCTGAAGATATGGATATCCTCATTCAGTATATTACTAAAAGTTGAGCCATCTTTGCTGATCAGACAAGATGGTCAATATGATCGATATGAACGTTCGTGGACAGGGAGCTGGCCATGTGGGTGAATCTATCCACAACCTGAAGTGTGTGGTTACCGATAGTGATGATCGGTGGAGTGCAATAAATTAGTTCAAATTGATACAAATCAGGTTTGTGCCCTTCTTGGGCGTAAACCTGATTGTGTCATCGGGGAGGGCCTGGGAAGATTGTGTTCTGAAATCTTGCTGCCGCAAATCCCGTTTCTGGCTTCTTGTGATATTTAGCGGCCATGACAGGATTTGCGTCCATGGCTAACGGGCCCACTAAACACCACCCAATGTGTAGGCAATAGTAGTTTTAGTCATTTAAAACATGAAGCCTTGACATGTCACTCATTCAGCTATTAACTGAGAGTTTGAATATCTTTTTAAATCCTGTTGGTTGCTACGGTAAATGTAACAGGTATCCACAGACTGAATGGTGGGTACATCAGGTTTGGGAGTTTTCAGGTGATATTTCCTCAGTTGGCAGCAGCATTTAGCAATAGCCACATGGTGGATATGATAATGAAGTGCCTTTGTGGAATGTTTTCTTTGATGTGATCAATTATTTGAAGCAACTTAACAGTTTACATTTGGCGCAGATTCAGAGTTGCCTTCATGCAGACTTTAATCTCTTGCGCTCTCCATCGTGAAATTGCCTCCAAGCTGTCAATGCATCATAAAGGTTCTTCCTCGGAATTCATTTCTAAGACATTTACTCGACGTGGCCTGACCATCGTAGTCGAGTCTTCATGATCTATGCTTGGCACGTCAGCTTCTTAGAAGAAAATTGGTGTCAGGGATCATGCTTTGCCATCTGATCTTCATTAGTCATCTCAGCTTAGGGAGATTGATTCAGTTTCTTAATGTGGTGCGCATATGTTGTTCGATTTTCACAGGCATGAAGAACCGCTGTCAGGATGACAGCCGTGTAAATTTGAGCTTGGCCTGCCAAGTGATGCTCCGCTTGGCCCAGAGGTATTCATGAAGTTTACCAAAAGCTGAGCCAGCTTTGCTGATCAGACAAGATGGTCAATATGATCGATATGAACCTTCGTGGACAGGGAGCTGGCCATGTGGGTGAATCTATCCACAACCTGAAGTGTGTGGTTACTGATAGTGATGATCGGTGGAGTGCAATCCTTGCCTGGGACTGGTTGGAAGAGTATGAGCTTTTTATGGTTGACTGTCATGCACTATGCAAGTAAGGTGATTCCTGATTGCTTGTCCATCACTCTGGGAGTGGACGACTAAAGCATAGTCATCAGCAAATAGGAGTTCACAACTCAATTTGTTCAGCACTTTTATTTCAGCTTGTGTTCTTCGAAGGGGAAGAGATTCCCATCAGTCCTGAATCTGATCTTCACTCTGCTTTCGAGATTATTAAAAGTCACATGAAGCAAAATGTTGAAGAGTAATGGTCAATGGTAAAAGATGCTTTGTTGCTTGAAACCTGGGGAACGAGATAGAATTGTCCCCAATTTTCATCGTTCGAGCCATTGTGAAATGATTTGACTATTTCAATGATTGTCCTGGATACCATACTTGTAGAGGATTTTTCTGCCATCTTTCCAGCTGACAGTTCCTTCTTTATGTTGTTTTTCTGTTCGTGGCCGCTCCAGGTGTGTTTCTTCTGTCATGTGAGAGTACCTTTAAGAAATGGGTGTTTAAGAAATGTACCTTTAAGAAATGGGTGTTTATCAGTGATGTCAGAGTGTGGGCGGAGCTGGGCTGTCTGTCAGCTTTTTACTTTTGTTTTACGTTGTTTGCTGCAGGATGTGTTTTAGTTTTGTTTTCAGTGTTGGACCTGAAGCCAGACCAAGCAGGCGTACTGTTGATCTCTCTGCCATGAAAAGACTATCTCTTGATCATTTGGTGAATTTGGAATTATAAATGTTCTCAGTAGTGAATGTAAACCTTATGTGCTTCTGTTAAAAGGTGTTTATTATGTCTTCTGGATGTTGTTTGGGAAGTTATTGAGGATCACTTAGTGCTGTATTCTTTGGGGGTTGTATTTGAATTGATGGTTGCTAAGATGTTCACTGTATGTTTTAACAAGGTAAACTTGAGTTCATAGAATAAACATTGTTTTGCTTTAAAAAATACTTTTCAATTTCTGCTGTACCACACCTGTAGAGTGGGCCGTGTGCTCTCCATGCCACAATCTATTAAAAGTTGTGGGTCAGGTGAACTCCATGATACATTTTGGGCTTCTCTAAACCCTGGCCCATAACACTTCACTTTACTGAACCCACATGGATTGCGATTCAGTGACCCCGTTGCACCCTGCACAAATCCAGGCGATACGGGTGAATTGAGCGCGAGTACCACATCAGGCTCTGTGCCGGCCGACCAGGCCATTTGTGAGTCACCCATGTCACTCCGCCTCGTGTGATCTGGATCTCGCCCTCACTGGGGGGTCTCCCTTTTAAGGAGGTTCCCGAAGGGGGGTTCAGTCATGAGGCAGTCCCTAGGTGGGGGGGGGGGGGCGGGCGGGTCACCCCCCATACTTGGGGGAAGGGGGAACACGCAGGCAATCCGGGTTGGGGGGCTGCTTTGAGGTACCAGAGGGGGGGCTAATTTGTGGTGCGGGATGTTTCCGGTCATAGGACTTCATTTTTTTTATTTTTTTTTATTTTTAATTTTTTAAATTTAGATTACCCAATTATTTTTTCCAATTAAGGGGCAATTTAGCGTGGCCAATCCACCTACTCTGCACATTTTTGGGTTGTGGGGGCGAAACCCACGCAGACACGGGGAGACTAGGACTTCATTATTGAGCCGCCCGCTCAAAATGGTGGCCCAATAGCGGAATTCTCTGAGGAATCTCTCGTATATCTTGCATGGCGAGGGATACCGAATTACTTCCCGATTTGCGCTCCCAGGGGTAACAGAGATCAATAGCAATTCTCCTCTAGCTGGAGAACATAGGGCTGGGTTCTCCGTCCCGGGATGTCTAGAATACGTCCCCCGATGGGACGGAGAATCAGACAGGTATTGACGGGGAATAATTGGGATCAGTGCCAGGCGCTGATCCAAACGTGATGCTCCAACCCCCAGATGGCGGTGGGAACGTCGTCCATGCCCACATGCCAGCGGGAGAATGTAAATACATGCACGAGTCATAATGACCCATTTGCATCGATTTAGCGGGACTGGAGCCTGCGCCGCCTGTGATTCTCCAGTCCCCGGGAGTCACATGGGCGCAGATCACTTGTGGTCTCTAACAGTGTAGACCTGGCATGGTGGACCATGTAGTGGCCCACGCTGGTGGAGACCATCCAAGCCCATTCCAAGCACTAAGTGTATTCCAATCACTCGAGCGTGTAATTTCATTACACTTACCTCAGTGTCAATGTTTGTCACCATTGGCGTTTCACCGCTTAGACCGTGAAGGCAGATGAATGAATCAAAGTTGCAGCTGGTTTGTGGAAGCTGTCACTCCTAGAAAGTTATGAATGGCTCAAAGTAAATGGATCTGAGGGGGTTGAAACACAGGCACAGCTATTCTCCTTTCAGGAATGGACACGTGGGGCTGGACCCTTCTTCCCGCCACGCTACACTACTGATTCACCCCGCCGGCGGGATGCTCCGTTACGCCAGCTGATCAAAGGGGTTTCCCATTGTGGGTAGCCACACGTCCTCGGGAAACCCCCAGGTTGCCAGCAAAACAGAGCATCCCGCCGGAGGAGAATCCAGTCCGCGGAGTTCCAGGTAAGTGTTCCAGCTGTAATCATTTTTTCACTGCCACTGTCTGGACTGCTCTCCAACTTCCAGAAAGGGGTTTCCTTTTGCGGGGAGGGGAACGGGGTCTATGGGGGGTGTCTATAGGGGTGGGGTCTGTGGGTCCATCCCTTTAGTTAGGGGATCTCTGTGAGGGGTCCTTTTAGTCAGGGGATCTCTGTGGGACACCTTTAGTTAGGGGCTCCCAGTGAGGGGCCCTTTAGTTAAGGGGTCTCAGTGAGGGGCCCTTTAGTCAGGGGGTCTCAGTGAGGGGCACCTTTAGTCAGGGGGTCCCAGTGAGGGACCCTTTAGTTAGGGGGTCTCAGTGAGGGGCCCTTTAGTCAGGGGGTCTCAGTGGGGCACCTTTAGTCAGGGGGTCTCAGTGAGGGGCACCTTTAGTCAGGGGGTCTCAGTGAGGGGCCCTTTAGTTAGGGGGTCTCAGTGAGGGGTCCTTTAGTCAGGGGGTCTCAGTGGGGCACCTTTAGTTAGGGGGTCTCAGTGAGGGGCACCTTTAGTCAGGGGGTCTCAGTGAGGGGCCCTTTAGTTAGGGGGTCTCAGTGAGGGGTCCTTTAGTCAGGGGGTCTCAGTGGGGCACCTTTAGTTAGGGGGTCCCAGTGAGGGGCCCTTTAGTCAGGGGGTCTCAGTGAGGGGCCCTTTAGTCAGGGGTCTTAGTGAGGGGTCCTTTAGTCAGGGGGTCTCAGTGGGGCACCTTTAGTCAGGGGGTCTCAGTGAGGGGCCCTTTAGTCAGGGGGTCTCAGTGAGAGGCCCTTTAGTCAGGGGGTCTCAGTGAGGGGCCCTTTAGTCAGGGGGTCTCAGTGTGGTACCTTTAGTCAGGGGGTCTCAGTGGGGTACCTTTAGTCAGGGGGTCTCAGTGAGGGGCCCTTTAGTCAGGGGGTCCCAGTGAGGGGCCCTTTAGTCAGGGGGTCTCAGTGGGGCACCTTTAGTCAGGGGTCTCAGTGAGGGGCCCTTTAGTCAGGGGGTCTCAGTGGGGCACCTTTAGTCAGGGAGTCTCAGTGAGGGGCCCTTTAGTCAGGGGGTCCCAGTGAGGGGCCCTTTAGTCAGGGGGTCTCAGTGGGGCACCTTTAGTCAGGGGTCTCAGTGAGGGGCCCTTTAGTCAGGGGGTCTCAGTGGGGCACCTTTAGTCAGGGGTCTCAGTGAGGGGCCCTTTAGTCAGGGGTCTCAGTGAGAGGCCCTTTAGTCAGGGGGTCTCAGTGAGGGGCCCTTTAGTCAGGGGGTCTCAGTGGGTCACCTTTAGTCAGGGGTCTCAGTGAGAGGCCCTTTAGTCAGGGGGTCTCAGTGGGGCACCTTTAGTCAGGGGTCTCAGTGAGAGGCCCTTTAGTCAGGGGGTCTCAGTGGGGCACCTTTAGTGAGGGGGGCCTCTGTGGGCACCTTTAGTTAGGGGATCTCTGTGGGGGTGGGTCCCTTTAGTCAGGGGGTCTCAGTGAGGGGCCCCTTTAGTTCGGGGTCTCTGTGAGGGGTCTCTTTAATTCAGGGGTTTCTGTTGGGGGGTTCTTATTGCAGTTGTCCCTGGTGAGGTTTTCCCTAATACAAAGCTCTCTGGGGGGGGTCTCCCTATTGCACGTATCCCTGGGGGTGAGAGCATGGGGTTGGGCAGGCAGTACATTGTTCGGAGGGGGGGGGGGGGGGGGGGGGCGTTGGCCCTTGGATGGACTTTGGGGGCAACTCCCCTAAGGAGTTACCCCCTTGACCCACTGCGAGGTTCACTTTGACAGAGCCACGCTGGTAGAGACCACGGCACAGGATGACATAGGGCGGCATAGATTGACACAGTGGTGTCAGGTGGTGCAGTGGTTAGAACTGCTGCCCTTAATTGGCCACTTAAGTGACTCAGTGGCCATCTGACAGGCAGGCATGCCGCTGTGGCCCCATGCTGCTGGCAATATGCCATGGGTAGCAGTAAGACATCCAGCTCTCCTCCCAATGCCTCCCCTTGCCATATTGCCAGGCCTCCTGCCACCTAGCCCACCTCCAATGGGCCAAGAAAATTCAGCCCATTGTAGCTTTTCAGAGACTTATTACAGGCTTACATTTATTTTGCACCTTTTATGACCTTAGGACATCGCAAAGTGCTTTGCAACCTGTGAAGGACTTTTGAAATGTAGTCAATGGTACAACAGAGGAAATGTGACAGGCAATTTATTCATAGCAAACTCCCATTAACAGCAATGAGATAAATGATGTGTTTTGTTTGGTAATGTTGATTGATGGATAAATATGGACCAGGACGGAAGGAGAGCTTTGCTGCCCTTCTTTGAATAGTTGCCATTGAACCTTTTGCATCCACCTAAGTTTAATGATTCATCTGAAGAATACATCTCTGATGGTGCAGCACCTGTTCACTACTGCACTGGGGTGTTGGTTTAAATTTGGTACTCAAGAGTGGGATTTGAGGACTTCCGGTGTGCATCATGGAGTGAGTGATCACACAGAGGCAGCTCCTGCCTAACGTTGCAGAAAAGAGCTCTTTTTTGGGCAGCACG
Source organism: Scyliorhinus canicula (assembly GCF_902713615.1). Lineage (NCBI taxonomy): Eukaryota > Metazoa > Chordata > Chondrichthyes > Carcharhiniformes > Scyliorhinidae > Scyliorhinus > Scyliorhinus canicula. The sequence goes on from NC_052159.1 coordinate 30,975,873, forward strand.
GGTTGGAATTTCGATGAAAAGGCATGGGTGAATGTTCAAGGAGTATTTTCCCCCAGGAATAGGATGTTTCTTGGTTATCTGACCCTCAGAAACAGTGCAAGATTTGTCTGAAGCAGCAGCAAACAAAAGCCTCTGCAAGCATGCTAGCGGGGGAAGAGCCAGCTTATAGATCTCAAGCTGACCTGAGGGCCTTTATGAAAGCTGAATTCTAGCAGCAGAGGGAAGAACTGTGAAAAGATCTCACCAAGGCCATTGAAGAAGCGGAGACGGACTTCCGGGAGCGGTGATGCGGAGCTAAGCCGCACGTTCAGTGGCTCCCACTATTTTCGGACTTTGGGGCTCTTTTAAGGGCTTGTAGTGGTGCTGTTTGGACTTTTCCCCGTGTGGGAACACTCCTTCTCAAATTCTCCACCGGTGGATGGCCTGGACTAGGAGTGGAGCGGTCAGAAAATCGGCTTTCCAGTTGCGGCTAAGGCGCACCGCAGCTCCCGCTACTTAAGGACTTTTGGGCCGATTTGAGGGCCCCAAACGGCACTGTCTCGACAAACCCCGGTGGGGGAAGGTGTCTAGAGGAGCATTCCCCATAATTTATGGTGCTCACCCGGAGTGGGGCAAAGGAAAAAGCTGCAGCAGCTCCCCAAGAAAAGCGGGGGAAGAAGGACAAAATGGCGGCCGGCGGAACACCCGAGGACTGGTGGAAGTGGGCGTAGGAGCAGCAGGCCTCTCTTCTGCGCTGTTTTGCGGAGCTGAAGGCTGAGTTGCTGGACTCCCTGAATGCGACTACCAACAAGCTGCTTGGGGCTCAGGCGGCCCAGGAGGTGTCTATCCGGGAGTTGCAGCAGCAGGCCGCTGAGCAGGAGGAGGAGGCCGTGGTCCTCGTGGGGAAAGTGGAGTTGCACGAGGCACTTCACAAAAAGTGGCAAGACCGCTTGGAGGAGCTGGACATTCGCACGAGGCGAAAGAATTTGAGGATCCTGGGCCTGGCTGAGGGGCTGGAGTGGTCGGATCTCCCGTCGTACGTGACCACGATGTTGAGCTCGTTGATGGGAGCGGGGTCCTTCCATTTGCCCCTGGAGCTTGAGGGAGCCCACAGAGTGCTGGCCAGGAGGCCTAAGGCACATGAACCCCCGCGGGCGGTGCTGGTGCGGTTCCATCGATTTAGTGACCGGGAGTGTGTGCTGCGCTGGGCCAAGAAAGAGAGGAGCAGCAAGTGGGAGAATTCGGTAGTGCGAATCTACCAGGACTGGAGTGCGGAGGTGGCAAAGCGGAGGGCCGGGTTCAACCGGACGAAGGCGGTGCTGCATGCCAAGCAGGTCAGATTTGGAATGCTGCAGCCTGCGCGTCTGTGGGTGACATATAAGGATCGGCACCACTACTTCAAGTCCCCGGAGGAGGCGTGGGCCTTTGTACAGGCGGAGAAGCTGGACTCGAACTAGGGTCTGGGGGCACACTATGGCCATTGCTGTTTTCGCTGTTGCTGTTCTTCAATTTTGACACGTGTTTTTTTTATGCTCCTTTTCTTTTTGCTCTGTTTCCGGGTGGGTTTGTCTGTTGGGTATGGGTGTGGGGTATGTGGGGAACGTTGGGGGTATGTGCTTTATATGTTCTCTTCTGTACGGGGCCGGGGGTTGGGTGAAACTGGAATTTGAGGAGCTGCGTCAGAAGAGTGGGGTGTGGCAGTATGAAAGCGAGGGCTTTCCTCTGGTTGTCCGCGCTGCGGGGCGGGGGGGGGCGGAGCTGGAGGTGGGGGCGTGGCCTCTACTGGTTTTCTTTCCCGCGCTGAAGCGGTGCCAAGGAGGTGTGGCAAGAGGGGGATGACCCCATGCCGGGAGGAGATGGGTTTTGGCAGGAGCTGCCGGGTCAGCAGAAGTCAGCTGACTCACGGAAGTACCATGGAGGGTGCGTTGCGGCTAGGAGGGGTCCTAGCCTGGTGGGGGGGGGGGGGGGGGGGGGGATACCGGGTTGCTGCTGGAATGGCCAGGAAGGAGCTGGCGTGGGCCGGGGGGGGTAGAGGAGAGGCGTTATCGCCATGGGGAACGGGTCAGGCGGGGCGAGCTGGCCTGGGGCGAGCAGTCGATAAGCTATGGCTAGCCGGCGGGGGAGAGGGGCAGGTTGCCCTCTGATTTGGCTGATTACCTGGAACGTGAGGGGGCTGAATAGGCCGGTTAAGAGAACTAGGGTATTTTCTCATCTGAAGCGGCTGAAGGCGGACGTGGCTATGCTCCAGGAGACCCACTTGAAGGTGGCGGACCAGGTTCGTCTGAGGAAGGGGTGGGTGGGGCAGGTTTTTCACTCAGGATTGGACGCGAAGAACCGGGGGGTGGCGATCCTGGTGGGGAAGAGGGTGGCGTTCGAGGCGGCTGAGGTGGTGTCGGACAAGGAGGGCAGATATATTATGGTGAAGGGTAGGCTGCAGGGAGAGAAGGTGGTGCTGGTTAATGTATATGCCCCGAATTGGGATGATGCCGGCTTCATGAGGCGCTTGTTGGGCCGCATTCCGGACCTGGAGGCGGGGGCCCTGATCATGGGGGGAGACTTTAACACAGTGCTGGATCCCCCACTGGACCGGTCCAGTTCAAGGACGGGTAGGAGACCGGCGGCGGCCAGAGTGCTGAGGGGGTTTATGGACCAGATGGGAGGGGTGGATCCCTGGAGGTTTGGGAGGCTGAGAGCGCGGGAGTATTCCTTTTTCTCCCATGTCCATAGGGTCTATTCCCGAATAGATTTTTTCATCCTGAGCAGGGGATTGATCCCGAAGGTGCAGGATGCAGAGTATTCGGCCATAGCGATTTCAGACCATGTTCCACACTGGGTTGATCTGGAGATGTGGGAGGCGCAGGACCAGCGCCCGCTCTGGCGCCTGGATGTGGGGCTGCTGGCTGATGAGGAGGTGTGTAGGAGGGTCCGGGGAAGTATTGAGGGGTATCTTGATACCAACGACACGGGGGAGGTCCGGGTGGGGATGGTCTGGGAGGCTCTGAAAGCAGTGATCCGGGGGGAGCTGATCTCCATCCGGGCCCATAGGGAAAGGAGGGAGAGGAAGGAGAGGGAGAGACTGGTGGGGGAGCTCCTGGATGAGGACAGGAAATACGCGGAGGCACCGGAGGAGGGGTTGCTGGGGGAACGGCGTAGTTTGCAGGCCAAATTTGACTTGTTGACCACCAGAAAGGCGGAGACACAGTGGAGGAGGTCGCAGGGCACGGTATATGAGTATGGGGAGAAGGCGAGCAGGATGTTGGCGCATCAGCTCCGCAGGCGAGATGCGGCTAGGGAAATTGGTGGAGTGACGGATAGGGGTGGGAATGTAGTGCAGAAGGGGACAGAAGTAAATGGGGTCTTTAGGGACTTCTACGAGGAACTGTACCGGTCAGAACCTCCGATGGGGAGAGGGGGGATGGAGAGCTTCATGAACAGGCTATGGTTCCCAAGGGTTCAAGAGGAGCTGTAGAAGGGCTGGGGGCGCCGATAGAGTTGGAGGAGCGAGTCAGGGGGATTGGACAAATGCAGTCAGGTAATGCGCTGGGGCCGGACGGGTTCCCGGTGGAATTTTATAAAAAGTATGTGGATCTGGTGGGCCCCCTGTTGGTGCGAGCTTTCAATGAGGCATGGGAGGGGGGGGGCTTTGCCCCCGACGATGTCGTGGGCACTGATCTCTCTGATCCTAAAGCGGGATAAGGACCCCTTGCAGTGTGGATCATACAGGCCTATCTCGCTCCTCAATGTTGACGCTAAGTTGCTGGCGAAGATCCTGGCCACCAGGATAGAGGACTGTGTGCCAAGGGTGATACACGAGGATCAGACAGGATTTGTCAAGGGACGGCAGCTCAACACGAATGTGCGGAGACTGCTAAATGTTATTATGATGCCGGCAGTGGAGGGGGAGGCGGAGATAGTGGTGGCGCTGGATGCGGAGAAAGCGTTTGATAGAGTTGAGTGGGGGTACCTGTGGGAGATGCTGGAGCAGTTCGGATTCGGGGAGGGATTCATCAAATGGGTGAGGCTGCTCTACGTGGCTCCGATGGCAAGTGTAGTTACCAATGGAAGGATATCGGAGTACTTTAGGCTCTACCGTGGGACCAGGCAGGGGTGCCCCCTGTCCCCCTTGCTCTTTGCACTGGCGATTGAACCTTTGGCTATGGCGTTGAGGGAGTCAGGGAGATGGAGGGGTGTGGTGCGGGGTGGGGAGGAACATCGTGTATCGCTGTATGCGGACGACCTGCTGTTGTATGTGGCGGATCCAGAAGGGGGAATGCCGGGGGTGATGGAGCTGTTAGCGGAATTTGGGGGCTTCTCGGGCTATAAGTTAAATTTAGGCAAGAGTGAGGTATTTGTAGTACACCCGGGTGATCAGGAGGAGGGAATTGGGAGACTCCCATTTAAGAGGGCAGTGAAGAGTTTCAGATACCTGGGGGTGCAGGTGGCCAGGAGTTGGGGGACTCTCCATAAGCTTAATTTTACCAGGCTGGTGGAACAGATGGAGGAGGAATTTAAAAGGTGGGACATGGTGCCGCTATCGTTGGCGGGTAGAGTGCAGTCCGTCAAAATGACAGTTCTCCCGAGGTTCTTGTTCCTTTTTCAGTGTTTGCCCATCTTTATCCCTAGGGCCTTTTTTAGATGGGTTACTAGCAGCATCATGAGCTTTGTTTGGGCGCATGGGACCCCGAGGGTGAAGAGGGTCTTCTTGGAGCGGGGTAGAGATGGGGGGGGGCTGGCGTTACCCAATCTCTCGGGGTATTATTGGGCGGCCAATGTGTCAATGGTGCGCAAGTGGGTAATGGAGGGGGAGGGGGCAGCATGGAAACGGATGGAGAGGGCGTCCTGTGGAGATACAAGCCTGGGGGCCCTGGTAACGGCGCCGTGGCCGCTCCCTCCTACAAGGTATACCACGAGTCTGGTGGTGGCGGCTACCCTCAAGATTTGGGGGCAGTGGAGGCGACATAGGGGAGAAGTGGGGGGCTCGATGGAGGCTCCATTAAGGGGGAACCATAGGTTCGTCCCGGGGAACATTGATGGGGGATTTCAGGGTTGGTACAGAGCGGGCATCAGACAGCTGAGGGACCTGTTTATTGATGGGAGGTTTGCGAGCCTGGGGGAGTTGGAGGAGAAATTTGGGCTCCCCCCGGGGAACATGTTCAGGTATCTGCAGGTAAAGGCATTTGCTAGGCGGCAGCTGGAGGGATTCCCTTCGCTTCCCGCGAGGGGGGTGAGCGACAGGGTGCTTTCGGGGGTCTGGGTCGGAGCGGGGAAGATATCTGATATCTACAAGGTTATGCAGGAGGCGGAGGAGGCGTCAGTAGAGGAGCTGAAAGCTAAGTGGGAGGGGGAACTGGGGGAACAGATCGAAGACGGGACATGGGCTGATGCCCTGGAGAGGGTTAATTCTTCCTCCTCGTGCGCGCGGCTTAGCCTCATCCAATTCAAGGTGCTGCACCGGGCCCACATGACTGGGACGAGGATGAGTAGGTTCTTTGGGGGTGAAGATAGGTGTGTCAGGTGCTCGGGGAGTCCAGCGAACCATGCCCATATGTTCTGGGCATGCCCGGCGCTGGAGGAGTTCTGGAAGGGGGTGGCGAGGACGGTGTCGAGGGTGTTGGGATCCAGGGTCAAGCCAGGATGGGGACTCGCGATTTTTGGGGTTGGGGTGGAGCCGGGAGTGCAGGAGGCGAAAGAGACCGGTGTGCTGGCCTTTGCGTCCCTAGTAGCCCGGCGAAGGATCTTGCTACAATGGAAGGATGCGAGGCCCCCAAGCATGGATACCTGGATCAATGACATGGCGGGTTTCATTAAGCTAGAGAAGGTCAAATTCACCCTGAGAGGGTCGGTGCAAGGGTTCTTTAGGTGGTGGCAACCTTTCCTCGACTTTCTGGCTCAACGATAGGGTACGGGGACAGTAGCAGCAGCAACCCGGGGGGGAGGGGGGGAAGGGGGAGGGAAAAGGGGGGGGGGGGCGGACGATGACTATGTTTGTTTATTTAATTTAAATTTATTTTTAAGTTCTTTTGTTGTTCATTGGGGTTGGGGGGGGGGGGGGTGCGGGATGGGATACATGCGTCGATACGGTCGGGGGGTGGTACAGCTATTATGGGTTATTTTGTTGCATTTCATTGTTTGTCGTTATGTTTTATATTTTCTGTAAAAAATTCCAATAATTATTATATTTAAAAAAAAGAGTGGGATTTGAATTTGTGATCTGTAACTGACAGAATTGAGTGCTTCCACTGATCCAAGGCTGACATTGACTTAATTTGTAACTTTAGAAAGACCCATTGGACTGCCTTGATATTTCTTCTACGACAGAAGAAACACCCGAGCCAGTGTGCTGTTCACCAAAATGAAAACTCCAGCCACATTCCGACGTAATTGAGTGCAGCATCCACTATGCATCCAAATGCACAAAACTTTCCCTTGCCGGAGTACGGACTGGTGTGCAGCCAGCAGTATTGTCGGAGCTGTTTCAAAGCCTGTGTATTGAGTCAGCTTCCACGTGGGCTTTTCTCCTGTGGCTCAACTCAGCACAAAGAGCAGCAGATACATCAGCAATCTGAAGACGGTTTAATATTCTGCAAGCTTGCATTCATGTACATGAGAGATAAGACCTGGATAGCTGCCAAGGTCCATCTACAGAACAAAGAAACAAACTCAGCACATATACAACGTTCAAAAATCAATAGCCTTTCCCAGTTGGACGCGATCCAATCCCTGAAGTCGCTATAATTAAACTTAACCAATAGAATCGCAAGCAATGTTTAAACTTCACCCAATAGAATCGCAAGCAATCCATAATTGATGCCAGGATCCTCATCCTGACAGCTGTGTACAATCTCAGCATCTTGGGCTGATTGTTTGTGAGAAACAGAACAACAGAACCAGCACCTTGGATTGTTTCACTATTGATTGCTTATTATTGCTATGTCCTAAAAATACATGTTTAACGGTTAATATTGATTACTTGGTACTTTTCCTATAATTCATCTCAATCCTTAATAAAGTAATTTATGTAAAACTACTCTAGTGGCATGCTAACTATTTAGTTTTAAGAGGTATCATCGCTGAACCCCCCCTTCAAGTATAACTCAGTTTCCACAGCTTACGCCGCTAAAACTACTTATTGGTACCTGTATTATGGAGGTAAGGCACTCTAATGATGGTTAGGGTATTGTTTGTCAATCTGTGTGTGTTGTCTGAAAATTGTTCTGACCTATTTGGTTTCATCAATACTTTCACCCAAAAAAACTACATTTTTGGAAATACCCCCCACCACTGACCCACAACGACAGCGTTGTGTACGATCTGTAAGATGAAGCAACTCACCAAGCTCCTTCAACAGTACCTTCCAAACCTGTGACCTCTGTGACCCGGGAAGAACAAAGGCAGCAGATGCATGGGGGCACCACCACCTGTAGGTTCCCCTGCAAGCCACACACCATCCTGACTTGGAAATATATTGCCATTCCTTCTTCGTCGCTGGGTCAAAATCCTGGAACTCCCTTCCTAACTGCATAGTGGGTGCACCTACACCACAGGGGCTGCATCAGTTCAAGAAGGCAACTCACCACCAATTAGGGATGAGCAACAAGGGCTGGCCCAGCCAGTGGTACCCACATCCTGTAAACAAATAAATAAACGAATAAATAAAAATATGAAATGAGCTGAAAAATATGATAAATGTATTTTGTTTCAAAAGGTTTTCAGAAGACTGCGCTAGTAACGTAGGTGTGTGTGGGCTGTAGCAATTGAAAAGTCAATGCTAATGATTATGAAATCAGTTTATTTAACTCGATAAAATAAGTGCATCTATACCATGAAACAACTTCACCAAGCAAGCTGAAGATATTCACAGTACTGTGGTACTTATCGTCATTTATTTTTTTCACGCGGCTTAAATTGCTGTTAAACTGATATCAGAAAATGTATTTGCATATCATAATTTTCCTACGTGTCTCGAGGTTGAAGGCTAATAATGATCATGTCAGAATTGAAAAGAACACTTCTGGGAAAGGAAGTGGAGGCTGAACATCTCAAGTAATTAAATACCACATCAGTAACAGGCAAACATTTGTGGAATTCTTGTTTAGAATTGTCTGAGCAATGAACTCTGGAGAGCTGACATAATAACGATGAAATATGTAAAAATTTATAAAGTAATGGAATTTGGCTAAACATTAAAGGAAGTACAGTTAACATATTCCGCCCTCCTGACATGCTTCTGTCACCTTCCCCGATTAGAGAATTCTTTCTTGTTTAAAAAGTTCTCAAAGAAAAAAATGTTCTATCTGAACATTTACTACTTTGAAGAGGCAATGTTATGTTTTACATTCAAACCTTTTCACAACATAGGTGCTTAATTGTGAACATCACCTTGTGAATTTTCTTTTGACCATTGCCTTCGTCATTTGGTTATCTGAAATATGCCAGGTATAAGATCAGAGTCACGATTCAGCAGACTTAACATTAAGTCTGCTGTCGGCCACATTTAACTGGGGGTATCTCGGTGCCTGCAGTGCCAGGAAACAACCCTCTATTCAATGGCACTTTGCCATTTCTTTTTGTCTCGGGGAATTTATCTCCACTGAGGTCGCACTTTGATTCCCTGCTGGGATTGGAGTTCACAGATTGAGGCGCCAATGTGATTGACAGCCCTAATTTCCACCCTTCGCCCCACTTTCAGCCCCCCTCCCTGCTTTATCAACCCCCCTCAAATCATGGTGAGGCCTTTGGGAACCACCCCTCTAATTGGCAAGGTCTCTCAGACCGGCCCCTGGCAGTGCCAACCTGGCACCTGGGCTCCCTGGCACCACGGCACTGCCAACTTGGCACCTGGGCACTGCCAAAGTGGCAATTCCAGGATGCCCTTGAGGCACTGCCAGTGTGCCAGGCTGGCAGTGCCATGGTGCCCAGTTCCAGGGGGAGTGCCAACGTCCTACCCAGCCCAGTCGTGACCACCGGGGGACCTCCAATGGCCTGCGAGGCTCCCCCCAGGTTCCATTAAGCCTTGTCCACGTTTGTGTGAACCAGTACTAAACAGCACCCTGGCGGAGTCTCCCAGGTGAGACCCAGGCGCCAGGTTAATCCGCAGTCCTGGTATTCAAATGAGTCATTAGGCTCATTTAAATATGCAGAACTGGCTCTTGCCTAGCGATGTATCTGTAAAAATGCTATTACAGATGTTTGTTTACAATTAGAAAAATAAGCTTTCACAGCCTGGGAACAATACAAGCCAGCATATCACAAAATACAACTACCGGTAACATTAAGTGAAATTTAAAATTGGTACTAATACATTGCTGGAAAGATTAAAACAAAGTATATTAACAGGTGGCACAGTTGCAATCCTTGGTAGATTCATTATTGATATGTCTACAACAGTGTGGAAATGGGTATTTGCTCATTATTTTCCCTCAAAAATTGTTTTTTGAATAAATTAGAGCTAGTGCACTTAGGGGTAAATAAATATTTAATGACACCTCTCTGCTGCTGAAATTTTAATTATACAAGTGTAGAGTCTCATTCCCTAAGAATAGAAAAAGTGTTAAAGACCTAAAAATATTAATTTTTGTTTTACGTTTCCTCCTCTCTTTATTATATGACTGTCTCAAGCCCATCTGTATCTTTAATTCACTCTTAGTGCATTATTTAAATTGGATTTGTATTTCATGCATTTACATCCTGGTTTGGATTCTGCATGTCTCAGTGAGGATCCTTGAATCTGATTGGTTGAAAAGCCTGGCTGATTCTTAGCCTAGTCTCAGATGCCACAGCTACACAGTAAAGAACATAAGAACTAGGAGCAGGAGTAGGCCATCTGTCCCCTCAAGCCTGCTCCGCCATTCAGTGAGATCATAGCTGATCTTTTTTGGACTCAGCTCCACTTTCCGGCCTGAACATCATAACCCTTAATCCCTTTATTCATCAAAAAACTATCTATCTTTATCTTAAAAACATTTAATGAAGGAGCCTCAACTGCTTCACTGGGCCAGGAATTCCATAGATTCACAACCCTTTGGGTGAAGAGGTTCCTCCTAAGCTCCGTCCTAAATCTACTTCCCCTTATTTTGAGGCTATGCCCCCTAGTTCTGCTTTCACCTGCTCGTGGAAACAACCTGCCCGCATCCAACCTATCTATTCCCTTCATAATTCTAAAAAGAGTTCCATTTTGGAAAAGAAGTCTGGTGAGAAGAAATATATCCTGGGAGGACTGCAAAAATTGTACAGGGCCCGTTATTACCTGAGTGGGTTTTGAGTGAGTTGAAATTGGGTTCTCCAGGCAACTATCAATGAAATAACCATGAGCGTTGTTCCTTCACCAATGTCTGCAATATCCAGGTCATTATGCTCGTCTACAAGGGGTGAAATGTTGCTGGGTCGGGTTAGGAATAACATTAAAGGTGACCTTGTTAATATTTCTCCCCCTTCTCTCCCAGAAAAAGATTTGTGGAACTTGATCGGTTTACTTGCTTTCTTTTATTAATAGATTCTCTCCTAACTGAGCATTCAAGATGGGTGTTTTATGAAGGTAGTTTCTTACTGAGAGATTTCCAGGCACTTTTAATTTGTGCCTTCGGAGTTTTGATTTGTTGTTGTCGACCTTGGACTAATCAATGAAGTATAATGTAAAACTGTAAGATTTATTGGAAAAAGAATCGTTGACCATTGAATAAAACTAGATGCAAGTTGTGTTTCCAAACATTATGCGGCCGGATTCTCGGTTCCTGAGACTAAGTGTTGACGCCGGGGCAGGATTCATGGACTTCTATGACAACAAAAGATTCAATATATTCTGGAACAGTTCCTACAGATTGGAGAGTAGCTAATACAACGCCACTATTTAAAAAGGTATGTAGAGAGAAAACAGGGAATTATAGACCAGTCAGTCTTAAGTCGGTAGTGGGGAAAAACCTAGAGTCCATTATCAAAGATTTTATAGCACCTGGACTAATTCACCAACCGTTGAGGGGCTAGCACTGGCGCCACGTAGAACATGATCGATTCCAATGGAAAATGGTGACGGATTTGTCGTGGTTGGGATTGGCACTCGAGAGACTGACAAGCAACAGCTGCATGTTGGCACTCCACTCCTCGCACACACTCATCTTGGCCAACAAGATGGCACTGGTTGTGCTGGAGCACGCCTTTTGCATTGATGGGTTGGCTGGGGCCAGAGGATACCTACGGGGGGCGCCTGGGGGGACACCAATACGACCTGTGGTGCTAAGTTCGCAGTGGGCATGCATGCCTGGCTTGCAGGCCGCGTCAATACTGCTTCATGCCCATCCACCCCGACCTCACAGCACCCCGCCTGGTCACCCCCCCCGCTACTCCCCCCGTCCCTCGAAGAAGCCCCATGGCCAGCAGCACAAGTGTCAGCACACAATGGTGATTTTGGACACTTTTCGTACCCCCTCTCCCTCTCATCAGCCACGGCACCTGTTTCATGATTTGTGAAAGCGCAAGTGAACCGCGCCGTCGGGAATTCCCCCCCGGTAGAGGCGGAGAATCACAGAGGCCCCGGGAAATACCGGGTGAGGCCCGCTAATGATACGCAAACTGCGACTACTGTATTGCGGAGTGGAACCCATTGACACCACTTTCAGGGCACAGGAGAATTGCAATTTTACGTGAGCCTGGCGTCCAGCATGATTTCAACGCCAAAACGGATTTTCTGTCCAATCGCGTTTCACGATTCCAGCGTTAGCCGACAGAGAATCCCGCCCATGTTCTTTCAGAATAGAGCTTTGCATGGGCCAGGGATAACTAGAAAATCAAATGAATAGTAAAAATGGTCAGTCCACTATTATCTGCAGATTTATGCTGACTGGCTGTATTTTTACTATTCTTGAAAAGTCAAGTATGATTCAGCCCACATATAATAACCAGGCAACTTATCGATCGTGACTTTTAAAAAAATAGATGGAGTCCCAGTGGACTTCTGTGGAGCAAACAAGAATTGATTGTTGCATAAATAGATCAGAATCTAGTTGCCATATTGTTTTCACATGAAATGAATGCTAAATAATTGGGAAACACAGTAATTTCTCGAGAGAATATCAATGAGCTTGCTTATTTAAATCACAGTCAGTCAATTAGAAAAAAAGTCGAAGAAAGTGCAAAGTGAGAAAGATTTCAATTTTTAAAAGCCATTTTGTTATTGAAAAAAACAGGAAAAATAAGTGAATATTGGTGGTGAGAAAGTTACTTGAGAGCATTTTATTACAGAATAGGGTTATGAGTCATAAACCTACTCAATTTCTCAGGACAATAGTCTCCCGCCAGTAATGCTGGAGGAAATGTGTTCATTCTGTAGTTGTACTCAATTGGAATGATCCTGCATGACCAAGATATTTATACAAGGGGCGTGATTTTCCCAAAGAACGACTAAGTGCCATTTTGGGTGTATTTGGCGGGTTGTTTCATGCTGGTTTTTTGGGTGAGGCCCAGACCTGGATTCACCCACACTGGGTCATTTTTTGGGCCTTGCGGAGTTTCTTCACTGCCCACCCCACACTTAGAAATTTTTTCAGCAGTGGGGAGCTGAACTCGCCAGCGAGTGCCCTGATGTTTCAGTGAGCTTGAGGGTCCCCCCCACACCCCTCACCCACGGACAATGCCACCACCCACAGACATGGGTATTGCCCCCCAAAGTGAGCACACCCTGCTATGGGTTTGCTAAAGGCCCCCAACCTTCCAACCTTTATGAAGCCCCCTCATACCCCCTCTTCATCTCCACACTTTTAATAACCTGCCTTTCATGGCCATATCCCCCCTCCGACCTTGAACCTGGGCAGTTCTAATCTGGCACCCTGGCACTGCCAGGCTGGCCTGCCCTGTCCCCAATCACCTGGGGGCTTTAATGATCTGTGGGATCCCTGGCATGGCCACCATGCCTGCTTCACACTCGTGGACATCAGCACCAATCGACACCTGGTTGAGGCTTCCGGTGCTTTCCGGGCCCTGGGAGAATGTGACCTCAAATAGGCCACACTTTTAAAATGACCCTAATGGGGGTGTGATCCAGATTGCGCCAGGCGCTGTGGATTGGGTGACTTGCACGAGGTTTTATACCGAAATACTAACACACCGGAATTCTGCTTACATGGGACATGGCATGATGCAATTTCACCTTATCACATAAGAACATAAGAACATAAGAACTAGGAGCAGGAGTAGGCCATCTGGCCCCTCGAGCCTGCTCCGCCATTCAATTAGATCATGGCTGATCTTTTGTGGACTCAGCTCCACTTTCCGGCCCGAACACCATAACCCTTAATCCCTTTATTCTTCAAAAAACTATCTATCTTTACCTTAAAAACATGAAATGAAGGAGCCTCAACTGCTTCACTGGGCAAGGAATTCCATAGATTCACAACCCTTTGGGTGAAGAAGTTCCTCCTAAACTCAGTCCTAATGACATGCCAGAAATATAAATGAGTACTTTATGTGCAACAAGTTACTTTGCCCACAGAACAGTCACTGTACACGGATGCTCCCAGCAACCGTGCTGCTCATGGCAAGATTTTCCCTTCTGGGTCGGGTGCACTGAGAGACTGGAATTCCTGGCTCTGTGAATCTGATGTTTGAAAATAGTGGCTGTACTTCTGATTTTCATTTTGGGGGGATGTGAAGTTTCCGGAGTGATTGTGGAGGCTGGAAGACGAGCTCGGCTGCCGGCAGCGCACCCATGCCTGCAGGTTTCCCAGCGGTATGGGGTGACCACGATGGGAAATCCCATTGGCAGTTGGCGGGAATGGAGAATCCCACTGCTCACGAGAATGTGTTGCCCAGGAGAACGCGGCTGTCAGACCGGAGAAACCTGCCCACAATGTTTGGCATCAACTGCTTTCTGTAGTAGCGAAGTCGATAGGCTATCACTCTATGGATGAAGAAATTTCTCCTCATCTCAGTCCTAAAAGGTTTACCCCATATACTTAGACTATGACCCGTGGTTCTGGGCTCCCTTACTATCGGGAACATCCTTCCTGCATCTCCCTGTCTAGTACTGTTAAAACTTTATAGATTTCTACGAGACTCCCCTTCATTCTTCTATTGAAGATAATCCTTGCTGAATCAATCACTCCTCATTCGCCAGTCCTGTCATCTCAGAAATTAGTCTGGTGAAACTTTGCTGCACTCCCTCGAGAGCAAGAACATCCTTGCTAGATAAGGAGATGAAAATTGCACACAATGCTCCAGGTATGGCCTCACCAAGGCCCTGTATAATTGCAACAAGACATCCCTGCTCCTGTACTCAGATCCTCTCGTATGAAGGCCAGCATACCTTTTGCCTTCTTTACTGCCTGCTCCCCCTGCATGTTTACCTTCAGCGACTGGTGTACGAGGACACCCAGGTCTCATTACACATTCCCCTCTCTTAATTTATAGCCATTCAGATAATAATCTGTCTTCTTGCTTTTGCTACTGAAGTGGATAACCTCTCATTTTTCTGCATTATGCTGCATTTGCCATTCATTTGCCCACTCACTCAGCCTGTCCAAATCACACTGAAGTATCTCTACATCCTCCTCACAGCTCACCCTCCCACCCAGCTTTGCAAATTTGCAGCTATCACATCTAGTTCCCTTTTCTAAATTATTAATAAATATTGTTAGTAGATGGGTTCCTAGCACTGATCCCTGCGGTACCCCAATAGCCACTGCCTGCCATTTGGAAATGCCATTATTCCTACTCTTTGTTTCCTGTCTTCCAACCAATTTTCTATCCATCTTGATACACAAAGCCCAATGCCATGTGCTTTACTTTAACATGCTAATCTCTTTTGTAGGACTTTGTCGAAAGCCTTCTGAAAGTCTAAATATACCACATCCACTGGTTCCCATTCATCAAATCTGTCAGTTACATCCTCTAAGAATTTCAGTAGTTTTGTCAACCACGATTTCCTTTTTCTAAATCCAAGTTGACTGTGTCCAATCCTGCCACTGTTTTCCAAGTACGCTGCTATAAAATTTTTGATAATGGACTCTAGATTTTTCCCCACTACCGATTTGAGACTGAGTGGTCTATAATTCCCTGTTTCCGCTATACATACGTGTGTGCATGGGTTTCCTCCGGGTGCTCCGGTTTCCTCCCACAGTCCAAAGATGTGCAGGGTTAGGTGGATTGGCCATGCTAAATTGACCTTAGTTAGATGGAGTTACTGGGTTATGGGGATAGGCTGGAGGTGTGGGCCTAAGTGGGGTGCTCTCTCCAAGAGCTGGTCTAGACTCGATGGGCCGAATATCCTCCTTCTGCACTGTAAATTCTATGGTAATTCTATGATCTCTCCATGACCATTTATAGCCCTGTGCTAAATTAGTGCCAACTCATGCCAATCCAAGCCCCCAACTCTGGATGCCAAGCCAGCCTCTGATGCCAAGCCATGCTGCCCTAGCCAGTCCCTATAGCTCACATGCACCTATGCCCCCTACATCTCCATGGCACTTTATAGGTTCTATGCTCAATTGGTGCAAACTCATGCCAAACCGTGCCTACCCCTCATCCACCACCTTTTCCCTTGCCGCCTCTGTGTCCACTCACCTAGAATCCGCCATGGGACAATCTCAGGAGTTATGCTGAAATAAAATAAAGGAATGTGTCTACTGGAATGTCACTATCTTAAACACCAAAAATCACTCCATTATAAATATTCCATCAAATAATCTCATATCTAAACAAAATCTTCTGTGGCATAAACATTTGGAGCTGTCAAATAAAATGCTCACTAAACAGGCACTCCACTGTGATAATGTTAATTTACAAAACCACCACCATCATCGCAGCACAAATCTAGTAATGATTACCCTTAAGCTTATGTCAACAGACATAATGAAATATCAAGATCTGATTTTTTTAAATTCCAGGTTATTTTTTAAAATTTGAAACCCAGCTGAATTAGATTCATTGACAACTTTGCCAGTTCCGCTAATTTTTTACAGTTTCAATTAATTTTGACAGCTTTGAAAGTTCTTTGATAGTTTGGCAGCTCGACATTTCTTTCTGAGCTTGGAAGTTCTTTGACATCTTTGACAATTGCAATGGGTTTATGCAGCTTTTACACACAATCATGTTTACTTTTAACAATCTCAAAGGATGCCTTACCTCCCCAAAGGGGTACCATACCTGTTGCAAGGGTGTCTTGAGATCATATCCAAAGTGGTACCTTACCTCTCCAAAGGGGTACCCTGACTATGCAAACGAATCCACCAAGTTTGTATCCGCTCTTATGGTCTAACCTACGTACACCAGGTTTCACATACCTGGTCTACCAAAATCCCACTTCACTGGAGGCTGCTAATGAGTTAAGTGGCCAGCTGCCTCCATAAAGCACACATGTGTGAACCCTGACCCCGGCACTGTCCAGCCCTCCACAAAAGGTAGGAAATTCTATGTTCCAGGACACGTATTAGGATTTTTGGCCATTTTTGCTATTTGCGCCACAGTGGAGAGCCTCTCCTTCGTGGTGACAATCCAGGCCCAACATTCCCTCCAAAAATAATGGTCACCCTCTGTTACCAGGAAGCTCTTACTATACTTCCATTTACAGGCAATTTCCATAGAAAAACTAACCAAGTCTCTTCCTACTTATTTTTATTTTCCTACATTGTATAACATCAGGCAGATCAGGTCTGCAGACATGACTGACAGGATGCTTTACATATACACATGGGGCGAGAAAGATCCAGCTATTCCACGAGGTAAGTCATAACTGTAGAGATTGGCCCATTATCACCTCCACTACCTACAAAACCCAGGACATCTGGTACATCCTTATTCCTCTCCAAGTTAAACCAGTACCACCATGACTTCGACAAATATCGCCATTCCTGTATCATCACTCTTTCAGACTTTGCTCCATGACAACTCTATCACAGTACCATCACCACATGGCCAGCAGCGATTCCAGAAGAAGAACGACTACACCTTCCCGAGTAACTAGGGTAGTGGTTCCCAACCGCTGTGCCGTGGCCTGCTGTGGGTTTCAAACAGTGCGTGCCACAAGAGCTAGAGAAAGATGGAGGAGGTGTGTGGCATTGAGGAGAGTTCTGACTGTAGTGTGAGGCCTGCGTAAATGCCTTCTTCAGTGATTGCTTGGCAGCCACAGTATTTTCGAGGGCTGGAAGAGCTGCCTGATGCTGCTGAAGCTCTCACTTTCTAGAAACCTCTCATTCGTTTCTTGGCACATTCTTTGGGGGACGTGCCTGGCAGGTGAGAAAGCTTTCCCTCATTTTTGTAAAAGTGCATTCCCATTTTCCTCATCACCCACAGTAGCAAATCTCCTTCCAAATTAGCACTCAACCATTTTCAAACATACCGCAGTTTGGTTTCAATTTCATTTTTCACTTTTAAGTAATGTGACGCAGGCAATGGCATGAATCCTCGGCAGAGTTACTAACAGGCCTGCCTGTTTTGAGTGTGCAGACAGTCTGGGTTCAGCCTGTCTTGTCTGGGTTGCCACCAGCAGACATGTCTACTCAGTAAATAACAGCGACAGGCATATTTCCTTCAACCCTGCCACCTTACTTCAGCAGGAAAACACAAGGCTGACAATGTGATGGAGTAATCGCATGTTTATCCTCCGTTCCTCTCCCCACTGCAGAACACATATTTTTAAAAAGTTCCTTCACATCGTTCCTCATGACTGTAACACATCTCATGGTATCAGTATAACTTTAGGGGCCTCACGGTAGCATGGTGGTTAGCATCAATGCTTCACAGCTCCAGGGTCCCAGGTTCGATTCCCGGCTGGGTCACTGTCTGTGTGGAGTCTGCACGTCCTCCCCGTGTGTGCGTGGGTTTCCTCCGGGTGCTCCGGTTTCCTCCCACAGTCCAAAGATGTGCGGGTTAGGTAGATTGGCCATGCTAAATTGCCCGTAGTGTAAGGTTAATGGGGGGATTGTTGGGTTACGGGTATACGGGTTACGTGGGTTTAAGTGGGGTGATCATTGCTCGGCACAACATCGAGGGCCGAAGGGCCTGTTCTGTGCTGTACTGTTCTATTCTATTCTATTTACTTGACTTAGTCATGTTGACAATCTGCGGCTCCGCAGTTACAGTGCAACAGTTGTGGTTAATGCTCAGGTACGTCCATTCAGAAATACTTTACCCTGCTGAGAATGTCTGGCAGGTCATAGGCATGGTTAAGGATAACTAAACCGTTTCCCACACAGAAGTTGGCTAAGAAATATGATAAGATGAATAGCATCTCACTGCAAAATGTGTAAACATCAACATCCCGGGAATCTGGCAAATTAGAAGTAAAATGATTAGTTTTCAAGTGTGCCGAGATACTGAAAAGGTTGGGGATTACTAATTAGGGACCGCAATAAATGTTGGCCTTGTCAGCAACATCAACATCCCAGGCACTTCCCTGCAAAGACTATGGTCAACTGTATGCACTCTGGCTGATTTCCCTCCCACTCACTCTCTACCTTAGAAGTTCTAATTGTAGCACCCCAGCAAATAACACAGGTACAAAAAGGGTTTGGCCCTTTTTTTATTCGTTCATAGGACGACAAATTGCCCTTGACTCGCAAGGTCATTTCAGAGACATTTAAGAGACAATCACATTGCTGTGGATCTGGAGTCACATGTAGGCCAGACCAGGTAAGGACAGCAGATTTCCTTCCATAAAGGACATTAGTGAACCAGATGGGTTTTTACGACAGTTGACAATGGTTTCATGGCCATCATTAGACTTTTAAATCCAGATTTCCATTGAATTCAAATTTCAGTTCATTATTGCTTCAGATTAAAGTTGAAAGACAGAAAACGTTTTGAGGTTGATTTGAACCCAGCCCGCCTGGCACAAACTCACTAACTGACAGTTAAAATTGACTGGGTGAATTTACTGAGGTCCTGCCAGGTTTAGGCACCTGCTGCTATCTATTGGAAGCAGGGGCCAAAAGGCAGATTGAGATTTGTGCGGGGCCACACCTGAGGCAAAGCTCCAGCAGAGAACTGAAATTAAGCAGAAAACTCCTGTGTGGGGCCCAGAGTGGCAAGAGTTCTCTTCTGGATCCCGTGAGAAAGATTTGGACCTCTCCCTGCTGAGAATGGCTGCTTGGATTGGAAGGTAGACAGCAACAAGTAAGTTACCTAACCACCTATTTCTGACAGGCTTGCAGGTTTAAAATAAGCCTCACTGTCTCCTCTGGTGTAGGTGGTGTTGCAGGTAAGTGACGGACGTTGGGAACAGTTCCCATGGTCAGTTGCCAACATCGTGCCAGTGTTGGTGAGGATAGGAATAGGATTGGGTCAGGTTAAACTGCAATGAAAGAGTTTGGCAGCTTGAGATGAACAATGATGACCACTTAGATGCGATATCAGAGATCAGTTAGCGTGAATGGGAAGCCACTAAAGGAGACACTGCTTTCTGGAAACAAGGAGATCATTAGAGGTAAACTAGAGTGAAGTGCTGGACTGCAAAATCAATATATCATCTTCTAGTGTCTATCCTGACAGTGTATGAGTCATTTTTCAATATCGTTGTAACCTAGCTGAGTGGATCTCATATCCATTGTAAATCCGTCTGATTTTTAACCCATTAGTTTCTGCAATTGGTTGTTACCCAATTGGTAAAGTCAAAAGCTACCCCCTCTTTGTGGCCCCCAGCCATGAACTGAACAACCCCTATGTATAACACTTGTAGGGCAAACCATGTCAGGATTATTGAAAACCTATTCCTGCCTTCAGTACACTGAAACCCTAATATACAGGGGTCCTTTACTAAATATATAACAAACCCTCAATGATAATAATTATTGAGTTAAAGAAATTGCACCACAGTAGGAGGCCATTTGTCCCACTGTCCTGGTTCTAGTTGTTTAACGGAATCTATCCATTCCAGCTCTGTTCATTTCTCTGATCGCATGGTCTTTTATATTATTCATTTTCATTGACTTTCCAATTTCCTTTGAAATGATCTTGTGGTTGCTGCCTCAGTATTCACTTGCTTCAAATTTAAAATTTTCATCTTTGGTGTTTAAATCATAGAATCGTAGAATTTACAGTGTAGAAGGAGGCCATTCGGCCCATCAAGTCTGCACGGCCCTTGGAAAGGCCACCCAACTTAAGCCCACACCTCCACCTTATTCCCGTAACACCACCTAACCTTTTGGACACTAGGGGGCAATTTAGCATGGCCAATCTATCTAACCTGCACATCCTTGGACTGTAGAAGGAAACCGGAGCATCCGGAGGAAACTCACGCAGACACGGGAGAAAGTGCAAACTCCACACAGACAGTCACCTGAGGCTGGAATTGAACCCAGGATCCTGGAGCGTTGAGGCAGCAGTGCTAACCACTGTGCCACCTTGCCGCCCTCCATGCCTTTCTCCTCCCTACCTTTGCAATGTCCTAAAGCCCCAAAACCTTTCAAGAAATCTGCAGTTCCTCGAATTCCAGCATCCCTATTTCCTTTGCCCACTGCTGGCAGCTGAGCCTTTAGCTGTCCAGGTCACAATGGATTTCCATGTTTCTCTAACTCCCTCACCGCCTTAAAAGGAGTCCTTAAAATCTTCCGACCACACCAAGCTACTGATCGCTTATCCTGACATCTCCTCTCCATGGCATGAGGTATGAAAATGTTCCTGTCACACCTGAGAATGTTTTACTATGTTAAAGATGCTATATAAATGCAAGTTGTTATTGTGGCGAAGCATTGTGTGTTCTAATAATCTCTTGTGCAAAATAATTTCCTCTAACTTTATCATGCTCCCTTTATTGATAATCCTGGGTTTATTTTATCACAAACGCAGTTCCAACTAGTTAGTTTGCAACTTTAGGTAAGGACAGGAAAAAATATCTTAATTTCTTCACACAATCCTGCAGGAAAATATTTATTTTAATACCTGATGGTTTACGTTAATTTTAGGTGGAGAAAACTCTTTGGCGCCCATTCCCTGAGGATTCAAAACTACCCAAATTCCACGCTTCCTTTTGTCAGGGTTGAGAAAACATTTTCAAAAGAAACCAAAGTGCACATTTGAGTTATGATTGCTATAAACTTTATTTTATCCGGGGTAACCATCCTCTGTCTTAAACATTCTGACCTCTGCACCCATGAGCCTTCTGGGAAAACGTGGTTTCAATTAATTGTTTGCAGGACTGATCGTGTGCCAGAGTCATGATAATGTGCACAGATGGGACATTCCAATACTGCAAATTCCTCAGGAAAGCCAATGCGTTGTCAATTAATCCTTTAAGAAGTGGAGAAGTTTCATCTGGACCATAAATAGTTGGGCCGAATGGCCTGTTTCTCACTGTAACTTCTGTGTAATTCTGTGTAAAATGTTTTTTTTTTGGTTCTGCCACATGGACATGGGTTCCCATATTTCTTCGCAGCCCCCTCTCCTCCCTGTTCTAGAGAGGCTAGAGTGAGCTTCCATTGGTAATTGAATCATAGAATCCTTACAGTACAGAAGGAGGCCGTTTGGCCCATCGATTCTATACTGACCCTCTGAAAGAGCACCCTACCTAGGCCCACTCCCCTAAACACCCCCTATTCTTGTAATCCCATATCCCCATCTAACCTTTTGGACACTAAGGGACAATTTAGCACGGCCAATCCACCCAACCTGCACATCTTTGCACTGTGGGAGGAAACCGGAGTCCCCGGAGGAAACCCACGCAGTCACGGGGAGAACGTGTAAACACGGCGCAGACAGTCACCCAAGACCGGAATTGAACCCGGGTCCCTGGCGCTGTGAGGCAGCATTGCTAATATTGTTGTTTAGAGAAAGGAAAATAGAGGGAGAGGGGGATAGGCTGGTCAGACAGCACTCACTGGTACCACAAACGAGAAAATATGGACCAAAACGTTCCCACCTTCATTTGCCACAGGATGATTCTGTGTGGTGTTTGTACTATCAGTGAGCTATCAATGGGTTACACTATGTGCTTGATCATGGCCTGTAGCCAATAAGGCAACCACCTTGACAATGGCTGTAGATACTGTGACCACCCACCACTTTTAAGGTCAGACCACACTCCACTAGCGCTCACAGTAGCATCAGCCATGTCAGATGTGTACCGATGCCTCAATTGCAGATGTATTGCTTGCTAAAGCAGAATTTGCTATAGTCGCAAAACGTTTTGAGATTGACTTAAACTCCCGGGTGAGAATGTGGCAAAGCGAGCGAGAGACAGGCTTGGATGTTTTTACCGACTAAACCTCATTAAAAAAGTTACTTCGCAATGATTTAATCAAAATATTTGGAATTCATCAGGAAGGGGATGCCTGGCTCTTAAAATCGGGAGGCAGGAGGCCTCCACCTGGGATCCAAACCCTGCGAAGGGAAATGGTCTGGGAGGGGAACTGGTCAAGGGTCAGGGTAGATGAAACCTGTGGCAGGGTAAGTCCAAGGGCTTCCTTACGACATTCAGAAAAGTCTGCCTACTCCTCCTGGTCCACAATGAAACCGGAGAAAAAAGTGATTGAGATCTCAGTTTACCAAGCCAGGAAAGTTAACTCGTCCCCTTCGTACTGTTAAAAGTTAAAGGGGGAAGAGGGAAATGTCTTGGTTACACAGACAGAAATGTGGCAGCCAGAATGTGTTAACCATCGATTGACAGTAAAGGAATTAAGCCAGAGTGAGTGAGAGTGAATTTCGGACCTAGCCCACCGAAGTAATCTGTTTTTGGTAACTGCAACTATTAATTGACAGTCTACTACTTCAGCGATCACTCGCTAACGAGTATGATTGCCCACCGAAGAAACCCATGTTACTAGGCATGGGTTCTGTGCGTTCTTGCATGCTGATGAACCCGATCCGCGAGCTTTATCTTTGATCAGTCAGCAGCACTCAACCAAGTCTACAGGGAGTGTGAGCCTACAGTGCAGAATTGCCCATAATGTGACACTAATTGGCCATTCTCAGTCAGAGGGGTCACAAGTTGGGTTGGTGTAGGAAATTGAAATGCTCTGCTGGTCTAGCAGGAGGTGTTGGAGGTTAAGGTTAAGGTTAGGACTGTGGGGGCACTGGGATAATGTCACCACTAAATTGCTTTACCCTGCATCTAACCTGACCTGGGAGCGAAAGATTCTGACACTGGATAGAAAGGCATGGAAAATGTTGGAGTGATTAAAGTGGTAAGGGTTAAGCAGCAATTGGCGGAATCATCCATTCTAAAATAACGGTGCTGTAATGATGTTTTGTGAAAATTATTTTCCTCAAGATTGGGGCCAACAGCAGGGTGTCAAATTGAAATATGTACAATACAGTTTAGTTAGCTGTCGCTTGCTCTGCTCTTTTGACCTAACCCACATATTATCCTTCAGTTCTATGAAATTATGACGTGAATGAAGATTGAGTGGCGAATGCACTTCTGTAGATAAGGATACAAACTAACTTAGTATTGGCTGGAATGCACTGTTCTGGAGATGAAGTGCAATGCCAGGCAGGAAAGCTGGTGTCATTCTGAATGGGAGGCTGGGTAGGTTTTCATGCCACGCCCATTTTCCAGCTTTATTTGTGCAGTAACCCAAGCCAGGAATCAAACCTGGGACCCTGGAGTTGTGAAGCAATAGAGCTAACCACCGTGCTACCGTGCCGCCATAAGTGCACATTTGTGCCTTTTTGGATCATACCCATAACCTTCCCCATTACTGGATTGATTCCTGTACACCTTTGTACGTGAGAAGAAGTTACCGGCACATTTTCAACATGAGAGAGAAATAGAGGGCGAAATTCTCCGCACCCGCGGAAAGTCGGCAAACCGTCGTAAAAATCGGGACCGTTTTACGACGGTCGCGAAGGCTTCATTTCCCGACCGATTCACTTCCTGGAAATGGGCTAGTAGCGCGGCCGCGTCAATTACGTGCGTGATGACGACGGAACGCGACGACGACACGAACCCGCCCATGTGACGGGCCCGCCCATGTGACCACAGAATCTGTCGGGCAGGATGTCGGAGCCTAGGCGAGCTGCTCCTCGCTTTATTGATGCAGACGTCGAGGCGCTGCTCGATGCCGTGGAGCAGAGGAGGGGCATCATCCGCCCGCGGAGAGGGCATCGCCAACCTGCCAGCACGGTACGCCAGGCCTGGCGTGACGTGGCTGCTGCCGTCAGTGCTGTGGGGCAGACCCCTCGCTCAGCAGAGCAGTGCCGAAAGAAGCTACACGACCTCACCAGGTCTGCCAGGGTAAGTGCCATGAGGGTGCCCCCTAGTCACAACCATCCCTCCCCCTTAACTGCCCGGGGGGGGGGGGGGGGGGGGGGGGAGAGGGATTGGGGCAGAGTTATTTGAGGGTGGTTCACAAAGTTGTCACAGACCCAGCGCTCTGGCCCCGAGGAGAGATGCAATCATCTGATGACAACTTGCCCCCCCCAAACTGTGCCAGTATCAGAACGGACTGCTGATACCTACCGTTTTGTAATGATCTACCTATGTTCCCTCCCCCAACAGGCCAAGGCCGGTCATAACCACCGTGAGCGGCACAAGACTGGAGGGGGTTCGCCCAACATGCACCCCCTCAGCACCTTTGAACAGAGGGCACTGGACCTTGTTGGGGGGTCTGCCACCCGCGATATCGCGCAATGCGAGGTTGGCGGAACTGCAGCAAGTGAGACAACCCTCCCAGACAAACATCCCCCCCCCCCCCATCCTCTGTCCCTTCACACACCCTGCCCACTGGGACACCTCCCCATCCTCTGTCCCTTCACACACCCTGCCCACTGGGACCGTCCAGCGGCCTGCCGAGCAAATCGAAATAACCCGTCTCATTCTCTTCCCTAGGACGTGATGCCGAACGACCAGGGCCGTCTGGCTGCAGACGGAGACAGGAATCTGCCGCCACCTCACCCGGGGCCTCACAACAGAGGGTGCCCGATCAGCGGGCAGCCCTATCCGCCCCAACCCAATCTGCGGACCAGGACGCACAGAGGGTTCGAAGTCCACCACCACCACCAGAAATGGCCAGGGACAACCCTCCTGTCGCTGAGCAGCCCCACACCATGGACGAGGACCTAACCATTGAGAGCGTCGGGCTTGCGGCACTGCTTTCTCCCACCACATCCATCATCCCAGAGATACACACCCCGGCGGGCCTATTTAGTGATGAGTCTCCTGGGGCACAGTCTGGTTGGCACATCACAGATGAGCAGGTACAGCAGGTGGAGGTCGGAGCAACAGAGGGCCCGGACTCGCGGAGGCCAGACCAGGCCCAGGATGCAGCTGGCTCCCAGACATTTTCGGAGTTCCTGGAGTTTATCAACCCACCCGCACAGCCGATGCCTCAGGAAACCCAGGGAAACAATGACGGGATGAGGGCTTCCTTCCAGACTCTGCAGACGCTGTTAGAGGAGTCGAACCGCGTCCAAGAGCAGGGAGTGGTGCCGCTCATGGCAGAGACCCAGTCCGACACCGCACGGGTGGCATCCGCGGTGGAGGCAATGGGTCAGGTTATGCAAGACGTTGGGGTTAATGTGCACGCGTCATCCTCGGCCCTGGACAGGGTTGCCCTCTCACAGGCAGCAATGTGCCAGAGCCAAACCGACATTGCCGGCGCCCTGCGGGCCATGGCCGAGTCTCAGCAGGTCATTGGCCAGTCGCAGCACGCCATGGCACAGTCCCAGCAGTCGATAGCACAGTCCCAGCTGTCAGTCGCGGAGACCATCAACCGCCTGACACATGTGCTGGATGGCGTCGTGCACACACAGGTTGAGATCGCACAGTCCCTGGCGGGAATGTCTAACTCCCTGGACTCCGTCTCTGCAAACCTTCGGATCCTGGTGGATACCGTTGCAGGCCTCCAGGACTGGCAGCACCAGGTGTCGGTGGTGCGACGGGGAACCTCCCCGCTCGCACCTCTGTCCCAAAGTGAGGCCCGGGGGCCACCGGGCTCCCGAGGGAGGAGGAGGTTTCGGGGCCCGTCCCATTAACTCCATCACGGGACGTCCCGGAATTCTCGGCCTCCCCCCGTCCCATCCCTGGTGCATCGGGTGGGCAGCAGGCAGAGCAGGGTGGCACAATGTCACCCGAGACGCCCGCAGAGCAGCCTGGCCCATCAAGGCCGGGTCGCCCCAGGAAACGCATAGCCAAGGAGAAACGAGTCGAGGGGGGCGATTCGCAGCAATCCTCCTCCACTCCTGCTGTATCATCTGGGGATTCACTTAGACGTAGTGGTAGGGCCCGTAAGGCAACTAAGATAGACACTGAGTAAGTTGGCACGGGTGAAGGGCACAGTTTAGTTGTAGGGGCTAGGGCACCTGTAAATAATTGTTAATATTAAACGCACTGTTCCACCTTACTTGTAATACCGTGTGATTGTTCCACAGCCACAGGAATCGTGATGGTGACCGAGTGTCGCTGGGGGTGACGGGTGGTGAAACCTCGGTGCCGGGTGTGCAGTCCCTGCCCCTACCCCCCTCCCACAGCTAGCCCACGCGGGCACGTGATGGAGTGTCAGTGACGAACTCAGCGGCCACCAAGGTGGATGGTTCAGCTATTGCCATGGGTCAGACTCTCTCTAACGATTCTGAGCTCACAGCTCTTCGCAGAGCGGGCTGTCATCATTCCACATGGCACTGATCACACCCGCTGACACAGCCATCAATGTTGTGCCATTCGGTCTGTACCCAGTGATAAGCGTCATGTCGAAGTGGAGCAGTGTACACTGAGGGGGGAGGGGGGGTTGTGGTGGTGGCAGTTGTGTGGTGACCCTCTGCATGACTAGCGATGCAGGTGGTGGTTTGGTATTCATCGGGGACGTCACATGCGATGCGTGAACCGTGCTGCCACAATGGCGTCGCGTGCCCGCCGTCCTTGCCGGGTCCGTCGTGCCGCCTCCTGGACATCACCAGCACCTGGGCCGTGTCTGCGTGCTGCGCCCGCCACTCCACCAGCGTCCTCCTCCTCCTCCTCCTCCTCCTCCTCCTCCTCCTCCTCCTCCTCCTCCTCCTCCTCCTCTGTGCTGGCACCACTGCCACTAACTTCTCCCTCCGCCTCCTGCAACAGGTCATCTCCCCTCTGCATCGCGATGTTGTGCAGCGCACAGCAGACCACTACAATGCGAGCGACCCTGTCGGCCTGGTACTGCAGGGCCCCTCCGGAGCGGTCCAGGCACCTGAATCTCATCTTCAGGAGGCCAAGGCAGCGCTCCACCACACCCCTGGTTGCTGCATGGGCCTCGTTGTATCGTGTTTCCGCATTGGTCTGAGGCCTCCGTATAGGCGTCATCAGCCAAGACCTCAGCGGATAACCCCTGTCACCTAGCAACCAGCCCCTCAGCCGGGGGGGGACGTCCCTCAAACATCGCAGGGATGAACGACTGCGCTAGTATGTAGGAGTCATGCACACTCCCTGGGAACCTTGCACAGACGTTCATGAACCTCATGTGGGGGTCGCATACCACCTGGACATTAATGGAGTATGTCCCCCTCCTGTTTGTGAACATGTCCCTGTCCATAGCAGGCGGGCACATGGGGACGTGAACACAGTCGATTGACCCCTGAACCCTCGGTATCCCGGCCACACTGGCAAATCCACGGACTCGTGAGTCTTGACTTGCTCGGTCCTCGGGAAAGGTGATGTAGCGATCGGCGATGGCATAGAGGGCGTCGGTCACATCCCGGATGCACCTGTGCACCGATGACTGGGAGATCCCAGAGACGTCCCCGCTCGGAGACTGGAAGGAGCCGGTAGCATAGAAGTTCAGAGCGACCGTCACCTTGATGGCTACCGGGATCGCGTGTCCTCCCCCCGTTCCACGTGGGGCGAGGTGCGACAGGAGTTCGCAGATATGTATCACCGTCTGCCTACTCAGCCGGAGTCTTCTCCTGCAGGTGATGTCCGGCATTGTTAGGAAAGAGACCCGGACACGGTACACCCTCGGCTTTGGTCGTCGCCTCTGACGCCGTGGCTGCACCCTCACTCTCTCCTCTTCCTCTTCCTCCTCCTCCTCCTCCTCATCCTCCTTCCCCCCCCCCCCCATGCTGCTCGACGACTGGCAACTCCTCGGCCCTTCCCTCTGCTGCTGCAGCTGGCCCTGCAGCCACTGCGGGTTGTGGGTGTGGATGCTGCTGCATCTCCAAATCCAGTAGAGCGGCCCCAACCACTGCGCAGAACATAGCCGTTCTGTTCCCATGCATCGTGCTAACCTACAGAAGGGTGGTAGGAGGCAGAGAAACGGGACATGTTAGACGGACGTTAGTCGACACCTCGGCAGCCGCCAGCCATGGGATACCAGTGTGTCCCGGTGGCCTGGTCGCGCTGCTGACACGCGGTCAGCCTAACCCCTGGTCACTTTCTGCATCCAACGGCCAGTAAACTATGTCCTCCTCACGGGTGCGTCAGTGGCCTGTGGCCGGAAGCCACAGGGGAACCAGCGGCCGTGTCCTCGTCACCTGCACACCATGGCATGGTGGCAGACATTTTGTTACGGGGTTGGACGGCTCAATCTCTACCTAACC
Source organism: Scyliorhinus canicula (assembly GCF_902713615.1). Taxonomy (NCBI): domain Eukaryota; kingdom Metazoa; phylum Chordata; class Chondrichthyes; order Carcharhiniformes; family Scyliorhinidae; genus Scyliorhinus; species Scyliorhinus canicula. The sequence goes on from NC_052159.1 coordinate 31,004,274, forward strand.
CCCCCCTCCGTCGCCCCCCACTGCCCCCTCCGTCTCCCCCACTGCCTCCCCTGTCTCCCCCACTGCCTCCCCCGTCTCCCCCACTGCCTCCCCCGTCTCCCCCACTGCCCCCTCCGTCTCCCCCACTGCCTCCCCCGTCTCCCCCACTGCCCCCTCCGTCTCCCCCACTGCCTCCCCGTCTCCCCCACTGCCCCCTCCGTCTCCCCCACTGCCTCCCCCGTCTCCCCCACTGCCTCCCCCGTCTCCCCCACTGCCTCCCCCGTCTCCCCCACTGCCCCCTCCGTCTCCCCCACTGCCTCCCCCGTCTCCCCCACTGCCCCCTCCGTCTCCCCCACTGCCTCCCCCGTCTCCCCCACTGCCCCCTCCGTCTCCCCCACTGCCTCCCCCCGTCTCCCCCCCACTGCCCCCGTTCTGGACCCCCTCCCGTTCCCAGGGATGCCTTCCCCGTTGTGGCCAGACTCGAGCGGTGCGCTGAACGGTGCGCTGAGCGGTGCGCAGAGTGGTGCCCTGACCTCCTCCAAGCAGTCGTCAGCCAGGCCGACTGGTTGACGAATTTAAAAAGCAGGTGTGTTTCACGACGTCCAAACAGGGCGCCATGACGTCGGGACTTCGGCCCATCCGGGCCGGTGAATAGCGGGGGGGCTCTCAGTGGCGATTCTGGTTGTGTCAGGGGCGGGAAGGAGGCGTTTGTCGGGAAACGCGACTCCGACAATTTGCGGGGTTCGGAGAATAGCGGGAGGGCGTCGGAACAGCGTCGCCGTAAAAATTTCCGACGCCCACTATTCTCCGACCCGTCGTGAGTCCGGAGAATCTCGCCCAGAATATTTACAAAATTTCATTAGATTTTTGTTTGACTTCCTGATCTTGTTTGACTTGTAAGGGCGGACTGGATAAAGCGTCTGCATTTGTGTACTGCTCTGATATATACGATACTGGATGTCATAATCGTGTGTCGACAAGATCAAAGATCAGGGATGGGGTGCTGCATTGCCCTGCGCCGAAATCATGTTCGGCGATCGGGCGGAGAATGGGGTCCGATGCCAAAATCGGGGCTGCACTGGCACCGGTTTGACGCCGGTCCGCCATGCTCCACCCCCCCCCCCCCTGAAATGACGTCAGAGCATGGGCTGAGTTCGCAACGGCGTAGGAAGTGTTTGTGAACCAGGCATGCCAGCTGCGGACTGTGTCTAGCGCTGCCACACTTGGCCGGGATCCATTCCGTTGGCTTGGGGGGAGGGGCTTCTGCGAGGGCTGGGGGGGGGGGGGGGAACTGGTGGGGGGTGGCCAGGGGGTGGGCTGTGGGGTCGCAGATGGTGGGTTGGGTTCGCGCAAGGCCGGCACCATGTTGTATGGCGCGACTGCTGCAGGTCGCCAGCCGTGGGCATGCACGGCCTGGGAGCCGGCCATTCTCCGTCCATTTACGGCGCGGGAGGCGGTGGGTTTAGTTGCCGCCAGTGTTAGCCCCTCACTGGTACCAGAATCGAAGAGGATTGCCCGCCAATCTTTCAATCGTAAAAGACCATGAGTTGGGTTCTCCGCCAGCGGAATGATCCGTTTTGCCAGCAGCCCAGGGATGTCCCGACGGCGTGGGGCTGTCCCACAATGGGGAACCCTATTGACCAGCTGGCGTAAAGGAGCACCCCGCCAGCGTGCTGAAACAGAAATGTGGCGTGGCCCCTTACATGCTCCGTTGGCGCCGACACTTAGCCGCTGAAACGGAAAATCCAGCCCCATCTTTGAAATTATCTAGCTGCGAAATAAGGAATACCGTTAAATTGATTGATTGATTTGATTTATTGTCACAGGTACCGAAGTACAGTGAAAAGTATTTTTCTGCGGCCAAGGGAACATACACAGTACGTACATAGTAGACAAAAGAGTAATCAACAGAGAACATTGACAAGTGGCCAAAGATTGTAATTAAGGGTCGATGGTCAGTCTAAAATGTAAAACCTCCTTCTGCACTGCAGGGATTCTATGATTCTATGACAACCATAAAGGTAATGGTGGAACCTTCTTACACCAAAAATGATGCTCAATGCATCTTTTTCTGGTTGAGCATAGTTCTGCTCAGTGTTAGTTAATGTTCAGAGGCAAATGCTATTGGATGTTCCTCCCTTGAGGGTATTGTGTGCAAGACAACTGCGCCAATCTCATAGGGTGATGCGTCGCAAGCAAACTGTAACCACTGCTTTGGTTTGTAACGGACCAATAACTCTGAATTCTTTAAAACTTTTTTGACATTGTAATAAGCAGTTTCACATTCTGATGTGACCATCAATTCACAAGACACGTGATTGGAAGTGAACAGTGGTTTTAATAATCTTACAACAGAGCCTACCTGCGACGAGATGAACTGGCAGCAGGCTCACGACTGCAGAGCTTTATACTTCCGGTTAATGGGAGGAGCCATGGGCAGAGCCAAGGGTGGAGCCAAGGGTGGAGCCCAGTACAAACTCCTCATCTCCCCCTATGGGCAGAGCCGCGCAACGGCTCGTATACAGAGCCCACAAGGACACAATACATATAATAGAACACAGTGTGAATTACTAGGTTTATAATTCATCACACATTCTTTGGTCTAGTGTCAAGCTTGTTTAACGCAAAGCAAAGTCAGTAATGGCTTCAGCCTCGATGATAAGGTAGGACCAAATTTGTCATAATTGTGCAGTCTTAAAATGACCTCAACTGCGTCATATTTTGTGGGCGTGGAGCTTCAAGGATCTTAGCCATCCACTTTGACTCTTTATGTAAACCATCTCTGTCAATGATATGACCTAGATAGAGGCCACACTTTAAGTTCATAAAAACACAGCACCGGGTTTATTAAGAGATCTAATCTACATGGTAAGATGGTTAGGGGTAAGAGGACGGCACGGTAGCACAGTGATTAGCACTGTTGATTCACAGCTCCAGGGTCCTAGGTTCGATTCCCGGCTTGGGTCACTGTCTGTGCGGAGTCTGCACGTTCTCCCCCGTGTCCGTGTGGGTTTCCTCTGGGCGCTCCGGTTCCCTCCAACAGTCCAAAGATGCACAGGTTAGATGGACTGGTCACGCCAAATTGCCTTTAGTCTCCAAAAAAAAGGTTAGGTGGGGTTACTGGGTTACGGGGATAGGGTGGAGGTATGAGCTTGGGTAGGGTGCTCTTTCCAAGGGCCGGTGCAGACTCGATGGGCCGAATGGCCTCCTTCTGCACTGTAAATTCTATGACTCTATGATTCTATGGTGACAGAAGTCGCTGACAAGTAGTTCCCAACATAAACAGTGCTAGTGACAGTCCATGGCTGATTAAAGCGGAAAATAATTTTTGCAACGCATGAATGAATAGTGGCAATAAGCACTAAAGGCATTTTGCCTGGGCTTTGACTAAAGAGTGTGGCAATGGGAATGAAAGGGCTGACGACATTATTATATTGGATAACTATAGATAAGAAAAAAATGTTGCAACTTATAAATGGAAAGGCACGCAACCATCAAGAACTCAGAAAAGAAATAGCACAGGCTCTCGCAAGAATCTTTTAATCCTTCTTGCCTATAGATATTCTGGTGGGGAACTTAGATGTGTAGAACCTCTATTTAAGAAGGGTAACAGAGATAAGCCAGGTAACTTTAAACCAGTCAGCTTAACATTTGTAATGGTGGGTCTTATTTTAGGATAGGATGAACAAAATACATTTTTGGTGGGGTGGAGGGGGAGGGGGGCTTTAAATGTTGTACATTTTAACCTTTCCAAATGTTTTCTGAAGCATAAAATGTGGTTGTCAAGACCCAGTGGCTAGCAATTAGGCAGGAAACTGATCCTGTAGAAGATGAGGAACATTGTAGCGCAGTAACTCCTTGCTTGGTGAAATGCCGGTACTATTCAGTGAGGTGGCTTTCCTGTTTTCCAATGATATGTGAACTTAAACTAAGCCTGTGACTACAGGGCTGGAATAACTTAGGACTAGTAAGTCCTACAGAACTTTTACAAGGCACATCCATATTCTGAAATGTTTACACTGTTTCAGTTATTATTGAGATTCAGCTTTCTTTATTAATTTATGGGGCGTGAGCTTTGCCAGGCCAGCATTTATTATCTATCCCTTGAGAAGGTGGTGGTGAACTTCCTTCTTGAACCGCTGCAGTCCATGTGGTGTAGGTACACCCACAGTGCTGTTAGGGAGGGAGTTACATTATCTTGACCCAGAAGGAATGGCAAGATATTTCCAAAGTCAGAATGGAGAGTGACTTGGAGGAGAATTTGCAGGTGATGGTGTTCCCATATGTTTGCTACCCATGTCCTTATGGATGGTAATGGCCGTGGGTTTGAAAGGTGCTGTCTTAAGGAGCCTTGGTGAGTTCTTGCAGTGCATCTTGCAGATGGTATGCATGGCTGCTACTGTGCATCAGTGGTGGAGAAAGTGAATATTTATGGATAGGTGGCCAATCAAGTGGGCTGCTTTGTCCTGGATGGTGTCGAGCTTCTTGAGTGATGTTGGAGCTCCACTCCAAGTGGCAAGTGGGGAGTATTCCATCACACTCTTGACTTGTGCCTTTTTGATTGTGGACAGGCTTTGGAGAGTCAGAGGGTGAGTTATTCGCTACAGGATTCTGAGTCTCTCACCTGTTTTTATAGCCGCAGTATTTATATGACTAGTCCAATTCAGTTTCTTATCAATGGTAACCCCCAGAATGTTGTTAGTGGGGGATTCAATGATGGTAATGCCATTGAAAGTCAAAGAGTGATGGTTTGATTCTCTATTGTTGGAGATAGTCATTGCCAGGCACGTGTGGCTCACGAATGTTACATGCCACTTGTCAGCCCAAGTCTGGCTATTGTCCAGGCCTCGCTGCATTTGGACAGGGGCTGCTTTAGTGCCTTAGGAGTCGCGAATAGTGCTGAAAATTGTGCAATCATGAGCAAACATCCCAATTCTGACCTTATGATGGAAAGAAGGTCATCATTGAAGCAGCTGATGATGGTTGGGCCGCAGAAACTACCCCTAGGAACTCCTGCAGTGATATCCTGTAGCTGAGATGATTGACCTCCAACAACCACAATCATCTTCCTTTATGCCAGATATGACTCCAACCAACAGAGAATGTTCCTCTGGATTCTCATTGATTCCAGTTTTGCTAAGGTTCCTCGATGCCACATTTAGTCAAATGCTGCCTTGATGTCAAGGACAGTCACTTACACCTCACGTCTGGAACTCAACTGTTTTGTCGATGTTTGAATCAATGCTGTAATGAAGTCAGGAACAAAGTGATCCTGGTGGAACCCAAACTGAACACCTGTGAGCAGGTTATTGCTGAGTAAATGCACTTGATAGCACTATTGATGACCCCTTCAATTAATTTACTGGTCATTGCGAGTAAACTGATGGGGGGTAATTGACTGGGTTGGATTTGCGAACAGGCTTTTTGTGAACTGGACGTACCTGGGCAGTTTTCTACATTACCGGGTAGATGCCAGTGTTGTAACTGTACTGGAACAACTTGGCTAGGGGCTCGGCGAGTTCTAGAGCACAAATCTTCAGTACAATTGCCAGAATTGATATTGGATAATTTAAATCCTCTTGGAAAAGCTGATTTGCTTTATTCTAATTAATAATCATGTAAATATTCAGGTATACCTGGTGACTTACTGGGCAAGCACAGAAGTTTCCTTGTAGTTTCTGAGTATAAAAAGGCATGATTTGCAAAGTTTTACCACAAACTATTGAAAGCTAAAGAAAAAGTCCCGTAACAGTTGGTGTTGGGTTCTTAATAACATCGACTTCTTTGAGGGGCAGCTATGGAAGCCTGCATATATTCATATGTTCACAATTCAACCGTCTGGTTTATATTACCAAGATGTAAAATTCGATCACAATTAAAGATGAACTCATTACATGTAATTGTATCTGGACGGAGTCATTTGATGATGCAGCAGGAATGCTGCACAAGGACAATGCCACATGGAATCTAAATTATTCTGGTAAGTTCAGGTTGGAAAAGCATGGAAATTGGACTGAAATGAGAACAGAGAGGGAGCATTTATATCATCCTGAAAGTAATTTCCTGGGTCATAAGCTCACTTTGAATAAGGGGAACATTGAAATTCATCCTTGCTGGTTGATCTATTCATGTGATTCTTTTGAATAATTCAAGACTTAGCAAAAAAAATGCTTTATCAGCTTGTGAGAAATTCAGCAAATCAGTGGTATTGCACAGAGTGCGTTGAGTTAAGATCGGTACCATGAGGGTAATGATAAAAGTCGTTTTACAGTTTTTGAAATGTGCAACATGAAAATCAATTTTTTTTTTAAATGCATAAGAAGCACGTTAAAATCTTTCCTGCAAGGCTGCAGACAAGAGATTATCTTGGATTTTAAAACAGGTGTTGTGCTTTGACAAACACGAGCAATTTTGCTATTTGGATTCCTGGAGTCCTGTTCTGGTTTTGGTTTCATTTCCCCCTTGCCTGCGTGCATAGGAAGAGTGAGGACTGACAGTGCTGTTAATCGCTGCTTTTTGACACCAGCCGCAGTGACCTGTCCCTTCCTTTACAGTCAGGCATAGAATGGATTAGATGTGCCTTCAAGCTTTTCCATGAATTGTAACTACGATGTACTTTCACTCTAACTTCAACAGACCATCCCCAGTACTGCACTGATATATTTCTACCTGCCACTTTATCCTTGACAGCTCCCTTTCAGCAAGTTTGCAGACTAAAATTTAGTGTAAATTTTAAGGTTGGCCTTGTGGCTTTTGGTTCACTCTGTCTTGCATTGATTGTCCGAATGCAAGTGATTTAGGACTCTGGAAGCCATCGTAGAGAAGGGATTCTCCTTTCAGCTGCCAGATTCTAGATCCAGGAGGACAGTGGCACTGTGAAACCAATCGCCTGTTATCCGGCAAAACACTGGGGTCAAATATTACCTCCAACTTAATTGGTCTAACATGGCGACAACAGTAGAAACAGCTGAGGAAACAAGAAGGGTTGCAGTGACAGAGCACTATCTGTTCTGGCACATGCTTTTTGCAAACCTTAAATCATTGTGTATTCTGCAAACATATGCATCTGTACCATTATTTATTATGCTTCTCAAATTCACGTAATAAATCAACATTATTGACCTTACAATGCATGAAATGGTCACCTTTATTAATTAGAATGCCTTCGGAATTTATTGCCTTTCGTTTGGCATTCTCCTCAGGATTCCGCAAAGATAGAGAATTTGGATTAAAGAAACACTGCATTTATTCTCAGAGGCTAGACTGCTAAACTTGCAATCCATGGCATTGCACCTGGTAATGTCTGACACGTGTTGCATTCTTATTATCATTGCTCACCTTAATGATCATACAAGAGCAGAATTCTTAAATTGCACAAATACATGCTTTCCTTGACAAACACATGGATAGGATGGATGATGTAGAGGGATACGGCACAAGGAGGTGCTGAGAGTTTTGGCAAAGGTTGGTATCATGACTGGTACAGGCTTGGAGGGCTGAAGGGCCTGTTCCTGTGCTGTATTGTTCTTTGTATGCAGGCAAATGGTCTGTTAGGGACCTGCAGCACTGAGAATATTAAAGGACAATAAAATACGAATATCTTTTCCTCCTGTAATAACTTGTTGTGCGCGATTCTCCGGCCGTGTTGTGCTCTCGCTTGAGAATGCGGCCAGAGAATGCTGGGAGAAGCCTGCAGCGAGCCTCCCAGAATTCTCCAAAGTCCCGCGAGTTGTCAGAATCAGAACCCCACCTCAAATGGGCCTGATCGAACGACGTTCGCGGAAGTAGGTCGTAAAACTACTTATGACCTACCTGCATGGGATCCACCGGCCTCCCTTGATTCTTCGGCCTCCCCAGGGAGACTACAGTCGGGCGCCGATCAGTGCTGGTCCAAACAAATGTGGACCAGGCAGAACGGCACCCGGGGGGGGGGGGGTATGCCAGGCCATCAGAGATGCCAGGGTGGTCTGGGTAAGTGCAGGGTGACTCCTGGGCCCTCCCCCTGGAACGTGGGCATCTTGGTACTGCCCAGCTGGCACCTTGGTACTGCCACCCTGGCAGATTGAGGGGAAATTGGACACGTTTGAACTCACACTCACTGGCGGTGTGAGGGAACCGATGACCGATCTTGCCAAATTGAAATAATAGAATCAAAGAATGACAGGATTTACAGTGCAGAAGGAGGCCATTCGGACCATCGAGTCTGCACCGGCCATTGGCAAGAGCACCCTACTTAAGCCCACGCCTTCACCCTATTCCTGTAACCCAGTAACCCCACCTAATCTTTTGGACACTAAGGGGCAATTTAACATGGCCAATCACCTAACCTGGACATTGCTTATCCCTCACCTAACTTGAAAACTACTAGTTAAGTTGAGTGCCATTGTACCTGACAGCTCTTTGAGCAGTACGAAAGAGGACACTGAGCTGCAGCTCATTGCAGATGGGAGGATCTTTAACTGGTTGAATTGTTTCCAGTTTGCAGATCGTATCATCTTCAGTTTTGGTACAAAACTTATAAATCTTAGTCAACTTTTGCTACTTATCTTTGGTGCCAATCTTGCTTCTTCATTTTTGGTGGAGCAAGACTTAGAAGTGCAGCATCAAGAATAGTATCTCACCAATCGGCACTGTCCAATACCATCAGCTTCCATAGAATCCCATAGAATCCGTAGATTCCCTCCAGGGCAGAAGGAGGCCAATCGGCCCATCGGGTTTGCATCGACCCTCTGAAAGCGCACCTAACCTAGGGTATACCCCTGCCCTAATCCTGCCCACCTAACCCGCACATCTTTGGACTATGGGAGATAACCGGAGCACCCAGAGGAAACCCACGCAAACACGGGGAGAACGTACAAACTCTATGTAGACAGTCACCCAAGGCTGGAATCGAATCTGGTTCCCTGGCGTTATGAGGCAGCAGTGCTAACTATTGTGCCACCGTGACTCATATAGGATAACAGGTTACAAGCAGGAGGTCATCCTCAGCACACAGGGTCAGCAACAATAAGAACTTGCATTTACCCAGCACCTTCAATATTGTAAAATTCTCGGACTTAACTGGGGAGAAGTGTAGAAGGAATCTCCAGCTCTCTGGGCAATCTGGGCAAAGATCAGCAACATAACATGGTGCCTGCTGGATCCAGGGTGGGTGGGGCGCATGTCAATGTCACCGCAGTCCTGAGGTTACTTTCTGCCACTAATTCTTCTTGGAAGCCAAGAAAGAACATCAGTCACATTTGCCAATCTGCTGTTCACGTTAAATGAGCGTCCAACGTTCTGCCTGCCAAGGCTGAACAATAAACTATCCCATTCACCTCAGCAGCCAACAGGACAGAGTATAAAACTTTGCAGCAATGGTAATTTTTCGTTCATGTGAAGGGACTGATTGATTGCCCATGTGAAGCTATCAGGTCACAGGAACACAAGCCAGTTTGTGTACAGAAAAGATGCAACTCTATCCACATAGTGCCCAATGGCTAGTGCCCAATCAGATTAACACCAGCACACAGGACTGTGCAGGTTCCTTATGGAGCTGCTACAATGCTTTTATGCAACTATTTTAACTAAGGAGATATTGAATATTTTATATCTTGAACCAACGCAGAGTTGACATTAGTTCCTTTGTGTGTAACACATTTTCTTCACTGTTCTTAACAATGTCTACCCCATGCTTCTGCTCTGGCTTACAGCCCTGACTGCAGTTTGATTCCACACCCAGGCTTAACCAATCAAGCACAGTGAGCATTAACAGTAAACAAACTCACATAATGAAAGACAGAACAACTGAACACAACAGGAAGAACATGAAGGGTCTTCGACCTGAAAGGTTAACTCTCTCTCTCTCTCTCTCTTGACAGATGCTGCCAGATCTGCTAAGTATTTCCAGCATTTTCTGTTACTATTTCAGATTTCCTGAAGGGAAACCGCAGGGTGGGATTCTCCATCGACGGGATCCTCCACTTTTCCGGCACTGCACTCACGCCCGTAGATTTACCAATAGCATTGGGGTGGCCACAATAGGAAACTCCATTGGCTGGCTGCCAGGGCGGAGGATCTCGCTGCCGGCGGGGCCACACCGCACCAGAAAAGGGGTCTGTTGGGATGGAGAATCCCGCCCGCAGCATTTTGTTAGGGAACAAGGAATACCACCTGTAACAATGTGTGGTAGTCACCACTAGCAGTATGTATTACAGTAAGACACATATACTAGAGGTACATGGGTAAATCCCTGTCTGCTGGCTCCGCTCAGTAGGCAGCGTATAAATGTGTGTGCTCGCCAGTGCTGCAGCCATTCTGGTAGCAGCTACAGGAGGCACAACATCTTTGCTCAATAAAGCCTCAATTATTCCACTACTCTCGTCTTTGTGCTAACTCATACTGTATCAATTTATTGAGCAAAGGTTTTTTAAATGATGGATCTTCGCATCAAGCCTGATCGCCTGCAGCTGAGCCCTCAAGCAGCCAATGCCACGTCCGCTTTTGACCACTGGCTAGCCTGCTTCGAAAGCTACCTCTGAACATCCGCTGAGGAACCCTCGGACGCACAGAAGCTCCAAGTCCTTTATTCACGGGTGAGCCCTGACATTTTTTCCTCTCATCCCAGATACGTCTGCTTACTCCGAAGCAATGGAGCTCCTGAAAGGACATTACGTTCGGCCAGTCAATCAACTATATGCCAGGCATCTCCTGGCCATGAGACAGCAAATCCCCGGTGAATCCCTGGACGATGCGGAAAGAAGGGACACTTTGTTTCTGTGTGCCAGGCCCGGTCAGTCACCGCTGTTTCTCGGCCCAGCGTCCCTGCACCCCCAACGTACGACCCAGGGGCGCCACCATTTTCCTCCTTGAAAGCCACGTGCGGCCCGTGGGTGCCTCCATCTTTGATGCCGCAAGCCACGTGCGGCCTGTGGGCGCTGCCATCTTTGATGCTGCCAGCCATGTACGCCCCATGGGCGCCGCCATGTTCGGTGCCATTTTGGACGGCGCCTCAGGACCCCTGCTCGCCTGGAAACTCGTCTGGCCGTTTATCGCCTGCCGTTACTTCCACCACCACTGACCAACCGGGGCCCCCCAGAATCTGTCGCAGCTAGCCTCGATCACCCTGGACCAGTCCCGGCCCCGCAACCTTCTGGTAGCAGCTACGGGAGGCACAACATTTTGTTCAATAAAGCCTCGATTATTCCACTACTCTCGTCTTTGTGGTAATTGATAGTACATCACAATGACTGGTGGCGCCTCTAGATAACCCTGCCATGCTCAAGGAGCGTAGATACAATTGAAGCCACAAATTTATAGCGCACATGACAGGAATGCCCAAGTAGAGGTTTAAATGTCTGGACTAGTTAGGAGGCTCCCTGGAATATGCCCCAATAGAGAGTTATGGCTTCCTGCACATTGCGCAACATTGCAGAGCAGAGCGGTCTGCATTTGGAGGAGGCAGAGTATTATGATCCCAGACCAGACCCCATCACCGGACTGAAACCCCAATAATTTTGTTTATTTGTAAGACTGTGTGGAAAGAATGATTTGCTCTAGGAGTGATTGCACAAAACAAATAGAGATTTGGTATTTTAAAACAAACCTTTATTCTGAATACAATATTAAACTCTTTAACTACACACCTGAAAATAACTTCTCACAATTAGCCCAGAACTCTACTACTCAATGCCTCATCAAACAACAAGAAAAGAAACATACAGCTCTCAATCCAGTTTAAAATCATCAGGGCATTAAATAATACTTCCTTAGCAGAACAGATTTGGGCCCTGGTTAGAACCCCTACAGACTCTGGCTGAATATCTTCAAATGGCTGCTTCAACTGGGTTGTTTCAGCCTCTTCCTTGTCTTCAGACAAGACTGCTCTGCTTTAATATATTATTACTCTTTTTTAAACTATCCTACTGGGAAAGAAAACTGCCCTTACTTGTTGACTCTGTGGTAGCCCGATCAGACCTATTCAAAAGCTTTCTTAAAAAAAAAATCATTCTCTGAATGAAAGGAAAAGAAACTGGAAGTATAAAATAAACATGAATCAGAGTTTGAAAGAAAACAAAACCTTAACGATAGGTTAATGTTTCATGTGAAATCTTTCATCCAAACCATAGCATCTGGAAAAAGAAAGGTAAACATGTTTCAAAGTGCATTTACAGACAGTGTAACTTATGGTGCTGTTTAAGTTTAACTCTTTTTTTATTGCTCATATGAGGGACATACTAGATGAAGGATGTTTTATGGGAAAATCTAGAATACAGTAGGCGGGATTCCCCTCCGGCTGACGCCGGATTCGGGAATGCGATTGAGTGGAGACTCGGTTTTGGCGCCAAAATCGTGGTGGGCTCCGGTTTCACGCCAAATCGCAATTCTCCCGTGTCTCGACAGCAGCGTCAATCTGTTTGACTCTGAACGTACAGCAAACGCCGTTTGCATATCATTAACGGGCCTGACACGGTATTCTTCGGGCCTCCAAGATTCTCTGTCTCCATTGGAGGGAATTCCTGGCGGCGAAGTTAACTTCTGCTTTTAAAAATCATGTAACAGGCTAACTTCTGCTTTTAAAAATCATGAAACAGGCGGCATGGCTGCTGAGGAAGAGAGAGAGGGGATACGGAAGCTGTCCAACATTTCCATAGATTGCTGAGTTATGCAACTGTCCAGAGGGGTTTCCGACAGGGCCGTGGAGAATAGCGGGGGATGGCCAAGAGGTGGGCTGTGAGCTCATGGTGGACGGGCATGGAACACCATTGCCGCAGCCTGCAAGGCAACCATGCAGCTGCAAACACCGCTGACTGCCCACTGTGAACTTAGGGCTATGTGTCGTATGGGTGTTCCCCCAGGCTCCCCAACCCCCTAGTTTGTCTCTGGCCCCAGCTGACCCATCAGTGCGATGGGCGCTCTCCAGTGCAAGTAGTGCCAGCTTGTTGGCTGGGATGAGTGTGTGTGGGGAGTGTAGTGTGGATATGCGGCTACAACTTGTCAGCCCCCTGAGTGCCAATCATGGACCCAGTGAATCGCGCACCGTTACTCATTGGATTCAATGTGTTCCACGTGGCGTCGGTGCTGGCCCCTCAGCAGTCACTGAATTCGTCCAGGTGCGGCACTAGTTTTGCCGTCGGAGAGGTCCATGAGTTCTGACCATGAGTCAACACTTAGGGCTGGAATCTCTGATTTTGTATGTATGTATCTTGTCTTACGACAAAAAAGTCGGCGCCGTTCCCGCACCGGTATGCTCCGCCCAGTGGGGAGCTAGCAGCCGCACCATGTGAAATGCCTGGTGTTCCCGACAGAAACGGCCGGAGAATTACCGGGTCCGTGGCCGCACATACGCATACGCAGCAACCTGCAGCAGCCGTGCCGTACAACATAACACCAGCCGCGCGCGGATCTGGCCTGCCAGATAGTGTCCCCCTGTAACCTCCCTCGCCATCCCCGGCCCACCTCCCACCAGTCCCCCCAGCCCCGGCCGAAGACCCCCCCTTCCCGGTCAGAGGAACGGCTCCCTCCGACTGTGGCGGCGCTGGACACAGACCGCAGCCGCCACGCGAGGTTGATGAAACCTCAGGCCACAAGTGATCCACGCCGTCGGCACATCTGCGGCAGAGCATCGGGGGAGGGCCTTCAGGTGATGTCCTGAAGCTGTCTCGACGGCATGGAGTGTACTCACTGATGACGCTGTTTTGGAAGGAGTGGAGCATCCGAAAACAGGCGCCGCCCCCGATTTCGGCGTCAAATGTGATTCTCCGGCCAAACGTCGAATGCGAAGCGTCGGCATTCGGTGATTCCCACCCTAAGTCTCAGGAATGGAGAATTCCGCCAAGTGTGTTTTATATGGGGCTGGACTAAGTGCTAAGACTAAGTGCTGATGCCGGCGTTAGTCCGCAACCACCACACCGGGTTAACAAAAACAAATAGCATGAGTGACCCACACCGTCGGAAACTCGGCCCCTCGGGGGTGGAGCATTGGGGGAGGGCCTCAGGTGGCACCCTGAGGCCGTCCATAGGGCGTGCGGCGTACGCTTCGTGTCCGCTGTTTTGAGGGGGACCGAGCATTGTAAAAGCGGCACCACCTCCGATTTCGGTGCAAACAGGGGTTCTCTGGCCAATCGGCGAACGCGATTCCGGCATCGGTGACCGGAGAATCCCGCCCATGGTTTTGCCGTTGCAAAGCCACCCATTAAAGTGCATGTTATCGTCGCCTAATGAATTCAAACAGCATTACAGTGAGAGGTTGGGGGATTATGATGAGGCTTAATTGATTCGGCAAGCATAAGTTATTCAAAATAGTTGCATTTTACAGACATGAAAAAATGGAATAAAAGGAGCTAAAATTGTGAATAGGTTCTCTAATTAAACCTTCTAAAAGCTCCGCAGCCTCAGGATATACACATTTATTTTGACCTACTGTCATGTTGGTCATATATATTTCCTGCTCACAATTAGGAAACTGATGTTTGATCTAAGCAATATTAGAATTGAAATACATATTTTTGTGCAATTGATCTGAAGCTTTCTAAAGTGGTTAATTAAAATATCAAACAAAAGTTCACATGGGATTGTGCAGCTGTCAGGCATTATATTTGATGAATGAGATGGGGAGCCGTAATAGGATTATTACTATTTCAGCTGTTGCTTTAATCTAAACAGCGTGTCCATTGCCAACTACATTTTTAGCCCATTCATGCCCGACCCTTATATTTTTAAAATAAATTGAACCTGAGGCATAATATTTCTGGCATTGCCTGACATGAGATTGAATGACGAGTTCAGATCACTCATATAATAGAATAAAATAAAATCCCTACTGTTTAGAAGGAGGCCATTCGGCCCATCGAGTCTGCACTGACCCTGCGAAGGACACATTACCTAGGTCCACCCCCTGCCCTATCCCATAACCCCACCTAACCTAAACCAGAATTTAAATGGTGTAACTTGAATAAAAATCACACCTACTTGAAGAGTAAAATTGCTTTTTGAAATTTCACACTTACTTACTCTGCAATGTGCTCTGACTGATTGGAGAGAATTGAATCCCTTTCATTCACGTATAATAGTATTAATAGCAATAATCTGTATTGTCACAAGTAGGCTTACGTTATCACTGCAATGGGGTTACTGTGAAAAGCCCCTAGTTGCCAAATCCGGCGCCTGCTCGGGTACATAGAGGAAGAATTCAGAATTTCCAAATTACCTTACAGCACGGGCAGGATTCTCTGACCCCCCCCCCTCCGGGTCGGAGAATCGCCGGGGGTCAGCGTGAATCCCGCCCCAGCTATCCTCCAAATTCTCCGAACCCCCAAAAGTTGGCGAGGCGTGAATCGCGCCCCCCGCCTCGGAGAATGGCGGGGACTGGCACAACTCAATGGGCCCCGGGGCTGCCCGAATTCTCCAGCCTGTGATGGGCCGAACTCCCGCCCATTTGTTGCCAGTCCCGCTGGCGTGGATTAGACTAGGTCCCTTACCGGCGGGACCTGGCGGCGTGGATGGGCTCCGGGGTCCTGGGGGGGCGTGGGGCGATCTGGCCCTGCGGGGTACCCCCATGGTGGCCTGGCCTGCGATCGGGGCCCACCGATCCGCGGGCGGGCCTGTGCCGTGGGGCCACTCTTTTCCTACACGCCGGCCGTGTAGGCCTCCGCGATGGCTGAAGTGTAGGTGAACCCCCACGCATGCGCAGGGATGATGTCAGCAGCCGCTGATGCTCCCACACATGCGCGGACTCTCGCCGGCCGGCGTAGTCCCTTCGGCCCCGGCTGGCGTGGCGCCAAAGGCCTTCCACGCCAGCCGGCTGGCGCAAACCACTCCGGCGCCAGACTAGCCCCTGAAGGTGCAGAGGATTCCGCACCTTTGGGGCAGGCTGACGCCGGAGTGGTTCATGCCACTCCATCCAGCCGGGACCCCTCGCCCCGCCGGGTACAGGGAGAATCCCGCCCCACGCCTTTCAGGACTTGTGGGAGGAAACCGGAGCACCCTGGGGAAACCCATGCAGACACAGGGAGGACTTTCAGACTCCGCACAGACAGGGACCCGTGCCAGAAATCGAACCTGGGAGCCTGGCGCTGTAACACAACAGTGCTAACCACTGTGCTACCGTGCGACCAATGTTAAGAGATATCTGGGAAAGAACACAAAGGCATTGACCACAAGGAATTGATTGAAATTAGAGAAAATCATAAGTGACTGCACCACCAGCAAGGAGAGAGAGAGGTTAGCATATATACAGTACATCATCGGAGCTCCCTTCTACCAATATATTATATTGCAGAAATGTTAGTGAAGAAACTAGTGCATCACTACTGCATTTACAAAGTAATACAAAGTATTAACAGCACAGAAATAGGCCAATTGGTCAACAGGTCCATGCTAGTGTTTATACTCAATATCAACTTCCTCCCGCTCCTTTTCATCCAACCCCATCAAGATGCCCTTCAACACCATTCTCCCTCATCTGCACCTTCCCCTTGCTTGTGACTATGCTGTTCAATTCAAAGTTGGATAATGTCATAGGAACAGGAAGAGGAAGCCCTGCTGCTCCACCATTCTATTAGATCATGGCTGATCTGTTTACTTAGATAAGCACTTGAAATGCAGTAACCCACAAGTTTATGGACCAAGAGCTGGTACATCGGATTAGACTGGATGACGTAAACACAATGGGCTGAAAGTTTTCCTTCTCTGTGGTAAATTTCCATGAATCTGTCATTTAAATCCAATTATCTACCATGATTCCACATCCCAATTGGGATCATGGGCTTTGTGCTCCTTCTATTTTCTAAGGCACTTCGGGTTAATTGGCTTCTTTTGTCCACCTACCAGCCTGTTTCTCCTTGACTGCCTGATTGTATTGTAACCAATCCCCTCGCTGCATGTGTACTCTTAAGCCATGGGCTGGCGTGCATTCCATGAAGCTCCCAACCTCAGGTGTATGCCTTAGTGACACCAGTTGCTTCTCAGGTTCCAAAGCCTGGGCAGCACGGTGGCGCAGTGGTTATCACTTCTGCCTCACGGCGCCGAGGTCTCCAGTTCAATCCCGGCTCTGGGTCATTGTCTGTGTGGCGTTTGCACGTTCTCCAAGTGTTTGCGTGGGTTATGCCCCCACAACCCAAAGATATGCAGGGTAGGTGGATTGACCACACTAAATTGCCCCTTAATTGGAAAAAATGAATTGGGCACTCTAATTTTTCTTTATAAAGCGTTCCAAAACCTGAAGCTCAAATTGCTGTAACTGCCAACATTTTCTGCACACATGGTTATACAGGCTATGGGAAGTGTACTGCAGTTCCCACGTAGCACAGGATGTTCACTTGAGAGGTCGAAGCTGCCCTGCCTTTGCTCTATTTATTAGATAATTAAATATTTTACTGCTAACAAATCTTAGTGTGTAAAAAATAGAAAGACTCACCAACTACTCACTTCCCTTCTGTTATTATCACTTAAATATTGGAAAACTGAATGATTTACTTAAAATGAAAATGCTTAACTTGCCTCCTGCTTAGACCGACCCCTTAACCTTGCAGAAATGGAAACACAACATCAATATTCAACTCACGCCTTCCTATGATGCCGTAGTTTGATTCTTGTAGTTTTTTTATGGATAAATAAGTATTGCCTAATATTTATTGATGACCACATTATGATGAGGGCTTATTTTAGAAACAATGGCAGCAAGGCCAATTGTATTAGAGATAGTTCTGTCCTGCATTTACTGTGTTTTGGGAATGTTATGTTAGCTTTGTAAATGTTTGCTAGAATGGTGCTGAATGCTTCTTTTAAAGGTTTCTGAGATTGGCAAACATTTTTTTTTACTTGCATTAATGTTAGCAATTTGCACATTGTGTATATATATTTTTTCTTGCTCGTTAAAATCCTTGACTTGTGCTTGATGTCATTATGATCTCTGATTTGAGGGGGAATCTGTGTTTAGTCTTCTCTGAAATGAAAAACTGCAGCCAGAACTTTTGTGGTTAGCGCTGTCTATATAGTTTGCAAAATGTTATACGGATTATGTTTGAGTCTTTTGTCATTATGAATCTGAGACTTGTCTTTTCAACGATGTTAATTTTCACTATTTGGACCAGGATTACTTTAAGCTACCCATCACGGCAAATGTTGGCTTTGAAGTGCTCCTTAACCTTCAGCTTAAAATTGGCCTGATAATCTTCTTGTATGTCTGCTGGTTCCAGGCATTCTTCCTGCACATGTACCTATAGGTTATGAACTCTGTTGTATCTGTGTTCAGAATAAATTCAAATAAACTGGTTTCACTTCCAGTTGTTCCATTACATCCACCTGCACTTTGGACAGAGTAAGGGTAGAAATTGGTATGTACTGCCTTTGTTTTTCAGGCCTAAAACAGCACAAAGCATTCACATTTAGTGCCCATTTTCATAGATATTGGTCCCACTGATAAATTTCTGAGGTGCAGTTGTTGGACATTTTGTTTGGAACTTTGAACATTTTAATGAGGGAACTAGCACCCGTTGAAGGATTCTTTTTCTCTGTGGGTTTCCTCCGGGTGCTTTGGTTCCCTCCCACAAGTCCCGAAAGACGTGTTTGTTAGGTGAATTGGACAATCTGAATTCTCTCTCAGTGTGCCCGAACAGGCGCAGTGTAACTTCAAAGTAACGTAATGTAAGCCAACTTGTGACACTAATAAAGATTATTATTATTATTTTGTTAAAAGAACCTGTGGAGCAGTGAGGCATATGAGTATGATACCAACTCCACAGGTGCCATTTTCGTCCCACTCACCACCCAGGAGCCCACCACCATCGACCCTTAGGTGAAAAGAATAATCACAGGCAGCATCATATATTATGTATTGCAATAGTATATCTACTAATGGAGCTTGCAAAGAGGAAAAAGTTAAAAATGTCACAAACCTTTGGGAATAAAGCCAACAGGAAGGGCAATAACAAAGTCCAGCATATTCTCAGAATGGGTTGATCAAAAGCAATTCACATAGAATTCAAATAAATTGGGTGGCACGGTGGTGCGTTTGTTAGCACTGCTGCCTACGGCGCTGAGGACCCTAGTTCGATCGCGGCCTAGGGTCACTGTCCATGTGGAATTTTCACATTCTCCTCGTGTCTGCGTGGGTTTCACCCCCACAACCCAAAGATGTGCATGATAGGTGGATTGGCCACGCTAAATTGCTGCTTAATTGGAAAAATAATAATAGGGTACTCTAAATCTATAGGAAAAGATTTCACATAAATCGATCACCTGTGTCTCAAATAAATAAAGCAGAGTCTATAAGGTTGACTGTAGCCAGCAGTACAATATGAAGACAGCACTATTAACAATATGCAACAACCTACTCACATCCTTAACAAGGCTTACAGAGCTGAAGTCTAATACCATTGTGATTATCTGTCAGTCAAATTTCTGTTTTGTTGTGATCTGCTGTGCAATGTCAAATTATAGAAGAACCCTCCGATCAACATGATGGCAAAGATGAGTGAGGATTTCAATAACTGTTAAAGTAGCATGAACCTTTTCAAATCTTGCTTGTTTCATCATAGCCCTTGATGAAGTTCAAAAACTTCAGAATTAGCAGAAGGGCATAAATGTAATCTTTCCCTGGTGTCTCTGAATTTACACAATAATGACAAGTGTATGAGCTACTTGCACATACTGGCAAAATGCAAAATAAAGTGGTGGAAAAATAATACACATACATTGCGTATAGGGAAAGAGGGGAATCCCAACCTGTTCTTATGCATCCCATTCTCAGGTACGGAGCTGGATGCGCAAGAGTCCAGGGGACAGGCAGCTAATCATTGGCTTGTGTTGCAAGGTATAGGGTACAGGGAGATCAGAGTAAATCGCAAAAATTTTTTTTAAAAGAGGCAATCATAATCCCTAAAAAGCAGGGGATTCAGATAAAATTTTGGCTGAAGACATGTCCTAAGACATAATGCATCGCAAATGCCTTGAAGCACAATTTATCCGGACATCAAATGGAATTCATTATCTATTGACAGGACTCGTGGTTTTTCCAGACAGGCATAATCAAGACATTTTTAAATCGTGCTATTGTTTGCTCTTGGCCCTTTTGAGTGGAGAGGTATTTTTAGGGAAACAGCTGTGACCTGGCTAATGATAATACAGGAATAAGCAGAGGTTCTCAAGAAGTTGATTGCATTAAGGTGAATGTAGAAGTTCAGCATGGGTGGGTGGGGGGAGCGATACTAGGAGCAAGATAGCACTAGAAATAGGCTCATTCTCTAAATGTGAGCGTGTGGCCAAGAGAGTCTCTCTAAACAAGGACATTTTAAAAAATGCGACAGTGAAGGGAAGCATTTTCTATCCTGAAACATCCTCGAATATATGGTCCCCTTTTTATTTTTCTCCCTCCCGTGCTCAGTCATTATCAATGACCTGGGACCAATGTGCTCTGTGTATTTGACACAAGGAGGATTCATCTCTTTTTACCTTGTTTGAACCTGGTGTCATTAGTGCCAACTGAAAGTGAGTTAACTAGCACTTGGAAACATCGTCTGACAGGTTAAAATTACATGCAGAGCAATGTATTAGCACGAGAACAAAGTTCAAAGCATGGCATACAGCGCAGCACAGTGCCATTGATGACAGCTAGGTTTGCTTTCACAATCAGCATAAGGCCTGAGACAAAGGCAGAAACTTCAAGCTCTGAGCCCGGTGAAAAACCATACCACAAAATGTTCAACCTCCAATGCAATAAAAAAATCAACAGAGGTATCCCAACAACAACTTGCATTTATATAGCATATAATAAAACACCTCAAGGCATTTCATCAGAACTGTATGAGGCAGAATTTTATGCAGTTAAGATATGGCAGGTGGTAATCGCCTTCGTAAATGCCGAAGGGAAACGTGACAAGCTAGCACAACATTTTTCAATTTGTATTTTGCGACAAGAAGATATGTGTGCCAAAGTCAGAAATCTCAAAGTCCAGTAACACTTTTGGAGATTTTAAATAGTAAATTAAAACATTTATTAACAAGCTAAAATAAAACTTAAACACACATGATTATATTTTCACAGTTAAAATTTAGTGCTACAGAACATTGCCCCAACAGATTCTTACTTAACTTGACCAAAGATAAACATAGAAAGGCAATAATCCTTATAGGAAGATAGAGCGGGATTCTCTGAGTCCACGCCAGTTCGGGGAATCGCTGCGCCGGGCGTGAATCGCTCACCGGAGAATCGGCACCAATGGTGCCAGCGCAGGCAGCCCAGCGCCGGTCAGGGGCCACACTACGCAGCCCCCTCCACCCCCCCCCCCCCCCCCCCGGCCATTCTCTGCCCGGGATGGGCTGAGTGGCCACCCCAAAAAGAAACAAGTCCCGCCGGCGCTGTCCACGTCTGGTCTTACCCTGAGGGTCCTCAGCATCCATCCTGCGGGGGGGGGGGGGGGGGGGGGGGGGGGGTGTCCAACCCTGGGTGGGGCCTCCACTGTGGCCTGGCCCGCAATCGGGGCCTACCAGGCTGGCCGGCGACGGCGTTTACGACAGCGTCAACACTTAGTCTCAGGATCAGAGAATCCCGCCCCTTGGGGCCTACCGATCGGCGGGTCAGCCTCTCGTGGTGGGGGTCTCTCTTGCACTGCGCCGGCCTCTGTAGCCCTACGCCATGTTGTGTCAGGCCAGGAGCGGAGAAGGGAGCTGCCACGCAAGCGCGCATTCGCACCGGTCTCAGCGCGCATGCGCAGACCCGCGGCACCCATTTAACGCCGGTATCGGCAGCTGGAGTGGCATGGGTCACTCCAATGCCATGCTGGCCTCTTATGTGGCTCAGGATCACTGCATCTGGGGCCTGTTGATGCCGTTGTAAAACGCGACGACGTCAACACTTAGCCTCAGTATCAGAGAATCCCGTCCCTTATCTATAAGAAGAATTCCAGTAATATTAATACAAGACACAACTCACTGTTGCTGTACGAAAGATATGTCACAAAGCTTCTCTCTTCCTCTCTCTCTGTCTCTCTCCCTCTCTCTCTCATCTTTCATCTTTTCTCAGTTTTCTTTATCTTTCTTTGAAAGTCGTCTTTGCCAAATTAGCAAAACCTTTTATGTTCACTTCATAGTCTCTGGGCGTGATTCTCCGAAAACGGGAGAAATCGTGAGGCTGGCGTCAAAAACGGGCGGGTTTGACGCCAGCCTCCGCCCCCCCGACCGGGAACCGATTCTGGTCCCCGGTCGGGGCTAGCATGCCGCGGCCGTGAACTCCGGCATCGCGGGCTTAACGAATTTCGTTAAGCCCGCTTGCCAGAGTTTGCGACGGCTGACGCGTCACATGACATCAGCCGCGCGTGCGCGGATTGGATGACGTCATCGCGCATTTGCGCGAAACCCGCGCATGCGCGGGCCGGGATGCCCCTTAGCCACCCCGCAAATGGATACAGCGGGGCGGCGGAAGGACAAAGAGTGCGCGGGGTAAGTACCCGCTGCCCGCGATCAGTGCCCACCGATCGCGGGCCCATGGCACCCTTGGCACGGCCGTGGTACTGCCGTGCCAATCGGTGCCATGGTTCCCAAGATCGCAACTTTACGGCCGTTTTTACGAACGGTCAGACCAGGTGTGTTTGACGTTCCTAAAAACGGTCGTAAAGGGCTTGGACTTCGGCCCATCGACCAGCTGAGAATCGCTGCTCGCCGTAAAAAAACGGCGGGCAGCGGTTCGTGTCGGGAGGCGGGCGTGGGGGGGGAGAATAGCGGGAGGGCGTCAGACCAGCGTGGCCGTAAAAATTTACGACCCCCGCTATTCTCCGCACCGTCGTGAGTGCGGAGAATCGCCCCCACTATTTTTGGGTAAAAAATGAAATAGGTTTGCTTCATCTATTATGATCTTTGTTTAGTTTTAAAGTCCTTGTCACCTCCCTTTGAAATTCAACAGCTAAAATTCCACATCCTCGCCTAATGAAAATTTCTACACATGCGTTTACTTGTAGAACAACCAACTTGATCCTATTCATTTCAAATACATGCTTTTCACACCTAGCCTCTTTGAAAGTCTCAATTCCATAGAAACTCAGTTCTCAGCTTAACTAAATTAGATATGCACAGAATTTCCACAGATCCATACAATATCCTCAAAAATATTAAAATAATACCATTTTCATCAGACTATTGAGTGACATCAAGTGATTTTTAGGCCAAATATTAAAGAGGAAGGTTTTCAGGAGCATCTTAGGGATCAAAGAGAGTTAGAGAAACAGAAAGGTTAGAGGGAATTGCAAAGTATATGACATTGGTATGGCCACCAATGAACACGAGGCCAGGATTAGATCAGTGCAGATATCTTAGAGGGTTGTGAGGTTGGAAGAGTTTACAGAGATAGAGAAGGAGTGAACTAGAGATTTTATGGCAAGGATAACAATTGTATAATGGAGGCATTGCTAAACGGGAGCCAATGTAGGTCATCGAGCTTAGGAGTGACGGTGGCAGGCAGCACGGTGGCACAGTGAGTTAGCCCTGCTGCTTCACGTCGCCAAGGCCGCAGGTTCGATTCCGGCTCTGGGTCACTGTCCATGTGGAGTTTGCACATTCTCCCCGCGTTTGCATGGGTTTTGCCCCCACAACACAAAGATGTGCAGGGTAAGTGGATTGGGCATGCTAAATTGCCCCTTAATTGGAAAAAATGAATTGGGTCCTCTAAATTTATATTTTAAAAAAGAGTAATGGGTGACAGGACTTGGTACAAATAAGGATACAAAGTTTTGAATGACATCATGTTTTCAAAGCATAGATTATGGAAGGTCAGCCAGAAATGCATTGGAATAGTCAGGTCTTCCTAATATTTAATTGGAGTTTTCTGCTCATCAGTATTAGATGTCAGATAAGCAACCTAATAATTTATCAATCGTGGAGGAGCTGAGAAAGGTGGTGATGAGGTAGCGCTGGATGTTATCAGCGTACGTGTGAAAGCAAATGCGGTGGGGAGAATGTTCCCAGGCAAGGACAGGCAGATTTATTTGCATGCAAGAAGTTAAATCCTCTGAAATTTATACTGGATCAGAACGCTAACCTTATCCCATCCTCTTCTCGGTGGTATTGTGGGTGACTGGGGAGCCCACTTGGATCTGTCAGGTACGTAATTAACGCAATTAAACTGCCAATTTAAGAATGTTTTAATCCTCAATTTAGGATTTTCTTATCCTGTCAACAACTTGCCAGAGCCACCAAAGTAAGTGCACACGGGAACAGCTGCTTCAGTGAAACTGACAAGCTCGGAAGGTTTTGATCAGTTACACTGAAGAGCTCCGGCCATAGCCAGGTATAAGGGTTCTCAGAGGGTGCTTTCCCTGCTTGACAAGTGACTTCCAACTTATTACAAAGAACTTCACCTGTCTAGCTCTTCAAATAGCTTCAGCTTAATTTTCCTGCTGCAAATCTTCATTACACCCCACCAGCTCATGCAGCTTTTCCCTGCTCCTCTGATGAGGGACGAGAGCAAAAGCTACACTATGGCCAACAAGCAGTAAACAGCAGGACCACCAGCTGCCATCTCCTCAACCACATGTCCTTCCACAGGGCAAAGGTGCTGGAGGGAGGCAAAACTCTCAACACTGGGTCTGCAGGCAGAGAATTAGCTGTCTTGACATGTCTGAGAACTAATGCCTCCGGCATCTCAGGCTCACTTAGCAGGTCACTGCTGACATCTGCGGCCTCCTGGAACAAGACCTCCTTCCCAATTCAACAGGTGAACATGCATTGTCAGCGACTGGATCCCTGCCTCTTGGCAAATTGCCTGCAAGGATTGACATCAGGGAGATGTAAGTGTTAACCATGCTTGTGTGGAGAGGAAGGAGGGACTATCTATAGAGGGTGACAGTAAGGCATGACCTGAGTGTAAGAGGACAAAAGGGTGAGGGTGGCAATAAAGGTTGGCTGCTCAGGCGGAGGGGGTGATGTGCCTCTGAGAGAGGAATAAGTGAAGGCTTGTTGTCCTGAGGAGAGCTGTGCAGGAGAACGTTGGGGAAGACAGAATGTGGGGATTGGCTTATACATGTAATATGCCACACACCTATCACACACTCTTAAGATCTTGGATCCTCTTGGTACACTTGCTCGAGGTCGAAGGGACCACACTCTGCTGCCGACTTCCTCGACCATTTCTATCAACATCTGTTCGATTGGAGAAGGTATTCTCTTCCTCCCATTCACCTCATTGCAGCCCCTCAAATATTGCAGCCAGGACTTTATTTCAAGAGTGAGAGATGCTGGGGCAGCTTTCCTAGTTCCCCCTCTGTTCGTGTGGTTGGTGAAACCTCAGAAATCCAAGTACCTGGTGAACTCTTGTAACCTATGTGGTGGTTCCTTTGAGTAGAAAACTTTCCATTGATGGAATGGACATTCCATCCTGCCCACCTTCCCTGATGAGCTTGGGAACTTGGAGACAGAATGCCCATGCCGCAATCGAATTAGATATCCATGGCAAAGCCCGTCAATGACAAAATCAAGTTTCAGACATAAACAAGCCTTCAACAAAAAAGAAAGAACGGCTTGCATTTCTATACAATCTTTCACAACTTCAGGACATCCTAAAGCACTTTACAGCCAAGTGTAGTTATTGCTGTATTATAGAAAACACGATTGACCATTTGGGCACAACATAGGTCCACGATATGTGACATGATAATAACCAGATTGTGAAAGATAAATATTGGCCAGCAGCCCCCGGATCAGGCAAAGTCAACATGACTTTACAAAAGGCAAACCATGTTTTACAAATTTAGTAGAGTGTTTTGAGGATGTAGCAAATAGGGTAAATAAAGGGAAAGCAGAAGATGGATTTGGACTTGCATTTCCAAAAGGCACTCAATAAGGTACCACACCAAAGGTTAATGGGCAAGTTAAGGGGTCAGGGAATAGAATGTGGGAAAATGTGAAGGTTATTCGCTTTGGTGATATGAATAGAAAAACAGAATATTAAAAAAATATTGTAAATGTTGATGTTCAGAGACATTTCAGTGTCCTTGTACACGGAGAACAGGAAGCTAATGGAGGGCGGGTTTAGCTCAGTGGGCTAGAGTTTCTGATGCAAAACAAGGCCAGCAGCGTGGGTTCAATTCCTGTACCAGCTGAGAATTCTGAATTCTCCCTCTGTGTACCCGAACAGGCGCCGGAATGTGGTGACTACGGGCTTTTCACAGTAACTTCATTTCAGTGTTAATGTAAGCCTACTTGTTAATGTAAGCCTGCTTGTGACAATAAAATGATTATTTTTAAAAAATTATTAATATGCAGGTACAACAAGCAATTAAGGCAAATTTCCTTCTGGCCTTTATTGCAGGGGAATTAGAGCACAAGAAAGTCTGGCTACAAGTGTGTGGGGTTTTGCTGAGAACACACTTGAAATACTGTGGGCAGTTTTGGTCTCCATATTTAAGGAAGGATGTATTTGCATCAGAGGTGATACAGCAAAAATTCACTAGATTGGCCCCTGTGATGAGTGGGTTGCCCGATGATGAGCAGTTGAGTAAATTGGGTCTATATTCTCTGGAGTTTAGAATAATAAGATATGGGGTGGGATCCTCAGTGCCCGACGTCAATATCGTAATCAGCGATTGGGGCAGAATCCCTGTTTGCAACAGAATCAGGCGCCTGTTTTCGGTTACTCTGCTCCCACCAAAACGGCACCATCGAGGAGTACTCTGCACGCCACTGGGATGGCCTCAGGACGTTACCTGAAGGCCCTCCCCCAATGCTCTGCCCCTGATGGGCGAGTCTGGTCCATGATGATGATGATGATGATGCGCGATGAACTCTGGTGCATCGCTCGACAATGTGTGACCCATGCCCATGGCAGCACTTTCCACCATCCACTTGGGGGATTGCTGCATATGAGTTGGTCATTCCATCACATGGTACCATCAAACCCTTGGGGTGGTGGAGATGGGGATGGGGACTGGGGTGGGGGTGGGAGTGGAGAGGAGGTGGGGGGGGGTGGTGACAAGTATCGGGGCAATGTGCGGTGGCTGATCTGGGGGGGCCCAGGCCCGTGGCCAACTCCAATCACTGCCCATCTCCCTGGCCCACGTCCTCCCACCCCAGCAACCCCTCTACTGCCAACCAGCTCAGCCCATCCCTCACACCCTCCTGACAGAGCACCGAGGCAGGTTGGAACGTTTATAAACCGATGTTTATTGGAACAGGTCAATAAACCTACAGGTTTATACCCTAGACCTAACGCTATCCTATGTGCTGCACCCATATCTACTTAACTGATGGCTAACTTCAGGCCTTATGAGCCCTAACGCTCTGTCTAGATGGTTCCCCAGGTGGTACATCAGTAGCAGAGGTGGCCTGCTGCAATTCCCGCCCTGTGACGTGGGTACCCTTCGGCGACCATCCTCTGGAGCAACCAGGCCTGGACAGGCCCGGCAGCCACAGGAGTCCCAGGTGGCGTGGTGCTACCCTGTTCTGCCCACCGCCAATCGGATGTGCCAAGGGCAGAAGGAGTGAAGACTGAGGTGCTGTCCCGACATCAGCACTTAGGGCGGGATTCTTTGACCGCGCCCGCCCGGAGATGGGAGAATCCCATCTGAAGTCAATGGACTTTTCCATTGTCCACATCTCGCCCGTGGCGATCTTGCAGCGTGGTGCAGAAGAATACAGCTCTTAGTCTCTGGAACGGAGAATATGGCCCCATATTTTTTAATTGTAAGGTGATCAATGCTACAGAACCTGTGAATATGTATGTGATATGTCAATTTGATGTAAGCACAGTAAATTCCTGCCGTTTACGGACAAAAGCGAAATCGGGAATGATGAACCTGCTTTTCAATGGGAGTCAATTCGATAGGTTCCAGCAATGCGAGGGCAGCATTGGTCTGTGAAGTTATTGCACAGTGAATTTTGGGGCCTATACACAAGAGTCTCTGCAACAGTCTTGTTAAAGGTTTCAAACTGAAGGTTTAATTAATCTTTGCTGTTTCTTACAATGGCGGGCTCTCTTCCGGCATGTGTTGGAAATTTGTAAAGGAATCAATCTTTACACCGGATAGACATGAATCACCTCAAAACTGGCAGACAAAATCAGTGAGCATTTCCAAATTGAACAGAGCCATTATTGCAGGAGCAAGAGATTCGGACACTTCCAGGAGCAAGTTCAGCTGCAAACATTCCAGGCACCACCTGAAGAAAAACAGAATTAGATTTCCATGGCCAGAGTCTTCAACATTTCTCCACTAAAACATGTTGCGTTCTCTGTTCTGTCATGGTTACTGTCTCTTTGAGGAAAGAGGAGAGAGGGGAAAGAGAAATGGAGAAGTGAACAATTGCTCATGTGATGGGTGATTTTTTAAAATTCCTTTATAATAATTTTTATTATTGTCACAAGTAGTCTTACATTAACACTGCACTGAAGTTAGTGTGAAACGCCCCTAGTTGCCACACTCCGGCGCCTGTTCAGGTACACTGAGGGAGAATTCAGAATGTCCAATTCACCTAACAAGCGCATCTTTCGAAACTTGTGGGAGGAAACCGGAGCACCCGGAGGAAACCCACCCAGACACGGGGAGAATGTCCAGACTCCGCACAGACAGTGACCCAAGCGGGAATCGGATCCAGGACCCTGGCGCTGTAAAGCAACAGTGCTAACCACTGTGTTACCGCTTACAGTCACTGGCTAGGCCAGCATTCATTGCCCATGCCTAGTTGTCCTTCAGAAGGTGGTGGTGAGCTGCCTCCTTGAATATCTGAAGTCCATGCGGGGTGGGTACACCCACTGTGCTTTTAGGGAGGGAATTCCCGGATTTTGACCCAGCAACAGTGAAGGAACAGCGACATATTTCCACGACAGGATGGTGGGGTTCCCAGGTATCGTCTGCCCTTGTCCTTCTAGATGGTAGTGGTCAACAGATATGCTGTTAGGTGAATTGGACATTCTGAGTTCTTAAACAGGCGCCGGAATGTGGCGATTATGGATTTCCACAGTAACATCATTGCAGCGTTAATGTAAGATGCTGTGTAAGGAGCCTAGGTGAGTTCCTGCAGTTCATTTTGTAGATGGTACACACTGCTGCCGCTGTCGGTGATGGAAGGAGTGAAATATTTGTGGAAAAGGTGCCAATCAAGCGGACTGCTTTGTCCTGGATGGTGTTGAGCTTCTTGAGTGTTGTTGGAGCTGCACTCGTCCAGAAGGAGTGTATTGCGTCACATACCTGACTTGTGCCTTGTAGATGGTGGACAGTCTTTGTGATTAGGAGGTAAGTTACTTGCCACAGGATTCCTACCCTCTGAGTTGCTCTTGCAGCCACAGTATTTAAATGGCTGGTCCAGTTCAGTTTCTGATCAATGGTAACCACCAGGATGTTGATATTGGGGGATTCAGTGAAAATGATGCCATTGAATGTCAAAGGGCAATGGTTAGATTCTCTCCTGTTGGAGATGATCATTTCCTGGCACTTGTGCGATGGAAATACTGTCTGTCATTTGTCAGCCCAAACCTGGATATTGTCTAAATCTTGCTGCATTTGGACATGGACTGCCTCGGTATCTCAGGAGTTATGAATGGTGCTGAACATTGTGCAGTCATCAGCAAGCATCTCAATGTCTGACCATATGATGGAAGTGAGGTCGTTGCTGAAGCAGTTCAAGATGGTTGGACCTTAGGAACTCCTGCAGTGATGTCCTTGAAATGGGATATGGTGTGCAGAGGCTTTAGAGCAGATAAGCAAATATTTGTACAAGGAAGTCTGAAAAGGAGGGACTTTACTGTATTCCTATATAGCAACACCGATAACAGATTTGTTTCCATGACAAGAGGAAGGAGGGAATGAATGAAATACCTTGGGCAGAATTTTCCACTTTTTTGGTTAAGTGTCAACTCAGACGGGAAAGTGGGCGGCTCTCACCACATCATGCTAGCAGATCCTGCCCCACTGCCAACTTGGGTTCCTAAAGGATGGCCCGATGTAAAGACATTTTAAAAAGGAACACCCCTCCCTCCCACACATAGAATACCCCTGTTCCATCACCACCGCAGAACCCTTCACCACGGAATCCCCCCCACTGAATCTACAGCACCTCCCGCACAAACCCCCCCATGTAATCTCCCCTGTCAGTGCCTTCCCTGCCCCATCCCCCCACTATGTCATTGGCATGAGACAGGGACAATTGAGCAGGGAAATCCCACCGGCATGAAAGCTGTTTTGGGTCTCGTCCCTAATTCCCCACCCACTTGTTCTATTACTGCCCACTGAAGCGGACCCCCAAGGCAATGTGATGGCAGAACGGTGTGATGTACGACTGGTCTCGGAAGGTGTGCTCCTGGCAACCAGTACTCCGAGGGGAGTTCGGAGGAGACCTGAGAATGCAGGGAGGAGAGGGTCATGCCAGGAGGTGCCAGGATGGTACCAGGGTGGTGCCAAGGGATGTCAGGGAGTGCACCTAGGTCTAGATTGTTTGCTGGGTGTGCTCGCTGTGCACTGGGGTGAACTTTAAAAATGGTGCCTGGAACATCAGCGCGCTGAATTGATGGCGGGGCAGGTGAATCAGCGATTTCCTTCCAGTGATATGTTGTGGAACTCCTGACTTCTTTTTCATCAAAGTCCAGCACCATATGGCATAAAAGAACGGCATTGCAGTTGATGCGTTTAATGCCCTTTGTCCCGCCTGACATTAGGCTTTACTGATAGTGGAGAAAATCTGACGCAGACTGGAGAAGTAGGCATATCATATCTGAAGAATGTTTCACAGTTGAA
Source organism: Scyliorhinus canicula (assembly GCF_902713615.1). Taxonomy (NCBI): domain Eukaryota; kingdom Metazoa; phylum Chordata; class Chondrichthyes; order Carcharhiniformes; family Scyliorhinidae; genus Scyliorhinus; species Scyliorhinus canicula. The sequence goes on from NC_052159.1 coordinate 31,034,942, forward strand.
TCTGAAATAGACCCGTGAGTTTCATGAGCAATGGGCCAATGCCAGTATCAGGCTGGCACCTTGGACAACTCTAGGGCTCCTTCACCAATATGACATGCAGCACACATTTGGCATGGAGTGAGCACGTGCATGTTACACATCGTATAGATTGAGGCATTGCCTGTTCTTTACCTGATAAAAGGGATTCGGCATAACTGACTTCCAAAGCCCACAGCTGCAGCTTGACCATGTGCCTTCCAGCAGTGGTCACTGCAACATTATCCAACATGGCATGTGGCAGGAACGGAGAATCCTGGCGAGGGCGGGCTGCCCAGGAAAACGCCACTGGCGAACAAGGGAATCCAGCCCCTTGTTCTTTGGTGCCTGACGTACTGCGATCAATATTACAGAGATGAGGGTTGAGCTCAGTTGAATAGGATCCAAACCACTTGTATGCTTCCCAGTCTAAATTAATTTAACTGTGGTAATCAGGATTTGTGTCTGTGTGAACAATGAATTGTTACTGAAGGTTTCCCAATCCTCTGCAGTGAGCTTAATGCTTAATGGCGAGAGAGGGTCATGTGATACCACTGAACAGAAACCGACTGATTACCGCTAACATTTTTCCCCACTCTAAATGGATGGCAAAGTTAGTTATAACGTAGAGCGTTGGGTTAACAGGACAGAGACAAATTGCAAGAGTTCTTGCCAAAAAAGCTCAGAATGAATTCAACATTTGTAAATAATTCTAAATCGTCGAGTACCACATCCCAGCTGGACGGGTTAGTGAGGCTAATCCTCCTTCACTACAAAATTGGCTCTGTACTGACTTTACTGATAATCATTATTTTATTAATTGTCTCCCAGAAGAGAGATTTAAAAAAAGAATTGCCAAAATAGATGTTAGTGAATTATCGGCCTACGCCACAATGGACAGATGTGTGGAAAGAGAGAGAGAGGATTCCCTGCTGCCTTTGCATATTTGACTCCTGAACCCGATGTGCATTCCTCAGCTTTTATGGCCCATCAGCTCACATGAGAGCGGTCAAAACACTTTTTGAAGTTGGCACCTGCAAGAGGAAATCTGATATCGAGGCAACATTATAGACCTTGAGAACAGTGGTTTCAAAATCCATATTGATCTTTCTTGAAACCTTTATTGCCCAAGAAGATCGAGTTAAGTATTTTTAATTTGCATTTGTTCACTTAAAAAATTTATACGAGGATCTTTTTAACTGTTGATTGGCATAAATTGTGTAAATTTGTTTACACAAGCTATAATATGATAGCCATGGTGTTTTACAACACAGAGAGTGGCCCTTTCGCCCATTATGTCTGCGCAGGCCATCAAGCATTTATTTATTCTCATCCCACTTTCCACTACTTGCTCCGTAGCTATGATGCTTCAAGTGCTCAGCTAAATGCTTCTTAAATGTTGTGAGGGTTTCTGCCTCTACCACCCTTTCAGGCAGTGACTTCCAGATTCCACCCCCATCTGGGTGAACAAGGTTTCCCCAAATTCCCTTTAAATCTCCTGCCCCTTACCTTAAATCTAACCCCTGGATATTGACCCCTGTACGAAGGGAAAAAGTTTCTTCCTATCTACCCAATATCTGTGCCTTATAATTTTGTGCACCTCAATCAGGTTCCCCCCTCAGCCTTCTCTGCTCTAAGGAGAACAACTTCAGCCTAACCAGCCTCTCTTCATAGCTGAAATGCTCCAGACCAGGCAACATCCCGGTGAATCTCCTCTGCACCCTCTCTAGTGCAGTCACGTGGGCGGCACAGTAGCACAGTGGTTAGCACTGTTGCTTCACAGCGCTGGGGACCCACGTTTGATTGCTGGCTTGGGTCACTGTCTGTGCGGAGTCTGCACGTTGTTGGTAATTTGCAAAGTGTGCTTTACACTTAATTTGCTCTGTTTAATCACCTTGCTCTAGAGTTGCCAGGTATCTTTATGATACCACCACGAGGTTCAAGTTCAAGTGCTGATCAATAACTCAATACACCAGTTAGTAAGGTTCAAATCAAAACACATTTATTATATACACAGTCAATCGCTACTCATGCATAAAATACTACTCACTAGACTATCTCTAACACTAAAAGGCCAATACTTAGCTTTGGAAACTGGCCCACCAGGTCAGGGGAACAAATGGCCTTTCGTTCGCTTCTGTGTCTGCAGGCTTCCAGCTGGTATGGACTAAGGGTTAGGAGCGCCTATCTCGTAGCGTGCGTTGACTGGACACTTACTTGGTTGGTGCAGCTGCTAGGCAAGTCTCTCCGAGTTGAGAGTCACGGTCGAGTTCTTTGAGAGCTGCCAAGAAGGACGAATTGAACTTGGGGACTCTACTTTATAGTCCCCAGGAACTTCGCGCCCTTTTGGGCAGTCCCACACCTGGTTCCAAGTGATTGGACTGAGTATTGATCACTTGGATCGATTTCTCCAATACTGGAGCTGTTCCCTGATCCCAGGGCCGTTCCTAAGTGTCCGTTGGCCTCCCTTTGTTTTGGCTCCCTCTGGCGCCGAGGAGTCTGGCTTTGCCTCGATTATCTTAACTGTTTCAATTGTTCCCGGGGATCGCTCATCAATATGTAGATGGTCGTCAGTTTCAGTGTTGTCTAGGTTTCTGCAAGTTCTAATATACAGGAGATTTTGCACCTGTTTGGTTTCCTGCGTTTGGCCATTTCTCCCTGCATTCTTAGCGGATCTCCATTTTAAAGTCAGGAAGTGGCCAACCCAGGTGGCTACAATGCTCTCCCTGTGTCTGCGTGGGTTTCCTCTGGGTGCTCTGGGTTCCTCCCACAGATCCCGAAAGACGTGCTTGTTAGATGAATTGGATATTCTGAATTCTCCCTCAGTGTACCCGGACAGGCACCGGAGTGTGGTGACCAGGGGATTTTCACAGTAACTTCATTGCAGTGTTAATGTAAGCCTACTTGTGACAATAAAGATTGTTATTATTAATGAAAATTTAATACAGCTTGTTCAGACACTCTTTATTAAATGAACTAATTGCACATTCAAACAAAAAGCGAATTCTCTATTTTTTTACCCATACCCTAGCAAATGCTGTAATAAATAGCATAATGAGCTAGACATTCATCAGGTTCCTACTTAAGTAGATTGGAGCTGTGATTCAAGGAAAACGTTTACAACTGAAAAGGGAAAGAAAACAAATTCTGATCCTGATCCACAGAAGATGTGACTGGTCTTTAAAGCATTGATAATACATGTGAATAAACCAGCCCAATGTCTTGCGGACATTTGCTTGCTCTCGCTTCTGTAAAAGTACAGCTTAGGGATGAAATGAAATGAAATGAAAATCGCTTATTGTCACGAGTAGGCTTCAAATGAAGTTACTGTGAAAAGCCCCTAGTCGCCACATTCTGGCGCCTGTTCGGGGAGGCTGTTATGGGAATGGGATGGTAGCAATTGACAAGGAAGATAAGTATGGATGTTTTTCATTCATTCGTGGGATGTGGATGCAGCTGCTGGATAAGGCCAGCATTTGTTGCTCATCCCTAATGCCTTTGGAAGGTAAGTGGTGAGCTACATTTTTAAGGTTAACCGGCTTGTTAGGCCAGAGGCTAGATTTTTCCTGAGTTGAGGGAGTGATAGGCCAGGCTGGGTAAGGACAGCAGATTTCTTGGGACATTAGTGAATCAGCTGTTTTTTTAGGCGAGCGCAGTAGTTTCATGGTTACCATTATTGATGTCAGTATTCTATTCTGGATTTATTTTTAAATTTAATGAAGTAAATTGAAATTCCTCTCCAGCTGCTATGGTGAGATTTGAATCCATGCTTGTGGATCATTAGTCGAGGCCTCTGGATTACCAGTACAGTGACATGGTTCCTGTGCTATCATGCCCTCCAGGTTATTCAGTCATTTTGTGTGCCAGTGTTTTATTTGTAATTTTATCGCTTTGCTTTTTCCTGTTGTTCCTTTTGTCACATTTTAGAGAGCTTGATGTCCCAATCCAGATTTTGTATTTTTTGTATTCGTTCATGGGATGTGGGTGTCACTGGCATTTATTGCCCATCCCTGAGGGCAATTAAGACTCAACCACATTGCTGTGGATCTAGAGTCTCATGTAGGCCAGACCAGGTAAGGACGGCAGATTTCCTTCCCTGAAGGACATTTGTGAACCAGATGGCTTTTTGCAACAATTCATTCCTGGTCTTCATGAGAGTTTTAATTCCAGAATTTTTAAAAATTGAAATCAAATTTCACCTTCTGCCGCGGTGGAGCATTACCCCGGGTCCAGCGACAATATCACTACCCCATCGCCTCCACACCGGTATACTGGGATTTTAAAGAGGAACTCATTTCTATTGGGCATCCCATAATTTCTTCGTCAAAGCATATTTGAAAGCCAAGTGCAGTAAACAATATCTTGAAGAAAGTCAATCTCTTTGCCAATCTATTTCCTCTTCATGCAGTGCATTCTGATCAAGATAATATTTATATTTTAGAACCAAGAAGGGTCATTTTAATCTGACCTGCTGACTGGATACTGTGTGTGCTGGATTTACTCAACAATATCCTGAACCACTCCAAAATTTCCTGCAAACTGGGCTCTGATTATGACATAGGGATGTCAATTCTTCTTTTATCCAATGGCTTGAGCCATTGTAATGAACCTGGCAGGAAGAGGTAAGTTACTAAACTTTGTTTTGCTCACGTTGTGGATTCGGCTGCAAGAGCAGGAGTGACCCTTCAGGTTTTACAAGGAAAGTTGTTCTTCCTTGACCTGGGATCTTTCTGGATCCTAATGACATCAAGGCATATGGGAATACCGCGGGAAAGTGGAGTTATATCAGCCATGATCTAATTCAATGGCGGAACAGGCATGATGGGCCAAATGGCCTACTCATGCTCCCCTATGGGGGAGGCGATGACATAGTGGTATCATCCCTGGACTAGTAATGCAGACCCAGGGTAATGTCTAGGGTCCCAGGGTCCCACCAAGGCAGATGGTAAAACTGGAATTCAATAAAAATCTGGAATTAAAAGGTGAATGGTGACCATGAAACCATTGTCGATTGTCATAAAAAACCATCTGATACAACCTTTCAGGAAGGAAATCTGCCACCTTTCCTGGTCTGTCCTACATGTGACTCAACATGGTAGACTCTGAAGGGCAATTAGGAATGAGCGATGCCCACATCCCATGAAATAATTTTAAATAATGTTCTTATGAGTCACCCTCTTCTGAATTGTGAGACACATCTAGAAGCCACCTCTACGCGACTGACCTGAGCGCCAGGGACCGCTCCTGCCTCTTCTAACAGCTAACTCGGTCAAAGTCAAGAGGTTGGATGTTCCACTTGACCCCCAGTTAAAGGTGGTACGTAACAGCTGGCTGCACACAGGAACTCGCACCATAAGACATCCTAAGCTAAATGCAATGACGTTCTGAAAGCCAATCTTGGCGATTGTAAGTTGGACCCCACTGTTTGGGGGCAAATTTTTAAAAATCAACTGTGCACCAATCCAAATGGGAAAGTCTCTGTCATCACGCAATCTCAACATGTGAGGAAAACAGAGTCTGGTCACTACAGGGCAAGTGTGATCACCACAAAGTAGAGGTGGACATACGCTTTGGAAGCCCCGCACTCTACTTTACGGGGGCCCAATATCATAACCCGACACCTGGCAATGTGGCAGCCTGCCTCCAATGATGTCCAGCCCCGCCCTGAATTGTATAAAGCTGCACCCCCAATGACATCAGGCCCCGTCCCAATGACAGCTTGGCTGGCCAGGCCTCGAGCCTCAGCCCTCAATGGCTGCATTTATTCTTGGCTGGCTGCCTGGTTGCCTGGCTGCTGCTGGCTATCTGGCCTGGCTCTCTTTTCTCTCACCCTCGTTGCCCAGTCCGGTTGCTGCCCAGCCCTTTCACTCTCAGCTCTGCTTCCTGACTGGCTCCCCAATTCCAGGAGACACGATGGCAGTACTTGCCTGGCCATCTTCATACCTCCCGACTGCTGCTCTGCTCACTTCTCGGCTCTCACTCGGGTGGCTGGGCCCCAAGCCTCGACAAACTTGTGTACTCCTGACTGCTACTGCTGGCTATCTGGCCTCTGTTCCTTTTGCTTGGTTGCCCATCCTCCCTGCTCAGCCCTGGCCAGGAGGTCAAGAGGTTTTGTTTAACTTCTTGATTCTTAATAAATCCAGGACACAAAAGAGTAGATGTTATGTTAAGTTCACTGACTCTCGCACCTGAAGTTCCAATATGCAGCCAAAATCCATAATATCTACCTTGAATTGTGAACAAGCACTCTAACATGCAAAAAGAAACTGATTGAAAAATTATGGGAAGGAGAAAACAGAAGAACAAAATCATGGGGCGGGAATCACCGTCGGCCAAAGCCGAAATCGCGGATTGGGCGGAGAATAACCTCCGACGCCAAAATCACGGTACCAAATCGGGATACTCCGGCACGCCAAAATTGGCGTAAATGTGTCGCTCGCCGCCCAGCGTTTAAGTACGTTGGCATATCATTAGTGGGCCTGACCCTCTATCCTCCAGGGCCTGCGCGATTCACCACCCTTGATGGGCCGAGTTCCCGAAGGCGCGGTTCACGTGTGGTCTCAGCGGTCGGGAACCCAGCGTGGCGGCTTCAAACTGTGTCCAGCGCCGCCACAATTGGCCGGAGCCATGTTCCTGATCGGGGGGCTTCTGCGAGGGTTGGGGGGCTTGTGGGGAATGGCCGGGGGTCAGTGTTTGGCAGGTCAGGTTTGCAAACGGCCGGCGCCATGTTTTATGGCGCGACCGCTGCAGGTCATCGCCGTGCACATGCACGGCCACGGACCCGGCCATTCTCCAGCCGTTTATATTGTGTGAGCTGGGAGTTTTACTCGCTGCGACTGCAAGCCCCTCACTGGCTGCAGGATCGATGAGGGTTCGGCGCCGATTTTTCCGTTATGAAACGCCGCAGTTCCCACGCCAGTGTCGGCACTTAGCCTCCAAAATGGTGAATCCAGCCCATGCTCTCCAATTTTTCAGCTTATTCTCCATCCATTCCAAACCACAAAATTTTTATGCAATGTGACCAATGCCTCAGCAGAGGCACTTGGGAGATTTTATCCCCACTTCCATTTTAGACTGTGAACTAGCAACACCTCTGCAATAACCTCTGACAACTGGTTAAGTAACCTATGGTGTGGCTACCTGGTTAGCCTTTGTTTATCCTGCGAGTAAAGTAAGTGTGCGGGTTTTGCCAGAGGCCCTGGAAAATACTCGGTCAGGACCGCTAATGATATGCAAACGGCGTTTACTGCAAGTGTGTTCTGGAACACATTGACGCAGCTGTGGAGGTGATGGAGAATTGCGATTAGTCATTAAACAGGCACTTGTTACGTTTTTGGCGTCAGAACCAATTCTCCGCCCAATCGCATTTCCCAATTCCTGCGTCAGATAGCATATGCCGCATTTTTCTCTCTTTCCACCATTTGTCAATGAGATTTCCCATTGAAGCATCCTATCTGGCTGCATCACAGCCTGGTATGGAACTGCTCGGCCCAACACCGCAAGAAACTTACCAGAGCCGTGAACACTGCCCAGTCCATCACACAAACCCGCCTCCCATCCATTGACTCTGTCTACACCACCTGCTGCCTGGGGAAAGCAGGTGGCATATTCAAAAATCCCTCCCACCCAGCTTACTCACTCTTCCAACTTCTTCCATCGAGCAGGAGATACAAAATTCTGTGAACACGAACAAACAGATTCAAAAACAGCTTCTTCCCCGCTGTTACCAAACTCCTAAATGACCCTCTTATGGACTGATTAACACAACACTCCTGTAGAGAATTTACAGTGCAGTAGGAGGCCATTCGGCCCATCGCGTCTGCACCGGCTCTTGGAAAGAGCACCCTACTTAACCCCACACCTCCAAACTATCCCCGTAACTCTGCAACCCCATCTAACCTAAGGGCAATTTGGCATGGCCAATCCACCTAACCTGCACTGCTTCGGACCGTGAGAGGAAACCGGAGCACCCGGAGGAAACCCACGCACACATGGGGAGATTGTACAGACTCTGCACAGACAGTGACCCAAGCAGGAATCGAACCTGGGATCCTGGCGCTGTGAAGCCATAGTGCTAACCACTGTGCTGTCCCTATTAAAACATTTAAGACCTTGAGGGGACTTGACAGGATGGATGCTCAAAGGATGTTCCCCCTTGTGCGAGAGACTAGAAATAGGGGACGCTGTTTAAAAATAATGGGTTACCCATTCAAGATGGAGATGAGGAGAATTTTGTTTCTCTCAAAGGGGCATTAGTCTGTGGAATTCTCTTCCCCAGAGAGAGGTGGATTCAGGAGGCTGGATACTCCGTTTGGGAGACTAAGTGCCCAACCTGGCGTGAAAACAGTGGTGTTTTATGGCAGAAATACTGGCGTAAAACAGCAACCAATTCGCTGCTCCGGGGCAGGGGTGGGGCGAGCAGGGAGGCAGCATAGAGCTCCCGGAACCAGCGGCCGATAAGGCCCGGAGCATTGCTGGGCCCATGGCCACACATGCGCATGGTGGCGACCTTCAACGGCCGAACCATGGTTCACGGCGGACGCAGCCCGCGGACCCAGATCACCATCCCCCCCCACAGAAGCCCCACCCTGCCCATCACAGATCAGCCCTCCCCCGACTGTGGCGGCACTGGACTGAGTCCCCAGCCGCCACGCTGAGTTCATGACGGATGAGATCACACATGTCCCATGCTGTCGGGGACGGAGCATCGCTGGGCGGGCCTCAGGCCTGAGACCGTGGATATGGCATGCAGCGTACTCCTAGAGTATGCCGCTTTTCAGGGGGTGGAGCCTCACGAAAGCGGCGCTGCCCCTGAATTTGGCGTCATCGGGGATTCTCCGTCCCCTCGCCGAACGCGCTTTCGCCGTTGGGGATCGGAGAATCCAGCCCAGGGTCGTTTAATATGTTTAAGGCAGAAGTAGAAAGATAATTGATGAACAAGGGAATCAAAGAGCATTAGGGGTAGGTAGAATGTGGGATTAAGATGGCAAACAGATCAGCCATGATCTTATTAAATGGCGGAGGAGGCTCGAGGGGCCTTAATGGCCCAATTCATAGGTTCATATGTCCCAGGACACATTATGGAAGATTAGAGTACACTGGACAAGGTGAAGGATAAATTCTGGGAGATGACCAAATCTATGTCTGAAGAACTCCTCTTAGGTATTTGAAATATTGGACAGAACTGATCAGACGTATGGTTTTGCAAAGGTAATTCCAGCATTCAGGAATAGGGTACTGAAATATCCACTGCTGAATATGGAGTGGAGAGAGAGGAGCCACACAGTGTGGTACGGTTAGAGAATACGGGCTGTATTGAAGATGGTCATAGAGGCAGGATGGAATGAGACCATGAATGGATTTGTAATCAAGAATAAGGGTTTGAAAGTCTTCACAAATGAAATGGAAAGCAATGAATTGAAGCTTGTGTACGGTGAAGCTTAGCAGGTGGGCAAGGTGAATGATTGGGTAATTAAAGTACAGGCAGCACCAGTGTAGATGATGTTTTCAGCCATGTTGGACTAACATTATGGAGTGGAAGTAAGCACCCGTGGTGCCAAACTGGATGTGCATTTTGTAACTCAATTCAGAGGAAGTCCACACAGTGGTTACCACTGCTGCCTCACAGCGTAGGGGCCTGTGTTCAATTCCAGCCTCAGGTGACTGTCTGTGTGGAGTTTATACTTTCTCCCCGTCTGCGTGGGTTTCCTCCGGGTGCTTTGGTTTCCTCCCACTGTCCAACGCAGTGCACCTTAGGTGGATTGGCCATGCTACATTACCCCTAGTGTCCAAAAGGTTAGGTATTACTGGGTTATGGGGATAGGGTGGAGGTGTTGACCTTGGGTAAGGTGCTCTTTCCAAGGGCCGGTGCAGACTCGATGGGCTGAATGGCCTCCTTCTGCACTGTAAATTCTATGATAATCAACATGAGTCCACCATTCACATTTTTGAAAATCGTTTTTGACAGCCCTGGATAATGCTTAAGGCAGTGAATTGTCATCTCTAAGGAGATAAAGGACAGGCTTAAAAGATCTGATGACAACAGTGAAATCAAGGCACTTTGCTCTCAAAGAAAGCATACAACGTTTCCATGTAAGTCAGGTAAGGATAGACAACGGGGAGGTGGTGGCGTAGTGGTATTGTCGCTGAACTAGTAATCCGGAGACCCAGGATAATACTTGGGGGACATGGATTTGAATCTCACCACGGCAGGTAATTTTTATATAAAATATCTGGAATGGTTCGCACTGTTGCTTCATGGGTCCCAGGTTCAATTCCCAGCTTGGGTCACTATCTGTGCAGAGTCTACACGTTCTCTCCGTGTCTGTGCGGGTTTCCTCCGGGTGCTCTGGTTTCTTCCCACAAGTCCCGAAAGACGTGCTGTTAGATAATTTGGACATTCTGAATTATCCCTCCGAGTAACCGAACAGGCGCCGGAATGTGGCGACTAGGGGCTTTTCACAGTAATTTAATTGCAGTGTTAATGTAAGCCTACTTGTGACAATAAAGATTGTTATATTATTATAAAGTCTGATGATGACCATGAAACCATTACCGATTGCCTTAAAAACCCATCTGCTTCACTAATGTCCTTTAGGGAAGGAAATCAGCCATCCTTACCTGGTCTGGCCTACATAGAACATAGAACAGTACAGCACAGAACAGGCCCTTCAGCCCTCGATGTGGTGCCGAGCAATGATCACCCTACTCAAACCCACGTATCCACCCTATACCCGTAACCCAACAACCCCCCCCTTAACCTTACTTTTTAGGACACTACGGGCAATTTAGCATGGCCAATCCACCTAACCCGCACATCTTTGGACTGTGGGAGGAAACCAGGGCACCCGGAGGAAATCCACGCACACACGGGGAGGACGTGCAGACTCCACACAGACAGTGACCCAGCCGGGAATCGAACCTGGGACCCTGGAGCTGTGAAGCATTTATGCTAACCACCATGCTACCGTGCTACATGTGACTCCAGATCCACATCAATGTGGTTGACTCTTAATATGCCATTCAGCTTGAGCGCAATTAGGGACGGACAAAAAATGTTGCCCTTGCCCACGACGCCCACATCCCATGGAAGAATTTTTAAAAAGGTATCTGTAGGCATATTCTGCCTATTATCAAAACTATAGATAGTTAGGTAAGAACATTATTTAGAACTGCAAGGTGTCCCATTCAATGATCTTCTCAGTTCAGTAACCACAAGAGAAATACCATGAACAAAGGAGAATATTATACATCGTCTTAATTGATCTCACCAAGATATTCGACCATGTGAGCCCAGGCAGCCTATTTAAACTGCTGGAGAAAATTGGCTGCCCACCAAAACTGCTCGATTTGATTTCTCCTTCCCATAACAATGTGATCGGTAAGATTGGTTACGGGGGCAACATTGCCTTTAAGATAATAATAATCTTTTATTGTCACAAGTATGAAGTTACTGGTACGGGAATTCAACCCGCGCTGCTGGCCTTGTTCTGCATTACAAACCAGCTGTCTAGCCCATTGAGCTAAACCAGCCCTTGAACAAGATCTTTTGTGGAGTCAAACTGGGGTGTGTTCTGGCATTGCCACTCTTTGGCAAATTCCTCTTTTTGCTCCTGTCATACACCTTTAGCTCGTCTACAGAAAGATGTCTTCTTACATTTCAGAACTGAGGAAGGCCTGCCTGAAAGCCAAGGTAAAGGTACACCAAGTCCTCAGAGAGTTGCTCTATGCTTATAACACCGCACTGGCATTTGACACCTTCAGCAGCAAATGGACAGACTTTCTCATGCCTGGAAAGAGTTTGGTTTGACCACCAACATGAGGAAGACAAATGTTCTGGACCTGAGCATTTGCCATACTGCCATCTCTCAGCTTGACAATGTGATGCTGGAAGATATTGTAGCTTCACATAGCAAGGCTCCATAATCACCAGAAATCTTTCACTTGATACAGAAAGCAACTGATGAATCATAAAAACTGCAAGTATTATGTCCCAGCGGTGTAAGAGAATATGAAACAACAGCAACCTAATTGGGAACACCAAACTGCGAGTTTACAAAGTCTGCATCCTCAACGTACTCTATTGAGGTGAAACCTGGACAAAAAATACCAGGAAGACAAAAGATTGAACAGTTTCCACCTTTACTGTCTCAGCACTGTAGCACAGTGGTTAGCATTGTTGCTCCACAGCACCAGGGTCTCAGGTTCGATTCCCGCCTTGGGTCACTGTCTGTGTGGAGTCTGCACCTCCTCCCTGTGTCTGCATGGGTTTCCTCTGGGTGCTCCGGTTTCTTCCAACAAGTCCCAAATGACATGCTGTTAGGTGAATTGGACATCCTGAATTCTCCCTACGTGTACCCGAACAGGCGCTGGAGTGTGGCGACTGGGAGATTTTCACGTAACTTCGTTGCAGTGTTAATGTAAGCCTACTTGTGACAATAAGGATTATTATTTATTATTAAAGATGTGTCCTCGGCATCTCTTGGCAGGATAAGGTCACCATCTCAGATGTCCTGGAGCATACTAATTCCATCAACATACACTTGTGGCTGAGCCAATGATATCTTAGCTGGCTCAGCCACATTCATCAGATGGATGTCAGTGAATTGGCCACTTTTTCGCAACCTCCTGGGTGTCCATGCCTTCACTACAAGAACTATTATTCAATTATGCAGTGTTTGTTTTGCGTGTCTGTTAACTTCTCTCTTTCCAGTTCAGTCTGTGAGAGTGGTTAGAGAAACAGAAACCAAACTGAAACAGCAAGCTTGATGCAAGCAAACATTTTTTAAAAAACCACTGCAACAAAAGTTCTGGACACGTCAAATCTGGTGTGTCATCTGTGCACATCTCCGAGGCCTGAAGCACAAAACCCACAAGTGAGATGTGAAGATAGCCGTCATTTACATAGACAACTTGGAGAGAGTCGGGGGGTGGTGGGGGGGGGGGGGGGCTTTGTAAGCAGGAAGCAGAAATGAAAATCTCAGCGATAAGAAGAGGGCCAAGAGAAGAGAGAGGCCAGCTGTCAAACACCCTCTTAGCAACCTGTATTCCCATTCAGCAAATGGATGGAGGCTGAATGCCAGAGTGGGTGTGCGCCACACCAGCTGATGTCCTAACACAGAGTTGACCACCACGGTGCAAACTCGTTGCGGATGGTCTGGACTCCCAAGGGTTAAGCTACGTAAAGATATTGGGTGCAATTTAATGGAACAATTTCTAAGGGCCTGATCGAACCAAATGGGAACAGAGTTCCATAATGAGTGTGTTTAGTCAGATATTTACCAGTGATCGCAGTAGCGAAAAATACAATGCTTTCTAAAGTGACTCTGGTTTCCTGCACTGAGCAGCTCTTCTCATCGGAACCCCTCAGTGCAGGGAGAGATTGGGATATCCCAGTCTCTCAAGCCCTGACATAATCCCCATCACACCTATAATGGGGTCCCTGTTTGTGGGGACCAGTACTGGTCGGTGCTCGCCTGACGTCTCTGAGGCGGAGGGGATAGATACCAATGCCTTGGTTATCTCTGAGACAAGCTATCTCGCTGTACTATGCAACGTCTTGCCAGATTGCATTAGATCTCGCGAGACGTGGCGAGCCAGGTAGATCCCAGGAGCTGGGGGTCCTTGCATCGAACTGGCCACCTTGTACCATGGCGCGGTGACTTTCTGGCGCAGTGTGGCCAGTATATCGCACCCTAAGTGTAATTTCAAGTGGGTTTGCTGGAAGTTTCTCCCTGGCTCTGCCTGCAAGTTCCACACTGCTATCTAACCACATTTAATCACTTTTCCGGGACCTGGGGTGTTTCTCCCCGGTCAAGCCCACCCAAATTATTTTCATCACTCGGGAGCTGAAGTCGCTGGCCAGACCGACTCCTCAGAGATCGGGCCACCATTTTGGAAGGGTGCCCCAATCTCTAAGTGAGCTTGAGAGTCCCCCAAGTGAGGGCACCCTGCTATAGGGTTGCTGCGAGACCTCTTTTCCAGGTCTTCCCACGTCTCCTTTTGGGACCCGCCCCCTTCCACAACCCCCACTCTTCACCCCCCCCCAACCCTCCGTAGGCCTCTTCATACCTGTCCTTCACCCCCCCCCCCCCACTTCATACAGCCTTCCCTCCTTTCATGGGCATGGCCCCCCTCAAGCCCTGACCCTTGGCAATGCTGCCATGGCACCTGGGCACCCTGTTGTCACCCTGGCATGCTCCTGCCAGCCTGGCAGTGCCACATAGGCACCTTGGTGCCGGGGGAGAGCCAGGGTACTACCATACCTATGTCCCTAACCATCCAAGGGCCTTCAATGCCCCGAGAGACCACGTTTATGTGGACCAGTACTAAATGGATCCTAGCTGGGGTCTCCACGGGGAGGCCGATAGATTCTGGGAGCCAGTTAGATCCAGCGTCATTACGGTTGTGGGCGGGTCCCATATTGTGATGCCTCGCGAGATCTGGTTAGGCCTGACGAGGTGTAATGCCTGTCAGAACACCTGGGGGAGGCCTCTCCTGGAATATACCGGCTGCGTCCCACTCCGATTCCGGCATTAAATAATCTATGGTTGTATTTCCTGGAATTTAGAATGTTAAGGGACGATTGGGTCAAATTTTTCAAGCTATTAAGGGGAACAGATGCAACAGATTTGGGGAGATTACATCCACCAATTGGTGAGGGAGCCGAGGACTGGGGCATAGCAAAAAACTTTGTGCCAGACCCTTCAGGAGTGAAATTAGGAAAGACATCTTCATGCAAAGGATGGCAGAAGTTTGGAACTCGCTGCCATAAATGACAATTGATATAAAATCAATTATTTATTTTAAAACAGTTTGCTAGATTTTTGTTAGTCAAGGAATATGGGCGTCATTCGATCACATTAGATCACAGATTAGCCATGATCTTATTGAATCGGTGGAACAGGCTCATAGAATCATCGAATTTACGGTGCAGAAGGAGGCCATTCGGCCCATCGAGGCTGCAACAGCTCTTGGAAAGAGCACCTTACTGAAGCCCACATGTCCGCCCCATCCGCGTAACCCAGTAACCCCAGCTAACCTTTTTTGGACACTCAGGGCAATTTAACATGGTCAATCCACCTAACCTGCACATCTTTGGACTGTGGGTGGAAACCGGAGCACCCGGAGGAAACCTACGCAGACACGGGGAGAACGTGCAGACTCCACACAGACAGTGACCCAAGCCGGGAATTGAACCTGGGACCCTGGAGCTGTGAAGCAACTGTGTTAACCACTGTGCTACCATGCTGCATATAGGTTCAATGGCTCAGTCTCATTCCTCCGTTTCATTCCATCTCCCATATTTAATCTGCTGGTCCGGCCATTGGAAATGGGAACTGTAATTTTTGTTTCCATCTCATTTGAATGTTGGCATTGAGCTGAAATACAACAGTTAATTCTAAAGATAAATCTTTCTTGTACCAAATCTGGTGTACTCTTACTGTTGTAAGAGTTGCCCTCTCTATTTTTATGTCAGCCAGTGAGAGCTACCACTTGCTCCACTGTATGAGTTGCACTTCCTCATTCTTGCAAACCAAAAATACCATTTTGTGATGTGGTGAATGTGGTGATATTCATCACTGTAAATACACAAGGGGTTAATGTAAATACACGTAGACTAGCTAGACACTAGAGGGAGCACCAGACACATGACACACAGACATTCAACCAATAGGCCAGTAAGATAGGACACGACCAATGGGCATTCACGATACACACAGAGGTGACACTACCACAGGAGGGCATTACACCAACCCATATATAAGGACACAGCACACATGATCTTCCTCTTTCCAGTGGAGACACTCAGTGTGTACACAGGGTTGATTTGAAACACATCACACCCACTACATGGATTGTAGCAGACTGGTTCGTCAGTCTGAGTAGCTATAGCAGGATTAACAGGAGAGTCGAATCCAAGTAGGAGAATTGTTAACAGTTTAATAAACGTGTTAAAGCTATCTCCAAGTCTGAACCTTCCTTTGTCAGAGTGTACATCAAGGAAGCAGCTTATGCTATGTCAAGAGCATAACAAAACAGTGAATATGATAGATTTAAAAACTATTTTCACCTCAAGATTTATGCAGCAATGTCCAACCGAAACAAACTTAATGTAGAAAAAAATTAATTGAAAAATCAATTGATATTATTGTATCCTTACAGAAGCGTATCCTTAAACGTAATTTTACTGCAAGAACTCTAAGAGCCCTTGATTGAAGGGCATGGGTGACGAGTGTTGTGTTATTTAATTTGGAATAAAACAAGCTGCCACTTGATGCAGTTTTGAGTAAAAGATGCTGCAGACATTTAAGTGAGTTCAATGTGTTTTATTGAACTATTAGCACAGTTTTCAATGAGTTCGACTCTGCTAATCTAAATGTAGTAACTCAATCTAACTGAACCAGCCTTGCTCTAAGCCACGTGCTGGGGTGTGATGCTGAGGATACAGCCTGTCTCACTCTGTAGATGTTGGTCTGTGGAAATAGGCGGGGTGTGAGTGCCTCATCCCTTTTATAGTGAGATACCACCCCTGAGTGTCCTGATTGCTCATTGGTCGTGTCCTATTCTATGTGTTCATTAGCTGCATGTTTGCTTACCATGACAACGAGTGATAATAAATAAGTAAAGGTGGGCAAGATCTCGATACAATCCAACTTTGATATTTTGTTTTTCTGCCAGGATCTGAGGATCTACTTCAGACTGAAACCAGGGATGATGATCTTGTCCGAAACATCGAACAAAGTAGGACTGTCGCCTTGAAGAAAGCGACCTGATAATGAGCTGTCCGTTTCACTACTAAAAGCTATCGAGAATTTCAGTCAAACTAATTTGAGTGGACGCACTGCCTTAATGTTACATTCATGAATTACATGAGTAATTCTTTCTTGACATTGAAGACACAATAAATTGGTTCTAATTCCTCCCCCCACCCCCTCCCCCCTCACACACAGCCATGGCTGAGAATGCTTATATTCACAACACATTTAATGATACATTTGGCATGGTATGTACAAACAGAAAAATGAAATAATTACCTTTTTGCATCTCTTTGTTTCACAAAATCAGAACCACAGCAATAGAGGCGATGACCCCTTAAGTCAATTATTATGTCAATACTAATGATTTACCAAAGAGAAAATTAATAAATAGGGTTTGATCTATTTCAAGGGCAGCCTGAGTTGCTGACATAGGACTTACAGAAATGACAGATATGCTGATAGTGGCTTTGACTTATTGATACATCAGAAACCAACTGGTATGAGATGAAAAGTCAATGCCTCAAGTCAATCATTGCCTGGCACTCTATGCAGCAATTCTTATTAAAAACATGTGCTATATCTTGGTGACAGATCCTTTGGAGTTATTTGTGGATCACAAGTTGCTTTGCAGCACAAACATTGCATGGCCATCGTTTTATTTTGTTTGAGTTTTTAAAAAGCATACTTTGTAAACATTCAGACTTTGATGTTAACCTCCTCACGAGGAGTAGTTGTGGGCGGTGGCGGGGTGGGGGGAGTTGCAGAGATTTAGTGGGGTGGTGGGATAGTGGGCGGGTGTGGAGTTTGAAACATCGGGGGCGGCATTCTCCCTCTCTTGGTGCGATGGCTCGATGCCGGCTCCAAGAGCGGCGTGAACCACTCCAGCGTCACGCCGCGCGCAAGTTGGGAATCCTCCGCACTTCCGGCGGCTAGGCCGGCGGCGGAGGGGTTGGTGCCAACTGACGCTGAAGGGCCGCCGTTGGCCGGCACGAGTTGACTCATGCGCAGAACCGTCGGCGTGTACTGCCGCATGCGCAGAACCACTGCCGCGTTTCCTGCGCATCCGCAGGGGGTTTCTTCTCCGCGCCGGCCATGGCGGAGCCTTACAGAGACCAGTGTAATGGAAAGAGTGCCCCCACGGCACAGGCCCGCCCGCAGATCGGTGGGCCCCGATCGCGGGCCAGGCCACCATGGGGTCCCCCCACGGGGCCGGATCCCCCCACGCCTCCCTGAGGACTCCGCTAGCCGCCCTCCAAGCCAGGTACCGCCGGGATGGACCATGTCTATTTCACGCTGGCGGGACTGGCCGAAAACGGGTGGCCGCTTGGCCCATAGGGGTCTGGAGAATTGCCGGGGAGGCCGCTGCCATCGGCCTCCAACCAGTGCGGCATGATCCCCGCCTCCGCCCGAAAACCGGCGCTGGAGAATTCGGCAGCCAGCGTTGGAGCAGCGGGATGGGATTCACGCCGCCCCCCAGCGATTCCCGCCCCTGGAGGGTCAACCTAACCGCATTCCTACCTTTCAGGCACAAACCATGGATAGGACTCCCACAACATGAAGGCCAGGGCCGAATTAAAATATCAGAGTAGCAACATTAACGACTTCACACGGAACCACAGCTTATATTTAATGGAAGATTATGGAATGGCCATAGTTTGGGATAGCGGGAGCTTTTGGTTCCCGAAGGGAGTTTGACTCTGTTAAGAACTCCTTGTGGGCCAGGAGGATCAGTTGTTCCAGATCCCTGATTCCTTGCCTTAATCTCTGCCACCCTCCAAGTTGCTGATTTCCACTCAGGCTTTCCAATCTCCAGTTCCACTAGCTTTCCCGATTGCATTGATTTTCCAGGCCTTTGACTGTGTAATTCCGATGACAAAGCTTGACCTGAATCTGCTTGAAGTTCAATGTGCAAACCACCAGGTGGCACTTGGAGTACTTTGTTTTTCTTCTCAGGTTTGACTGGCAGCCATATTGGCAAAGTATTCAGATGAGTTTGTTTAACTTTATAAAAGTAAAAATAGCTGAACTAAAAATCCATTCAACTATTAATATTATCTTTATATAGTTAACTTACTTTTAAACGCCTTCCTGGTGGTCCTTGAAAATTTATATTTGATTACTTAATCCAGCTGGCCTCTGTCTAAATAGCTGCCCACTTTTCTTCTCAATTATTGGAGCCCATGAAAAGTTGCTTTTCCTAGCTGTCTTCCTGGATTTTGACTAAGTACATGCAGCTTGTGGAATGCTTAACCTATTGATAATGGGCAAACCAGTAATCCTCCCTATACATATCAACTCTTCAAGTCTACCTTCCTCTTTGTCTCAAGTTTCTTTCTCCTCTTCATGAAAGCCACAGAGCATTTCGGTCTTCCATGCTGCAGTTGAGCTGATTTTGACCATTCCGCTGCTTCCGTTGGTTTGCTGTTCCATAACTCTGACGTGATCTTGGTCCCCATAACTCCAGTGCTGCTTTGAGCCCACATCTCAGGGGCATCACGGTAGCATGGTGGTTAGCATCAATGCTTCACAGCGCCAGGGTCCCAGGTTCGATTCCCGGCTGGGTCACTGTCTGTGTGGAGTCTGCACGTCCTCCCTGTTTCTGCGTGGGTTTCCTCCGGGTGCTCCGGTTTCCTCCCACAGTCCAAAGATGTGCGGGTTAGGTGGATTGGCCATGCTAAATTGCCCGTAGTGTAAGGTTAATGGGGGGATTGTTGGGTTACGGGTATACAGGTTACGTGGGTTTAAGTAGGGTGATCATTGCTCGGCATAACATCGAGGGCCAAAGGGCCTGTTGTGTGCTGTACTGTTCTATGTTCTATGTTCTATCTGTTCCCATGGGCAGGTGAATATATTTCCTTGGTTGTTTCCCACTCTTTGCTTCGTGTTCTCTTCATTGGTGACATGCCACTGATGGTTAGCAACACTGCTTCCGCCTTTTAGCCCCCAATAATTCACTGACTGTGGTGTCTAACAGTGTGTAGCTCTGAGCCACAGGAAACAATGGCCCACAAAAAGAAATAAGGAAATCGTCTACTACAGGGCAGCATGGTAGCACAGTGGTTTAGAACATAGAACATAGAACGATACAGCGCAGTACAGGCCCTTCGGCCCACGATGTTGCACCGACATGGGAAGTCAAAAACTAAAGGCCATCTAACCTACACTATGCCATTATCATCCATATGCTTATCCAATAAACTTTTAAATGCCCTCAATGTTGGCGAGTTCACTACTGTTGCAGGTAGGGCATTCCACGGCCTCACCACTCTTTGCGTAAAAAACCTACCTCTGACCTCTGTCCTATATCTATTACCCCTCAATTTAAGGCTATGTCCCCTCGTGCTAGCCACCTCCATCCGCGGGAGAAGGCTCTCACTGTCCACCCTATCTAACCCTCTGATCATTTTGTATGCCTCTATTAAGTCACCTCTTAACCTTCTTCTCTCTAACGAAAACAACCTCAAGTCCATCAGCCTTTCCTCATAAGATTTTCCCTCCATACCAGGCAACATCCTGGTAAATCTCCTCTGCACCCGTTCCAAAGCTTCCACGTCCTTCCTATAATGAGGCGACCAGAACTGTACGCAATACTCCAAATGCGGCCGTACCAGAGTTTTGTACAGCTGCAACATGACCTCATGGCTCCGGAACACAATCCCTCTACCAATAAAGGCCAAAACACCATAGGCCTTCTTCACAACCCTATCAACCTGGGTGGCAACTTTCAGGGATCTATGTACATGGACACCGAGATCCCTCTGCTCATTCACACTGCTAAGAATTTTACCATTAGCCAAATATTCCGCATTCCTGTTATTCTTTCCAAAGTGAATCACCTCACACTTCTCTACATTAAACTCCATTTGCCACCTCTCAGCCCAGCTCTACAGCTTATCTATGTCCCTCTGTAACCTGCAACATCCTTCCACACTGTCTACAACTCCACCGACTTTAGTGTCGTCTGCAAATTTACTCACCCAACCTTCTGTGCCCTCCTCTAGGTCATTTATAAAAATGACAAACAGCAACGGCCCCAGAACAGATCCTTGTGGTACGCCACTCGTAACTGAACTCCATTCTGAACATTTCCCATCAACTACCACTCTCTGTCTTCTTTCAACTAGCCAATTTCTGATCCACATCCCTAAATCACCCTCAATCCCCAGCCTCCGTATTTTCTGCAATAGACGACCGTGGGGAACCTTATCAAACGCTTTACTGAAATCCATATACACCACATCAACTGCTCTACCCTCGTCTACCTGTTCAGTCACCTTCTCAAAGAACTCGATAAGGTTTGTGAGGCATGACCTACCCTTCACAAAACCATGCTGACTATCCCTAATCATATTATTCCTATCTAGATGATTATAAATCGTATCTCTTATAATCCTCTCCAAGACTTTACCCACAACAGACGTGAAGCTCACCGGCCTATAGTTACCGGGGTTATCTCTACTCCCCTTCTTGAACAAAGGGACCACATTTGCTATCCTCCAGTCCTCTGGCACTATTCCTGTAGCCAATGATGACATAAAAATCAAAGCCAAAGGCTCAGCAATCTCTTCCCTGGCTTCCCAGAGAATCCTAGGATAAATCCCATCAGGCCCCGGGGACTTATCTATTTTCACCTTGTCCAGAATTGCCAACACTTCTTCCCTACACACCTCAATGCCATCTATTCTAATAGCCTGGGTCTCAACATTCTCCTCCACAACATTATCTTTTTCCTGAGTGAATACTAACGAAAAGTATTCATTTAGTATCTCGCTTATCTCCTCAGCCTCCACACACAACTTCCCACCACTGTCCTTGACTGGCCCTACTCTTACCCTAGTCATTCTTTTATTCCTGACATACCTATAGAAAGTTTTTGGGTTTTCCTTGATCCTATCTGCCAAAGACTTCTCATGTCCCCTCCTTGCTCGTCTTAGCTCTCTCTTTAGATCCTTCCTCGCTTCCTTGTAACTATCAAGCGCCCCAACTGAAACTTCACGCCTCACTGTTTGGACAGTTGCTTCACAGCTCCAGGGTCCCGGGTTTGATTCCCCGCTGGGCCACTGTCTGTGCGGAATCTGCATGTTCTCCCTGTGTCTGCGTGGGTTTCCTCCGGGTGTTCCGGTTTCCACCCACCGTCCAACGATGTGCATGTTAGGTGGATTGGCCATGATAAATTGTCCTTAGTGTCCAAAAAAGGTTAGGTGGGGTTACTAGGTTACGGAGATGGGATAGGCTTAAGTGGGGTGCTATTTCCAAGGGCCGGTGCAGACTCGATGGACCAAAGGGCCTCCTGCACTGTAAATTCTATTATGATACTATGGTAACATCCTTAATTTTAAAAATACCTGCGCACTGTCATAAAATGATAATAAGAAAGGTAAGCACCCTCTGCTATGAGAAAAGAGGAATTGAAACCACTTAGCTCCTTTTGATGTGGTGAAGAGCTGTCAATCATTTTTCTTTATAAATGTTTTTTTATTGGGTTTTTGAACAAGGTATAATTACCGTTATGTACACAGAATAAGAAACATATATATATACACATATCTAGAAGAGAAGGGCACACCCCAACATAAAATACAATAAAATATGAAATAGAATAACTGGTAGGGTATTGTGCACCAGCTCGACAGCGGAAGCTCTGTACACCTGGCAAAATTATTTACACCACGTATGTAGGCGACTGTTTGCGGGGGGGGGGGGGGCAAATATACATTTGGGTGCCGGGGAGATAATACAATGTGCGATACTTAGCTGTGTTTCGTGTTGTTGTCGCCTGCTTCTCCTGGACGGATCTCGCTGTCGTCCCGCGCTCGCCTCCACTTCTGCTGCCCCTCCCGTCCTCCATCTTTATTTTCCTCGTTCCCCGCTCCTGGAGATGTCATGCACGTTTTGGTATCCCGTGCATTCCTTCCGCCTCCTGTTTCCCTGCCCCCCCCCCAACGGTTCGCCTGTCTTTCCTCAGGTTTAGCTGTCTCCACCCCCCCCCCCCCCCAACCCCCTCCGCGGTTCACCTTTCTTTCCTCAGGTTTAGCTGCCTCCCTCCCTGTCTGTCTATCTCTCCCTTTCATGCCTTGGCTACCTTCCCCTGATTGTTGACTAATTTCCCCTGATTCTTGGCTACCTGGCTATTCTTCCTCTTGTTCGTTGGCCACAAACAGGTCCCGGAACATTCACGTGAATGGCTCCCACGTTCTGTGGAAGCCGTCATCTGACCCTCGGATGGCAAATTTGATTTTCTCCATTTGGAGAAATTCCGAGAGGTCGGACAGCCAGTCTGCAGCTCTGGGTGGTGCTGCTGACCGCCAGCCAAACAGGATTCTACGGCGGGCGATCAGGGAGGCAAAGGCAAGGGCGTCCGCCCTCCTCCCCAGGAATAGATCTGGCTGGTCCGAGACCCCCGAAGACCGCCACTTTCGGGCATGGCTCCACCCTCACTCCCACCACATCGGACATTGCCTCGAAGAAGGCTGTCCAGTACTCCACAAGTCTGGGGCAAGACCAGAACATGTGGGCGTGGTTGGCCGGACCTCTTTGGCACCACTCACATCTGTCCTCCACCTCCGGGAAGAACCTACTCCTACGGGTTCTTGTTAAGAAGGCTCTATGTACCACTTTTAGCTGCGTCAGGCTGAGCCTTGCGCACGTGGCGGTGGAGTTGACCCTATGCAGTGCTTCGCTCCAGAGTCCCCACCCTATCTCAATCCCCAGGTCCTCCTCCCATTTCTTTCTTGTTGCGTCCAGTACAGTGACGGCCCTTTCTGTCAGTCGGTTGTACACGTCACTACAGTTTCCCTTGTCTAGTATACTTGCGTCCAGTAGTTCTTCCAGTAGTGTCTGTCGTGGCGGTTGTGGGTACGGCCTTGTCTCCTTTAGTAGGAAGTTTTTAAGCTGCAGATACCTTAGCTCGTTCCCCCTGGCTAGCTGAAACTTCTCTGTCAGTTCGTCCAGCGTTGCGATCCTGCCGTCCGTGTATAGGTCCCTGACTGTCAGTGTCCCTCCGTCCTGCCTCCACCTTTTGAAGGTGGCATCAGTCAGTGCTGGTGTGAACCTATGGTTGTTGCAGATGGGAGCTTTGTCCGATATTTTGGTCAGGCCAAATTGCTGCCGCAGTTGGTTCCAGGATTGGAGGGTGGCTGTCACCACCGGGCTGCTGGAGTGTTTTTTGGGTGGGGATGGGAGTGCTGCCGTGGCGAGGGACCGGAGGGAGGTCCCCACGCAGGAGGCCTCCTCCGCACGCACCCACTCGGGCTCTGGCTCCTTGATCCATCCCCTTACTCGCTCGGCTGTTGCCGCCCAGTGGTAGAATTGTAGGTTTGGGAGGGCTAGCCCCCCCCAGATTTTGTTTTTTGTAGGATCTTCTTTGGGATCCTAGCATTTTTACCCCCCCCCCCCATACGAACGCCATGATAAGTTTGTCCAGCACTTTGAAGAAGGCCTTGGGGATGTAGATCGGAATGGATCTAAACAGGAAGAGGAACCTGGGCAGTACGTTCATTTTGATCGTCTGGACTCTCCCCGCGAGGGAGAGTGGGAGTGTGTTTCATCTTTGCAGGCCCTTTTTTACTTCCTCCGTCAGACTGGTGAAGTTCCATTTGTGGATCCCTTTCCAGTCATGGGCTATTTGGATCCCCAGGTAGCGGAATTTGTGTCAGGCGTGTTTAAATGGCAGTCCCGTTAATGCTGCGCCCCCCCCCCCCCCCCCCCCCCCCCCCCCAACATGCGGGTGTACTGGGAAGAACTCGCTTTTGCTCATGTTGAGTTTGTAGCCCGAGAAGGCTCCAAACTCTTTCAGGACCGCAATGATTCCGTCCATGCTGCTCTGTGGGTCCGAAATGTAGAGGAGCAGATCATCTGCATAGAGTGAGACTCTGGGCTCTCTGCCTCCCCTTCGGATCCCCCTCCAGCTTTTTGCTGCCCTGAACGCGATTGCTAGCGGTTCGATCGCTAGGGCGAACAGCAGCGGGGACAGTGGGCATCCTTGTCTGGTGCCCCTGTGCAGTTGGAAGTATTGGGAGTTGGTATTGTTGGTCCGTATGCTCGCCATGGGAGCGTTATATAGGAGCTTTGCCCAGGAGGTGAACCCTGTTCCAAGCCCGAACCGCTCCAGTACCTCTATGAGGTATTTCCATTCGACTCTGTCGAAGGCCTTTTCTGCGTCCAGGGAGACGATCACCTCTTGTGCTCTGTCCCCGGAGGGGGTCATTATCACGTTCAGCAGGCGCCTGATGTTCGAGGTAAGCTGTCTACCTTTGACAAAGCCCGTCTGGTCCTCTGTGACCACCTCAGGTACGCAGTCTTCTAGCCTTTTGGCTAGGATTTTCGTCAGTATTTTGGCGTCTGCGTTCAGCAGAGAGATGGGTCTGTATGACCCACATTCCGTTGGGTCTTTGTCTTTTTTAGGTATCAGCGAGATTGAGGCCTGTGCTAGCGTGGGTGGCAGTGTGCCCCTAGCTAGCAAGTCTGTGAACATCTCCCGCAGGTGTGGGGCCAGCGCTGTCGCAAATGTTTTGTAGAAGTCCGCCGGGAATCCGTCTGGTCCTGGCGCCTTCCCCGCCTGCATGGAGCTAATGCTGTCCATGATCTCTCCCAGTGCTAGTGGTGCTTCCAGGCCCCGTTTTCTGCCCTCCCCCACGACTGGAATGTCCAGTCCATCAAGGAACCGTTTCATCCCAGATTCCCCCCTTGGGGGCTCTGAGGTGTACAGCTCTTGGTAGAAGGCCATGAAGGTTTTGATAATCTTTTCTGGTTCAGTTTCCAACATGCCTCCGGTACCCCTGATTTGTGCAATCTCTCTGGTGGCCGCCTGCTTTCTCAGCTGGTGTGCCAACAGGTGGCTGGCTTTGTCTCCGTGTTCGTACAGGGTCCCGCGCACCTGGCGGAGTTGGTGCACTGCTTTCCTGGTGGAGAGCAGGTCAAAGTTCCTTTGTAGTTCTTTCCTCTCCGCCAGGAGCTCTACGGTCGGGGCCTCGGAGTATTTACGGTCTACCTCCAGTATGGAGTTGATCAGCCGCTGTCTAGCCACCCTTTCCTCCCTATCTCTTTGTGCTTTGAAAGCGATGATTTCCCCTCTTAGTACGGCCTTTAGCGCTTCCCAGAATGTGGAGGGAGAGACCTCCCCGTTTTGGTTGTTCTCCGTGTACTCTGCTATGGCCCGCACTATCCTTTCGCTGAAGGCCTTGTCAGCTAGTAAGGCACCGTCCAACCTCCATGTGGGGCGCTTGGCCCATCCCGTCTCTAGCCGCACGTCCATGTAATGTGGAGCGTGGTCTGATATCACAATTGTGGAGTACTCCACTTTGTCTATCCCTGGAAGCACCGTCTTCCCCACCACAAAGAAGCCAATTCTGGTATATACGTTGTGTACTGGGGAGAAGAAGGAGAATTCTATCTCCCCTGGGTGGGCGAACCTCTAGGGGTCCACCACTCCCATCTGCTCCATAAAGTGACTGAGTTCCCTTGCCATGCTTGAGGTTTTCCCCGTTTTGGGGTTTGATCTGTCCTTTCTTGGGTCCTGCACACAGTTGAAGTCCCCCCCCCCAATAATTAGTCGATGCGTTGCTATGTCTGGGATTTCTGCCATGGTCTTTTTGATGAAACTCATGTCGTCCCAGTTGGGCGCGTACACGTTGACTGGTACAACCGGTGCCCCATCCAGGGCCCCTCTGACCATGACGTACTGTCCCCCCGGGTCTGTAACCGTCCTTGTCGCCCTAAACATCGTCCTCTTGCCGATCAAGATCGCCACCCCCTGGCCCTTGTCCCATAGCAGGAATGGTAGGTTTGTCCCACCCAGCCCTTCCTTACCCGCAGTTGGTCCTGCTCCCTCAGGTGCGTCTCTCGGAGGAAGACTATGTCGGCCTTCATATTTCTGAGGTGGGTGAGGACTCTGGATCTCTTCACTGGGCCGTTAAGTCCCTTTACGTTCCAGGTGACTATCCTGGTGGGGGGCTTCTGCCCCCTCGCTCCTGTGGGATTAACCATACTTATCTGGTGGACGCGCCCCTGCCCTCCGGGGTTTCCCTTTGTTGGAGGGCCGTCCAGGATGACCGCTGTCGCTGCTCTCTCCATGCGGTTGGGTCCTTGCGCTCCGGGGTTTCCCTTTGTCCCGGGGGCACCCGCCATGGCCGTCCACTGTGTGTCCGCCACGCGGGTAGTCCCCTGCACTCTGGGGTCTCCCTTCGCCCAGAGACCATACTGGGTGGATGCTTGCAGCGGTTCCTTGTTTCGATCCCTTGGTCGTGGCACTTTGTAGTCCTGTTCCTTTTCTAGCCTCGTTTGTCCCTCCTTCCCTGCATCCCCCCTCTCTGGTCTCTTGCTCCCTGTGTACCCCCTCCCACCCGGTCTCTCCCTCCTCCCCCATATTCCCCTCTTTTGCCTCTCTTTCCCCTATTCCTGTCCCCATTTGCTCTCCTGACTCTGACGGGTGTTCCCCCCCATCCCCTGCCTGGCGCCTTCCCCCCAGTTGGGGGCGCGCTGCGGCCCTGCTTTGTTACATGCCCCGGCGCTAGCTTTCCTGCTAGTACGGTGGCTCCCCTCTCGGGGGTTATTGTCTCGCTTCTCCCCTGCCTGGCCTCTGCGATTGTCTGCCCGCTCTTCCCCCATCCTACCCTGCACTCCTCCTGCTTGCTCTCCCTTCTCCGCTACTCTCGTTCCCTCAACCTGGGGCCTGACCTCCCACCTGGAGCGGCCCCTCGGGCAGTGGTTTGCTCTTTGTTCGGGGTGCTCTTGCCGTGGCGGGGGCTGGGGGGGCCTGGCATTGCCTCACCCCTCCCCACCCTCCCGTCGGCGTGTCGTTGCCACTTGCCAGGGGTACCTCATCCCTACCCTCGCTGGTGGTTTTCCAGCCCGTGCTCCTCAACAAACTTGTTTGCCTCAGCGGGGGCTGTAAAGAAGTATTCCCTGTCTTGGTATGTGACCCAGAGTTTCGCTGGGTACAGCATACCAAAACGTACGTTGCTCCTGTGAAGGGCTGCTTTCGCTCTATTGAACTCTGCCCGTCTCCTGGCTAGATCTGCCCCAATATCCTCATAACTGCGAATGGCGTGTCCTTCCCATTTGCAGGCTCCATTTTTCCTGCCCCAGCGCAGGATTGTCTCCCTATCCTGGTACCGGTGCAGTTTGGCTATGACTGCTCTCGAGTGGTCTCCTGCCTTGGGCTTCGGGCGCAGCGACCGATGCGCTCTGTCCATTTCCGGTGGGTTGGGGAAAGTTTGCCTCCTCACTAAGTTGCCCAGCATCTCGGCCACGTATGCTGTGAGGTTTCATCCCTCGATCCCCTCTGGCAGGCCCACTATCCTGACATTTTGCCTTCTCGAGCGGTTTTTCTGGTCGTCTACTCTGCCCTTCAGGCTCCTCCTGTGTTGCGCCCAGTCTCGTCACCCTCACCAGAGCCGTGATCCGGTCGCTCATGTCAGTCGCTGCTTTCTCCAGCTCCTTAATGGTCACCTCCTGGGCTTCCAGTTTCTCCCCTTGGGCATCCAATTTCTCCTCTAGTCTGGTCAGAGCCTGCTGCACCCCTGACATGGCCCTGGCCACTGCTGCCTGCACTGTGGCCTCTATGTCTGCCTTCGCCTCTGCCTTGTTTACCTGCAGCTGCTCCCTCAGTGCCTCAGTAAAGGCTGCCTTCCAGTCCCAGCTCCCCCCTGGCCCCGGGGGAGAGGGCACCTGTCTGTCCAGCTCTTTTCGACGCGGCGATACTTCCGTTCTGTCACTTCGTGCGCTGGTTTGCTTGCCTGAGCTGGCTTGCCCACTGCCCCATCTGCCTCTGGTGCCCCTCTTCCCTCTGCTTTGGCTCCCTTCTGGCATTTTTTTTCTCCCCCCTTCCCTTTCTTCTTTTCTTCTCTCCTTGTTTTTCTTTTCCCCACTTTTCCGCACCCTATTTCTTTTTTGTTTCTTCCCTTTTTCTTCTCTCCTCCCTTCTTTCCTTTACCACTTTATTTTTTCTCTTTTATAAAACTCGTCTCAGGTGGGCTTGTTTTGGGTGAGAAAAAAAGAGTGCAAAAAGAGAGAAAATAATATATTTACCTCCCCCCCCCCCCCCTCCCCACTCTTTAACAGTTTTCTTTTCAGAGTTTTGTTTTTGCAAGAGTTCTTTTTCCTTCCTTTTTCCTCACTCACCTAGGGTCGAGAAAGAGAGAGAGAGAGAAAGGCTTCTGGTCCGGAGTCCCTTTGTTTTTCCTCGTGGTGGTCACTGCCGGCTGTGGGGTGGGGGGGGGGGGTTGGGTCGGTCCCCGCTGCTCTGTCCGGGCCCGCCGCTCGTCGCACCCCGCGCTCTCCCGGTGGGGGTGGTTGGGCCGCTGGTCGTTCCTCCGTTCTCTCCTCTCCGCAGGCTCGGCCCCGCTTCGGTCCGGGCTGCTGCCGCTCCGCTCCTGGCCTCCGCCGTGGTGGGGGGGGGGGGGGGGGGGGGGGGGGGGGAGGTGGACCTGCTGCCTCCACTGCTGCTGCCGCCGGATTGCTCTTCCGCCGAGGTTCCCCTGCCACCAATTTCGCGGGGGTTTGACTCTTCCCCTTCCCTCCTCTTCCCGCTGCGGAGACCCCCCGAAAAAAGGCCCCGACCTCGTTGACCCGCGGGAGCCCCCTTCTATGCGACCGCTCTGCTCGCCGACCAGAAGTCAAGTGAGCTGTCGATCATAGCAAGAGTGTTTATGAACCTTGTGGTTAGCATTAAAGCAGACTAATGGACAGGCATTCAAGTGTGAAGGGAAAGATAGATAAACAGTTCACCAAGCAGCTGTTCCTGGACCATTACATTCTCAATCACTGGCGAGTGAAAGGTACAGCTGTGTGAAATTGAATGGAAGTTTTGCAGTTCAAAGGCTGTCAGGGGATTTGAAGCCCTTTCAAGTGGTCTGGGCTTTTAGAGGGAGCCTCTGGCACTTGTAGCAGCTGCTGTTTTAAAGGCCTTTGCCCGAGGCTGCAGATGTTAGGAAAGGGAAAGTGATTCAACATTGATTTTTCGCTGGGTGGCACGGTGGTACAGTGGTTAGAACTACTGCCTCACAACGCCAGGGACCTGGGTTCAATTCCGACATTGGGAGATTGGGGGGAGGTGTCCCTCCTTGTCAGGGGGCAGGGCAGGATTAGCATTAGCATTCTGAGAGGGACGGGGGGGGGCCCTGCTGTGCTGCCGGACTTTGGGATCGGGTGGCCCTCTCAATATGGTGGCCCGATGCTAGGATTCCAACAGAATCTGACGGGCTCTCCGCCATGCATATATTTGGATGGTTAAGGAGTGAGACTCGCACCTGGGCCCTGCTCCTTGTGCCAGCGCAGACCAGTCCCGAATCTCCGCTGCTGGGAGCTCTTAGACTTCAGAGGGGAGAGTTCTAGCCATTATTTGCTGTTTTGATGAAATTATCCAGTATTATAAATATATGTCACCTACATTTTTTGAATCACCCACTATTGAAAAACTTTTAATCTATTTTGCATTAATTTATGAAATTCTTGTTTTGCTCCTTCCTCGTTGCTTCCTCCTCACTGTTTTCCTTCCTGACCATGCGTCTTGCTCCCTATCATACGTTCTACATTCCTTTACTTCCTTCCCTCCTCTTCCCGTCTTCCATGGACTTTCTGTTACACTTTGTACATTAACATGAAGAGGAACTGTCAGGGAAATCGTAAGAACTCTGGAAGATGCAAACAAGTTTGAAATAGAGATAAGCACAAGGTTATAAATATTTGGAATGGCTACTTCCTCCATTTATTTTCTTGTGAAGACAGGTAAAACATACTTTCACTAAACAGAGAAGTTAATGATTTTGACACAAATGGAAATCACAGAATCAGAGTCACAGAGCGTAGAAGAGGCCATTCAGCCCATTGAGTCTGCACCGATGTATGAACAGCACCTGACCTGCCTACCTAATGCCATTTGCCAGCACTTGGCCCATAGCCTTGAATGGTGCGATGTACCAAGTGCTCCTCCAGGTACTTTTTAAAAGATGCGAGGCAACCCGCCTCTACACCATCACAGGCGGTGCACTCCAGACCGTCACCACCCTCTGGGTAAAAATGTGTTTCCTCAAATCCCCCCTAAACCTCCCAGCCCTCATCCTGAGCGCGGGTTCAATTCCCGTACCAGCTTACCCGAACAGGCGCCTGAATGTGGCGACTAGGGGCTTTTCACAGTAACATTCATACGTGTGACAATAAAAGATTATTATTATTATTGAACGTGTGTCCCCTCGTAACTGACCCTTCAACTAAGGGGAACAGCTGTTCCCTATCCTCCCTGTCCATGCCCCTCATAATCTTGATCAGGTCACCTCTCAGTCTTCTCTGCTCCAGCGAAAACAACGCAAGCCTATCCAACCTCTCTTCATAATTTAAATGTTCCATCTCAGGTAATATCCTGGTGAATCACCTCTGCATCTTCTCCAGTGCAATCACATTCTTCCTAAAATGTGCCGACCGGAATTGCACACAGTACTCACCAAGAGGGGCTGGTTTAGCTCACTGGGCTAAATCGCTGGCTTTTAAAGCCGACCAAGCAGGCCAGCAGCACGGTTCGATTCCCGTACTAGCCTCCCCGGACAGGCGCCGGAATGTGGCAATGAGGGGCTTTTCACAGTAACTTAATTGAAGCCTACTCGTGACAATAAGCGATTTTCATTTTTTTTTCAACTCCAACATGAACTCCCTGCCTTTGTAATATATGCTTCAATTGATAAACAAAGTGTCCCATATGTCTTTTTCACCACCCTATTTACCTGCCCTCCCGCCTTCAGCGATCTATGGGCAAATACTCCAAGGTTCCTTTGTTCCTCGGAACTTCCCAGTCTTAGGCCACTCACTCAATACTTCCTTGTCACATTACTCCTTCCAAAGTGTATCACCTCACACTTTTCAGGGTTAAATTTAAAATCCATCTGCCACTTTCCTGTCCAATCTAACAGAGCACAATACCTATAAATCCCTGAGGAGAAACAGAGTGCTGAGAGACGAAGAGGGAGTTTACGGAGGCACTGAGAATCATCATGAGGGACTCTGGGGAGGCACCAACATTTTGGAAACGGGCTAATGCGGTGTCCATGTGCATGTCATTTAGAAATTTATGTTTCTCCACAGATGCTGCCAGACCTGCTGAGTTTATCCAGTATTTTCCGTTTTTATTTCAGACTTGGGGCTGGTTTAGCACAGTGGGCTAAACAGCTGGCTTGTAATGCAGAACAAGGCCAGCAGTGCGGGTTCAATTCCCGTACCGGCCTCCACGAACAGGCGCCGGAATGTGGCGATAAGGGGCTTTTCACAGTAACTTCATTGAAGCCTACTTGTGACAATAAGCGATTATTATTATTAATATGATATTATATTATTAAGACTTCCAGCATCCACGGTATTTTGCTTTTATTTGAGCAACAGTCCTAATAGTTTTACTTCAATTCCACACAAAATAACAGTAAAAATTGTCAAGGAATAAATTTGAGGATTATCTGCACAAAGTGCTCCAGTGGTCTAGATAGGACAGGTGATCGGCGCAGGCTTGGAGGGCCGAAGGACCTGTTCCTGTGCTGTAATGTTCTTTGTTCTTTATTCTATGTAGACGACAGGAAAGGTGGATTTAGTAGGACATCTTACCTGACCAAACTCCATTGAATATGTTTGAGGATGCCCAGTTACAAAGTGGGTGAACTGACACAACTCAAGTAACCCATCTCACTGGGTTGTAGACAAAGATCGTTTAAAGGTGCTAATAAGAAATTTAGTGAACAACGTTCAGTCAATACCTTCATTTTATTTTTCATATTTCTATTGTAGGCTTTTCAGGAGATTTTGGGACACTGCTCTGCTCCCTAAAAACCAACGGCAACAATCAGCTTGCCAATGGGAATCCACATATATATCATTGGCATGATCTACCCGAGTGGGAACAGAGTCCCATAGCACGAGTGATTAACCGGGTGTTTCCCAATGCTCGGAGCACTGAGAAACACCACACTATCGAACGGCCATTCAGGTAGATTGGGGACCTTAGCGGAGAACACATAGCCGAGGCTGGACAGAGCCCCATTTTCTGGACTGTGGAGTTCCACTCTCCAGAAATCCTCGGTGCAGGGAGAGATTGGGATGCCATTTTGAAGCCCCCACTCATCTATAAGGGAGCCCTCGCCCTCCTCTGCACCCACGTAGGGCCCTATCCCCCATTCCATGAGAAATGTCAGCATGGCACCCCTGGTAGTGCCCAGCTGGCACCCAGGTAGCACTGCCAGGGCTCCAGGCTGGCAGTGCCAGGGTGCCACACTACTGAGAGGGAAAGCGCCTGGGGTACTCTGATCCCCTGGGTAACCCTCCCCCATGAGTGCGTCTGGTCCTGTTTGTCAAGATCAGAACTGAACGGCACTTGCCCGAGCTTTCCAAGGCGAGGCAGTTAGTTGCCAGGTCTTGGTTAGGTCTCAGGAATGCATATTAGAGTGAGACTAGCTGTCTCATTTAAACATACAGATTTTCCAGAAAGTGATCCAGCCCACAATGGGCGAGATTCACATCGCGACGTCTCGGGGTGGCAAGCCGGGTAGATCCCGGAATTGGGATCTCCCTCCATCTAACGGCCGCGCCACACTGCTTTTCGGGCACAATGTGGCCCATAGATCTCGCCCCATAAATATGCTGCTGGATTCTCTGTCGGTGGGACCCTCCGCCCCACCAGTAGTGCACCCATGCCCGATATTGCAAATAGTCATCTTTAGGCAAGTATTTTCTGATAATTATGATCATCGTAGCTGTTAAGTTTGTTGCCATTCACAATGAAAGCTTATGTTTCATCATTGGGCAGCACGGTAGCACAAGTGGCTAGCACTGTGGCTTCACAGCACCAGAGTCCCAGGTTCGATTCCCCAGTGGGTCACTGTCTGTGCAGAGTCTGTACATTCTCCCTGTGTCTGCGTGGGTTTCCTCCGGGTGCTCTGGTTTCCTCCCACAGTACAAAGATGTGCAGGTTAGGTGGATTGGCCATGCTAAATTGCCCTTAGCGACCAAAAAAGGTTAGATGGGGTTGTTGGGTTACGGGGATAGGGTGGAAGTGAGGGCTTAAGTGGGTCAGCACAGACTCGATGGGCCGAATGATCTCCTTCTGCACTGTATGTTCTATGTTTAATCAAAAGTATATACTGCAGTATTTACTTTTGTCTTCACAGCAGCAAAAGCTATATAAATATAATAGATACCTTTGGGCTGACGAAATGCAAAACGTAATTCATTGGTAACCAACTGCTGAAAGTCAGTGGAGAGAAAGCTATAAAATAAAACTTAGGGAATTAATATCCAAAAAGCAAGGCTGAAGAAACTCAAGCTGGATTTGTAATGCTTATAAATTGGGAATATGATGATAAATCGGTGCACATTTTGAACACAGGAGGTGAGTGAGAGTTCCTCCTGGGACTTAACATGTGTTTGGAATGAGGCAGATTGTAGGGTGTTTGTCACTGTAAACATGCAGAGCATTCGCTTTGTGCGTTGGGAGCTTTATAACACAATTAAACATGTTGGCCCAGAATTCCGATGGGGTTCTCCTGATCTCTATCACCTTCAACAAAGGAGTGATTGACGGAGACTCTGTGAACGTTGGCGGAAATGGCCTTTTTTGGCTTCTGTGCCATCTCAGTGGGGCTTCTTTCATTCGTTCAGTGAGGAATCCACTTGAAAATTCCAAACCTGTACATTATTCCTTACACTTCAAAAGTAGCTAATGTTTTGGGAGATCCAGAGAGTATAATAAGGTGTCATTAAAATTAAAATTCTTTCTTTCCAAAACATTTCCAGTTGCGGAATTTGTAGAACCTTGTTGGAAATGCAACAGTTTCAAGCACAAAACTGGGCCCAGAAGTAGGAACTGGAGAAGGCCATTCAGCCCCTCGAGTCTATCCCTTCATGTAACTAGATCATGGCTTATCTCTACCTCAACTCTATTCACCCACATAAGTTCCATACACTTTAATTCCCTTCACTAACACAAATCTGTTTTTGGAAGTTTTCAAATGACCCGTAACCTCAATAGTTTTTGGGGAGGGAGAGTTTCAGATTTGCACTAATCTTTTGTTTGAAGAAATGCTTCCTGATATCACTCTGAGCAGGCCAGCTTTAATAGGGCAGCACAGCAGCACAGTGGTTAGTACTGTGGCTTCATAGCGCCAGGGTCCCAGGTTTGATTCCCCACTGGGTCACTGTCTATGCGGAGTGTGCACATTCTCCCAGTGTGTGCGTGGGTTTCCTCCGGGTGCTCCGGTTTCCTCCCACAGTCCAAAGACATGCAGGTTAGGTGGAATGGCCATGGTAAATTTCCCTTTGTGTCCGAAAACGTTAGGTGGGGTTATTGGGTTACGGGAATAGGGTGGAAGGGAGGGCTTAAGTGGGTCGGTGCAGACTTGATGGGCCGAATGGCCTCCTTCTGCACTGTATGTTCGATTTTCTATTAAGGATATTCCCTTGTTCTGGACCCCAGCTAATTAGAAATACTGCTCTCATATTTGAATTAATTGCTCTCTCCCTCTGGTGATGTACCACAATAATCTGAAAGTGAATGTTGAGACAGAAATTGAAATCTTCCCATATTCATCGTTCTGTTACTTTCTTAACTTTCCCTTCATTTCCCCCCCTTGCCAGTCCTTTCCTCCAAGCAGTGGCTCAGCTGTGATGAGCGTCTTGGATAATTTGCTTAAATGGCTATTCATTTTATACCCCTAACTGACAAATACCTTCAACCAACATTGTTGAACCTAACACTCTCATCCACATGTGGTGATCAGGAGTCACCCAATCCCCTCAAGTGTCCAAAAATGTAATGACCTCTATCCTGGATATACTTAATCCACTGGTCTCTGGGGAAAATAATTCCAAAAATCCACAACACTTTGTGTGAATAAAGTTCTCCTCATCGCTGTCCGAAATGGCTAACCTCTTACTCTGAAACTGTGTCTCCAGATTCTAGACTCCTCAGCCAGGGAAGACATCATCCCAACCCTTACCCTTCAGAATTGCATATGTTTCAATGAGAGCAACTCTCTTTCTTCTAAATTCTAGGCAATAAAGGTTTCGTCTCTGATGTGACCATCATTTCACTCGGAAAACGATTGGAAGTAAACTGTGGTTTTAATAGTCTTACAACTGAGCCTGCCTGCGACCAGAAGAACTGAGGGCAGGCGCACACGGCTGCAGCACCTTATGCTTCCGGTAGTGGGAGGGGCCATGGGCGGAGCCAAGGGTGGAGCCCTGTACAAGCTCCTCATCTCCCTCTATGGGCAGAGCCACGCAACAGCTCACCGACAGAGCCCACAAGGACATAATACAATGTAATACAATACAGTGTGAATTACATTCACCACAGTCTCTTCAAATCTCTCATTACAGGGCAATTTCCCCCAACTTTGTTACAGTGCCTCCAAGGCAAGTAATTCCTCCCTATGGTTCAAAGACCAAAACTGTACACAATACTCCATCTGTGGTTTCGCTGAGGCCCTTTATCATTTCAGTACTAGCCTCTTCAGTCTCACACTCCAATCCCTTTGTAATAAGGGATGAGATGTCATTTGCTTTCCTAATTGTTTGCTGTATCTGCATGTTAACATTCTATTCATGCACCGTGATATCCAGATCACTACCAACAACCCCTCTTCTCTTAACATTTAACAAATATTCTGAGTTTCCAGTTTGCCTGCAAAGGGGATAACTTCACACTTCCCAACATTACATTCCATCTGCTATGTTCTTGGCTACTCACTCGTCCTGTCTTTATCCCTTTACAGCCCCTTTGAATCCCCGGCCTTGCAGCGTACCTTTCCGCCTAATCTTGAATTGCTAACAAACTTGGATATATTACACTCGGGACCCCTCAGCTAAGTCATTGATATGGACTGTGAATAGCTGAGGCTCAAGCGTTGATCCCTGCTGCACCCCATTGCCTGACAATCCAAAAATGGCCTGTTCATTCCTACCAGAGGCCACGTAAAAATGTATTTTTCTCCTGCCTAGCTTCGATTCCTTTTTGTCGCTTTTCTGGTCAGAGATCCCAGTAAGCTGCTACCAACGTGCAACAACTTTGCTTAAATGTCTGCTACTTCAACATGGAACATGACATTCGCCAGCAGAACTGTTCAGCCAAGCGAGCGATGAGCGATAAGAGAATATGACAACCAAAAATCAAGAGTGTCCTTATCCTTTGGCCGAATCTAATTAATTGCATGACTCAAACTCTTAACTATTTTCCTTTGTTTTATACAATATATATATATTTACGTAAACACATCTTGAGATTGCTGATGTTGTGCAGAACTGTACAGTTCACTTGTACCGAACAATTAAGAAGGAAGAGATAGTGGTTAGCATAGCGCTCTCACAGCGTCAGGAACCTGGGTTCAATTCTGGCCTTGGGGGACTGTTTGGTGTTTGCTCCGACTGCTCCAGTTTCTTCCCAAAATCCAAAGATGTGCAGGTGAGATGGATTGTCCACGCTAAATTGCCCCTTAGTGTTGAAAAGTGTGCAGCTTAGGTGGGGTTAGGGGGATAGGGTGGGGGAGTGGGCCTATGTAGGGTGCTATTTCAGAGGGCCGCTGCAGACTCGATGTGCCAAATGGTCTCTGTGGTGATATGATTTGCATACCTGTCTGCCATTGGGGCAGAACACCGGCTTACCATTGGCCCTGGTCGGTCATGTGCCTCTCGACCGATTGGTCGAGAGGCTGAGTTAACCACGCCTCCTTGCCGAGGTATAAATAGTCAAACGCCCGGCGGTCGTCCATTTTATTGTAGACGACCGCAGGGCTAAGTTCTAGTTTATTAAAGCCTAACTTTTGTAAAGCAGCTCGTCTCTCGTGCAATTGATGGCCCATCAGCCTCCTTCCACGCTGTAGGAATACTGGGCGAAATTCTCCGACCCCCACGATGGGTCGGAGAATAGCGGGAGGGCCTTCCCGACATTTTTCCCGCCCTCCCGCTATTCTCCCCCCCCCCCCCCCCCGCCCAACTCCCGACACGAATCGCTGCCGCCGTTTTTTTACGGCCGGCAGCGATTCACAGCTGTTCCATGGGCCGAAGTCCCAGCCCTTTACGCTGTTTTTACGAACGGCAAACAGACCTGGTCTGGCCGTTCGTAAAAACGGCGGGAACAACTCGCTTTTTATAACCATGGCACCGATTGGCACGGCCGTGCCAAGGGTGCCATGGGCCCGCGATCGGTGGGCACCGATCACGGGCAGCGGGCCCGATGCCCGCGCACTATTTGTCCTTCCGCCGCCCCGCAGTATCCATTCGCGGGGCGGCTGAGGGGCAACCCGGCCCGCGCATGCGCGGGTTACGCGCAAATACGCGATGACATCATCCGCGCATGCGCGGGTTGGAGTCTTCCAATCCGCGCATGCGCGGCTGACGTCATATGACGCGTCAGCCGGCGCTAACTCTGGCAAGCGGGCTTAACGAAATTCGTTAAGCCCGTGATGCCGGAGCTTGCGGCGTCGGGCTGCTAGTCCTGACCGGGGGCCAGAATCGGTTCCCGGTCGGGAAGGGGCGCGCTGGCGTCAAACCCGCCCGGGTTTGACCCCAGCCTTACGATTTCTCCCGTTTTGGGAGAATCGCGCCCGCTATGTTTCTTTGGAAGTCATGTGATGTCCAACTCTGGCAGAAAAGAAATGGGAGCAAATCAATCAGTTCCTTAATGAGTAGGAAAGGAAAGGAATGTGGAGCCAGGTTGAATATAAAATGTGCTGATGCAACCACACAGTAAGCTCTCTCATTGCTGGGGGTTTACCATTCATGAGCAAAGCTTTTAGTACGGCAGAAATTCTGGGGCATTGGGAGTGACCATGTAAGGAAGTGCCGACTTAAGACACAGCTCAGATGTCTTCAATATCATTTTATACAGCATATTTCTCATGTATATTTGAGCTCCGCGTTGCTTCATAAATCGTCTCATCCCTCCTGTTTTTGCTTATATTTACAGGCCAAAACCTTTTTCCTCCATAAACATGTTTGCCTTTTGATGGCCAACGAGATGGCTGCTTTATGTATTGAGACAAATGGGTTCTTCAGACCTATCAGTTCCCAAGACAATTGAAGCTTTACTAAATGGCACTGTCTAAAGAGCAGATGACTCTTAAGACCTTCAGGCGGGAAAGCAAGTTTAAAATGTTAATGATATCATTTGTCATAGTTTGTATTACAAATGGGGATGAAGATAAAAAGCAGGAGGCAACATTTATTAACATGCCTGGAATGAAGAGAGTAACATTAACTTTTTATATTCTGTGTTGCCGTACTCTAATCCTACAACATAGACTGAACAAGGTCAGAATGTGTCACTCTCCTGGGGATATGGGAAATATTCATTGCAGTGAAAGCCTTGCCAAACCTCCCGCTGTTACATTTTTTCCCAGTGGGACATATTTTTACTTCTCTGCAGGGAATCATTTGTCATCCTAAACTGCTGGAAAGTCAGTAGGCATGTGCTTTCCCCCCCTCCCAGTTTAATTTAATATTTCATTTTTTATAATAGAAAATGACAGGGAAGCATTTCTGGATAGTTTAATCCAGAACACAGTCTCATGCAGCAGGAAGTATTCTACAGTTGTATAAAACCTTGGTAAGGCTGCACTTGGAATATTGCACACAATTCTGCTCGCCACACCAGCAGAAGGATGTGGAGGCTTTGGAGAGGGTGCACAGGAGGTTTACCAGGATGTTGCCTGGTCTGGAGGGGGTTAACTCTGCCGAGAGGTTGAATAGACTCAAACTGTTTTCATTAGAAAGGTGGAGGTCGAGGGGTGTCCTGATAGAGGTCTACAAGATTATGAGGGGCATGGATAGAGTGGATGGGCAGGCACTCTTTCCCAGGGTGAAGGGGTCAGTCACCAGGGGGCATAGGTTTAAGGTCCGTGCTGCAAATTTTAGAGAAGATGTGTGAGGCAGGTTTTTTACGCAGAGGGTGGTGAGTGCCTGGAATGCGATGCCAGGCGAGGTTGTGGAACCAGATACATTAACGGCGTTCAAAAGGCACCTTGGCAAACACATGGCTAGGATGGGTATAGAGGGATATGGCACAAGGAAGTGCTGAAGGTTTTGGCAAAAGTTGGTAATATGACCGGTGCAGGATTGGAGGGCCGAAGGGCCTATTCTTGTGCTGTATTGTTCTTGGTTCTTTGAAAGCACAGGCTCAAGAAAGGGTGACTGTAACCATCAGGGAGTGAGGTAGAGGGGATTTAGGAGCCATTGCGACATCGGTCCTGTCCAACGGACATGGTGCTCTCATTATATGTGAGAAGAAAGAGAAAGACAACTCGGAGGGCAGGCACAATGCAGACCCAGACCAACGCACAATGGCTCAGA
The DNA here is from genome assembly GCF_902713615.1 of Scyliorhinus canicula. Classification (NCBI taxonomy): domain Eukaryota; kingdom Metazoa; phylum Chordata; class Chondrichthyes; order Carcharhiniformes; family Scyliorhinidae; genus Scyliorhinus; species Scyliorhinus canicula. The sequence continues at coordinate 31,075,030 of NC_052159.1, forward strand.
ACACTGTCCGAGGTGCGGGGGATGGGCTGGGAGGTGGGGGTTGAAAAACAAAATAGGTGTACGGGACTGTCAGGAAGTTCTATAATTAAGTGGATTGGTAGCATCCCGTGCAAAGTTCTGAAGGATATGCTGCCTACTCATTGCCAAGGGAAGAGATGTCTTTATGTGGCCTGGGGAAGACGTTGTTTGGAACAGGGAGGAAGTCCTCCTAAGGGAACACCAGGAATTATGAACTAAACTAATGAGCAGAGCCGTGAGGGACACAATGTCTGGAGTATTCCCAAATCAGCCTTGTCTGCTGCAGAAAACCTCCCAGCTGTGGTGGGAGGAGGTCCTTATGTAGCCATTACGTATCCACTTAAGGGCCACATTTGGCTGATGGACAAACAGGCAGCCTTCTGTGCTGTGGGTGGTCAGGCAACAGGGCATGGCCGCATTGCCATGGCACCCAATTCCACGTTTCCACTGCCAGCACTCTGCACCTAGGGGCTGCGAACTTCGGTTCAATGTCTCTAATTAAACCGGGTATATAGTCGAAATTACTGAGACATGGCTACAGAAAAATCAAGACTGAGAATTAAACATTGCAGACTATAATGAATAGGTAAACTAGCTCTGTCATCAGGAGGGTATTGAACTGAAATATTGAGTGGGAATTTCCGATCTTGTCCATGGCAGGACCTGTTGCGAGTGAGAACGCAGAATTTGGCATGTCATGGGAGTGTATCTTTAAGAAATGGGTGTTTATCAAATAGCTGCAGTGATGTCATTGTGCGGGTGGAGCTGGAATGTGATTCTGTCTTTTACTTTCGTTTTGAGCTTGGAGCTGCAGCGTGTCTTAGTTTTGTTTTCAGTTGAAAGCTGTATTCAGACTACAAGGATGTTGGACTCTCTCCCTCTCTCTGTATGTTAAAAAAGGTGTTCAGATCACTTGATAATTTAAAAGTGATACCTGCTTTCTGTAGAGATTTCAAACCTGCTGTCTTTTTAAAAAATTGTCTTTTGATTTATGGATGTTGCTAGGAAAGTTATCCTATAGAATATTGTATCTGTGGGGATTATCAGGGTTGGTTGTTGATTAACTGTTTCTGTGTGTTTATAGAGTGTTAACTGAATTCATAGAATAAGCATTGTTTTTGTTTTAAAAGTACTTTAGATCTCTGTTGCATCACACCTGTAAAGTGGGCCCTTGTGCTCCCCATAACCAAAAATCTATTAAAAGTTTTGTGTCAGGTGAACTCCATGATATACTTTGGTGTTCTCTAAACCTTAGCCCACAATAGGGGTTCCAGCCAAAACCCCATTCACTTTCAGTGGCAATGGAAAATCCCAGCTGCAAATGGGATTTTGGGCATTTCAGTTTATTTCTCTCTCCACAGATGCTGCCTGATCTGTTGCGTATTTCCGGCATTTTCTGTTTTTATTTCCGATTCCCAGCATCTGCAGTATTTAGTGTTGTACTTGGGATATAACACCAGATTGTCCTGATTGATGTGAAATCTTTAACCTATCATGTGACTTAAAGTTCAACCTATCAATGAATATGTTAATTAACTGACGGGTGACGGACATAATGTTGCATCGATGTGAATTAGGAATATAATTTAAAATTAAATTGAAATCTTCTGAATCTGAAGTAATGCAAGCATAATTGTTACTCTCTTATATTGAATGTGCCATGGACCACTGTCAGGGCAGAAAAAAGGCACCAAATCAAATAGAAATTCCATATACTTTTCAACTGATACTATTAAAAAACATGGATATCCGTGGGCAATTGCATAGCTGTATTCTAAAGCCAGATAGCGCTTCAATCTTAGGATGTATTACATCATCGCATATTATTAGAAAATAGTTATGAATCATTGCCAGATATTTATTGCTCACAATTCAAACCGCTGATTCATTGTGAAAGTAATCACTGCACCTTTCCCCCTGAAGATTCTTGTTTTCGTTGTCGATTCTTGTTTTCCATCTTTCAGGATCTTGCCCCACATATGGTATGCGTTCTGCAAATTGTTTCATATGTACGACTACAGCCTTATGAAGAAAATTATGGTGTCTCATTAAATTGTCATCCATGTCAGAGAGAGGGGGGACAAAATCACAAGGAATGGTAAACTCTTGGGTTAAGTGAGCAAAGATCCAGTAAAGAAATAAGACTTCAATGAGATATACAAAGGCCCCTTTGTAACGAGTTCCATCGAATAAAATTGTTTCGTGACATACTCAAGATCGTATGGCACCTTTTCAAAATAATTTCACAGAGGAGGAGGGGTTAGTTTCTTAAAATAAATTTAGAGTACCCAGTTCTTTCTTTTCCAACTAATGGGCATTTTAGCGTGGCAAATTCACCCAGCTTGTACATCTTTAGGGGAAGAGGCACACGCAGACACGGGGAGAACGTGCAAACTCCACACGGATAGTGACCCGGGACCAGGATCGAACCCGGGTCCTCGGCGCCTGAGGCAGCAGTGCTAACCACTGTGCCACCGTGCCGCCCCGAGGAGGGGTTAGTTAATCAAGAATTATATTCGATTGCATGGGATCGCAGAGTACTTAAACACGTTTGAGAGAGTTATACAAGATGGGGGAACAGTGTGGCCGTCAAAAGGGCCATTGAGTGAATCAAATTACTGGTAAGTGCCACAGCGCTTGAGCAAGTTATACGGTCCAATGTCACAACTGGAAGGGTTTTCACGAAAGCAAGCCAGGGGAACATTTCCATCCTCACTCTCTCATGCAGGCCGACAATTACTTATGACTTACTGTTAACTCCAGGATTCAGGAACATTCTCCCCTTTTTAATTTCTCTCAAACCAGCTCGTTCTTTCAAAGTTATAAGCAAATAAATAAGTAAATCCTTGCCATTCTATGCAGCATTAGCCACCAGTGTCCCTTAAACAAGTTCAGTTGTTGCTACCAATGGTTAGAAAGAGCATTTCAAATGTTTCCTGTGCACTAGAACGAGAATCAAAATGTTCTCATTCAAGGACTAGTCACACTGGAATACTAGTTGGAGTCACGACACAGGAGCTGAACACAGCCTACTTTTTACATAGCACTCTAATTTCACTATGCTAGTTTCACCAAACAAGAGGACATCAGTGGGTGGCACACTGTTAGTAACATCCTACTGGAAACACAGGCCAGGTTGCAACAAGAACAACCTCCAGAATATGCTGGAAATCTGAAATATCAGCAAAAAATGCTGAAAATTGTCAGCAGGTTAGGCAGCATCTGTGGAGAGAGAAACTGAGTTCATGGGCAGAGTTTTCTAAGCCAGGAACAGACGGGTTCCGGGTGGGAAAGTCTCGGAAATTGTTGTTGTCGGTCGAGGATCCAACCTTCTGCCTTTTCCTGGGCTGGATCGGAGTCAAGTGGAAAATCTCTGTTGCAACTGGGTTATTAAAAATGCAATAAACACCATTACAATCATGAATTCCTTTCTTTCTCAATAGTGCAAGGCTTCCAATCTGTGTCTGCACCTCACCAGGATCACTGAGATAAGAGCACAGTGGCATAACCTTCTTCAATTAAATGAACAAGCCAGGAAAACTTTGGTCAGTTACACTGAAGAGCCGTGGCCATTGAGAGGCTGTTGTCCGATGCACTTCCTCTCTCGGAGAATGCTTTTCATGCGACACAGGTGATTGCTAACTTTGCTGGAAGTCACTTCACCTATCTAGCACTTCACTCACCGTTAGCTAAAATTCCCTGTTGGCAGCACAAGAGCCAGTTGCCTATTCCTCAGCTGCATATCCCTCCACAGGACAGATGCGATGATGCTGGAAGGCGGCAAGACCCTTACAGGCAGAGAATCATCTCCAGGCATGTCTACGTACCAGTGCTACAGAACACTGAGGTTCTCCTGACTGTTCAAATCTACAGCTTCCTGGAAGAAGACCACCCTCCTAGAGACCCGGGCAAGAATTGTCAGTGTCCGATGAAGTGCTTGTCAACTGGAGGGCTACCTCCACCCACCAAGTCTCTGCAAAGAGGGAAAGCAGGGAGGTGTGAGTGTTCATGATTGATTCTGTGGAGAGGCAAGAGGGACTCCATTTTGGAGGGTGACTGTGAATCATGGGGGTGTGAGGGCAATAGTCTGAGGGGGTGGGTGAGTGCTAGGGTTGGTTGTATGGATGAAAATATGAAATGTCTACAGAGAGATCATAGAATTGCTACAGTTCAGAAGGAGGCCATTTGGCCCTTCGAGTCTGCACCGACCCTCTAAAAGAGCACCCTACCTAGGCTCTCTTCCCTGCCCCATCTTCGTAACCCCATCTAACCTTTGGACTCTAAGGGTCAATCGATCATGGCCAATCCACCTAACCTGCACATCTTTGGACTGTACGAGGGAACCAGAGCACCCGGAGGAAACCCACGCAGACACAGAAAGAAAGTGTAAAGTCCACACAGACAGTGACCCAAGGTCAGAACTGAACCTGTGTCCCTGATGCTGCGAAGCAGCAGTGCTAACCACTGTGCCACCGTGCCATCCTGAATTAGGTGCCCTGAATGAGTGGAGCTGGAAGCTGTGTTGGTCTGATGTGTGATGTGCAGGAGAATGCTGGGCAAGACAGAATATGAGGCGTGACATCTGAAAGTGTTCTGTCACTCCCCTTCCCCACCCTGTGGAGGTCCTGCATCTTCCTGGTGCTCAGTCTCCAGGGAAGAAACCTACGCTGCTGACTACCTTGGCCACTTCCATTCCCATAAGCTCTTTAGGGAGGAATATCTGCCATTCGTACTTGGTCTGGCCTACATATGATTCTAGACCCACAGCAATGCAGTTGACTCTTAACTGCCCCCTGAAATGGCCTAGCAAGTCACTCAGGGGCAATTACAGATGGGCAACAAATGCTGGTCTTGCCAGCGATGCCACAGTCCATGAAAGAATTTTTAAAAGCCTTTAAGATAAGTCCTCTATCCATCGCCTTAAACATTCACTCCCCCCAACCCATTGGGGCATGGTGGCTGTAGTGTATAACACTTCTGCAGCAACTTTCCAAGGTTTCTTTGACAGCACTTTCAAACCTGTGACTTCTATCGCCTTGAAGGGCAAGGACAGCAGATCCGAGGAATCGCCACTCCCTCCCCCCCCCAAGTGACACACGATCCTGACTTGGAACCTTATCGCCATTCCTTCAGTGTTGCTACGTTAACATTCTGGAACTCCTTTCCTAACAGCACCGTGGTAGTTCTTCAGAGGTTTATGAAGGCAGCACCTTCTCAAAGGCAAGCAGAGATGGGCACATCACATAAATGAGTGGAAAGAAAAGTGTAAATGCGCAACATCGCCATGTATTTGGAGTGTCACTTTTCTCAAAGAAATGAAGCCAGATCTTCCTTATCTGAAGTTAGATTGACTGCCATTTAGAAGATTTATTTTGCACAGGTAATCCTCAGTTTCACTCCTGACAGTCAATACTGTAATTCCATGTAAAACAGTACTAAGACTAATATATCTGTTGTTGCCTGTATCTGTTTTTATCACCCTTATTGAGTATGCCAAACACATTGGGCTGGTTCCAATCTACTTGTACATCCCCCGTGTCCACTTATTGCTTCTTAACAAGTAACAAATAAATTTGCCTCGCTCAACAAGGAGGAAAAATAACCTCTAAAGTTCCTGCAGGGAGAAAGAGCAAATGCTCACGACGCACTGACACCCTCATAATGATTTCCCATGTTTCATAAATCTCCTCTCTAATCTCTCTGACGTTTTTGATACATACGATCCATTCGAGGAGATGTATTTGTTTCAACCTCTTCTCACTTGCCTTAGACCGAAACCTAATTTCTCGGCAAATTGTTCACTTTGCCTTGACACTTCTTTGTTATTACGTCGAGGGAACGCTTGTTCATAATCTTTACGAACATGTTGTCACAACTTCACCTCCCACACCCCTCCCCCAACCACCACCAAGCTTCAGGCTCATTCTACATTTCAGTGTTGTCACCCCTTCACTGACAGCTTCAAATGGTAGTGTAATTGGATACGCTAGTGTACTAGAGATTCAGAGCTCTGGACTAATAATCCACAACATGATTTCAAATCCAGCCAACGCAGTTTGAGAAACCATGTTTAAAATTTAAAAAAAGAATAAGATGCGTTTTGGCTGGAAAATGCTTGTGGGGAGTACCCCGGCGTGTTGGATTTGTCTGGTTTAAGTGATTTTTAATTCCTCTCTCAATGATCCTCTTACTTGTTTAAACAAAGATTAATATGAGAATGCTCTAAGTCATTGCCTTAATGTTGTTGCTTTGACACTGGATTGTCACCTATTCATCAACATTTGTAATTAAGTGAAATAATTTCTCTCCTTCCCCAAGTATGTCGGGGAATGTTACTTTGCCACACTCACCTCTGACTTTCAAGGTCATCCTCATCCATGTATCTTTAGATCCCCGGCATTAATGTTTTGTTTCACTTCTACCTTTATGTGGACTACTATCATCGGAACTGGACCGTTATCTTCAGTATCACTTCTAACTTTCCAATTCAGAACTCATTGGATAATTCTTTACTATTTAATAAACCATTTGTTCCCCCTTTCCATCCACTCCATCCCCCACCTGAACTGAAGTCACCCAACATGTCAAACAGACCATCTCGTGACTGTGAGCTTTTGCCAGCAAAACCTGTGAACTAACCTGGCTGACATCGGTTAATATTCTATTGTCCATAATCCTCTGCTTCCTGAGAGCGCGGTCTGCAGAACAGACTGTTGCCACATTGCCAAGCTCCCATAATCCAAACCAGCAAACTTGCTTGGCGATCTGTGAACTTTTCTGCCTTTTTTGGCATGTTTGTCATTACTCCTGACACCCCTCCCCCCTTCAGACTATTAGTACAGTATCTCCAGTATCTGATATAGCTGTCCTCATGTGCTTATAAAAGTACTCAAATCCTCTGGGAAACATTAAAGCATTAATCTTTCCATTTGAAAGACCTGTCTTCCCATCATACGTCTTTTATTTTAGTCATTACACATTTCGAATATGAAACACATTGCAGTAATAAATCAAACTGCTACTAGAGTCATGTCTAATTAATGTCCGTGGGTAGAGTTGCAAGGGAATTTCCACCTGCAAAAGGTTAGAGCTGATATACGAGGAAAGGTATCAATGGAGCCCTTTAACTGCTGTTGCCCAAAATTATTCATATCGCAAATTCGCCAAATATTAGCAACTAATTCACAAAGTTAATTACAAAATTCATTTACTTTATCTAAATTGAATTTATGGGCAGCACGGTAGCATTGTGGATAGCACAATTGCTTCACAGCTCCAGGGTCCCAGGTTCGATTCCGGCTTGGGTCTCTGTCTGTGCGGAGTCTGCACATCCTCCCCGTGTGTGCGTGGGTTTCCTCCGGGTGCTCCGGTTTCCTCCCACAGTCCAAAGATGTGCAGGTTAGGTGGATTGGCCATGATAAATTGCCCTTAGTGTCCAAAATTGCCCTTCGTGTTGGGTTGGGTTACTGGGTTATGGGGATACGGTGGGGGTGTTGACCTTGGGTAGGGTGCTCTTTCCAGGAGCCAGTGCAGACTCGATGGGCCGAATGGCCTCCTTCTGCACTGTAAATACTATGATTAACTTTTATTTTTAAAACATTTTTATTCTCTAAACCTTTACCCTCTTCAAAATATACATTTTCACTTCGACAAAGTTCCACTGGCTAATATTCTGAAGTGTAACGGAGGAATTCTAACATGGGTGAGTGGGCCAGGCTATGTGTGGATGAGAATTTAAACTGTTAAGAAATGGAAGGCAACTGAACTCAGGAGGCACAAGTGGAATACAGCCAATTCTCTCCCAGGAGGCGGATTTGCATTTTACGTGAGTTCATGAGCTGAAACGTGTTTTGGAGGTTTGACTGTGGCCAGCTGTCTTTCCCGAGCTCTGGCAAACCAGGTGATGGGAGCTGAGCGAATACAACCTCTTTACCGGCCAGAAAGGGCTGGAGTGCTTCTTCCTAACCCTGCAAGTCAGTTGCCAAAAGCTGTTGTCTGCATTTAGTTTTGTAACAATTGTGCTTTTTCTTAGCTTTGCCAGACTTTCATCCAGAGATGCTATTGGTGAATCTCCCCTTCCAAGAATTTGTTTAACTGTTTGAGGCTAACACAGATTCGCAGTGAAGCATTTGGTTTCAGCATTGGAACCATGCCTGAACATCAATTTGTAGGTTTGATTACAGATGAGATAACTCCCTAATGCAGCACTGACTGAATTTCTTGCTTCATCTTCTGTGGATGAATTATCCACTAATAAAGTGGATGTGGAAGTTTTCTTGGGGTGAACAAGCACACTGATTTGGAATCTGTTATCAATGTGATGCTATAAAGTGTTTTCAACTTCCTCTCAATAAGTTTGGAAATGTTGTCCTGAATCCTTTCAATTTGTCTTTGATCCCAGTTTGTCCACTTTATAGATGGGTTGTAAATCTATGCAAACTTTTCAGCTGAATAGTTAATGCTCTTAGCTTTGGATTGCATACAAACTCTCTATGATTTATTTTCCTTTGTACTTAAGCCAATTATCCATTGGTCTTTAGCTGAATGCCTCCTGGACCATGAGGTTGTACAGTTGATTGATGGAGGAAGCCTTGCTTTATAGTCACTTTTCTGTGTCTGAAGGAACTGAAACTCCTGCTCCAGTGTCTAATTTGAAGTTTGTTTTAGATTCGTTGACCATAACATCCGTGCTCCAATAGTTCCCATTAGATCCTGTAATTTCTCCTAAGAATGGCATTTTCTTTTTAAGTTTCAATTTATTGAGCGCTACATGCTTTAATTGGTTTCTTCCTACATTCCTGAGGGAGGAGCTTTTTGCTGTGGCATATATTTCTAAAATATCCTCTCCTCTTGCAAGAATGGCACTCTGCATTTTGGGTGGGCATTCTTCTCGCCAGTGCAGCCTTTTGCTGCGACAGCAAGAACACTGAGTAATGGCGGCTACCCCATGCTCTTCACTCCATCTGTTTATACATTTCGGCACTGGTTTAGCTCAGTTGGTTGGACAGTTAGTTTGTGATGCAGAGCAAGGCTAACAGTGTGGGTTCAATTCCCGTACTGGCTGAGGTAATTCAGGAAGTCTCCACCTTCTCAACCTTCCCCCTTGCTTGAGGTGTGGTGATCCTCAGGTTAAAACACCACCAATCAGCTCCCCCTCAAAGGGGAAAGCAGCCTACAGTCATCTGGGGCTATGACTATATTATTTACATATGAGTTGGTGTGATTCTACTTCTGTGTCCTACAAACTGCATTGTGTCAGTTGCTTTTTTCAGGAAATCTCATTTTTGTGTTGCATTAATGCACAATTTTGCTTTCTCACTTCTGCCTGTTAACTACACAGCCTTTGATAATGTTAAATCCTCCTTTGACTATCGGAAATGAGATAAAGTCTCCTCCAAGACCCCTACACAAACCCTAAATAAATTCATCTTTCGGGAGTCCACCTTTGCAGTTCTCAGTTAGTCGATATAAATTGTTAGTAAAGGAATCTACGCTCTCTCCTGTTCTTTGTGTACATCTATGAACTTCTATGATTATGTTCACAATAAGGCTGAAATATGTATCAATGCTTTTATGACGGGTGGAATTTTGTCATATTTTTTCAAAGTGTCAAGCGCAGACTGAAAACTGGTGTGTAGCTTTCCAGTTGCACGGACCAGTTTTCTCTCCAAATCTTAAGTCACTTTAAAGAGAAAAAGATGAGCGGGCATGGTTTACGCCATCACTCTGATGGGGCTGAGCTGGCACCCAGCTCCACAGAGATCGGGGTTCCCTCTTTAAAAGGGCGCCCTGATCAGAGGTGATGTTTTACTCTCCCCCCCCCTCCAGACAATCATCGGTGGCTCCCCCCCAGCACTGCAGAAGAATCACCGGTGCTACCCCCCCCCCCCCCCCCCCCCCTCCGCATCAGTGGCTGTTCTCCCCCCACCCCCCACCATGCCTGCAAATTCCCCCTGTCATAATATACATCCAGGTATATGATGGAGTGTAGACAGGCAGTGATTGACCAATGAACACACAGAACACAGTAGCCAATCACCAGACAGGACACAACCACTATAAAGCCAGAGGGCACTAGTTTTCCCGCTCTCTCGGGATCCAGCCTCTGAGACAGTCAGAGCTCGTGAGCAGCAACTAGAACATACACCATGTGGTAGTAAGGTAGTCTGGTCAGGTTAGCCTCAGGTCTCCAGTCAAGTCAGCATAGTGTCAACCCACAGTTAAAGCATGTATGACAGTTAAGAGTTCAATAAAATCGAGTTGCATTTCTTCAAGTGTTGGAAGCCTGTCTCTCTCACCACTGCAGTAAACGCAGTCCTCGCAGACCCAGCTTACCCAACACATCACCCCCCTCACTGCCTGCTCTAAACCCACTCTACCACACATGACTACAACTCCCTGCGGTAGTCCCAATGAAGCTACCACAAGTGCCTGCCCCGGCACTGCCCCCTGGCACAGGTTGGCATTGCCAGATTGGCATTTCCCGGGCATACCCCCTCTCTCTCTGGGGTTATACTTACCTTTGCACCCACAGAGGAATTCCCTCAAATGAAACCCGTATTTAAAAAGCTGTTCTAAACCTCACCACGTCGTGTCACGTTGTTGAGGTATGAATACTCAGTGAGGGGGATCATGTGGTCGGGGGGGGGGGGGGGGTGCTGGCTGCTGATATTCAAATTCCCTTGAAGAGAGGTTCTCTCCCTTTGTTGGCGTAAGGTTTGTGACATCGCCAGCGAGGGGCGGTGAAATCAGGAAACGCGACCTCTCTAGAGAGAATCACATTTCCTGGCTCTCTCTGGATTTTCTGCCCCCATCACCATTCTCTCTGACAACGATCACGGGCTGAAAGTCTCCCCCAACATCTTCATAGATTTACATAGATATAGAATTTACAGTGCAGAAGGAGGCCATTCGGCCCATCGAGTCTGCACTGGCTCCTGGTAAGAGCACCCTACCCAGGGTTAACACCTCCACCCTATCCCCATAACCCAGTAACCCCGTCACCCCACCCAACACTAAGGGCAATTTTGGACACTAAGGGCAATTTATCATGGCCAATCCACCTAACCTGCACATCTTTGGACTGTGGGAGGAAACCGGAGCACCCGGAGGAAACCCACGCACACACGGGAAGGATGTGCAGACTCCGCACAGACAGTGACCCAAGCCGGAATTGAACCTGGGACCCTGGAGCTGTGAAGCAATTGTGCTATCCACAATGCTACCGTGCAGCCCCTATGTTTCAGTTACTTCATTTATGCCCTATCGACCATTGCATCACCTGTACAAGTACCTACCATGCAGACAAGAGTGTAGACCTGTTCCTTAGTAGGCTTCTCTGCTCGTCCCAAAGTGGTTCTAATCCTGGCAAGTCTACAATGCCTGTTTGCCCCTTCCCAGCTTGATCCACACCTTCCACATGTTCAAAGTACTCCAGTAAACGCAAGTTTTTCTTAACTCCTGCCTTTCTTTAAGTTCTCTTGGCATTTGTTCCCACACTATCATTTCTTGTAGCCATTTTCCTTGCTGTTTTTAAGTCGCTGGATCATTTTCTCAGTGCTTTATCCATTGTATTTCCTCTGTTATCATCATTGATGGTCTTCAGGTTAATGTACAGGTTCGGCCGGCAGTTAGGCAGGCAAATGCAATGTTAGCATTCATGTCGAGAGAGCTAGAATACAAGAGCAGGAATGTACTTCTGAGGCTGTATAAGGCTCTGGTCATACCCCATTTGGAGTATTGTGAGCAGTTTTGGGCCCCATATCTAAGAAATGATGTGCTGGCCTTGGAAAGGGTCCAGACAGGTTCATAAGAATAATCCCCGGACTGAAGAACTTGTCGTATGAGGAACGTTTGAAAACTCTGGGTCTGTACTCGTTGGAGTTTAGAAGGATGAGGGGGGATCTTATTGAAACTTACAGGATACTGCGAGGCCTGGACAGAGTGGATGTGGAGGGGATGTTTCCACTTGTAGGACAGACGAGAGCCAGAGAACACAATCTCAGACTAAAGGAACAATCCATTTAAACAGAGATGAGGAGGAATTTCTCCAGCCAGAGGGTGGTGAATCTGTGGAACACTTTGCCACAGAAGGCTGTGGAGGCCAAATCACTGAGTGTCTTTAAGACACAGCTAGATAGGTTCTTGATTAATAAGGTGGCCAGGGGTTATGGGGAGAAGGCAGGAGAATGTGGATGAGACAAATATCAGCCATGATTGAATGGCGGAGCGGACACGATGGGCTGAGTGGCCTAATTCTGCTCCTATGTCTTACGATCTTATGGTCTAAGGTTTTCCTTGCTTAGGCTCGATAGAGACCGCTGGAGGGAAAGCAGTTGGTAAACTAACTTTTATCAAACATCCTTCTCACTATGCACAATATAAGGCAGAGCACGAGGCTTCACATAGAACTATCTGTCAGTATATTCTATTGTCATGTGATCTTAGATCACTGATGAAGTAGGCTGTCTATTTACATTAATCCTGAATAATAGCGTGGGACATGAGCCGAGAAGCTTCCAGCACAGAGGTATGAATGCTACCTGCTGGACCATGGTAAAGATCTCAACTCCTTTTCTCACCTAATTATTATTGCTGACCCACCTTATTTAATGGAGTCATATTAATGACCTGTTATTGGCCAATGTTTTCAGCCTAACCATATTTTGGACTCTATTACTATTGATTATTCCTTCCCTGCCACTTGCTCAGTCAGACTGTGCAAAACCTGAGTTGCCTGTTCAACTGGAGCTGACAAACACACCTCATGTCCTATTCATCACAAGGTCACTGATAACTAGCTATCATTGCTCACCCGCAGCCCTACCTCAGGTCATCTATAACTGTAAGCCATATCCATGCTTTTGTTACCCCTAGACATGTGGCCGGGATCTCCAACCCCCCACCGGGTTGGAGAAACCCCAGGGGGAGGCGCGAATCCCGCCCTGCCACCCCATGCCGGCTGCCCTATTCTCCGGCGCCGGTTTTCGGGGGCCGGCGGGATTTCCACCACGCCGGTTGGGGGCCATTGATAGCGCCCCTCCCCCAGCGATTCTCTGGGCCCCGATGGGCCGAGTGGCCGTCCAGTTTTGGGCAGTCCCGCCAGCGTGAATTACTCACCTCACGCACGGCGGGAACTTTCAGGTAAGTGTGCGGGGGCGGTCCTGGGGGGGGGGGGGGGGGGGGGGGGGGTCACAGGGGTGAACCGAGCCCAGCGGGGCTCCCACAGTGGTCTGGCCCGCGATGGGGGAGTACAGATCCTGCGGGTGGGCTGTTTCTATGGGGGCCTTCTTTCCTCCGCGCCGGGCCCCTGTCAGGCTTGGGCATATTGCCCGGGAGCCGGCACAGAGAAGAGAACCCCCGCGCATGCGTGGAAATACCCCGGCCGGCCCTCGCATGCGCGAGATCACGGCGGCCATTCCGTGCATGCGCGAACTCATACCAGCCCTTCGGCGCACGCTGGAGTGGCGCCAACTACTCCGGCATCAAACTAACCCCCGAAAACTTGGAGCCCACGGGGGCTGCTGACGCCGGAGTGGTTGCCGCCAGTTTTCCTTCCGGCGTTGGGACATGGGTCCCCAGCAGGGAGAATCCCGACCATGGTTATTCCAATGCCCTCTTTAGCAATCACCACCTTCCATCAATTTAAAATTTCACAAGCTTTACTGCTCATATTCAGTCCAATGGTCCATCCAATAATAAATAAAAATCATCTTTATTTGTGTCACAAGTAGGCTTGCAATAACACTGCAATGAAGTTACTGTGAAAATCTCCCAGTCGCCTCACTCCGGCGTGTACCCTGAGGGAGAATTCAGAATGTCCAGTTCGCCAAACAAGCACATCTTTCAGGACTTGTGGGAGGAAACCGGAGCACCCGGAGGAAACCCACGCAGACACGGGGAGAGCGTGCAGACTCCGCACAGACAGTGACCCAGTGGGGAATTGAACCTGGGACCCTGGAGCTGTTAAGCAACTGTGCTAAACACTGTGCTACCGTGCTGCCCTTTATTGCATTACAGTGACTACGCTCTGAAGTACTTAATTGCATGGAAAGTGTTTTCAAGCAGCTTACAGCACATGAATCCAAGTCCATCTTTCTTTTAGTTGCTGGCCAGCCAGAGGTGGCCGAGTGGCCACCCGTTTCCGGCCGGTCCCGCCGGCGTAAATCACAATGGGTCCTTACCAGCGGGACCTGGCTCCACGGGTGGCCTGCAGAGTCCTCAGGGGGGTGCGGGGGGGATCTGGCCCAGGGGGGTGCCCCCACGGTGGCCTGGCCCGCGATTGGGGCTCACCGATCGGCGGGTGGGCCTGTGCCGTGGGGCATCCTTTCCCTCCGCACCGGCTGCTGTCAACCTCTGGCATGGCCGGTGCGGAGAAGAACCCATCTGCGCATGCGCTGGGATGACGGCAGCACACGCTGGCAGTCCTGCGCATGCGCCAACTCGCGCCGGCCGGCGGAGGCCCTTCGGCGCCGGTTGGCGTGGCGCCAAAACTCTGGCGCCGGCCGAGCTCCTGAAGGCACAGAGGATTCCTCACCTTTGGGGCGGCCCTACGCTGGAGTAGTTCACGCCACTCCTCGACGCCAGAGTGGCCCGCCCCGCCGGTCCGCTGAGAATCCCATCCCCGAATTTTCCAAAACCTTGGTTCTGTCAACTTGTGCTTAATGTTGAGTATACCTTTGTGGGAGAGAATGCCGACTTCATAGAATCATAGAATTTACAGAGCAGAAGGAGGCTATTCGGCCCATCGAGTCTGCACCAGCCCTTGGAAAGATCACCCCACTTAAGCCCACATCTCCACCCGTATCCCCATAACCCAGTAACCCCACCTAAACCTTTTGGACACGAAGGGCAATTTAGCAACGCCAATCCACCTAACTTGCACGCTCAAGCGAAACGAGGTCGGGGAATAGCGGGAGAGGCAAAAGCGGGAACCGTGCCAGATGCCAAGCACTTTGCGATGTCGGGATCGCAGCGTAGCGTGGTGAGAAACCAATTATCACCACTTAAGCCCTATTTCCATACGATTAACAGGAGCCTCCCGGCATTTACTGGCCTCCACAGCAAGTGGTCATATTGGCGCTGATTAGTACTCCTTTTGAAAAACGTGAAGGGCTTCTGTGGGGAGCCGAGGAGGTGAGTAGCCATCTTGGCTCACAGGCAAAGAGCCTAGGGGGGGCACTGGGGTTGCGACCACATTGCGCGGAGGAGTTTGGGGGACCCTCGGCTTGGGGGGAGGGAACCCTCGGCTGGGGGGGGGGGGGAGGGGGGCACCATGAGAGGGAGGGAAGCACTAGGGGGCAACGAGGGGAGCAACCGCTCAAGGCACCACCATGCCAACAGCTGGATCATGTGTACCCATTCTGGGGGCAACCCTTGCCCCTGCCCGTCTGCCCCACTGACCACCCATAACCTCCATCGGCTGACAAGGCCTCTGGCCATACAGCTGAAGGCTATTGTGAGTAGGGAATTGGCAATCGTGGTTAAGTGAGCACTTCACACAACCCAAGTGGATTCCCATGAGTGGGGGGGGCATGTAGCATGAAGGAATCATTGCCGAGCATCCCAATCAAACTGCGATAGCTGGACACTGTGCCTCAACACTGCGGGAGGCAACACCTCACACACAACATCCGAACACCCAGGGGATGGGACACAGCTCCGGGGACATGTCCACAGCCTGAGGATAGGTGAGTGCCACAGGTGGCATTATGAGCAGGTGTCTGGGGTACAGGGTCAGGGATCTGTTGAGGGGGACCCGCTATGGTCGGGTGTACGTGGGCAGGGCATTCAGGGTGGGAGGGGTATCAATGGGGGAATGGAGGGTCCTGGGGTGGGAGCCACCGCTGTTTGTCAGTCTAACAGCCTTTCCCAATGCCCCTAATTAAACGCTATGGCAGGGATATTTGACCCAGAACTTGCCTGAGTATTGCTGCTGGTAGTCAGGGCGGCTGGACACTGGAGCAGCAGCAGTGTCAGCAGATGCTCAAGGCAGCGGCCCACATGCCGGACCCAGCCCCACACCAGGGAGGGACCCGGAGGGGGAGGCCCTCATCAGCCCGGGATGTACAGGCTTCGCTGGTCTTTCGAACAGATGATGGGCAGCACGTGCTGCAGGAGGCTCCGCCTCAACAAGGAGACAGTGCGGCATCTGTGCCATGTCCTCAAAGATTTGGTACCACATGGAGGAGGGCACCTGCTCCCAGTGGCCGTCAAGGCCACTGCAGCCCTGAATCTATATGTCTCGGGATCAGTACAAGGCTCAATCGGGGACCTGAGTGGCATCTCGGAGGCCACAGCCCACAGTTGCATCTGACAGGTCATGGATACCCTGTAATCCCTGATGGAGAGCTACATCATATTTGACATGGACCAAGCCCAGCTAAATGCCCGGGCTGAAAGTTTGCCCGCCATTGCCTGGATGCCCCAGGTCCACGCATTTTGCCCTGATCTCACTGGGCCATCTATGAGTGCCCTAGGTTAACAGAAAGGGGTTTCACTCCCTCAACATACAGCTTCCATGTGACCACCAGATGACGATAATGCATGTGTGTGCATGCTTCCCAGGAGTGTGCTTGACAGCTACATCCTGGGGCAATCAGTCATCTCCGGCCTCTTCCAGGACCACCCCAGGATGGGCGGCTGGTTCTTGGGGAATAACGGGTATCCACTAACGACCTGGCTAATGACCCCAATATGGAGGCCAGTGACCGAAGCGGAGGCCCAATACAACAAACCCATGTGGCCACCCAGGCTGTCATTGACTGGTACACCTCAAGATGTGGTTCTGATGCCTTGACCACTCTGTTGGAGCATTCCTGTACACCGCCCGGAGGGTTGCCCGCTTTGTGGTGGTCTGCTGTGCCCTTCACAACCTCACACAGCAGCAGGGCGACGAGCTGGAGGTTGGTGATTAGAAACATGTGGCCACCTTCGAGGAGGAGGAGGATGATGAGGACGAGGATGATGAGGTGGTGCCGGATGAACAGGGGCTAGAGGACGAGGCTGGGGACGAACCGAAGGACCTGCCGGAGGCTGCAGGACAGGAGGATGTGGCGAGGGTCTGGCAAGCTCGGAGGGCCAGGGGCCCTCATACTCACCTGATTCATTTAGGACGTGGCCTGCTCCGTCACCCGCCACTCCCATTTCCCACCCTCCCAGGGACTGTGTCACATCGCTCCAGGATGCAGGGACTGTCAGCCCCATCAGCGGGCCACTGTTGAGGGAAGGGGTGTTACTGTTGATAACCCGCAAAGATATGAGTGCCAGTGTTCCTCAATCTATGCCATAGTCTGACCCTTGCCTGTCTGCTACGTGCTCGCTCACACCCATCACCTGCACACTGTGTGCCCGGGGAGGAGTGGGGATGCCTGGAGAGAAGAACCAAGAGTTCAGAGGTCAGCCAGAAAGTGACAGAGGCATCATTCTGGTTGCACTCAAGGGTGTTTATTGTGTTTTACTATTCCCCCCTCTCCCGAAGGTGCCACCCTCCCAATCCCCAACCCCCCTCACCCTTCACCCACTATCCTCCCCTCCCTCCCACCCCGTCCCCCCTCACCTGTTGCCTCAGTGATCCTTGATGTGCCTGGCCTTCCCAGCACCACCGCTACGTCTATGTGTCTCCCCAGGTTGCACATCGAAGGTGGAGGCAGCCGGCTGCCTACCTTGTCCCGTGGCCATCGATGTCCTTTGGGGGATCTGAGGCCAGAGGGCCTCGGCTCACTTGTCGGCGGCACATGCACAGCTTTGCTGCCCTGTCCCGTGTGCTGACTGTGAGACCCAGCCTCATCAGAGGGGCGGAACTCAGGGGAGCCATCCTCACTCCCTGGGATGGGTCCGGGTTGGCACTCAGCGCTCCCTCCTCCCGGTCAGTACCAATAGGGCCCAGAAGTTCACTTTGGGATGGAGGAGCAGCTGGTTTGAGCCCCGGCTGCCCCTGCATCATCTGGCTCTGCCAGCCTGGCAGCTCCCCAATGTCAACATCATCGTGTCGACGCCCTCGGTGATGCTTCTCAGTGACTGGGAAATGCGCTGCAGTCCCTCGGCAATGCCCACCTGCGACAGGGAGAAGCTCCACAGCGTCTCGGCCATTCCCATCTGAGAGCGGGACATATCCCGCAGAACCTCATCAAGGTGAGTCGCATCCCTCAGCGAGGCGGATATTCCGCCGAGATCCTCAGCCATGGCCGTCATCGAACCCTTGGACACCTTCACTCACGGTGCCGACGTTGTGCACCAGGCTCTCCACTGCGGTCGCCACCCTAGCAGTGTTGGCCTCGGTGTCACACATTGCCGGCCTAACATCTTCATCAGCTCGGGGATGACCTCTTCCACAGGCTCAGCATCACGCTGGGACCCAGCTGGGTCCTGGGATCCAGCAGCCCTCCGGTTGTCGTCTTGCCTGGGGGTACGTGCCTCGACCTGAAGTCCATCAGTAGCTGTGTGGTGCTCACCAGATTGTGCCCCAGCAGCCTGACCACTAATCTTTCCCACCTAGTTGGGTGTATCTGCACTGGTGGAGGGTGGGGATGACAGCTATGACATTTCGAATGTGGCCTCCTCAGAACTCTCCTCCAAGGTGGTCTCATGGGAGTTTGGAGAGGGGGGTCGCCTGGGCTGGGCCGGTGCCATTGGCCGGAGGACCTGCGGGAGAATGGACATGTGGACAGTGGGAGAGATGGGTCAGTCAGGAAGGCAATAACAACTCATGTTTGACAGGTCCCCCCCGGGTGGAGTCAGGTGGTTCCTCACTTCTGCGGTGTCCACCAACCTCTGCGTTGGTGACGGTTCTGTCCTCGGCCACACCCGTCACCTCCAGTGCCTGTTTCTCGAAGGAGGTGAGGATTCTCATGTCTGGCACATCACTGTCAGTCTGGGACCTCTCCCGGCGATTTTGGAAGAGCTTTCCCTGAAGGACATGGAGAGGGCATCATTAACCACACGCGGGGTTCACAGCGGTGAAAGGGGGGGGGGGTGTGAAGGAAGGGTTGGGGAAGCTGGAGCGAGGGTTAGGGTTCACATGGAGTTGAGGGGTGGAAAAGCCTTGGGATGGCGGGAACCTGGTGTCTCTTCGCTCGCGCTGCCCAGTGTAGATTGTTGACCTTTTTCCTGCACTGGAGGCCAGTCCTCCTGGTCACACTCCCGACACTCGCAGCCGCTGCCACCTCATCCCCGGCAGCACTGGCTGCCCTGTGGCTGACCCTCCTGGACCCTCGGGGGAACAGGACCTCCTTCCTGGTCTCCACAGCGTCTAGCAGCCTCTCAGATCTGCATCCCTGAATCTTGGGGCCGATTTCCTGGGCACCATTATTGCGAGCTGGCGGGGGTTGGCTGAGCAAGCGCTGCTTAAGTGCTGCTCGTCCTTGTTAGAGGGGGGCTGGTGAGTGCGGTGCCAGCGAATCAGCTGGCGAGCCTTCATTTGCAGCAAGAAGCCCGTGAGGCTTTGTTCAGTGGATCAGTTATTGTTGAATAGTGTTGCCAGCCTCGGTGGGCCGAGCGGCGGGAAGCTCGCTGCAGTTCCCGCACGCTACAACACTTCAAAATCTTCAGGAGAATCGCTCCCACAATTACTGTGATGTACCAGTCCAAGTTAGCTTCACTGTTCACCATTCATGAGAGCACATTGCCCACAGTTCTTCATCTACAACTTGAATTTCGCCAATCCGTCAGATTATTAGAGTGTGCGAAATGGACCACTAATTGCTGGAAATAACCAGAAATAGCAACCCCTTATGAATTGGCTCAGATATTTGTTATGGCTAAAGGATAGTATTCAATGGAGGCTGACAATGTGAGACGTCCGTTTGGAAGGAACCTGCTCACAGAAACAGAACACAGGATCATACAGGTAGGCACCATCCACTTAATCAAATGCATGTTCAATGAACGGTTTCCTTTTCCATTTTAAATAGCTGAAGGAGTCTGCTACACGAGCAGCTGCATCCTGTGTCCACGGAGAACCATATAAACTGATGTATTCCCTTCCCTAATGGAGCCGTTACTTGAATGATGTACCTACACATCCTGAACTGACTGTTGTCAGCATAATTACTGGGAGATGTCAGCAGCATGGGAGGTGAGAACTTCAGTCACCTTCACTGTTCCCGACTCTGTATAAATTAGAGTTCTGTATGCGGCTGCAATTTGCAGTGGGCATGTGTGATGACCGAAACACTTTCCACATTTTTCCATCGCACGGAATTGCACTGCAATACTGAGCCACAAGCTATAACTGAGAGTCTACCTTATAATTTATTTGCACAGTCAGGCACTGAGCCTATATATTGCTGCTGGTGCCATTGAAAGGTTTGCATTTAAACTTGAGTTTATGCGGTCAACCATATGCGTCAAACAGAAGTGCATTGTGGGTTTACCTGACTCTTGGTTGTTGCTCTTCAATGGGGCATTAAGATATTTACAAAGCAGAATTCTGTGGATGCTGGAAATCTGAAATAAAAACAGAAAGTGCTGGGAAAACCCGGCAGCTCCGCCAAAGAGAAACAAGAGTTAACTTTGCATGTCGCAGATGACTCTACTTTGGGTCTCATAATGTTACATAGAACATAGAACATAGAACAGTACAGCACAGAACAGGCCCTTCGGCCCTCAATGTTGTGCCGAACCATGATCACCCTACTCAAACCCACGTATCCACCCGATACCCGTAACCCAACAACCCCCCCTAACCTTACTTTTATTAGGACACTACGGGCAATTTAGCATGGCCAATCCACCTAACCCGCACATCTTTGGACTGTGGGAGGAAACCGGAGCACCCGGAGGAAACCCACGCACACAGGGGGAGGACGTGCAGACTCCACACAGACAGTGACCCAGCCGGGAATTGAACCTGGGACCCTGGAGCTGTGAAGCATTTATGCTAACCACCATGCTACCCTGCTGCCCCTGCTACCCTGCTGCCCGTTTTATCATTTTTTTTATTAATTAAAAAAAGGAATAATTTCTAAAATAGTCAAACTCTTTATGAAGTAAAGAGACATATTTATGTTTTTCTTTCCTTGTTTTCAAAACGAAAACGCAAGCAGCATTGTGGATAGCACAATTGCTTCACAGCTCCAGGGTCCAAGGTTCGATTCCGGCTTGGGTCACTGTCTGTGCGGAGTCTGCACATCCTCCCCGTGTATGTGTGGGTTTCCTCCGGGTGCTCCGGTTTCCTCCCACAGTCCAAAGATATGCAGGTTAGGTGGATTGGCCATGATAAATTGCCCTTAGTGTCCAAAATTGCCCTTAGTGTTGGGTGGGGTTACTGGGTTATGGGGATAGGGTGGAGGTGTTGACCTTGGTAGGGTGCTCTTTCCAAGAGCCGGTGCAGGCTTGATGGGCCAAATGGCCTCCTTCTGCACTGTAAATTCTATGTATGTTGCCGACAGCTTTTTAGAATGTTGCCTTTTGGAATCTTGTTTCTAAGTGTACCTGCTCTTTCCAGAAGTCTACGGGCAGCAGAGTAGTTAGCACTGCTGCCTCACAGTGTCAGGGATCCTGGTTCAATTCCAGCTTTGGATGACGGTTTGTGTGGAGCTTGCACATTCTCCCCCTGTTTGCATGGGTTTCCTCCGGATACTCCGGTTTCCTCACACAGTCCAAAGATAGGCAGGTTAGGTGGCTTGGCCATGGTAAATTGCCCCTTAGTATCCAAAGATATGCAGGTTAGCTTGGGTAACAGGTATAGGGCGGGGGGCTGGGAGGGGTGACTAGCTAGGATGCTCTTTCAGAAAGTCAGTACAGACTCGATGGGCCAAATGGCCTCCTTCTACACTGTAGAGATTCTAATTCTATGATCCAGAAAGATGAGTGTGATATGAATCAGTTATTTGTCGTGTGCAGAGTTTTCAGGATCCAACATAGATTTTCAATGTTTAAATTCAGTTGCGGAAACAGAAATCAAAGTCACTCAGGTGGACCCTAGCCAATTAAACTGGGCTTTTAATGACTTGCTGGGTCAGTGCATGTCTTCAATAAATCCAGCCCACAGTTGTTATTGTGTCCAAATCAGGAACAGATGTGGCACAAAGACAGCAACAATGCCTTTACTCGAACAAGGCTGCCGTCATAACTTCATCCAAAGGGTGAGAAGAGTGGGAAGGGAGACACAAGCATTAGTCCAAAGGGGTCATTATATCCAAGGAAATGGGCCTGTTGGTGATATAATTTCCTGTTTATCTATTGGCGTTATGGCCCTAGAAGACTAAAATAATAGTGCATCAAATGAGAGAAGGAAAGTTGCGACTTTCCTCTCTGTTAAGAATGATTCTGCTTATTGCTGTACGTTGGTCGTGACTGGCTAAGGAATGATTGCTGAATCGTAGGTATGTATGAACAGTAAACTGGTTTATCGTATAAACATAATTATACAGATATACATGACTAGGTGTTTGCTCAGTCTGAGCCATGGGCATTCTCCCTCTGCACTCTTGGTCATATGTCTTTTACATCATCATGTGGGTGGTACGATTTCTCTGCATTAACCCTTTCAACCCTGATGACCCTAATACCTCACCTATGACTGTGAAGTCAGTCACTGTAAATGTTTTCACCACTGCCTGATTCCAGTCACCTAATGATGACTTAAAGTGGTGTTAGGATATTTGGAATTTTTAGTTCAGCATTGCCAGTCACTGATAAGTGCCTCTTTAATTGGCAGCAGGAGTCGGATATCTTAAGAAAGAATCTTTGCTAGTATGCTTGCGACTGGGTATCATATGCATTATTTTCTCTTTTTAGTGAAAGTGGAAGTGGAAGTTCTTACTTTCTATAATGTAATGGGGCCTGAAAGGTACTCTACCTCGATAGGCAAAGGTTTATTGTCACATAAAATTCATGAATAAAAAGTATACAGATTTCACACTAAAACACCCCTCATTACAATAGAAAAATGAAGACACATTTTACTATTGTAGAAACATTGAAAATAGGAGAAAGAGGCCATGTGGCCCTTCGACCCTGCTCTACCATCCAATATGATCATAGTTGATCTTCTATCTCAATGACTGATACACTATCAATGACCACAGAAACAAGGTTGTAGTCCGAACTTAAGGCTTTAATAGGCTAGATGTATACCACAGCAGCTCAGGTACAGAAAGGAAGCTGCGAGGGATACACGGGCTCTTCTATCCCGCCTTTACTGGGCGGAGCTACCTTACAGCCTTAACCAATAGATGACAAGTATTACATACCAATGGACGAATAAGCAGCGAGCCTTATCCACCAATGGTGCCTCGGCATTGTTAGGTACCGTAATACCTCTAGTCATACTACCACAATGGCACATTCTTATGCTCTCCCCTTTGACACTTCAAGAAGCCGATCTATTACAATCTTAAATATATTCAGTGACTTGGCCCCCACAGACAAGTGGTAGAGAACTTCACAGGATGATATTCCTCTGACCGAAGAGGTTCCTCCTCATTTCAGTCCTAAATGGCCTACCCCACATCCTGAGACTCTGACCCCCTCATTCTAGGTCCTCCAATCAGAGGAAACAATATCCCTTCACCCAGCCCTGTCAGAATTTTATACGTTTCAATTTAGATCTCCTCTCATTCTTCTAAATTCCAGTCAATACAGGTGCAGTTAACCCAATCTCCTCATACAACAAAGTTACTTAATTGGCTGTAAAGCTCTTTAGGCACCCCGGTGTTGAGAAAGGCACAATGTAATTATTTCTTAAGGCACGATATAAGTATTTCTTTCTACTCTTCAGAAAAGTCTTAGGTCGGGATTTTCCGTGCCCCCCACCACCACCACAACGTGCTTAATGACAGCAGAGGAGGCACGCCATTGGCTGCCGATGCGATCTTCAGTCCCATTGAGGACCATGGCTCACCTGGCTCACCGCTGGGGATGTCGCCCAGGTTGGGGGGTGTTGCTAGTTATAGTCAATGGCCGGGCTGGAATATTCCAATAGCGGGAAGGGACAGAAAACCTCACCTTGGATTCAAACCTTAATCCCCAAATGTTAATCCTTCAGAAAATGTTGCCGATAGTTAACATGGGAAAATTTAGAGGCCTTTATTTATGAAAATGGGTATGCATCAGGAGATAACAGTGTGATAAGTAAGGAGGGTTGAAGTGTATGTGATGAAGAAGCAACAAGAAGATTCTGTTCTGCACTTTGGAATGCACAGTGCCTCAAGAGCTTCGTGGCAAATCAAGCCCATGACACAAATTCTTTGTCCGTGTCATTATATGCCAGTAACATTTGGGTGTAACTGAAATAAATGCGGAGAGAATGGATGATCCAAGGAACAAAGAGTGAGAAAAATGCCAGATTGTAACACATATTGCTACAAAGCATGTAATCACCTGCAGCTTGCCGAAGCCTGTAACTAGCGAATTGAGGCCAGGGATTACATAGATTTATGCTAAGAAAGAATGGAATTGGCCAAATGCTGGCATGAGCTACAGATACTACTATCAGGAAACCACAGAGTTGAGGTTCAGCAAATAGTACACTCAAAAGACTTTAATGAAAAAGATGCAAAGAATAATTTAGTATAATATAGAGTGAACAGTATGAAAAGGACACTGCTAACCCCTTGACTTTTCTGGCAAATTGGATGAGTTAGGGTTTAATACAGGTGCACATGAATCCTGATGAAGACATCTCAAACACAATAGCATTGATACAAGCAGCTGGAGAACAAAGCTTTAGTTGTTGATAGAAAAAGATAATAGATATTGCTAAACCTAACATTTTTTTCTAAATGTGTGGCACCTTCAGGTAATGCCATGATTTGGGATTGTTGTTCAGTCTGTCCTGTCAACTTTATCCATGGAAAAACTCATGGAAGGAGGGCATAGTTCAGTGCCATGTCTCAGTTGAACCTGTCATGTTTCTTCTAAATAACGCTCACATTAGACCAGAAACAGATCATAAACCACCACAGCCACAATTTTCCGATCCAAATACTTCACTTTTATAAATAGCAAAAAATTAATAACACTTCTGTGTGAGGTAAGAGTGAGTGAAAGTAAAATAGTTTGTGATTTCCCAATGAGACATTTCAAGGCAGGCGTTCTCTTATTTGAATATTTGCATCGCAATTATCCATTACAAGAAACAATTGAACACTCTATACTACAGTAGCCTATACTCCAGATTCTATGCCCATTTAATGCTGTGTCATAAGGATAGGGGAAGTAATTTGTGATACAGATGTATATGTGTTAAGCAGAGTCAGAAAACCACATTTTGTTCAGAAAGAACACATAGGAAATACTTAGGTAGTACAGTCTACCCACTGAACTTTTCAAATCTCAGGAGGATTTGTACATGATGTTTCTATGGTCTTTAAGCCTCAATAGGTTGACTGATTATGGTTTCCTAATAGCATAAACTATACAGTATTTTTCAAGCCACAGATTCATATCTCTCCTGCTATATGACCTGAAAACTCTAAACAGAACAACCTAAGTAGTTGAACTTCAAAGAAATCCAAGTCGCGAAAAGAATCTTTGCAAGCACGCAACAGTCTGTGCAGTAGATTAACACTGTGGAGTGTATTGTTAAATGAGTTACACATTAAGGGATCTACTTCAAAGTTTCCAGCAGTCTTTATGAGTTGACAAATCTGTTACTGGCAAAATGTGGAAAAAAAAGCTACTGCTCATTTATTTCTGAAGAACTTATTACTTTTAATTACAACATTGGATGGGCAGCACAGTAGCACAAGTAGTTAGCACTGTGGCTTCACAGCGCCAGGGTCCCAGGTTCGATTCCCCACTGGGTTACTGTCTGTGTGGAGTCTGCACATTTTCCCCGTGTCTACGTGGGTTCCTCCGGGTGCTCTGGTTTCCTCCCACAGCCCAAAGACGTGCAGGTTAGGTGGATTGGCCATGCTAAATTGCCCTTAGTGTCCAAAAAGGGGTTATTCGGTTACAGGGATAGGGTGGAAATTAGGGCGTAAGTGGGTCGGTGCAGACTCGATGGGCCGAATGGTCTCCTTCTGCACTGTATGTTCTATGAAGTGAATAGGAAGCTTGTCCAAACCAAACTAAAATAAAGGAGATTCAATATCTTAGTGAGGTCAAGTATTAAAGAACAAAGAACAAAGAAAATTACAGCACAGGAACAGGCCCTTCGGCCCTCCCAGCCTGCGCCGATCCAGATCCTTTATCTAAACCTGTTGCCTATTTTCCAAGGATCTACTTCCCTCTGTTCCCCGCCCGTTCATATATCTGTCCAGATGCATCTTAAATGATGCTATCGTGCCCGCCTCTACCACCTCCGCTGGCAAAGCGTTCCAGGCACCCACCACCCTCTGCGTAAAAAACTTTCCACGCACATCTCCCTTAAACTTTCCCCCTCTCACCTAGAAATCATGACCCCTTGTAATTGACACACCCACTCTTGGAAAAAACTTGTTGCTATCCACCCTGTCCATACCTCTCATAATTTTGTAGACCTCAATCAGGCCCCCCCTCAACCTCCGTCTTTCCAACGAATACAATCCTAATCTACTCAACCTTTCTTCATAGCTAGCACCCTCCATACCAGGCAACATCCTGGTGAACCTCCTCTGCACCCTCTCCAAAGCATCCACATCCTTCTGGTAATGTGGCGACCAGAACTGCACGCAGTATTCCAAATGTGGCCGAACCAAAGTCCTATACAACTGTAACATGACCTGCCGACTCTTGTACTCAATACCCCGTCCGATGAAGGCAAGCATGCTGTATGCCTTCTTGACCACTCTATCGACCTGCGTTGCCACCTTCAGGGGACAATGGACCTGAACTCCCAGATCTCTCTGTACATCAATTTTCCCAGGACTCTTCCATTGACTATATCGTCCGCTCTTGAATTAGATCTTCCAAAATGCATCACCTCGCATTTGTCTGGATTGAACTCCATCTGCCATTTGTCTGCCCAACTCTCCAATCTATCTATATTTTGTTGTATTCTCTGACAGTCCTCCTCGCTATCTGCAACTCCACCAATCTTAGTATCATCTGCAAACTTGCGAATCAGACCACCTATACCTTTGTCCAGATCATTTATGTATATCACAAACAACAGTGGTCCAAGCACGGATCCCTGTGGAACACCACTAGTTACCTTTCTCCATTTTGAGACACTCCCTTCCACCACTACTCCCTGTCTCCTGTCGCCTAACCAGTTCTTTATCCATCTAGCTAGTACACCCTGAACCCCATACGACTTCACTTTTTCCATCAACCTGCCATGGGAAGCTTTATCAAACGCCTTACTGAAGTCCATGTATATGACATCTACAGCCCTTCCCTTATCAATTAACTTTGTCACTTCCTCAAAGAATTCTATTAGGTTTGTAAGACATGACCTTCCCTGCACAAAACCATGCTGCCTATCACTGATAAGTCTACTTTCTTCCAAATGTGAATAGATCCTATCCCTCAGTATCTTCTCCAACAGTTTGCCTACCACTGACGTCAAGCTCACAGGTCTGTAATTCCCTGGATTATCCCTGCTGCCCTTCTTAAACAAAGGGACAACATTAGCAATTCTCCAGTCCTCCGGGACCTCACCTGTGCTCAAGGATGCTGCAAAGATATCTGTTAAGACCCCAGCTATTTCGTCCCTCGTTTCCCTCAGTAACCTGGGATAGATCCCATCCGGTCCTGGGGACTTGTCCACCTTAATGTCTTTTAGAATACCCAAAACTTCCCCCTTCCTTATGCCGAAATGACCTAGAGTATTTAAACATCCATCCCTAGCCTCAACATCCGTCATGTCCCTCTCCTTGGTGAATACCGATGCAAAGTACTCATTAAGAATCTCACCCATTTCCTCTGACTCCACGCATAAAGTCCCTCTTTTGTCTTTGAGTGGGCCAATCCTTTCTCTAGTTACCCTCTTGCTCCTTGTATACGAATAAAAGGCTTTTGGATTTTCCTTAACCCTGTTCGCCAAAGATATTTCATGACCCCTTTTAGCCCTCTTTATTGCGCGTTTGAGATTTGTCCTACTTTCCCGATATTCCTCCAAAGCTTCATTAGTTTTGAGTCGCCTCGATCTTATGTATGCTTCCTTTTTCATTTTAGCGAGTCTCACAATTCCACCCGTCATCCATGGTTCCCTAATCTTGCCATTTCTATCCCTCTTTTTCACAGGGATATGTCTGTCCTGCACTCTAATCAACCGTTCCTTAAAAGACTCTCACATTTTAAATGTGGATTTACCCTTAAACAGCTGCTCCCAGTCCATATTTCCTCGCTCCTATCGAATTTTGTTATACTTGGCCTTTCCCCAATTTAGCACTCTTCCTTTAGGACCACTCTTGTCTTTGTCCATGAGTATTCTAAAACTTACGGAATTGTGATCGCTATTCCCAAAGTAATCACTGACTGAAACATCAACCACCTGGCCGGGATCATTCCCCAATACCAGGTCCAGTATGGCCTCTTCCTGAGTTGGACTATTTACATACTGCTCTAAAAAACTCTCCTGGATGCTCGTTACAAATTCTGCTCCATCTGCACCTCCAACACTATTGTCCTCCAACCTTTGATAATGGGTTTGAATCCAGCTCTAACAGGTAAAATAAAGCCACTTCTCTGTGATGAATGAAATTAAATGGTTAACTTCAACTCCGTGAATTCATAGCACATGACTACTTCTGGATTGACAGCAAACCAGCAGAGAAGGAGTGCTGATCAGTGATATGCAGTTCTTCCTTATTCTGGCTTAGGAAGGATTGAGCCTCGTCTTCTGCTCAGTCAAACCCATGCTTCCACCTGCCGTCGCGCTACCTTCTTCTCTTCAATATAAACATGCCAATAATACGCGAGAATTGGTGAAACAATAATGTGGGCTCTTTATTTGAAGAGATGAACATATACAGATAGTATTCACTGGGAAGCTAAGTATAATCTCTGCTGTTGCTGCTTGTAGACTGACTACAGGTCATGGGCTGGTTTAGCTCACTGTGCTAAATCCCTGGCTTTGAAAGCAGACCAAGGCAAGCGAGCAGCACGGTTCGATTCCCGTAATAGCCTCCCCGAACAGGCGCCGGAATGTGGCGACTAGGGGCTTTTCACAGTAACTTCATTTGAAGCCTACTCGTGACAATAAGCGATTTTTATTTCATTTTCATTTTCATTTCAATTCCCGTACCAGCCTCCCCGAACAGGCGTCGGAATGTGGCAACTAGGGGCTTTTCACAGTAACTTCATTGAAGCCTACTCGTGACAATAAGCGATTTTCATTTCATTTCATTTCATCACATCCAGTCGAGGTTTATAATGATTGACAGTCGTTTAAAATACAACTCCTTAAAAGTATATATCACAACATCTACTACCCAGAAACATAAGAATATTATTGCATATTATACTACATGGAATGGAAATTTATCACCATTCCTTCGCCAATGCAGGGTCAACATGCTAGAACTCCCAGAAGCACTGTCGCTGGTATCCACATCACATGGACTACAGCTGTTCAATACAGTGACTCACCCCCACCTTCTCACAAAGACAATTAGAGCTGGATAATAAATGTCAGTGTTCAGAGATGCTCACATCCCATGAACAAAGTAAATCACACTGGTCAAGTCAAGAATAGACCTTTTAATTGGGATTCAGGTACATTGTTATGCATCTAATAATCTGAACCTCCTAATGCAGACAGATACTGCTGACAAGAAAAGGAAAAGCATTTTATTCCGTCGCTCTAGAATGCTTAATTTAATGAGTAAAACAATGCAAAGAAAACTGTATCCTTACTTATTAAATGCCATGTAATCTTATAATATTTTACTTCATCTCTATGTATTACATTTAACATGTAATACAAAAAGAAGTGGTTTTCGTGTTCCTCGTGACATTTGTTATGATCCCAGTTGAATTTACTGCTGGACGAGAAGAACTACTGGCTAAGACAATCATAAACTCAGAGGATCATAACCTCAGAAGATCATAACTTTTTTTTTGTGAAGGATAGAATCACAGGAATGCCAATTAATTTTTTAAAAAACATTTCCAATTAAGGGGCAATTTAACATGGCCAGTTCACCTACCCTGCACATCTTTGGGTTGTGGGGGTGAGACCCATGCAGACACGGGGAGAATGTTCAAACTTCACATGGACAGTGACCTGGGGCCGGGATCGATCTCGGGTCCTCTGCGTCGTGAGGCAGCAGTGCTAACCACTGCACCACCGTGCCACCTTTCGAATTAGCTTTTAACAATAAAGTACATTTATTAAACATGAAAAATTTGACTATAATCCAATACACCTTCACTTCCCCCTTATCTTCACAAATGTGCACGGATTTCAAAGCCAACACAGGTTACACAGCATGGCCGGGATTCACCGATCTGACTTCACCCCTCCACAGCCAATGTTAAATGGCGAGGTACTCTTGCAGAACTATTTGAAATGTAGTTAATAATCAATACAAATATGCCATTATGTGGTCTTCCTTGATTCTTGGTGAAGAGGGCACTCAATAGAGAGCATACTTGTATCATGCTGTGTTTGCGTTATATTAATTACGCAGCTCTTCCTTGAGGCTTGTCCCTGTACGTTTGATGCTCTGTAACTACAAACCTGAAATAAAAGACGTCTTTGCATTGAGAGGTTTCATTTCATTCAGAAGGCATCAGGCCAATCTATGTATAACAACCTGCTCTGAAAACTCTGCTCACGTTTTGACTTCTTTTGACTCCGCGATTCACAGCCGCCAATTGGCCAAGTTCCTGGAGGTCGTGGTTCACTTGTACTCTCAAAATTAGTGAACCTGGCGTCGTGGCTGCTGAGCAGGAGAGAGGAGGTAGGAAATGGCGTGGAGTGACTGTGGGCTGCCGGCCTGGACACCGGCTGTGCTGGCTGCGGTGGGGACCCCCTGCCAGGGTCGGAGGAGGAGAGGGGGAGGGGGCGACAGGCCGAGCAGCCGGGGTGCCCATCCACAGGACTGGGACGGTGCCCAGGCACCGACCAACCATTATCGCGACCACTTTGCTGCACACCCACTTTCCTCGAACGACAGGTGATGCCGATACACACGAGGCCTCATGCACGTCTCCTTGGCACCTCCTCCTCCTCGGCCTGTTGGGCAGCCGGCCCTCCAGCCTGTGCGGCTGACACCTGCCCCTCTGCAGGTCATTCCAAGCATCCCTGTCCTCTGCTGGCCGTCCCGCTACTGCAGCTTCCCCCTCCTCGCTCACGCGGTCACAGGGCACCTCGGAAAGTATTCTTCGCCCAATCGCGTTTCGTGATTTCGGCAAGCGGAGGATCCTGCCCCTGGACTTTTTCTATGAAGTATCACTGGAAGGCCCTTTCGCAGAATGGAAACTCCAGTATCGCAGGGGTTTTTAAACCTCATGCCTGCGTACGTTTTGATCAGAGCTGAGATTGCCATTCAGTCCTGCCTAGATGTCCTTTACCCTTATGCTGACCAGTCTTCATTGTCAAACATTAGCAAGCCAGAGGAGACTTAGCTCTTTGACAATTCTGATCAATGTTTTTAATTTCTCACTACGTCCGTGAAAGCAGTAAATGGGGCAGCAGGGTAGCATGGTGGTTAGCATAAATGCTTCACAGCTCCAGGGTCCCAGGTTCGATTCCCGGCTGGGTCACTGTCTGTGTGGAGTCTGCACGTCCTCCCCCTGTGTGCGTGGGTTTCCTCCGGGTGCTCCGGTTTCCTCCCACAGTCCAAAGATGTGTGGGTTAGGTGGATTGGCCATGCTAAATTGCCCGTAGTGTCCTAATAAAAGTAAGGTTAAGGGGGGGGGGTTATTGGGTTACGGGTATAGGGTGGATACGTGGGTTGAGTAGGGTGATCATTGCTCGGCACAACATTGAGGGCCGAAGGGCCTGTTCTGTGCTGTACTGTTCTATGTTCTATGTTCTAAAACTGAGTTTACTGGAGGGTTAAAATCTAAATAATTATCTCCAATGTCTCTGTGAGAAAACTGTAAACTGAATCTCCCTTGGCTGGAAATCTAAAATCACACGGAGGATTTTATCTGGAAAAGCCGTCAGAGATATTTAAGAGTTTTCACTGATAATTTGAAATCCTACAAGTGCAGCCGTGCACAACATTACTTGAATGCGTTTTCCGTCCACATTGCAAAGAGCAGTTGCTTTTAAATCATGGCGTTTTGCTCATCAGTCATGTCGACAGTAAGTTTCTGAAAGTACAAAGCCTTGGTGCAACATCTCTACATCTGTTTCATCGCAAAATCAAACTGATTACTAAAGGATCATAACGAGTAAAACAATTATGTGGTTGACAGCAATTCGGGTTCCATCAGGGAATGGCTGTGCTTTTTTTTTCAAACATGTTCCACTTCCTTTGAATGTTGGGTTGTAAACTAATTATTTTGTTATGATGAAATGATAAATGGTACCGCTTTCTTGTTTTGTTACAAGACTTTGCAATATGAAAACCACGCGGATGGCACAGAAGTTGGTTTAGCAGAATGACAGGAATTGTCACCGCGCAGATGGAGGCCATTTGGCCCATCGGGCAGGATTTTCCACGCGCCCTGTGGTAGCAGAGATGGCCTGTCGTTGGCTGGCGGCAGGATCATCTGACCCCCCGCCCCTGTCAACGATGTTTTGCATTCTGTGCACCCCTTGCCGGCGGGAAACCCGTGGCGAGGGTTCGGCGTTGGTGGGACTGGAAAATCCCGTTGGCGGGAACAGCTGGAAAGTTCCGGCTATCATGTCTGAACCATGAGCATTATGCCAGAGTGCCATTCCCCTGCCTTTTTTCTGCAATGTATCAGAACATTGTCTCTATTCAAATAATCACCTCATGCCCTCTTGAATGTCTCGATTGAACCTGCCTCCAACACACTTGAAGGCAATGCACTCCAGACCCTAACCACTCACGGTGTGGAAAAGTCTTTTAGCACATCACATTTGTTTCTTTTGCAAATCGATTTAAATTTTCGCCCTCCTGTTCCTGATCTACTCTGTGCAGCCCCCTCATGATTTTGAACATCTCTATCAAATCTCCTCTTAGCCTTCTTCCCTTCAAGGTGAACAGTCCCAAACACTCCGATATATCCTCATAACTACATTTTCTCATCCCTGGAACCATTCTTATAAACTCATAGAATAATAGAATTTACAGTGCAGAAGGAGGCCATTCAGCCCATCGAGTCTGCACCGGCTCTTGGAAAGAGCACCCTACCCAAGCCCACACCACCCTATCCCCATAACCCAGTAACCCCACTCCTTCTGCACTCGCTCCAATGTGTTCGCATCCTTCCTATCATGTGGCACCCAGAACTGTACACAGTGCTCCAGTTCAGGTCTAGCTAGTATCTTGTATAACCTCCTTGCTCTTGAACTCTATGCTGCTTTTAATAATGCCCAGAATACTATATGCTTTATAAAATACCCTCTACACCTGTTCTGCCACCTTCAATGATCTATGTACGTATACACCTCTCTACCTGCATCCCCTTAAGAATTTTACCCATTATTTTATATTGCCTCTCCATGTCCTTTCTACCAAAATGCATCATCTCACACTTCTCTCCATTGAATTACATTTGCCAGCTATCCTTCACTCCACCAACTTGTCTAAGTCCTTTTGAAGTTCTACGCTGTCCTCCTCACAGTTTACAATGCTTCCAAGTTTTGTATCATCAGCAAACCATGTCCCCTGCACACCAACATCTAGATCATCGGGAAAAACAATGGTCTCAATACTGATCCAAGGGTAACACCACTACAAACCTTCCTCCAGCCCAAACACTATCAATTGACCATTACTCTCTGTTTCCCATTACACAGCCAATTTTGTATCCACGTTGCCACAGTACCTTTTATTCCATGAGCGATAACATTTCTCACAGGTCTGTTGTGTGATACTGTACCAAATGCCTTCTGGAAGTCCATGTACACCACATCAACAGCATTCCCCTCATCTACCCTTTCTGTTGTCTCTTCAAAAAACTTAAGCAAGTTAGTTAAGCACCAATTTCACTTTTGAAATCCAGGCTGGCTCTTCCTAATCAACTCACATTTTTCCATGTGATTATTAATTCTATCCTGAATAATTGTTTCTGGAAGCTTGCCCACCACTGGTGTTAAACTGACTGGTCTGTAATTGCTGGACTTGTCATAGAATAGACATAGAGATAGAATTTATAGTGCAGAAGGAGGCCATTCGGCCCATCGAGTCTGCACTGGCTCTTGGAAAGAGCACCCTACCCAATCGCACAACCCCACCCTATCCCCATTACCCAGTAACCCCACTCAATACTAACGGCAATTTTGGACACTAAGGGAAATTTAGCATGGCCAATCCACCTAACCTGCACATCTTTGGACTGTGGGAGTCCCGCTGCCGCCGTTCACCCCTGGTCGCTGCCGGCGGGAAATTTGCGTGAAGGGTCGAGAGCGGCCTGTGGGGCGGGGAAAAGCGCTCCTTCACCGGGGGGGGTTCCGATGGGATCTGACCCCCAGTCGGGGCCACCGATCGGCCTCTCCTCCCCGGACCTACTTTGTTGCACGGCCGGCCCCTGAACCCCCACGCCATGTTGCGTCAGGGCCGGCGCGCTGAAGAAGTCCCCCGCAAATGAGCGGGTTGGCGCGGCTCAACTGCGCATGCGCAGGTTGGCGCGGCTCAACTGCACATGCGTGGGTTGGCGCGGCACCCATTTGGTGCCGGGAAGGGAGGCTGGAGCGGCATGAACTGCTCCAGCACCATGCTGGCCCCCAATCGGTTATCCTCACACCCGTTTCGCGCCATCGTGAAATGCGACGGCGTTCACGCCGGTGCAAACACTTAGTCTCCATTTCGGAGAATCGGGCCCACTGTACTTGCATGTCCAGAAGGCATTTGATAAGATGCCACATTGAAGGTTATTGCAGAAAATAAAAACGCATAGGGCAAGATCTGCTGGATGTGTTGCACTTGAAAAGCAGCATGATGCAGCCGGTAAATGCCACGAGATCCCTCTTCTGGGATCTACCCAGCTCGCCTCGCCTCATGAGATCACGTTAGATCTTGCGAGATGTTGCAATATGAATTCTGCCCACTGTGAGCAAGATCACTTTCTGGCAAGTCTGCATATTAGATTGAGCCAGCTAGCCTCACTCTAATATGCATTCCTGAGATCTAACCAAGGCATTGGGATCTAACCCCCTTGTCTTGGAGACCTTGGGCTAGCACAGCTCACTGCTGGTCTTCTCAAACCGGGACCAGATGGAATGGGATCTGGTCTCCCAGGGGATTGGAGGCCCCAGTTGCTGGTCCTCTGGAGAGGGTGGCACACTGGTACTATTGGTGCCACTGGGGCACCCTGGCACTGATGGCCTGGTATCATGGCAGTGCCAGCCTGGTACTGTGGCTCTTCCCAGGTGATGCAGACAGAGGCACTTTCAAGCTGAGAGGCTGGTGGTGCCAAGCTGGCATTTTTACACAATGGGATTGGGCACCAGGGGTGCCCTCTGGGGGGGGGGGGGGGTGCGGGGGGTGACAAGGATCCCCTTACAGGTGGGTAGGGGATTGGGGCCTTGTGCCAGTGGGGGGCTGTTGAGAGATCAGGACACTGTTTATAAATGAGGATTTCTGGCGAGCATACCTCCTCATTGCAGAAAATGGGTCTAAGTGCGACCTCGGCTGCGCGTTCCCCTTTAAGGCTCCCGATTTACTCGAATAGGCTGTTCGATAGCGTGGTGTTTCTCGATGCTCTGAGCTCCAGGAAACACCTGGCCAATCACGTGCTATGGGACTCTTCCTATTCGGGTCGATCATGCCCAAAGTGTAGAAGGTAAGATATTAGCATGGATAGAAAATTGGCTGCCTGTCAAAAAACAGCGCATGTATAAATGGGTCTTCTTCTGATTGGAAGTTGGTCTGTGCTGGGGTCGAAGATAAGTCTCGAAGAATGTATTAAAGAGGACAAAGAAATGCATGTCGGAACCAAGTGTGTCAATAGGGGGAATACTGGAGCTGCTTTAGGTGTTTGGGTCTTTCTCAGGGTACAAATTAAATCTAGACAAGAGTGAGTATTTTGTGGTGTCTCGGCCAGGGGTGGGGGCAGGGGTGGGGATGGGGGGCTGCCATTCCGTAGGGTAGGGGCTCACTTTAGATACCTAGGGGTGCAGGTTGCCCGAGAATGGGGGTGCGCTACATAGGTACAACGTTTCACGTTTGGTGGGGAGAGTGAAAGCCGATCTGGCAAGGTGGGATGGTCTCCCTCTGTCATTGGCGGGTTGGGTACAGGCGGTTGAAATGAATGTGCTGCCACGATTCCTGTTTATTTATCAATGCCTGCCGATTTTCCTGCCAAAGGCTTTTTTAGAGAGAGTGAAGGGATGATTACCTCGTTCATATGGGGAGGGAAGGTGGCCAGAATTAAAAAGGTGCTACGACAGAGAGGAAGGCAGACAGGGGGTTTGGGTCTTCTGAACCTGATGTATTATTACTGGGCAGCGAATGTGGAGAAGGTGCAGAGCTGGGTCAGAGGGGTTGATTCCCAGTGGGTCAGAATGGAGGAGAAGGGGGTCGGGATTGTAGGCGCTAGCGACAGCGCCGCTCCCGATGGCCCCGGGGAGCTATTCAGGGAGTCCGGTAGTAATAGCTTCATTGAGAATATGGAGGCAGTTTCGACAGCACTTCGGGTTGGGGGCAGGGTCAAGGGAAATGCTGATTCAGGGGAACCATAGATTTGAGCCAGGGAAGTGGGATGGAAATTTTCGGAGATTGGAGGAGAAAGGAATTAGGACACTAAAAGATTTATTTCTTGGGGGGTCGTTTTGCTGGATTGAAGGAGCTGGGAGCGAAGTATGGGCTGGAGCAGGGGGAAATATTTAGATACCTGCAGATTCGAGACTTTGCCAGGAAGGAGATACAGAGCTTCCCAGTAGAGTCGGCTTCCACATTGCTGGAGGAGGTGCTGATGACGGGGGACTGGAGAAGAAGGTCGTATCGGCAGTTTACGGGGCTATTTTGGAGGAGGAGAAGACGCCACCAGAAGGGATCAAGGAAAAGTGGGAGGAAGAATTGGGAGAGGATATGGAGGAGGGGTTCTGGTGTGAGGTGCGCCGGAGGGTGAAAGCCTCCACCTCGTGTGCGAGGTTGGGGCTGATACAGCTGAAGGTG
Source organism: Scyliorhinus canicula (assembly GCF_902713615.1). Taxonomy (NCBI): domain Eukaryota; kingdom Metazoa; phylum Chordata; class Chondrichthyes; order Carcharhiniformes; family Scyliorhinidae; genus Scyliorhinus; species Scyliorhinus canicula. Next base: position 31,112,121 of record NC_052159.1, read on the forward strand.
GTGTATAGAGCGCACCTTACAAGGGCGAGGATGACCCGGCTGTTTGAGAAGGTTGAAGATGTGTGTAAACGTTGCGAGGCAGGGCCCTGCAAACCACGTTCATATGTTTTGGTCCTGTCCTAAGATGGAGGATTACTGGAAGGAGGTGTTTAGGGTAATCTCGAAAGTGGTGCATGTGAAACTGGACATTGGCGCTCGGGAGGCCATATTTGGGGTGTCGGACCAGCCGGGGTTGGAAACGGGTGTGGAGGCAGATGTTGTAGTCTTCGCCTCGTTGATCGCCCGAAGGCTGATCCTATTAGGGTGGAGATCACCCCCGCCACCCTTTGCCCTGGCATGGCAGGGGGACCTGCTGGAATTCTTAACACCTGAAAGGTCAAATTTGAACTGACGGAAAGGATGGAGGGATTCTACAATTCATGGGCATTATTCGTTATGCACTTTCGAGAATTAGATCACAATAAACATTAGGGGGGTGGGGGGGGGAGGGGTCTGTATATGTTAATGGTGATTATGGGTGATTCCTGATTCCTTTTTGACATTTGTTTATGTTAACATGCAGACTAATGTTTGGGGTTTGTTGGAAGGATGGGATCGTTGTTATTAATATGAGGTTGACACTACATTAGTTACTGATTATTGTTTATTATTGGGTGTAAATTTGGGAGCAAATGTGAAAAAGGAGGACAATAAAAACTATTTTTTTTAAAAAAGAGGACAAAGAAATTGGCAAATGAATATGCGTAGGTTGAGTAAGTGGGGAAAATCTGGCAGATGAAGTGTAATGTGGGAAAACTGTGAAGTAGTTCACTTTGACAGAAGGAATAAGAAGCTGAGTATTACTTAGACAGAGAACAATGGCAGAACTCCAAGGTACAAAGGGTGCTCCAGTGCATGAGTCACAAAACATTATAATACAAGAACAGCGAGTAATTAAGAAAGCTAATGGGATGCTATCCTTCATTACGAGAAGAATTGAACATAAAAGTAAAGATGCTGGGCTGGATTCTTCGCTCCCTGATGTCGAAATACCTGATGACGGCAATATCGGGGATGGCGCTGCTTTCGCGATGCTCCGCATCCTGAAAAGCGGTGTACTCTCGGACAGTGTTTTTCAAACTTTTTCCTGGGTCCCACCTTCAGGACCCATGCCGGCTGACGTTCGCGAGACATGCCGGCTGACGTTAGCGACCCACGCCGGCAGACCTTCGTGAAACACCATTATTGCTCACCTTTAATGCGCCAGGTGGGCCTGCTTGGTCCTCACAATCACTCTTGCTTCGTCATTCAATGTTACATTTCTGCTAAGGACATCAGCTGACGATTTATGTTCTTGTTGCCTGCTTTAAAAAAAATCAAGAGGTTTGTCCTTGAACTCGCCATGGTTAGTCTTAAAATTCCTTTGAAGATTTGAGGGTTTTAAACTTCTTGGCCGGGATTCTCCATCCTGGTGGGGGTGCTCCACAGTGGCCAAGCCTGCGATCAGTGGACGCAGTCATTCCGGAGGGGCCTATGTTCCTCCGCTCTGAGCCCCTGTAGGGCTCCGCCATGTTGCGTGGAGGACGGCGCAGAGACGGCAACCACACACATGCGCGGAGACGCCCTTCGCGCGCATGCACGGACCCGGGCTGTCCATCGCGCACATGCACGGACCCTCACCAGCCGTGCAGGGCCGGCCTTCAGTGCTGGAGCAGCACATAGCACTCCGGCGCTGTTCTAGCCCTCTGAAATCCAGAGAATAACTGGGTCAGAAGGCCCGTTGACACCGGCGTACACCACTCCGGTGTTTACGCCGGCGTCAACAGCTGGCCGGGATTTCGGAGAATCCCGGCCCATTTGTCAGTATTCCGCTGCATATAACACGCACTGGCTTTGCATCCTGATTTGCATTGGCACAATTAAAGCCATACTTAAAGAAATCATCTTTGTACTGCTTTGTTCCCGATTTCAGTTTCTTCTTAATTGTTTGTTCACCAGAGGCCCTGGAGCTCGGGATACAGCTCACACCAGCACTGCTTCTGAGAAGCTCTTTCCAGCAGATTTAGTTGTGAGATCCTGGTCTGTTTGCTCTCTGGCCCTCTCTACCTTATTACAAAATGACCCATCTTCAGTTCTTCTCACAGTCCTGTTGCTTGCTACCAAGTGGAGGAATCTCTCCTCCATGATTTTGCACCCAAAGCACTGATGAGCTGGGCGTGTGACCTTCCCCCTGCCAATGGCGGAAAGATCCACCATTCATATTTAAAGGCCGGTCGTGGCCAGTATTCTTTTTTTTAACTTTGAAACTTTATTTCCAACAACTAATTTTTCCAAATTTATGACTTGTTAACTGCTAAAAATGAAAACAACTTCAGTTGAGCATGTGCATCCTTACACACAAACTTTGTTTTAAATATATTCCCATTTCTTTAGAAATTAAACCAATGATACAAAAAAGTACAATCTTGCTTTTACTTTACAAACTACGACTTTAGAGGAGATGAAGTAACTTGTCAAACTCACACAATGTCACACTACTTCTTACTGGTCCCACTGCATTGCACTTTCCAAACATCCAAGTCACCTCCTGCTCCATTCTCAGCAAAAACACTCACTTCTTGGTTTCCAGAAAGTGGCGACACAAAGTGAAGACTGTAGCTTTCTTCCAGTCATATGTCAGCCCACTTGACTGGCCTTGTTTAATCAGTATTCCAACAAACCTGGCCTAGCTTCCTCTCACTGTATCCACCCCAGTCACAAACCATTTCCCGACCAGTACTTACCGTTGTGGGAGGGCAAACGGCCATTGAACGGATTGACCAGCAGCCGCAGGTTGCATACTGCCGATCGGTGGCGGGGGACAAGCCGAGCAGTGCGCAAAGGACGAGCACCAGAGCGGAGCTCCGAGCTGGAGCCACCACTGTTAGTATCACATCCATGTGGACGCCTGTCTATCCACCACCCCACCGCTCTGCACGCAGTGATGAGCACACAGCCCAACCTCGCGCCGCCCGCCCCCTCAAACACCACAACCAATCAGGGACTGCCCATGGTCGGCATTCTTAAAAGCCGATCGTGGCTTTTAAGTTGGGAACTTCTTCCCATGATTGGGAATGCCACAACGGATCGCTCCATGACCCTCCCGATACCCACCTACGACGCATCTGCGGGTCTCAACCCTGAGTTTGAAAACCTCTGCTCTAGGAATACGCCGCACCATGTATCTACGGCCTGAGGCCCGCCCCGCGAAGCTCCATCCCCGACCGGCCAAGTTCCCAATGGCGTGGGACTCTCATGGGCTCACCCGTCGTGACTTAGTTTGGTGACTACTAACTCACTCCGCCGCCACCACAGGTGGGGGAGGGTCTATCCGCAGGCAGAGGGGGCTTCATTCGGGGCTGGGGGCACTGTGGGCTGGCGTTCCGGGATGCGCAAGCGGCCGAAGGGGGGCACTATTTTTGCGGTCCCGGTCCGTGGGCTGAGTCCGCCATGGAGTACGGTGTGGCTGCGCAGGCCGCCACCGTGCGCATTTGTGGCCATGAACCCAGAAGTGCTCTGGGCTGTATCGGCAGTTGGAACTGGGAGCTTTCGGCTGCCTCCCTGCTAGCCCCCAGCAAAACGGCAAATTCCTGGCGTAAAATGCCACCGTTTTCACACTGGCGTGTGAAATCCAGCTCGCTATGCTTCAGTTATACAGAATATTGGTGAGACCACATCTCGAATACAGTGTGCAGTTTTGGTCTCCATATTTAAGGAAGGATGCAAATACATTGGAGTGATTTAGAAGAGGTTTACTAGATTGGTGCCTGGAATAATAATAACCTTTTTTTATTTATGAAGTTACTGTGAAAAGCCCCGAGCCGCCACATTCTGGCGCCTATTCTTATGTTCTTATGTTCTTATGTTCTTATGTTCTATTCGGGTAAGCTGGTACGGGAATTGAACCCACGCTGCTGGCCTTGTTGTGCATCACAAAGCAGCTGTCTAGCCCACTGAGCTAAACCATTCCTGTGAGCTGAACCAGCTCTGTAAGTGGGGTTTCTTATGAATAAAGGTTGAGAGACTGGGCTTGTTTTCACGGGAGTGTAGAAGAACGACGGGTGACTTGATAGAAGTATATAAGATTCTGAATAGTCTTGACAAGCTGGACATGGAAAGGATGTTTCCTCTTATAGGTGAGTCCAGAACTAGGGGCACTGTTTTAAACATTTAGGACAGGGAGAAGGAGAATTCTTTGCTCTCAGAGGGTTGTGCAATTTTGGAACTCTGCCTCAGAAGGCAGTGGAGACGGAATCACTGAATATTTTTTAGGCAGGGCTAGATAGGTTCTTGTTCGGCAAGGGGATTAAAGGTTGTCGGGGTGAGATGGAAATATAGAACTTGAAACACAAGCAGAGCAGCCACAATTTGTCAAATGGCAGAGCAGGCTTGAGGGGCCGAATGGCCTACGTCATCTCCTATTTCGTCTGTTCAAACGTTTATTTCTTTTATCAGAGACCCATTTCGTCAAACTGATCAAGTTAACAGACTTAAAATAGCAGAGGCTGTACCCAAAATGAAAATTCCACCATAGTGCGTAACTGCTTGTAATAAACTCCCATTTCAACTTCATTAAATAAATATTCTACCCATGTTTTTCTTGCCACTAATTCAGTGCAACGATCCTTGATTCTAAAAATGTAAATCAAGTTCCTTGGTCGGAAAATGTGGTGTCAGGCATTTTTTTTGGTCTTTGTAAGACTATGGAAACAAAATATTTGTAAATATTTTGCTAAAGCAGCTCTATGACCTCTCCTGCTCGGTTAGATTTGTTGTGGTTCTTCTGAATAAGTCTTGAAATAAGAGTATAATCTGAACTTTAATCCTGTACTTCACATTGGATTTCTGGCATGAATAGGGCACCAGCAGACATTGCTAATTTTACTGATGAGGAATGAACAAAGTAGGCAATGTAACAAGGAATTTCTTACATTTTCCCAGAGTAACCTTGGAGGAAGATTGGGAATCATCCCATTGATGTGTTGGCTAGTGTAGACTTGAGAGGTGAACAGACACTTCCAACACTGATGAAGGTTCAACTCAATTTTATTAACTACTTCTAACTAACTAACACACGATGACTGTGGGTCTAAACGATGCTAACTTAAACTAGAGACCTAAGCCTTGTGCGAACCAGTTGATTCTCTCAGCACGTGTTGCAAGTCTGTGATGGGTTGGATGAGTTCATGTTACACTCAGAGGCAGCACCCAGAATGAGCGGGAACCGTGGTGCCCTCTGCCTTTATAGTGTGTGTATTCTAACTGGTGATTGGCTGCGGTGTTTGTACATGTTGATTGGTCCCTGTGTGCGTCCATCAGTGTTTGTCTGCACCGTGATATATTGGTGTATATTATGACACCCATTCAAATGTCCACTTGTGGTTTTTGGTGGCCTTTTGCTGACGTTGCGGCCAGTGATCAGTGGAACTTTCAGGGACCCACCCAGGAGGTGGCTTTGGGATATGCTGAACCGCGAATATTCTACAGACTGAGGTTTCAGTTAAAATACCAACCTCTGCATGAAGAAAAGTCATGGAAGATAAAGTCTTAGGCTGGGAGTTCATGGGGTTTTCCCATGATGGAGGCAGCTCACCATTGGTAGAAAACCAGTGGGATCTACCAGTCCTGCCAAAGTCTATGGCATTTCACATAGTCGGCTCGCCACACTGCCGGAGAAGAACCTGTTGCACGGGGTGGGGGGTGGAGGGGGGGGGGGGGGGGGGGTGGTCACCTTCAGCTTCCAGTCCCACCGGCAGGAAAGACCTGAAAATCCCTCTCTTAGTCTTCTTGGAGCAGATGAAAGCAATCTTGATGATACATACAACATTCTTTGGCAGGTTTGCTGGAATCAGTACACTACTGGGATCAGATTGTAGTTGAGATCATCTGTTGGCAGATCGCTATACCATTGAATCATTCATTTAATGAGGGGCAGCACAGTAGCACATTGGTTAGCACGGTTACTCCACATCGCCAGGGTCCCAGGTTCGATTCCTGCCTTGGGTCACTGGCTGTGCGGAGTCTGCACGTTCTCCCTTTGTCTGCGTGCGTTTCCTCCGGGTGCTCCGGTTTCCTCCTACAAGTCCAGAAAGACGTGCTTGTTAGGTGAATTGGACATTCTGAATTCTCCCTCAGTGTACCTGAACAGGCGCTGGAATGTGGCGACTAGGAGCTTCTCACAGTAATTGCATTGCACTGTTAATGTAGGCCCACTTGTGACAATAAAAATAATTTTGAAAAAAATCATGACAAACAGAAACAATGGGAAACACTTATAAAAGCCTGTCATTTATATGAAAAGATTGGATTCTGAAAATGTGCTGTTGTCTCTGAGTGGGATTGGCGAGATTTGAAGTCCTGAGCTTAACAACACAGACCACTGAGGGTCTGTGTTTGAATCAGGGTGCTCTATTTGAGCTGAAAACAAAAAGTGCTGTTTACACTCAGCAGGTCAGGAAGCATCATCAGTGGCATTATAGATTCTACTTCCACTAATGTTACTGCATCTGGACAGAGAAGAAAAACATTTAACATTTCCTTTCATTCAGGATTTGCGTACAGGAGCAGAGATGTCTTTCTGCAATTATACAGGAACGTGGTGAGGCCACAGCTGGAATATTGTGTGCTGTTTTCGTCTCCTTATCTGAGGAAAGGTGTTCTTGCTCAAGAGGGAGTGCAGCGAAGATTCAGCAGACTGACTCCTGGGATGGCGGGATTGATTTATGAGGCGAGATTGAGTCGGTTAGGATTGTACTCGCTGGAATTTAGAAGAATAAGGGGGGATCTCATAGAAGCTTGTAAAATTCTAACAGAACTAGACAGGGTAGACACAGGAAGGATGTTCCTGATGGCGGGGGTGCCCAGAATCAGGGTCACAGTCTGAGGTTACAGAGTAGATCACTTAGAACTGAGATTAAGAGAAATGCCTTCACCCAGAGAGTGGTGAACCTTGGAATTTGCTACCACAGGAAGAAGTTGATGTCAAAACATTGTATATGTTCAAGAAGGAGTTAGATGTAGCTCTTGGGCTAAAGGGATCAAAGAATATAAGGAGAAAGGAGTACTGAGTTGGGTGATCAGCCATGATCATAATGAATGGCAGAGCGGGCCCAAAGGGCCGAATGGTCTACTCCTGCTCCTATTTTCTATCTTTCTATGTTTCTCTTTTTTTGGTGAAGATCATTGGGTAGTAACACCATCCTGCTGCCTGAATCAGTAATTGGAAGGTCACTTGGTCTATTCCTGACGCTTGCCTTCACTTCCCTGATTTCTCTGTCTCCATTTCTCACAATATGCTATCAACTAATATTCCTTATAAACCATTCCTCACTAAACCTTCTCACATCCTACACCCTGTAATGACTCTTTTCCATTCTCCCAATTCCTGCATCTATGTCGCATCTGTTCCAATAAAGTAACCTTCAACACCGGCATTTCCGAGATGTCTTCTTTTTTCCTCTGCCGATGATTCCCCCAGCAGTGGTTGACACTGCCTTTGACTGTGTCTGCCTGATTTCCCGCACTTCTGCTCTCACCCATTTCTCATACTCCCAGAACCACAATAAGGTTCCCCTTGTCCTTGTTTTCCATCCCGCCATGCTTTGCGTTCAATGCGTAATTTTTTGTCACCTCCAGCATAATGCCACTACCAAACACATCTTACCCACCCTTTCAACATTCCAAAGAAATGCTTCTCACTGAGATACCCTGGACAACTCCTTTATCACATCCAACAACCCACCCCTTCCCATAGCACCGTTCCATGCAAATAGAGGAGATATAACATGTTTTGCTGTTTTTTTTAGATGTGGTAATGTGTAATGAAACAGAATTTATCGTTGACTTCATAGTAAAAGATCCGTTAGGTAAGAGTCATTATAACGTGATAGAATTTCACATTTAGTTTGAGGGTGAGAAATGTGGGTCTGAAACTGGTGACGTACGCTTAAATAAAGGGTATAAATACAGAGTTGGCTAAAGTGGAGTGGGAAAATAGTTTAAAAGGAAGATGGTGGAGAAGCAGAGGTAGATAGTTGAGGAGATACTTCTTTTTCAAGAAATAAATGAAATCATGGAGAAGAAAGGCTCTGCGAGTCGGATGCACCATCTGTGGCTAACTAAGGAAATTCTGGTGGAGTCAAATTGAAAGAAGAAATGTAGAATGTTGCAAAGGTGAGCAGTAGCTTAAAAGACTGGGAATTTTTTAGAATCCAGCAAAGGATGACTAATAAATAATTAAAAGGGATAAGTTGGAATGTGAGAGAAAATGTCCAATAAATATAAAAACAGACAGTAAAATCTTTCACATGTACATAAAGAGGATAAACACAGTGAGAATGAGCATTGTTTCCTTGGAGGGAGAGTGATGAGAATTAATGAGGAACGAGGAGATGTTCGAGACATTGAACAAGAATGTTTCAGACAGAAATCATAAAAAAATCAGGTGGCAAAAGGGAGCGCAGAACCTGAAATAATCACAGTCACTTGAGAAAAATTATGAGGAAAACTAAAGGGCTAAAGCTGATAGGTGCCATGGACCTGATAACCTTCGTTCTTGGGTCTTAAAGGAAGTGGCTACAGAGGTAGTGGATGCCATCTTCCAAAATGTCCTTGATTCTAGAAAGGTCGCATTCTGGAAAGGAGGGGAAGAGAAAGCTGGAACCTATCGATCAGGTAGTCCAGCATCTGACATTGGGAAAACACTAGAATCCATTAGTATGGAGGTAGAACAGTGATGGACAACCTGCAGCCACGAGGTACATGCGGCCCATCAGGGTTCCAAATGCAACACACAAGATATTTTGTTGACCATTGCCCATGCACAGGGTTGCCACATTCCACTTATTTCTCTTTGCGCAGTGTTGCTGCGTAGTATGACTAAAGTGATAAGTGCATATAGCAAGAGCAAGTGAAGTGAAGTGCGTGCTGATTGCGCACAGATTGGGAGAGCCATGCGCTCCCTCTGAGTCCATAGTGTAAATATTTACTTTGTTTTAACCATTTGAACTTGATGATAGTTAGAACCATTAAAATGTTACAGCACAGAAGGAGGCCATTCGCCCCATCTTGTCCGTGCCAGCCCGAGGACACGCGGGTGCCCTTTCTAATCCCATCGTCCTGCACCTGATCCATAGCCCTGTGGTAAGGTGTAGATTCAGGTACTTTTTCCAAAGAGTTTAGGGTCCCTGCCTCCACTAGCAACTGGGGGAATGAATTCCAGACTCCTATACCCGTAAAAATGTCCTTCCTCATCACCCCTCTACACCTTCTGTCACTTATCTTGAATCTGGTTCTAGAATTCTCCACCAAGGGAAACTATTTTATCCTATCTCTTCCCCTCATAATTTAATATATAAATGATTAAGCATTTTCTATTACTTGTTATGAAATATTCAGTGTGTGTTAAACATACTTCATCCTATTCATAGGCTCATGGTTAGTGAACAAGCCCGATTTCAATCTTGCAGCCCACTGAGATGAAGGACGGCCTCACATGCAGCCCAGGCACGAGCCATTAACTCTATTTTTGCTGGGGCTCCTTGATGCCCGACACAGTCAAATACTGTCTTGATTCAAGGGCAGTCACTCTCACTTCGACTCTGGAGTTCACGGTGGGGATTCTCCAATCCCGCGGTCAAGTTCTGACGGCGACGTCAAAAATGGCGCGAGCCACTCCGGGTATGCACCCTTCCTCGGGGGATAGTACGGCGCTGGAGTGGTGTCCGCTGCTCCGGCGCATGGAAGCCAGCGCGCAACGGCCGGCGCGGGTCTGCGCATGCACATGGGTCCCATCTCCACGTCAGCCCCCGGGCAATATGGCGAAGCACGAGAGGGGCCCGGCGCAGAGTAACATAGGCCTCCCATGGAACTAGCCTGCCCGCCGATCGGTAGGCCCCGATCGCGGGCCAGGACACCATGGAGGCCCCCCCACCCCCCCCCCCCCCCCCCCCCCCCAACCAGGACGGACCCTGCAGCCAGAACTTCCGCTGGGTGGGACCATATGTAGCTCACGCCGGCGGGACTTGGCCAAACTCGGCGGGCATGAGGCCAGTCGAGGCATGGAGAATCGCTGGGGGCGGGGCCTTCAACGGCACCCAACCGGCACGGCAGCGAACCCGCGGGTGCCCACGAATCAGCGCCGGAGAATTGGCAGGCCAGCGTCAGAGCAGCGTGGCGCGATTCGCGCGCCCTCCCGGCGATTCTCCAAGGCTATAATGAGGTCAGGAGCTGAGTGACCCTGGCAGAACCCAAGCTGAGTGTCCGAGAGCAGGTTATTGCTAAGCAAGTGCCGCTTGATAGCACTGTTGATTACCTCTTACATTACTTTACTAATGATCGAGAGTAAACTGATGGGATGGTAATTGGTCCGGTTACATTTGTCCTGCTTTGTGTGTACAGGACACACCTGGGAAATTATCCACATTGCCCAGTAGATGTACTTTGTAGTTGTAGTTGTACTGGAACTACTTGGCTAGGGGACTGCCATGTTCTGGACTACTATTATGGAAACATTGTCAGGGCCCATAGCCTTTGCATTATCCAGTGACTTCAGCTGTGGAGTGAATCTAACTGGTGGAAGAATGACATCTGTGATGGTTTCCCCAGCGAATTGGACTATGGCTGACTTTAGGAGAAGATCTGCTGGAGAAGGTACTTGAGTTTTCTAGTTACGTTATTTATGACTTTGAGCTTCCACTGGACGACATCTGTCAGCACACGGATATTTTGTGATGAAAAATGCATCACAATAGCCCTGACCTGGGGGGGGGGGGGGGGGGGGGGGGTGGGAGGAGGAGGCAATGGCGTAGTGGTATTCTCATTGGACTAGTAATGCAGAGTAATTAATGCTCTGGGTTCCAATCCCACCATGGCAGACGGTGCAATTTGAAATTAATAAAAAATCTAGAATTAAAAGTCTCAAGGCGAAATCATTGGTCAATCTGGTTCGCTCATAGAAGGGAAGGAAATCTGCCATGCTTACCTGGCCTACATGTGACTCCAGAACCACAGCACTGTGGTTAGCTCATAAATGTTGAAGGGCAATTACTTACTAATTTTTTTGGGGGGCTGGCTTTAACCCAAGAACAGGTGAGTACTTAATCTCTACGGCCTACCTAGCACCATTATAATGCTGAACAGCATTTTTGAATCTATTTTAATCTATCTTGTTTTGTCTGTTTTCTTTCCCTGGCTCCATTACCCCCTAAAGGGAGGGTTATGATCATTCCATTCTTGTGGTTTTACACACTCAACTAATTAAGATGTTCTCCTCAAAAATAAAACATGTCGACAGTCAGACCAATATTGTGGCATTCTCACTGTTATCTGGCAGAGGACGAGTGAATTCCGTTGGTTGGAAAGTTGGAACGTTCGGCTCCACATGAAATAAACCACTTTCCACAAGTTTCTTTTTTTATTATTAATTTAGAGTAGCCAATTCATTTTTTCCAATTAAGGGGCAATTTAGCGTGGCCAATCCACCTAGCCCGCACATCTTTGGGTTGTGGGAGTGAAACCCACGCAAACACGGGGAGAATGTGCAAACCCCACTCGGACAGCGACCCAAAGCCGGGATCGAACCTGGGACCTCGGCACCGTGAGGCAGCGGTGCTAACCACCGTGCACACTTTCCACAAGTTTAAGAACAGTGATTTGCTGAATTGCTACTGAGTTGCAAAGTATTTATTTCCCAATTTCAAACTGCAAACCTCAAGAAGACAGTTAGGCACGGAGTCAGGCAGAGAAATTGCATCATGTTAAAATCTGAAACTATCTGCCGTGGAGAGCAGGAAAATACATCGGAGGTGGAAGTCGAAAAGATTAAAACGATTGCTTCAAGGTTTCCATTTAACACTGTAACTACAATCACTGCTCCTGTGACTTATTAGCATCAAGAAACTATCTATAGACAGGTGGTCAGGATAAGGCAGCAGCTTTGATTCAAATGGCTGAGAGAATAGGAGTTATAGCTAATTAGAAAAGTCGTTTTGATGTCATGAAAAAAGCAACTGTGGAAAAATATGGTCGTGGTTAACAACTAAATAAGCAGCTGGCAGTAAATCACAGGAAACGCAATCCTCCTTTTGCTCATGCATATAAAATTGTTACAGCTTAAAAGAGCTTCTGATTTTCTTTTTAATCTGTGGACCAGTTGCGTACCTTGTACATGTGCGACTTTGAGAGAATCAGTAACATTGCAGGAGCTTCCAATTTTAATGTGAGTACTTCTTTGAACATCAGCAAGCCAGCCCTGCTTGGCAGCATGGTTAGTTTGGTTTGGTGGCCGTAAACTAACTGTGATTTACAGAAAACTAAAAATCAGATCCAAGTCATTTAACCAGCATCAAAATACAACAGCCCAGTGATGCAAGTGAAAGCATAGCTATGCCTCTTCTTATATTTTGAACTCTGATTTGTAGAGAGTAGGAAAATGTGTCATTCTCATAGAATTTACAGTGCAGGAGGCCACTCGGCCCATTGAGTCTTTACCGGCCCTTGGAAAGAGCCCCCTACCCCTCCACCCTATCCCCTTAACCCAGCAACCCCACGCAAACTTTCTGAATACTAAGGGCAATTTAGAAATGCCAATCTACCTAACCTGCACATCTTTGGACTGTGGAAGGAAACCGGAGCGCACGGAGGAAACCCACGCAGACACAGGCAGAACGTGCAGACTCCGCACAGACAGTGACCCAAGCCGGGAATCGAACCTGGGACCCTGGAGCTGTGAAGCGACAGTGCTAACCACTGTGCTACCGTGCTGCACCTCCAGTTTCTCTCCAGTAAGTGAATCCAATGGCAATTAAATAACAATAATAATCTTTATTGTCACAAGTAGGCTTACATTAACACTGCAATGAAGCTACTGTGAAAAGCCCCTAGTCGCGCCTGGAAATGGGGCTGACGGGATGTAGAATCCTGCCCCCAGTGTTTGCCTTGATGCCTCAGTATTAGAATCACTTCAATGCATGTCATCATCTGGCGCCAGAGCAAACATTCCTGAAGATACATTCAGTACAGAGCTATTAGCACCAATCATGGCGAAATGTAAATGCAGACATGTTCAATTCAGAGCTATTTAATTTTTCTCCAACTGTGCTCATTTATCTCTGGGTCCCTTCCCTCCAAACACTTGAATCCACCTTACAAAATCAATTGCACTGCATCAGTACTTGTAAAAATCAATTTCTAAGAAATGTGAATCAAATTCTGATTACAAATTTGGAGGATGTAATTTGTTAATTTACAGGAGCCTATTCCTTTCCACCTTTCTCTAATCTAGGAAACAAAATAACAGCTTGCGAATGGCATCATAATGTTTGGTGACCATCAGTGTATTTATGCTTGTTTACAATCCTTCAAAGTGCTTATCGTTCAATCCCGATCCCTCAGAGATCTGGGTTAGCTTTCTCCGAAATCCCGGCCAAGTGCTGACGCTGGCGTCAAACCCGGCGCGAGCGAAACTGGCGTCAATGGGCCTCCAGGCCCAGTCATTCTCCCCTTCCTCGGGGGCTTGTACGGCACCGAAGTGCTGTGTGCTGCTCTGACGCCGAAAGCTGGCCCGATGCGGCCGGCGCAGGTCTGCGCACGCGCGTGGGGTGCCATCTCCACGCCAGACCCTGGGCAGCATAGCGGAGCCCTACAGGGGCCCGGCACGGAGGAACATAGACCCCCCCCCCCCCCGAATGAGCCGGCCCGCCAATCGGTAGGCCCCGATTGCGGGCCTGGCCACTGAGGAGGCCCCCCCCCCCCCACCGGAGTCAGATCCCCCCCCCACCAGGATGGCCCCCGCAGCCAGAAGTCCAAGGTCCCGCCGGGTGGGACCATAGGTAAACCACATCGGCGGGACTCGGCGGAACTTGGAGGGCACTCGGCCCATCGAGCGCAGAGAATCGCCGCTGGCACTGCTTTCAATGGCCCCCGACCGGCGCGGCGGCGACCGGAGAAATGGCGGCCTGGGGTTGGAGCAGCGTGGCACGATTCTTGCGCCTCCCCCGGTGATTCTCTGACCCGGCGCGCAATCGGAGAATCCTGGCCCTGATCCCTCACTTTCTTTACCCTCTATCAGACCATAAGAACATACATACATATGAATTATGGAGCTGGAGTGGGCCATTTAGCCCCTCAAACCTGCTGCTCCATTCAATAAGATCATGGCTGATCTGATTGTGGCCTCAACTCTACCTTCCACCTGCCCCCCAATGAACTTTGACTCCCTTGTTAGTCAAGAACGTCTGCCTTAAAAATATTTAGTGATCCTGTCTTCACCCCTCTCTGGTGAAGAGTGTTCCAAAGATTCATGATTTTCTGAGAGAAAGCGATTCTCCTCATCTCTGTCGTGAATGAGAAACCCTTTATTTTGAAACTGTCTCCGAATTCTAATAATAATTAATAATACTAATCTTTATTGTCACAAGTAGGCTTACATTAACACTGCAATGAAGTTACTGTGAAAATCCCCTAGTCGCCACATTCCGGCACCTGTTCGGGTACTCGGAGGGAGAATTCAGAATGTCCAAATTACCTAACAAGCACGTCTTTCTGGACTTGTGGGAGGACCCGGAGGAAACCCACGCAGACACGGGGAGAACGTGTAGACTCCACACAGACAGCGACCCAAGGCAGGAATCGAACCTGGGACCCTGATGCTGTGGAGCAGTCCCTTTACCAAATCACTGATGTAGGCTGAAATTTTCTGGCCATTCCTGAAAGCAGGAGCATCCGGTTCCGCTGATCGCGATTCTGCGCCACGTGTTCCCTGGCATTAGAGGCTACACACAATGGAAAAACCCATTGACAACATGATGTGGCACCGTGTCAGATTCTTTCTGAAAATCTAAGTACAGCACATACACAGGTTTCCTTTTCCTTTTAACCACATTGCTTGTTACTTCCTCAAAGAACTTCTCACATAATACAAATTGTTGCTCCTCCATTGCTGTTGGTGATTACTTGTGTAGCTATGCTGATGAGTGCAAGACAAAAAGATTTGACAGCATGTCTTTTTTTCAGCAGTATACAAGGTCTGTACTATGAAATAACTATTTATGTGCTTTTCCTTTCAATTTTATACTATCTTCAATTTCGTTAGTTAGCCACTGATTGTGCATCCTTTCCTTCGAGTTTTTATTCCTCGTGGAATGTATCTTTTCTGAGTATTCTAAAATATCTTCTTTAATGTCTGCCACTATATCTCTGCTGACCTATCCCTTAATATTCCCAGTTCACTTCAGCCAGCTCTGTCTTCATGCCCTCATAGTTACCCATATTTGGGTTTAAAACACTAGTCTTAGATCCACTCCTCACTCCCTCCAACTCAATGTGGAATTCAATCATATTATGATCACTGCTACCTACAGGCGCCTTCACTATGAGGTCATTCATTAATCCTGTCTCATTGCACATTACCAGGCCAGAATTTTTCCACCATTCGCTGGCAGTGGGATTCTCTAGTCCTGCTAGCCCCACCGCACCCCCGCCCAAGGGTTTCCCTGCGGAGTGGGCTGGCTTTAATGGGAATTTCCATTGGCAGCAGTGGAAGCAGAGAAACCAGCTGCTGGCAGACAGACCACTGCCTCCCACTGCCAGGAAACACACGGCTGAGAAGCATGAGAATCAAGCCCCCCAGATCTAGTACAGCCTACTCTCTAGAGCTGCTGCTCTAGGAAAGCACTGTGAACTCATCATCCAGGCTTCCTTGGCCAATCAGCTTTTACCAATATATATCTAAATTAAAATACCCAACATTACCACTGTGCTTTTCTCACAACCTCCATTATTTTTTCCTGTATACCCCATCCAACACTATGGTTATTATTGGGGAACCTATAAACCATTTCCACAAGTGTCTTCTGCAGGATTCTCTGTCGGTGGGATCCTCTGCTTCGTGGGTTTCCCAACAACGTGGGATGGCCACAACGGGAAACCCCATTGACCGGCTGCTGGAATGGGGTTCCCGTTGCCGCCAGGGGCGCGCTGCGCCGCAAAGCGGGGCTGGCGGACAGAGAATTCCACCCCTTACCCTGACCTTTACCGTTCCCCATTTCCACCCAAACTGATTCTGCATCTTGATCTCCAGAACTAAGGTCAGCTCTCTCAAGAGTACCAATAGCATCTTTAATCAATAGAGCTATCCCTCCACCTTTGACTAGCTTCCCGTCCTTCACAACTGTCATGTACCCTTGAATATTCAGATCCCAGTATTTGCCATCCTGCATGGCTTCTAGCTCTTACATATTTATTCTGATTTCTGCTGTTAGTTCATCTGTTTTGGCACAAATGCAGCACACATTCAGATACACAGCCTTTAGTTCTGCCCTTTTACTATTTTGGTAACCATTCGCCTTAACAGCTGATGCACTCTTAGGTTTGTGCACTCTGTCCTTCCTACCATTCTTTGATCATTATTTCCCTTATTCCTAACATGCATTCTTGCTTTGTCTTCTCTATTTAATGCGTCACATCTTCCTAAACTTCATCTCATAGAATTAGAATTCTCATTCTTGATTCCTTGCCCCCACTATTCAATTTAAAAGCCTCTCTACTGCCCTGGTTGTGTGGCTGCCGTGAACATTGTTCCCAGCACAGTAAGAGCTGGAGAGATTCTTGGTCAGCCACGCCTGATGTGCAATGGCGTCCTTCAAGCTATAAGCCCGGGTGACAGAATAGTGACCTGTTCTGGGAATTACTAGCCATGGAACTTGACAAAAGTCTGCTTAAGTGTTCTGCTATTTGCAGGAAGAGAATTGGAACTGGAGTGACAGGAGATAGTTCCAGTTGAAAAACAAACGCAAAACCAGATGATGCACTATTACGTGCTGTAATTTCTATAATTCTAATGTGATTTATACTATCGCATTGTGCATTTAAAAACAAACAAAATAATTCATCAAATGCTTCCTTATTGAAACAACGTTGCTTTAAAACCAACCACTGATGAAAATGTCTGCGTATTTGTATTTCGACATGATGGACCCCCTCCCAGCCCCAACATTGTAGAAGAGCAAAACTCTGTTTGGAATGGTCAAATCGTTCCTTTTCCATCTTTTTTTGGTCTGTGGGGTTGCAGGAAATTTTGTTTGTCAACACTTTGAGTTGTTATTCTGTAAATTCCACCTTCACGTTTTGCAATTAAAATTAAATAGACTTTATCATTCTGTACATACAAATGAGGTGAAGCTGCCTGACAGGGAGCACTGAGGAGACTATCGAACCACCTCTGCTCTGTCACGTTTAGCACCAGCTGCAAACGTTTTCATCTCAGTGGCTCCTGAAGAGGAAACTGTCGAAATCCCAAGTAGAACTTGTGTTCAGCATTTATGAGGCAAATCAGATCCAATCAATCGAAATGCTGGTGAATTAATCCTTTGTTCCCACCAATTAGAAAGCGATCATATCTATTTGTTTTTCCTTTTGGTGATGGGAAGTTAAAATTTATTGGGGAAGGAAGCAATTTTATCTCAATACCGATAATTTAAACTCACATCACTTGCGTCTCTTCTAATTATCATCAGTCGAAGTACAATTGCTCCAGACGTAAATCGGCAACTATGGACAGGTTTTCTCAGCTGTCTATTTTTCCATCAAATTATCTAGTGTACAAAAATGGAAGGTTTCAGTTCCTTTGCCTGTCTGGGCCCTCGTCAGCCAAAACCTCATGTAGTCCGGGATTGTGAATACTCACGAACGTAAACTTGACTTTGATGTATTTTCAGAAAAACAAATATCCTAAACCCAGGAGGCAACAAGTCCTTTAGCTTTTGCCCTGAATGATGTGTTAGGATTACACTGATGTGGTGCATAAGGTTCAGGAATAAAACATTCTCGTTCACGGTCATGGGAGACACCAACATGACCACAGCTAAATATATTCCTCCTTTTGTTTACTGCATTAAAATTGTGGTAAGCGGGGCTTTTGGTGAAACTGTTTGGTTTGCCACAACCCTACAGATAATTACTTCTAGACTTAATCACGAGAGTTGCAAAGAATGTTAGCCCTGCGGTTGAATAATATCCTTTTTAAATGAGTTCTGTTTTTGAAACAGCACGTTGCAAATTCCGGTGTTTACAGTGTCTCTGTTGGCTCTGAAATGTGGAACTGATTTTGGAAGTGAATCTGTCCTTCTCTGAAATAGTTGTCAATGTGGGATTAGCGTGCAGTGGTGCTGAAATGTGTTGCATCATGCAACGGTAGGAACTTGGTGCTCGGTAAACAAAGGACGTCTTGTAGACAGGGCGACAAGAACATGATGCAAATACTTAGTCGGATAGGCAGTAATCTGTGAAAAGAGAAACAGAGTTAATGGGCGCAATCCATTGGCCACGTTGTGCTGTGAAAAGCAGCGCACTGCACCGCACGCAACGTGGCCAGTAAATGACGGGAGACCCCGGTCTCAGCATCTATCTGGCCCACCACGCAACACGAGGTCTAACGTCCCCATTTTGGCAAATCTGCATATTAGACCAAGAC
Source organism: Scyliorhinus canicula (assembly GCF_902713615.1). Classification (NCBI taxonomy): domain Eukaryota; kingdom Metazoa; phylum Chordata; class Chondrichthyes; order Carcharhiniformes; family Scyliorhinidae; genus Scyliorhinus; species Scyliorhinus canicula. The sequence continues at coordinate 31,130,608 of NC_052159.1, forward strand.
AGCTCGCCTCACTCTAATATGCAGTTCCCTACGGCAACCAAGGCATTGGGATGTGTCCCCTTTGCCTTGGAGACCTCGAGGGAGTGCCGTTTAGTACTGGTCTCCACAAACAGGAACCATCTGGGCAGGGATATGCTCTGGCACAGCTGTGCCACCTGGGCATCCTGGAACAGCCAGATGGCACCCGGGAAGCTCAGGGTGGGTGTCGTCGGTGGCCAGTAGGGCTCGTCAGGGTGGGTGTCTCGGGTGGGCAGTGAGAGCACTTTACTGCTCTTAATGTGGTCCAAGAGCTGTCAATCATGATGTTTATAGACATTGCTGTTAGTTACACAGCACGGTACCTTAGATCCATTGAGTGTGAAGGTAAACAAGATTCAACAATCCAGACAGCTGGCTGTGTGTTAGCTGTCACTCACAGCTCAATACAATCAATTTCCCACTAATGTGGTTGAAAGCTTTGCAGATCAAAGATGGGTGGGGTGGTGAGTTAAACCCCTGAGATGTGGGATTTAATGGAAAAGAAACAGAGTCCATTTTTCAGCGCATTTAGCAAGGTGTTTCCCATTATTAAACAGGACTAATTTCCTCAGCTCGTTGTGCAGGAAGAGCAACCTCTGAATTCTCCATCATGGCTCTGGACCCCCCTCAACACCTCAACTCACCAATTAGTGGGTCCTTGAGCCCATCGCACCCCACTTCAGAACGGCAGGGCACCCCAGGCCCAATCCCCGGCATGGGAAAGATGCTACCCGGGCACTTTGGCACTGTATTCATGGCACCCTGGCAATGCCATCTGGTAACCCTGGCATTGCCAGGGTGGGACCCGAGTGGCACTGCCATGGTGCCCATGTAGCATCCGGGGTGCCAGGGTACCACCCTATCCAGCAGCTGATCACCCGGGGGTCTCCGATCACCTGGGAGACCCCCCAAATGCCGGTATGCCTGGTCCACCTTTGTGGTCACCAGTGCTAAATGGCGCCCACACGGGGTCTCCGAGGTGAGGCTGTTTGATCTCCTGCCTTGGGTAACTCCGGTGTCGACATATTCAACTGACCCTAACTACTCACTTTAAGATGCAACTCTGGATCCCGCCCTCAATCACGATGCCTCACAAGATCTCGTTAGATCCTGCGAGGTGTAACGAGCGCCATAGATCTCGCCAGAGGCCTGTCACGAAATTTACCAGCCTCGCCGAGTCCTGAGTCAGCTGGATAAAGCTGATAGGTCATGTGGTTTTCACTTTCTCGGAATTTACAGCTGCTGTTTTCTCTGCCTGAGGCAGCAGGTATCGGGAACAGGTGAGTTTTAAAGCATGGATTTCTTTTTTCACTGTTGCTGTCTGGATTACTCTGGTTTTCAAGCAAGGGGCTCTGTTATGGGGTCTCTGGCTGGGAGCTCCCTAATGTAGGTTCTCTGATGGGGAGGCTCTCATTTTGGGGGTCTCTGAAGCTGGGGTCTCTTACAGGAGGCTCTATCGTGGGGGGCTCTCTTATGGGGGGGTCTCTAGTCCTCTCATCTGGGGGTCTCTGGTGGGGGGCTCTGGTGGGGCTCTGTTACAGGGGTTTCTGGTGGGGGGCTCTGTTATGGGGATTTCTTGGGGAGGGGGGTTCTGCTATGGGAGTCTCTGGTGGTAGGGGTTTTCCAAGGGGGCCCTCTGATGGGGTAGGATTGGATCGCCCTCATACTGTGGGGGAGGCTGACCCAGCAAATCCTATGGTGGGGAGGGTGAAATTGTGTTGCAGGGGGGAGGGGGGGCAGCCTCTGGATCTCATTATCAGGCCGCCCGCTCAAAATGGTGACCTGATAACGGGATTTGCAATAGAGTCACCCGCAATCCCCACCATGCATAAATTTTCATGGCAAGGATTAGTGAATTGCCTCTGGTCGCTGGCTCCCAGAACGAACGCAAATCTGAGATGAATCGAGCAGGAAAATCCATCTCCCAAGTGGCGAATCCAGCCCATGGTGGCTCAGATCTGCCACATCCTGTGGAGGATCAATCATGAAATGGAAGGCCGTCCTCTGCCAATGCTGCTGAAGGTCACTGCCACGCTCAATCTTTTTTGCACGCATCTCCGGGAACCACAGGGGACCTTTACGGTGAGTAACAGACATGAGCCCCCTAACATGAAATTAATTTCAGGTTCACAAAGGCAGCCGTTCATCGAGTGGGAGCTTGGGTCATCCCCGCACATTGGTGCATATGCATAAAGCATTCAAATGATGAGAATATTGTCATGAGCAGCAAATGATTTCAAAAGGTGAGGTATGGGTACAGTGAGTGAACACTTGTGGCACTATATTGAGATCGACATTTCTTAACACAGCAGAACGCCACTCTGAACTGTCAACTAAAGATGCCTAATGATGTAGGGCTTGAGGTCTGGATTCTTTCGATGCACATTTGTTAAAGTGCTTTTTTGGATTATACCCATAACCTTCCCCATCACTGGATGGCTTCTTGTATACCTCTTGTACTTGAGAAGAAGTTACCAGTATGTTTTCAACATGAGAGAGAAATAAAATATTTACAAAATGTTCAAAGTTTGATGTCCTGAGCTGATTTGACTATAGCAGCAGTCTAGTACTGCACTGATATACGATAATGGATGTCATAATCATGTGCCGACAAGATCGAAGACCGCTTTTGAAAACATCTAGCTGCTAAAGAAAGAACACCCTTAAACGGGCCAAAGATTGTAGTTAAGGGTCAACGGTCAGCATAAAATGTAATATGATGTCCATAAATGTAATGGTGGAACGTTCTTACACCAAAAATGATGCTCAAAACTTCTTTTTCTTGTTGAGCATAGTTTGACTCAATGTTAGTTAATCTTCTAGAGAAAAATGCTGTTGGTTGTACCTCCCGTGAGGGCATTATGTGCAAGACAACTGTGCCAGTCCCATAGGGTGATTCGTCACAAGCAAACTGTAACCACACAGCTTTGGATTGTCACAGACCAATAACTCCGACTTCTTTAAAGCTTGTTTGACATTTCAATACGCATTTTCACATTCTTTGGTCCAGTGTTAAGCTTGTTTGACACAAAGTAAAGTGTGCAATGGCTTCAGCCTCGTTGCTAAGTTAGGAATAAATTTTCCATAATAATTGAGTAATCATAAAAATGACCTCAACTGCATCACATTTTTGGGACATGGAGCTTCTAGGATCTCAGCCATCTGCATGGGTTCTTTATGTAAACTGACTTTGCCAATGCTATAATCCAGATAGTTGATATAATATAATAATCTTTATTGTCACAAGTAAGCATACATTAACACTGCAATTAAGTTACTGTGAAACGTCCCTAGTCGCCACATTCCGGCACCTGTTTGGGTACACGGAGGGAGAATTCAGAATGTCCAATTCACCTAACAGCACATCTTTCGGGACTTGTGGGAGGAAACCGGAGCACCCGGAGGAAACCCACAAAGACATAGGGAAAACATACAGACTCTGCTGGGACCCAAGCCAGGAATCGAACTTGGGACCCTGGCGCTGTGAATCAACAGTGATACCCACTGTGCTACCATGCTGCCCAGATAGAACACTTTAAAAATTCTCATTTTTCTTTCTTGACTCTAAGATTGTGACTTTGCAAATGTGGAAGAATAGCTTTCAAATTCCTTACATGTTCTTCATCATTCAAATCTGAAATAGACTGTCACCTCAGTAGCAGATAGCCGACTCAGAATTTGATCCATTGATCCCTGAAAAAGAGCAGGTGCTGAGGTTATTCCAAATGAAAGTCTCCAATAATGAAAAAAATATATGTGTCACTAAAGTAAGTACTAGCGATGACCCTGCAGCAACATTCATCTGCAGATATACTTGTGAAAGATTATTTTGCTGAACATTTGGCCTCCTGCACAGGGCTAAATAGCTGGCTTTTAAAGCAGACCATGCAGGCCAAGCAGCGTGGGTTCAATTCCCGTACCAGCCTCCCCGAACAGGCACCGGAATGTGGCAACTAGGGGCTTTTCACAGTAACTTTATTTGAAGCCTACTTGTGACAATAAACGATTTTCATTTCATTTCAATGAATACATTTTCAATAAGCGTAGAGGTTAATGGTCAGCACACAATATTGGGCTGATGGTAACTCCGAAATCCCCACATATTCATACTGAATCAATCCTCTTTAACACAGGAACGATTGGTGTCACCCAGTCACTGGTGGTAACAGACTCAATGACGCCTGTCTCAATTAACCTCTGACGTTCTTCTTCAACTTTTGGTTGGATGGCATAAGGTATGCTATGCACTTTAAGACACTTAGGCACACTGTCTACCTTGATCTTGAATTTCACTTCCACTCCAGTCATGGATCCAAGTGACTCTTCAAATACCTTGGAATACTTGTTCAGAAGTGGTTGTAGATTGTTTGTAGAATCAAAGAGTTGGTTCACAATGGCCTTGTTGAGCTTTATCTTCCTCAACCATGATCTACCAAACATTGCTGGGAAGTTTCTGTGGACAATGTGGAGAGGCAACTCTGCTTTTTGACTGTTAATTTACATATTCACCTTGATGAATCCCTTCAGTGGCACAAGCTCTTTGGCGTATGTCCTCAGGGCAACATGTGATGGTTGTAAATGTAGATTTTAGCTTCTGACTGTATATTGTCTCAGGTATGAGTGACACTGCAACGCCTGTATATATTTCCATTTTGATAGTGTTTCTATTAAGTTTTGGATGAACCCAAATGTGTTGCAGATCCCTTTAAGTGATAAGACGCCAAGCTTGAATTCTTTAAGGTGGCTTGAAACATTGTCCCTTTAGTTCTGTCATTTAACTGGTAAACACGATCAGCAGACGTAGCTATGCTTTTCTTGGTACACATCTTTTGTGCTGATGAATGTTGGCATCACAACATGCCTTGACGATGCGGCCTATTTTGCCACAATTTTTGCATTTTTTTCCTTATTACAACATTCTCCTGTTGAATGTCCCATTTGAGTACAGTGATGACATGGTCGGTTTTTCACAGACCTGCTTTTAGCAGTTTTCATCTTATGAACTTTTGCTCAGACTCCAATCAACTAAGCTTCTTTTGCTGCAAGCTCCATGGGAGTAGAGATTTCCGCAGCAGTTTTCAGGGTTAATGCACCTTCAGTCAACAGTTTCCTTTGAATGACTTTATTTCTGAGTCTACAACCAATCTGTCTCAAAGTGTATCATCAAGTGTTTTTACCAAATTCACAGTACTTGACTGATTGACGTAGTGTTGCTCTGAATTGTGAAATGCTTTCTTCTTCCTCTTGACCATGGTGATGGAAGTGGAATCTTTAAGCTATCAGCAGTGGACAGTGAGAGAAATGTCCTTCCAAGATTGTCAAGTCTTTGAAACATATCCTGCCCAATTTCTGGACAGTGTGACCTGCCGGCTTTGCTCATCCCTGAACTTACCCCACCAGTTTCAAAATTGAGGCCAAGTGGAAAACTGCTTTGAAATAGGCAATAAATGGCCACTTAAAGGCGTTTGTTAAGACAAGGGAAAGCAGGCCTAACTAGGCCTCACCCGCTCCTGTAAAATTCAAGATAAGTCAGGGGACAGGCAGGAAGAGCCGCTGGGTATTCTCAGCACCCACCCCCCCCCCCCTCTCCCCGCCAACAGCTGTACAAACACATTGTCAAGGAGGGTTGTAAAGGTCACCCCCCCCCCCCTCCCCCCCACCATGGAGTTGCTGGAAAAGGTGGGTACATGTTTGGAAGGTGGCAACATATTAGAAGGCTACGATGAAGAAAGGGAGGTTGGAGATTGAGGTAATAGTTTGTTCGGGTCGGTGGGTTAAGGTTGGATATTTTCAGCATGGTGCTAATGACTGGGAAAGAGAGAGAGGGGGGCAATAATGAAGAGTTGGAATAATTTCAAAAAGCAGAGGTGGGAATTGAGAGGGGGTGATGGGGGAAGGTCCAGAAAGGGAAGAGAAGTATAATGGTCGGTAGTTTAGTGACAATGTGGTCAAGGGAACAAGAGGTGGTTTCATGGGCAAAATGAGCTCAGAGAGGGAGGAAGATAGGAGAGAAGGAGTAGGAAGTTATGGCTTTAGGGTAAAGATAGAAGTGTTGTAGGTAAGGGTTGGTTGACAAAGAGAGGAGGATTGCAGTAGAATCTGATTAGACAGTCTGAATTTTTGTGATAAAGTACTTCATGAGCTTTTTGAACCTGTTGGATGTGTAAATAGAAGATTAGGGGGAGGGTTTTAAGGAATTGGTTTGTAGTGCAGAATTATGCCCAGAGAGCTATCTGTGCTCTCCAGGATGATCCTGGAATAACGAGCAGTTTTGGCAAAGGAAACTGAGGCCCTGTACCACAAGATATGATCCATCCTGTTCCGCTGTTGGCTAAATCAATTATGTATCCCTCAATCCCGAAGGAGCAAAAGCTCAGGATAGATACTGAAAGCCAAAGGAAGCAAACAAGGTTGAAGAGAGAGTGGGGGCAAGGGCTTCAAAGGTGCTGGTGAGGGAAATTTTGGATAGATTGACATCTGCAGAAGTATCATGGTGAAGGGCAAGGCTGGGAAATGACAGCTTGAAAGTATAATAACATCCCCCAAACTGCTTCCCTTCTGTCACAATCTGTTTAAGGAAAAAGTTTAAAATGCTGTTCCTTCCTGGCATAATAGTCACTAAACTGTTGGATTTTCCTCACAGAATAATGACCTCAGGTAGGATTGCACCAGCATGTTTACAAATATCAATTCTGTTCAGCACAAAATTCCATTTAGCAGTTATGTTCTGACTTTTCTACTTCATAAAGTGATCATCCCCTCTTTTCACTTTGGATCAGCTTTCACAAGGCTGAATACTCAGCATTACAATTTGACGTACAATATGCATGGTCAAACTTCAAAGGAAATAAGCACATTCAGACCAGACCCTTCAAATTACACACATTCTTCCTCGTACGGTGAAACGCCCCAAACTATTTCATTCTCTCTCAGCCTGACTCGGTAACACCAGCATTATCTTCGGCGGTTATGAGCTCAGGATTTTCCACATGGATGAAGTTTGTGTGCAATTCTGCAAAGGTGTTTTAAAGCTTTTCCTGCTGCTATGGGGATAGGGTTCATAAATAATAGAAGCAGGGTATGGCCATTCGGCCCCTTGTGACGGCTCCACTCTCCAATAAGATCTCTTTTGATCTGATTATGGCCTTAATGCTACTTTCTTGCCTGCCCCACATAACCTTGATACCCTTCGATCGTGGATCAAAATTGGCCTTGAATATTTTTGATGACCCAGCCTCCACTGCTCTCTGGGATACGACTCTTGGAGAAAACAAATTCCTGCTGAATCTCCATCTTAAAGGGGGGCCTCTTATTGTAAAACTGTGCCTCCTAATTCTAGAATTTCCCACATGGGGAAAGATCCTTTCAGCATCTACCCTGTCAAGCCCTAGCAGAACCTTGCATGTTTCAGGATGGGTAAAGTGCATCATGGATTTTCTCCTTTTAGTCTATTTTTCTTTCTCTTAACCTCTTTCGACCAGGTTTACTTCTACCTACTGGGTACCATAGAACATAGAACAAACAGTGCAGAAGGAGGCCATTCTGCCCATTGAGTCTGCACCGACCCATTTAATCCTCACTTCCACCCTTTCCCCGTAACCCAATAACCCCACCTATCCTTTTATGGTCACTAAGGGCAATTTATCATGGCCAATCCACCTAACCTGCATGTCTTTGGACTGTGGGAGGAAACCGGAGAACCCGGAGGAAACCCACGCAACACGGGGAGAACATGCAAACTCCGCACAGACAGTGACCCAGCGGGGAATCAAACCTGGGACCCTGGCGCTTTGAAACCACAGTGCTATCCACTTGTGCTACCGTGCTGCCTTAAGTTGACAATGAACCGATAAATATAAAAGGTCTATTCTCAATTTTGCAACAAAATTTAAACAAAACATGTTTGAACCCTGAAATAAAAACAAATGTCGCAACAAATATACTGGGCATCAGTCAACATCTGGAGGGTGATTGCCTGAAACATCAAACTGTGTTTCTCGCTGCTGACTAACTATGATGCACATTTCCAGCATTATCTGCCCTTATCCCAAATATGGAAACATGTTTAAGCAATTACTAATAAATAATTCTGCAATGTATTTTTTCAAGGTGGTTTGAGAGACATTTCTTAATCTTTGCCGCTTCCAGCTTCTTAGAACATGATTCCTGAACTTTGAAATCTCTGTTTGGGTTGCTTGGAGGGACAGACATAAGGAGTTCAATTAGTTGTGCAGATATACCTGCCTCCGGGTAAAGAGTTAGCGTGGTTAGTGGGCTTTAATCATTACATATTATTAAATTCATAACCCTGCTACATTGTGCTTGCAGAATCACTTGCAGCTTCTCAGCTACTTTCAGCTGGGACCAATTTCATTTCTCTTTGTTTCATATATAAAATAGTAAATTATTAAACCAAGGCAGGAAGTCAGCATCAGCGATTGATGTTTATGCTAAGGTATAAAGACATTTTCTGATTTTGCGAATCCACTAACTATACTTTATCAATATCTTTAAGAGATGTTCTGCTGTAACAGGAAGTATTCACAAGCCATACCAGATCGGCACAAGCAAACCGTGCATTGATGTCTTTCATCAACAGCTTAGGGGGAAACCACCAGTGCTCCGACCAGAAGCTCTTTGAAGTAACTGATATGATCTTTTTGACTATGGATTACAGGCCGTTTAAAGAGGCTAGAGGATTCCTTTTTTCATTCTAAGGGAAAAGGATGTGGAGAACGGAATGGGTTGCAACGACGTTATGTAGACCATTCATCTGTCCCTGGGCGGCACGGTGGCACAGTGCTTCGTACTGCTGCCTCACAGTGCCAGGGACCCAGGTTCAATTCCGGTCTTGGGTCACTGTCTGTGTGGAGTTTGCGCCTTCTCCCCGTGTCTGCGTGGGTTTCCTTCGGATGATCTGGTTTCCTCCCACAGTCCAAAGATGTGCAGGTTAGGTGGATTGGCAATGATAAATTGTCCCTTAGTGGCCAGGGGTGTACAGATTAGGTTATAGGATTATGGGCATAGGGCGGGCTGGATAGAGTTCTCTTTCGGAGGGTCAGTGCAGACTCGATGTGCTAAATGGCCTCCTTCTGCACTGTAGGGATTCTATGATTCAGCCCCATTTAATTAGGTTATGAATGCCTTTGTTCTGCAACCCTGACTAGCCTTGTCTAACAAAAATCTATCAATCCCAGTTTTGAGGTTTACAATTGACAATTATTGATTAATGAGGGGATCAGGAGTAATGGGGAAAAGACAGAAAAATGAGGATGAGAAAAATATCAGCCACAATTGAATGGCAGAGCAGACTCAAAGGGCCAAAAGGCCTAATTCTGCTCCTATATCTTATGGTCTTATAACCTCGCCTCAAATACTTCTTGGTGGACAGGACTTTATTGGGAAGCACTTCTTCCTGTGAAGAAGTGCCTCCTAATATAACCCCTGAGAGGCCGATGTTGAATGTTAAAGATATAGGCCACTTTTTACTAGACTTCCCCCAACAAAGGAAATAACTTCTCTCAATACATCCTTCAATCATTTTAAATACTTCAATTGAATCACCCTTAATCTTCTACACTCAAGACAGTGAATGAGGCAAATCTAGCTGTGGTTTTCAGATGTCTCCATATGTGCATGTAGCTGTGCTGTACAGAAAAGTTTAAGGTTAAAATAACACTGTGCAATATTAGCCATGAACCAATGAATGGATTCATGTGAAATTCCTGCGCCTGTTATTACTCCAAAGATGATTACTATGGTTCCACTACTCTGAAGTCACTTGACATGTTCTGATTTGCAAGCTAAGGTAAATCAACCTTCATTCTTAGGTGAGAGTTCTACCTGAGGCAGGGGCTTCTGTGGTGAGGGAGGGGAAGTGGGCTGTTTATGGCCCAGAGCAAGCCACAGCAAATACAGTTGGATTGGTCACTCATTGGAAGATGGGGCTCACAATTGAAAGGTGTCACGTATTTTAGTGTAATATGCAACAGCAATTAAGAAAGGAAAATAAGAACTTAGACAGAGATAAAAAGAAAAAACCCCAAGAGGTAGAATTTTATGTTGGAACATTAGTTTCCAAGGTATAATGATGAACACAAGTCTTTAGTGCATAATAAATATAATTTCCAAGGTAAAATGTCAGCCTCAGTTAGAATAATGTGTACCATTTATGTCACCATACTATGTCAAAAGACCTGACAATGTAAGGAGCGATTCTCCGGCCACACTGTGCTGGAAAAGCATCTCGCCACGGGTACGCATGGCCGGTGAAAGCCGGGAGACCCCACTCCTGGGATCCACCCGGCTCACAAATTCTCGCGAGATTCAATATAATCTCGCGAGATGTTGCAAATTGAATCCCGCCCACAATGGGCGGAATAACATTTTAGCAAATTTGCATATTAGAGAGAGGCAGTAAGCCTCACTCTAATGTGCAGATTCCCGAGGTACCTGAGGCTTTGGGATTTAATCCCTTTGCCTTGGGGATCTTGGGCGGGTGCCGTTTGGTACTAGTCCCCACAAATGGGGACCAGACAGAATGGCACTCATGGGGGTCTCCAAGGGAATAGGAGGCCCCCAGCTGCATGCCCTTTGAGTAGGGTGGTGCCCTGGCACGGCTGGTGCCATCTGGGGTTCTAGGGGACCTTCCTATATTGCGTTTGGGCTGGGGGGGAGGTCAGGGATTCTTTTGTGGGCCTCGGAGATGGGGAAGGCATTTTAAAATTGCTTCCCGATTTCTCGCTACAACAGGGCGTTCCGCCCAGCAGAGCTCCCCATTGTAAAAAACGGGACTATAGAACAGTACAGCACAGAACAGGCCCTTCGGCCCTCAATGTTGTGCCGAGCCATGATCACCCTACTCAAACCCACATATCCACCCTATACACGTAACCCAACAACCCCCCCCTTAACCTTACATTTATTAGGACACTACAGGCAATTTAGCATGGCCAATCCACCTAACCCGCACATCTTTGGACTGTGGGAGGAAACCGGAGCACCCGGAGGAAACCCACGCACACAGGGGGAGGACGTGCAGACTCCACACAGACTATGTGTGGCCTGGACCACGCGTTCCCCATTCAGGCCCCTTATTCAAAGTGAGTCGCATTGAATAGCCACGTGTTTCTCGGCACTGCGAGTGTCAGGAAACATGTGGCTAAACGCGTTCGCTCGGGGACTGTGTTCCCTTTTGGGAAGATCGCGCCCATAGATTATGGTGAATCACGAGAATTACAAAATTCAAGAAAGGAAATGTGCTATTTGCTTGTTCATGGTTATGTCAATGCTCTTTCAAAATCTGAGTTATGCATTAATCCGGTGTTCCTGCTCTTTGTCCATACTCTTTAGGGGCAGGGGACATGATCCCAGTTTTGAACAGTGAGATTTCAACCCTTTCGTGACCAATGTAAGAAAGAACTCTTATTAATTCCCAGCTAAATTTTTTTTTTAAAATAATTTTTATTGGAATTTTTTGAAAAATATATATCAACAAAACAATAAGAACAATAACAATAATAATAAACACCCCCGGCACCCGTAACAATGCATATAGCAAACTCCTCCACCCCCCCAACCCCAATAAACAACAAATAAATTAACAATAAGCAAATTAACTTAAACACTATCCCCCTAAAACCACCCCCCTCCCTTCCCCCCCCCCCCCCCCCCCGGGTTGCTGCTGCTGCTGACCTAGTTCCCTATCGTTGAGCCAGAAAGTCGAGGAAAGGCTGCCACCTCCTAAAGAACCCTTGTACCGACCCCCTCAGGGCGAATTTGACCCTCTCCAGCTGAATGAATCCCGCCATGTCATTAATCCAGGTCTCCACGCTCAGAGTTCTCGCATCTTTCCACTGCAGCAAGATCCTCCGCCGGGCTACTAGGGACGCAAAGGCCAAGACATTGGCCTCTTTCGCCTCCTGCACTCCCGGCTCCACCCCAACCCCAAATATCGCGAGTCTCCAGCCTGGCTTGACCCTGGATTCCACCACCCTCGACACCGTCCACGCCACCCCCTTCTAGAACACCTCCAGTGCCGGGCATGCCCAGAACATATGGGCATGGTTCGCTGGACTCCCCGAACACCTGACGCACCTGTCTTCGCCCCCAAAGAACCTACTCATCCTAGATCCGGACATGTGGGCCCGGTGCAGCACCTTGAACTGGATGAGACTAAGCCTCGCACATGAAGAGGAGGAGTTCACCCTCTCCAGGGCGTCCGCCCATGTCCCCTCCTCAATCTGCTCCCCCAGCTCCACCTCCCACTTAGCCTTCAGCTCCTCTACCGACGCCTCCCCCAGCTCCTGTCGCCTAGCAAACGCCTTGACCTGAAGGTACCTGAACATATTCCCCGGGGGAGCTCAAACTTCTCCTCCAGTTCACCAAGGCTCGCGAACCTCCCGTCAATAAACAGGTCTCCCAACTTCCTAATGCCCGCCCTGTGCCACCCCAGGAACCCGCCATCCATGTTCCCTGGGACAAACCGGTGGTTCCCCCGCAGCGGGGCCTCCAACGAGCCCCCCACTTCCCCCCTGTGTCGCCTCCACTGCCCCCAAATTTTGAGGGTAGCCGCCACCACCGGGCTCGCAGTGTACCTCGTTGGAGGGAGCGGCCACGGCGCCGTTACCAGTGCCTTCAGGCTCGTGCCTCCACAGGACGTCATCTCCATCCATTTCCATGCTGCCCCCTCCCCATCCATTACCCATTTACGTACCATCGAGACGTTAGCCGCCCAATAGTACCCAGAGAGGTTGGGCAGCGCCAGCCCCCCTCTATCCCTGCCCCGCTCCAAAAAGACCCTCCTTACCCTAGGAGTCCCGTGCGCCCAAACAAATCCCAGAATGCTGCTGTTCACCCTCCTAAAAAAGGCCCTTGGAACGAAAATGGGGAGGCACTGAAACAAAAACAAAAACCTCGGGAGCACCGTCATTTTAACGGACTGTACTCTACCCGCCAACGACAACGGCAGCATGTCCCACCTTTTAAATTCCTCCTCCATCTGCTCCACCAACCTAGTAAAATTGAGCTTGTGCAGAGTCCCCCAGCTCCTAGCCACCTGAACCCCCAGGTATCTAAAACTCCTCACTGCCCTCTTTAGCGGGAGCCTACCAATCCCCTCCTCCTGATCTCCCGGGTGTACGACAAACAGCTCACTCTTGCCCAGGTTCAATTTATATCTCGAGAAACTCCCGAACTCAGCAAGAATCTCCATCACCTCCGGCATTTCCCCACACCGGGTCTGCTACATACAACAGCAAGTCGTCAGTATAGAGTGACACTCGGTGCTCCACCCCACCTCGCACTAAACCCCTCCACCTCTCGACTCCCTGAGAGCATTGGCAAGAGGCTCAATTGCCAGCGCAAAAAGCAAGGGGGACAGGGGGCACCCCTGCCTCGTCCCACGGTGGAGCCTGAAGTACTCGAACCTCCTCCCATTTGTCGCTACACTCGCCATCGGGGCCTCGTACAGCAACATCACCCATTTAATAAACCCGAACCTCTCCAACACCTCCCACACGTACCCCCACTCAACCCTGTCAAAGGCCTTCTCCGCATCCAATGCCACCACAATCTCCGCCTCACCTTCTGCTGCCGGCATCATTATCACATTTAGCAGCCTTCGCACGTTAGTGTTCAGCTGCCTCCCCTTCACAAAACCCGTCTGATCTTCATGTACCACCCCCGGCACCCAGTCCTCTATTCTAGTGGCCAAGATCTTCGCCAGCAACTTAGCGTCTACATTCAGCAGTGAAATCGGCCTGTATGATCCGCACTGCAAGGGGTCCTTATCACGCTTCAGGATCAGGGAGATAAGTGCCCGAAACATCGTCGGGGGAAGAACACCCCCCTCCCATGCCTCGTTGAAGGTCCTAACCAACAGAGGGCCCAGCAGGTCTGCATATTTCTTATAAAATTCAACCGGGAACCCATCCGGTCCCGGCGCCTTCCCCGACTGCATGTGGCCAATCCCACTGACCAGCTCCTCCAACTCGATCGGCACCCCCAGTCCCTCCACCTGCTCCTCCTGCACCCTTGGAAATCGGAGCCTGTCCAAAAAACTCTCCATTCCCCCTCCCACTGCCGGCGGCTCCGACCGGTACAGTTCCCTATAGAAGTCCCTAAAGACCTCATTGACCTCTGCCCCCTGCCGCATCACATTCCCATCTCTATCCTTCACTCCACCAATCTCTCTAGCCGCGTCCCGCTTACGCAGCTGGTGCGCCAGCATCCTGCTCGCCTTCTCTCCATACTCATAGACCGCTTCCTGCGCCTTCCTCCACTGTGTCTCCGCCTTTCTGGTGGTCAATAAATCAAACTTGGCCTGCAAGCTACGCCGCTCCCCCAGCAATCCCTCCTCCGGGGCCTCCGCGTACCTCCTATCCACACTCAACAGCTCCCCCACCAGTCTCTCCCTCTCCCCCCTCTCCCTATGGGCTCGGATGGAGATCAGCTCCCCCCTAATCACTGCCTTCAGAGCCACCCACACTATCCCCACCTGGACCTCCCCAGTATCATTGACTTCAAGGTACCTCTTGATACATCCCCAAACCCTCCTACACACCTCCTCATCAGCCAACAACCCCACGTCCAGACGTCAAAGCGGGCGCTGGTCCCGCACCTCCCCCATCTCCAGATCCACCCAATGCAGAGCATGGTCCGAAATTGCAATAGCCGAATACTCGGCCTCCTCCACCCTCGGGACCAGTCCCCTGCTCAAAACAAAGAAATCAATGCGGGAATAAACCCTGTGCACATGGGAGAAAAAAGAGTACTCCCGAGCCCTCGGCCTCCCGAACCTCCAGGGATCCACTCCTCCCATCTGGTCCATAAACCCCCTCAACACCCTGGCCGCCGCCGGCCTCCTGCCTGTCCTTGAACTAGAACGATCCAGTAGGGGATCCAGCACCGTATTGAAGTCCCCCCCCCATGATCAAGCCCCCCACCTCCAGGCCAGGAATGCGGCCCAGCATACGCCTCATGAAACCAGCATCATCCCAATTTGGGGCGTACACATTAACCAACACCACCCTCTCCCCCTGCAGCTTACCGCTCACCATCACATATCTGCCGCCACTATCAGCCACAACCTCAAACGCCACCCTCTTCCCCACCAGATCGCCACCCCCCAGTTTTTCGAGTCGAGCCCTGAGTGGAAGACCTGCCCCACCCACCCCTTCCTCAGACGGACCTGGTCCGCCACCTTCAGGTGGGTCTCCTGGAGCATGGCCACGTCCACCTTCAGCCCCTTCAGATGCGAAAACACCCGGTCCCGCTTAACCGACCCATTCAACCCCCTCACGTTCCACGTGATCAGCCGGATCAGGGGGCACCACGCCCCCCTCCCCCGCCAACTAGCCATAGCCCATCGACTGCTCGCCCCTGGCCATCACCCATTCGGCCCGTTTCCCACGGCGATAGAACCTCACCCCGACCCCCACGACCCGCACCAACTCCTCCCTGGCCAATCCAGCAGCAACCCGGAATCCCCCCCCCCCCCCCCCCCCCCCCCACCCCGGGGCTAGGACCCCTCCTAGCCGCGACTCTCCCTCCACTGTACTCCCGTGAGCCAGCTGACCCCGGCAGCTTCCGCTCTAACTCCGACCCCTCCGATATGAGGTCCCCCCTCCTCCCCTGCATCAGCTCCTGGGCACCGCTTCAGCGCGGGAAACCCGGTCTAATAACCACGCCCCTCGCCACCAGCTCCACCCCCTTGTCCCGCAGCACGGGAATCCAGAGAAAAGCCCGCGCTTTCACACTGCCCCACCCCACCAACGCAGCTCCCAAACCGCAGTCCCAACCCAACCACCAACTCCGTACAAACAAAGACACAGATCAACCACAAACCCCAGTACCCCCCTTAGTACACAAAACCATAACCCACATCGTCTGAAAGCGAGAGAAAAAACAGAAACAAACAGAATAACTAGCTACAGCATAAACAATGATATATGAATAGTAAAACTCCCACAGCCCCCAATCTCTAGTTCGAGTCCAGCTTTTCAGCCTGCACAAAGGCCCACGCTTCCTCCGGGGACTCAAAGTAGTGTTGCCGGTCCTTGTAGGTGACCCACAGACACGCAGGCAGCAACATGCAAAACTTCACCTGCTTTCCATGGAGCACCGCCTTCGTCCGGTTAAACCCGGCTCTCCGCTTGGCCACCTCCGCACTCCAGTCCTGGTAGATACGCACTACCGAATTCTCCCACTTACTACTCCTCACCATCGGAGAACACACTCCCGGTCACTGAACCGATGGAACCGCACCAGCACCGCCCTCGGGGGTTCATTCGCCTCAGGCCGCCTGGCCAGTACTCTGTGGGCCCCCTCCAGCTCCAGGGGCAGATGGAAGGATCCTACCCCCACCAGCGAGTTCAACATCACGGCCACATAGGCCGGCAGGTCCGACCCCTCCAGCCCCTCCTCGAGGCCCAGGATCCGCAGGTTCTTCCTCCGTGACCGAAGCTCCATCTCCTCGAACCGATCTTGCCACTTTTTATGAAGCGCCTTGTGTATCTCCACCTTCCCCACGAGGGCCGAAACCTCCTCCTCGTGCTCAGAGGCCGGCTGCTGCAACTCAAGTATCGCTGTACCCTGGGTTGTCTGGGTCTCCAGCAGCTTACTCGTCGTCACCTTCAGGGATTCCAACAACTCCCCTTTCAGCTCCGTGAAACAGCGCAGAAGGGCCGCCTGCTGCTCCTCATCCCACTGCCTCCACTCCTCGGGGGCTCCACCGGCCGCCATTTTGTCCACCTTCCCCCGCTTTTCCAGGGGAGCTGCTGCCGTTTTTCTCCTCGCCCCACTTCGAGTCCGCACCATAAATCCCGGGGGGTTTTGCTCCAGGCCCCTTTATCCACCGGGAATCGTCGAATCAGCGCCGTTTGGGGCCCTTAAAAATGCCCACAAGTCCTTTTAAAGCGGGAGGTGCCGAACGTGCGGCTTAGCTCCGCATAGCTGCAACCAGAAGTCAATTCCCAGCTAAATTGAGCACAATCATTCGTTCAGCAAAGTAGGAAGGAGTGAGCAACCTTTATTAAACCGTGAGACCAATAATTCGCTGCTGTGCTCCATTAATGTTAAAGCACTGTGGGTATTGGCTCCCACATTACAACCTAAGGTCCACAGTGCTCTGATTAATTCAGCAGGGTAGCGCAATGGGGAGTAATGGGTAACTTGTGTTGCAGAGTGCCAAAGCACCAGCTATGGTTAAACCTCATCAAGGTCCCAGGTTTCATGTAGCAACATTTAAAAGAACAAAATAATCTATGTGGATCTTGTGCTACGTTTAATATTTTACCATTTGTGCCTGTTTAGAACAGGACCACAGGAGTTAATGCATAATGCCCTTGCCATCTTTTTCTCCATACTAAAGAAGTTTCCATTTTTAATTTTTCGGGGGGAGGGGGGTGGTGCATTTTATATGCCTGATCAGGTAAGTCTTTATTTTCTAAAATTGTCTGAACTGCAGAATTGAATTGGGTAGGTGATAGAAAATGAAAAGAATAAGCTCAAGAGTTTAGCAGGCCCCAGCCTAGTGTGTAGGCCTTGGCACAGCAATCTATCGATGATTGAGGGCGGTGCCTGACCTTCCTGTGGGTCAGCAGGGTGCCAGTTCGAGAGAATTGCCATCTGCAACAAGCTCACCTGCAGGCAAGCTGAAAGATCGGGTCAGCAGTGCCCTCCACTGTAACCCTTGCAGCTCATTGATGTGGTTCATCGTCGGCAAGACAGCAAAAAGCAGTTAATGCGCCTCTCGAGCATCAAACGGGGGCCTCAGCTGTGGGCCAGCATAGTTTTACCTTCCCATTTCCTTCCCCATTGATAGCATGATGCAGGTGCCAAATGCCCGCACTGCTGCAATTTCTGAAGTGCAAGATATCTGGGTGCCAATATGTGACTATATTGCAATGGCTTTGATGTCTAAAAGGTGGAGATGTGTGCGCAGCAAGAATTACTGCTGTAAACTGCAGCTTGTTTGTGTGTGCTGTGGAAATAAGGATATTAATCGACTGTAATAAAAGAATAATGGCAATACATGACAGATAATCAGTGTCAAACAATAAACATGGGATATTATTAAACAACTACAGGAAAATCTCTGTTATCCAGCATACTCTGGGACTAGAAGGTACTGTTGAAGCAAATGTGCGGGTTAAGATTGAGGAGAGAATTCTCCATTTTAAGACTAAAGGCGGTGCAGGCAGATTCGGTGGCCAGAATAGCAGGCTCCTGCTCCATATTTAGCATTTAGAATCTCATTAATTATGCACAAGCGAGTTCCCCTCTGACTCCCCTGGCAGGCTGCCAGCTGATTTGTCTGCCCACCTTCAGCCAGTGGGTTCAAAGGTCCCCGTGCCATATTTAAATACCAGTCCAGCACAGTCATATCGTTCTCTCCAGCCCACGGATCTTCACCAGACCGTGCAAGATGTCAACAATCCAGGGGGAAAAGGATAGCAGCCCCAAGAAGAGGTTGGTTCCTCGATTCAACCACCTTTCCCCAGGCCCATCACCTGCGAGATGCCCATACCCCACTTGGACCTCTACCCACCGCATCTGCAGTCTTCATCATTCCCCTTCCTGTAAACAATGTGTTATCCCTTTGACCCTCTTGTTTCTGAGCTTCTCCTGCAGCCTTGTCGGGGTCCAGCTTCTCTCCCCTCAGTCTTCTCTCTGCCCTCCATTGTCAGTATTCATCATTCACCCCATTGTCCCCCTGCCTGCCATCATGAGATCATGAGCCCACCGCACACCCTCCCCCACTCCTTGCACAGCCCTCCTCTACATTGCTCCCCATTTTATTCGTTAGGACACACCACTCTCAACACCCCCAGCCTCACCACACCTTCCACCCCGGTTAGAACTCTGGACCTTTGGTGAATTGACAGCATGTGTCCCGCAGCACAGTGCTGTCCAGGCGCAGCATTTACCCCAGACGGTGACCCAGGAGGGTATCTGTGTCCCGCAGCACAGTGCTGTCCAGAGGCAGCACTGACCCCAGACGGTGACCCAGGAGGGTATCTGTGTCTTGCAGCACAGTGCTGTCCAGGCATAGCACTGACCCCAGACGGTGACCCAGGAGGGTATCTGTGTCCCACAGCACAGTGCTGTCCAGGCATAGCACTGACCCCAGACGGTGACCCAGGAGGGTATCTGTGTCCTGCAGCACAGTGCTGTCCAGAGGCAGCACTGACCCCAGACGGTGACCCAGGAGGGTATCTGTGTCTTGCAGCACAGTGCTGTCCAGAGGCAGTACTGACCCCAGACGGTGACCCAGGAGGGTATCTGTGTCCTGCAGCACAGTGCTGTCCAGAGGCAGCATTGACCCCAGATGGTGACCCAGGAGGGTATCTGTGTCCCACAGCACAGTGCTGTCCAGAGGCAGCATTGACCCCAGACGGTGACCCAGGAGGGTATCTGTGCCCCGCAGCACAGTGCTGTCCAGAGGCAGTACTGACCCCAGACAGTGACCCAGGAGGGTATCTGTGCCCCGCAGCACAGTGCTGTCCAGAGGCAGTACTGACCCCAGACGGTGACCCAGGAGGGTATCTGTGTCCCGCAGCACAGTGCTGTCCCGGCGTAGCACTGACCCCAGACGGTGACCCAGGAGGGTATCTGTGTCCCACAGCACAGTGCTGTCCAGAGGCAGCACTGACCCCAGACGGTGACCCAGGAGGGTATCTGTGTCCCACAGCACAGTGCTGTCCAGAGGCAGTACTGACCCCAGACAGTGACCCAGGAGGGTATCTGTGTCTTGCAGCACAGTGCTGTCCCGGCGTAGCACTGACCCCAGACGGTGACCCAGGAGGGTATCTGTGTCCCACAGCACAGTGCTGTCCAGAGGCAGCACTGACCCCAGACGGTGACCCAGGAGGGTATCTGTGTCCCACAGCACAGTGCTGTCCCGGCGCAGCACTGACCCCAGACGGTGACCCAGGAGGGTATCTGTGTCCCACAGCACAGTGCTGTCCCGGCGCAGCACTGACCCCAGACGGTGACCCAGGAGGGTATCTGTGTCCCACAGCACAGTGCTGTCCCGGCGCAGCACTGACCCCAGACGGTGACCCAGGAGGGTATCTGTGTCCCGCAGCACAGTGCTGTCCCGGCGTAGCACTGACCCCAGACCCCAGGAGGGTATCTGTGTCCCACAGCACAGTGCTGTCCAGAGGCAGCACTGACCCCAGACAGTGACCCAGGAGGGTATCTGTGCCCCGCAGCACAGTGCTGTCCCGGCGCAGCACTGACCCCAGACGGTGACCCAGGAGGGTATCTGTGTCCCACAGCACAGTGCTGTCCAGGCGCAACATTGACCCCAGACGGTGACCCAGGAGGGTATCTGTGTCTTGCAGCACAGTGCTGTCCAGAGGCAGCACTGACCCCAGACGGTGACCCAGGAGGGTATCTGTGTCCCGCAGCACAGTGCTGTCCAGAGGCAGTACTGACCCCAGACGGTGACCCAGGAGGGTATCTGTGTCCCACAGCACAGTGCTGTCCCAGCGTAGCACTGACCCCAGACGGTGACCCAGGAGGGTATCTGTGTCCTGCAGCACAGTGCTGTCCCGGCGTAGCATTGATCCCAGACGGTGACCCAGGAGGGTATCTGTGTCCCGCAGCACAGTGCTGTCCCGGGATAGCACTGACCCCAGACGGTGACCCAGGAGGGTATCTGTGTCCCGCAGCACAGTGCTGTCCAGGCGCAACATTGACCCCAGACGGTGACCCAGGAGGGTATCTGTGTCCCACAGCACAGTGCTGTCCCGGCGTAGCACTGACCCCAGACCCCAGGAGGGTATCTGTGTCCCGCAGCACAGTGCTGTCCAGGCGCAACATTGACCCCAGACTGTGACCAGGAGGGTACATGGCGCTGGAACGGTCCTGTGATTCTGTAGATTCCTTTAAAAGGAGGAGCAATATGAGCACAGTGCTTAACTCTTTCCTATATATTTATTTAATACTCAAATTAACTGGCATGTTTACCTGTATGCGGCTACTGCCAGGGTATACTGCCTGGGATGTCAGAGGTAGGTTCTTTACCCAGAGAGTAGTGGGGGCATGGAATGCACTGCCTGTGGAAGTAGTTGAGTCGGAAACGTTAGGTACCTTCAAGCGGTTATTGGATAGGTACATGGATTATGGTAGCATAATGGAGTGTAGATTAATTTGTTCTTAAGGGGAGCACGGTAGCATTGTGGATAGCACAATTGCTTCACAGCTCCAGGGTCCCAGGTTCGATTTCGGCTTGGGTCACTGTCTGTGCGGAGTCTGCACGTTCTCCCCGTGTGTGTGTGGGTTTCATCCGGGTGCTCCGGTTTCCTCCCACAGTCCAAAGATGTGCAGGTTGGGTGGATTGGCCATGATAGTGAATCCTCTCAGTCTATAATCGGACACTCATCACACTGGAGCGTATCTGCTCCTTAGCTGGTACCAGCTCAGCTGAACATTGCTCCAGACACTAATATTGACATAAGGCAATAAGCCTTTTCTAGATTTTTAAAATGATTTTTTCACTACTCAGCTTCCCTCCTCAGTCTTTTCTCTTTAAAGTTTGTGAGCCTGCATAATGAATTTAGAAATGCTGTTTGACTAGACTGATACCAGGAAGGGCAGGTTGTATTATGAGGAAAGGTTGGAGAGGTTAGGCTTGTATCCGCTAGAGTTTAGGAGGGTAAAAGGTGACTTGATCAAAACCTTTAAGATCCTGGGCCGGGATTCTCCCCTACCCGGCGGGGCGGGGGGTCCCGGTGGGACGGAGTGGCAAGAACCATTCGGGCGTCGGGCCTCCCGAAAGGTGCGGAATTCTCAGCACCTTTAGGGCCTAGGCCCGCGCCGGAGTGGCTCCCGCTCCGGCCGGAGCGAACGGCCTTTGGCGCCCCTCCAGGCGGGGCCGTAAGGCCTTCGCCAGCCGGCGGAAGTCCACGCATGCGCCGGTGCGTCAGAGGCTGCTGAGTGCTGAGCGGAAGAAAAAGAGTGCCCCCACGTCACAGGCCCGCCCGCCAATCTGTGGGCCCCGATCGCGGGACAGGCCACCGTGGGGGCACCCCCCAGGGCCAGGTCGCCCCGCGCCGCCAATCCCGCCGGCACCAGACGTGGTTTGGTTCCCGCCAGCAGGAACGGCCTGTCAGCGGCAGGACTTCGGCCCATCGCGGGCTGGAGAATCGCCGCGGGGGGCCCGCCGACCGGCGTGGCGCGATTCCCACCCCCGCCGATTCCCGGGGGGTCGGAGAATTCTGCCCCTGATTTTTGTTGCAGTTCCTACAATTCTAACACTTTTTCCCTCCTTTCAGTTCTGATGTAGGGTCTATGGACTCGTAACGTTAACTCTGTTTCTCTTCTGATAGATGCCGGCCAACCTGCTGAGTTTTTTTTCTGCTTCCTCTGTTCTTGTTTAAGAGCTTAAGGGGCATTGACAGGGTGGATGCGGAGAGGATGTAGGAGTCACTGTTTAAAAATAAAGGGTAGCTCATCTTAGACACAGATGAGGAGAAGTTTTTTCTCTCAGATGGACATGAGTCTCTGAAACTCTCTTCCTCAAAAGGCAGTGGAAACAGAACCTCTGGAACCTCTGGATATTTTAAGGCGGAGCTAGATAGATTCGCGGTTAGTAAGAGAATGAAAGGTTATCAAGGTTAGGCGGGAATGTGGGGTTGAGATTACAATCCGATCAGCCATGATATCGTATTGAATGGCGGAGCATGCTCAAGGGGCCGAGTGGCCTACTCCTGCTCCTAATTTGTACGCACATTTGTCATACGCTTACATTTTTCTGCTGCCCTCGCACCACTCCCTCAGGCTGCTTTGGAAATTTATAAATTATCAAAAATGTCTATTTCCATTTTGGGGCCACCACTTTGCTGGTTGATCACCTTTCTTTATCTCCTCCTGTTAATCACTCGTTCTTCTTCCAATCCCACAGCGTTTATGTCTCTCGCCACCCATCCTTTCATCCGGTTTTGGGTCCCATCCCATACTTCCTGGCAGTCTCTTCCCACAGCACATTTCGTCTCTCACTCTGCAGATTAAATCTTATCCACCTTTCCTGCACCTTTCTCCTCTTTGCTTCCCCCTTCCCCTCCCCCCACATCTACAGTTCATCCTCTGATGTTAGTTTCCCTGCTGTTTGACCTTTCACATCTTTTGTCCTCTCTGGGGACTGCCATTAACACTCTTTTCCCTTGGTATCTGTGGCCATTAGCACCCGGTTTCCCTGGGTTTCTGTGGCAATGACTCATCTTTCATTCTCACTCCACAGTATAAATATTTCCCACTCTCTCGTCTGTTAGCTTTGACAAAGATTCATCGGACTTGAAACGTTAGCTCTTTTCTCTTCCTACAGATGCTGCCAGACTTGCTGAGATTTTCCAGCATTTTCCCTTTCGACTCAATCCTTCCCTCTGTGGCTATTGCTATTTAGTTGAGGGCCACACCCAGGCTTGTGGATGGGAGACCCGTGATGACATCATCTCCAAGCGCAGTGCGGCAGTGATAACGTATTTTCCCACAACGTCACAATGTTGCTGACCTGGTGTCCGGTATTCTTGACCTCCATCATTAATCACCTTGGTGTTGCCCGCCTGATTCCCCACCCCTTCAATCAGGCCGATGGCCAACGAATTGTACTGGTAATGGCAAATGACTGCGGATGCGGGAATCTGAAACTAAAACAGAAAGTACTAGACAATCTCCACAGGTCTGACAGCATCTGCAGAGAGAGAAGGGAGCTAACGTTTCGAGTCTGGATGACGCTTTGTCAATGGTTTGGCAAAATAGTACAGGTAACACTGGCTGTCTGCCTGAATCATTTTAATGAGTTCCAGCACAAATTTTACATGTTACCGTGCACAATGCAATCAGGCATTGGCACTACAAGCCCATATTCAGTCACGATTCACACCTCCTGCCATTACAATATGGTCAGTTCTGGCTGACCTTTACCTTCTTCCACATCATGTCCCCTCCCCATAAATATCAGGTCCAACATCAAGCTTTGGGCCAAGCATGAGGTCAGGTGTGATGCCTGTTCTTGTCCAATTGGATCTTTTGTGGGGACCATGAATTGGGTTCAATTTGAATGTGAATTTGCTTTTGGAACAAGCAAGGAGATGGAGTAGGGGCTTGTCCTGTCCACTCTGCGCATTGGCTTTGTGACTCCGAGGAAGGGATTAAAAAATGCTGTAAAATTTACTTTTTTCGTTCATTGCATCCGCTGTGCAATTTGTCGTGCTGGGTGGTGGGGGAGAGGTTGGATAGGAAAATGACAGAATACACGGCTATTTAATGTGCTGCCGTACAAATTGACACCAATTAGTTTGCATTTCAAAGGAACTGCTTTATTTCTCTCTTCAAAGGAGACTTGTATCAATCTATTTATATGTCACTCTATAGTTACAGTAGTGATTCCATCACACCAGGTGCTGCAAGATAGTGCTTTTTCAGCAGGATTTGGATATGAGATAAATGTCTATTTTGAAATGTTAGATAGGAGTGCTTTGAAAGTTTGATTAGTGACCCATGTTCTAATCGTGACGTGCTTGTGGTAAGATTACTGTGATAAAACCAAATCTGACTTTCATCGTCATCAATTTTAAAGGTTTCCGATCAGCTAAAGCTCACTTCATGCAGTACAATTTTGAACAAACTTTCAGTGATAATGCCCTTTAGCCACTATTACTAAATGCCTTTTCTGTATTTTGTGTTCAGCACTCTATGGTATTGCCCCTCTGAATTCTCGTTTAATGAAACCAAGTTCCAAATTCATCATCCAACAGGCATGGGTCAATCGCGCAAGAGCCCCAAACCGGGCTCCACGCCAGGCACGAAAGCGCACGTGGGTCAACTGACTCGCTCCGCCTGCCACTGCCAGAGTGCCAGGCTGGCAGAACCAGGGTGCCCAGGTGCCAGGTTGGAACAGCTAGGGTCCCAACACTGAACCCTGCAGTACTCCAGTAGTCACTCCTTGCCACTCTGAAAAGGACCCATTTATTCCCACTCTCTGCTTTCTCTTTGCCAACCAGTTCTCTATCCACGTCAACACATTACCCCCAATACCATAAGCTTTAATTTTGCTCACTAATCTCTTTTGTGGGACCTTGTCGAAAGCCTTATAAAAGTCCAGATACACAATATCCACTGGTTCATCCTTGTCCACTCTACTGGTCACATCCTCAAGAAATTCCAGAAGATTTGTCAAGCATGATTCCCTTCAGTGAACCCGTGCTGACATATTGGTCATGAAAAGCATCCCTTATATATTCAAGGAAATCCTCCTCCATCACATTGCTACCAGTTGGATTAGCCCAATCAATACACAGATTGAAGTCACCCATATATCTGCTGTACCTTTACTGCACGCATCTCTAATTTCCTCTTTGATGCCATCCCCAACCTCACAACTACCGTTTGGTGGTCTGTACACAACTCCCACCAACTGTTTTTGCCCTTTGGTGTTCCGCAGCTCCACCAATACAGATTCCACATCGTCCAGGCTAATGCCCTTCCTTACTATTGTGTTAATCTCCTCTTTAACCAGCAACGCTGCCCCACCTCGCTTTCCTTTCCTTCTATCTATGCTGAATATTAAATATTCCTGGATGTTGAGTTCCTATCTTTGGACACCCTGGAGCCAGGTCTCTGTGATCCCAATTACATCATATCCGTTAATGATTGTCAGCGCAGTTAATTCATCAACCTTATTACAAATACTCCTCACATTGAAACACGGCGCCTTCAGGCTTGTTTTTTTTGACATTGATTGTCCTTTTATAATTATGATGTAATGTGGCCCTTTATGAATTTTGTCTTTGGT
Organism: Scyliorhinus canicula; assembly: GCF_902713615.1. Classification (NCBI taxonomy): domain Eukaryota; kingdom Metazoa; phylum Chordata; class Chondrichthyes; order Carcharhiniformes; family Scyliorhinidae; genus Scyliorhinus; species Scyliorhinus canicula. The sequence continues at coordinate 31,156,427 of NC_052159.1, forward strand.
TTCCCTTGTACCACTTTTCCCTTTACTGCCTTCTGTTTCTGTCCCCACCTTACTTCCCTCTGACTTTCTGCATTGGTTCCCATCTCACTGCCATATTAGTTTAAACCCTCCCCAAAGGCACTAGAAAACACTCCCCCTGGGACATTGGTTCTGCCCAGGTGTAGCGGTTATCATTACTGCCTCACTGCTGATGTAACGGAATCTCGAGAGATGTTGCGATCTGGGCGAGATCCAGATTTGCATATTCGACTCATTCAAATATGCGTTCACTGGTTTCAGCCGGTGCCCAGGACTCAATGGCTGTGCCTGCGTGACCTCGCTAGGGTGCTATTTAGTTCCTGCCACACAAACATGGACCAGTCATCAGGGAACCTGGCGGGGGGAGGGGGGAGGGTATCTGCAGGCCATTGACCCCGGGTGCTCGGGGACAGAGCAGGGTGGTACCCTGGCACTCCCCAGCACCCGGGTACCTTGCACTGCCAGCCTGGCACTGCAGGTATCGGGCCTGGGATGGCCTTACCAGGTAGAGGGGATTGAGGAAGGTTCTCATGGCCCTCCGCCAGGTTATGGGGTGAAGGTGGGGGGTCACAAAAATAGGAGGGGCCTGGAAGGCGGTGGCAGAAAAATCGGGGCGGCCAGATAAAATGGCGCCCTGATCTGTGTGGAGCCTTTCCTGTTGGCGAGCTGAAGGTCGGCAGTAAGAAATCCTCTAAGTGCACCCTTGGCAGAGAGAATCCCCGGCAAAGTGCCGTTGAATAGCGGGATGTTTAGAAACACACCATCAAACGTGCCTTTCAGCACACTTTAACTCAAGTCTGCTGAATCGTGCCAATGGGTCAGCTCAATGGCTGGCAGGTCTCTGCCTATCCGAATTTACATAAATTTGTGTATTCATGAAGGTAACCTTTTGGTTTTTCAGCATTCTGATTTTATCTTGAATGGTGCGCTATTTGATGAGATGAATGTTCAATTTTCATTCATTCATCCATTCATGCATTTCACCACTTGACATTGATACATCTCCATCACAATTTATGACTGTGGCTTTTAACAAAATATTTCAAACAAAACAGTTTCAAAAAAATAGTTTCCTGGTCCTGAAAATAAGGGTTTGTTAAACAAACAGACTGAGTGGCAACATTGGACTCATTGCATAGCTGAGGGCTTTTGTGACTTAGTTCATCTTTTTAATATAATTATTGATATGTACCATGACGGAAGAATGCTGATGCTTGAAAATGGAAGTTAATCTCAAAAAGCAGCACTCCCCTGAGGCTCACAGACAAAGGTTAGCAGAAAACTGGATGGAGAAAATGTTTTAAAGACTTGTGCAATGCCTTTGACATTCAAAACATTTCTGCTATTTGGAGTTTTTCTTGCTTACCCTTGGTATTTGTAACTTGACAGAACTTCTTCGATGTTTACCCTGCAGGAGCTTAAATAAATGAACCAGAGCCTATCACACTGCAAGTAGTTCTGTGTGTGTGGGGGAGGACTGGCTGAGTGAGCTTCTTGCGTTTTATTTTTTATGCTGTCGCGACCAAAGCCGCAAACATGCTTAATGCGTAAATCTGGCCAACAATTCCCATGACAATGCCGCATTCAGCTTTTGTGTTTATCGGGCAGGGTTAGAAACAAATGTTGGCTGGGAAAAAAATCAATAAACGGGGATAATGGCAATAAATGTTACTTGTTTGTATCAGTTGGCCCATTGAGCCTGATTCACCATTTTGTCAGCCAAGGCAGATATTTTATATCTTAATTCCCCACCCTATTTCTTATCCTTACTACCAGTCGATCTTTTAAATGCATCTAATTTTCTTCTAAGTTTAATTTTAACATTATGAAAAGGATTCTCCGTGTGTTTCTATGTTTAATTTTAACATAATGAAAAGGATTCTCCACGTGTTTCTCGTCAGCACGCCGTTCGCTGACGGCAGGATTCTCTCCTCCCGCCGCTCGTCAATGGGATTTTCTGTTGAAATCACCTCGCACCGCCGAGACATCCACGGGCGGGGGCGCGCTGCCAGTGGGAAAAGAGAATCCCAACAGCCGGAGAATTCCTTATTCAAGATTCCCATGCTGAAGTTCCCCTGCTATTTGTTATTATCTATCGTCTAACTTTCCAGCATCACCTTACGTTTCCCATTCAGATAGATTGTAAACCTTCACATCGCCACATTGTAACCCAAGTTTACCCAGTTTCTCAAAGCTCAGTCCTTTCATGCCAAGTCTCATCCCAGTGAATCGCTGGATTGTTTTCTGGAAAACTGGATGCTTCAATGTTTTGGCGGCCAACATGCAATGCAATATTTCAGAAACGGTCAGAGCTGCGCACAATGTGCAGGTTCTGTTAACACTTTTCTCTGAAGCACGCGCAGCCCAATAGGGCGGAAGAAAGACTTCCACAGCACCGAACCCCCCCCCCCGCCCCCACCCCACCCCCCCCCCCCCCCCCCCCCCCCCCCCTCCCCCCCACCCCCTCTGCCCACTTGAGGAATTTAAAGAAAACCACAAAGGATGCTTGAGACTCCTTCTGAAAATTCAAATGACTCTTCCCCCAGGAAAGCGGCCTGGGCCAGGGGCTCCTCCTCATGGTGGCCAGGGGCCTCAACCCGATTGGAGATATGCCATCATTCCCCAAAGGCAGGAAATCTCACTCCCCAAAGGGTTGTATTTATATTGATTGCAATGCTGCTCTTCCCGAGGGCAGATCTTCAGGGTCCTGTCGTGGCGGGGCCCTTAAATGGGGCGAGTCGTTCAAAATCCATTGACTTCAGTGGGTCTGCAAAATTCCATCCTCTTTATTCAGCAGGTTAAGAGTTAAAGGCATCAGGAGTCAGATTCGGCTATACAGCATGGCCTCGTTATAATTAAATGTTCCGCTCATTAATAATAATCAGCTCTGCCGCAACCATATTCTAAAAAATTGGTTCAGTTTGGGAGACTCAAAGAACAATCTGGGTTTTTTTTTTTAGAATTGCAAAGTATTGTCCGAGCGTTGCTAATTAAAGCCTGTCTACCTTCCTTAAACTCAAGTTAAACAGATATGAGAGGTTCCAAATTTAGTTAGCTGAAGCATTGCAAAGGATTGTCATTACCTAATATCTGCAAATTCTAAACTCCTGGAGTTGTGTGGAGGTTTTGTTCGGGGGATTTAATACCTCTCTGCCTGTGAGGGCATTGATTAGACAGCAATGGTTTTGACCAATGTGTGTTTAAATCAATGCAAACCTGAGTTATCCTGCTGTGAGTGCGCAGAGCTTGGCTGAATAAAATCTGAATGTGGTCAAACTTTTAATGTGAATCAATGGCCACCTGACAAAGTGTGGACCTTTACTAACATTAAGAAACCGTTTCGAGGGGCAATTCACCTATGGCCATTGTTTTTGTTCGTTTAAAAGAAAAAAATTATTTTGCTTTGGGCCAGTAGCAGTTACTGCGCAATTGGCAGGAAACCAAAGTGATGTCAGTCCACCTCCTTGATGCAGTTTTCATTGCTTGCCTAGATTCGGATGACTTCAAATCTGAATGACACTAAAGCATTTGTACTCTAGGGAAACCAATCTCTTCACAATTAGACTAAATATAACGAATACAGGGTGTATAAAGAGGCTTCAGTTCTAGTTAAAGTACATAAGGTGACTGACTTGTTGGATTTTAGTTGGCTGTGGAGATATTAACTATTAAATCTTGTTGCAAACTAAATAGAGCGGCCTAGAAATTGGATTACACTCGCCGTCCAGGGTGAATAATCTCTGTGAAGCTCAACTAGGCCCAAGGTAACCTGATATTTGGGCTCGCTGGATATGCCCAGATCTGCCGGCATCGAGGATTTCACTATTGGGCCACTTCTAAGGAGGGTGATCAGGAAAAGGAGGCATTAGATTGGGAAGGAGGAGAAAATAAGACAAGGGAGAGTTGGGAATGAGGAGGGAGGGGAAGAGCAGAAGAGAGTGAAAGGTATGGGAGGAAAAGATCCTTCAAGATAGGGTGAGAGATTGGGAGGCAAGGGTAGGAAATGGAACCTACAGGAGATGGGGGGAGGGATTTGAAAGGGGCCTTGAATCAATCTTCATCTTTGTATTTGAACCAGGAAGAGCACTCTTCCACCTCTCAGCACCATTTTCAGGTAAGTGGGAGATGGTGGCATTGTAGTCATGCAGAGGCCCAGGCTGGACGCTCTGGGGACACAGGTTCAAATCCCACCAGTGCAATTCATGAACCTGGAATATAAAGCTAGCCTCTGTAATGGTGACCACAAAACGATCACTGATGTTGTAAAAACTCATCTGGTTCACTAATGTCCTTTAGGGGAGGAAAGTTTCCATCTTTACCCAGTTTGTCTACAGATCCACAGCAAGGAGGGTTGGCAAACAGGCGTAAGGTATTTGCACAAGAAAGGAACCTCACCCCAGTCTATAGCCAACCCACCCTATCAAATGCACAGGTGCTTGCTTTGTAGCTGGAAAGATGAAGTGGGCTCATCAAAATTCTTGGCCAGCAAGTTATAATAAACCTTGGTTGGAATAAAAATAAATAACCGTGTGATTTTTCTAATGACAGTGTTTAATATTATTACCCAATGCAACACAGCAAGTCTGAAAGTGCATAGTCGGTATTTTAAAGACTGAACAAATTGAGAAAGCATGTGTTTTATGTCAGTTTAACTTCCTGCTTGGGTGACTTTACCTCTTTGTCAATACAGGTTTCCTGTTTTACTGGGCAAGTGGAATGAAGACGCAGCACACCTGGTCGAACAGACATGTTTTGTGGCAAAAGACTAACAATCCAGAGATCTGGGCTAAATCTCCACAACTAAATACTGTGCCGTTCTTAAGAAGCCACGGAGAAGTACGAACTGAAATAGAAGATCGTAATGGCAGATTCCAATTTCTTCTGTCCTTTGTATTTTCAGCTGCCTATCAGAAGCGTAAACGCACCCAGACCTTCCCCAACCCCCACCCCAATTCACAGACAAAGATAAGCCCACAGAGCCTCAAGTTTGGACTCATATAAATCATATATCGGGACTGAAGCAAACCTCATTTTTAAATTATGTGCAATTATAGATGAGGTTTAAAAAAAAACCTCATAAATAAAACATTCTCAAGAGATCATCATTCAAGCCTTTGTTCATGGGGTCAATAGCTGTGTCCCACTCTTAATAAAGTCAGGAATGCACTTGCCCCGCAAATGTTCCTCATAAAATTGAACCTATTCATGATGCACAGTTTAATACTCATTCTCGCAAGTTCAATGAGGAGTAAATATGCTCCCTTTCGTTTAATTATATTTTAAAATTACCTTGGCACTATTCAGAGAGGTGTATCTCCACATAGCTTTCAAGTCAGTTCCCCACTAGGGGAGTGTAAAATCAAGTGAATCGCCCTATTGTCTCTCTCACTTTTTGTTAGAGGTATTGCAATCCAGCATTTCACTGAAAGAGGAATGTAAACAAAACTGCTTCACTATTATGTGCTTTACATTGAGTGGCGAGAGGCACAATGATAATGTAAATTTAACAACATCTGCAGATTAAAAGCAATTAAACTCTTGGATTTCCAATCGATAAAAACATTTCAAGAGTAAGAAAAAACTTGGGCCTAACGGTAGCACAGTGGTTAGCTCTGTTGCTTCACAGCGCCAGGGTCCCAAGTTCGATTCCCTGCTTGGGTCACTGTCTGTGCGGAGTCTGTACGTTTTCCTCGTGTCTGTATGGGTTTCCTCCGTGTGCTCTGATTTCTTCCCACAAGTCCCGAAAGATGTGCTGTGAGGTAGTTTGGACATTCTGAATTCTCCCTCCATGTACCCGAACAGACGCCGGATAGTGGCGACGATAGGCTTTTCACAGTAACTTCATTGCAGTGTTAATATAAGCCTACTTGTGACAATAATGATGATTAGGATGGAGATCAAAACTCTCATTAAATAATTGGGTTTTAAAGATGATCCAAAAGAATGAGAAAGAAGTGGAGAGTTGGAGAAATGGATGAAGTTTATGGAAGTAATTCCAGATCAAGGAGCCTAGGCATCTGAAAGCACCGGTGTTAATGGTGGGTTAAAGGAGAGATGCAGAAAGGTCCAAGGAATGAGGAATTTGTGAGGGCAGGAGACCCAGGTGGAGGCTTTCACGGTTGTCCATCGGTGAGAAGGGAACTGTGGGAGGCGGATTGATGTAGTCAGTCACATCAAAGGTTGCGGAACTGTTGTGGAGCTCAAGGACGGATAAGAGGCAACGATCATCAGCACAGAAAATATTGTGCACAACTTTTGTTCGAGTTGTTTTGGTGCAATGGGAGAGATGGAAACCTGCCTGGGCTGGCTCAGAAAAAGAGTTGAGGCAGATGCTATGGATTTGGGGAGCTGACAAAACATTCAAGGAGGATAGGGAGGCTGGGGATGTGGATCGTCAGCGGCTGCTGGCATCATCTCCGCGGAGGCTGACACGGCCGGCACAGGCCTTCCCGCGGATCAGTTGGCCCCGATCACGGGCCAGGCCACCGTGGGAGCACCCCCCAGATCGTCCTGCCCCCCCCCCCCCCCCCGCCTGCGCCGCCAGGTCCCGCCAGTAAAGGGACCTAGTCTAATTTACGCCAGTGGGACTGGCAAAGAACGGGCAGGACTTCAGCCCATCGTGGGTCGGAGAATCACCGGGGGGAACCCGCTGACCGGCGCGGTGCGACTCCCGCCCCCTCCGAATCTCCGGTGCCGGAGAATTCGGCGGCCAGCGGGGGTGGGATTCATTCCGCCCCCCCCCCGCCGCGATTCTCTGACCCGACTGGGGGTCGGAGAATCCCGCCCATGATGAATCAAAGTTTCACCTGGTGTAAGTGAGGGTGCTTTTCTGAGGCTGGGATTTATTTTGCTCGATGTTGAATCAGAGCTGGGACAAGCAAAATCTATTATAGCTTACAAGTGATGAATGAGCATCCAGTACTGATACCAGATGCAAGTTGGAATGGGGAAAATTGTTCTGTTCTCCATCTGTTCAACAATATAGTACTTCTTCAAACCTCGTCGCTCCCTGTTCCCCCTCCACCACCCAAACAAAGGCTGCCTTCAGTTACTCAAATCTGATCTATTCTACGATAACATTCAGTTTTGTGCTTCTGTACATATGTAGGGTATTTATTTCAAAAGCATTAGAGGAAGAAAAGGAAAGCTTACACCTAAAGTAGACCAAACCAATGTCAAATGAGGTATGGGAGATTGAAAGGTCTGAAAGTAAAGCTTCAGCAATGCAATTTTTTCACAATGCTGCAGTGACAATCTACCTCCACAATTAAACTGAAAATGATAACAGTCTACCTACCAAGAACAATTTTCTGTAACTGAAGGACCCTGATCTCGCACAGGCAGTAATCCCATAGAATGCACAAGAATTATGCCCGCCTGTGACCCCTTGACATCCCTGTTGTTTATGGGTAGGACAGATGGGCTGGATTCTCCAATTCTGTGGTTGTGTCCCCACGCGAGAGTGGGAACGGTGGCATTTTACACCTGACAAATTGGCGTAAAACGGCCACCAATCCTCCATTTGGCTGGGGGGTAGCATTCCGGCAGCGTAGAGCACCCGGCTCTAGCTGCCGATACGGCCCGGAGAATTGCCGGGTCCATGGCCCGCACATGCGCACGGCGGCGGTCTGCAGCAACCGGGCCGTGTCACATGGCGGTTGCCGCTCGTGGACCCGGCTCGTGAAATAGTGCACCCCCCTTTGGCCGACTTGCATGTCAAGAACCGCCCTCCCACAGTGCCCCCAGTGCCTGATAAAGTCCCCCCTGCCCTCCCCCACGACTGTGGCGGCGCTGGACTGAATCCACAGCTGCCACGCTGAGTTCCCGACAAGATGGGACCATGAGAGACCCACGCCGTCGGGAACTTAATGAGCTTAAGTAGCACTTAGGACACGTCGCTGGCATCCACCTTTCCTATGCCAGATGAAATTTGCTCACATGCCCCTCACTTTCCAATATCAATAACAGGGAGGTGATAGTGCAGTCGTATTGTCACTGGACTAGTAATCCAGAGACCCAGGGCAATGCTCTGGGAGATGTGTTCAAATCCCACCACAGCAGATGGTGAAATTTGACTACAATAGAAATCTGGAATTAAAAATCTAATGACCATTAAACTATTAAGTCGATTGTCGTAAAAATCCATCTGGTTCACTAATGTCTTTTCGAGAGGGAAATCTGCCATTGTTACCTGGTCTGGCCAACATGTGACTCTAGAACCACAACAATGTGGTTGCCTCTTAAATGGCTCAGTAAGCAATTGGTGATTGCTGATTGAATTAGTTAAATATTAAACCTCGGATAACCTTTCTTCTTTGGGCACGGGGCAAGGGTAGGTCCAGGATGCTTGTTAGCACAGGACCCCAATGGGTAGGGCCAACCTGCACCCTTGTGGAGGCTGGTATTTCTCATCTCTGTTGGCATACTGACAACTACTACTGCACCGTATCTCCTGTGAGCCTCACGTGGAGAAGCTGCTTCTGACCCTGTTCACATCCTATCATTTTTCTTGGAAGAGTAAATGGATGTTCATCCACATATACCAGCAGGAAACTCCCAGAAATAGCAGGGGCCAAACAGAATGGGGTTTTCTCTGCTTCCTAGAGAATTAGGCTGGTTTCCTGGGAGTATCTTCAGTCTAAAATATTATCCCACTCAGGACGTTAAGAAGCAATATTAAAGAAGCTCGTACATTATTGCCAATGTTTCAAATTGCTTTAGGTTCCCACAGTGCTGGTATCTCGATGCTGCTCTGATAATATTAAGCAGAGTCCTGTCAACCTCGGTTATGAATTCAGAACGTGATCCTTCTATTTCTGAATCCTGTGTTTTAACTGGATCATTTTATAACTGCCTAAGCATCGGCTAGGTGTGCAATGTGAATGGAATGGTGATGAAGGTGCAAAATAATTTGGACTTTCAGACATAAAGGCCGGGATTTTAAATTTCCCGTTTGGAACAACAGTGAGTGAACCTTGAAAATAGCGCCCTTGGGTGACATGTCTCAGGACCCAAGCCTTTGGGACACACTCCAATTTTCAAGGTCAGGGGCGTGATGAGGAAGCCAGGAACAAGCTCCGTTCTGAAGGCCCATGTAGCTTCTTGAGGAGCTTGGAGGAGGACAAGAAGATGATTTTTAATTTATAAACCAGCAAATCTAAACAGTCGGATGCATACTAGTGCAAACCTGTTGAGGGCCAATGAAGGTACAGGTTATGTAATATCCTGATAGACGGACGACCACCAGGTATATTAACGAATGAACGGTTTATTAAAGGAAGGAACTATATACAGCGAGTGAAATAAAAGCTCAAGTTCCAAACTCCAAACTACGCTCCAAACTGGAAACCCACGCTCCACCCCAAGGTTCTCACGTCCAGCCCCATTGATCGATCGGGTCACTTGACCCTCCGGGAACTCGCACCCTTAAAGGAGCACTCTATCACAAGTTTAAAACATTTTATTGCTGAAAAAAATTGCGTCTTGAGGTTCAAGCATCTGATCAAGCACATCTCTCATTTGGTCATATTGGTCACTTTTGCGAGTGTTTATGGTGTTGACCTTCCAGGTGCTGTCTTCTCTCTCTTCTGCAAGGTGGTGGCAGATCCCATCATGGCTGCCATTTACCTTTGTCACTCATTTAGCTGCGGGCACTTCCAGCCTCCAGTTAAACCTTGGAGCCAATAACTGGTTCATCAGCAGCCCAATTAAGACACATAAATCTGAAGATAGCATTGTGTGGGTGACACAGATGTAGCGCAGGTTCAGGGCACAGAAATGATCTGGACTTCAGGTTGCTAACCTATAATTGAAAAGCAAGCCCATTCAGTTTAGTGAGATATTAAAGTCTGCAACATGGAATAAAACGCAGAATCCAGGTCTACCAACTATTCCACATTTGGAAACAAACCCTCATATAATATCGTGATCTCATGTTCTCACACTTTGGAATTGCTGACTCAAATAAATATGCAGTGCCGGTAATTCCAAGCCCTTTTCTTGTTTTCACTTTTGAAAACCTTGATATTAAATGTCCTGAGCAAAATTAAAATAATTTACTTTTAATATGTAGTAGCTGTGACTCAGTGGTAACATTCTCACCTCTGAGTTAGAAGGCCCATTTCAGGGATATCCCAAAATCTGGGAAGCACGTCAGTGTGATTTTGAATGAGTACCGTGCTGTTGAAGGTGTCATCTCTCTGATGGGGCGTTAAATAGAAGCCTGTCTGCTCCCACAGTAAGATGCAAAAGATTTCATGGCAATATTTTCGACACGAGCACACTGGTTTTCCCTGGTGTTCTTGACTAAACTTTGTCCCTCAGCCAACGTTACTGAAACTACTGTCTAATCATCAGCTCATTGCTATTTGTGGGACATTCCTGCACACGGGTTGGCTGATCTCTTTCCTAAATGACAACCTGGGCACACTTAAAACGTACTTCATTGCCTGTGCGTTGCTTTCGAACTTCCTGTGGCCATGAAGGGCGCTCTGCAAGTATTTTTGAAAGAGAACTTTGACGAGCATTGCTAATGCTGATATAAGGTCCTAGATTTTCACCTAGGTTCAGGTAAAAAAAAATGAGATGTGCACCTTGACTGCATATTGGAATCTTCACAAAAAGTGTTGTCGGGGCAGCACGGTGTTAGCATTGCTGCCTCATGGCGGCGAGGTCCCAGGTTCGATAACGGCTCTGGGTCACTGACCGTGTGGAGTTTGCACATTCTCCTGGTCATTGCGTGGGTTTCGCCCCCACAACCCAAAGATTTGCAGGATAGGTGGATTGGCCATGCTAAATTGCCCCTTAATTGAAAAAAACATGAATTAGGTATTCTAAATTTTTTTTTTTAAAGTGTCGGCTGAGGTGAGAAAACGAGTGTGAAACTCGTGGGCCGCACAGTTAACCTTTCTCGACGGATTGAACAACTCCCTGAAATTTCAAAGGAGCAGCGAGATTCACACAGTCAGCTGGAGGGGCGGGGCCGAAGAAAGATGGCTGTGGCAGGAATCCCGAGAGCAGGGCATCATTTTCAAACGCCACCCCAATCTTTGATTTAAATAAAAGACTTCTCCGACAGATGTGGGGAATCCCCTTCCACTCCCCACGGATATCTAGATGCCCCCCCCAAAGGGGAAGGGCAAACCTCCCAGCCCCTTTGGATAAGGGGAACCCCACCCCATGGATTAGAGTAACCTCTGCAATTGAGCTCCCCAAAGGACCCCTGGCAGTGCCCACTAGCAGGCAAAGCCCCGACATGTCCTTCACCACCCCGGGGCCTTACTTACGTGTGCACCTCAGGCATGGTCATCTCGACTGGTTTTAGTTTTTGAAAATCAGTAGTGATTCGTAACGTTAAGTCAGCTGGTTTGGAGGTTATGATTAGGGCAGCAGTAGTGGTGTCAAGCCCTTTGCTGTAATGTTGATTAATGCAGGCTCTGATTATATTACCGACAGGGGGCGGGGTAGATCTTATTCTGAGATCTCACCGGCACAAATCCCATCTTAGACCTCTCGCAAGATTTAGCGGCCATTGCGGGTTTTTGCACCTACGGTCAACGGGGCCGTTAGATCGTGCCCATATTTTCTCTTGTCTCGTGCAGAGATCAGGTTTGAATACAGTTTCCGATCTGCAATGGAGTGTGGGAGGAATATGGATGCAGAGACAGGCTGGTTAAAAGGCCTGCCTCAGTATTTGGCCTCAGCAACCCAGCTCTCGACACTGTTTAAAGGCCCCCTAAACCCCATTCCTAACCCCACTCATCCCCATGTCACCTCAGATCAACCATGCCAACACGAAACCCCCTCACAGCTCCTATTGTCACTTCCATGCCCCTTCAGTTCCCTATGCCACCTCCATACCCCGATTGATCCCCCTTGCTGCCCCATGCTATCTGAGATCACCTGTGCCCAGTGCATATCCCCATGTGCCCAATCACCCAGTTATCCACTATGTGCAGTCCTCAGGGACCATGCAATAGCAATACAAATTATGTGAAGTGTAGCTAAATCTGTGACAATGTAGTAAAGCTCTCACTTAAAGGTCTAACATTGATAATGCAAAAAAAACTGTTCTCCACTAAAAAATACTTCATCTGCAAAGTGTCGAATTGGCCTCCTTCTGGCCAAATAGCTTTCTTCTGTTTTGTAAAATTCTATGATACAATTCGGGCTGGGGAATGGGACCAGCTAGGTAGCTCTTTCGGGAGGAGGTGCAGATGCGATGAGGCAAATGGCCTCTTTCTGTGCTGTAAAATTCTTTGATTCTATTATTCTATTCAGTTGTTAAGAAAACAACCATGTGCTCTGAAATGGCATCAAAAGCAAAGGATGGCATTGCAGTGTCATAAAACCACCAGCCATTACCTTGAACAGCTGTTTCAACAGAACTGAGTACTCGATTAGCTTTTTTTGGAACTCGGCCAAACATTCATAATTGCCACAGCTATCAAATATTATTGCAGCGGATATTAAAATATTATCATTTACGGATATCGCTGGTTAGGCCAGCGTTTATTGACCATCCCAAGTTATCCTTCAGAAGGTGGTGGTGAGTTGCCTTCTTGAACCGCTGCAGTCCTTGAGGTGTAGGTACACCCACTGTGCTGTTAGGGAGGGAGTTCCAGGACATTGCCCCAGTGACAGTGAAGGAACGGAGATATATTGTCAAGCCAGGGTGGTGAGTGACTTAGAGGGGAACTTCTAGGTGGTGGTCTTCCAGGTATCTGCTGGTCTTGTCCTTCTAGATGGCAGTGCTCATCGGTTTGGAAGGTGCTGTCTAAGTAACATTGGTGAGTTACTGCAGTGCAGCTTGCAGATGGTACACAAGGCTGCCACTGTTTGTCAGTGGTGTAGAGTTTGAATCTTTGTGTAAGGGGTGCCAAACAAGCGGACTGTTTTGTCCTGGATGATGTCGAGCTTCTTGAGTGTTGTTGGAGCTGCACTCATCCAGATTATTGGAGAGTATTCCATTACACCCCTGACTTGTGCCTTGCAGATGGCGGACAGGCTTTGCTGGGTCAGGAAGTGAGTTACTTGCTGTAGGATTCCTAGCCTTTGCCTGCCCTGGTTGCCACAGTATTAATGTGGCTAGTCCAGTTCAGTTTCTGATCAATGGTAGCCCCCAGGATTTGACTATGAGGAATTCAGCAATGGTAATGCCATCAAATGTCAAGGGCGGCAGTTAGATCCTCTCTTGTAGGAGATGGTCATTGCCTGGCACTCGTGTGGCACCAATGTAACTTGCCACTTTTCAGGTCAAGCCTGGATAATGTCCCGGTCTTGTTGCATTTGGACATGGACTGCTTCATTATCTGAGGAGTTGCGAATGGTACTGGACATTGTGCCGTCATCCACAAACACCCCCACTTCTGACATGATGATGGAAGGGAGGTCATTGATGAAGCAGTTGAAGAGGTTGAGCCTAGGACATTACCTTGAGGACCACCTGCAGTGATGTCCTGGAGCTGAGGTGATTGATCTCCAACCACCACAACCATCTTTCTTTGTGCCAGGTATGACTCCAACCAGTGGAGGGTTTCCCCCCTGATTCCCATGGACTCCAGTTTAGCTAGGGCTCCTTGATGCCATAATCAGTCAAATGCTGCCTTGATGTCAAGGGCAATCACTCTCACCTCACATCTGGCATTCAGCTCTTTTGACCATGTTTGAACCAAGGCTGTAATGAGGTCAGGAGCTGAGTGACTCTGGCGGAACCCAAACTGAGTATCCTTGAGCAGGTTATTGTTGAGTAAGTGCCGCTTGATAGCACTGTTGATGACTCCTTCCATCACTTTGCTGATGGTGGAGAGTAGACTGATAGGGCTGTAATTGGTTGGGTTGCATTTGTCCTGTTTCTTGTGTACAGGACGCACTGGGTAATTTTCCACATTGTCGGGTAGATGCCAGTGTTGTCGCTGTACTGGAACAGCTTGGCTAGAGGTGCAGCAAGTTCTGGAATGCAAGTTTTCAGTACTATTGCCGGGATATTGTCAGGGCCCACAGCCTTTGCCGTATCCAGTGCCTTCAGCTGTTTCTTGATATCATGTGGATTGGCTGAAGACTGACATCTGTGATGCTGGGGATCTCCGGAGGAGACCGAAATGGATCATCCACTTGAACCTCTGGCTGAAGATTGTTGCGAATGCCTCAGCCTTGTATATATGTGTTGAGCTCCTCCATCATTGAAGATGGGGACATTTGTGGAGCCTCCTCCTCCAGTGAGTTATTTAATTGTCCATCACCATTCATGGCAGGACTGCAGAGCTTAGATCTGATGTAAGACTTCTTACTGTGCTCACCCCAGTCCAACGCCGGCATCTCCACATCATAGATCTGATGTGTTCGTTGTGGAATCGCTTAGATCTGTCTTATTACTTGCTGCTTATGCTGTTTGGCACACAGTGTTGCAGCTTCACCAGGTTGACACCTCATTTTTCAGTATGCCTGATGTTGCTCCTGGCATGCTCTCCTGCACTCTTCATTGAACCAGGACGGATCCCGTGGCTTGGTGGGAATGGTAGAGTCAGGGATATATTGGGCCATGAGGTTGCAGAATGTGGTTAAGTACAATTCTGCTGCTGCTGATGGCCCAGAGCGCCTCATGGATGCCCAGTCTTAAGTTGCTAGATCTGTTCAAGGTCTGTCCCATTTAGCATGGTGGTAGTGCCACACAACATGATGGAGGTAATCCTCAATGTGAAGAGGGACTTTGTTTTCACAAGGAGACTGTGTGGTGGTCACTTCTACCGATACAGGCATGGACTGATGCACCTGCAGCAAGCAGATTGGCGAGGATGAGGTCAAGTATGTTTTTCCCTCTCCATTTCAAAACAAGTTATCTGTCAATCAATGGAGGGAAGCGGGTGCTTCGAATTTATTTAATCTTTCAAAAGCAGGGGATGTTTATTTCACAGCCATATCTATCTGTACATTTAAATCCCAGTACAAACATGACAAGAATATTTTACTAACACATTTTAATGCATTATGGCACTTACTTCAATGGAAAAAGTACTGTAGTCAACAGTTGTACAATGGTGATCAATATAATGGTTAACTTACCATTGCAGAACAGAGCTCTATGATCAATCTCTGCATTAAAAACACAACTGCATCACAATACTGCATCAAATAGTGATATTTGAACGCGTTAAAATATTTTACCCTTGCTTTGCAATGAAGTTTCTGACTTCACCTCTCAGAAGTCTTGCCCCCAGTGGTCATGAACTCTCCAGGATGGTTTATTTTTTTCAGTGTTTCCAAATCTTGCAGCAGCACATGAAAATAGCTTTGGGCAGGGGGAGGAGGGGAGCACAATGTTCCTGTGGCTCTCACAATGAGAATACAATGTCAGAAGGGGTGCACGTGCACCAAATACCATCCTGTTCCGTGAATAGGCCACACAAAGTTGGTGAGGGGTTGGGAAGACACTGGAAACTTACCAGCAAAAGACAAAGATAAACAAAAATCCGACCCTAACAATCCGTATGCTTCTTTGTGCTGTCCAGTCAGGCAGTCTGTAAAGAAAGAAGAAGAAATTAAGGAAATTAAATGATCAAATTTGAAGCCATGTGAATAAAACACAGAGGTAACTAAATTAAGAGTGAGAACTAAAGTGGAAATTATTTAATGCAATTTGTCCACCCCCACAGTCCATGCGATACAATGTGCAGCTTTCAAACATATTTATGTTTCCATTGTGAGCTGATGCCATAGGTGAACCCACTCGGCTTTTCTCCGGTTTAACTGTTCTGAAAGAATTATAAATAACTAGAAGTATCTCCCAAAGCCAGGAACTGCAAGAATGAGACAAACAAATCCGCATTAAAATAGGTGGCGCTGTGTTTATCTTTAAGAGTCTCTCTCTCAACATTTCCTTGCGGACAAAGATTTTTGGGAAGGTTGTACTTTCCTCCTCATTGATAGCAGGTGATTATTCAGGCCTATCAGTGACTGGCAGATGCTCCCACAGGGAAGGTGTGGCCATTGCTGGGGGCAATTGGATCTACCCTTCTCCTCTGTTTCTCTTTCATGCTGGCTCTTTGCTCAGCCTGAAAGTGGCTTGTATCCCTCCCTATGTGGCATCTCTAGGCAACACTATCCTTGCCCTGTGCTTCCCAGTGGCGGTAGTCGAAGTGGCACACAGAGACCCACTCAGGGAGTCTTTGAAACATTTTCACGGGGCCTCTCTGTCATGTCTACTTGTGGTCAGCAATCTGTGCAACACGATCTTGGGCGGGCGACTGTCATCCATCCGGGCAACGTGATCTGCCCAACGCAGTTGGTCTTGCAGGAGGGTAGCCTCGATGCTGGTGATGTTGGCTGTTTCCAGGTCTTCCATTTTGTGATGCGGTCCTGACAGCAGATCTTAAAGATGCTGCGGAGGCAACTCTGATGGAAGTACTCTGGGAGGCAGAACATGAAAGCAGTACTGGAGCTATGACTCGACAGAATACAGGAGAGTGATGAGGACCATGACATTATACACTTTGAGTTTGACCTGTACTCTGAGATTGTGGTTGCTCCACACTTGTTTGTGGAGTCTGGAAAAGCGCTGTTTGCTTTAGAAAGGCAATTTCCTTGTCTATGATGGCATCAAACAAGATGACGCTCCCCAAATAACAATCTCCTTCAACACGGTGCTGCAGCAGGCAAAGGAAGGCCTTGAGGAGGGAGTTTATATACTTTTCCGGACTGACGGAGATCTTTTCAATCTCAGGTCACTTCAGGGTCACACAAGGGTACAAGAAAAGCTCACCCATTAACTTCTTTTTGCTGATGACAGTCTGTACAGGCTGGCTAGCGCAGTCACCCAGACCTGGAGCGTATAACAACAAGCTTCCCTAGACGGCACAACCCGCTGGGCTCAAAAAAATCAGTTTAAAGGAAACTGAAGTCCTGCAACCCAAAAAGAACACAAACCACCAAGCATTGATAGTGAGGAAACTGAGTTGAATGCCGTCAAGCATTTTCTCTTCAACACGAAGCACATGAACATAGGCCAATTTTCTGAAGCTAAAATTATTTTACTCTGAATACATGACATTCAGTAGCCTTCAAATGACAAGAGTGTCAGCACTCTTAGGCAGCACGGTAGCACTGGTGATTAGCACTGTGGCTTCACAGCGCCAGGGTTCCAGGTTCGATTCCCTGCTGGGTCACTGTCTATTCGGCGTCTGCACGTTCTCCCCGTGTCTGCGTGGGTTTCCTCCGGGTGCTCCGGTTTCCTCCCACAGTCCAAAGATGTGCAGGTTAGGGGGATTGGCCGTGATCAATTGCCCTTAATGACCAAAAAAGGTTCGGAGGGGTTATTGGGTTACGGGCATAGGGTGGAAGTGAGGGCTTAAGTGGGTCGGTGCAGACTTGATGGGCCGAATGGCCTCCTTCTGCACTGTATGTTTTTTGTAACCTAATTAATTTGATTACTTGGTCAGAAAACGGATGCTGAAGGCCCTAATATGGCACGTGCCACTCGTTCTGCTCTGGGTGTTCACTGCATATCATAGAATCATAAAGTAGCACTGAAGGAGGCCCTCCGACCACTCAAGCACCAACTTTCGAAGGACAATCCAAGTAGCTCACTCTTTCATACTTTTCCAAATAGTTGTTCTTTTTCTCCTTCAAATACTCAGCCCTATGGGCAGCTACTTTTCACTCAGCCAACTCTTCCCTCATTCCTTTATATTTATAAATATTTAAGTTCAGCACAATTGTTTCTGACCCACGTTTCTGACTCTCAAACTGAATGTTAAATCCTACCATGGTATGGTCACTGTTTAGAATCATGGAATCATAGAATTTACAGTGCAGAAGGAGGCCATTCGACCCATCGGGTCTGCAGCAGTCCTTGGTTAGAGCACCCTACCCAAGCCCATACCTCCACCCTATCCCTACACCTCCACCCAATCCCCGTAACCCCACCTAATCTTATTTGGACACGAAGGGCAGTTCAGCATGGCCAATCCACCTAACATCTTTGGACTGTGGGAGGAAACCAGAGCTACGAGAGGAAACCCATGCAGACACGAGAAGAACGTGCAGACTCTGCGCCGACAGCGACCTAAGCTGGGAATCGAACCTGGGACCCTGGAGCTGTGAAGCAACTGTGCTAACCACTGTGCTGCCCAATCCTGGGGGATTGATTACTCTGAGATTGTTTATTAAACCTGCCTCATTGTCAGACCCAAAATAGGTTCCAGGTTAGATCCACAGGATATTGTTCTATGAAACTGTCCCAAATGAACTCCCTGAAATCTTTCTCAGGATCTCTCTGCCAATTTGATTTCAGCCATGCTTCAGGGCTTCTTCCATTATTAGATTGCGAATGACTGAAAAAGGAACAAGCTTGCAAAGAACATTGAATTTGTGATTTGACCATTTTATTGCAAGTGCTGCTGTTTGGAATTTACTTCTGGCAATCTCAGGAACATTCCAGTCTCAACCCAACACCCAGTGACATTCACAGAAGGATATTAAATGCCTTTGCAACATTTAAATGATTATTAGAAGATAATTTGCAATAGGTTCCAGAGAATTTTACCGCACCATATTACGATTAGAGTATCCAGTTTCAATAAGTGAGTTCTCGTTCTTAAAAACAGTATATATATGTGTGTGTGTGCACACATGTAATATGTATGGTGAGAATTAAAGCACATACCTTTGTGGAGTTCCTAAAAGGGGGCATTAACTGTTTGTAAGTTGAGCAAGAGTCTGTCCTTCAACACATCGTTCAAATAGCTTATTCAAACCACAGCTAAATTGATAGTCCAAAAAATAGTGGTCACAATGTTTACCAGGAGCATGGAGCGTGTGTGGTAGTACAGGAAACCTGGAAAGGCAAGGTTGCAGGGGCCTGCCAAATTTAACAGCAGGACGTCAGTATAATCATTTGACTCCCTCTCCAACCAACAACCAGACAGATTGGCAGGGAAGGGTGGCTGGAAGATATCACGGGTTGTAGGGGTGTGGGCTCGCTGATCATGCTAAAAGGTTTGTTTCAGGAGCCAGGGGCAGCACTCCTACTCCCACTGGCCCACAAGCTGTGCTGTAAAAAGCATGGGTGGGATTCTCTCAGCCCGCGCCAGTTTGGAGAATCACCGTTCCCGACGGTATTTCGCGCGACACCGGTCCAATGCCGTTACGCGATTGTAATGAACTCCAATTGGCTTTATTGGTTGGCCAATTGGAGTATGAGCTCCCTCAATGATAGCTCATTGAGGGGGCCCATATAAGCACCTGTGTAGGCTTTGTGAGCCAGTCTTAAGTTGACTGGACTGTTAGCAGCACTGTTTGTAGCTGCTCCTGTAATATCGTTATTGTAAATAAATATTGGTGTGGTGACAGAACTCCTGCCTCCCGTGGATTACTACAGTGGCGACGAGGTAAACTAAGAATTTTGCGGAGACCAGCTGCCGCACTCGGAGGGTAAACCTTGCCATTTTTAAAATGCCGTTGTTTGGGAGGTTAGAGGCATTCGACCCGGCTATTGAGGACTGGTCCCTGTATGTGGAGAGAATGTGTTACTTCTTCCGGGCAAATGATATACTGACGGACAAAAGGAGACGGCTTATCCTGCTGTCGGTGTGCGGACCCTTAGCTTTCGCCATTATACGTAGTCTGACTTATCCCGATGCGCCGGACACAAAAACTTTCCAAGAATTAACGGAATTGGTGAAAGAGCACTACGACCCAAAACCACCCCTCATTTTGCATAGGTACAGATTCTACACAGCGAAGCGGGAAGACAGGGAGTCAGTCACGAATTTCTGGACCCGCCTGAGAAGGCTGGCGGAAAAATGTGGTTTCGGCCCGACGCTAAATGAAATGCTTCGGGACCGGTTAGTGTGTGGTATAAACGACCTCACAATACAGAAACGCCTGTTGGCGGAAACGGAGCTAGACTGCAGGCAGGCATTACAGCTCGCACTGTCCCTAGAAAAGGCAGCAAGTGGGGCGCATGAACTACAGGGCACGCCAATGGAGGTAGATACCTGTGAGAGGGACTACCACAACGGGTCCAGCTACCAGATAGCCGCTCTCAGGAAAAGCCTGAGGAATAGAGGGCCAAAGGAAAACCCCAGAACTGCCCTCAAGTCTGCTAGGACTAACTGGAGACAGAGGGAAGTACCGGCTGAGGCTCCCCCAACTGAGAAGGACCGTTTCTGGCACCAGACAGAGTGGGGTAACAGCGACAGAAACCTTAGAAGGAGGTGGCAAAAGAGGAATAGCAGGTGGGGACACAGGGAAGTGCACAACCTAGATGCCCCATCCTCCTCCGAAGGGGAACAATTATATAATATTGCAACGAAGAAAGCAGAACCCATTAAGATTACCCCACGGGTGAACGAGCGGCCAACAATAATGGAAATAGACACGGGTGCGGCCGTATCAGTAATGGGAGTGGCAGCATTTAGAAAAATCAAAGATGGACTCCAGCCACTAACCCTAACAAAAACATCGACGAAACTTAAAACCTACACGGGGGAACCCCTGGAAGTTCTAGGCACGACTCATGTACCCGTGGAATATGAGAAACAATTGCTCAGATTACCGTTGACGATAGTAGAGGGCTCCGCACCGAGCTTAATTGGACGAAACTGGCTGAAAAACCTAAAATTAGATTGGATGAAAATTTTCCAGAGTGGAAGCGGGCAGTTGACTGGAGTACTCCAAAAATACCCGGAGGTCTTCCAGGAAGGTTTGGGGGAAATCGTAGGTGCCAAAGCAACTTTGCACGTGGACCCAGAATCCCTTCTGAAATTTTGTAAGGCCAGGCCTGTACCTTTTGCATTAAGGAAGAAAGTAGATGATGAAATAGAAAGGTTACGGTGCAACGGCATTATCAGATCAGTACAGTTCTTGGAATGGGCAGCGCCGGTGGTACCAAATTTGAAGCAAGACGGTTCGATACGTCTCTGTGGAGATTTCAAACAGACGGTAAACAAATACGCACTGCTGGACAAATACCCAATCCCGAAAATAGACGACCTATATGCCAAATTGGCAGGTGGGCTTTTGTTCATGAAACTGGACATGAGCCACGCCTACCTGCAGTTAAAACTGGACAAGGACTCCCAGAAGTTCGCTACGATCAACACCCTGAAGGGCCTTTTTCGTTATACTAGGCTACCTTTTGGAGTGTCATCAGCCTGCGCTATATTCCAGCGTACGATGGAAAATATTCTGCAGGTACTACCGAAGGTGGCGTTTTATTTGGACGCTGTCTTAATCACAGGTAGGACAAACAGGGAACACTTAAGGAACCTGGAGGAAGTGCTCAGGCGTTTCGAAAAGGCAGGCGTACGGCTAAAAAGGGAAAAATGTGTTTTTCTGGCCCCACGAGTGACGTACCTGGGATATAAAGTAGACGAGTCAGGCTTACACCCATTAGAAGACAGAGTAAGGGCAATAAAAGAAGCCCCAGCTCCCACCACGGTCCAGGAGTTACGATCATTTCTAGGGTTGGTAACCTATAATGGAAAATTTATTGAAAATAGGGCGTCCATCCTAGAACCCGTCCACCAGCTACTAAAAAAGGGGCAAGAATGGAAATGGTCCGCCCGCCAAAACCGAGCATTTAGGGACATTAAGGAACAGAGTCATCCGAAAATGCCCTAGAGCATTATGACCCAAGGAAGGAGTTGGTGGTCACTTGTGATGCATCCCCCTACGGGGTAGGAGCCGTCTTAGCCCATAGAGGAAGGAATGGGGAAGAAGGGCCAATAGCCTACGCTTCGAGGACCTTGGCGATGGCTGAGAGGAAGTACACCCAAATCGAGAAGGAAGGACTGGCGGTGATATTCGCAGTAAAAAAAATTTCACCAGTATCTGTATGGGCGGAAATTCACCATAGTGACGGACCATAAGCCGTTATTAGGGTTATCAAAAGAAGATAAGTCAATACGCCCGATTGCATCAGCTAGAATCCAACGCTGGGCGTTGCTACTGGCGGCGTATAGATACATTCTGGAGCACAGACCGGGAACGCGAGTAGTAAATGCAGATGCTTTGAGCAGACTTCCCCTCCGCCGCAAATACCAAAAGTAGAGGAGACAGTAATGACTCTAAATTTTTTGGACACCTTACCAGTAGACGCACAACATATTCGGTTGTGGATGCAAAAAGACCCAGTTTTAGCCAAGATGAAGCATTTATTGCTAACACAGGAACTGGAAAGACCAGTGCAGCCCCAGATGCACCCATACTGGAGCAGAAGGGACCAAACAACCTTAGAAGACGGTATCCTATATCCTATAATGGGGAGCCCGGGTAATAGTCCCAGCTCAGGCCCGTCAGGCAACCTTAACCGAGTTATATCACGGACACCCAGGGGTGTCTAAAATGAAGATGCTTGCTCGAAGCTACGTTTGATGGCCAGGTTTAGACACAGACATAGCAGCCTTGGTACGTCAGTGCCAGGAGTGCCAACAGGGGCAAAGAGTGCCACCAGCGGCGCCATTGCACCCGTGGGAATGGCCAGGCAGACCGTGGACCCGCCTGCATATTGACCACGCCGGCCCTTTCATGGGCTCAATGTTTTTGGTGATAGTGGACGCCCACTCCAAATGGTTGGACGTCCACCGGGTAAACGTGGCAAGCACAGCATCGACAATTGAAAAGCTCAGGGCCTCATTTGCAACACATGAACGTCCAGATGTATTGGTGTCGGACAACGGAACGGCATTCACAAGTGGGGAATTTGGAAAATTCCTGAAGGAAAATGGAGTCCGTCACATCAAAATGGCCCCTTACCATCCAGCGACCAACGGCCTGGCAGAGAGAGCGGTCCAGACACTTAAAGCGGGACTCAAGAAGCAGCCGGCAGCGTCAATGGACACAAAGCTCTCCCGCTGGCTGTTTGATTACAGGACCACACTGCATTCCACAACGGGCATACCGCCAGTTAAACTCTTTTTAAAAAAAATAATTTTTATTGGAATTTTTTACAGAAAATATAACAACAAACAATGAAGAGCAACAATATAACCCCATAATAACTGTAACACCCCCAAGACCATATCAACGCATGTATCACACCCCCCCACCCCCCCAAACCCAGTAAACAACAAGAAAACTTAAAAATAAATTAAAATTAAATAAACAAACATAGTCATCGTCCCACCCCCCCCCCTTTCCCCCCCCTCCCCCCCCCCTCCCCCCCCCTTCTTCCCCCCCCTCCCCCCCCCCCTTCTTCCCCCCCTCCCCCCCCCCCTTCTTCCCCCCTCCCCCCCCGGGTTGCTGCTGCTGCTGACCCCGTACCCTATCGTTGAGCCAGAAAGTCGAGGAAAGGTTGCCACCACCTAAAGAACCCTTGTACCAATCCTCTCAGGGCGAATTTGACCTTCTCTAGCTTAATAAAACCCGCCATGTCGTTGATCCAGGTCTCCACGCTTCGGGGTCTCGCATCCTTCCATTGTAGCAAGATCCTCCGCCGGGCTACTAGGGACGCAAAGGCCAGAACACCGGCCTCTTTCGCCTCCTGCACTCCCGGCTCCACCCCAACCCCAAAAATCGCGAGTCCCCAGCCTGGCTTGACCCTGGATCCTACTACCCTCAACACCGTCCTTGCCACCCCCTTCCAGAACCCCTCCAGTGCCGGGCATGCCCAGAACATATGGGCATGGTTCGCTGGACTCCCCAAACACCTGACACACCTGTCTTCGCCCCCAAAGAACTTACTCATCCTAGACCCTGACATGTGGGCCCGGTGCAGCACCTTGAATTGGATGAGGCTAAGCCGTGCACATGAGGAGGAAGAGTTAACCCTCTCCAGGGCATCAGCCCATGTCCCGTCTTCGATCTGTTCCCCCAGTTCCCCCTCCCACTTAGCCTTTAGCTCCTCTACTGACGCCTCCTCCACCTCCTGCATTACCTTGTAGATATCAGATACCTTCCCCTCCCCAACCCAGACCCCCGAAAGCACCCTGTCACTCACCCCCCCTCGCGGGAAGCGAAGGGAATCCCTCCACCTGTCACCTAGCAAACGCCTTTACCTGCAGATAGCTGAGCATGTTTCCCGGGGGAGCCTAAATTTCTCCTCCAACTCCCCCAAGCTCGCAAACCTTCCATCAATGAACAGGTCCCTCAGCTGTCTGATGCCCGCTCTGTGCCAACCCTGGAACCCCCCCATCAATGTTCCCCGGGACGAACCGATGGTTCCCCCTTAACGGAGCCTCCATTGAGCCCCCCACTTCTCCCCTATGTCACCTCCACTGCCCCCAAATCTTGAGGGTAGCCGCCACCACCGGACTCGTGGTACACCTCGTAGGAGGGAGTGGCCACGGCGCCGTTACCAGGGCCCCCAGGCTTGTATCTCCACAGGATGCCCTCTCCATCCATTTGCATGCTGCCCCCTCCCCCTCCATCACTCACTTGCGCTCCATCGACTCCAGTTAAACTCTTAATGGGAAGGTGGCTGCGAACGAGGCTGAGTCTCTTTTTCCCAAATTTAATGGGGAAAGTGGAGAAACAACAGGAGGCCCAACGCAGGGGGCATGATAATATTTGGCAGCAGAGACATTTCCAGGTGGGGGCACCGGTTTGTGTCAAGAATTATGGGAAGGGACCAACGTGGGTCAAAGGCAGAGTCCCAAACAGGGCCCAAATCCTATGAGGTTTCGATAGGAGGTAAGGTGCTGAAGAAACATGTCGACCAAATAAGGGCAGCGGAACCACACCTGGAGGCAGGCGAAGCAGGACCGCCTCAAGCTGGGATAGCCCAGACGGAAAGGATACCCACACCCCAGCCCCGAGCAATTTCTCCAGACCCCGTCATCCAGTCGTCAGAGTCGGAGATGGACACGTTCGACGAGGCCGCCGCGACACCTCTCCCCAAGGAGGAGGAAGAACAACTTCCAAGGACGTCGTCAAGGAAAAGACGGGCACCTATAAGGTACACCCCGTCTACTTCGGAGAACGACCCGGCGGACGACACAGAGGTGACATACCCAGACATGAGGAGCAGGAAGAAGCTCAGAGGAATGCCAGCTGGCAGGAATTCCTCGGACCTTGGGGGGGGGGGGGGGGGGTGTAATGAACTCCAATTGGCTTTATTGGTTGGCCAATTGGAGTATGAGCTCCCTCAATGATAGCTCATTGAGGGGGCCCATAGAAGCACCTGTGTAGGCTTTGTGAGCCAGTTTTAAGTTGACTGGACTGCTAGCAGCACTGTTTGTAGCTGCTCCTGTAATATCGTTATTGTAAATAAATATTGGTGTGGTGACGGAACTCCTGCCTCCCGTGGATTACTACAGCGATTCTGCCAACAAGCGAAAATGGCGTGGTCTTGATCGGCGCCGAGCGGCCCGGAGAATCGCTGGAAGGGGTCTGTTTTGCAATTCTCCGAGGCGCCGGCGATTCTGTGGCCCTCATGGGTCGATGTCCAAACCACATGACCCCAGGTCCCATGGCATCCCCCAGTGAGGGCACTGCCATCCAATGGTGGCACTATCGTGAGGGACGGGCAACAGGAGTCGGGGCACAGAGGGTGTGGCCAAGGGTGGGTGTGAATGCGTGTGTGTGGCGCAAGCGTGGCGTAACCGGCCAACCAGGGCAGCCATGTAACCCATGGCATATGGTTGTGGAGGGGGCCATGCGCCACGGTTAAACCTGTTGACGACCCCCCACCCCTTGCAGATCATAATATTTGGGCACCAGGCAGTGATGTTGTCCGCTGTGGCGGGGGCTGCTTACCTGCATGCAGCCCTATGGCAGCGTCGGTGCAGGTGGTTCATAGAGGTGCCAGCAGCAGCTGCAGCAGCAGAGGGATAGGCACAGAGGGCCAGGTGGCATCTGCTCAGCTGCAGGGCCGCCCGTCCGACAGGCGCAGGAGGAGGAGGACAACGACGGGGGCGAGGGACATGATGGGGATACTGATATGGATGAGGAGGATGACGAGGTGGAGGAGCTGGTGCCACGACACTGGAGGCGCCTGATGAGGCCTCGTGTCTACCAGCGCTGCATGTCCTTCAAGGACCTGCCGGCCAGGGCATGCAGGCAAAGACTCCGGATGAGACAGGAGACCATCACCCATATCTGCCAACTGGTGGCACACCTGGCACCGCTTGGAATTTGGGGAGGACATGCTATCCTAGTGGCCATCAAGGTTACGGTGGGCCTGAACGTTTATGCCACAGGGCCGCTCCAGTCGCCGAGTGGGGACCTGTCCGGCATCTCCCAGGCATTGGTGCACCGCTGCATCCATGCAGTGACTGACGCCCTGTATGACATCGCAGACCGCTACATCCAGTTCCCTGTGGGCCATGCCCACCAGAATACCCGGGCAGCGTGGCCAGGTTACCCATGGTACAGGGGG
The DNA here is from genome assembly GCF_902713615.1 of Scyliorhinus canicula. Taxonomy (NCBI): domain Eukaryota; kingdom Metazoa; phylum Chordata; class Chondrichthyes; order Carcharhiniformes; family Scyliorhinidae; genus Scyliorhinus; species Scyliorhinus canicula. The sequence goes on from NC_052159.1 coordinate 31,182,759, forward strand.
TGATCGATGGGGTTGCCTTGCGACCACCAGATGAAGATCCTGCACGTCTGTGCCCGATACCCGGGCAGTATACATGACGCGTTTATCCTGGCACAATTGTTCATCCCCGCCATGTTCGCGGCACCCCCCCTCCCCCGGCTGCGGGGCTGGTTGCTGGGCGACAGGGGTTACCCGTCATGGCTGATGAAATGAAAAATGAAAATCGCTTATTGTCACGAGTAGGCTTCAATGAAGTTACTGTGAAAGGCCCCTAGTCGCCGCATTCAGGCGCCTGTCGGGGGAGGCTGGTACGGGATGATGCTTATACGGAGGCTACAGACCGACGCGGAGACCCACTACATTGAGGCCCATGCAGCAACCAGGGATGCGGTCGAGAGGTGCTTTGGGCTGCTGAAGATGCGCTTCAGGAGCCTGGACTGCTCTGGAGGGGCCCTCCATTACCAGTCGGAGAGGATCGGCCGCATCTTTGTGGTCTGCTGCACACTATAGCCCAGTAGAGGGGTGATGTGCTGGAGGAGGAGGAGGAGGCAGAGGGAGAGCCCAGGGAAGGGTATGGCTCTCCAGATGAGGAGGATGGGCGGTGGTGGCAATCAAAGGCACATGGTGGCTGGATATGGACGGGAGGCTGCACGATGCCACCGGCTTAGCCAGCGAGCACGGGAGGCGTTGATCGCCGCACATTTCACCAACTAGGTGGTAGGGGCTCACTGAGCACGGGCACTGACCCTACTGTACGGCACCACCTCACCATCCCGCACCCCCACCTCTCACAACACCCATGAGGTGCACCTCCCCCACCACCCACCACCCTTACCTCCCATACAACCTCATGCACCACGCCCCTCTATTACACAGCCACCTGTGGCACAACGGGCTGGACTCACACGGTTGCTTGTTGAAGCGGGTGTGGTCGATGCCATGGAGGATGATGGCAACCCGCTCTACGATGAGCAGTCAGCTCCAAATCGTTAGACAATGTCTGACTCATGGCCACAGTTAAACCCTCCAGCTGGGTGGTCCCTGTATGCGTGCTGGACACTCCAACACATAGCCCTGTCGAATCGATGGGGGCGGGGTGGCGTGGATGTCCACGAGGGGGGGGGGGGCGGGATGCACATTACATCCACCAGGGCTCAATGTTCCTTCACCCCTCGACCACAGTGGCACTCAGTCCCCTACCTGACCCCGCTGGCATTGGACATAGCACAGAGGCAGCTTGCATTGCTGTAACAGTGAGTTTAATTAGAAAGGTTATGTACATGTACCCTAGCCCCTATAACTAAACTGTGCCCTGCACCCGTGCCAACTTACTAGGAGTCTAACTTCCTGGCCTTACGGGCCCTACCACTATGTCGCTGTGCCTCCCCAGACGGTAGGAGTGGAGGTGGACTACTGAGACTCATGCCCTGTAACCTGGCCCCAATTGACACTCGTTTCCTGCGGCGGCACAGCTTGGATGCGCCAGGCTGCTCCTTGGGCATCCTCGATGGTGTGGTGACACCCTATTCTGCCCGCTGTCCACCAGATGCACCAGGGACGGAACAGGGGAGTCCGAGGTGTTGCGGTGTTCCGGCACATCCCCTGCAGGAGTCAGAGGCACGGGCCCCAGCAACACCTCCTCCCTCGGGGTGTTTGATGGCCCCCAGGCCTCTCTATGGGATGGGGGTTAGAGCGGAGACAAGCCCCGAGGCATCACCGACACCAAGCGCTGCAATTCCTGGAGGCCCTGTGTGGCATCGCCCAGGGTCCTTACATCAGCAGCGATGGAGTTCAGGGAGTGGGCCATCCCTGTCTGGGACTGCACCACCTCCCTGTAGGCTTGTGCGACGCCACCCAGCATCTGGGCCAGGCTGCCGATGCTCTCAGCGATGGCCTGCTGAGACTGGGCCATCATCTGGCCAATACCACTGATGCTCTCAATGGTGGCCGACACTTTTGCCCCCATTGCTTCCACCAAGGACGCCACCCGTGTGGTATCGGCCTGGGTGGCAGCCATGACTGGCTCCACTCCCTGCTCCTGGACGTGGATGGACTCCTCCACCTGCGTCTGCAGCTGCTGGAAGCCGGCCGTCATCATGTTCCCTGGGTGTCTAACTGCATCGGGTCTGTGGGTGGGCCTGGTACGTCCAGGAACCTGGGAACCGTCTGGGTGGCAGCTGGTTGCTGTGGCTGGGCTGCCCTCCGACTGTCCGGCCCCTTGGCTGCTCCTACCTCCACCTGCTGTACCGGTGCGGCTGTGTGGTGCACACCAGTCAGTGTCCCAGAAGCCTCATCACTAAAGTGCCCAACCAAGGTAAGAGTCTCTGCGATGGTGGAGGGTGTGGGAGATAGCAATGCCGAGAAGTCAGGGTCGTCGTCGAAGCCAAAGTCCGGGATGTCCCATGTCGACCCCTGGCCCGATGGGCCCCGAGTCACCCCCATCTGCATGTCACTGTCAGTCCTCTGTGTGTCAGTGTATGGGTGTCAGTCCTCTGTGTCTCTGTCTCCTGGGTCTCTGTGTCAGTGGAAGGGCTTCCATGGCCTCTGGCCTCCCCACCATGGCCTGCGCCCTCGGGGGTCACTGGGCCTGGCATCGGCAGATGGACTGGGACCACCGGCAGCTGGTACTGTAAGACACAAGATAGCACGGATCATGAAACAGGCGGATGGCGGTGAGTGGGGCATGGGATGAGGGGGTGCAGTAGGGCATGGGGTGAGGGGGTTTAGTGGAGCATGGGGTGAGGGGGTGCAGTGGGGCATGGGAGGAATGGGTGAGGGGGGAGTGGAGTCAGGCTGAGGAGTCTCACTTGCTGGTTTGCCTCCGACTTGGCAACCGGCAACCTACCGGTCCTCGGCTCTGACTGCGAGGTCCAATTCCCTCTGCTCATGGGCGGTGAGGGGATGCAGTATGGGTGGACCTCCTCCGGTTCTTTCCCGCTCCCTGGGTTGTGGACAGTGTCTTATCCTGGTGGTGGGGGGGGGACCAAACATCAGTGTTAGGTGGTCCGAAGCAGGCAACACGTGTGTTGGGTAAATGATGGCATGGCAGCACGGGGCCCCCGGCATAGGTAGGTGCAGCCCATGTGGGTCAGGTAGAGGGTTGCGCCATCCTCCTGGGGCGGGGGGTGGGGGCCTTTCACATCTGTGGATAGTATGCAGGGGTGTTGCCAGGGGCACGTCACTGTGTACTCACTCTACGTGCCCTCGTAAGGTCGTGCATCTTCTTCCGGCACTGTTCGCCGGTACGTGGGGTGTGCCCCATGGCGATGATGGCATTGCCCTCCTCCCTCCACATAGGCCGGATGGTGCTGCGCGGGTGATGGTGTCTGTGTCTGGGACACAGGACCGCCGTCCTCTCCTCCACGGCGTCCAGCAGCATGTCCAGGTTGTGGTCCCTGACCCTCGGAAGGACTACCTCCGGCTTACTTCTGAGATGAGCAATATTTACACAAATGTTCACAATATTATTGTACCAGGAAAGGGCTACAACATTTGTTCTCATGTTGCTGGATTCAGGCCACACACATTAAATGGTGTGTTTTAGCTTCTGACAGACTTTGGGAAAGCCATATTTGCTGTTGACGAGAATTAACATTCCAAACACTTTTGATCGAGATTATACAATTGATTTTTTGGGGGGGGAAACAATTTCAAGTGAACTCTTATCAGACCTTGAATCTGTGTTTTCCAGTGGCGACCAGAACTCATTACAGATGTGATTTTCACACCTCGAATGGTCACCATACTTACAATGATTAACACCTAAGCCAATGGGGAAACTAATTATAGAATTACAGCTTGAATAAGGCAACAGCTTCCGAACAACCATCAGAGAATATCTTTCCATTTAAGCCTGAAACAAATAAGATGAAAAGAAATGCTGCAGATGTTACAAGTCTGAAGCATGAAAGTCTTACAAATTGGATTTATAGAGCACTTTTAGCATAGAAAGATGGTCAAAGACTGCTTAACAGTCGTGAGATCAGGCGCAAATTAATAATAATAATCTTTATTAGTGTCACAAATAGGCTTACATTAACACTGTGATGAACCATCAATCGAATGCGAGACGAGTTGCTGTACAAAAGTTAGGCTTTAATAAGCTAGAAGTTAGCCCTGCGGTCGACTACAGTAAATGGACGACCGCCGGGCGTTCTGGGTATTTATACCTCACTCTGGAGGCGGGGTTAACTCAGCCTCGCGACCAATCGGGGAGCCGTCACATGACTGGTCTCAACCAATCGGCCGAGAGGCACATGACCGACCAGGGCCAATGGTAAGCCAGTGTTCTGCACCAATGGCAAACAGCTATGCAAATCATACCACCACACACTGCAATGAAGTTACTGTGAAAATCCCCTAGTCATCAAACTTCGGTGCCTGTTTGGGTCCACAGAGGGAGAATTCAAACTGTCCAATTCATCTAACAAGCACGTCTTTCAGGGCTTGTGGGAGGAAACCGGAGCACCTGCAGGAATCCCACACAAACACGAGGAGAACATGCAGATTCCGCACAGACAGTGACCCAAGCCGGGAATCGAACTCGGGTCCCTGGCCCTGTGAAGCAACAGTGCTAACCATTGTGGAATTGTGCTGCTCACATATCATGTCAAAAATAATAAATGGGGCGGCACAGTGGCTCAGTGGTTAGCACTGCTGCCTCATGGCACCGATGACCCAGATTCGATCCTGGCCCCGGTTCACTGTCCATGTGGCATTTGCACATTCTTCCCGTGTCTGCATGGGTCTCACCCCGCCAACCCAAAGATGTGCAGGGTAGGTGGATTGGCCACTCTAAATTGTCCCTTAATTGGACAAATATTAAATGAAAAAAAATTACTGGGAGCAGTGACTAATATCGCAGTGATTTACACGACTATCTTGTAACGTATCCAGGACTGGGCAGTGATAAGCAGGCTGACAACATAGATGCAGGAGAAAGGCCAAGAGAGATCATGGAAATGTAGATATGAGTGTCATTGACATAGATGGGAAATCTGATCTGAAGTCTTTGGATGATATTGCAAAGGGACTTCATACCGATGAGGAAAAGGAAAGGACCAAGAAGGAACCTGGGATGATTGGACAAAGGCGGGAAAAGAAACCACTGCTGGTGCTGGGCCAGCCATGATTAATAAGATAAGGCAGAGCCAAACAAAGGCAATTTGACTCAGACCCACTGTGCTAGACAATGGAAGAGTATGGGCAGCACAGTAGCACAGTGTTAGCACTATGGCTTCACAGCACCAGGATTCCAGGTTCGATTCCCGGCTTGGGTCACTGTCTGTGTGGAGTCTGCACCTTCTCCCATGTCTGCGTGGGTTTCCTCTGGTTTCCTCCCACAAGTCCTGAAATACGTGCTATTAGGTAATTTGGGCATTCTGAATTCTCTCTCTGTGTACCACACAGGCGATGTGGCGACTAGGGGCTTTTCACAGTAACTTCATTGCAGTGTTAATGTAAGCCTACTTGTGACAATGAAGATTATTTTTAATAAATTATCACGCCGTTGATCATGTCAAAGGCTGTGGAGTGGTCAAGAAATATCAGGTGATATAATGTTTATTCGGTTCATTCCAGAGCTGATTGAAAGAGAGACAGAGATTTGAGTGCCAACAACAACTTGAAAGTAGAAAGGCCGGTAGCTTACAAGAGTATTGGAATCAGTCCCAGGTTGTTTGAGTAAGGAGTGATGGCAGTTTTGAAAGGGAGTGTGACAATATTTGAAGAGAGAGTCCTGTTCACAATGGTAGTTATCATAGGACCAGAAAGGGAAGCACGGTGGCGCAGTGGGTTAGCACTGCTGCCTCACGGTGCCGAGGTCCCAGGTTCGATCCCAGCACTGGGTCACTGTCCATGTGGAGTTTGCACATTCTCCCCGTGTTTGCGTGAGTTTCATCCCCACAACCCAAAAGATGTGCAGGCTAGGTGGATTGGCCACGCTAAATTGCCCCTTAATTGGAAAAAATGAATTGGGTACTCTGAAAAAAAATCATAGGACCAGAAAGAGAAGCAGTCTAGTGCAAATGCAGCTAGAAGGGCAAGATTTGGAACTCATGAGAAAGGCGCACTCAGAGAGACATGATGGATGATATGATGCAGAAGGTACTAATCTCCAGATTACTTCCGGTGCCACATGCTAATGAGTATAGAAATAGTAGGTTAGTCCAGATGAATGCGTGGCTGGGGAAATGATACAGGAGGGAGGGCTTTAGATTTATGGGACATTGGGATTGTTTTTGGGGATGGTGGGACCTATGGCCTTGCAGGGAGGTTTGTTAGTGCTGTTGGAGAGGGTTTCAACTAATTTGGCAGGGACCTAGGGTCCTGAGAGAATGTTCAGCAGGGGAAGATGCACAGCCAAAATTATAAGAGACAGGAAGTGAGTCAGGAAGGCATAGAAAGTCTCGGCCAGTTAAGTCACAAGGGAGTTTGGCAAAATTGGATAGTAGTTATTCTAATGCAAGGCGTCAGATGAACAAGGCTGATGAATTGGGGGCACAAATTGTAACATGAGACTATGATGTCATTGCCATCACTGAGACATGGTTCAGAGAGTGGTAGGATAGGCAGTTTAACAATTCAAATACAGGTGGCACAATTCTTAGAGCTCTGCGACAGGCCGGAGATTCGCCACAACCATGCCACGCCACCCCGATGGCAGCATGCGATTCTCTGAGGTGTGGAGAATCAGCGCCATTTGCGCCAGCGTGTTTGACACGGCGCCGGTTAGGGGCCGCTGTACGCGGCGGGGCTGCCGATTCTCCGGCCCGTGGGGCCGAACGGCCGCGCGGAAAAAGCAGCATCCCGCCGGCACCGTCCACACTTGGTCGCTGCCGGCAGGAACTCTGCGCGAAGGGTCGGGTGGCGGCTTGTGAGTGGGGCTCTGTCCCCGGGGGGGGGCTCCGATGGGTCTGGCCCGCGATCGGGGCCCACCGATCGGTGAGCCGGCCTCTCCCCCCCAGGCCTACTTTATTGCGCGGCCGGCCCCTGAACCCTCACGCCATGTTGCGTCAGGGCTGGCCGCTGAAGAAGTCCCCCGCGCATGTGCGGGTTGGCGCAACCCAACTGCACATGCGCAGATTGGCGCGGCCCAACTGCGCATGCGGGGTTGGCATGGCGCCCATTTGGCACCGGGAAGGAAGGCTGGAGCCGCGTGAACCGCTCCAGCACTGTGTTGGTCCCCTGTGGGGGCCAGAATCGGTAGTCCACACGCCCGTTTTACGCCGTCGTGAAACGCGATGGCGTTCACGACGGCGCGAACACTCTGTCTCCATTTCAGAGAATCGCGCCCCTGATCTTCAGACGAAACAGGGAAGGAGGTAAAAGAGGATTTATCAGGAAATCAATTACAGCAGTTAGGAGGGAAGACATCTTCGAAGACTCTTCAACTAAAGCCATATGGGTAAAACTTAAAAACCAAAACATTGCTGAGAGTGTGGCACAGGCCTCCCAACAGTCTGAAAGAAATAGAAGAGCAGGTATGTTGGCAAATGTCAGAGAAGTGTAAAAGTAATAGGGTGGTGATAGTGGGGGATTTAAACTTCCCCAATATTAACTGGGATAGCCATAGTGTGAAAGGTTTAGAGGGAGCGGAATTCTTAAAATGCATCCTGGAGAATCTTTTAAGCCAGTATGTAGAAGTTCCTACGTGGTGGGGTGGTCCTGGACTTAATTTTCAGTAACACAGCTGGGCAAATGGTTGAAATGTCAATGGGGGAGCATTTTGCAGAGAGAGATCATAACTCCTTTCGATTTAAGATTGTTATGGAAAAGGACAAGGATGGGCCTGAGATCAAAATTCTAAAGTGGGGGGAAGGCCGATTTTCGTAAGATCAAATATGATTTGGCCAGAGTGGACTGGGAGCACTTTTAGGTAAATCTGTGACAGAACAGTGGGACGCATTCAGGAAGAAAATAGGGAGAGTGCAGGGCCAACATCATCCAATCAAGAAAAAGGGTGTGACCAACAAATCCAGTGAACCCTCGATATTGAGCGATATTTGGATCAGGAGAAAGGGAGTCTTATGACAGATATCAAGGGCGCAAAATAGCAGATGTCCTCGAGGCATATAGAATGTGCAAGAGGGAACTTAAAAAGGAAATTAGGAGAGCAGAAAGGGGACATGAAATGATACTGGCTGGTTAAAATACAGGAAAATCCTAAGTTGTTTTACAAGTACCAGGTTAAAAGGATAACTAGGGAAACAGTAGGGTCCATTAAGGACCACAGTGGTAATTTGTGTGTGGAGCTGGAGGGTGTAGGTAGGGTTCTGAATGAATACCTTGCGTCAGTGTTCACTCATGAGAGGGACAGTGTTGGTATAGAGATCAGGGAGGAAGACTGTAATAAAATTAAAGAGATTAACATAGACAGAGAGGAGGTTCTGACTGGACTGGCAGGCTTAACAGTAGACATATTTCCAGGGCCAGATGAAATGCATCCCAGGCTGTTGGGTGAGGCAAGGGGGCAGAGGTGAGTGTAGTGGCCATCACTAAGGAGAATGTTGTGGGGAAACGGATAGGTCTGAAGGTGGATAAGTCACCTGGACCAGATGTTCTACACCCCAGGGTACTAAAAGAGATAGCTGAGGAGATTGTGGAGGTATTGGTGGTGATCTTTCAGGAATCACTGGAGGCAGGAAGGGTGCAAGAGGATTGGAAAGTGGCTAATGTAACCCTGGAGGACTGGAGGATAGCCAATGTGGTATGCTGGCGCAGTAGTTAGCACTGCTGCCTCATGGCACTGAGGACCCGGGTTCAATCCCTGCCCCGGGTCACTGTCCATGTGGAGTTTGCACATTCTCCCAGTGTCTGCGTGGGTCTCACCCCACTACCTAAAAAGATGTACAGGGTTGATGAATCGGCCACGCTAAATTGCCCTTTAATTGGAAAAAAAAATAATTGGATACTCTAAATTTATTTTTAAAAAGGGGTGGCACGGCGGCCCAGTGATTAGCACTGCTGCCTCACAGCGCCAGGGACCTGGGTTCAATTCTGACCTTGGGTGAATGTCTGCGTGGAGTTTGCACTTTCTCCCCGTGTCAAGAAGGGAGGGAGTCAGAAGACTGGAAATTATAGGCCGGTTAGCCTGACTTCGGTCAATGGTAAGATTTTAGAATCCGTTATTAAAGATGAGATCGCGGAGTACATGGAAGTGCATGATAAAATAGGACTGAGTCAGCACGGCTTTGTCAAAGGGAGGTCATGTCTGACAAATCTGTTAGAATTCTTTGAGGAAGTAACAAGGAAGTTAGACGAAGGAGAACCAATGGACGTGATTTATTTAGATTTCCAGAAGGCCTTTGACAAGGTGCCGCATAGAAGAACGAACAAAGAAAAGTACAGCACAGGAACAGGCCCTTCGGCCCTCCAAGCTTGCGCCGACTATGCTGCCTGTCTAAACTAAAATCTTCTCCACTTCTGGGGTCCATGTTCCTCTATTCCCATCCTATTCATGTATTTGTCAAAATGCCCCTTAAACGTCACTATCGTCCCTGCTTCCACCACCTCCTCTGGCAGAAAGTTCCAGGCCACCCACTACCCTCTGTGTAAAAAACCTTACCTCGTACATCTCCTCTAAACCTTGCCCCTCGCACCTTAAACCTATGCCCCCTAGTAATGACCCCTCTACCCTGGGAAAAAGTCTCTGACTATCCACTCTCTCTATGCCCCTCATAATTTTGTAGACCTAGGAGATTGTTGAATACGTTAAGAGCCCATGGTGTTAAGGACAAGATCCCTGCATGGATAGAGGATTGGCTGATTGGCAGAAGGCAAAGAGTGGGGAGAAAGGGGTCTTTTTCAGGATGGCAGCCGGTGACTAGTGGTGTGCCTCTTAATGTACAATGTGCATTAATGATCTGGAAGAAGAAACTGAAGGCACTGTTGCTAAGTTTGCAGATGATACAAAGATTTGTAGAGGGACAGGTAATATTGAGAAAGCAAAGGGGCTGCAGAAGGATTTGGACAGGCTAGGAGAGTGGGCAATGAAATGGCAGGTAAAATGCAATGTGGAAAAGTGAGGTTATGCACTTTGGAAGGAGGAATTTAGACATAGACTATTTTCCAAATGGGGAAATGTTTAGGAAATCAGAAGCACAAAGGGACTTGGGAGTCCTTGTTCACGATTCTCTCAATGTCAATGTGCAGGTTCAGTCGGCAGTTAGGAAGGCAAATGCAATGATAGCATTCATGTCAAGAGGGCTAGAATACAAGACCAAGGATGTACTTCTGAGGCTATATAAGGCTCTGATCAGACCCCATTTGGAGTATTGTGAGCAGTTTTGAACCCCGTATCTAAGGAAGGATGTGTTGGCCTTGGAAAGGGTCTAGAGGAGGTTCACAAGAATGAACCCTGGAATGAAGAGCTTGTCGTATGAGGAACAATTGAGGACTCTGGGTCTGTACTCGTTGGAGTTTAGAAGGATGAGGGGGGATCTTGTTGAAACTTACAGGATACTGCGAGGCCTGTTTAGAGTAGACGTGGAGAGGATGTTTCCACTTGTAGGAAAAGCTAGAAGCAGAGGACACAATCCCAGACTAAAGGGAAGATCCTTCAAAACAGAGATGAGGAGGAATTTCTATAGCCAGATGGTGGTGAATCTGTGGAACTCTTCGCCGCAGAAGGCTGTGGATGCCAAATCGCTGCGTGTCTTTAAGGCAGAGATAGCTAGGTTCTTGATTAACAAGGGGATCAGGGGTTATGGAGAGAAGGCAGGAGAATGGGGATGAAAAATATCAGTCAATATTGAATGGCGGAGCAGACTCGATTGGCCGAGTGGCCTAATACTGCTCCTATGTCTTATGGTCTTATGGGAAGAAATAGCAGGAGCACTGGCAATAATTTTCAATTCCTCTCTGGCCGCAGGAGAGGTGCTGGAGGACTGGAGGATAGCCAATGTGGTATGGTGGTGCAGTGGTTAGCACTGCTGCCTCATGGCACTGAGGACCCGGGTTCAATCCCTGCCCCGGGTCACTGTCCGTGTGGAGTGTGCACATTCTCCCAGTGTCTGCGTGGGTCTCACCCCACAACTTAAAAAGATGTGCACGGTTGGTGAATCGGCCATGCTAAATTGCCCTTTAATTGGAAAAAAAAATTAATTGGATACTCTAAATTTATTTTTAAAAAGGGGTGGCATGGCGGCAGAGTGGTTTGCACTGCTGCCTCAGAGCGCCAGGGACGTGGGTTCAATTCCGACCTTGGATGAATGTCTGTGTGGAGTTTGCACTTTCTCCCCGTGTCTGCGTGGGTTTCCTCCGGGTGCTCCGGTTTCCTCCCACAGTCCAACGATAAGCATGTTAGGTGGATTTGCCATGGTAAATTGCCCCTTAGTGTCCACGGATGTGTAGGTTAGATTAAAGGGTTATAGGAATAATGCGGGGCAGTGGGCTTGGATGGAGTGCTCTTTCAGAGGGTCAGTGCAGATTCTATGGGCTGACTGGCCTCCTTCTTCACTGTAGGGATTCTATGATGATTCAAGGAGAGGAAGGGATGAAACAGGAAACCACAGGCCAGTCAGTCTAAACTCAGTGGTGAGCAAACTATTGGAAGCAATTCTGAGAGATTGAATTAATCTGCATTTGGAGAGTCTGGGATTAATCAAGAACAGTCAGCATAGTTTTGTTAAGGGGAGGTCACGTCTGACCAACTGGATTGAATTTTTCAAAGAGGTGACCAGATGTGTAGATGAGGGAATACATTTGACGTTGTCTACTTGGACTTCAGCAAGGCTTTTGATAAGGTCCCACAGTGGAGACTGAGAGTGAAGGTAAAAGCCCATGGGATCCAAGTTATTTTAATAAATTGGATCAAAGATTGGCTGAGTGGAAGGAAGCAGAGGGTGATGGACAAGCGGTGTTTTTCTGATTGGAAGTCTGTGTCCAGTGGGGTCACGTAGGGATCAGTGTTGGGGCCCGTGCTGTTTGTGGTTTATATAAATGATTTAGATATGAATGTAGGAGGGTTGATCATTATGTTCGCGGGTAATACAAAAATTGGTGGGGTGGTAAGTAGTGAGTGTCATAATATACACACAGGTATATGATGGTGCACAGACAGGCAGTGATTGACACACAGGATGACCAGTGAACACACAGAACACAGCAGCCAATCACCAGACAGGACACAACCACTATAAAGCCAGAGGGGACTAGTTTTCCCGTTCTCTCGGGATCCAGCCACTGAGACAGTCAGAGTTCGTGAGCAGCAACTAGAACATACACCATGTGGTAGTAAGATAGTCTGGTCAGGTTAGCCTCAGGTCTCCAGTCAAGTCAGCATAGTGTCAACCCACAGTTAAAGCATGTATGATATCATGTATGATAGTTAAGAGTTCAATAAAATCAAGTTGCATTTCTTCAAGTGTTGGAAGCCTGTCTCGCTCACCACTGCAGTCAACGCAGTCCTCGTAGACCCAGCTTACCCAACACATCATGGTACCAGTGTGTCATGCTCGAATTTGACGGACCTACCTTGAGATAATCTGCCTTTGACCAGCGATCAGCCATCCGGTAACATGGACAGCATCCGCCCTCCCCCGCCGCTCCGTATCGCCGGCAACCTCGGTGCTAACTGGAAGATATTCAAGCAGAAGTTCCAGCTATATCTTGAAGCCACCGACCTCGAAGCCACATTGGATGCCAGGAAGATCGCTCTCTTCCTCTCTACAGCCGGAGACCACGCTATCCACATCTTCAACCACCTCACCTTTGCTGAAAACGAGGACAAGACAAAGTTTAAAACAGTCCTGATGAAGTTCGACAGCCACTGTGACATCGAAGTCAACGAGAGCTTTGAACGCTATGTGTTCCAGCAGAGGCTTCAGGGTAAGGGTGAACCTTTTCAGTCCTTTTTAATCCATCTCCGTATCCTCGCGCAGTCCTGCAACTATGGCTCCACTTCCGATTCCATGATCCGGGATCAGATCGTTTTCGGGGTTCACTCCGATCCCCTTCGCCAGCAGCTCCTTAAAGTTAAGCAGTTCACCCTTACCAACGCCATCGAGACCTGCGTCCTCCACGAGCACACTAACAACCGGTACTCCCATATCAAGGCGGCAGAAACGGCATGGCAAAATCCCCATGATGCGGAATGGATGCAGGCCATCAAACAGCTCCAGGGCCTGAGTCTGGATGAGTGCGGCCATTGCTGACCGAGTTACCTGCTGACCGAGTTTGTGTTCAGCTACCTGATGGTGGCTGGTCTGCCACAGCTGTGGTGGTTAAGCAAGTGGCCCGAGATCGTTCCTCGTTCACATGTCCGATGGCTCCTTTCTTCGGCGTAATAGGCAGGCACTGCGGCTACTTCCACGCCCACCACCTGACCGTGATGTTCCGCCTCGCATGCTGGTTCATTAGGACACGCCCTTCCACAAGGCCACCGATCTGCCAGTTATTCGACCGACCTCTACATTGGAGGCAGTTCCGCCCGTTCAAGTGCAGGTGGCGCCTGACCCACCCTTGAGGCGGTCAACCAGAATTCGTCGCCCGCCACAGAGACTGAACTTATAGACTGACTGTTTGTTGCATTACCTTGTGATCCGTTTACACATCTGTACATATGGTTTTTTTCCTACTTTGTTATCTGTCCTCTTTCTGCACTAGACACCTTCCCATGTAAATCCATTAGCATACTTTGTATATAGTCAGGCTCCTGTACACACACACTCACTATTTATTGACCTACACACATTTTTAAAAAAAGGGGGGGAGAAATGTCATAATATACATCCAGGTATATGATGGTGTGCAGACAGGCAGTGATTGACTCACAGGATGACCAGTGAACACACAGAACACAGCAGCCAATCACCAGACAAGACACAGCCACTATAAAGCCAGAGGGCACTAGTTTTCCTGCTCTCTCGCGATCCAGCCTCTGAGACAGTCAGAGCTCGTGAGCAGCAACTAGAACACACACCATGTGGTAGTAAGATAGTCTGGTCAGGTTAGCCTCAGGTCTCCAGTCAAGTCAACATAATGTCAACCCACAGTTAAAGTATGTATGATATCATGTATGATAGTTAAGAGTTCAATAAAATCGAGTTGCATTTCTTCAAGTGTTGGAAGCCTGTCTCTCTCACCACTGCAGTAAATGCAGTCCTCGCAGACCTAGCTTACCCCACACATCAGGGAGGAGGATAGCCTTAGATTACAGGAGGATATAGATGAACTGGTCAGATGGGCTGATCAGTGGCAAATGGAATTCAATCGGGATAAGTGTGAGCTGATACTCTTGGGTAGGACAAACAAGGCAAGGGAATGCATGATAAATGGCAGGACCTTGGGAAGCACTGAGGATCAGAGAGACCTTGGTGCGCATGTACGCTGGTCCCTTAAGGTAGCAGAGCAGATGGATACAGTGGTTAACAAGTCATATGATATACTTGCCTTTATTAGCAATTAGCTAATTGATATATATGAGGGGTTGTGAGGAAAAACCTTTTTACCCAGAGAGTGCTGTAACATGCCTAATCAGAAGATGAGGTTCTGCTTCTCCAGTTTGCGTTGGGCTTGACCAGAACATTACAGCAGGCCAAGGATGGACATGAATTGAAATGAAAATCGCTTATTGTCACGGGTAGGCTTCAATGAAGTTACTGTGAAAAGCCCCTAGTCGCCACATTCCGGCGCCTGTTCGGGGAGGCTGGTACGGGAATTGAACCGCGCTGCTGGCCTGCCTTGGTCTGCTTTAAAAGCCAGCGATTTAGCCCAGTGTGCTAAACCAGCCTATGTGAGTATGAGAACAAGAAGCTGATTTGAAACTACAAGTGACAGGAAGACTGGGGTCATGCTTGCGGATGGAGTGAAGGTGATACACAAAGCGGGCACCCAGTCTGCGTTTAGTCTCCCCAATGTAGAGGAGGCGGCATTGGGAGCAGCAGTAGACCAAGTTGAAGGAGGTGCAGGTGAAATGTTGCCTCAGCTGAATGCTTTTGATAGTAGTGACAAAGAAGTTCATGAGCTTTTTGTACCTCTGTTCAAGGCGAGGATGAAGTAAGTCAAAGGTTACTTTTCCATTCTAGGATCAGCCTGGAGAAGTAATCAGTTTTGGCAGAGGAGGGCCAGACACCAGATACATTCAAGTCTCAACTTCCCGAATTTAAGGAAGCAAAGCCCTGTGCCAAGCCAGGGGGGGTGATGAAAGCAGGCAAGAGTGAGCATTTTAACTGGGGACAAGGATATCAAAGGCAGAGGTGAAGGAGTGATTGAGAAGCTGTGGCAGAAGTGTTAGGATGATTGGAAGGCCAAAGACAGGACAATTGCTGAATTTGCCGCTGATGTATTGCAGGGGAGTACCTCAGCCCCAGCTTTGTAACTTTTAAACAAGTGCAAGTTTTTATGAACTTTCGACATCTGGCCCTTAGCCAAGCAGTAAAATCATGTTGAGGTATTATGAGGGGTGAAAAGCATAGAAATATCCACAGTCAATAATTCAAGATCTACAGACTTATTATTTCACCCGGGAGCCCTGGCACAGATGGCTTGATGAGCCATTTCTACACAAGCATTGCATAAAATCATCTTTTTTTGTGTGTGAGAGCAGTTTGAAATGTGGAATGAGGAGGACAAATCACCATCTGGAAACTATTTAGCCAGTAACGTTTGACGAGAAAGGAAAGCCAGGAATGACACTGGATCCAAGGACAAAGTGAAAGGCTGTAATTCAGCAATTAGTTTCAAATGATAAGGCTAGGGGTAGTTGCTTCTATTGGTTGATTAACTGAATAGTTCTTGTTCCTTGGAAAGTATAAAGTAAGTATTTTGCAGGTTATAGTGTAATGGAAGATTACATTACATGTAGGAGCCGATTGTCATTAACGATCATTCTAGGGCAGCACGGTAGCGCAGTGGGTAGCACTGCAGCCTCATGGCGCCGAGGTCTCGGGTTCGATCCTTGCTCTGGGTCACTGTCCGTGTGCACTGTCCATAGGTGGATTGGCAATGCTAAATTGTCCCTTAATTGGAAAAAAATGAATTGGGTACTCTAAATTTATATTTTAAAAACGTAATGATCATTGTACTTTTCAGACGGCTGGGATTCTCCCCTACCCGGCGGGGCGGGGGTTCCCGGCGTAGCGGAGTGGCGCCAACCACTCCGGCGTCGGGCCTCCCCAAAGGTGTGGAGAATTCCGCACCTTTGGGGAGGCCCGTACCGGAGTGGTTGGCGCCACGCCGACTGGCACCAAAAACGGCGCCAGCGGCCTTTGACGCCCACTGCCCGGTGTCAGGGCTGGACGAAAGGCCTTCGCCGGTTTGCACATGCGCCGGTGTGTCAGCTGCCGCTGACGTCACCGCCGGCGCATGCGCGCTGGGGATTCTCTTCCGCCACAGCCATGGTGGAGGCCGTGGCGATGGCGGAAGAAAAAGAGTGCCCCCACGGCACTGGCCCACCCGCTGATCGGTGGGACCCGATCGCAGGCCTGGCCACCGTAGGGTCCGGGGTCCGATCGCCCCAGGACCCCGGGGGCCCGCTCGCGCCGCCAACCCCGCCGCCACCAGAGGTGGTTGAAACCACGACGGCGGGAGAGGCCTCTCAGCAGCGGGACTTCGGCCCATCGCGGGCCGGAGAATCGCCTCGGGGGCTCGCCGATCGCCGCGGAGGGCACGTGGGGGTCCGAGAATTTCGCCCAGGGTTTTATTTGTTTTCTTACTGTCCATCATTAAACTATTGTCTATGTGTTTTTACTTACCCTCAGAGTGGTTTTCCCAATTTAAATAATTCCAGCGGCAACCTTTTTGTGAATTTAAAAATAAAGAAGATTATTTATTACCACACACTTATCCCGGAGGTTTTAAAAAATGCGGCATCTCACTCACTTATCTCACACCACTATCACTTGCACAAAGATTACATGCAGATGAAGAAAAAAAATTATGAAGTATAATTATCTCAGTATCTCTTTTGTGGCAGGCCTGTAGTTTCTTAGATGCAATTGCTGTTTATTACCTTGTCTGCATAGTTGGTTCAGTTGTTTTCTGATGGTCAATCTGTCTCTGCTGAGCTGATTCTTGTTGTTGTGAAAACAGGCAACAAACATGGCTGACTCACCCATGTGACCTGTCACTAGCTCAATGTCCTTTTCCAGATAAGGTGGGTGGGCAGGTTGATAAGCATCATGTGTTTGTTATTTAAACTTTACCCAGTCTGGGTTTGGTGAAGGCATCATCCGAATACAACATGAGGTCGATGGGAACCTCTTCACATTTGTTCAACACACATTGGGCTTTGATTTGTTGATTGCTCTTGGTGAAACTGGAAAGACAAGTCGGCTGGAATGACATAATCCTTTTGTTGCCATTCCAATGGTCAAATGATTTGCAACAGCAAATGAAACACTCTGGCCAGGTGTTTCCGCTCCTGATCACATCTGGCGGGACCAGCGACGGGAACAGAACATCTCACGAGGACAGCCAAATTCAGGAACATCGTTCTCATTAATTAGCAAATCATTCTCAGGCCTCTAAGCCTGAAACATCCCCCATGCCCCCCCCACATCAGCCATATGGCAGCTGAAATTAAATGCTGTGAAACGTGAAGTGATACATGCTGGTAAGAAGAGTACAATATTAAAGGGGGGCAGGAGCAAAGGAATCTGATGCAAATCATCGAAGATGGCGGAGCAGGTTGAGAAAGCTTTTAGTAAGGTATATGGGATCCTGAGCTTTATAAATAGTAAGAAGTCTTACAACACCAGGTTAAAGTCCAACATGTTTGTTTCAAACACTAGCTTTCGGAGCACTGCTCCTTCCTCAGGTGATGCGTGCCACCCACGTGATGTGGTGGGGGCTGGGGTGAGGGGTGTTGGGGTGTGGCGTGAGGGGATTTGGGGTGTGGGGTGAGGGGGATTGGGGTGTGGGGTGAGGGGTGTTGGGGTGAGGGGTGTTGGGGTGTGGGGTGAGGGGGATTGGGGTGTGGGGTGAGGGGTGTTGGGGTGAGGGGTGTTGGGGTGTGGGGCTGGGCACACATTTGTCATGAGGCAATTAGGCAGGAGGTCTCACTTCAATGCGCCGACCTCCGCGTCGGCGACCTCCCTCTTCTCCTGACCACGCCCACTGCCCTCTGATCTGCCACGGTCCCCCTCCGGTCTTCTCCCGCTCCCAGCGGTTGTGCGCAGCCTTGTGCTGGGGGGGGGGGGGTCTGCTGCATGCAGCCCACGTGTTAGGTAGCTAATAGCAAGGCACACGGCCTTTGCGGCTGGCATGGGTGCTGGCACATGGATCACGGTGGTCCGGCTATCCCCCGGGGAGAGAGGGGCTAGGTCACACGTGTGTGGGGGGTAGAGGGATTGGTGCCAGGGGCACAGCGCTGGGTACTCACCCTGGCCGCCCTGAGGAGGTCGTGCAGTTTTTTTTTGCACTGGTCTCCAGTCCGGGCCACCTCCCCGATGGCGCTGGCGGCGGCTCCCACCTCTGTGTGTGGGAGGGAGAGAACCCCTTAAGTCCAGCCACGTCGGTGCGGCAATCATGGAACCGGTGAATCGGCCTCCGTTACGTTCCCAGAGTGTGGTGTTCCTTGTTACGCCCGTGCTAGCCCATTGGGAGCACTTGAGTCGCTGCAGCTGTGGACGCGATTTCGCCGTCGTGGAACTCCATCATTTTCACGACGACGTCAACACTTAGTTTCCAGAACGGAGAATCCAGCCCAAGATGTCTGGAAGTTCAAGGCCAAGCTGTCAGGGATTAGTTTCTGGGTGGTTGGCTATTCCAGTTGGAAGGTTTATTAAATCTGCAGCCCATATCCACTGGGCAATGAGGGTCCCTCTAAGGATGAAGTTAACTGCAAATTGCAGTCTTCACATAAATCAGATGTGCCCCGCCTACCACAAGGGGAAACCAATTGCCGACTCTTCCTTGAAGAGTCAATTGTGCTAATTAAGCCAGCATTGCAATGCATGAATGTACCATTGGTTGGCGTCCAATTTTTAATCCCAAGTATCGAACTCCGAAGCTCAAACTTAGATATACATAATGGAGAAGTGACGCAGACATGGCCCCCAATGCAAGGCGTTATGGTGAAGTCTCTCATCACTCACCCCATTCAAGGCGATGACAGGGCCTCCGTGAGGATAGAATGCTGGTCCACTGAATGCATTTGGCTGCCTTAACACTTTAAGCTTAGTGGAGGGAGTGGGAACCGTTGAGACCCTCGAGGGTCGAAGCACTTCATTCAGGTAGAGTTGAAAGGGACAAGAATGGGACAGTAGTTATTGTGGGATGGGGAAGGAGTGAGGCTTAGTGGAAAGGGGCTCACATAGTGGTGTGCATATGGATAGATGTCCCAGATGTTTAGAAGGCTGAGGGTCAGGACATTATCAGGAATCCTCAGCACTCACTTTCTTCCTTTCAGTTTCTGATTCTGGAGAATTGTGGAGCCAGTTGACTTGGCAATCCTGTGATCGAGCAGCAGCAGTGGCATCGACGTGCTGCTGCATAGCACCTTGGCCAGAACCGTGCAGAGGAGAGAGAGTATGGGACCATTGACATTCCAGGAGCGCGTCAACGGCCAGTGGAGCCTGGGAGGAGACACTACTGGCTACGGTGTTCCTACATTGAACATTTTACCTCCAGATGTCAGAGCATCAGTGACGGAGTAAACATCATCTGTCCTGGGAGACAGTGGACTACCTGTGTCAGGTGATGTAAGAGTTGGCACCACTTGGACTGGGAGGTCACCCATTGCCTGTGGCCCTGAACGTTACTACCACTCTGAACGTCTATGCCAGCGGCTCGATTCAGGGCAGGCCGAGTGGCCTATGACATATCCCAGTCAGCTGTACACAAGTACAGAATGGAGGTCACAGACATTTACAAGGGCCCACATGAACATCAACTTGGATCAGGATCAGTTGTGCCAAGACGCCTGGGCCATGGGCTTCACACGCATCGCAGGCATGCTCCAGGTGCAGGGTGTCATCGACTGCACACAGGTGGCTCAGCAGTCTCCATGGCAGCATGGGGCACTATTTATGACCCACAAAGGGATACCACTCCCTCAACGTCTAGCTAATCTGTGACCATGTGATGTGCATCACGCAGGTGTGTGCCCATTTCCCGGAAAGCTTCCATGATAGTTACATATTGCAGCGCCCGCAGATCCCAGCTGTCTTTGAATGCGAGCAGCAGCTGGCGGGATGACCTCTCAGGGACAAACCACTCACATGGGGTGAAGGGCTGGGGCTGCCCTCATAGCCTCTTGGTTTGGTGATAACCTGGGCAAGGGAGTGAAGAGCTCTCTCCCACCATGTGGCTTGACTGATGTACCATTAATTGGATGCGAGACACGATGAAGATCCAAACTGTGGCTTTAATCAGCTAGTTGTTAGCCTGGTGGTCGACTACAGAGAAAGGCCGACTGCCGGGAACCCTGGGTACCTATACCCCGCCTCGGAGGCGGGGTTTACTTGCCTCTCGTCCAATTGGTGAGCAGTCACATGACTAGTCCCAGCCAATCAGACGAGAGGCACATGACCAGCCAGAGCCAATGGGAAACCAATGTTCTGCACCAATGGCAGTGCTCCCACTCATACCACCACATTCACCCCTTGTGGAGAAAGAAGGCGGGGGGGGGGGTGTAAAGGGAAGAGAGAGGGGGTGGGTCCGAGGACTGGTGGCATGAGTAGAGACAATCGAGAAGATGTGGGCTGCCCACTGGCTCGTGGCAAAATAAACAACACTAAATACAATAATTAGGATGCAAAACAAAATTACAATAGCGTCCAATAAAGTCCCATGGTTGCATCAGATGGACACGATCAGCCTGTCGGGTGCCCGTGGTTTCCTGGTGGACCGTCGCAGTGGAGCCGGTGACGTCGGGCCGATGGTCGTCCTTGCCTCCGGGACTGTCGGTCGTAGATGTGTCTCCGTACCCCGGGCCGGTGGTGGAGACGCTGTAATCGGGGGAGAGGGGGCATGTGCGCTGGGTCGTGAGGGCGCGGGGGGCGCTGGGGGGAATTGGGGTTGGGGGGGAGGTGTTGATGTAAGAGGAGAAGGCCGCACGCCGGCGGGTGCCAGTTCCCAAAGCGAGACCGTATCCTGCAGACCGTCGGGATACTCCACGTACGCATACTGCGGGTTGGCGTGGAGTAACTGGACTCGCTCAACCAATGGGTCGGACATGTGCACCCGCACATGCTTCCGGAGCAAGATGGCCCGGGAGTGGCCAGCCAGGTCGGCAGAGGGGATCCTGAGGACGACTTCCTAGGGAAAACAAGAAGACGTTCATGAGGTTATTGATTAGTGGTAATACAGAGGAGAGACCGGATTGAATGAAGGGCGTCGGGGATGATCTCTTGCCAACGGGGGTTAGGGAGATCTCTGGACCTTAGGGCCAGCAGGATGGTCTTCCAAATTGTGCCATTCTCCCGCTCGACCTGACCGTTACCCCGGGGGTTATAACTGGTCGTCCTGCTAGAGGCTATGCCCCTGCTGAGCAGGAATTGACGCAGTTCGTCACTGATAAAGGAGGACCCCCGGTCGCTGTGGATGTCCGCGGGGTAACAGAACAGGGAGAAGATGGATAGGAGGGCCTTTATGATGGTTGTTGTGGTCATGTCGGGACAGGGAATGGCGAAAGGGAAGCGGGAGTACTCGTCAATAACACTCAAGAAATATGTGTTACGGTTGTTGGAGGGGAGGGGCCCCTTGAAGTCTATACTGAGACGTTCAAAGGGGCGGGATGCCTTGATCAGATGCGCTCGTTCGGGGCGGTAGAAATGCGGTTTGCACTCGGCGCAGACGTGGCAGTCCCTGGTGACGGTCCTGACTTCCTCAACGGAGTAGGGCAGGTTGCGGGTCTTAATAAAATGGTAAAAATGGGTGACCCCTAGATGGCAGAGGTCCGTGTGGAGGGAGCGGAGGCGGTCAATCTGCGCGCTGGCGCAGGTACCGCGGGATAGGGCATCGGGAGGCTCGTTGAGCTTCCCAGGACGATACAAGATATCATAATTGTACGTGGACAACTCGATCCGCCACCGCAAGATCCTGTTGTTCTTGATCTTGCCCCTCTGTGCATTATCGAACATGAAAGCCACTGACCGTTGGTCTGTGAGGAGGGTACACCTCCTGCCGGCCAGATAGTGCCTCCAATATCGCACAGCTTCGACTATGGCCTGGGCCTCCTTTTCCACCGAGGAGTGGCGGATTTCGGAAGCGTGGAGGGTTTGTGAGAAGAAGGCCACGGGTCTGCCCGCTTGGTTCAGGGTGGCCGCCAGAGCTACGTCAGACGCGTCGCTCTCGACCTGGAATGGGAGGGACTCGTCGATAGCGCGCATCGTGGCCTTTGCGATATCCGCTTTGATGCGGCTAAAGGCCTGGCGGGCCTCCAACGACAGGGGAAAGGAGGTGGACTGGATGAGGGGGCGGGCTTTGTTGGCGTAGTTGGGGACCCACTGGGCGTAATAGGAGAAGAAGCCCAGGCCACGTTTGAGGGCTTTGAGGGAGTTGGGGAGAGGGAGTTCCATCAGGGGGCGCATGCATTCGGGGTCGGGGCCTATCACTCCGTTACGCACTACGTAGCCGAGGATGCTAAACGGTCGGTGCTAAACACGCACTTATCCTTATTGTAGATTAAATTAAGGAGTTTCGCGGTTCGGAGGAATTTTTGACGGTTGATGTCATGGTCCTGCTGGTAGTGGCCGCAAATGGTGACGTTATCGAGGTACGGGAAGGTAGCCCGTAACCCGTGCTTGTCGACCATTCGGTCCATCTCCTGTTGGAAGACCGAGACCCCATTTGTGACACCGAATGGAACCCTGAGGAAGTGGTAGAGGCACCCATCTGCCTCAAACGCTGTGTACTTGCGGTCACTCGTGCGGATGGGGAGCTGGTGGTAGGCGGACTTAAGATCCACCATGGAAAATACTTTGCATTTCGTGATCCTGTTAACCAGGTCGGAAATACGGGGGAGAGGATACGCATCCAGCTGCGTAAACCTGTTGATGGTCTGACTGTAATCAATGACCATCCGGTTTTTCTCCCCAGCCCACACTACCAACACTTGGGCTCGCCAGGAACTGTTGCTGGCCTCGATAACTCCTTCCTTAATGAGCCTCTGGACCTCAGACCCGATGTGGCGACAAGTTTACAATCTGGGGTGAGATTAGCAAACAAGGAAGGGGGGTCCACTTTGAGGGACGCGAGGCTGCAGACAGTAAGGGGGGGAATAGGGCCGCCGAATTGGAAGGTCAAGCTCTGCAGGTTGCACTGGAAATCTAGGCCCAAGAGTGCCGGAGCGCATAGACAGGGGAGAATGAGGAGTTTGAAGTTTTTGAAAACCCTCCCCTGGACCGTGAGGTCCGCTATGCAGCACCCGGTGATTTGGACGGAGTGCGAACCTGAGGCCAATTCGATCTTATGCTTAACTGGGTGGATGGGGAGCGCGCAGCGTCTTACCGTGTCGGTATGGACAAAACTTTCTGTGCTCCCGGAGTCCAGTAGGCATTTCGTCTTATGTCCGTTGAGCTGGATCGTTGTCGTAGTCTTGGCGAGTGTGCGTGGTCGAGACTCGTTGAGTGTGATGGAAGCAAGTCGTGGCGAGAGTTCCAGGTCATCCTCGGTGGCAGAGTAATCACTGGCAGGGCCTTCCGTGTATGCCCAAGATGGCGGCGCCCAGGACCCGCACGTGGAATCGGGGTCCCAAGGTGGCAGAGCCCATGACCCGCACGTGGAATCGGGGTCCCAAGGTGGCAGAGCCCATGACCCGCACGTGGAATCGGGGTCCCAAGGTGGCAGAGCCCATGACCCGCACGTGGAATCATTGTCCCAAGACGGCGGCACCCAGGACCCGCACGTGGAATCATTGTCCCAAGATGGCGGCACCCAGGACCCGCACGTGGAGCCGGGGCCCCAAGATGGCAGCGCCCATGACCCGCACATGGCATCCGGGACCCAAAATGGCGGCGCCCGTGGGAACCTCGTGGCAGCTGGGGGCAGTGTCAGCGGCATCTGCGGGCCGGTCGGGGCAGCCGGAAGCGGGGGTCGGGAGGACCGTGGACCTGTTGCGGGGGCCGGGAGGCGGGCCGGAGAGGTCGGTGCGCGGCGCGGGGCCCTGGGGGGGCCCGGGCGGGGCGATCCGCGGTCGCTGGGCGGAACAGCAGCGACCGACTTGGTCTGGCAGACCATCGGGTATTGGCCCTTCTTCCCGCAGCTCTTGCACAGAGCGGAGCGGGCAGGGCAGCGCGGGCGGGGGTGTTTGGAGAGGCCACAAAAATAGCAGCGGGGCCCCGATAGCTTGTCGGAGCGTCCCGCAGCGCAGGCCTGGGGGGGGGGTCGGGGTCAGTGGAGGACGGGGGTGGTGCGTGCCACGAGGTCCAGGGGGTTGCTGCGCGGCCGGGGGCGTATGCGCGGGCGTTCAGGTCGGCGACCTCCAGGGAGGTTGCAAGGGTCCGTGCCTCAGCTA
Organism: Scyliorhinus canicula; assembly: GCF_902713615.1. NCBI lineage: Eukaryota > Metazoa > Chordata > Chondrichthyes > Carcharhiniformes > Scyliorhinidae > Scyliorhinus > Scyliorhinus canicula. Next base: position 31,207,138 of record NC_052159.1, read on the forward strand.
GGCTGAGGGCGTTCTTCTCCAGCAATCATTGGCGGATAGAGGAGGATTGCATGCCGGCAATATAAGCATCTCTAATTAAAAGTTCCATGTGCTCAGTTGCCAAAACTTGGGGACAGGCGCAGATTCTCCCTAGAGCTGTGAGGGCCTGGTAGAACTCGTCGAGTGACTCACCAGGGAACTGTTGTCTGGTCGTCAGGAGATGCCGTGCGTATACTTCGTTGACCGGCCGGAGAAAGTGTCCTTTCAGGATATCCATGGCCGCGTCATAATCACTTTCGTCCTCAATCATTGAATATACCGCTGTGCCCACGCATGAGTGGAGGATGTGGAGTTTCTGCTCCTTGGTGGGTTTGCTGGCTGCAGTATTCAGGTAACTGTTGAAACACGCATGCCAATGTTTAAAGATTGCAGGCCCATTTGAGGCATGCGGGCTGGTGCGGAGGCAGTCAGGCTTGATGCGAAGCTCCATTCCAAAATTCTAGCTGATTAAACTGATGTACCATCAATTGGACGCGAGACACGATGAAGATCCAAACTGTGGCTTTAATCAGCTAGTTGTTAGCCCGGTGGTCGACTACAGAGAAAGGCCGACCGTCGGGAACCCTGGGTACTTATACCCGGCCTCGGAGGCGTGGTCTACTTGCCTCTCGACCAATTGGTGAGCAGTCACATGACTAGTCCCAGCCAATCAGACGAGAGGCACATGACCAGCCGGAGCCAATGGGAAACCAATGCTTTGCACCAATGGCAGTGCTCCCACCCATACCACCACACTGACATCAACTCACTAATGTGTTACCTGCAGGAGGTCCTCGTGATGGTTCCTACATTCATGTGCAGCCATGATGTGGAGATGCCACCTGAGGAAGGAGCAGCGCTCCGAAAGCTAGTGTTTGAAACAAACATGTTGGACTATAACCTGGTGTTGCAAGACTTCTTACTGTATTCATGTGCAGGACACTGATACCATTGACTGCACACTGCAGGAGAGTGATGGCGACTTGCATTGAGGGAGAGAGTGCTCCTCTCATGCTCAGCGATATGTCTGACTCCTGCCTGTCAGGGAGCTAAATGGCATCCTGCCAGGGAACGGGCCTTTCATGGGGTTCAGAGACGATGGATGACAGCTAGTACTGCCCCCTCCGAGGTCAGTGATCCTGGAGTTTTTCTCCACCTGACATCCAGGGTGGGCAGGCTGTCAACACTTTGCCAGCCCTTAGCATCCTCATCACTAGAGAAGAATGGCAGATATGTGTGGCTTGAGCGTTGATGTTGTGCTTGGGGGGGTGGGGGGGGAGGGTGGTGTTACCTTCCATGGATGGGGGTTGGAGGGCAGGAGTCTGGGGGGGGGGGGGGGTGGCTGGTAGCAGTGATGGCATGTCTTTACCGAGCCATCTGTGTGGGAGTTGGCAGGGACATAGCTCTGCCATTCTCACATTGTACAGCCATGAATCGCCGAGTGTGAACAAAGTGATGATTAATACAAGTACACCATTACTTTTGTTTTAAAGTTTTTTTTAATTTTCCAATTAAGGGACAATTTAGCCAATCCACCTACTCTGCACATCTTTGGGATGTGGGGGTGAGACCCACGCAAACATGGGGAGAATGTGCAAACTCCACATGGGCAGTGACCCGGGACTGGGATTGAACCCTGGTCCTCAGCGCCATGAAACAGCAGTGCTAACCACTGCACCATCGTAGTGCCCTCAAGTGCAATATTACAATGGTGACTTCTCTCTACTGGTGTCGAGGTTCACCCGTGCCTGTAGTTTTTTTACTCTTTCTCATCCTCGTACTATGTTTAGGTGTATCCCCAGGATCCATAGCTGAGGTTGAGGTGGTCTGCTGCCTTCCACACCCTGTTGCCTGAGATGACTATGGCGGGCATTCCATGGGGGACCTGGGTCTTGAGGGTCTGGGCTTACCTATGGGCTGCAAATGTGTTGCAGTGCTGCCCTCCTAGGCGTGTGGAACTGGAGGTGTGTCGCTCACGGGGAAGGGAGATATCAGATTGGCTGGACACCCCGAGGGCCTGCTGGGTGGAAGGCAGAGTCGCAAGTATCAGGATCTTTCCCTTGGGTGTCCAGGGGCCCCTGGGCTTTGCCATGGGATAGGGGGGCAGCTGGTGTGAGGTCCACAAGTCCCGCTGTCCTCTAGTGCTGACATTTGTGAGTTCGCACTAGTGCCTGCACAATGCAGTTGACATCCTGTACCATGGAGCTGATGCCCTCAGCCATCATCCCTCCGCCGCCATGGAGTGCATGTCCTGCATCAAGGTCTCCACTGCAGACAACACCTTCGCAGTGTTGGCCTCGTTACGGCACCATCTCCTCGGACAGAAGGTGATGGGACTCCTCCAGTTGACCTTGCAGTACGAGGAGGGATGCTTTCATCCTTTCCTGATGCTCGCAACTCTGCCTTCGCAATTCCAGCAGTTCTGGGATGACCGGATCTAGGAGCACATCATTGGCCAAGGGCTCAGCTGAGTCCTGGACTTCAGCATCCCTCCATCTGCCATTCCTGGGGCGTCCCTCCCCCTCCTGCTGTGGATCTTGAGCTGTGGGATGCTCACCAGTGAGTGACCTACTTGTCTGCCTACTTATTAATCCCACTGTGAGTGTCTGCGCTGGTGGAGGGTGAGCTGTAACGCCTCCTCAATGCCCGTCTCCAAGATGTCTCCTTTGGAGCAGCTCGGGTCTGTGGTCTCCAGAGGTCACAAGGATAGACCAGGCTGGATGACTGTTTGACCTGTGAGGAAAGTGCTATGCCATTGGTGCATCACGGGGTATAAATGATGGGCGAAAGTTAACTCACGTGAGGCTCGCACCATGGCTGCATATCTTGATGATTCTCACTTTTGTCTGCTGCCCCCACCTCGCCTTCTGCACAGGTGCGGCCCTGATCCTCACCTGCCAGCTCAAGGGCTCCCTCTCCATCGGTTGTTCGGCATCTCAGCTCGGGCATGACTCCCGCTGTGCCCGCTCACAGGGGTTGTGCTTGGGTTTATCTTGCAACAAGACAGATAGGGAGAGTGTAGGGGGTGGTGCTGCCAGGTCAGGTGGTGATGAAGTCTGGCATGTGGGACATGAGTGGGAGCAGGGTGTAAGGAGTATGTTACCTACTGGAGGGATCATGGGGTATGTGAGCTGGTAGGGGGGGGGGGGGGAGGGGGGGGGTGTGGTTTTGGGGGTGGGTGCTATGAGAAGTGTTGGGAATCCATGAGGTGGCTGGAAGACAGATCATCATGGAGGTGTGAAGGGAGTGTGAGGGGTGCTTTGTGTTGTATTCCGTGAAATGGTCATTGTGATGAGACACAGAACATTTAGTTACTTAACTAGAAAGATAATTTATTAACAAACACGTGGAAAGATAACTAACACATTACTATACAGACAATAACTACTAAATTAATTTAGTGAATTCCCCAGGAACTACTCTCAGTGCGACTATCCTCTCATACGTCCTACTACCAACTAGCGGGTGTCTCCAATCACATGATGGATGTCTGACACCACCTGCTGGCCGGAGGTTGTACCAATACTATGTGCACTGATAGACAACTAAATGCATTTCAGTGTACATGCATATCACCGCACAGTGGTAATCATCAAGACCCAAACATACCCTGGCTGTTCAAAGAAGGTAATTCATCTTCTTCCGGCTCTGTTAGCACATCCTCTTATGGAGTGAGCTGACACTCATTATTGCGGCCACAGCCTCCCGGGCGGCCATGGTGACCTTGGCTGATGGATGTCTGCAAGAACACGAGGTAGAGGGCGTCACGCCTCTGCTCCACACCATCCAGGCGTAAGGGCCCCTCCAAGTGTTGACTTTCTAGCAGCCACCCCCCGAATGGACTTGGGACAAGTGCTGGGGGGGGGGGGGGGGGGGGTGGCATTTAAAAGGAGTGCCCCATCGATTGCAGAGATTACATTTTGCTGGGGTGAGCGAATCAGGCAAGCCGCCATGTGGGCGCCATGAATCATGTGGGGGGGGGGGAAATAAATTTGGTTAAAAGAGGCTCAATATTCAATGAGTTTCCTGCCGTCTGTAGGATTCTCAATGGTTTTCTCACTGGAACCGACACTTTGAAAAAATATGGTAAGATTCTGCTGATCAATTCTCACCCCGCCCCCATTGCCCTGTCTCTTTCTCTGCTCAAACACTTAACTAATTTTCCCTTGAAAGATGCAATGGCTTCTGACTCAAATGTTGATGTGTGGCGAAAAAAATCAATGTTTCAGCAACTGTTTGATTAAAGAGATTTCCATTAATCTATGTCTTGACTTCCTTGGTAATCAATTTAAAGTGATACCCCCTCCAGCATCACTGACTCTCAAACCAGATTTCATAGTCTTTTCCTGTTTCCCCACTCAAAATTCTTCATTATTTTAAATTAATCTTCTCTTAGGCCTCTTCTCGGATTTCTCTTCTGGTATCTCCAGACTCTGCTCAAAACTATAACTTCCTATCCTTAGCATGATCATGGTGAATCGCGGTATAAAACGACTGTTATGTGTACTTCTGGGGCACATTTCTGTAACTGGAGATGAACAGATGGTGGTTAAAGTCAAGCAGAGTTCATGATGCCGATGGGTTTTACCGCCTCAATTCATCGGTAGCTCATATTCAGATACGCTCGGAGTGGGATGAATCTGACATTTAATTGAAATGATCGTCCACTGTCTTTTAACGAATTTGTCTTTCGCTGCTGCTGCTCAGGTAGAGGGAGAAACTCTTTACCCTGAGGTGCATTATCATTCTCTTCCAGCGTAAGTATTGGCTGAGTGGGCAGCACGCCGGGTCAGAAGTTCAAACTCCCTGCAGAGATATGTGGCTGTGAATATAATTGTGGCTGACTCTTCAGTGCTTCACGGAAGGAATGATGCACTGTTTGAGGTGCTTCACTTATCATATGATTCGGAATCAGGTCCCTTGGAACTGAGGAATTTGCCTGGTGTCTTGTACCAGATTTATCTGCCATGTTCAATAAAACAGAGATTTTTCTGGTCCTTAATCTGATTGCTGCTTGCGGAACCATCCTTTGCACTAATTGGACCCCAGGTTTTGGTTACATTACCACAGTAACTGCGCTTCAAAGACTTTCACTGCCTGACGTTTTGGGATGTTCCGAGGTTCTGGAAGGTGCTGTTCCTTTTTTTCCCCCTTGCTGGCTTTTCTCCCATCTTCTGCATGGTCGATTCTCTGTTGAAAATGTATACAATGCTCTACTATCACTTGCGCAACCTTCAAAAAGATACGGGGCGTGATTCTCCGTCGGCCGGCGCTAAAATTGGGAAGGCGATTGGGTGGAGAATTGGTCATGAGGACAAAATTGCGGCGGGCGCCAGGTGCCTGCCAAAATGTCACGCTCAGGTGCTTCGACAACAGCGTTCATGGGTTCTACTCCCCACGTAGAGTAAACTTCATTTGCATAGGGGAGGCAGTGGTGTAGCGGTATTGTCAGTGGATGAGTAATCCAGGGTGATGCTCTGTGGTCCTGGATTCGAATCCCACTTGTGTAGATGGGATTTAATGTCCAATGGTGACCATAAATCCATTGTCAATTGTCATAAAAACGCATCTGGTTCACTAATGTCCTTTAGAGAAGGAAACCAGTCATCCACCGACATGTGACTTGAGACCCACAGAAATGTGGTTGACTCTCAAATGCCCTCAGGAATGGTAATTAAATGCTGGTCCAGCCAACAATGCCCACATTACATAAACGAATAAAAAATACATATTATTAGCGGGGATGCTCCGCGCCAGCCGGGAGGAATTACCAATGGCGAGTTTCACTTGTGGTATCAAATATAGGGAAACACATGCCGGGGCTGCTGAGGGAGAGAGTGAGGGTATGAAAAGTGTCTGTGTCGACAGCTGTGCTGCTGGCCAGGATGGCTTCTGCCATAGCCGAGGGCAGTAGCCGAAGGGTGTCCAAACGGTGGGTCATGGGGTTGGGGTGAACGGGCACAGATCACCATTGCCACAGCCTGCAAGGCAGCCATGCAGTTCCGCAAGCCTCTTACTGCCTTCTGTGTACCCACAGGCCAGACCCCTAGGTACCTTCCGACCCCGGTTACCCATCAACGGGATGGGCACGCTCCAGCGCAACCAGTGCCATCTTGTTTGCTGGAATGAGTGTGTTTGGAGAGAGGAGTGCTAACATGTGGCTGCAGCTTGACAGCCTCTGAAGTGCCAATCCTGACCCTGGCGAATCGGACACTGTTTTTCATTGGAATCGCCCGTGCTCCACATGGCGTCGGTGCTAGCCCATTAACGGTTCCAGAATTGCTCCAGGTCGGCGCCAATTTTGCTGTTGTATAAGTCCACCGATTCTGTCCCAGCATCAACACTCTGAAAAGCAGAATCATACCCATGCAATTTGATAAGCCCAGCAGCAGGATATTGACAGCAAGCTTTGTGGGAAACTCTGTTTATACCTTTGTGCACCTCATTATTTTCTTTTAGGTGTGATTAGGGGTATGGGGTGAATGAGGGAGTATGGTATTGAGACAGAAGGTCAGCCATGATCATATTGAATGGCAAAGCAGGCTTGAAGGACAGAATGGCTTACTCCCGCTCCTAGTTTCTACTTTTCTATGAATCATGGATTTTGGGGGGGGCTTCGAGCATGGCGCCGGGTGGGGGTGGGGAGGGTGGGCGATATGTTCCTGGAAGGGAGCATTGCAAGTTTGAGGACCTTGGTGGAGAAATTTGGTCTGGTAAGGGGAAATGATTTTAGATACCTACAGTTGCGGGACTTTGTCCGTAGACAGGTCCCATCCTTCCCACGTCTCCCGCCAATGGGGATCCAAGACAGAATAGTCTCTAGGGGGGGAGAAGGAGAGGGTACAGTCTCTGATATTTATAAGGTGCTCATGAGGGAGGAAGGGTCCCAGACGGAGGAACTGAAACTCAGATGGGAGGAGGAGCTAGGCGGGGAAATGGAGGACGGGCTGTGGGCAGAGGCCCTGAGTAGGGTAAATTTGACCGCAACATGTGCCAGGCTCGGTCTGATTCAATTTAAGGTCGTTCACCGGGCCCATATGACTGGCTCGGATGAGCAAATTCTTTGGGATAGAGGACAAATGCGCTAGGTGCGCGGGAGGACCAGCGAACTACGTTCACATGTTTTGGGCATGCCCTAAGCTTAGGGGGTACTGGGAGGGATTTGCGGGCATCATGTCCCGGGTGCTAAAAACAAGGGTGGCGATGGGTCCAGGGGTGGCAATTTTTGGGGTTTCGGAAGACCCGGGAGTCCAGGGTGAGAACGAGGCCGATGTTTTGGCCTTTGCTTCCCTGATAGCCCGGCGACGAATACTATTGGCATGGAGGGACTCAAAGCCCCCAAAGACTGAGTTGTGGCTTGCGGACATGTCGAGTTTCCTGGGTATGGAAAAAATTAAGTTCGCCTTGAGGGGATCTGTACTGGGGTTCGCCCGAAGGTGGCAACCATTCATTGACTTCTTTGCGGGAGAGTGAGCGTCAGCAGGGGGAGGGGATTGGGGCGGGGGGGGGGGGGGGGGGGGGGCTGGGGGGGGGGGGGGATAGAATAGAGTAGAGTAGGAGGGTTAAATTGGCGGGTAGTACCGGTGGGAGAGGAGCGGGCTTGTGCAGTATGTTACGATTGAAGTATTGAAAGTGCGTGGATGTTTGCACATTTTTGCCTTTTTTGCTTTCTTTCTGTTGATGTCTGTAACTGTTTACAAAGCCAAAAACTACCTCAATAAAATTGTTTATTAAAAAAAATAAAATCATGGATTTTGGACAGGTATGTTTCAAACCAATGGGCGGAATTCTCCGACCCCCTGCCGGGTCGGAGAATCGGGGCCAGGTTCAGGCCTGGCGAATCGTGCCACGCCGCCCCGACCCCTGGACGCAATTCTCCGCAATGCGGAGAATGGGCGCCATCGGCACTGGCGTGGTCGGCGTGGCGCCTGTTGGGGTATGCGGCGACTCTCCGGCCTGGGCCGGCACGCCAATTCTCCGGGCCGGATGGGCCGAGCGGCCGTCAACAAAACGCCGAGTCCCGCCGGTGCCATTTTAACCTCCTATGGGCCGGCGGGACCTCGGCATTGAAGGGTCCGGGTGCGGCCTGTGGGGGGGGGGGGGGGGGGGGGGGGTCCGACCCCGGGGAAGGGCCTCCACAGTGGCCTGGCCCGCGATCGGGGCCCACCGATTGGCGGGCCGGCCTCTCTGCCACCCCCGGCCTCCTTTCCCCTGCGCTGGCTCCTGTAGCCCTTTGTCGTTTGGCATCGGGGCCGCCGCGGGGAAGAAGACCACTGCACGTGCGCTAGTTGGCGCCTGCTCAACTGGGTATGCGCTAGTTGGTGCCGGCTCAACTGCGCATGCGCGGACCCCGTGGCGCCGGGTTCAGGCCGGGATCGGCAGCTGGAGCGGCAGAGGCCGGTCCAGCACCGTCCTAGTCCCCTGTGGGCCGCAGAATGGGATCCCGGAACGGGCGCCGACGCTGGAGTAAAACACTCCCATTTTTACTCCGGAGTCGGCACTTAGCTACCCAATTGGAGAATCCCGCCCAATTTTCCTGCTTTGTCTGGGTCCATTTGTATGGATTTGAAATATTATTTTAAGAAATGCCATAGTGTGTACACAGCATTGAAGTTTCCAGTTTACCTGCACCTTATGGTGTTGATGTTTACAAAAGCGTCAATCCAGTTGAGCTCCTTCCCATCCGTAAATGTTCTGAAAAGAAGAATTTCGGTGCCCCACCATTGGTAGTCATAGTTTCAGCTGTGTCGGTTCAAAACACAAGAATGCTCTCCCTAACCCATTCTGTCTCTGCACGCCTCACCCCTCCTTAAAACCTACTACTTTCATTTTGGTCACGTGCCCAAACATCACATCCTTTCGCTGGTTGCCAATTAGCTTTGAATGATTCTGCTCCCTTACAGTAACTTAGAACATTTTACTGTGTTAAAGGCATTATAATACAAGTTGCTGTTGTTCTGTAATAAATCATTATTGAGACCTTGTACACTTGGGAGCCAAGTTCTCCAGAGAAATGAGGAGTTCAATTCATCTTCCGTTAGAAAATGTGATGTTCTTCAGGAGCAGAAGATCACTAATTTTGTATCTGTTGACCTACAGACTGCCTGATGATGTGTTGGGTATGCTGGGTCTGCGAGGACTGCGTTTACCAGAGCACTGAGAGAGACAGGCTATCAACACTTGTAGAAGTACAACTCTATTTTATTTAACTATCAACTGTTAAACATACTTGCACTGTGGGTTGACACTATATTAAGTTGACTGGAGACCTAAGGCTAACCTGACCAGACTATACTGCTCGCAGATGGTAGATGTTCGTGTTGCTGATCACGGGCTCTGGCAGTCTCAGAGGCTGCATCCCAAGAGAGCGGGAAAACACGTGCCCTCTGGCTTTATAGTGGCCGTGTCCTGTCTGGTGATTGGCTGCTGTGTTCTGTGTGTTGATTGGTCATTCAGTGTGTCAGTCAGTCTCTTTCTATGCACCATCATATACTTGTCTGTATATCATGACACCTGATGTGTCAACTGGGTCAATTGGAAGGCACCAATTTTGCAGATTTTAATGACTTTCACCACCATGGACAGTGTTGTGTGAGATGTGGACATAAATTGAAGGCTGTTTGGTAAACAGAATTAGTGAAGACAAATGGTAATACCTTCAGCAGTCTCCCTTGGGTAATAGTAGATATGCTGATCCTCTCACTGAACCCCCACCACCCTCCAATACCTGCATATCTACCCCTGGTCATATGTCAAGAACTCAACTTCATCCTTTAGTTTGCTTCAGGTGAAAGCAATTCCGATAGGAATGTGTAATGTATGAGCTGAAGCTGTGACCTTTCAGTGGGTAGCACACAACTAAATACTGTGCCGTTCTTGAGAAGCCACGGAGAAGTACGAACTGAAATAGAAGATCGTAATGGCAGATTCCAATTTCTTCTGTCCTTTGTATTTTCAGCTGCCTATCAGAAGCGTAAACGCACCCAGACCTTCCCCAACCCCCACCCCAATTCACAGACAAAGATAAGCCCACAGAGCCTCAAGTTTAAATCATATAAATCATATATCGGGACTGAAGCAAACCTCATTTTTAAATTATGTGTAATTATAGATGAGGTTTAAAAAAAAAACTCATAAATAAAACATTCTCAAGAGATCATCATTCAAGCCTTTGTTCATGGGGTCAATAGCTGTGTCCCACTCTTAATAAAGTCAGGAATGCACTTGCCCCGCAAATGTTCCTCATAAAATTGAACCTATTCATGATGCACAGTTTAATACTCATTCTCGCAAGTTCAATGAGGAGTAAATATGCTCCTTTTCGTTTAATTATATTTTAAAATTACCTTGGCACTATTCAGAGAGGTGTATCTCCACATAGCTTTCAAGACAGTTCCCCACTAGGGGAGTGTAAAATCAAGTGAATCGACCCTATTGTCTCTCTCACTTTTTGTTCAAGGTATTGCAATCCAGCATTTCACTGAAAGAGGAATGTAAACAAAACTCCTTCACTATTATGTGCTTTACATTGAGTAGCGAGAGGCACAATGATAATGTAAATTTAACAACATTTGCAGATTAAAAACAATGCAACTCTTGGATTTTCAATCGATAAAATCATTTCAAGAGTAAGAAAAAACTTGGGCGTAACGGTAGCACAGTGGTTAGCACTGTTGCCTCACAGCGCCAGGGTCCCAAGTTCGATTCCCTGCTTCGGTCACTGTCTGTGCGGAGCCTGCACGTTCTCCCCGTGTCTGCGTGGGTTTACTCCCACAAGTCCCGAAAGACGTGCTGTGAGGTAATTTGGACATTCTGAATTCTCCCTCTGTGTACCTGAACAGGTGCCGGAGTGTGGCGACTCGGGGTTTTTCACAGTAACTTCACTGCAATGTTAATGTAAGCCTATTTGCGACAATAAAAGTGGCAGCTGGCAGAAAGAAATCTGACAGCAACTTCTGAAGATACAGATATACACAGTTAAATGCAAAGTCCTGAATGTGGTATCATGGATAGCCTGCTCTTCCAGACAATGGGCCATTGATGGCCCTGCAGACTCAGTATGAAATTACAGTAATGGTGGGAACTTGCTCTATTTGCCCCCGAGGCCCCCACTAACGATGCCAGAAAACGTTAGGGCTGTTGCATCCACGAGTAATTGATCAGTGAGTATTACTTCTGAACAACCTCTCTGGACCTGAAAATTTACATTTCTACTAAATGTGTAGTCCCATTCTTGCAGAAGTTAATTTGTGTTGGAGATTTTTATCTGTCTGCTTTTGTCACCCTTTCAATTCCAGTTACTTTTCCCAACCTTTATTTCTCTTTCTGCACCTGTTTTAATTTATATTTCCTGCTGTACGCTTCCTGTTGGTGGGATTTTCCGCCCCCACCCACCGGCAGGGCCTTATGGCCCCGACAAGGTCAGTGGAGGTTCGACTGACTCGCCACATCTGCCTCATGGGGGCGGCGGGGGGGGGGGGGGGGGGGGGGGGGCACCCTCCACTGATGCTGCTGGTACTGATGCTGCTGGTGCTGCTGGTACTGATGCTGCTGGTGCTGCCGGTGCTGGTGCTGCTGCTGGTGCTGTAGGTACTGATGCTGCTGCTGGTGCTGCTGATACTGATGCTGCTGCTGGTGCTGCTGGTACTGATGCTGCTGGTGCTGCCGGTACTGATGCTGCTGCTGGTGCTGCCGGTACTGATGCTGCTGGTGCTGCTGGTACTGATGCTGCTGCTGGTGCTGCCGGTACTGATGCTGCTGGTGCTTCTGATACTGATGCTGCTGCTGGTGCTGCTGGTACTGATGCTGCTGCTGGTACTGATGCTGCTGGTGCTTCTGCTGTTGCTGGTGGTACTGATGCTGCTGCTGGTGCTGCTGGTACTGATGCTGCTGGTGCTGCTGGTACTGATGCTGCTGCTGGTGCTGCTGGTACTGATGCTGCTGCTGGTGCTGCTGGTACGGATGCTGCTGCTGGTGCTGCTGGTTCTGATGCTGCTGGTACTGATGCTGCTGCTGGTGCTGCTGGTACTGATGCTGTTGGTGCTTCTGATACAGATGCTGCTGGTGCTGCAGTGACTGATGCTGCTGCTGCTTGTGCTGCTGCTGGTGCTGCTGGTACTGCTGCTGCTGCTGCTTGTGCTGCTGCTGGTGCTTCTGATACTGATGCTGCTGGTGCTACTGGTACTGATGCTGCTGGTACTGATGCTGCTGGTACTGATGCTGCTGGTACTGGTTCTGCTGGTGCTGCTGGTGTTGTGCTGATGTTGCTGGTACTGATGATACCGTTGGTTCTTCTGTTGATGGAGCTGCTGCTGCTGGTCATATTGTTCCTCATCAAAGTCCACACTAGGACAGTCCAGTTGCTGCCGATTCTGCTCTGATTCAGAAAACCTACAAAGTGTAGAAAGTGTACTCTCAGCAAAAGTATTATGACCAAACCCTTTGCCACCACTAACGGGTAGGAAGGAGTTGTTAGCTCTGAGTATTTATTGCAAAATTTCTATTAGCATTAATCAGCCTGCTCAGTTGCTATTGCTTTCACTGGCAAACTTCAGGGAAGGCAACAAACCTGGAGTTGTAACCTTAAATATAAAACCGCCTTGAAGTATTATTCCAATTATGTTCATGGCACCTTGCCAATCTCTCAAGGGGCTTGTATGTAAACAGTCTAACACTGTTCATGTTAAATGGTAGTTTGCAATCAGCTTCCTCACCTGGTCAAATTTATTTTTTTTGGTTTTAACTCCCAGCTGTAACCAGATTCACAAGGTCCTCCATGTTAAAATATCCATCATGAAATCGCCCTCCTTTTCCTGACCATGCCAATATCTTTATCCTTTCTTCATTTTCAGTTCTGAAGATGGGCGCGCACCTGAAATGAATATCTGTTCTCTCGTAAAATAGCGAAATACAGCGGTGCTGGAATCTTAAACAGCAACAGAGATGCTGAAAAAACTCAGCAGGTCTGGCAACATCTGTAGGGGGTGGGGGTGGGGGGGGGGGGGGGGGGGGGGGGGCAGAGTTAACTTTGTGAGTCCTCAGGACCCTTCTTCAGAACTAAAGAGACGGGCAAGCATGCTGGTTTAGCACTGGGCTAAATCGCTGGCTTTTAAAGCAGACCAAGACAGGCCAGCAGCACGGTTCAATTCCCGTAACAGCCTCCCTGAACAGGCGCCGGAATGTGGCGACGAGGGGCTTTTCACAGTAACTTCATTTGAAACCTACTTGTGACAATAAGCTATTGTCATTTCATTTTTCATTATATAAGCGGGGGTGGAAAAGCTGGGACAGCGATTAGTGGGAGCTGGGAGGGGGATAGCAACAAAGATGGAGCAAAATTTCAGAAGAAGTGACGGATGGCCCAGTGGGAGAGGGAGAGGGCAGGTTTATGTTTGGGCACAGTATGTTTGAGATTTTTTAAAAAGGGTTAAGATGGAGGAGGAAGGTCAAAGTCTAAAGTCGTTGAACTCAATGTTGAGTCCTGAGGGTTGTTGCGTGTCTAATCGGAGGTTGAGGTGCAGCTCCTCCAGTTTGCGTGAGCTTCACTAGAGCATTGCAGCAGGCCAAGGGTGGGCATGTGGGCATGAGAGTAAAATGCCGATTAAAATTACAGGCCACAGGAGGTTGGGATTATGCTTAGGTGCTGAGCAGAGGTGTCCCGCAAAGTTGTCACCCAGTTTGCGTTTAGTCTCCCCAATGTAGAAGAGACTGCATGGGGTGCAGCGAATATAATACAACAAATTGAAGCAGCATCAGATAAAATGTTGCTTCACTGGAAAGGAGTGTTTGGGGCCTTGAGTGGTGAGGAGGGATGAGGTAAAGGGGCACGTTATTACACCTTCTACGATTGCATTGGAAGGTGCTGTGGGAAGGCGATGAGGAGTTGGGAATGATGGAGGATGGACCAGTGTTTCGTGGAGGAAACAATCCCTGAGAAACGTTGATGGGGGCGGGGGGTAGGGGTAAGTGCAAGGTGTGTTTCGTGGTGGCAACATGCTGGAGTTGGTGGAAATGGGGGAAGATGATCCTTTGAATATGGAGGCTGGTGAGGTGGAAGCTGAGGACAAGGGGGACCCTATCATGATTCAGGGATGGAGGAGAAAGGGTGGGAGCAGAGCTGCGGGAAATGGATCAAACCTGGTCGAGCGCCCTGTCAATCAAAGGGGGGAACCTCGGTTAAGGAAAAATGCAGCCATGTCAGAAGCACCATTTTTGAAGGTGGCATCATTGAAATAGATGCAACGGAGAGAGAGAAACTGAAAGAATGGGATGGAGTCTGTACAGGAAGTGGGGTGTGAGGGGCTGTAGTAGAGGTGGCTATGGGAGCTCGGTGGACTTGTAATGAATATGGGTGGCCAGTCCGTCAGCAGAAATTGAGACAGAGGGGTCAAGGAAGGGAAGGAAGGTGATGGAGATGGACCATATCAAGATGAGAGAGTGGTGGAAATTGGACGCAAATTCGATAAATTTTTCCAGGTCCAGACAAGAGAATGAAGCAGCACAAATATAGTCATCGATGTAACAGAAAAAGAGTTGCGAGATTGGGACTGAGTAGGACTGGGACAAGGTGTGTTCCACATAACCCAAAGAAAGACAGGCATAACTGGGACCCATGTCCCAGGGGCTGGCTTAGCACAGTGGGCTAAATAACTGGCATGCAATGCAGAACAATGTCAGCAGCGTGGGTTCAATTCCCGTACCAGCCTCCCCGAACAGGTGCCGGAATGTGGCGACTAGGGGCTTTTCACAGTAACTTCATTGAAGCCTACTCATGACAATAAGTGATTATTATTATTATTATGTGTGTATCCATAGCCAGACACTTTATTTTGCAGGAAGTGAGACAAATGAAAGGAGGATGTGGGGGTAGGATTGTTCAGGCCTCTGCTCAAGGCAGAAGCGGAGAGCCCTGAGACCCTCCTGGTGAGGGATGGAGCTGCAGAGGGATCGGGCACCCATAGTGAAGAGGAGGCAGTTAGGCCCTGTGAACTGGAAATTCTTGGTAAGATGTAGGGCATCAGAGGAATCACGAATGTAGTTGGGAAGAGATTGGACAAGGGGAGACAGGATGGAGTCAGGAAGAGATTAGTTCTGTGGGGCAGGAAGAGGCTGAGACAATGGGTCTACCGAGACAGCCTCATTCGCGGGTTTTGATATGAAGGTGGAAGCAGGCTGTGGGGGTTTGGAGGGCTGTGATGTTAGGGGCTGTGGAGGGAATATCTCCAGAGGCAATGAGCTCAATGGCAGTCCTGGAAACAATTGTGATAGGGTCATGGTCCAGTGGGAGGAAGGAGGAAATAGAACATAGAACATAGAACAGTGCAGCTCAGTAAGGCCCTTCAGCCCACGATGTTGTGCCGACCATTTATCCTAATCTAAGATCAACCTAACCTACACCCCTTCAATTTACTGCTGTCTATGTGCCTGTCTAAGAGTTGCTTAAATGTCCCTAATGACTCTGACTCCACCACCTCTGCTGGCAGTGCATTCCACGCACCCACCACTCTGTGTAAAGAACCTACGTCTGACATCTCCCCTATACCTTCCTCCAATCACCTTAAAATTATGTCCCCTCATGACAGCCATTTTCACCCTGGGGAAAAGTCTCTGGCTATCCATGCCTCTCATCACCTTGTACACCTCTATCAAGTCACCTCTCTGCCTTCTTCACTCCAGTGAGAAAAGCCCTAGCTCCCTCAACCTTTCTTCACATGACTTGCCCTCCAGTCCAGGCAGCATCCTGGTAAATCTCCTCTGTACCCTCTCCAAAGCATCCACATCCTCCCTATAATAAGGCGACCAGAACTGGACACAATATTCCAAGTGTGGTCTGACTAGAGCTTTATAAAGCTGCAGCAAAACCTCGCAACTCTTAAAATGTCTGAGAGTATCTCTTTTCTCTTTTCTCATTGGCATACTTTGTTTTCCCAACTTTTCATATTTGTGTTTGGAATTTGTAGAGTTTTACTCTTTACCTCATGTGAGTAAGTGAAAATGAAAATTGTGCATGCCTTTTCTGAATATTGACTTGGGTTTTGTCCCTTGTCACATTTCATGGACTACAGGCCAGGCACATTGACATGTCAGGAATACAGAGTGCAGTGTTATAAGATGGGCACATCTTTGCACTTAGAAAGCAGTTGAACTGTTGCCAAAGTGCTGTGCATTCTCCATCTGTGATACTCTAACCAAGCTCCATGGTGCTGTTAAGATGCACTGTGAGGTAATATAGTAAAATTAAGCCACCTGTTGGCACACTTAACTTGGCAACCTTTCAGAGACCTGAAAATTCCCTTCTCATCTGTTCTCAGGATCTGCTCATACTTTCTGCTACTTGTGCTACATTTCTGCCTCTCCACACTGCACTTGCGCTCCATATCTGAAATGAATTCCCTGCCCCTATTTTAAAAAGGCTGCCTTTCTCTTCAGCATCTCATGCATCAAGATTTCATTCTTGAAAGGTATCATTTTATCATCCTTGCTTTTCTTCTAGTTATTTCGAACAGTGGGAGCTGGTTAGTTCAGTAAGTTGGGTGGCGAGTGTGTGATGCAGAATGACGCCAACAGCTTGGGTGCAATCCCCATATTGGCTATGGTGATTCATGGCGGCCCTGCCTCCTCGCTTCTGGAGTTATGCCCCTCAATCTATGTGCAGCCAAACTTTCTCTCTCCAGTAGAGAGAGGTGCCTATGGTCCTATGGGAATATGACTATGAAAGCATATTTCCGTCAGTATCAATTCATCTTAGAAACATCGAAATCAGGAGTAGACCATTTTGCCCTTTGAACCTGCTCCACCATTCAACACAATCATGGCTGATCCTCTATCTCAATACCATACTCCAGCACTCTCCCCATATCTCTGTACTTCCTTTGCCAGCATGAATCAATAGGCATTAAAAGGTCGGATCCTCCTCAAAGTACCAACAGCACACTTTTTCAATCCCTTTACTGGGGGATAGCACAGAATTCAGAGAGCAACGTCACAACACAGGCAAAGAAAGCAAGAAATCTGTCAACATGTCACACAGAATAAACTCCTTGTAAAGAAAAGATCGGCAATTTTCCTTTTGCTCAATCCTCATTTGATGATTTCAGTAGATGAAATAATAAAGCTCAATAGTTAGAAATCACACATTTAGCTGCAACATCAAACACAAGAAGTTTATAATCCTTGTGATTGTGTCATGCAAGGTGGTGTAAAATAATTACATTTTGAACTAACTTTTTGTTATAACCCTCAAGTATCTCACGAGGTGGGAAAAATTATCTTCCCTGTGAACCTTGCAGAATACGACATCCCCCATTATGGGGGCAGGGGACCTCTAAACAATGTGTAGTTGGATGGTATATAAAGCTGGCCATTTTGACACCAGCAATCCAGACCAGTTGGGATTTACCGTGTGATGTATATAATTATTGTAAATAAACTATGTTTCTTCGAACTACTTGGTGTGGACTCCTTTGTGGCCTTATAAAACTGGCGACGAGGATAAAACTGGATAGTTATCAACGTTGCTACACCATCGGATAAGCCACCTCCCGGTCCCTGGTGGTTAAAGATTGGATTTATTTTTCATTATGACTCTGTTTGTATGGTTAGATGTCTTTCACGCCAGCTTGGAAGGCAGGAATCAATCTGCAGAGCGAATGCGTTACTTCTTCAGGGCAACCAATATCACGGAGAATTATCACCAGACAGTTATCTTACTGACTGCCTGTGGTGCACATACATTCGGAGTGATACGGAGCTTTACATTCCAGCAGCGCCCAACACGCAATCTCCGACCAACTAGTAGCTCTAGTGGGGCAACACTTTATCCAAACTCCATCCATTATTGTACAGTAGTATCATTTTAATACTGCGGAAAGGGCCCCTGGCAAGTTTGTCACCGAGTATTTATCAAGATTGCGGAAGATAGCTGAATCCTGTGAACACGGCACATCCCTGCAAGAAATGCTACAAGATCATTTAGTTTGCAGCATTAACGATGCTTTTTAAAAAATAAATTTAGAGTACCCAATTATGTTTTTTCCAATTAAGGGGCAATTTAGTGTGGCCGATCCACCTACTCTGCACATCTTTGGGTTGTAGAGGTGAAACTCACGCAGACATGGGGAGAATGTGCAAACTCCACACAGACAGTGACCCAGAGCCGGGATCGAACCCGGGTCCTCAGCGCCACAGGCAGCAATGCTGAGCACTGGACCACCGTGCTGCCCTAGCATTAACAATGCTGCCACACAAAAGAAATCATTAGCAGAACCTTCCCTGAATCTACAGCAAGCTATACAAATTTGACTGTCCCAGGAAAGTGCAGTGAGGGGTACAGGAAATACATGGCATGGAGGTAAGCGCCTTGGGGCATGCCATCTACCAGCGTGAGACCCCTCCCTGGACCGCTACTCTGTTCTGGACTGAGTTCCGTAAAGGCCCGACCCATTGGCCGAAGGCAGAGTTATCCTGACAAGAGACTTCCCCATTATCCATTGAGGGCGAACCTGGTCGTTGCGGGGGCGCGCAGACTGCTCGCCAACCAGAGAACCAGGTGCCCTGGTAGAGGTAGACATCAGCCTAGAGCCTATACTTTCCACCTTGATGAGCCTGAAGAAGATGACTGCATGCTGTTGAATTGCGTGACACACCCCAGGTGTCCCCCATAAGGGTTCAGTGCAGGTGAATGGGTATTTGCTAGTAATGGAACTGGACACTAGCGTGAGACAAAGTACGCTTGACCGCAATAAACAAGGAATACAGGATTTGGCCCTGACTGATACAAAGGCATAGCTGGCCACCTACACCAATGAGCCACTGAGTATTGTAGGTACCACCAAAACTTTGGTGGTTTATGGATACCAATGGGTGCACCTCTCGCTTATTGTAGTTGGAAAAAGTGGAAACTGAACTCAGTCAGCTCATCAGGCCCTTATGTTTCACCGATTGGGCAGCACCAGTGGTGCTAGTGTTAAAACCAGACAAGGCAGTCCAGTTATGCGGGGACTATAAGCTAACATTGAAAACAGCTTCAAGGTTGGATCGCTACCCCATGCCCCACATTGAAGATCTTTATGCGAAGTTGGTAGGTGGATGTTCGTTCCCTAAACTCAATATGAACCGTGCATATTTCCAGTTTGAGTTGGTTGAAGCCTCCTGGAAATACGTTATAATCAATACACACAGAGGAATTTACAAATGCACCCGGCTGCCTTTCAGTGTGACCTCTGCCTGTGCTATATTTCAGTGAGAAATGGAGAAGTTCCTGAGAGGGTTGCCGTACATGGTGGTTTACTTAGATGATGTGATGGTCACGGGAGCTACTGAACAAGGCAGAGTGGGCTAAACAGCTGGCTTGTAATGCAGAACAAAGCCAGCAGCACAGGTTCAATTCCCGTACCAGCCTCCCCAAACAGGCGCTGGAATGTGGCGACTGGGGGCTTTTCACAATAACTTAATTGAAGCCTAGTTGTGACAATACAGCAGGGCAGCAGGGTAGCATGGTGGTTAGCATAAATGCTTCACAGCTCCAGGGTCCCAGGTTCGATTCCCGGCTGGGTCACTGTCTGTGTGGAGTCTGCACGTCCTCCCCCTGTGTGCGTGGGTTTCCTCCGGGTGCTCCGGTTTCCTCCCACAGTCCAAAGATGTGCGGGTTAGGTGGATTGGCCATGCTAAATTGACCGTAGTGTCCTAATAAAAGTAAGGTTAAGGGGGGGTTGTTGGGTTACGGTTATAGGGTGGATACGTGGGTTTGAGTAGGGTGATCATGGCTCGGCACAACATTGAGGGCCGAAGGGCCTGTTCTGTGCTGTACTGTTCTATGCTCTAATAAGCTATTATTATATTATTATTAAGAGCATCTGGAAAACCTTGAGATAGTGCTGAAATGGTTCTCGGAGTCTGGGGACCACTTGTGGCGGGAAAAATATGTCTTCAATGCAAGGGAGGTGTTCTACCTTAGTTACTGGGTGGACAGTGAAGGTTCATACCCCGTCACAGAGAAGGCGAACGCCATTCAGCAGTTCCCCACTCCAACGGACATCACAGAGCTTTGTTCCTTTTAGGACTTGTTAACTATTACGGCAAGTTCATCTCGAACCTTGCGTCCATGCTGGCCCCCTTATATTGCCTTTTAAGAAAAGTCACATGTGGGCTTGGAGAAAGCAGGATGCCTCTTTTCTGCAGATGAAGAAACAATTATCGCCTTCCGGGTTACTGACCCACTACAATCCTGCCAACCCCTTGATCGTCATGTTTGACGCGTCGCCCTATGATATTGGGAAGGCCCTGTCACATCGTATGGAGAATGACGAGGAATGGTTGACCACTTTCGGCACTCGGACGCTGGCTGTGGTGGGGAGAAAATATGTGCAGATTGAGAAGGAGGATCTGCCGGTGGTCGATGCAGTGAACAGATTTCACCAGTACATCTATGGCCCCCACTTCACTATTAAACATTTACTCAGTCTTTTTAAAGAGGACAAGGCGATCTCGCTCATTGCCTCCACAAGGATTCGACGATGGGCCCTGATGTTGGCCGGCTACGAATATTCGTTTGGTCGGGTCCCAGATAGTGAATGCCGACACGCTGAGCAGTTTGCCTTTATCGACTAGCCCCACATCACCCTCTAGGGCAAACAAAGTAGTCGCCACTCAGAACGTCATGGATTCTTTGCTGGGCACGGCATCTCAGATCCGTGAATGGACTCAGACAGACCCGATTCTCACAAAAGTTCGACACATGTTATATGGAAGTCAGCATCAATGGGTATCACGCGAATTAAGGGTGTTTTCGTCAAAACTATCCGAATTTAGCATGGAGGACAGTATCCTGCTATGCGGTACGCACATTATCATGCCAGAAAAAGGCCAGGAGTTGATATTGAAGGACCTCCACAACGGACATCCAGGGGTGTCCAAAATGAAGGTGTTGGCACTCAGTTACGTCTGGTGGCCGGGCCTGGATGCAGGCATTAGGAAGATGGCCCAGCAATGCTCTGCCTGTCAGGAGCACCAGATGCTCCCACTGGCTGCGCCCCTTCACCCTTGGGAATGGCCAGGATGGCTGTGGGCATGATTACATGCTGACTTTGCCGGTCCATTTCAGGGGTCAACGTTCCTCCTGTTGATTGACGCCCATTCAAAATGGTTGGAGGTCCAGAGGATATCGGCAACCACCTTCTGGGCAACCATTGAGAAGTTTCAATTATCGTTTAGCATTCATGGCATCTCTGAAGTGCTCATTACAGACAACAGGACTCCTTTTCTGAGTGAGGAGTTCTCTGGGTTTTTGAAGGCGAACGGGGTAAGCCACATCTGTACCACCTGACTTTGAATGATTTAGCAGAGCAGGCGGTATAGATGTTCAGAAGAGGCCTCAAGAAGCAGTCATCAGGTTTGATGGACACAAGGCTAGTTTATTTCTTATTTTCCTACACGGCCACCCCACGCGCAGTAACCATAGACTTCGAACCTGCCTCAGTTTGACTTTCCCAGCCACAGGTGTGAAAGTGCACCACAACCAAGAGCTGCAAGGACGTTGCCCCATTCGACATCAACCACCCAGATTCTTTGTACCAGGTGACTTGGTTAATGTTCAAAACCTTGCAGGCAGCTCCCAGTGGGTCTCCAAGACTATCCTCCACCAGACAAGGCCGGTTTCCTATCAAGTACAATTCAAATGTTGGATCATGTGAAAGCGCCTGGATCACATTCAGTCCAGGCAACAAATTCGTCGAAAATTTCATCGTGAGCATAAAGTTGTCATCCAGCCAATCTTAATGCCACATCCGGCCAAAGTGGAGCCCCAAGAGGGTCAAGGTGCCAATATGAGAGAGGTCATGGATACAGATTCAGAAATGGCGCCGTCACAGTCGGGGGGGGGGGGGGTGTTCCGCTGAGAGGGGGGGCTTCAACGAGGGCAGGGCGGACTGGTGGGGGTGGTCCGGGAGTGGCGAGGGGGGTTACAGGGGGCACTATCTGGCAAACCGGGTCCATGTATGGCCGCCGGCGCCATGTTATACAGCGCAGCCCCGCAGGCCACCGGCGTAGGCATGTGCAGCGATGGACCCGGCCATTCTGTGTCCGTCTTTGGCAGGTAAATCCAGCAGCTTTACATGTCACGGCTGCTAGCCCCCCACCTGGTGGAGCATTAGTGCGGGAGGGGCGCCGACATTTTGGTCGTAAGATCAGACGCTTCCTCCGGACACAGCCTCAAAATCGGGGAATCCAGCCCCTTAACCTTCTTTATTTTAATGGAAAGAGCACTAATATTAGAAAAATAAGCAACATTCTGTGGAAACTGGAATCTGAAACCATAACAAAGGCTGCGGGAAAACTCACCAGGTCTGCCAGCATCTATCAGGAGAGAAACAAGAGTTAACGTTTCGAGTCTTGACACTTCATTGAAACTGAAAGGACGGATAATGTTAGAGCAAAGACCGTCCTTGGCCTGCTGCAAAGCTCCAGTGAAGCCCAGCGCAAGCTGGAGGAGCGGCATCTCATCTTCCGATTAGGCACGGTGCAGCCCTCGGCACTCAACGTTGAGTTTGGCAGCTTTAGACTTTGATCTTTCTTCTCCGTCTTAAACCCCTACTTTCTTCTCTTCTTTAAAAACAATGGGCGGGATTCTCCACCGGCGGGATTCTCCGTTTTGCCGGCACCCGGGGGGTTTCCCGACAGCGTGGGGCTGCCCCACAATGGGAATCCTCATTGACCGGCTGGCGTAACGGAGAATCCCGTCGGCCAGGCGGGCAGAAAAGTAGCAAGGGGGGGGCAGTAAATCCAGCCCAATATTCCATACATGTATTGTCTCAGTGCAAAACACCCCCTCCCCCTCTCACGCCTGGCCATCTGTCCTTTGTTCTTAAAGTTGCTACTTGTTGATGCAGTTCCTTTTGAACTAATATTAATTAACACCTTCTCGCTGCTATCATCTTAGTGAGTCTCTTTAGAACCTTCCCCTGATATTCTTCTCAAAGTAAAAGCCCAAACTGGACAAAATGGACTTTATGTTAAACCCACCAAGCAGGAAGAGTGCTTGGGAGATGTTCAAAGTAGGCGAGTGTGGATGAATGAACATGTAATGTTTCAAAATGACATTTGTGCAATTTGCCTAAACCTGCATCGAGCCCACTTGACAGAGCACAGAAGGATAAAAATGGGATTCCTCCCTGAAGACCGAAGATGAAAAAGAAAAGAGCATTTGATGGCAGTGTTCCAGAATAACTCTGTTCTTGCGAAGGTTATGGACACACTGTGGGAGATGATTCGTGTCAATCTCCAAACTCCCTCAATTGGAACTAATGACTAACGATGATTGCTTGGCACATGGAGTCAGCTAATCTTGCAACTGGCTACATTTTCTGGAATGGTGTCAGACGTGCTCTCAAAATTATCCATGCTAACCTGCCACTCTTCAGCTAGTTTGTGGAATACAGCTTGGGAACTTTTTTTTCCCACTCACTGCCATTTATATTTTTTATGGAATGACTGCACAGCTGGCACAAGAGGTGAACATAGAATCCTATCAAGGTAAAGCGATTAATTTAAAGTTGGTCTATCAGGGACATATCTGATGATTTTAGAGCTATAGAGAATCAAGAAATAATCCAAGGGACTGTGTGGGTATAAAACAAAGCAGAATAGTTCTCCAGATTTCGTGAAAATGTTCCAAATTCAGAGAGCTAATTTTATACATTTTAATAGTCGAGCGTGCTGCATTGTTTTACTGAACAGAGGTAATTTTGACAGGAAATTTCCATGCCAATGAGGCATGCTTAGAACCACAAGGGCAATCTCGGATACTTGGGCCCATCTGACTTTTAGCTAATTTTCCTATTTGGTCAGATATTCAATTGAAATGTCTGACAGTTAACTCTTCCGCTTTTTCGATAATCTGTTGTTTTAGCAACTAACGTACACGAGAAAGGCACAGAATGAAAATCCGGGCACGCACCCCACAGAAGCTGCTCTTTCCACTGATCAGGTAGTTTCTATCTTATCATCAGCTCCATCCACTTATTCAATCCCCTTGACAAAACTGCTCCCCAAACCATGATGCACCAGCGATATCTGGCAGTCATCGCATTTCCGTCATTGACTCTTGGTTGCTTGGTTCTCACAGATAGGAATGCAGTAGTATGAGGATTATTATACTCCCTGGGGAAAAGGCTGAACTAAACAAAAGAACAGCTGGGCGGGGAGTGGAGATATTCTGAAAGGACAGTTCCGAATTTCTACTTATTCTTATCATTCCCAATTTAAATCCTGACAAGTGCTTTAGCTTCTGGCTACCTTTTAACACTAACTTCAGTTCCCATTATTAGCAGCAGAATGACGAATGCAACATTATTGAATCGTAGACCCTGATTTCAATTTTGCAAAGGACTGGGAGCAGGATTGGGGAATTCCAATAATGTGTGGAAACTCCAGAATTGCCGGCAGCGCACCTGCCACTAGCTTTTAACTCAGCCAACTTATTATAATATTCCTTCCGGGTTTCCTCTCTAATTAGTGCGAAGCGGATCTGCATGATGTAATCTCACTTCTGGCATTTAAAGGGCTACTAACAGTCATTTTATTGAATCCAATAAAAGCTGGAATGAAAAGTCCAATGATGACCATGAAACCATTGCTAATTGTTGTAAAAGCTCAACTGGTTAAGGAAGGGAATCTGCCGTCCTTATCTGGTCTGGCCTACATGTGATTCCAGGTCCACAGCAATATGGTTGATGCTTAAACGCCCCCTGAAATGGTCTTGCAATCCTTTCATTCAGTTCAAGGGCAACTCAGGGATGGGCAATAAATGTTGATTCAGCCAGCAATGCACACATCTCATGAAAGAATAGCAAGAAGACCCAGTCCTTTAGGCCTTGGCCACCTCGGCCAGTATTGGTGCTATTCAATCACTTTTGGTGGCATACATTGAATCCCCCACCCATTCTGGATGCTCCAGTTTCCTCCCACAGTCCAAAGTTGTGCGGGTTAGGTGGATTGGCCATTCTAAATTGCCCCTTAGTATCGAAAAGGTTACGTGGAGTCACTAGGTTACAAGGATAGCATCGGGGCATGGGTCTAGGTAGGGTGCTCTTTCTAAGGATCGGTGCAGACTAGTTGGGCTGAACTTCCTCCATCTGCACTGTAGAGATTCTATGATTCTACAACAATCAAAGACACCATTACCGAGACTAACTTTTAATTCTACATTTATTAATTGAATTGACTCCATCAGCTGCTGTGGTGAGATTTGAACTCGGCGGAGGCTTTGTCTCGCCGTCTGGATTAATAAATGCCAAAACCTCCCTTAAATGCTGTCAAAGGCCACTGAGATCATATATTCTTCCTTGCATAGAGGGCCAGTGCCATGGACCATCAAATGATCTGAGCAAAAGGTCCTTCAACAGCAAGTCCAGTCTCTGGATCTCAACATATACTCTACCATAACTAGGTTGATAGGTATCTTCACCAAAATACCTTACCGAGTTGCACTGATCTGCACCAAGGTGTTCTCCAGTACAGTGGTAGCAGTAAAATATGGCTGGGCCGTGAGAAGGAAGGCCAAAGTCTTCACTGTGGCCTCATTGATATCCTCTGGGCGTCAAAGACAATGAAGAGGATTTCTTGTTGACACCACCAACGGAGAAGATCTCAGCAGTGAGAGCAGGGACGTGAGCAAACTGCCTCGATCTACAGAGGTCCCACAGTTTCCACCATATAAGAGTACCAGACAATGGAAGAATACATTTTTGTAGTTGCACAAGTCTTTGCACATGGAAATCTGAGAAAATGTGATTTTGAAAAGTTTTGTTCTTTATTTACCTGACATAAATTTTATTCTTTGTCGTCACTTTTCCATTCATTCTTGGGTGATAGGTGGTAAGTGGCCTTCAAAGTTGTTTGATTATGAATGTGAGGACAGGAATCGTAGACAGCAATATAAGCATGGCGCTGTATTGCCATTATCATCCCTCTCCTCTTCATCTTCTTCCTCCTCCTCTGACTCACACAAGGATCTGACCTCTTCGCCGTGTTGCTCCCCCAAGCTGATTTCTCATAGCTATGCCGTGTTATGCTGGGCACAGTAAACCAAGACTATTCGGGTGATACTGATTGCTGTGTACTGAAGAACACATCCAGGTTTTCCCAGACACCTGAAACACGTCTTCAGCAAGCTGATCACACCTCTGCTGGCAGCGATATGACGTTCACTGCAGTGCCATTGGAATTCAGTGTTAGAGTTTCTGATCAATGTCATTAGCCAAGTTGGCAGTGGGTATCCATTGCTGCCTAGTAGCCAGGCCTTGGGCGATATTTAATAGAAGCCACATGGGTCTCACCCGTCAGCTGGAGAGCTAGTGAGAGGTTCACTCACCCCTTTGAAGGAAGGCATGCTGAATTAGTTGAGTTTTAGGCATTTAACTGGAGAGTAACGGGTCTTCCAGAGGATCAGGGCGGCAGTTGTCCTGCCTGCCGAATGCAGTCAATCAGAACTTGGCAGCACTATGAAATAGCAGTGCCACCAGATTGAAAATGAAAAAAATGAAATGAAAATCAGGCTTAAATGAAGTTACTGTGAAAAGCCACATTCCGGCACATGTCCGGGGAGGCTGGTACGGGAATCGAACCATGCTGCTGACCTGCTTGGTCTGCTTTCAAAGCCAGCAATTTAGCCCAGTGAGCTAAACAGATTGGTGGTGGCTGTTACCAGTATAATACCTATTCAATATCATTGCTGGATTCCAGGCAACAGGTGAGTGATGTTACAGGGGAGGGTTGTGGGGTTGGGGGCGAAAGGAAAGGAGGGGACAGAGCTCAGCAGCAAGGGTGAGGGGTAACTCTCAGCAGGCACCCCTTTTTGATGCAAGGTCCTCAATCAGGCACTGAGTGCTTTTGAACGAGGGACGCACCCTTTTAATCTTGCTCTTACCTTGCACACATTTGCTTGTCATACAGCTCCCATACAAGCACACTTCCCCACTGCCTCGCCACCCCACCTGCTGCTGGATTAATACCACTTAAGGTGGTGGGGTGGCAAGTGCGCATGGTGGCAGGGTGATAAAAGAGGGTAGGTGGATGTACAGGTAGGTGGTTTGGGGACAGTCAAGTCAGGATGGGAGTGGTTATCAGGTCAGGGAGTATGTCTGGTTGGGTGGGGAGGTTAGTCAGGCAGTGGGAGGCTCAGAGGTCATCTCAGGGTTGTAATCAGGTCAGGTCGTTGGGAGTATTCATGGGGGGGTGGTGTTAGCAGGGGTGATTGGGGTGTCTGTTTTATAGTTACTCAGGAGATAGACTTGGATTTTCCTGGCTAATATATATCCTGTCAATGCCACCTGGGTGCCATCCTGGCACAGCCAAGGTGTCTAGGTGGCACTGCCAGCTGGTGAGGCACTGTCATGGTGCCAGGTTGGAACTGCCACGGTGGCATTTGTTGTGTATGTGCGATTGAGTCGGAGTTGCTCACCGTTGGTGTTGGGGAGTGTGAGGCGGGCCCTCCCATGTTGCGTTTGGGCTGGGGGGAGGTCGTTTTCTTTGTGGGCCTCGGAGATCGGGACGCCATTTTGATCTCTTGCTACAATGGCAGTTCCGGCGAGCGGGGCTCCCTGTTGTAAAAGACGAGGCTGTGTGCTGCCTCGGCTGCGTGTTTCCTGTTTAGTCCCCTTATTCAGCATGAGTAGCGTTGTGTTTCTTGGCATTGCGAGTGCCGGGAAACACGTGGCTAAACGCGCTCGCTCAGGGACTTTGTTCCCTTTTGGGAAGATCGCGCCCAAGGTTTAATATCTCATCCAGAACATGACACTCCTGTCAAAACACATCCCCACATCACTGAAGTGTCAGCGTAGATGTTGTGCTAAAGCCCCTGGTGGAGCTTGAATTTCAAATGTCCAACACAGCAGTGAGATCACAACCAACTGCAGCTGGAGGACACTTCAAACTTTACCACAGTCAGATAAATATGACTTGCACCAGAGTGGACTCATTATATTAATCTGTATCCAGTAAAGATGCCAGTAATGAATGAACACTATTAAAATAAAAGAACACACTGTGGCATTGATACATTGAACATAGTTTTAATGGCATGGAGATTCCATCAGGTTGTGTTCGGCAGATATTAGCAAGATATTCACCAAGTCAGTGCAAAAGATCAAGAAAGTCAAACATGAATTATATGCCCAGTTTCACAAATCTTCTGCAGAATTCCTCTCTCCTCCCAGCACTGTGCATGTACCTACAACACATGCTTGCTCCGGTTCAATAGGACGGCCACCTCCTCAAGGACAATTAAGGAAGCGCAATAAATACTGGCTGAGGTAAAGCCCACATTCCCGAAAGAATAAATGAAGCAGGCGTTGCCCTAGAAGCCACCAAGGTGCCCATGCTCCCAACATCAAATTAAACACCATTGCAAGTTTCTGCTAATTGTGTCCGTTTGTGAGGTGACTCTTAACTTTAAGTTTTTTTTTAAAGCGTGAGGGCATGAACAGACACATTTTAAAGGCTTTTTAAGTTTTAAAATTAATACAAAACTGGCTGCTGCACATCGATATAACTAGTAAATGGTTCTGTAAAGATGTTTCGAGTCATTTTAATTATTTGAAAGAAGACTACTTACTCATGGAACTAGACGCTGAAAACGTTTACTTTTTTGAATTAATATAACTGCACCAGATTTTCACTCTGAACACATCGAGGTTAACATATTGAGGCAGTTTCTTTTAATTATGAACGAGCATGTTTGGTTCATGGAAGATTTTACATTTGGTGATATACAAATGAATTAGAACAAGTCTTAATATTATAATACGAACATACGAATAAACGAACAAGGATCAGCAGGAGGCCATTCAGCCCCTCAAGTGTGCTATGCCCTTTAATAAGATCATGGCTGATCTGATAGTAACCTCATAATCTGCATCCTGCCTACCCCCGATAACCTATCACCCCCTTGTTCACCAAGAATTTATTAAAAATCATGTCTTAAAAATTATGTCTTAAAAATCGGAAAAGACTGCTTTCACCACCTTTTCAGGAAGAGAGCTCTCTGTTTTAAATGGGTGGCAGCTTAATTTTAAATAGTGATATCTCATTCTAAATTCTCCAACAATCGGGCAAAATTTCTATCCCACCCCCAATCCACGGCATGTGCAGCAGTGGCTTTTGGCCGTTTGTCAACAGGTGTACCCGTTGCTCGTACCCTCTGTCATTGGAGAACCCGTGACAGGGGTCGCCATCGGCGGGGACTGTAAGATCCCACCGGCAAGAAAACCCATTAAAATCCCATCCATTATCTCCCCATCCGCCCTATCAAGACCCAAATTAGTGCATTTTATAAAGTAAATTCAGAGTACCCAATTCATTTCTTCCAATGAAGGGGCAATTTAGCGCGGCCAATCCACCTACCCTGCACATCTTTGGGTTCTGGGGGCGAAACCCACGCAAGCACGGGGAGAATGTGCAAACTCCACACGGGGCCGGGATCGACCCTGGGACCTCGGTGCCGTGAGGCGGCAGTGCTAACCACTGCGCCACAGGCTGCCCCATATTCGTGCAATTTAAACCAGAATTTGTGCCTTAATTGCCTCCAAAGCAGAAATTGTTGCTAATTATTGTTTTACAACCTGGGAATAAATATCAGAATGGTGAAAGCCAAACCGATCAAACTACAATCCAATCACAACACGTGAGCCAAATGTATAAGAAACATCAGTAGATGAACAGTGATTTTTTTTTCCCCTCTTAAACTAGCTATTTTAATCACCATGAGGTCACTGCTATAAACCAAAATCACTTCAAGTTGCACATAAAAATATCTGCGTAATCACTCATTTTGGATTGGACAAATTGACTTTCAATTTATCAGAAGATCACAATTTTTTGTGTCTGGTCTTCCCCCAGTTAAATCCATAATGGCCATTTTTACAGTTTATTGATGCAATGCAATGGGGATGAGTAGCACTGGGAGCAAACTATTAAATTGCTTGTTCACTGGGAGCAGTGGAAGTGTCAGAGATAGGAGCTGGATTTATTACCTGCTGGCCAAGAGTGAGAACGACTCCAATAAAAAATGCAATGGAGCTTTCTGTAATGGTTTTTCTATCAAATGGTGGCCTCACATAATATTCTTACGCTGTGGCTCTCTTGCAGATGTATTAGAAACGCAAAAATAAAGCTGACCTTTACGTAAAACCTTAACATACCACTCGGAGCCATTCAAGGGCAATGTATTAGTTTTTTGAAATGTATTCACTGTTGCTGTACAGGTAAACGTGACAGTCAGTTTGGGGAGATTAAGTTCCACGTCAATGCATTTATTTCTCAAGCCTGAAATAGTTGTATCAATGATGAGTTTGACAGAGCTATGACCAGCCTGATTTGCACAGGTGCTGGAACTCCAGCTGTAATGGGCCTCAGATTTTTTTTTTTTGAAGTGTGGTTGAGAATCTCAGCTACCTTGTCATTTATGGAAAGAGGAAACAAGGCGAGTGTCAGAGCGTTGCAGCAGCAAGGCAATAATGGGGTGCGTTATGTTACCATGGGTAGAGAGTGAAGAGGTAGGCAGGTGATCTTTCAGAGGTTAGAGAATGCGAATTAGTGAGGCATCAATGGGGGCATGTGGGTGAGTGAGCTGAGCTTGGATTGAACAGGTAGTCATGGATCTGCAAGATGGTGCCCAAGCTGTGGCAGCAGGGAAGTAGGTCAATGTAATCAGAAGGTAGATCTGAGCAGACACTTCAAATGGCAAAGAGTCGCTTCACTACTACTGAAATTTAGCACAAGCGACATATACAAAGTTACAAGAATGGAAGCTAAGTGTGATAGCTGAGTGGTCATGAGATGAGGAGAATGGTAACTAAGTGATCTGGAGTTGCAAAGTTTTGTCGCCAAGTGACCAGGAGATGGGGAAATGTGGTAATTAAGTGACCAGTGTGGTGTTCTTTGTGTTTCTTATACTCAGGATGGATGTTGTAGTGTTCACAAAGACCACACAAGGTAAGTTCAATAACAAAGCTAACATTTATTACACAACTTAATATACAGCTCAACCACTTACTCCTATAGCAAACAATAGTCTATTAAACTACAAATTACACTATACTAATACTTGTCTCATGCACTCTGTCTTAAACTGTACTCTGCTGTCTTCTACACTGTTTCCCACTCTCTCCTACTCTCTCCCAGAAGCCTGAGAGGTCAGTTCTTTTTATAGGTCTGTTCCCAGCTCCATCTCGTGATCAATTATGACATTACATTAACCCTTTATATACTAGGAATTCTACACAATGTCACAACCAGGATATGAAGAGTGTGGTAACTAAGTGACCAGTAGGTGAGGACTATGATAATTAAGTGACCAGGAGGTGTAGAGAGTCATAGATAATTGATCAGGTGGTCAATAGGTGGTGGGGAGAGTGGTAGCTAAGTGACCAGGTGGTGAGGAGAGTGGTACCTCAGTGACCAGGTGTTGGGGAGATTGGTAGCTCAGTGACCAGATGTTGAGGAGAGTGGTAGCTAAGTGACCAGGTGGTGAGGAGAGTAGTAGCTCCGTAACCAGGTGTTGGGGAGATTGGTAACTCAGTGACCAGGTGTTGGGGAGACTGGTTGCTCAGTAACCAGGTGTTGGGGAGATTGGTAACTCAGTGGCTAGGTGTTGGGGAGATTGGTAACTCCGTGACCAGGTGTTGGGGAGACTGGTTGCTCAGTAACCAGGTGTTGGGGAGATTGGTAACTCAGTGACCAGGTGTTGGGGAGAGTGGTAGCTCAGTAACCAGTGTTGGGGAGATTGGTGACTCAGTGACCAGGTGGTGAGGGGATTGGTATCTCAGTGACCAGGTGGTGAGGAGAGTGGTTGCTCAGTAACCAGGTGTTGGGGAGATCGGTAACGCAGTGACCAGGTGTTGGGGAGATTGGTAGATCAGTGACCAGGTGTTGGGGAGATTGGTAGCTCAGTGACCAGGTGTTGGGGAGATTGGTAACTCAGTGACCAGGTGTTGGGGAGAGTGGTAGCTCAGTGACCAGGTGTTGGGGAGATTGGTAACTCAGTGATGAGGTGTTGGGGAGAGTGGTAACTCAGTAACCAGTGTAGAGGAGATTGGTAGCTCAGTAACTAGGTGTTGGGGTGATTGGTAAATCAGTGACCAGGTGGTGGGGAAATTGGTAGCTCAGTGACCAGGTGGTGGGGAGATTGGTAACTCATTGACCAGGTGGTGAGGAGATTGGTAGCACAGTGACCAGGTGTTGGGGAGATTGGTAACTCATTGACCAGGTGGTGAGGAGATTGGTAGCTCAGTGACCAGGTGGTGAGGGGATTGGTTGCTCATTGCCCAGGTGGTGAGGGGATTGGTAACTCAGTGACCAGGTGTTGGGGAGATTGGTAGCTCAGTGACCAGGTGGTGAGGGGATTGGTTGCTCAGTGACCAGGTGGTGAGGGGATTGGTTGCTCAGTGGCCAGGTGGTGAGGGGATTGGTTGCTCAGTGACCAGGTGGTGAGGAGATTGGTAACTCAGTGACCAGATGTTGGGGAGAGTGGTAGCTCAGTGACCAGGTGTTGGGAGATTGGTAGCTCAGTGACCAGGTGTTGGGGAGATTGGTAGCTCAGTAACCAGGTGTTGGGGAGATTGGTAACTCAGTGACCAGGTGTTGGGGAGATTGGTGACTCAGTGACCAGGTGGTGAGGGGATTGGTAGCTCAGTGACCAGGTGTTGGGGAGAGTGGTAGCTCAATAACCAGGTGTTGGGGAGATTGGTAGCTCAGTGACCAGGTGTTGGGGAGATTGGTAGCTCAGTGACCAGGTGCTGAGGAGATTGGTAGCTCAGTGACCAGGTGTTGGGGAGATTGGTGACTCAGTGACCAGGTGGTGAGGGGATTGGTTGCTCAGTGACCAGGTGGTGAGGGGATTGGTAGATCAGTGACCAGATGGTAGGGAGAATGGTAACTCAGTGACCAGGTGGTGAGGGGATTGGTTGCTCAGTGACCAGGTGGTGAGGGGATTGGTTGCTCAGTGACCAGGTGGTGAGGGGATTGGTTGCTCAGTGAGCAGGTGGTGAGGGGATTGGTTGCTCAGTAACCAGGTGGTGAGGGGATTGGTTGCTCAGTGACCAGGTGGTGAGGAGAGTGTTGGCAAAATGACCAGGTGGTGGGAAGAGTGGATCTAAACAAGCAGGTGGTGAGAAGTAGGGTAACTAAGTGACCAGGTCACTTAGCTACCACACTCTTAACTTTCTCATTACTTTGCTATGACTGTCCTCACCACCTGGTCACTTAGTTACCACACTTCTCAGCATCTGCTCACTTAGATCCACTCTCCTCACCACCTGGTCACTTTGCTACCACTGTCCCCACCAGCTGGTCACTGAGCTATTGGGCTTTGGGAACAGCTATGCAGCTTGGATCTCAATACGAAATGCAATTCCTATTTTCTCTATACTCCTGACCAGCTTTTTTTGTCCCACAACCTCATTCATTCCACTTTTTACTTTGACTGATGACGGTCATGGTCATGTTCTCCGAGGGCTGAAATGGTCTTATAGCACTTGGGGAGAAATGCAGTGCCTGCATCCTGATAGCATCTGACTTATAATGAAATCCATGGGAGGCCTACTGAAATATTATAACCAACAGCAAGTATCAAGGAGAAGCTCCCAAGCTGTGTTATAAACTGAAGGTTCAGAAGATGGTTTAAGAAACGTTTTATGGGGTTGCCTGCGCCCCTTGTACTCAGGTACATCAATTATTTTCCATTTCCTATTTTCCCCACACTCCTGACCACATTTTTTCCCATAACCTCATTCATTCCACTTTGTACTTTGACTGATGGCAGTCATGGTCGTGTTCTCCGAGGGCTGAAGTGGTCTTTGTGCTTCCCTCCCCCTTCCTCAAAACACACAACCTTTAATATCCTTATTAGTTTAATGAAAAGTGAAACAATGTTAACAAATGCTGATGAAATTTCAATTGGAAAAATAATCCTTACTGTGTGCAAATTAACCTAATTCCACCGAGTTCATCGCTTACGTTCCGCTGCTTAAATACATTACCCTTCCATCAGAACATGTTTCGAATTGATAGCAAATTGCAGTTTAATGAAGAGAAGGATTTGAAAGATCAGGCAGAGAGTGCCCTAAATAAATGGTTCTAGAAGCGAGAAGTACAATGGGGGGGGGGGGGGGGAATTAAAAGCTGAGTTTGAATCGGGGCCAGGTTCGCATTAATAACTTCACATAACTCAGCCTAAGGAATAAGAGGTTGTCAGACCATCAGCTTTGCATCAGCGAGCACTGAAATTTTACAGCAAGCATTCAATTACATTCCGCACAACACCGGAAGATCATATCCAGAGGCGTAAGCAGGTTTTCCAGAGGGTGAAGCCGATAGAAACGGCAGAGATAAATCATAATCTACAGCCTTAAGAGAAATCACGCTGGTTTGGAGTGTCGTGAGGTTTTCTTTTTCCAACTCTCCCCGGGAAACAGGGGCACCTCGCATACATCTTCATGTTTATGTCCAGTCACCTGCAGATCTCTGCACTGCACGGGCATTTGTCTGAAGACAGCAGTGCACTGTAACACCACAGGTGGGCACCTTGTCAGAAAGGCCAAGGACAAAGCTAATGAGACAATTACAAGAAATGTGCATGATCATGGCCTTTTTGTACTGCTCGGAAAACAGAGAAATCAACTTTCCTCTCACTTTGTGGCATTTCAAATGGAATGGTCAAAGGAAAGTAAGGACAGCAACTTTTTCCATGAGAATTAAAATTACAAATTCTGCACTTGGAAAGTGCTGTTACTTTAAAGCTGTTGGACTATCCCAACAACCTCAGATATATCTATGATAACCAAGCTTATATACTTTAGCACTGAAGATGTGTCTGATGTCTTGTTTCCTTGGGTGGATTTTTCGTTGTGGAGTCTAAGGGTGGGGTTTTCCAGCCCTGGCCACTGCCAGGATCTTCCAGTCCCACTGAAAGTCGATGTAAGGCATCCACTTCCCTCCTACCCACCACCTCTGCCTCTGACTGCAGCCGTTGGAAAATGGTGCCAAATAAATACAGCTTCACATCTTGCTGGGATCTTGATGTAATGAAACCCATGAATTGGGAACAAACCATCCTGCCTTCTCCATACAGCAGAGAAGAACACAAGTGAGCATCTTTGACATCTAATTACCTCATAATTGTTGGAGAGCCGCTTTCGTCGACAGATCAAGGTCAGCATGGTAGCACAAATGGATAGCACTGTGGCTTCCCAGCACCAGGGTCCCAGGTTTGATTCCCCGCTGGGTCACTGTGCGGAGTCTGCATGTTCTCCCCATGTCTGCGTGTGTTTCGTCCGGGTGCTCCGGTTTCCTCCCACAGTCCAAAGACGTGCAGGTCAGGTGGAATGGCCATGATAAATTGCCCTTAGTGAACAAAAAGGATAGGTGGGGTTATTGGGTTACGGAGATAGGGTGGAAGTGAGGGCTTAAGTGGGTCAGTGCAGACTCGATGGGCCGAATGGCCTACTTCTGCACTCAATGTTCTATGTCAATTTGAAAAAATGGTATGCGTCACATTTCAAACTGGCTCCACCGCACTCTACCCTACCTCTGTCACCCACCAACATCCCCCCCATTTCCATCTACCCACCCAATATCACCATTCCTCTTAATCTGAACGGCAAACTTAATTCCAGCAAGCTGGCATGCAAGAGGTGCAAATACATGCAAATGGAGTTCCTGACATTCTTCGGGAAATGTGACCCACCTTTAACCCGCCTTCAAAGTCGGGAGAACAGAATTCAAACAGTTTATCCCCATATCGGGAAACCGATCTTTTGGCACCTGCCAAATTTTGTGTCCTGGAAGATCACAATTCGCACAGTTTGGTGGGAGAGGAAAATTCTGCCCCTTGTGTTTCAAGCTGCTCAATAACAAATTAATTTATTTGAACCACATCACATGACTGTCACATAGCCATGTTGGGATATCTGACACATCATCGGACACTGAGCCAGCACTAATTCCAACACTTTCAATTCAATTTGGGCCGGATTCTCCAGCCCTGGGCCGGGCCGGAGAATACCCGCGACTGCGCCACGCCGCCCCGATGCCGGCACGCGATTCGCCGCAGAGCAGAGAATCAGCGCCATTGGCGCAGGTGTGTTTGGCGCGGTGCTGGTCGCGGGCCGCACTACACGGCTGGTCCTCCGATTCTCGGTCTGGGATGGGCAGAGCGGCCGCAGTTAAAATGCTGAGTCCCGCCAGCGCCGGCCACACTTGCTCGCAGCCGGCGGGAACTCTGCATGCAAGGGTTGGGTGGCGGCCTGTGGGGGGGAGGGGGGCTCCGACCCCGAAAGGGGGGCCTCCGATGCAGCCTGGCCTGCGATCGGGGCCCACCGAACGGCAGGCCGGCCTCTCTGTCCCCCGGCCTCTTTTCCTACGTGCCGGCCCCTTTACGCCTGCGCCATGTTGCGCGGGGCCGGCTCGTTGAAGGAGGCCACCGCACATGTGCACCTTGGCGCCGGCGCCACTGCACATGTGCAGAACCCGCAGCGCACAGTTCGCGTCGGGATCGGCAGCTGGAGTGGCGTGAACCGCTCCAGCGCTGTGCTGGCCCCCTGTAGGGGCCAGAATTACTCCTGGCAGCAGCCCATTCACGCCGTCGTAAAACGGAACGGCGTTTACAACGGCGTGGACACTCTGCCGTGGGATGGAGGATCCCGCCCATAATGTTTCTAAATTGAATGTATAAGAAGGGAATTTGTGGAAATGCTGAAAGACTTGTGTTTAGCAGTCTTTCATTTATTTAACAGACTAGTTAATTTTTTTATCCAGTGTAGGACACAAAGTCAATCGGTGGGATTTGGAATCTTGCCGCTGAGGTTTACCGGTTCTCTGGTAACAGGTCGGAGGGCTCGGCAAATGCTGATGGGTGATGTCAGGAGGAGAGCCTGGCATTATCCTGCCTCCAGGGAATGTTCTCAAAGGTGGGAATGCCAACGGCAGGACCATTGCCCATGGATAAGCAAACAATTACACTAATTAACTGGCCAACTAATGGACATTTCCTGCCCCGCCCATTTTATAGATTCCAGGGTGAGCCCCAAAACATGAGCAGACCACCAGGTGAATGCTGGGCGACTCCTTGTGGGTTTACGGGTAGATTGGTGGGAGGCACCTGTCGTGTTAAGCACACTGAGGTAACACGGGCTGCAACTGGATGCAGCTATAACTCAAGGAGACTCCAGACCTTGAAGTTAGTTCAATCTGATTTATTGAATCTGTCACACAGTTAGCACAGTTCTCTGTGAGTTCGACTCTCTGCTAACTTAAGTGTAATTTCTGTATCTGACTGGACCAGACTAGCTCTTTGCCACGTGCTGTTTGCGTTACGCGATATGTACACTGGACTCACTCTGTAGATGTCCCTGGTAGAAAGAGGCGGAGTGTGAGTGCCTCGTGCCTTTTATAGTGGGAAACCACCCCCAAGTGTTCTGCCTGCTGATTGGTTATGTCCTGTTCCCTGTGCTCATTAGCTGCCTGTCTGTATCTCATTAAGTGCATGTCTGCATATCATGACAGCACCTTCCTTTAAGGCCACGCAATGGTCCACGGGGGTTACCCCTGTGACTCCACTCTGCTACTAGCAGGCTCACCTCTCTGGTCACCAGGTCCTGTTTGCCTGGCCCCCGCAAAGGAATAAAAACATTGTCAAACTTTTAAAGGCACCAGAGGCGTCCTCGACCTCTCCCTTCAGCCTCTGCAGTCGTCACTGCTATCACCCCAACAATGTTTTTCCCCTCATTTTAAGATTTAACTTAAAGAGGATAAGACTCAAACCAGGTCAACCACAACAGTGATTTACACCACTCACTACTGCCAGTGGATGAGGGGTGCCATTGTTTTACACAACACCCACCTGACCTGCTCCACTGTTAAGCATGGGCTTTTAACTGTTGAATTTTACTCATTCAGTGGTCCCTAATGAATAAATGGAGTTACGCCGATACATACGGACCAATACAGTTTCCAGGTTCAATCCCTGTTCTGTGCTGGCCAAATTGTACGGCAATAAGGATTTGTGTCTCGTTTTCCACTGGATTTATATTGATTGCTGTTCCTGGTGTGAGGCAACCTTTTTTGTGAGTTTTACCCCTGTTCTTGGGTTAGTGCCCGTAAGGATGTGGGAGTACTGCCAAAATGATGGTACGAATACAGCATTAACAAAACTAGTGGAAAATATAATTTGAGAGTCACTGAAATGGGGCTATAAGTGCTTAATTGCAGTGACGGCACAAGTCAGGCGCATGATGGAACATTCTCCACTTGCTTGAATGAATGCAGCTGCAACAACACACAAGCTCGACACCAACCAGTTTTTGCTTGACCAGTAACCCATCCTCGATCTTAAACCTTCCCTTCACCACTAATGTACAAAATGCACTGCAGAAAGGGTCCTTCAACAACATCTTCCAAACCTGCGACCTCTACCACCTAAAAGAACAAGGGGCAGCAGGGTAGCATGGTGGTTAGCATAAATGCTTCACAGCTCCAGGGTCCCAGGTTCGATTCCCGGCTGGGTCACTGTCTGTGTGGAGTCTGCACGTCCTCCCCCTGTGTGCGTGGGTTTCCTCCGGGTGCTCCGGTTTCCTCCCACAGTCCAAAGATGTGCGGGTTAGGTGGATTGGCCATGATAAATTGCCCGTAGTGTCCTAATAAAAGTAAGGTTAAGGGGGGGGTTGTTGGGTTACGGGTATAGGGTGGATACGTGGGTTTGAGTAGGGTGATCATGGCTCGGCACAACATTGAGGGCCGAAGGGCCTGTTCTGTGCTGTACTGTTCTATGTTCTATGTTCTATTAAGTGCGCCAGACGCATGGGAACACCAAAACCTTCAGGTTTCCCTCCAAACCACACATTATTCTCCCTTGGGCATAAATTGTTGTTCTATCATCATCACGGAGTCCAAATCCTGGAGCTCCACACCAAATACCAAATGGAAGTACTTATGCTACAAGTACCATACAAGTTGGAGGTTGGTTTAGTTCAGTTGGCTGGTTGGCTGTTTTTTGATGCAGAGCAAGGCCAGTGGCGCAGGTTCAATTCCTGCACTGGCTGAGGTTATTTGTGAAGGCTCCGGCCATCTCATTTTTATTTTGCAAAACAAGTCTATCAAGCAATAGAGCCATTGTGCAACATTGTCAATGTTGTTTGCCAAATGCCTTTGATTGGTAACTCATTGTTTGTCATGCCATATTGTGTCAAGTTATATTGTAAGAGCCTGCAGCCTGTGCTTTCTATTTTTGAACACAGTTAGGAGCAATTGACTGAACATGAGAAAATAGCCATTAAAGTTGCCTTATGTTCTTCTCTTGCTGAAATGTGCCCATGGGACATTTGTTACATTACATCTTGATTATGGACAGCTGAATAATCTCAGTCATCAAGTTATACAGTACAGAAGAGTCCCTTTGGCCCATCGAGTCTGCACTGACAAAACAACACTTAATCTACACTAATCCTATTTTCCAGCACTTGGCCCATAGCCTTGAATGTTCTTTTTTTTAAATTAATTTACGGGATGTGAGCATTGCCATAATATACACACAAGTATATGATGGCGCACAGACAGACACTGATTGACACACTGAATGACCAATCAACACACAGAACACAGCAGCAAATCACCAGACAGGACATGGCCACTATAAGGTCAGAGGGCACTAGTTTTCCCGCTCTCTTGGGATGCAGCCTCTGAGACAGCCAGAGCCCGTGAGCAGCAACATGAACATCCACCATGTGGTAGCAGGATAGTTTGGTCAGCTTAGCCTCAGGTCTCCAGTCACCTCAGCATAGTGTCAACCCACAGTTCAAGTATTTTTAACAGTTCAATAAAATAGAGTTGCATTTCTCACTGCTGTCTCTCTCACTGCTGTGGTAAACGCAGACTTCGCAGACCCAGCATACCCAATACATCATGGTACCAGTGCGTGATCTTAGAGTTTGACGGACCTACCCTGAGATAGTCTTCCTTTAACCAGCGATCAGCCATCCGGTAACATGGACAGTGTCCGCCCTCCCCCGCCGCTACGCGTCGCCGGCGACCTCGATGCCAACTGGGAGATTTTTAAGCCGAAGTTTCAGCTGTATCTCGAAGCCACCGACCTCGAAGCCGCCTCAGATGCCAGAAAGATTGCTCTCTTTCTCTCCACAGCCGGGGGCCACGCCATCCATATTTGTAACTCCCTCACATTTGCTGAAGGTGAGGACAAGTCCAAGTTCAAAACAGTCCTGCTCAAGATCGACAGCCACTGTGACATCGAAGTCAACAAGAGTTTTGAACGCTACGTGTTTCAACAGCATTTGGAGGGTAAGGACGAACCTTTTCAATCTTTCCTAACCCATCTTCGCATCCTCGCGCAATCCTGTAATTATGGCTCCGCCTCCGACTCCATGACCTGCGACCAGATCGTTTTTGGGGTGCACTCAGACCCCCAATGCCAGCTGCTCCTTAAAGTGAAGCAGCTCACCCTTGCTATAGCCATCTAAACCTGCGTTCTGCATGAGCACGCTACTAACCGGTACTCGCACATTCAAGCGGCAGAGACGGCGCAGCAAGGCCCCCACAATGCGGAGCGGGTGCAGGCCGTAAACCAGCTCCAGGTTCTGAGTCTGGATGAGGGCAGCCATTTTGAGCGCTTTTCCCGGGCTCCTGCGAATGCGCGCAACGACCGAGGGGACGGCGAGGTCGAGGACTGAACAACACAGGTGCGCACAAAGTTCAACCACACCGCGCATGTGCGGTGGCGCACGGAGCATCCTGACGTCGGCATCACAAAGTGCAACAACTGTGGCTCCTCCCACTTAAAGCGGCAATGTCCCGCGTAATCTCGATGCTGTCTCCAGTGTGGCAAGCTTGGGCACTACGCAGCCCTGTGCTGATCTGCTCAACTACCTGCCTCCCATCGCTCCCAGCAGCAGCGCAGGAATGTCCGGTCCATGCAACAACCTGTTACAGATTCCGACTCCGACATGGTTCCAGACCCCGACATCGAAGATCTCAAATCCCCATTCCGGGTGGGGTTCATCACCAAGCATACGATGCTTTCCCAAAAAAAGGCCAA
Organism: Scyliorhinus canicula; assembly: GCF_902713615.1. Taxonomy (NCBI): domain Eukaryota; kingdom Metazoa; phylum Chordata; class Chondrichthyes; order Carcharhiniformes; family Scyliorhinidae; genus Scyliorhinus; species Scyliorhinus canicula. The sequence goes on from NC_052159.1 coordinate 31,248,248, forward strand.
GCCCTTCCCAGTGATGAGCATCGATCCGGACGACGAGTGGTGTGCCACCGTTACGGTCAACAAATTTCGCATCTGATTCAGGCTGGACACGGCGCTTCAGCCAACCTCATTTCGCCGTCTGACCTGGACAGCCTCCACGTCAAGCCGACCATCCTTCCATCCGCCTGCCAGTTTCTCGACTACAATGGCAATGCCATTGCTGCCAGTGGCTCATGCCAGCTTGTGGTGCCGCACCGTTCCTTAAAGGCCGCCCTGCGCTTCGAGATTGTAGGGTCCACCAAAACTTCCCTGCTCGGTGCTCAGGCGTACAAAATCCTGAATCTCGTACAAAGGGTCCACATCACCCGCTGAGGCATCAGCCTCTCCAGGCGTCGATTTTCAGACACAACTGACGGACATCGTTGCACGATACCACAGCGTCTTCAAGGGTATGGGCACACTCCCATACACGTACAAAATTCTTTTGAAACCGAATGCCACGCCTGTGGTTCATGCACCCCATCGGGTGCCGGTGCCCCTTAAGGACCGCCTCAAGCAGCAGCAGCAGGACCTCCAGGACCAGGGCGTCATTTCTAAGGTAACGGAACCCACTGACTGGGTCAGCTTCATGGTGTGTGTTAAGAAACCATCAGGGGAACTGTGCATTTGCATCGACCCCAAAGATCTGACCCGTAACATCATGAGGGAATACTACCCTATCCCAAAGCGCGAAGAGCTCACCTGCGAAATGGCTTGCGCCAAATTTTTCACAAAGTTGGACGCATCCAAGGGGTTCTGGCAGATACAACTTGACGCATCCAGTCGGACGCTCTGCACCTTTAACACCCCATTTGGCTAATATTTTTACAATGGCGGTCCTCCGCTTCCTGGGGATGGTCAACTTCCTGGGGAAGTTTGTCCCCAACCTCGCATCTCACACCACAGCTCTCCGCAATCTTGTGAAGAAAACCACCGACTTCCAATGGCTCCCCGCTCACGAGCGAGAGTGGCGTGAACTCAGAGCGAAACTCGCCAAGGCCCTGGTATTGGCATTCTTCGACCCTGCCAAGGAGACGAAGATCTCCACAGATGCGAGCCAGTCTGGCATTGGGGCAGTGCTCCTCCAAAGCAATGTCTCCTCCTCATGGGCCCCAGTCGCATACGCATCGCGCGCAATGACGCCCACTGAGAAACGCTATGCTCAAATCGAGAAAGAGTGCCTGGGCCTCCTCACGGGAATTGTCAAAGTCCATGACTACGTATATGGACTCCCCAAATTTACGGTCGAAACGGACCACAGGTCACTGGTCCACATTATACAGAAGGGCCTTAATGATATGACGCCGCGCCTGCAGCGCATCCTCCTCAAGCTCAGGCGGTATGACTTCGAACTGGTCTACACCCCGGGCAAGGAGCTCATCGTGGCCAATGCACTCTCCCGCTCCGTCACTATGCCGTGCGAGCAGTCGGGCTTCGTTTGCCAAATTGATGCCCACGTTGAGTTCTGCGCATCTAACTTGCCCGCCACTGACGAACGAGTCATCCAGATTCGTCGTGAAACAGCCAAGGATCCTCTACTCCAACGAGTCATGCGCCATCTTACAGACGGGTGATTCAAAGGCCAATGCCCGCAATTCTACAACATTAAAGATGATCTGGCAGTGGTGGATGGAATTCTGTTGAAGTTGGACAGGATCGTCATTCCGCAAAGCATGCGGGAGCTCGTCCTTGATCAGCTCCATGAGGGTCACCTGGGGGTGGAGAAGTGTCGCCGGCGGGCCCGTGAGGCAGTGTACTGGCCTGGCATCAACCAGGACATTGGCAACACTGTTCTAAACTGCCCAAGGTGCGAACGGTTCCAGCTGGCTCAGCCAAAAGAGCCACATGAACTGGTGTCGTCCCCATGGACCAAGGTTGGCATTGATCTCTTCCACGCACAAGGCTGGGACTACGTCCTCGTTGTGGATTACTTCTCTAACTACCCAGAGGTGGTTAGGCTGCATGACCTCACATCGGCAGCGGTCATCTGTGCTGGCAAGGGGACCTTTGCTCGTCATGGCATTCCACTCACGGTTATGACCGATAATGGCCCGTGTTTTGCCAGTCAGGAGTGGACCAAGTTTGGTCACTACCCCCAGTCAAATGGCAGAAAAGGGGGTACACATTGTAAAATGACTCCTGTGCAAAGCGGCTGATGCGGGTTCAGACTTTTACCTCGCACTACTAGCCTACAGGTCGACTCCCTTGTCCACTGGCCTGTCCCCAGCACAATTGCTAATGAACCGCACATTACGGACAACGGTGCCTGCAATACACATCCCGGACCTGGACAACTTTCCAGTCCTGCAAAGAATGCAACTGTCTCGGGCCCAAAACAAGTCGGCGTATGACGCCCGTGCCACGGATCTCCCTGTTCTCGTCCCTGATGACCAGGTTCATGTTCAGCTACCTGAAGGTGGCTGGTCTGCCACTGCTGTGGTGATCAAGCAAGTGGCCCCAGATCATGTCTGGTTCGTATGCAGGATGGCTCTTTTCTTCGGCGTAATAGGCTGGCACTGCGGCTGCTTCCACGCTGCCACCGGAACGTGATACCCTGCCTCGCATTCAGGACATGCCCTTCCAAGAGCTCGCAGATCTGCATCTTCTGTTGCAACCCTCTGCGGTTGATACAGATCCGCCCATTCCAGAGCAGGCGGAACCAGACCCACCCTTGAGGCGGTCAACCAGAATTCGTTGCCCACCACAGAGACTGAATTTATAAACTGATTGTTTCATTACCTTGATTCTTCGTTTGCTCGTTTGTACATACTGTATTTTTTCCATGATTTGTAATATGCACTCTATCTGCACTAGACACTTTCCCGTGTAAATACGTTTTGAATTTTGTACATAGTCAGGTTCCTGGTCATGTAAATATGCTCACATACTCTGTCTATAGTCAGGCACATTCACATACCACACTATTTATTGCCATATACACATTTTTTTCAAAAGGGGGAGATGTCATGATATACACACAAGTATATGATGGTGCACAGACAGACATTGATTGACACACTGAATGACCAATCAACACACAGAACACAGCAGCCAATCACCAGACAGAATACGGCCACTATAAAGCCAGAGGGCTCTAGTTTTCCCGCTCTCTTGGGATGCAGCCTCTGAGACAGCCAGAGCCCGTGAGCAGTAACACGAACATCCACCATGTGCTAGCAGGATAGTCTGGTCAGGTTAGCCTCAGGTCTCCAGTCAACTCAGCATAGTGTCAACCCACAGTTCAAGTATGTTTAACAGTTCATAGTTCAATAAAGTAGAGTTGCATTTCTACAAGTGTTGGAAGCCTGTCTCTCTCACTGCTATGGTAAACGCAGTCTTCGCAGACCCAGCATACCCAACGCATCAAGCATCACTATGTGGGCCAGCATTTATTGCCCATCCCTAACTGCCCTCCATTTCCGAGGGCATTTTGAGAGTCAACCACAATCCTGTGGGTCTGGAGTCACATGAAGGCCAGACCAGGCAAGGATGGCAGATTGCCTTCTCAAAAGAACATTCGTAAACCAGATGGGTTTTTAGAACAATCAGTAATGGTTTCAGGGCTTGGGGCACTGTCTGTGCGGAGGCTGGACGTTCTCCGTGTCTGCGTGGGTTTCCTCCGGGTGCTCTGGTTTCCTCCCACAAGTCCTGAAAGACGCGCTTGTTAGCTGAATTAGACATTCTGAATTCTCCCTCAGTGTACAGGAACAGGCGCCAGAGTGTGGGGACTAGAGTATTTTCAAAGTAACTTTATTGAAATGTTAATGTAAGTGTACTTGTGACACTAATTAAGATTATTATTATTTTTTAATTCCAAATTTTTATTGAATTCAAATTTCACCATCTGTCATGGGAGAATTTGAACCCGGACCCCAGATCTTGCCCGGTGTCTCTGGATTACTAGTCCAGTGACAATACCAATATTAGTCCAATGACTGTATGACTACACCAACACCTCTGCATTTCAAGTGCTCATCCACATACCTTTTAACAGTTTCCTGTCACTACTTCTGCACTGTAGGGATTCTATGATATCTATGATATCTATGATACTACCCTCCCAATCAGAGCATTCCGGACGCCCTCCACCCACTCAGTGAAAACGTTTTCCCTCAAATCTCTCTGCACCCCCTCCCCCCCCATTAAAATGATGCCCCCTCATTATTGACCCATCAACTAAGCTTCTTTCTATCCATCCTGTCCATATCCCTCATAATCTTATACTCGTCAATCAGATGCCCCCTCAGCCTTCTCTGTTCTAAAGAAAACAACCTGAGCCTATCCAGCCTTTCTTCATAGCTCAAACGCTCCATCCCAAGCAACATCCTGGTGAACCTGCTCTGCATCCCCAGTGAAATCACATCCATCCATTCATAAGGCCCACCCTAACTGCACACCCAAACTGCTGTTTAGCTCACAGGGCTAATTGCTGGCTTTGAAAGCAGACCAAAGCAAGCCAGCAGTACGGTTCAATTCCCGCAACAGCCTCCCCGAACAGGCGCCGGAATGTGGCGACTAGGGGCTTTTCACAGTAACTTCATTTGAAGCCTACTCGTGACAATAAGCGGTTTTCATTTCACACAGCACTCCAGCTGTGGCTTAATGAAAGTTTGTACTGCTTCAACATACCCTCCCTACTTTTATCATCTATGCCACAACGATAAATGTCCTGTATGCCTTCTGAACTACCCTATTAACCTGTCCTGCTACCCTCAAGGATCTATGGACAAGCACTCCAAGATCCCTCTGTTCCTGAGCTTCCTAGTGCCCTGCCATTCATTGTGAACTCCCTTGTCTTGTTACTCCTTCCAAAATGCATCACCTCACACTATTCAGGGTTAAATTCCATCTGCCACTGAGACTGGGGCTGTTTAGCACAGGGCTAAATCTCTGGCTTTGAAAGCAGACCAAGGCAGGCCAGCAGCACGGTTCAATTCCCGAAACAGCCTCCCCGAACAGGCGCCGGAATGTGGCGACTAGGGGCTTTTCACAGTAACTTCATTTGAAGTTTCCCGGCCACTGGTGTGAGACTCACTGGTCTGTAATTCCCTGCTTTATCACTACCACCCTTCTTGAAAAGTGGAACCATGTTAGCTGTCCTCCAGGCCTCTGGCACCTCCCCTGTTGCCAGAGAGGAATTAAAAATTTGGGTCTGAGTCCCAGTAATTTTCTCTTGTGAACAAGTTCGCAAACCTCCCCACCCCCTCACCCCTCCAGTCAATGTCAATTGATGATGATCCATCAGTATTTGCAATTCAAGTAAGGGGATGTTGAACAACAGTAGCAATTCTTTTTTTTTAATTTAAATTTAGATTACCCAATTATTTTTTCCAATTAAGGGGCAATTTAGCGTGGCCAATCCACCTACTCTGCACATTTTTGGGTTGTGGGGGCGAAACCCACGCAGACACGGGGAGAATGTGCAAACTCCACACAGACAGTGACCCAGAGCCGGGATCGAACCTGGGACCTCAGCGCCGTGAGGCGGTTGTGCTAACCACTTGGCCACCGTGCTGCCCACAGTAGCAATTCTTTCAGTCTCTGTCTTAACCAATGGAATCACAGAATTGCAGTATTGTTATTTGGCCCATCATGTGGCCCACCAGCTCTCCAAACGAGCATCCTGATTTGGTACCATTCCCCTGCCTTTTCCCCGCCCCCCTGCATATTGTTTCTTTTCAAGTAATCACCTCATGCCCCCTTGAATGCCTTGATTAAACCAACCTCCAACACACTTCCAGGCAGAGCATTCCAGACCCAAGCCACTCGTTGTGTGAAAAATATTACATCACATTTGCTTCTTTTCCAAATCATTTTAAATCTGTGATTAATAATTTATTCCATTTCGGACTTCCAGTGGCGGCCATGGAGTGAGTGGTCGCACATAGGTGGCTCCTGCCTGAGTTTAGGAGGAACTTCTTCACCCAAAGGGTTGTGAATCTATGGAATTCCTTGCCCAGTGAAGATGCATGGCATTAAGGGTAAAGTAGTAGCATGGATAGAGGATTGGTTAATTAATAGAAAGCAAAGAGTTGGGATAAATGGGTGTTTCTCTGGTTGGCAATCAGTAGCTAGTGGTGTCCCTCAGGGATCCGTGTTGGGCCCACAATTGTTCACAATTTACATAGATGATTTGGAGTTGGGGACCAAGGGCAATGTGTCCAAGTTTGCAGATGACACTAAGATGAGTGGTAAAGCGAAAAGTGCAGAGGATACTGGAAGTCTGCAGAGGGATTTGGATAGGTTAAGTGAATGGGCTCGGGTCTGGCAGATGGAATACAATGTTGACAAATGTGAGGTTATCCATTTTGGTAGGAATAACAGCAAACGGGACTATTATTTAAACGATAAAATATTAAAGCATGCCGCTGTTCAGAGAGACTTGGGTGTGCTAGTGCATGAGTCACAGAAGGTTGGTTTACAAGTGCAACAGGTGATTAAGAAGGCAAATGGAATTTTGTCCTTCATTGCTAGAGGGATGGAGTTTAAGACTAGGGAGGTTATGTTGCAATTGTATAAAGTGTTAGTGCGGCCACACCTGGAGTATTGTGTTCAGTTTTGGTCTCCTTACTTGAGAAAGGACGTACTGGCGCTGGAGGGTGTGCAGAGGAGATTCACTAGGTTAATCCCAGAGCTGAAGGGGATGGATTATGAGGAGAGGTTGAGTAGACTGGGACTGTACTCGTTGGAATTTAGAAGGATGAGGGGGGATCTTATAGAAACATTTAAAATTATGAAGGGAATAGATAGGATAGATGCGGGCAGGTTGTTTCCACTGGCGGGTGACAGCAGAACTAGGGGACATAGCCTCAAAATAAGGGGAAGTAGATTTAGGACTGAGTTTAGGAGGAACCTCTTCACCCAAAGGGTTGTGAATCTATGGAATTCCTTGCCCAGTGAAGCAGTTGAGGCTCCTTCTTTACATGTTTTTAAGGTAAAGATAGATAGTTTTTTGAAGAATAAAGGGATTAAGGGTTATGGTGTTCGGACCGGAAAGTGGAGCTGAGTCCACAAAAGATCAGCCATGATCTAATTGAATGGCGGAGCAGGCTCGAGGGGCCAGATGGCCTACTCCTGCTCCTAGTTCTTATGTTCTTATGTTCTTATGTTGGATTTGTTTGGTCCTTTCTGCCCGTTTTACGGGAAGTTGCAGTTGGAAAAAGTGGGGATACTGCAAGGTATTCTCCTTCGGTGGATAATGTCCAAAGGGTACCAGACGAGGAGTATGTCAAATAAGGGGCACTCTTCAGACCAGGAGGACTCAAGTGGTGCAGCAGCAGAAGAGATGGTGGAGGGACCTATTCCGGACAATGGTCGATGGAGCACTTGGCTGAATTCCTTGATGCCGAATTTAGGAAAACAGAGACAGGTGGCCTCAAAGAACCTGGCAAAGGTGTCAGAGTCTGTTCAGGCTGTCCTGGAGAGTTTGGAGCAGAGGTTCGAGGCCGGAGTGTGTCGATCCAAAAGGTGGAGTAGACAGTGACCGCCAATGAGGATCGGATTGCCACGGAGGCAAAAATGATGATGTTGGCGGATAGTCAGAAAAGGTTGAGGGAGAAGGTCAATCACTTGGAGAACCGCTCAAGGAGGCAAAACCTGAGGATCGTGGGGCTGCCCGCAGGTATTGAGGAAACGGGGGACATGGAATATGTGGCCAAGATATTTGAGATGTTGATGAGGGAGGGGTTCTTTGACCGGTCTCCTGAGGTGGATCGGGCACACCGGTCGTTGAGGAGGACGCCGAGAGCAGGGGAGCTGCCACGGGCAATTATCATAAGTACCTTGACAAGGAGGAGATTCTGAGGTGGGCGAAGGAGATGCGGGAATGCACCTGGGAAGGCCAGGCATTCGTATTTACCAGGACTTGGGAGTGGAGCTGGCTAACCGTAGGGCCAGGTTCAATAGGGCAAAGGCGGCCTTTTCAGGAGCAAGGTGTGGTTTGGGATGTTGAACCCGGCTTGCCTCTGGGTCACGCATTGGGGAAAGGGTCACTATTTTGATACACCAGAGGAGGCAAGTAACTTTTTAAGGGACCATGGACTGGGGATATTTGAAGACTTTAGACATCCTTTATACAGTAGTCCCCCGTTATACCGCGCTCCGCAATACCGCGGTTCGCGATATACCGCGGGGGGGCTTATGGACCCCAACTGTCAGTTGTGTCAATTTCAGCGGCCGGCTCACTTTGATCCGGAGAGGGAAGCTGCTCTCTCACTGAAACAATCAGCCGGCCGCTGAAATTGACACTGCCGGCTGCTCTCTCCCTCCAATCAGAAACATTAAAACTTAAAAGTTGGATTGGAGGGAGAGAGCAGCGGGCAGTGTCAATTTCAGCAGCCGGCTGATTGTTTCAGTGAGAGAGCAGCTTCCCTCTCCGGATCAAAGTGAGCCGGCCGCTGAAATTGACACTGCCCGCTGCTCTCTCCCTCCAATCCAACTTTTAAGTTTGGTGTGTTAACACGAATGAATGGATTTGTTTTGTATTTTGGCAAATGTATAAGGATAATCATTTCCTGTGTTTGCACATAAATTAAAAATGTCTTGAATAAAAATATATTTTAAAAGTAATTTATTCCATTTCAACACAGTGCCTAACTTTGAGCCGACAACCCAAGAACTGACCAAACCCAGCCGACTGAGGAAAGAATAAAAGTTTCAGATCACCCTTGGAGTTTGGAGTCCCTGGTCCTCTGACTGTCGTGTTAGGTACACTGGTCTAACACTGGCTGCAACTGGATGCAGCTTAGATCAGAAAGATACTCCAGACCTTGAAGTTAGTTCAATCAGGTTTATTGAACTAATAGCACAGTTAGCACAGTTCTCTGTGAGTTCGACTCTCTGCTAACTTAAGTATGGTTACTCTGTCTGACTGAACCAGACTAGCTCTTAGCCATGTGGTGGAGGTGTGAGATTGTAACGACACCCTTGACTGACTCTCTAGATGTTCATCAGTGGAAAGAGGCGGAGTGTGAGTGCCTCGTGTCTTTTATAGTCAGATCCCACCCCTGAGTGTCCTGCCTGCTTATTGGTCATGTCCTGTTCTCTGTGTCCATTAGCTGCTTGTCTGTATATCATATGTGTGTGTGTGTTTGCATATCATGACACTGACTAGGAGTGAAACATTTTGCAAAGCTCAATGTAGTCAGTTTACTTTTAGAGGAAATAATCATTGCACGTTGAGCAGTCGTGAGGGGCACTCATTTTGTTTATTTAAAATGTTAACGCTGTTTGATTTTAAAGAGTTTTTTTTTCATTGCCTTACTGTAAAGGTGCCCAATAGATAGAGTTATCCTGCTCACATTGCGCCCTCACACTGCGCACTCACTGCAGCAGCTTTTGAAAGCCTCTCCGATGATTAACTTGGCAGCAGGAGTAAGAGTTTGTTTCGGGGTTTTTGTGGAAATTGTGCCTGAAGAGCTTCGTAGTAAATGAAAACAAATCTGGTGACATTCTTCTGTCATTTGCAGTCGGGCTATGAGTCATTGCACTCTGAATGTGTGTTCCCAATTTGTCTCTTTTGAATTGTTCCCATTCCCACAATTCAACAGATAACAGATTTCTGTGCACAGGGTATTAATCAAAAATAGCTCAAGCGCGATACATAGATTTTCCATGTGTAATACAATTGAGGCATTGTTGGAAAACAAAACAGCCACCTTTGCCCCTGTCGCAAGTAGCAGCAACAACAGGAACATTTAAAAAAATATCTTTAAAATCAAACGGTCACAAAGAATAAACAAAGGCGCAGAATGTAATTTGTTCGACTAGGTTCTCTTTTTGTGTCAGGAGCATCGCATTCACAGTTGTTTCAAAGAAGTAGTCAAGCACACCCAGTTTCAAATTGAAACAGAAATTCATTATTGCTATTACAGCAAGGCAAAACTTTAAAAGGGATTGGAGGGGCAAGACTCACGGGTCCTATTGCACATTTCTTTTAAAAATAATTTTTATTGAAATTTTTTACAGAAAATATAACAACAAACAATGAAAAGCAACAATAAAACACCATAATAACTGTAACACCCCCAAGACCGTATCAACACATGTATCTCCCCACCCCCCCCCCCCCCCCCAACCCAGCAAACAACAAGAGAACTTACAAATAAATTAAATTAAAATTAAATAAGCAAACATAGTCAACGTTCCCCCCCCCTTTTTTCACCCCTCCCCCCCGGGTTGCTGCTGCTGCTGACCCAGTACCCTATCGCTGAGCCAGAAAGTCGAGGAAAGATTGCCACCGCCTAAAGAACCCTTGTACCGATCCTCTCAGGGCAAATTTGACCTTCTCCAGCCCTATTGCATATTTTATAAAAGCAGGAAGACAGAGCTGTTGACAAAATATATGGGGAGCGAAACTGGATAATATCCCCCCCCCCCCCCCCCCCCCCCCCCCACCCCGCCCCACCCTACCCAACCACCCTACCCAGCACCTTGAGTTAAGGCAAGATTTTGATATGGGATTATGAGAAAGCATTAACTAGAGCAGCAAGGTTATAGGTGCTGGGTCTGGTTCAACTTGGCGTTAGATGTTGGCTGGTTTCAAGAACCTCTCTCTCTGCCCACCCGTTGGATCCATGTACTGCCTCCACTGTCGTCACAACAACGTGACATTCAGTGCTGGATTCAGTGCAGCAGTTTTCATCTAGATTTGCAACCGCAGTGCCAAAATGACTAGTACTACAGCAATGAATTTTGCAGTCCAGGGATGCTAGGGTTTTATATATAAGGCAGTGCCATTTCTGATCACTTTTGACCAAAAACACTTGGAAGGAAAAATGTTACTTTCAATGTCAAGTTTTTAAAAGCTGAGTGGTCGATTTTGAATATCCTTGCTCATCAACGGGGGTGATAACGCCTTCAAAATAGGATCCGTAGCCTGATCACTCTGTAAACATTTGCGTTAGTGTGATTGACTGTTGTTAAAGAGAATCCAGTTTCAGACTTTGGGCTCCTTTTAATGTGAAAATTATTACGTAAATAGAACTCTGATTACCATTTTAGGGAAGAATTGGTTGGAGCATGTTGCTGGGCAGGGCTTAATCAGCCCTGTGTGCAATCGAAAAGATGAAAGCCTCCGAAAGGATGATTCTTGAGTTATCTTTTATGGGTAGCTGGACTCTACCTTCAGGGTCCCAAAAAATAATCTCGGCTACTGCATGCCCAAGACCCTCACTCACTCTCTTCTATCATGACCTACAAACCCCCTTGCTGGCTGCAGCCCCAACTGAATTTCCTGGCTTCATCTCATGAGTTGCACCTGGCTGCCAATCTGGCAAGCCTCCAGCTTGCTTACTGAATTTTAATCATGCCAGTGTGTCAAAACCTCAGCGGCCACTTCACCATCAAAATGGGCAGCCAACTAAAGGTCCAGATGTACCCCCCAAATGTTTCAAATCTTCAAAATAAGGCTCTGTGGCGAATTTGATATGAGGCTAATATATTAGCATTTTGTTGCCCTTTATGTGCAATTCGTTCAAGGGCTTCATCAATCGGAAACAATTCACACCAGTTGTATTAGACGGTTATGATGTGAAGTAAATGCTGGGCAGAGAGATGGTTTTGACATTGGTAAGTTGTAAGGATAATCACCAGACTAATAGATTATGAATGCTCCAGATATAATAATAATATTGTTTATTCTCACAAGTAGGCTTACATTGCAATGAAGTTACTGTGAAAAGCCCCAAGTCGTCATATTCCGGCACCTGTTCGAGTACACAGAGGGAGAATTCAGAATGTCCAATTCACCGAACAGCTCAGGCCGGATTCTCCATTATTGAGACTGTGTCCCCACGCCGGTGTCAAAATGGTGGAGTTTTACTCCTGAAAATCCTGGAAAAAAGTGAAAGGATTTCATTGTCCTGCAGGGGGCTAGCAGGGACCCGGAGTAAATCTTATAGCTTTTGCTGCAGATATGGGCCCCCGCACCTCCGGGTCAGAGGTCGTGCATGCGCACGGCGGTGGCCTCCAGTGGCCGCTCTGTACTCCATGGCAGACTCGGACGACGGAGGTGGACCCACAATGGAGACCCCCGATTGGCCACAAACCCGACCCTCAAACCCCGCACATTAATTCACCGGCCACCTATAAGCCCCCCTGGCCTCCGATCCATCCGACCCCTACCAGGGTGGCCGGGGACTGAGTCTGCAGCCACCAAGATAGCAATAGCAGGTTAGTTCCACGCCTTTGGGTTCTCGGCCGGTCAGGGGCGGAGAATGTCGGAGTGGGTCTCTGGCAATGGCCACCGGGGGCGCTGCGTACTCGCGGTGACGGTGATTTTCGGTGCCCGGAGAATCATTGAACCGGCACTGAGCCCGATTACGGCGTCAAACTGGATTCTCCGCCCCAGCACCAGCTGCGATGTCGGCATTGGGGTGCAGAGAATCCAGCCACATCTTTCGTGACTGGTGGGAGGAACCGGAGCACCCGGGGAAAACCCACGCAGACACGGGGAGAACGTGCAGACTCCACACAAACAGTGACCCAGCCAGGAATTGAACCTGGGATCCTGGCACTGTGAAGCCACAGTGCTAACCATTGTGCTAACATGTGAGTATGACCGTGGTGATCCATCCTCCTAATAATAATAATCTTTATTAGTGTTACAAGTGGACGTACATTAACAATGCAATGAAGTTACTGTGAAAAACCCCCAGTTGCCACACTACAGCACCTGTTCAGGTACACTGAGGGAGAATTCAGAATGTCCAATTCCCCCCACAAGCACGTCTTTTGGGACTTGTGGGAGGAAACTGGAGGAAACTCACACAGACATGGGGAGAACGGGCAGACTCCACACAGACAGTGACCCAAGCCGGGAATCAAACCTGGGACCCTGGCGCTGTGAAGCAACAGTGCTAACCAATGTGCTACCTTGCCTTCTCCACCCTTCTCCACCGGTTTGCAGCATGCGACATGGTTGGCCATACCATCCTCCTCCATCACTTCTCCAATGACATCCCGCTCGGTTGGACTGCCTCACCTGGTGTCATTCCTATCTATCCTGTTGTAGTCAGAGAATCAGGTGAGATGGCTTCCCTGCCTGCCCCCACACCATTATACTTGGAGTCTCCAAAGGATCTATCATTCTTTCTTTTCTTTTTCTCATCTACATGCTACCTCTCAGCGACATCATCTGAAATTATGATGGCAGATTTCACATTTACACCTACAACACCCAGCTCTGCCTTACGCGACCTTAATCGACCTATTCACTCTCACTAAATTGTCAGATTATGTGCTGACAATTAGATGAGCAGAAATTTCCTCCATCTAAATATTAAGAAGACCACAGCCATTTTGTCTCTGTTCTCTAACCAATCACTCCATCTCTCTCCCTGGAAACTCCCTGGCTGAACCAGATTTCTTTCAACCTTGGTGTTGTATTTGACCCTGAGACGGGTTTCTGACCGCATCTCCACTCCATCCCCAGCCTCAGCTCATCTATTGCTGAATCTCTCATTCTCTGGCCACCTTTTCATCTTCCATCCCCTTGTCAACCTGAGTTCACAGAAGCTTTGCTGCCTACTCTCACACCAAGTTCCATTTACCACCACCCTGAGCTTGCTGACACCCATTTTCATCCTTTTTCAAAATCCTTCCTTATCTTTGCCCTTTACTGGGTGCAATCTACTCGAATGAGAACAGAGTCCTGCAGAGCGTGCGATTAGCCGGGTGCTTCCTGGCACTCAGAGCACCGAGAAACACCACGCTATCGAACGGCCATTCGGGTAGATTGGGGACCTCAGTGGGGAACGCACAGCCGAGGCCCCACTTAGTCCCATTTCCCGTACTGAGGAGCTTGCTGGAACCACTCAGTGCAGGATGAGATAAGGACACCATTTTTAAATGGCGTCCCAATCTCTCAACCCCTGATGGGACCTCAGAACCCCCAACTCACCTGTAAAGGTGTCCTCAAGCCCCCCACGCCCGCATCCCTCTACATTTTCACAGGGCACCACCAAGACTGAACTCCATGGCAGGAAAAAAGCCAGCCTGTCACCTTGGCACTGCCAGCCTAGTAGTGCCAAATAGGCACCTTGGCAGTGCCAGGTTGCCACCCAATTGGCACTGCCAAGGTGCCAGTGCTATGTAGGCACCAACAGTGTCAGGGTGCCACTCTGCCCAGAGGGCAAGCACCTGGGGATCTACTGGGCGACCCTAGGAGCATAGTTCCGTAAGGTCCCCATTTGTGGAGACCAGCACTGAACGGTGCTTGCCCAAGATCTCCAAAGCAAGGGAGATAGATCCAACACCTTGGGTAGAGTGTGGGGGTGCGTATTAGAGTGAGACTAGCCGTCTCATTCTAATCTGCAGATTTGCTAAAAAGTGATCCCACGCTCAAAGGACAGGATTCACATCATGACATCTCATGAGGTCGCGTTGAATCTCGTGAGTAATGGCAGGCCGGTTAGATCCTGGAAGAGGGATCACCTGGCATCTACCGGCAGCGCCATGCTGCCTTTCGAGATAATGTGGCCATTAGATATCGCCCACTATTTCTGTAAACTCCTCCAGCCCCACAGCCCTTCTGACGTCTTTGCATTCTTCCTAATCTAGCTTTTGTACATCCCCTATGTTATTCAAGATGTCACTGGCAGCTGTGCCTTCAGCTGCCTAGGTGCTAAGTTCAGTTCTCTTCTTCCTCCACCTCTCTGGCCCTCTATCATATTTTCCTCCTTTAAGACACTCCTTAAAACGTACTTCTGTGACCAAGCATTTGGTCATCTGCGCTGTATCTCCTGATGTGGCTCAGTGTCAAATTTTGTTTGATAACAATCCTATGAAACACCTTGGGACATTTTATTACCAACAAAATGCACTGCAGTAACTTGGCAGTAACTTGCCAAGCCGCGTTCATCATCAGCTTCCAAATCCCCAACTCTACCACTTAGAAGGACAAGGGCAGCAGATGCATGGGATCCCTCACCAGTTGGTTGCTTCCACTGACAACTCCGCAGAGGAGGTCACTCTCTTTGAGGGTTGTCAGAAATATGGGGCTGGATTCTCCAGTTGCCTATAGGTCAAGGTTTACACATGCAGACTAGACAGCTGAAACCTCCAAAGTGTAGATGACACTTCCAGAGTTAACCTCTAAGCACAGGTACTGCGAACAAACCCGTTCCCAGAAACAGGTAAGAAAGCAGCTGCGAGTGCTCAGTAATAATGGACGTTTCCCCATCATGGCTCCAGCTCCCTCAGTTGCCACTTTCATCTTGCCTTGCTTTCGTTGTTGAGTTTTCATAAAGTTTGGAAAACCCACGGAACAAAAGTACAACTCCAAAACCCACGTTAATATCTCCCCAATTTATTAACATACCGAAGCTGACAAATTGCATCTCCCAAGGCCGTTGCTCACATGCAGCATAACGCCCTGCAGTTACATTCTGAATTCAGCACGTTAGACATGTCTTCCCAATGCACTCATACTGTACCCGCTTTCACCCTCACCCCAGCCAGCACCCAATCCCTCGCCCACATCGAAACTCCCCCATTGAAGCAGTCCACTTTTCAAAGACAAAAGTATCTGACCCAGGTTACAAGGGAGAGTCTATTTTATATTCACGACTAACAATGTCATGCAAGTAGTTATCAGGCATTGAAGATGAAACACATTCCTTTCGGGAGTGATGGATGCCACTGTATCCAAATCACACATGTGGGCAGACCCACATCTGTAATGGGGCATAGCATACTTAAAGCAAGGCGATGTTAAAAATGATAAAGTGACAGTATCAGCTGTGGTTCAGTTGGTTGCACTCACATTTCTGAGGCCAATAGGTCATGGGTTCAAGCCACATTCCAGCATGTTCAAGCACAAATACTTGGTTGACACTCCAGATCAGTACTGGGGGGGGGGTTTGTTCCACTGTTGGTTGTGCTGTCTTTCAGGTTGTATGTTATTGGATATAAAAGTTTCTACAACACTATTCAAAGAGGGGTGGGGCTCTTGCCTGAATTTTGATTAATGTTTATCTTTCAGACGCCATCATTGCAGCAGATTATCAGATCAATATTATATTGCTGTTTGTGGGACTTTGTGGCTGCTGTGTTCCCTAAATTGCAACAGTGAGTATACTTCAGGCTTTGGGATGTCCTGAGATTGCGCGAGGGGCTATGTAAATGTAAGGCTTACTTGTTCCTCTTATACAATTCAGTGGTTAGGCTGCAGTTAGCACATTGCGTCTAGTTACGGACGTCTTATTCTAGGAATGATATAAAGAGAGTGCAGAAGAAATTCACTAAAATGATACCAACGATGAGAACCTTTATTTATGAAGAGAGAAACTGGAACTCTTCAGCAGAATAAAGTGGTTTAAGATATCATATATTGGAGTCATTCAAAATGATGAGAGAGTTTGATCAGGTATATTGGTTGAGTGTCAAGCGCAGACTGAAAACCGCTCCAGCCGAGTTTTCACTCCAGGTTTTCTGACAGTGCACAGAGACTGTGGGGGCATTGTTTGTGCTGTCGTTCTCGCAGGGCAGGGCCTGATAGACCCAGCAAGGCTGGTGCCACAGACATCAGCATCGATCGGCGCTAAAAATAAACTACCCCCCACGGGGATGGAAGAACACCCCCCCGTCGCAAGCAGCGAACCCCAGCACCTCCATACAAGCATCAGAGCATACACTCCCCCCTCCCCCACCAAGCAAATAATAATCAATTATTATTATTTGTTTTATTATTAGTGTCACAAGTAGGTTTACATTGACACCGCAACAAAGTTACCATGAAAATTCGCTAGTTGCCACACTCCGGCACCCTTTCGGGTACACAGAGGGAGAATTCAGAATGTCCAGTTCGCCTAACAAACACGTCTTTCGGGACTTGTGGGAGGAAACCGGAGCACCCGGAGGAAACCCACGCAGACACGGGGAGAACGTGTAGACTCCGCACAGGCAGTGACCCCAGCCGGGAATCGAACCCGGGTCCCTGGCGCTGTGAAGCAACAGTTCTAACCATTGTGCGACCATGCTGGCCACACACCTGGGCATTTCCAGCCCCATCCCCTCCTTTCCCACCAAGGGAGCATCGTGGCATTCCCCCCCCCCCCCCCCCCCACAGCCATCACCCTCCCCCTTCACAGGCATCGGCCTTCCCCCTCCATCACACATTCCCCCACCCTGGCACTGTAAACCTGTCACCACCAACCTGGCAAGGGGCAGTGCCACGGGGAAATGCCAGGACACTGCCCGACCAAATCGCTCACCACCCAGAGGCTAAACTTACCTGTGCGCCCCCCGGCTCAGTCACCACGATTGGTTTTCATTTTTGAAAGCTAGTCATGATTTGCGACAACGGGACATCACACTGGCTGGCCGGGAAGATCTGGTGAGGGTGGAGGTAGTGGCGTTCGGCCCTATAATTAGATTCTAATTTATTTTAAAATATGCTAATTAGGCTTGTGCCCTTCCTTCACATCAATGGAGGGGGACGGGGAAAATGCCAAGCTGAAATCTCATCAACGCAGAACCCATTTTTAGCCCATCGTGAGATTTAGCGGCCATTACGGGATTTGCACCCGCAGTCAACATGTTAGATCGCGGCCATTATTTCTTCTGGTCAGTGAGTTGGTATCTAGATGAGAGATGTTTACGATCACCAAAATGTGAATCAAAAGGTAGAATGCCATATACCGGGAAAGGACAGTACATGGAACCCCAACCAGAATCGAGAATGGGGGAAAGTTCCAGAAAAACTTTCGTGAAAGACACGAACATTAGTGGGAAAATAAAAGCAGGATATGGGGAAAGAGCTCGGAAAAGCAGATAAATCTTTCAAATAGCAAATATATTGAGCTGAAAAATCCTCTTCTGTGTTGTAAAGTTCCATGATTCAGTGTCTTGGCAGAAAATTGAATAAATTTGTGCGGCATTGTTTTGTGACTCTTACAATTGTGCTCAAAATGATCATGAACCACATGACAGAGTCCAGCACCCGCCCTCTGCCGTTCCATAAATCCACATTTATTTTTAATATAGTTACAATTTAAAAAAAACCTTTTAATCTGAGTCCTGCTGAATAGTGCTGATTTTGGAATAAAACGCTGAAGTCACCATTTGGCATGTCGCAACCTCACAGTAATAAAACAGTGAATAATAATAATAACAGTGAAGTTAATTTGCATGAGCTCTGTGTCAGCAGCATATAAAAGCACCACATTGTGCCTTGAAACACATTTGTGTCATTATTGAAAAAATATTCTCCTTCACTTGAATGTAAAATAATTTTTGCAGTTTGCTATCCAGTCTAATGGAACCGTAATATTGCCCATTCAATGTCAATTGTGATCAGCGCATCAGATATGCCCAGCTAACGTGCATATTGTTCTACAGCCTCCATGGATGTCTACATTCTGCATATCCAAAGTATGTTTCGTCTCTATATTGTGCAGTTTCATTTGAAGCTGGTACTTGGTTGTAACCTTTGCCACTTTCTATATGGCGTCAATGCCTGACTGCAAGAGGCATGAGCTGGTATGGATCTGCTGGGAGCTGATTATTCTATTGGACCAGGTCAGGGGTTTCACGCATAATCACCTTGAGAATATGTTAAACAATATTGTGTATGATGCTCTCTCTTAAGGTATTGTTCCTCTTACTGTTACCCCCGGTCCTCAAAAGAAAACAATCCTTGACCCCCCCCCCCCCCCCCCTCCCCACTGTCCCTGGAACGTGGCACAGCCCAGCTGGCATCTTGGCATTGCCACCCTGGCACTGTCAAGGTGCCCAGATGGCACTGCCAAGCCAGCAGGAGCACTGCCTGTGTGCCAGGGTACCAGTGCAAGGGTGCCCAGGTGCCAGGGTGCGGTGGAGATGGGTGGTGTGCTCATTTGAAGGGTTGGTGCAGACTCGATGGGCCAAATGGTCATCTTCTGCACTATAATAATAATCTTTATTGTCACAAGTTGGCTTACATTGCAATTAAGTTACTGTGAAAAGGAAGTTACTGGGAAAAGTATATATGGACTCTATGAGTCTATTCTATGATTAACGATGCTCAACTCTAAGTCGCCACTAGCTCTGTCAACTATTCCACTGTTGTGAAATTCTAGACTCACTCCTCCAATGCAGCTATAGAGTTATACAGCACAGAAAGAGGCCCTTCAGCCCATCATGTCTGCGGTGATCCTCGAGCACCTATCTATTCGAATCCCATTTTGCAGCATTTGGTCTGTAGTATTGTATGCTATGGCAGTCCTGAGCGCTCTCCCGCACGTTACCCTCTGTAAACTGGACGTCACCGAGTCCTGTTCACCTTTCACCCCAATGCTCACTGACCCATATTAGGCCCTGGTCAAGCAATACCTGGCTTTTAAAATGATTAGCCTTGTTTTTGAATCCTTCCATGGGCTCGCCCCACTCTCTGTAATCTCTGTAATCTCCTTCAATACCCAAAACCATCTGGGATATCTATACTCCGCTAATTCTGGCCTCTACGCCCAGAACCCCAATTTTAATGGCTCCACCACCGTCCCACAGGCTAGAAGCCTCTGGTGATAGAGACGGGAAAAACCTTGCTATGGAATCATCGGAAAATCTGCCTTGTGCACCAGTAGGTGTGGGGATGGAAACAGCAACAACCTTACTTGATCGTGCCTCCCCGTTGCCTCATTCTCAAGCTCAGGAATTCCCTCGCTGCCCCTCTCTACCTCACTTTTCTCCTCGAAGACACTTCTTCAAACCTACCTCTTTGATCCAGTTTTTGTTAATCTGACCGACTATCTCCTCAGGTGGCTATTGGTGTTTGACTTTGTTTTATCACACTCCTGTGAGAACCTTGTGATGTTAATGTGGACAGCACGGTAGCATAGTGATTAGCACAATTGCTTCACAGCTCCAGGGTCCCAGGTTCGATTCCCGGCTTGGGTCACTGTCGTGCGGAGTCTGCATGTTCTTCCCGTGTCTGCGTGGGTTTCCTCCGGGTGCTCCGGTTTCCTCCCACAGTCCAAAAATGTGCAGGTTGGGTGGATTGGCCACGATAAATTGCCCTTAGTGTCCAAAATTGCCCTTAGTGTTGGGTGGGGTTACTGGGTTATAGGGACAGGGTGGAGGTGTGCGGTTGGGTGGGGTGCTCTTTCCAAGAGCTGGTGCAGACTCAATGGGCCGAATGGCCTCCTGCTGCACTGTAAATTCTATGAATTCATCATAGGCACCTCTAAGTTGTCCTTATTGTTTGTTGGCTACTGCAGATTCAGTCTGGATTCAGTTTAAATAGGTTGCTGCAATCTGCAACCAGGGAAAAGCAAATATTTAAAAATGTTTTCTCACTAAGCAACTGAGTGCCTCAGCAGCCACATAGGACATAGGAGTTAGGAGCAGAAGTAGGCAATTCAGCCGTTCGAGCCTGCTCCACCATTCAATCAGATCATGGCTGATCTCTTCCTGGTCTCAAATCCACCTCCCTGCCTGTTCCCCATATCCCTTTAACCTGTTTTTTTAAAACCAGAAATATATCGATCTCCTTCTTGAAACCATTTAATGACTCCGATTCCGGCTCCTTTGCTAAGGTCCCAAGTGTAACCAGCATTAGAACATGCGTGACCGAGATACGCAAGCACACGTGTGTAGTAATTCTCTCATCCTGCCCAGAGATGCATGGAGCCAGCATTGTTATATTGACCTACCTTTTACTTGAACTTCACCAGAGCACAAGGAACCATTAGGATGGTGCGAGATCGATGCAAGTCACTGCTGGTGAATCAGCCGCACAGGCCATCAACAATCCTCACTCCTCTCAACAGGAAAAAGAGAAGCAAATCAAGTACATGGCAAGGTAACGTTTTCTACCAGACACAAACAATAACAGGCAGCAGGGTAGCATGGTGGTTAGCATAAATGCTTCACAGCTCCAGGGCCCCAGGTTCGATTCCCGGCTGGGTCACTGTCTGTGTGGAGTCTGCACGTCCTCCCCCTGTGTGCGTGGGTTTCCTCCGGGTGCTCCGGTTTCCTCCCGCAGTCCAAAGATGTGCGGGTTAGGTGGATTGGCCATACTAAATTGCCCGTAGTGTCCTAATAAAAGTAAGGTTAAGGGGGGGGTTGTTGGGTTACGGGTATAGGGTGGATACGTGGGTTGAGTAGGGTGATCATGGCTCGGCACAACATTGAGGGCCGAAGGGACTGTTCTGTGCTGTACTGTTCGATGTTCTATAACAGAACAAGAACTGACTCACGTTTGTCGGAAAGAGTAAGCGGGCTGAGAGAACACAAAGATACAGAAGGGTTACCAAACCAACCCTCCAAGTTAAAAACAAAATGCATTTGTATTTATTTGGAGTTGTCATTGCCTCATTGGCCCCATCTGGATTTAAATTGCATTCCCACGATGATTTGTTATCAATTGTCAATCATTTACAACTGTTTCTGGTGCTCCTGCAGTTTTCTGCAGCTGTCTAAAAGGTTCCTTACTGACTAAACTCTAACCAATTTTCTTGTTGGGCTTCTTTTTGTAGTGTTTGCAGAGGACACATCTTACGGTGTAAAATCGCAAAGACAAAGCAATATAATTCCCTCTTTAGGTTCTGAATATTTCTTTTTTTCTATGCGATGAGCATCCTCCAATTGTGAAGGCATTTCCCAGCTCTATAGAATGCCTTAACATTTTCTATGCTGAGCTACAGGCAATCCAATATAGGGTTACTATTGAGTTCACAGAAGCAGCCACACAGGAAGTGTTGGGAACGAAAGGTTTATTTACAGGGATACGACAAGACTATGTACACAGGCCCCTGAAGGGGCCTCCCGGCTTACACCCGGGCTGGGTTTCCATGCTCCCATCTATCCCATTGAGGAGCCCAGGGGCTCTGGGCACCCAAAGGCAAGAGGATCAACAGAAACCCAGCCCGGGGCCCTCTGCCCAGGGAACCCTGGGGGTGTCCAGCCAATGTGACACCCCCCTCCCTGTGAGCAACACGCCCCCAGCTCCACGCACCCATGAGGGTAGCACATCAACACTTGTGCTGCCCGAAAGTAGGTCTGGGACCTCAAGGTTCCAGTCCCCCAAGGGGATGCCCGCTGAGGTCATCTCAGGCAACAGTGTGTGGAAGGCAGCAAGCTGCTTCAGCCTCACCTGGTATAGACCGAGACGTTGTGGGAGGGTGAGGAAGAGTAAAAAACTGTAGACACCTAGTGGGCACGAGTGAACATGGGCACTGGTTAAAATAGATCACCGCTGTAATAAGGCACTTGTAATAAACATCACTTTGTTCACCAGCAGATTCTCCACCCTGCCATTTCATGGTGCCATGGCCAGCAAACACTCGGTGCTTCATCTATGCGCAATGTCACTCCCACCTCCTACACTGATGACTGACGAGAGAAGTGCGGCTGCTGGCAGGGTCCCCCTCCCCGCCCACCCCTGCATCAGTGCTCAGGCCTCCCATTACTGCTTCTCTTCTCCAGTGTTGAGGAAGCCTCACAAAGCTGACCCATCTCATAGATATCATAGATACAGTGCGGAAGGAGGCCATTCGGCCCATCGAGGGCAGCACGGTAGCATGGTGGTTAGCATAAATGCTTCACAGCTCCAGGGTCCCAGGTTCGATTCCCGGCTGGGTCACTGTCTGTGTGGAGTCTGCACGTCCTCCGCGTGTGTGCATGGGTTTCCTCAGGGTGCTCCGGTTTCCTCCCACAGTCCAAAGATGTGCGGGTTAGGTGGATTGGCCATGCTAAATTGCCCGTAGTGTCCTAAAAAGTAAGGTTAAGGGGGGAGGGGAGGCTGTTGGGTTACGGGTATAGGGTAGATACGTGGGTTTGAGTAGGGTGATCATGGCTCGGCACAACATCGAGGGCCGAAGGGCCTGTTCTGTGCTGTACTGTTCTATGTTCTATGAGTCTGCACCGGCTCTTGGAAAGAGCACCCTACCCAAGGTCAACACCTCCACCTTATCCCCATAACCCAGTAACCCCACCCAACACGAAGGGCAGTTTTGGACACTAAGGGCAATTTATCATGGCCAATCCACCTCACCTGCACATCTTTGGACTGTGGGAGGAAACCGGAGCACCCGGAGGAAACCCACGTACACACGGGGAGGATGTGCAGACGCCACACAGATAGTGACCCAAGCCGGAATCGAACATGGGACCCTGGAGTTGTGAAGCAATTGTGCTATCCACAAGGCTACCGTGCTGCCCGGAAGTTAGTTGGAGGAATACACTAGGACCCCTGACGTCGAAGGGGGCTGCAACAGATGAGAGCTCACCCAGCGCCTCTACATCCCGTGATAGGCCCATTCATTGGCTGGATGCATTCAGCTCTCTGTCAGACAGGAGT
Source organism: Scyliorhinus canicula (assembly GCF_902713615.1). Taxonomy (NCBI): domain Eukaryota; kingdom Metazoa; phylum Chordata; class Chondrichthyes; order Carcharhiniformes; family Scyliorhinidae; genus Scyliorhinus; species Scyliorhinus canicula. The sequence continues at coordinate 31,271,544 of NC_052159.1, forward strand.
CAGACATATTGCTGAGGAGGAGAGGAGCATCGTTCAGTCCCCAGTGCAAGTCACCATTGTTCCCCCACAGAGTCCGGCCTATGGCTTTAGTGTCCTGCCCGTGAACTTAGGCATCATCATTGGAACCTACCGATGGCACCACAGTGATGATAAGATGTCACACCCCGCAGTGGGAGAGCTTTTCACTCCCTTGTCCTGATCATCACCAAATCGAGAGGCTACGAGGCTGTCCCTAGTTATTCAGTCGATGTGGGCCCAGTCCATAGTCCGAGGTCCTTTATTCTCCTACTCTGCAGGGTGAGCCTCGTCGGACTCCTCCTCATCTGAGACTGTGTGGTTCTCCCTCATCATTGCCTCCTGGTCTGGTTGGTCTCCCATCTGCAGCGCCAAGTTGTGAAGAGTGCAGCAGACCACAATTATTCGGGACACCTTCTGTAGACTGTGTTGCAGAGTAATCCCCAGCCGGCCCAGGAACCAGAATCACACCTTGAGCAGTCCAATCGTCTGCTCAAACAGTATTCATGTTGATGGATGAGACTCATTGCAGCGAGTCCCACGGGTGTTTATAGCCCCCTGGCTGGCGTCATCAGCCACCTCCAGATTGGACACCCCGTGTCCCCGAGGAGCCATCACTCCAGCTGCTGCTCGCACTCAAATACATCTGGAATCTATGAGCGTCCTGAGATGTAACTGTCATGGGCACTGCCCTGGAAACAGGCATACACACCTTTATTATGCCCATCTTGTGTCACCAATGAGCTGAATGTTGAAGGAATGGAATCTCTTGCGGTTCATGAATGGCACCGAATGATGCCATGGAGACTGCAGGGCCACTTGGGTTAAGACTATACCACCCTGTACCTGGGAAATGCTGCTGAACGTGGAAAGCCTGTGCAAAGCCTGTCTGCCTTTGCAGCCTGGCCTTTTATGGAACCCCACCCACGAACATCACAGTCGCCCCCCCCCCCCTCCCCCAGTGCTGATCCTCTGTAATCACCTCCTCTCACCCACTTTCCAGCTCCCACTAAGAATGGGCACTCCCTCTATAGTGGCACAAGCCCAGCAAGGAGCAGACAGAAAGCGATGCCTGCCCACCTGCTTCCAGACTCCCTTAAAGCAAGGGCTGCCCTGAAATGAAGGAAAGATAAGGCCTGTTGGCGACCCCACTACCGAGATTGAGAGACTGAACCCCAGCTCCGGCCCTGAGTTGGACTTATCTGTGTCCTCCATGTCCTCTCCAGTGCACCTTGAGGATTGAACACCTGGAGATGTATGGATACCTGAGTCCTGACATCCGAAACCCCCTCAGAAATGAGGCCACCGGGTTCATGTTTAAGCAAACCTGTTGCAAACTGTACCGGCGTGATGTCCCACAGAATATCCACTGAGGGGGGGAGGTCCGGAGTGAGTGCTCACTAATGACATGCTGATGTATTGAAATGCGGTTCCCGGGCTCCCGTGATGTGATTCGCACTATTCCACCAGTGTGTGTGTGTGTGTGTGTGGCGGGGGGAAATCGGAAATCCCGGGTCTGGATTCTCCGAAAATGGGGCTGTATTCCCACGCCGGCATAAAAATGCAGGCGTTGCACTGCCGGGTTTCCTGGCAAAAACATCCCGATTCGCTTACTTTCAGGGGCCTGGCAGGGGTCCAGATTAATTCACACAACTTTGGCTGCGGACAGGGGCCCCCGCACTTCCGGTTCCGAGTCCGTGCATGTACAGGGTGCTACAGTGGCCGTGCCGAGCACCATGGCGGGCTCAGACTGTGGGCCAACACCAACAAACTAGGCTCCCCCGATCGGCCGCGTGCCCGAGGATCCTTCTGGCCCGATCGCTGCCCCGGCTGCCCATAAGGCCCTCCCCCGGTGCTCGATTTCCCCCCCCCACCCCCCCCCCCTCCCCAACCAGGGCAGCCGTGGACTGAGTCCGCAGCCGCCACGCGAGGTTCCCAACCGGCCATACGTGGTTAGAACCATGCCGTCAGGAACTCGGCCTGCTGGGAGCGGATATCGCTGCGCAGGCCTCTGGCAATGCCCCCCCCCCCCCCCCAGCCGCGCAGCGTAATTAGCGGACGCGCAATTTTTCAAGGCCCGGAGAATCGCCAGAGCGGCGGCGGGCTCGATTTGGTCGGGAACTTCGATTCTCAGCCCCCGCACCAAACGAGATTTTGGCCCGGGGCTGCGGGGAATCCAACCCCTTATCTCTCTGGAGAGAATGGAGCTTTACGATTTTCTCTGAATTATGAGCCCTCACTGCTGTTCTCACTGACGGTTAACATATCCCCCCACTAAGTGTTTTTATTCGGACTCTTTTCAGGCTATTAAATAAACTGTATATCCCAACCTGCCATACAGATGGAGAGACCCAACTTTAACTCCCAGGCCTCGTTTCAATATGATCGATGAGTTACACACCTGATTATTCCAAGAAATGGGCAGCCCGCCCACTTCATGCGAGCAATTTCCAGCAAGGTTCCTGAGGCTCATTTAAAACAGCAATACATCTCTTAAATTGCGGTTGCATTCCTCAAAGATAGATTACCTTGCAAAACTGTACACACAATTGTTCAGCGACCAAGCCACAACGGGTGAGAAGACTTCCTCCATGGCTCGATTTTACAGGGGGGGTGCGTACTGCTCACAGCTCCTACCTCCCCCCACACCACCCCTCCCCCCACCGGCACTGCCAGAAGTAAGGTTTGTCTCAAACCGAGCGAGAAACATCGCACCCCCACAGTGATGTCATGCTCTGGGCAACCTAAACACGCTGTGGGTCGGACATGTGCCCTTTCGTTAAAGGAAGTCCTGCCTTCGAGTGATGCAGGCCATCCTGGGGCCCATAGTCGTCCTTACAAAGTGCTTAATACCGGTTTCAGCCATGTCACTCCCCGACACTTTTGTTTTTGAATATGCCGAAACCCAATTTCAATTTTGGCTTGGAGTGAAGGTGCATTTCCTGTACACCACGTTGGAGATTTAGCTAGCTGCCTGTTTAGCACCTGAGGAATGGTCATGTCACCATCAAATGCTTCGACCCAGAAGTTTACACTTTTGTAAATCCATGTTATATTAGTTAATCAACTTTCTCTCCGAGAAGCAGCTGCTTTATCCCAACTTCTACAAAGACGTTTTCTTCTGTGCCTCTTTTGATTGTTTTGCTCATTTAAGTCTTTACAAACAGATGTCAGTCTACTGTTTTTGCATTGATTTTAATATCCCATTTTCTGTCGTCTCTTCAGGAAATAACCGTGTTCATCAGTAAGTGTTTTTTTAAACAGAGTTTACCACAAAAATGTTTAGCTTGGCTGATATTTTATGATTTATCCGATAACAAAAGTCCCAGACTTGATAACTGCAATAAAAGCAGAAAAAGCTGCAAATACTCCAGAAGTCCAGGAACATCGATGGACAACCAAAAAGTATTAGCAGGTTGATTTTAGTTCCAGGGCACCAATCCGGATGCTGGGCTGAATTCCGGATTGCAAGGCTGGAAATGACTGTGGTAGGATGTTTGTGGAGGTTTCTGGGGAGGCGACCAATCAAGAGGCCGCTTCTGGCAGCCCCATCTAGTTAAGGATGGCCCAGATAGGCTCTGCGGCAATGCGATCGCCCGGGGTTCAGAACGGCTGGCAGCCTCCACTGCCAGAGGTGTTGGTGGAATTGTTGGTGCTGCCGCTGTTGGTGGAGTACCGTGACGGCAGCTCATAATGGTATGGGCTGGTTTAGCACAGGGCTAAATAGCTGGCTTTTAAAGCAGACCGAGTCAGGCCAGCAGCTCGGGTTCAATTCCCGTACCAGCCTCCCCGGACAGGCGGCGGAATGTGGCGAGCAGGGCCTTTCACAGCAACTTCGTTTGAAGCCTTCTTGCAACAATAAGCAATTTTCATTTTTATTTTTCAAGTGCCACCTGGAGACGTGTAAAGGTTATAAAATATTCTGTAGCTACAGCTATTCTGTAGACAGGCTATCAGCATGGAGGGAAGCCTTTGCTCCTAGCTGTGGACTTCACTGCCCAGCGGATTCATGCTGGGCTGTTTTGCAGAATGTCCCTATGGATCCCATCATGACTGAGATGCCATCCACAGGCTGTAGCCACATTGGGGGGGGCACTGCATTGTCTGGAACGCCTAGTTGAGTGTGCCGCCAACTGGCTCTTTAATGGGCCGAATTGCCGACCTGCTACTGGCAAACAGATAGTCATTAATTACCCATCCAGATATTGCCACCCTGGAAATAGACATGCTGACCGACCGCAAGCTGGCCCACAACAAGAAACTGCCTCAAAGCCTGCCTCCAAACCCACCGCTGCCTCAGAATGAAAATTCAAGCCCAACGTTTCAGGTCAATGACCTTAATTATTTCTAAATCGGTAACTTTGTTCCCCTCTCCCCAAATGCTGCTCGACCTGCGTTTTCTGTTTTTAGTTTTATTTCAGATTTTCAGCATCTGCAGTAGTATTTTACCTTCGATAACTGCGACGATGCAAACTCACCGAGCAGCAAAAGCATTGCGACCACTTGTGTTTACAGAATAGCATGCTGACTTTGTGCCATTAAATTGTTTTTGTTTTAATCTTGTTTTGTCATAGCATGAAAGAAAATTTGTATTCCTGATCCTAAACTTTCCCTCATCACATGTTACTAAAGCCCTGATTATAGGTGTGGAACAGTTTTCATCGAATGAGCAGCAGTGGACATTGCTGCCTCACAGAGCCAGGGACCCCGGGTGGCTGTCCGTGTGGAGTTTATACATTCTCCTTGTGTCCGCGTGGGTCTGCTCCGGGTGCTCCAGTTTCCTCCGACAGTCCACAGATGTGCAGGTTATGTGGATTGCCCAAGCTAGAACATTGCCCCTTAGGATATGCAGGTTAGGTTACGGGGATAAGGTTGGATGGACGGGGGAGTGGACCTGGGTGACGTGCTCTTTCGGAAGGTCGGTGCAGGCTCAATGGGCTGAATGGCCTCCTTTAGCGCTGTAGAGATTCTATGATCACAACCAATGCTCCAGAACTGGGACCTGGGGGATTTTAACACTCGGGTCTCAGTTTAATCCAAGCCATTCTCAGTGGGTAGCAGCCAAGAAATTGTAAGGCTCCAAGGCTGTTCACTGACAAAAGGTATATGGTGAGGTCAGATCTCATGAGGGACTATGATCAGCAGGGGATGGATTTGCACTTGCAGGGTGGTGTTGTGGTGTTTTCAATGAAATTCAAACCAAAAATCCAGCTCTTTCCTTTTTTGGGCCTCCTCAGGCCCAGGTCTTCTTCACTGCCAGGCTAGCCTGCCAGAAACTCTCTGCCAAGTAAAAATTGCGATCAGGTCCTAAGGATGGCACCAGGACCCAACATGTCCATGTTAAAGAGTAACCCAGTGACTTTCTTAGATTGTCTTGCCGTCTGCTCAGGAGAATGGGTCAGAATCGGTGCCTGTCAGCTCCTGGAGACTTTACATCAGGTTAAATAGACAATCCTAACCACCCACCGGGCTGGTGTCTGGTGGGCAAGTAGGGTTTAAGTTGACCCCTTGGCAACTCTTCAGTATATCTTCCAAAAGGTCTTCAAAAACAGTGCCTGACCACGCCAGTTAATCAGTGCTCACACGCTCTCTGGGTGCGTTTGCAAAGCAGAAGCAATCCTCTGACTGGAAGTCATATACAGTAGCAAATTAAAACACATCTTAATTCATGCCAAAGTATCTCTTTTTGGGTAGGTTTTAGGTCGACACCCTTCAAAATAACCCTTCCCAGATTAACCAATGTTTTCCCTATTCCCGGATGCTTCACAGATTTCTCACAAGCTTGTTTTTCTTAACTATCTGGTTTGTTTTCATAAGAGTTAAATACTATTTCAATTAAGTGGCTTATGCAATTCTTTGGTAATGTGTTTGTTAATATGATGGAAGTTTTCATTGGAATGTAGTGGGTTTGGACGACCGTGTACTGTTTACTGCCAAATCACTGGAACTATTTGAGAAGAATTACATTGGGGGATCAGTCCTGTATGAAACATGAGAAAAACACACAAAATATATGACAGGCGCCGTCCAAGTCCAAGAAATCGTGACAAAGCTAACTTACTAAACCGTTCGTGCCTACTTTTGCCTGTGCGTTCAGTTTAAGGCACAATTTATGCCGCCTTGTGCACGCCAGGAAGAGTGTTTTCCCTGGATCCGGGCTGTTTTCCATTAGCTATTGGCTGTTGGGGCCCAGTGGTCAAGATTTCATGAGCCAACCAATAGATCCCAGTGGAGCAAGTTAACAGTCAAAGCTGAACCTGGGACCATCCATCCGCCCCCATGGCCTTTTTTTTAAAGCTGCCTTGTGTGTCAAGCATCAGCTCCGAGAATAAATTGGGAGCGCTATGTTGTCTGATATCAAGGAATCTCGCAAACCATTAAAAAAAATATTGTATAGTTAATGAAAGCATCACTGATTAAAACAAAGGATCAAATTTCAAGAATACAGCCTGTATTATTCCTTGTGTCTGAATAAAGCTCGTAGTCTCACAGTTGAAGTAGATGCTTTAGTGTGTGAGTTTGTTCTCTCTCCAGCGCTTATACTATACATCTGAGCTGTCGGTGTCCCGCTCACCAGCTGCCATTCCTGTGAAGAGTGCCCCTTGACTTCCTGTTTGTCTATTATATATATATATATATATCTGGTGCTCCCTCTAGTGGTTACTTAGTTGTAGTGTATTTACATTAACCCCTTGTGTATATACAGTGATGCATATCACTACATCTCCCTTTTTTCTTTTTACATATTTTCTGTACTTTGTTGAAGAAAATTGTACAAAACAGGTGGATAAATGATGATATGTACAAGTTGTGATGATATTGATGATTATAGAAAGCCAATTAATATTTATGAGTCCAATCTTAATTTAAAAAATTATTTGGTTGAGTTTTTTTTTCTTCTGTTGTTGATGTGGTGATATTGATGTTGTAATTTCTTTCTGAATGTCGTCAGTGTTCTTGTGTTCAAGTAACCAACAAGTCATCACAAAATTTTTGAATGGTCAAACCACTGATGTTGACTGACGTGGACTTTTTTCTGTGCTTGTGGTATTGATTTAGTGTGTCATCTGCCTTGAAAGCTGGTGTGCTTGTTTGTTCTGGAGCAAATGTGAATTTGTGAGATTTGTTGTCATGCCATGGTATGTTAGTACTCTTGTCATTGTTTTGGAGTATGCTGTTACATTATCCTTCAATTTAGCTCACCAGGCTAAATCGCTGGCTTTTAAAGCAGACCAAGCAGGCCAGCAGCACGGTTCGATTCCCGTACCAGCCTCCCCGGACAGGCGCCGGAATGTGGCGACTAGGGGCTTTTCACAGTAACTTCACTGAAGCCTACTTGTGACAATAAGCGATTTTCATTTCATTTCATGTGCAGAGTTGCACCATGTTGTACAGGTCGTTGTTTCAGTGTTGTTGTTTCTGTCTTTTCTGTCTTTGTTGTTTTCATCGTTCTTGTTGTTGTTTATGTTGTGCTTGTTGCTGTTGTTGTCTTCGTTATGCTTCTTGTTGTTTTTGTTGTTGTTCTTGTAATTTTTGTCATTGTGCTTGTTGTTTTTGTTGTTGCTGTTGTTCTTGTTTCTGTTGTGCTTCTTGTGGTTTTTGTTGTTCTTGTTGCGCTCAATGACTGTTTCGCGTGGATAATTTGAGTGAATCTCAAAGTTATTGGTGTCAGTGTCCTTTGTGGTATCTGATGTTTCATTGAACTTTTCTTCTTGAGGATTGTGAGAATGATCTGATGTTGCATTGATCTTGGTGACATCAGTCATTTGTGGTTGATTTGATTCCTCTTCTTTGATTCCTTAGTGCTCCTCTTCTGGAGTCATTTTTGGTTGATCTGCTTCATCTTTGATCTCTTGATGCTCCTCTTCTGGAGTCAACATTGTCAAGATTTCAGTTTCTTGTAGGTTGTCAAGAGTAGATGAGGTTATAATTGATGCGGTCTCACTGGACTCATGAGTGGTTGTGCTTTGATTGTCAAGTTCTTTTGTACAGATGAGCTGAGATCTGTCAATCCCGTTATAATCTTGTGTATCTTGTCTGGGAATTGTGATTTCTTCATCACTTGTCTCACATACAGAGGTTTGACTTACATTGTCTGCTTGCTGTTCACATGAGCTTGGCAGAGTTTCATAGTCTGGTTGTTCTGGTTGCTCAGATATGGTGGGTAGACCTTCATGGTCTTGTTCATGCATGGATTTCGCATGAAGTCTTTAATTGCTACCATTTTGGAGTCTGCAAACAAGCTCTCTGTGGAGGCTTACGTCGCTCTCTATGGGGAATCGTACAGTGTTCTCTCTGTGGAGTCGATCTGTGCTCTCTCAACAGAGATGGTCATTACTCGCTGTGTGGTGTCGTTTTCTTCTTGGCTGATTGACAGGTTGCTGTCATCCAATGTATCCACAATCTGCCATTCCATCGTGGTATTGGATTCATCCACCATGAGTAGAGATGTGTTGAGCTTTTCAACTGTGTTGCTGATGCCTTTATGATCATCATATCCGAATAAATCAACAATGTTTGAGTAGTATTCTTCAATAAACAAATCATCTTCTTTGGTTTCAAATTTGTTATTGTGCTCTTCACTTTGGGTAGTGCAAACTGCTTGTTCCAGGGTGCTGCGAAAGTTATTTTCAACTGCTCGACAGTTGTGCCTTTTGAGGTTGAAATGTTTGCCTTTTGTGCCTTTAAGAGTCTTGTTTGTAATTTTCAGGCATTTCCCCTTTAAGTGGGCGTGGTCTGAGTCTTCTGACGTCATGACGCTCGTGATGTAAATCGTAGGAATCAATTGCACATGCGCAAATTGATTTTCCTTTACTCAGCTCTTTTTGTTCAACTGTGCATGCGCGGCATGCATTTTAACTACTTTAGACCCGTGGAGAACTTATTTGGCGTGTTTTCTTGGTAAAGACTTAATGTTCTTTTTTTCTCGCAATCTGCACTTTTCAGTCGCGATTTCCAGAGTTAAACCTTTCTGTTCTGATAATGATTGTTTCCGTTTTGCATCACTCATCCCCTGTGCAATTTGGTCTCTGAGCATTGAATGTCTTAAAGCAGCATTGTTACTGGTGTTACAGTGATCTTCAAATTTTTTGAGTATTACTTCTGATTTGGTGTTGTCTTCAACTTTCAAGTAATTAAAGCAGTTATAGATTTCCCTAGCTGCATTTCCTGCTAGTAGCAATGCTATTTTTGTTTCTTCTGAGGCCATGCTCAAATCAATAGCTAGTATATATAGTTTGAATGTTTGTTTAAAGATTTTCCATCTATGACTTAAATTACCAGTTGTTTTCAGCTGCGGTGGTGTTCCAATGAGTTTCATCGACTCAGCGAAGTCTCCCCACGTCGAATGTCCGGTACGAGTTTTCTTCTGTTTTCGATCTTTCTTTGTCTGCATCTTGTGTAATCTTCTGGAAAGCATTCGGAAGTCTCCTGGTACCATGTATTATTTCTTGCATCTGAATAAAGCTGGTAGTCTCACAGTTAAAGTAGATGCTTTATTGTGTGAGTTTGTTGTCTCTCCGGCGCTTATACTATATGTTACATCTGAGCTGTCTGTCTGTGTCCTGCTCACCAGCTGCCGTTCCTGCAAAGAGTGCTCCTTGACTTCCTGTTTGTCGATTATATACATCTCTGCTGCTCCTTCTAGTGGTTACTTAGTTGAAGTGTATTTAAATCAACCCCTATATACAATGCATTGTATAGCCCTTGTATATGTACAATGCATATCACAATGCAGCGACCACAGGAGTGGAAGGCTATTGATGTCTTCAATTAATTGTCCTTGTATCGAACAGCATTACTTTATTGCTGTGGAAATTGCACTGATCATTCATTGCGATTAAAACATTTGGGCTGGATTTTCTGTGAGTGAGGGAGTCTCCAGGAGGTGTGAAAATGGTGGCTGAAACCCAATTCCAGCATTCCCAACCCCATTCCCGAGGTTTCCAATTTTCACCAGTAACAGATAAAGGATGGGGCACACCCTGCACTCTCAGCCTGGCTGGTCTCATTGCGGGTGTAGGTTGCCGTAAGCCTCCGTGATTTTCATCGAGTCCAGCCAGCTGTTAAAGGGCTCATGGTTGATGGCACGTCTGAGGTGAAGTGAATCATAGTCTGGATGAGGGAAACCTTTGAAAGGTCATTTCAAAAGGGCTTACCCATGCCCCTGATTGCCAACCTATGACACCTACCCATGTTTATGGCCCTTCATACCCACCCGTGACCCCACCTGTACCCCATGTCTCCTCATACCCTTACACCCCACCCCAGGGCCCCTCTTCGCCTCCACACCAAAATATCACAATTCCATGCCCATTCGACCAGTATACACTTTCTATAAAACCAATGAATGCTATAGTGACAAGAGGACTTTTTTTAAAAAGCTTCAAAAAGTCATTAATTCATAATGTTTCACTTCTTAAAAAACAAAATTCCTTTAACCAAAGGCCAATAAAAATGTCAATCTCCAGACTCTATAAAGTATAAATAGCAGAAACTGCAAGCACTTAAAACCTCTTTATTTTGTGTAAATCAACATTGTGCAATTGACAGAATAGATTAGAGAGCCAGAGCTGTCAATCAAACCATGTTTGCCATGGAGTGTAGCTTTTTCAACAATTTAATGGATGTCTGAGCTTTCAGCCAAGGTTGATGAGGCTATCGATGTGTGTGGGGAGAATGAGGTAGCATGGTTGTGGTAGGGGAGCATATGGCCGGGGGGGGGGGGGGGGGGGGGCTGGAAGGTTTGCGGATGGGGACGGTTTGCTGTTTTTATTATAACTGGGGTAGAGTCCCAGGGAACAAAGCTGGGGCTTTCAAAAAGCCTGAATCAGATTACTGGGGCCCCTGGGTTGCCTCCAAATTCTTCCGAGGGGCAGCAGGGTAGCCTTTTCTGCTACATGTTCTCACTACCCGCCTTGAAGATGACAATTCAGCTCATTGTGACTCACCAGATGCCTTGTCACTCTTATATAAACCAGTGGCCAGGCAGAGCTAACCATAAACAGATGAAATCCTATAATACGTTCCAGTATACTCTATCCAAAACGACAATCAATAATTTGGATTTCTTAATCCCTCCTTACATATTGAAAGTGGAAAAATAAATTTCATCCAGCAGCACTGGATAGAAAATGGTTGCATTCTGCAGTTTGGGAGAAAAAAACGACTTTGTGCCACATGTGACTATTGTCCATGTACGCCAGGGCCTTTTATACTGGACTCATTAATCAGGGACTACACCATCACCGATGGTCAAGCCGTGTCAATATATTCTACATATACAGTACAGTACATTTTTGGGAAGTAAAGCATTATCGGAATCTGGATACATATTTTACGATGCTAGTTGGCAATTTGAATGGAGGGACAAAAGAAAAAACAGTTTGTGCTTGAAATTCCTAAACACCTTCCTGATCCAAAGTATTTCCCTGTTTGACCAAATACTGAGGGAACATGTTATGAAACGCATGCGATTTTAAAAATATAAATTCATGGTATCAATTATTTGTTTTCAATTAAGGGGTAATTTAGCATTGCCAATCCACCAATCCTGCACATCTGTGGGTTGTGGGGGTGAGACCCACGCCGACATGGGGAGAATGTGCAAACTCCACAGACAGTGACCTGGGGCCAGTATCGAACTTGGGTCCTCAGCGCCGTGAGGCTGCAGGGCTATCAACAGCGCCGGCTCTAGGGTTGCTGGCGCCCCGGGCAAGTTGAGCTTCGGCGCCCTTGGGCCGGGCGGGGCCGGGGGGGGGCCGGGGGGGGGGCGGGGGAGGGGGGGCGGGGCCGGGGGGGGGCCGGGGGGGGGGCGGGGCCGGGGGGCGGGGGCGGGGGCGGGGCGGGGGCGAGGAGGGGGGGCGGGGTGGGGCGGGGCCGAGGGGGGCGGGGTGGGGCCGAGGGGGGCGGGGTGGGGCCGAGGAGGGGCGGACCCGGGGGGGGGGGCGAGGAGGGGGGGCGGGGTGGGGCCGAGGAGGGGCGGACCCGGGGGGGGGCGAGGAGGGGGGGGGGGGTGGGGCCGAGGAGGGGCGGACCCGGGGGGGGGGCGGACACGCGGGGGGGGCGGGCGGACACGCGGGGGGGGGGCGGGCGGACCCGAGGGCGGGGCGGGGGGCGGACCCGAGGGCGGGGCGGGGGGCGGACCCGAGGGCGGGGCGGGGGGCGGACCCGAGGGCGGGGCGGGGGGGCGGACCCGAGGGCGGGGCGGGGGGGGCGGACCCGAGGGGGGCGGACCCGAGGGGGGGCGGACCCGAGGGGGGCGGGGGGGGACCGAGCGGGGGGGGGGCGGACCGAGCCGGGGGGCCGCCCTGGGGGCGGGCGGCCACCGCGCATGCGCTGGTTGGCACCGGCCCAACTGCGCATGCGCGGGACCCGAGTCTCTGGCGCCCCTGAGCACGTGGCGCCCCGGGCGACAGCCCGAGTTGCCGGTGCCTTGAGCCGGCCCTGGCTATCAACTGCGCCACCATGCCACCCCCGAAACGGCTGTGATCTTGGCATTATCATTTCCTGTGGTTGAACAGGAATGAACTTTTTTAGAATGTAGTTAAAGGAACAATGTATAAATAGAGAGCATGTGACACCCATAACACTCCCAGACCTTTGTACCCACCTCCTCCAATGATCCATAAACACACACTTTTGTGTTCCTGGACACCTGGCATTCCCTAACACAACCAAGGACTCCCCTTGGCACCTTCCCTCAAAACCTTGCTAGGCCGCAAGCCTCCTGCTCAGTGCTTTTAGATCCAAAAATTAGCCTTATCGCTAATGGTTCTGTGATCCTGGTTACACTACTTAAAATCATGCCCTTTTCTGAAAAAATTACAAATATGAAGTTCATAACTTTGTTCTGCTTTGGCACTATTTAATTTCAGATAAAATGGAGTAGCGATGGGTATCGTGTGACTTACTCTGAATCCTGTTTGACAACATGCCTGGGTGGCTTGGTTACTATGTGGACAGTGTCATAATATACACCAATATATCATGGTGCAGACACACACTGATAGACACACACGGGGACCAATCAACATGTACAAACACCGCAGCCAATCACCAGTTAGAATACACACACTATAAAGGCAGAGGGCACCACGGTTCCTGCTCATTCTGGGTGCTGCCTCTGAGTGTAACATGAACTCATCCAACCCAGCACAGACTTGCAACACGTGCTGAGAATATCAACTGGTTCAGACAAGGCTTAGCTCTCTAGTTTAAGTTAGCATCATTTAGACCCACAGTCATCGTGTGTTAGTTAGTTAGAAGTAGTTAATAAAATTGAGTTGAACCTTCATCAGTGTTGGAAGTGTCTGTTCATCTCTCAAGTCTACACTAGCCAACACTTCATGATACCAGGAGTTGAGGGATGCTCGCACTTCTGAGACCTACCTTTCAGTGATCTGCCTTCCACCAGTCTCACGCCATCCTACAGAATGGACTCCGTTCACCCGCCGCTGCCTCTCCGCATTGCAGGGAATCTGGGCTCGAACTGGAAACTTTTCAAACAGCGCTTCCAGCTGTACCTCGAAGCCAAGGACCTGGAAGCTGCCTCGGACGCACGGAAGATTGCTCACTTCCTCTTCACAGCCGGTGACCACGCTCTGCACATTTACAACTCGCTCACCTTCGATGAGGGGGAGGACAAATCGAAGTTCAAGACCATAATTCTGAAGTTCGACAGCCACTGCGCGGTCGAGGTCAACGAGAGCTTTGAGAGATACATGTTTCAGCAGCGACGAGCCTTTCCAGTCCTTCATTACCCACCTCCGCGTCCTTGCGCAGTCCTGCAACTACGGGTCCACCTCTGACTCCATGCTCCGTGACCAGATTGTTGTTGGTGTTCAATCTGAGCCCCTGCGCCAGCAGCTACTAAAAGTAAAGCAGCTCACTCTCTCCACGGCCATTGAGACCTGTGTACTTCATGAACATGCCTCCACGCGCTATTCCTGCATCCAGGCTGCTGAAATGGCGCGGCGAGCCCCTTACGAGGCAGAAAGGGTCCAAATGATTAAATCTTTTCAGGCTCTGGATCTGAACGATGGCAGCCATTTTGCGTGCTTTTCGCAGAGTCCCGCACTTACACGCAGCGAGTATGCTGACGTCACGGACAGCTTCGCGCAGGTGCGCGCTATACTGGACCGCCCCGCGCATGTGCGGTGGCGTGACGGACGTCCCTACGCTCCGGCTTGCGGCAACTGCGGCTCCGCCCACTTAAAGCGGCAATGTCCCGCGAAGTCCCGACGCTACCTGCAGTGTGGCAAACGAGGCCACTGCGCTGCAATGTGCAGATCTTCCATATCTGCTGTTTTTCGAAGGTACACCCAGCCCCACAGAGACGTTAGGGCTATCCAGCCTGCCATCACTGAACCTACTCTAGACCTTGACTCCGACTGTGCCTGCAATGACCCACAGGTCCCGTTCCAAATCGGCATCGTTACTACAAACAGGATGTCCCCCAAGTGTGGCGCTGAACCCGTCCACATCCACAGCGTCAGCCAGGATGATGAGTGGTGTGCCACCCTTACGATGAACCAGAGTTCGTCGCCCACCTCAGAGACTAAACTTATGAACTCAGTACACATGTGGACTCTCAGAAATGATTTTTTTCCTATACCCTTTATTGTTGCATTCGTTGTCCAGTGACTTGTAAATAGATTCACTGGTTGTTCCAGTTCATGGTAGTCATCTGCACCAGGCACCTTCCTCTGTACATAGTCTTGTTCCCTATATATAGCTTTGTACATATGTCTTCACACCTCACACGTAGCTAGGTACATTCCCCACACACCCACACTATTTATTATCACATGCCTATATCAACATTGTTTTATAAAAGGGGGGATATCATAATATATACCAGTATAATCAACATGTACAAACACCGCAGCCAATCACCAGTTAGAATACACACACTATAAAGGCAGAGGGCACCATGGTTCCCGCTCATTCTGGGTGCTGCCTCTCAGTGTAACAAGAACTCATCCAGCCCAGCACAGACTTGCAACACGTGCTGAGAGAATCAACTGGTTCGCACAAGGCTTAGGTCTCTAGTTTAAGTTAGCATCATTTAGACCCACAGTCATCGTGTGTTAGTTAGTTAGAAGTTGTTAATAAAATTGAGTTGAACCTTCATCAGTGTTGGAAGTGTCTGTTCATCTCTCAAGTCTACACTAGCCAACACTTCAGACAGTGAGGCCCATGTTGTTTTACTGGGAAGAAGGTGCAACATGGACAATGACAATGGCATCTCTGATGACTCTGGATGGACCGTACCCTCCAAGTCGCAGGGAAGGGTTAGGAATGTCATGTTTTCTAAACAGCTATGCTTTCAATTGTCTATTAAATTTTAAGATCTAATGGAGTTGGGGGTCTAAAGGGTAGCTAATTAGCATTTCTAGCTGGGTACACGACCTATGTGATTTACATTGGCACGGCGATGGACTCAGGAGGTTGCTATTGGGCTGATGGCAATTTCATTAAAGGATTCTCAGCAGTATTGTCCTTCAAAAAATATTAGCCCATTGTTGTTTAGGATCAATGATGCTGCTTATCTACTTTGGCCTATACAGAACGAAGGGAGTGAATCTGGCACAAGTTCTGCCAATCTACCCTGCCAGCTTACCAGCCAGGCAGTCTGGTTGAAAATGATCTCTGATGTCTCACAAGTGACAGTGGCTGGCCCCGAGAGAATGGGCCAAATGGCCTCCTTTTGTTCTCTTTTCCAAAGAGTCAACTCGGACCGTTTCTCTTCTCACTGATGCTGAGTATTTCCAGCACTTTCTGTTTTGAGTTCTTCTGTGCTGTGTGACTCCTCGATTCTTCAAAACTTGTTGTGGTCTTTTTTTTGTGACAGAGCCAACTTCTTGCAAACAAAAGACTTCTAAATCTCCCTGCTGCTAGCTACACTGTGCTTGTTGTAAAGCTGCTGGGTTGCGTGGAAATAATGACAAAGAACTAATAGATTAAACTTTACTGAGAGATCTTAGCAGCTCCTACACGCTGTGTAAGGGGGGGATGGGAGGGGGTGTTGAAGAACCCGCGCTACCGACAAGTCTCTTCCCGTATACACGTCCTCACGATATACAAGTCACTTCCTGTGTACACGTCCTTGTGGTAGTCACCACTGATGTATATATTAGGTGTTTGTGGTAAGGCCCTATACTACAGGTACGGGGGTAGTTCCCTGCCTGCTGGATCCGCCCAGTAAGCAGAATATAAATATGTGTGCTCCCCGTACAACAGCCATTTCGCCAGCTGATGTAGGAGGCCACATAGCTTAGTGTATTAAAGCCTCGATTGCATTCAACTCTCGTCTATGTGTAATTGATCGTGCATCAATCGTGCTGGGGCTGGTTTAGCACATTGGGCTAAGTCGCTGGCTTTTAAAGCAGGCCAAGGCAGGCCAGCAGCACGGTTCAATTCCCATACCAGCCTCCCCGAACAGGCGCCAGAATGTGGCGACTAGGGGGTTTTCACAGTAACTTCATTTGAAGCCTATTTGTGATAATAAGCAATGTTCATTTCATCAATTTATTACACTAAAGTTTTCAGAAGATGGACCTCCGCATCAAGCCGGATCGCCTGCAGCTGGATCCGCAATCAGGCAACGCCAAAAAGGACTTTGAACATTGGCTAGCCTGTTTCGAAGCTTACATCAGGTCTACACCAGACCCTATTCCGGAAGGTCAGAAGATTCAGATCCTCGACACGCGGCTGAGCTCTAACGTCTTTCCGCTTATCCAGGACGCGCCGACCTACGACGATGCCATAGCGCTACTGAAAGGAAACTACACTCAGCGGACGAACACGCTTTACGCCAGACACATCCTGTCCACTCGTAGTCAACTCCCTGGTGAGTCAGTAGAAGATTT
This sequence comes from Scyliorhinus canicula, assembly GCF_902713615.1. Lineage (NCBI taxonomy): Eukaryota > Metazoa > Chordata > Chondrichthyes > Carcharhiniformes > Scyliorhinidae > Scyliorhinus > Scyliorhinus canicula. Next base: position 31,288,430 of record NC_052159.1, read on the forward strand.
CTGGCGAGCTCTAATCCCCCTAGTCAGAGACTGTGACTGTCAGGCCGTCATGGCCACGGAACACTCGAACTTGCTTATGAGGGATGCTTTTGTTACGGGGATAAGGTCAGATTACATCCGCCAGCGCCTTTTAGAAGGGGCCACGCTCGACCTTGCAGCAACCAAAAAGCTTGCGTTCTCACTGACGATCGCCTCTCAGAACATCCAGGCCTAAACCCCCGGCCGAGCGGCCCCCTCCTACACATCGTGGACCCCGCAGACGGCTGCCCCATTGGGTACCCCACTCAGCCAACCCCACTCCTATGCTGTGCGCCCGCCAACCAATCCCGGGAGCCCCAGATGTTACTTCTGTGGGCAGCCAAAACAGCCCCAACAACGCTGCCCGGCCCAGAGCGTCCTTTGTAAGGCCTGCGGCAAGAAGGGGCACTTCGCTGCGGTGTGCCAGGCCCGCGCAGTCGCCGCTATTACTCTGACCCACCCCATCGTATGGCTAGTGGACGCCGCCATCTTCCTCTCCTTGGACCACGCATGTCCAGTGGACGCCGCCATCTTCCCCTCCTCAGGCCACGTGCGGCCCGTGGGCACCGCCATCTTGTTCAACCCACACCATGTGCGACACGTGGGCGCCGCCATCTTGTTCAACCCCCACCACGTGCAGCCCGTGGGTGCCGCCATCTTGTCCTCCCCAGGAGCATCAAGCGCCGCCATCTTGTCTCCCCCACGGCACGTGCGGCCCGTGGGCGCCACCATTGTACCAGTACCTATGCCCCCCGGGCACCCCATCATCTGCCACCATCGACGACCAGCTGTGTCTCGCCTCGGTCACGATTGACCAGTCTCGCCCGCACAAGCAAGCAACCGCCTCCACAAGCGTGAAGGTCGATGGCCACACGATCTCCTGTCTGCTGGACTCCGGGAGCACCGAGAGCTTCATTCATCCCGATACGGTAAGGCGCTGCTCCCTCGGGGTACACCCCACCAATCAGAGAATCGCCCTGGCCTCCGGATCCCACTCAGTGGCGATACGGGGGTACTGCATAGCCAATCTCACTGTCCAGGGCGTGGAGTTTACCGGCTTCCGCCTCCACGTCCTCCCCAACCTCTGCGCTGCCTTACGACTCGGCCTGGACTTCCAGTGCATCCTCCAGAGCCTAACATTGAAATTCGGTGGGCCCCTACCACCCCTTACTGTGTGCGGGCCGAATGGTCGACTCACCTTCCCTATTTGCAAACTTAACCCCAGAATGCAAACCCGTCACCACCAGGAGCAGACGATACAGCGTCCAGGACAGGACCTTCATCAGGTCCAAAGTCCAGCAACTTCGGGAAGGCATCATCGAGGCCAGCAAGAGTCGCTGGAGAGCTCAAGTGGTAGTGGTGAAAACTGGGGAGAAACACAGAATGGTCGTGGACTACAGCCAGACCATCAATCGGTACACGCAGCTCGACGCATACCCCCTCCCACGCTTATCTGATATGGTCAATCAGACTGCACAGTACTGGGTCTTCTCAACTGTGGACCTAAAGTCCGCCTACCACCAGCTCCCCGTCCGTAAGGCGGACCACCCATACACTGCCTTCGGGGCGGATGGCCGCCTTTACCACTTTCTCAGGGTTCCCATCGGTGTCACCAACCAGGTCTCGGTTTTCCACTGGGAAATGGATGGAATGGTCGACCGAATACGGGAAGTTGGCTGCGGGCCACCTTCCCGTACCTTGACAATGTCACCATCTGCGGCCATGATCAGTAGGACCATGACGCCAACCTTGCCAGATTTCTCCGCACCGCCACTCTCCTCAACCTAACTTACAACAAGGAGAAGTGTGTGTTCAGCACAAACCACTTAGCCATCCTCGGCTATGTGGTCCATAACGGATCCCGACCGCATGCGCCCCCTTTTGGAACTCCCCCTCCCCCTCTGCCCCAAGGCCCTCAAACGTTGCCTGGCTTTCTTTTCTTACTATGCCCAGTGGGTCCCAAACTATCCGGACAAGGCCCGGCCACTCATCCAATCCACTCTTTTTCCCCTAATGGCCAAGGCTCATATTCGGCAATCACTATCTCGGACCATGCCCCGCACTGGGTGGACCTGCAGGTCGGGGGGGGGATGGCAAATTACCAACGCCCGCAATGGAGGTTAGATGTAGGTTTTTGTCAGAGGAGGGGATATTTGAGAGACTGCGGAAGTGTATGCAAAACTACTTGTAGGTGAACGATACGGGGGAGGTTTCAGCAGCGACCCTCTGGGAGCCGCTGAATGCAGTAGTGAGGGGGGAGCTGATCTCAATTGGGGCTCACAGGGTCAGGGCGGACAGAGCAGAAATGGACAGATTGGTCAGGGAGATTTACCGGTTAGACAAGGAGCATGCGGGGTCCCCGGCGGAGGACCTTGATATGTTGGGTACTTTGGATCCGTGAAACACATACAGGCCACCAACACTTAAAATAGTACAACACTATTTTATTAAACTATAAACTGTTGAACATACTCTTACTGTGGGTTAACACGATGTTAGATTAACTAAAGACCTGTGCTTGTCCTAACCAGTCGAATCACTCAGCACGTGGTAAGAGTCTGTGCTGTAAACTATAAGTTCTTGTGCTTCTGAGAGGCTGCATCCCGAATGAGCGGGAAAAGTGATGCCCTCTGTCTTTATAGTGAGTGTGCTCTAACTGGTGATTGGCTGCGGTGTTTATGCATGTTGATTGGTCCTGTTGTATGTCCATCAGCGTGTGTGTCTGCACCATGATATACTGGTGTATATTATGACAGACCTACTCAGGGAGAGACGGAGATTGCAGGTGGAACTGGGGGGTGCTATCCACGAGTTGGGCCGTGGAACAACTTAGGAAGGCGAGGGGAGTTGTTATTGAGCACGGGGAGAAGGCCAGCAGATTGCGAGCGCAGCAACTCAGGAAGAGGAAGGCGGCCAGGGAAATAAGTAGAGTGGTTGATGGGAAGGGGCGCAGAGTGGAGGACCCGGCAGGACTGAATAAGGTATTTCGGGACTTCTATAGTAAGCTGTACACTTCAGAACCCCCGGAAGAGCCGGAGGAGATGAAAAGGTTCCTGGACGGACTAACCTTCCCAAAAGTAGGCCGGGGACTAGTAGGCAGGCTGGGGGCCCCGATTAGAGTGGAGGGGGCCTAAAGGCCATGCAGTTGGGGAAAGCCCCGGGGCCGAATGGATTCCCAGTAGAGTTTTACAAGAAGTTCTCGGAGAGAGTGGGACCGGTCCTGACTAGGGTTTTTAATGAGTCTGGGGACAGAGGCCCCTGCCGCCGACGATGTCGCAAGCCACCATCTCGCTGATATTGAAGCAGGACAAGGACCTGGAATCCTGCGGGTAATACAGGCCAATCTCCCTGATCAATGTGGATGTCAAGCTCCTGGCCAAGGTCCTGGCGATTAGAATTGAGGACTGCGTACCGGAGGTGATTGGAGACGATCAGACAGGGTTTGTGAAAGGCAGGCTGCTGACAGCTAACTTGAGAAGATTGCTTAATGTGATCATGATGCCCCCAATGGGCAAGGAGGTGGAGGTAGTGGTGGCAATGGACGCTGAGAAGGCCTTCGACCGGGTGGAGTGGTGCTATTTGTGGGAGGTGCTTGGACGGTTTGGGTTCGGGGAGGGACTGGTTAATTGGGTCAGACTATTGTACCAGGCCCCAAAAGCTAGCGTAAGGACGAACAGGGTAATGTCAGATTATTTGGGTCGTGGCATAATTCCCAGCAGTGGGAGGCAGGCCGCCATTGGCCAGTGGTGGGATCTTCAGTGGAGTTTCCCATTGAAGCTACCCCCGCCGCCAGGAAACCCATGGGGGATCGCCATCAGCGGAACCCAAAGATCCTGCGGGCGAGAAAGGCCGGAATATTCCCGCCAGGATTGCTGCCAACTGAACCAAAGCTAACAGATGAGGTTACAGTTTCTAGTGAGGAGACAAGCATTGGGCCTGATGAATCTGCAAGGAATGGCTTCATTTGGGCACAGTGACCAAGTCTAAAAGCTTAAAAAATATAGTTGTTCATTCGACTGTGAGAAATCATTTCTAAACACAAAGCACAACAGGAAAAGTCATTTTGCGGCAAAATTCCCACACTGTGCAGCAGGCAATGATTTGGTATATCCATTTCTAAGCAGAAGCTCCTGATTTCATTCATCTCTTATTGTGTATCTTGAGCAGATTTGGATTGACGGCCTCATCAGAATCACCTTGACTGGCCATTGTTTGCCCACCAGTCAACACCAGTATGTTTGCTGGTTTCGTAAGGACCAATGTCAACTGAACTTGGATCTCTTAATCCGAACTTCAACCTTTTGACATTGTAGCTAATGGGCCATCTGATACCAGACTGATTCTAATCAGCTTCTTACTGAAGTCCATAGCAATCCAGCTTGACTAGTTGTTTCCTGTAACACCTGACAGAACAGTTCCAGAATGCAGAATCCAGGGCAGGATTCTCTGTCGGCTGACGCTGGAATCCGGAAACGCGATTGTGCAGAGAATCGGTTTTGACACCAAAATAGTGCCGGGCGCCGGTTTCACTCCAAATCGCAATTATCCGGTGTCTCGACAGCGGCATCAATGTGTTCCACTCTGCTGTTGGCATATCATTAGCGGGCCTGACCCGGTATTCTCCGGGGCCTCCGCGATACTTCGCCTGCGCCGGGGCGAACTCCCGATGGCGATGTTCACTTGTGCTTTTAAAAATCATGAAACAGGCATCGTGGCTGCTGAGGGAGAGAGAGGGTGTACGGAAAGTGTCCAACATCACTATAGTTTGCTGACAGTCGTGCCGCTGATTGGGGGACTTCTGCCAGGCCATGGGGAGTAGTGGGGGTGGCTAGGAGATGGGCTGTGGGGTCGGGGTTGACAGGTACGGAACAGCATTGCCGCGGCCTGCAAGGCTAGCCATGCTGCTGCACACGCCATGGACTGCCCACTGTGAACTTAGGGCCTGGTCATATGGGTGGCCCCCAGGCCATACACGTAGGTGCCCTCTAGCCCCAGCCAACCCATCAGCGGGTGGGATGCTCTGCAACACAATCAGTGTCATCGTGTTGGCTGGGATGGTGCCTGTGGGGAGTGAAGTATGTATATGCAGCTTGTCAGCCTCCCGAGTGTCAATCGCAAATCCCACAAATCCCGTACCGTTTCTCATTTGAATCAGTTGTGTTATGCGTGGTGCCAGTGCTAGCCCCTCCACAGTCACCGAATCGGTCCAGGTGCGGCGCCAGGCTTGCTGTCGTGGAAGTCCGCGAACCCTATCCCGGTGTCAACACAGTCTAAGGAACAGAGAATTCCGCCACCAATCTTTTATTTGGAATACACAGTCAAGCAGAGTAATTGGATGATTCCAAGTCAAATCTTGCCTTTGTGCTTGCTCCGTTGAAGGGTGGGAGGAGTTCCTACTTAACGTTGCTGTTAAGTTGACACAGATCAATGGATTTTGTACAGAGACACCCACAAACAGTAATAGTTGTCACTTAGATAAACAGCAGTTCCAGTTTAGCATACAACAAATGTCTGTAGGTACTGCTTCAGCTGCCAAAATATCTAGACAAAAAATATTACTCATAGAAACAGATATTCCCCCACAACTGACTAGTTGGCCATACATCAACCCAGCAATGATAAATCTTGATTGAAGTGAATAGATGAGAGTGAGGCGCATTAAGAATGCAGTAGCTGTACAAGTTAAGTGGAGGGGCGGCATCCGTAGAACACCGTAAGTACATAGAGAAATAGAACCTTATCCTGTGCCCGTTCATTGCCATGCAGACTGTACTGCATCTTTGCACTGTCTATTCATTATCATGATTGTTGCACGGAACCAACATTAACCACATTGTTTAATGGCTGCATACATCAGCAGGTGGTCTCAGACCTCGACTTGCCAGCACTGCTAAAAATCAGCCTGCACCTCTCACAGGGGATGCGCAGTGTGGCCGCTGGAGCTTTGTAGTTGTCCTGTGTGACAAAGAACAGGGGGCAGCCAACCTTTTCTCTCACCGAAGGCTTTGGTGGAGGATTTGGACAGGAGGAAAGATGCCCTGTGTGTCCACAGGGGAGAGCAGGAAGCCCTCCAGACACAGGGTGAAGAGGTGGTAGGATCAGATAGCCTCAAAAATTAATATCAGGAGTGCTGCTCCAAGTACCTGGATGCAATGGCTCAGGTCTTCAAGTTTCTGGATTGTCGGAGACTGGCCATAGCCCCAAAAGATGTGTTCAGGGCCCTTTGGGACTCAATGACTCAGTGGGAATTGCCTGGAGTGTCCGAATGGTAATTCCCTGGTTCTACAGGACTTTCGGATAAAATATCTGACTTCAGATGTTCCTCTTACATGGAATTTACCCAGGAAGTGTTGGATTGTGGCACAGCTACACCGCCTACTTTCCTGACTACCCCACCTATTACCCAAATCCCCCCTCGACACCTGGGCTCTCTACCAACCCGACCTGACTAGCCACCATCACCCACTCACCCCTGACACAACTGACTACCTTACCTAGCTGCCATTCTACTCAGTACCAACTTAGATCATCCAGCTACCCACTTACATGCGTAGGCACTCACCCATTCACTCACCCATTCATTCACTCACTAACACACTGAGAAAGGTGGGGACCTTTAAACACTTAACAGAATGGGTCAGCTCATGCTGTAAATGGGGGCCATGGCTTCTGTGCAGATTCTCTTCACTGCTAGGATTCCTACAGGGAGGGCGTTCTGTAGGATTCTCCATTGGAAGTCAGAACCTTTTCAACACAACATATGCAGGTTGGTGGTGTTATATTACTCTCTTAATCAAGCCAAGTTGTTAAATGATAGCCGTAATCTTCCAGTAATGATTAAGTAATTTATTGAGTAATATAAAATAATCTTGTGAGTTCTTTTCCCTTAATACTAAACGAGTAAAACAAAGAAACAACTGTAGAATATTAACTATTAAATAAGTTGATATAAAACTCTGATAACTAATAACTTCCTCTCGCTAGCTTTCTGATTTCTGTTCTCTCTGCAATCCTGACACACACTCCTCTGAGAAAGAGCGGGAAAACATTTATGTAGGTCCTGATAATGTGGCCATTGAGTGTTCATTTTTCTGAACTTGTTTAACATAGTCTGATCATGTATTATTAAATACAGAGATCACTACAGGTGGGTAGTCTTTTGTTTGATCAGAGTCGTTCACGGGGGTTCTGACTCTGGCCAGAAGTTTTGGGCGTAACATTGTGAGAAATGTAATGACCTCAGATGAGTGGGCAATGACAGTAAATGTACCTTCAAATGCTGTGTACCCTACCCTACAGCGCTAGCCTCAGCCACTGTGTAAATCACTGCACCACCGTCACGCACCTACCAACAATCTCATCACATGCCTCACCTCAACATCAACTACACAAGCCTCACACAAACATCTCACACCTCACATGCACGCACTGACAGCTCTTCAAACATGATAGCCACCTCACCCTAAAAAAAATCACAATGCTGATTGCCATAGTTCTCTCTCTCTCTCTCTCGCTTGCTGGACAAGATGGCAGACAACTGGAAGCAGCAAGATCGAGCCAGAGGCTGGGAGATTTGCCTTCATGTTCTAATACCCATGGATGAGATGTTGCTGCGGCCATGCAAGATTCTATTGCAGTCATCATATGGATATCATCATTCCGAGGAGCTTTCAGGTGTCACAGAAATCCAGCAACCCATCCTCCATTAGATTAGCTGGATTACTCAGGGGAGTAATCTGCTGTCCTCTCTCAGGGTGCCAAAGTTCTTGACCCCACCCCTGCCACTGCACTGACGCCCTTGCTCCGTCTGTCAGGCAGTCAGCCCAGACTGCTGCTGATGCTGAGACGGTGCAGTCGGAAGTCAGGTCTTTTTTTGCCGCTTATCTTGCCTGACGACTTCACGGCTTGCGGGAAGTCTAGTGATCTCATTGCCTTGTCTCAGAATAAAGTTGGGAATCATAAACCATATCACGGAAGTTAATCGATCTCTGTGGGCAGCTTCCTTTGAGGAGTTAGTTCACCGCTGATGGCAGAATCCGGGCCATTGCCACCTCCGGAAACCATGACAACCTCCCCTGCAACTTCATCTTTGAATCTCGCCGATTAGATTGAAACAGCATTGAAACAAAAGTAAATAAGAAGAACAAATTGCATTTATATAGAACGTTAAATGAAGTACATTGGTCTAATGAACTTTACAGGAGCCTTACCCAATCAAATAAGACACTGAGCCCCGTATTAGGGCAGAAGAGGTTTGTTTCAAGGAGTGTCTTAAGACCATAAATTCCCTACAGTGCAGAAGGAGGCCATTGGGCCCATCGAGTCTGCACCAACCCTCCGAAAGAGCATCCTAGTCAAGTTAATTTCCCCACCCCAGCCCACAACTCCACCTAACCTGCACATCTTTGAACATTAAGGGGCAATTTAGCATGGTCTTTCCATCTAACCTTCACATCTTTACATTAGGGCAGCACGGTAGCACAAGTGGATAGCACTGTGGCTTCACAGCGCCTGGGTGCCAGGTTCGATTCCCCGCTGGGTCACTGTCTGTGCGGAGTCTGCATGTTCTCCCTGTGTCTGCGTGGGTTTCCTCCGGGTGCTCCGGTTTCCACCCACAGTCCAAAGACGTGCAGGTTAGGTGGATTGGCCATGATAAATTGCCCTTAGTGACCAAAAAAAAAAGGCTGGGAGGGGTTATTGGGTTAGGGGGATAGGGTGGAAGTGAGGGCTTAAGTGGGTTGGTGCAGATTCGATGGGCCGAATGGCCTCCTTCTGCACTGTATGTTCTATGTTCTATCTTTGGTCTGTGAGGGGAAACCGGAGCATCCGGAGAAAACCCACGCAGAGATGGGGCGAACATGCAAACTCCACACAGACGCCCAACCGAGGTCGGAATTGAACCCGGGACCCTGGTGCTGTGAGGTTGCAGTGCCAACTGCTCTGCTGCCCTTGGAGAGAGAGTGGTAGAAAAGCAGAGAGCATTCGGGACAGAATCCAGAGGTTAGAGCGCAGGGAGGTGAATGTACAGCCACCAATGATGGAGATATTAAAATAGGAGATGAACAGCCGGCCAGAATAAAAGCAGTGCGGAGACCTCAAAGGGTTGTAGGGCTGGAGAAGGCCTCAGTAACAGAGAGCAATGTAGCCACGGAGGTTAAGAAACAAGGATAAGAATGATTAAATTGGGGCATCCAGGAGCAGACGTTTTCATCAGAAAGCAGAAGGTTGAAAGCTAAACCAAAGTCACAAATGAAAAGTAGGGAGAAAAATCCGCCCCATTTAATTTTTTGTTCAGCAGTTAAGTATTTACATTGGCTTCATCAGCTTCATCAAACACTTCAAAGAATTTCAATGCAGTGAAATTTATTAGTATCAGTCACGGTGCTGTTTCATCACTTACCACGAACTTTGAGGTATTATAAATTGCAAGATGTGCCTTTGACAAAAAAATGTTCAAACGATGAGGAAGGTTTTCAAAACTCATTCACCTTTCTGATTGATGGATCTCTAACAATCATGTAATAACACTTCCAAACTACTGCTGCCACTGTTATGATATCCTGTGTGAATTCTCCATTGCTTTTATCTGATGCTATTTGTGAGGTGCCAAGCTAACCACATCAATAAAAAGATAATTCATTGGAAAATAACAGGATGATGATAGAAGAATGAAAGCTTAGTTATCATTAAAAAGTAGAGCTTCAGAATACCTTTCTCTTTCTTTCAAGTCTTGTGTCAACAAAGCACAGCAATTAACTTTTACTGACTTCGAACAGAGAGGAGATGAATAAGTATTTTTGAAGCTTTCAATTCACTGAATTTGACAGTGATGAGATGATAATTCAACATCCCAAAAGGGTGTCTTGTTTGGGAATATAACCTTTTTCAGTAATTCCAAAATTAATTCCAAGCCACAGGTCATCCTCAGCAACCCTAGTCTCCAGACTCTTTAAATATAACTTTCTGAATTTAGTTCATCCAATGCCTTTGTTACCTCTCGACTTGGCTATTGCAGTGCAATCCTGATCAGCCTCAAAAAGCTCATCACAAACTCTGCTGTTCATATCCTCACTCGCTCCAGGTCCCATTAACCCATCGCCCCTAGCCTCGCAGGCCTACATTGGTTTCTGGTTAAGCAAAGCCTCCATTTTAAAATCCAACCCCAAAACCTTCAGATCAATTTTGTCCAAATTGTAGATCCCTGATCCTCAACGCTACACAATTAATTGATGGTCGTGTTTTCAGCTGCCGAGCAACATGCTCCGGAATTCTCTTCCTAAATCTCTCCACCACTCTTCCTCTCTTTCCTCCTTTAAGACACTCCTTAAACCCTACTTCTTTCAGCATTCTGCTTCAAAAACTTCTCACTGCTGCAGTCCATGTGGTGCAGGTACACCCACAGTGTTGTTCAGAAGTGAGTTTCAGGTTTTTGACCCAAGGCCAGTGAAGGAATGGCAATATAGTTCCAAGTTAGAATGGTCTGTGGCTGGAAGGAAATTTTAGAGGGTGATGTTCCCATGCATCTTCTGCCCTTGTTCCTCTCAGTAGTAGAGGTGTAGAATATGCTTTTGAAGGCATCCTATCGAGTTGCCGCAATGCATCTTGTAGATGATACAAACTGTTGTCACTGTGTGTCAGTGGTGGATGGAGTGAATTTCTAAGATGGTAGATGGGGTGCTGATCAAGTAGGCTGCTTTACTTTACCATAATTTTATAATAATCTTTATTGTCACAAGTAGGCTTACATTAACACGGCAATGAAGTTACTGTGAAAATCCCCTAGTCGCCACCCTCCGGCCCCTGTTCGGGTACGCAGATTGAGAATTCAGAACGACCAATTCACCTAACAAACACGTCTTTCGGGGCTTGTGGAAGGAAACTTGAGCACCCGGAAGAAACCCACGCTGACACAGGGAGAACGAGAAGACTCTGCACAGACAGGGACCCAAGCCGGGAATTGAATCTGTGTTATGGGCCAGGGTTTAGAGAACCCCAAAGTGTATCATGAAGTTCACCTGACCCACAACTTTTACTAGATTGTGCTATGGGGAGCACATGACCCACTCTACAGGTGTGGTACTGCAGAAATCGAAAAGTATTTTTTTAAGCAAAACAAAGTTTATTCAATGAACTCAAGTTCACTTTTTTAAAATATACAGTGAACATCTTAGCAACCATCAATGCAAATACAACCACCAAAGAATACAACACTAAGTAATCCTTAAGCTTTCCTTTTAACATCCATAAGACACAAAAAAAATTATTTTAACAGAAGCACATCAGGTTTAAATTCACTACTGAGAACAGTTATCACTCTGAATTTACCAAATGATCAAGAGATAGTCTTTACATGGCAGAGAGAACAACATTACACCTGCTTTGTCTGGCTTCAGCTCCAACACTAAAATGAAACCAAAAAAACACAGACACACCCAAGCTTTTCTCAAAGTGAAACTAAAAACCAGAGCCAGAGCTCAGCTCCACCCACACTCTGACATCACTGCAGTAACATGAACAGACAAACATTTCTTAAAGTGACATTCTCATGACACCTGGGACGCTGGTGCTGTGAAGCAACAGTGCTAACACTGCACTACCGTGCCGTCCATTTGAATGGTGTTGAGCTTCTTGAGTGTCATTGGTGTGCAGGGTACAATTTCAAAGTTTGCGGATGATGCAAAACTTGGAAGCATTGTAAACTTTGAGGAGGACAGTGTAGAACGTCAAAAGGACAGAGACAAGTTGGTGGAGTGGGCAGATAGGTGACAGATGAAGTTCAATACGGAGAATTGTGAGGTGAGAAACATGGAGAGATAGTTTGGAATAAATGGTGAAAATCTAAAGGAGTGCCGGAGCAGAGGGTGTACACATGTACATTAGTCATTATAAGTGGCAGGTTAGGTGGCGAGAGTAGTTAATAAAGCATATGAAATGAAAGTCGCTTATTGTCACGAGTAGGCTTCAAATGAAGTTACTGTGAAAAGCCCCTAGTTGCCACATTCCGGCGCCTGTTCAGGGAGGCTGTTACGGGAATCGAAACATGCTGCTGGCCTGCTTGCAAAGCCAGCGATTTAGCCCTGTGCTAAACAGCCCCTATAGAATATAGTATCTTTGGCTTTATTAATAGTGGCATAGAGTACAAGAGCAAGGAGGTTATGCTGAATTTATACAAGACACTAGTTAGATTCAGCTGGAGTATTGTGTACAGTTCTGGGTACTACACGATAGGATGTGAATGCGCTGGAGTAAGTGTAGAAGGGGTTTATAATAATGGTTCCAGGGATGAGAAACTTCAGTTGAGGATAGATTTGAGAGATTGGGACTATTCTCCTTTGAGAGGAGAAGACGAAGATGAGATGCCCAAAGTCATGAGGGGGCTGGACAGAGTAGATAGTTAGAAACTGTTCCCACTTGTAAAAGGAGCAGGAATGAGACGGAACAGATTTAAAGGGATTTGCCAAGAAACAAATTTGATTGTAGAATCATAGAATCATAGAATTTACAGTGCAGAAGGCACTGCCTGGAAATGTGGTGGAGGCAGGTTCAATTGAGACATTCAAGAGGACATGAGGTGATCATTTGAATAGAAACATTGTGCAAGGACTCAGGGAAAAGGCAGGAGAATGGCACTGAGTCACGATGCTCATTTTCAGACAGGATGGGCTGAATGGCCTTCTCCTGCATCACAACGATTCTGTGATTCTGTGATTGGAGCTTCACTCATCCAGGCAAGTTGAAAGTATTCCATCAAACTCCTGACTTGTGTCTGGCACATGCTGAACAAGATTCAGGGAGTCGCTCACCAAAGATTTCTCAGCCTCTGGTCTACTCTTGTAGCCACAAAATCTATGTGACTGGTCCATGAAGTTTCTGGTCAATGATAACAGAAAGGATGTTCATTTTAATGGATTCAGTGACGGTAATGCCTTTGAGATGGTTAGACATTCACTTGTGGGAAGTGATCATTGCCTGGCACTTGTGTGGAACAAATGGTACTGAACACTTATCAAGCTTTAATGTTGTCCAGGTCTTGCTGCATATGTTCACAGGCTGCTTCAATATATAAGCAGTTAGGAACGGTACTGAACACTATTCAATCATCAGCAAACTTCCCCACTTCTAACATTATGCTGGAGGGAAAGTCTTTAATGAATATGGTTGTAATTTGACCATTGCCTGAGGAACCCCTGCAGTCATTTCCTCAAGTCTCCAACACCCACAACCATCTTCTTTTGTGTTAGGTAGGACTCCAGTCAGTGGAGCCTTTTCCCTCACTCCCTTTGATTTCAATTTTGCTGGATCTGCCTTGATGTCAAGGGCAGTCGCTATCATCTCACCTCTTGAGTTGAGCCCTTCTGCCCATGTTTGGGGCAAGGCTGGACTAAGGTCAGGAGCTGAGTGAACCTGACAGAGCACAAACACAAACTCAGGTTGTTGAGGGTCATTGCTACTTGATAGCACTGCCAACAAGAACTTCCAATAATTTGCTGATGGCTGAGTGTGGACCATTTGGGGTTCAATTTGTGGAGAGGATATATTTGGGAAATGTTCCACATTGCCTATTGGAACAGCTTGACCAAGGGTGCAGCTAGTTCTGGAGCATCTATCTTCAGCATTACAGCTGGAATGTTGACACGGCCCGTAGCCTTCGTTGTACCCTGTGCCTTCTGCCATTTCCTGAAATGAAGCGAATCAAATTGACTGAAGAGTGGAAACTGTGGTGTTAGGGACTCCAGCATGAGGCCAAGATGGATCATCCTCTCAGCATTTCTGAATGAAGATGACTGCAAATACTTGATCCTTGCATTTTATGCTGGCATGCTGAGCTCATTCATCATTGGGGATGGAAGGGCAGCACATGGCGCAGTGGTTAGCACTGCAGCCTACGGTGCTGAGGACCCAGGTTCGAATCCCGACCCTGAGCCACTGTCCATGTGGAGTTTGCACATTCTCCCCGTGTCTGCGTGGGTTTCACCCCCACAACCCAAAGAGGTGTAGATTAGGTGGATTGGCCACGCTAAACTGCCCCTTAATTGGAAAAAGTATAACTGGGTACTCTAAATTTATTTTATTTTGAAATCATTAAGGATGGGGATGCATGTGGAGTGTTTTTTTTGGTGGTATGTTGTTTAATTGTCCACCACAATTCACAACCAGATGTGAATTGACCTCATCTATTGGTTGTGGGAATGTTCAGCTCCATCAACAGCATCCTGCTTCCTTTGTATGGCGTGCCAGTAGTCCCACATTGTCACTTCATCAGGTTGGTGTTACATTTTTAGACATGCCTGGTGCTGTTCTTCTGTGCTGTAAGTGCTTTGAGTCATCATCAAAAGATGTGATAAAATATTATAAAACTGTAAATTTGTCTCCTTATTTCCCTCCTTTCTCCCAAACTGGCCAAGTGAAAATGGTGAACTGACCACTTAAGGCAGGCTGTAGTGCAAAATGTCATTTTGAGAATCATAGAAAATCTACGGTGCAGAAGGAGGCCATTTGGCCCATCAAATCTGTACCAACCCTCTGAAAGAACACCCCACGCTATCACCTCATCTATTGACACTAAGGGGCAATTTAGCATGGCTAATCCACCTAACTTGCACACCTTTGGACTGTGGGAGGAAACCAGAGCACCCGGAGGAAACCCACGCAGACACGGGGAGAATGTGCAGACTCCGCACAGTCACCCAAGGTCTGAATTGAACCTGCGGGCAGCACAGTGGCACAGTGGCTAGCATTGTCGCCTGAGGACCCGGGTTCAAATCCCGGCCCTGGGTCACTGTCCGTGTGGAGTTTGCACATTCTCCCCGTGTCTGCGTGAGTTTCTCCCTCACAACCCAAAAGATGTGCAGGATAGGTGGATTGGCCATGCAAAATTCCCCCTTAATTAAAAAAAAGAATTGAACCTGGGCCCCTGACGCTGTGAAGCAGCAGTGCTAACAACTGTTCTACCTTGCCGCCCTTTTCAGATCTGGTGTGTGTTATAGACATGAGTCTAATGTCTTTGTGCTCAATCTATTGGGCCGCATCTTCTGGTAGCATTTAGCAAAGCATCCAGATCATCTTGCCAACACTTCCAGTGACCCATCTGTTTATCCGAGGCTCAACTTCCTCTTTAAATGTAGAGACATTATGTGTAAATGTTTGAGGTGGAGGATGTAGATTGTATCCTTCTTGTGTTCCCGCCTGTGCCTCTACAGTTGATAGCTGCAGTAAACAGACTGTGTCACTCTTTATCCCCCCCCACCACTCCGTCCCTATGGTATGCTTATGTGATAGCAATCAGCATTTACAGCTTGGGGAAGAGGGAATCAGTATTGTTTATGTGATCCATTTGTGACAGTGTTTTCAAACTGTGACCGCTTTTCTCAAGCTGCAGGCTTGATGGTTTCCAGAACAAACAAAATACAAGATGATGGTGTGTGTGTGTGTGTAGATTGAGTGTGCATATATTTATCCACTAGCAGTGGGGGCCACGTTCTCCAAGCACATTATCCAAATGGCTTCCAGAGAATACTGGGCAAAGCTCCAGTGATAGGTCACTGAGAACGGTGTCCGGAGAACGTGGTGATGGAACATTGCACAAATTACTCTAAACAAATGCATCAGTCGCAACTAAGAGATAGTCAGATGAAAAATGTACCCATCCATCACATTGCCACAATTGCCCTGACATGAGGTTGCCACTAATTCTTCCTCAGATGCGTGCTTTCCTCTTTTTTTTGAAAGTCAATAATTTCCAAATGTTTCCTATTTGACAGTCAGATGCAACAATAGACCATGGGAATGTATAATTAGTTTTTAATGAACTCTTGTTTCGCAGATGTGAGTGAATGCCTAACAGGTGCTTGTGCTGCTTTGAGAGTCCATTTTCTTTTCCAAGGGTGAGGTGGGATGGGGGGGGGGGGGGGGGGGGGGGGGGGGGGGGGGGGGTAAAAATAAAAACAGAGTGCAGCTGCACTGCGGTAACGGCAGGTCAGGTTTTATTGGTCAGTAGTATCGGCTCACCACAGGCCGTCTTAAGCTGTTCTTTGTCGAGGAAATTAAAATGATTTTTAAAAACCGTTCGGACCTGATGAGATTTATGGACTGCAGTGGACAACCTTCTGTGCAGCTGCACGTTGCTGCATCCATATTAAAAGCAGATGAGGTTCAGTGACCACAAAGAGCATAGCATTTGCTCTCTCGTATATCTCGCGAAGAAGGCGCACCGCAAATGTCTGACTGAGGTTGGAAAAACTGCTTCCACGAGAACAAGTTTCTTTTCAAAGGAGTCGTCCATTATATCAATACAATGGCGCAGGTTTTGACTTGGCGCGATAATGTAAAACAGGTGGGAGCAGATCGACAGCCTATTTTTCATTGCCGCTGATTGTTTATTTGCATTGGCTTTCGTGAGATGTAAAGTGGTCTGCCGATTAGCTATCGCCTGTTTGATACTCACGCACAAGATCAAACCTTACCCCAATTATTTTGTCCAGCTGAGCCATTTAATAAAGTAAATGCAAAACCCATATGACATCGAGCACAGTTTGATGTTTCTGTGCGGACTGTTGCAGCCTGCAAAAATATTTGTTTTTACAAAGCAACGACGGTGCTCCCAGATGTGTCGTTCTGCACAGATAGAGCAGATTCGATTTCCTCGTCTATGCCGTTTGTTGAGCTCAGCCAGAGTAACAGTACAGCATCTGCAAGCAGCGTCCACCTCTCTTGGCGAAGGAATAAAATACATACTTAGGATTCACGCTATTGATGACTATTCAGTGATCTCTACTGGAAAGTGTCTGCAGAGTAATGGAGAGAAGAACAGGCTTGGCTGTCATTTCCCAAGCTAGGACCCCAACTGTTCACATTAGACATTAATGATTTGGACGAGAGAACTAAATGTAATATCTCCAAATTTGCAGATGATACAAAATTGTGTGGGAGGATAAGCTGTGAGGAGGATGCAGAGATGCTTTAGCGGGATTTGGGCAGGCTGACTGAGTGGGCACGTGCATGGCAGATGCAGTGAAATGGGGATAAACACGAGGTTATCCACTTCGGCAGCAAAAATAGGAAGGCAGGTTATTATTTGAATGGGTGTAAATTGAGAGCGGTGGATCCCTCGTGCATCAGTCGCTGAAAGTAAGCGCGCAGGTACAGCAGGCAATAAAGAAGGCAAATGGTATATTGCCCTTCATAGCAAGAGGATTTCATAGAATCATAGAATTTACATTGCAGAAGGAGGCTATTCGGCCCATCAGGTTTGCACCAGCCCTTGGAAAGAGCACCCCACTTAAGCCCACACCTCCACCTTATCCCCGTAACCCCACCTAACCTTTTTGGACACTAAGGGCAATTTAGCACAGCCAATCCACCTAACCTGTATATCTTTAGACTGTGGGAAGAAAACGGAGCACCCGGAGGAAACCCACGCAGGCACAGGGAGAATATGCAGACTCCGCACAGACAGTTATCCAAACCGGGAATCTAACCTGGGACCCTGGAGCTGGGAAGTAACAGTGCTAACCACTGTGCTACCGTGCTGCCCAGTATTTCTTTTTTTTTGTAGTAAGCAATTCCATTCCCTGAGTATACGAACAGAGATGCTTTACTGCAATGATATGGGGCATTGATGAGGCTACACCTGGAATATTTTGTGCAGTTTTGGTGACCTTATTTGAGGATCGATGTTCTTGTTGTGGAGGGAATACAGCAAAGGTTTACCAGGCTGACTCTTGGGATGGCGGGACGGTAATATGAGGAGAGACTAAATCAGTTAGGATTATAATCATTGGTGTTTAAAAGAGTGAGAGGGAATCTCATAGAAGTTTAGAAAATCCTAACAGGATTAGACAGGGTAGATTCAGAAAGAATGTTCCCGGTGGTGGGAGAGTCCAGAACTAGGAGTCGTAGTTTGAGGATAAAGGGTAAACCTTTTAGGAGTTGAGGTGAGGAGAAATTTCTTCAACCAGAGTGTGAGGAGCTGTGGAATTCACTACCACAGAAAGTAGTTGAGGCCAAAACGCTAAAGGCATCAAGAGAAAAGTCCCTAGTCACCACATTCCGGCGCCTGTTCGGGGAGGCTGGTACAGGAATCAAACCGTGCTGCTGGCCTGCTTTGGTCTGCTTTAAAAGCCAGTGATTTAGCCTGGTGAGCTAAACCAGCCCCTAATCAGTACAGATCGCCACATTCAACACAGCCAAGGAGAAGGGGCTTAAAACTGGCGGGCGGTGGTGTCAGGGAGTAGGTAAAAGAAAGGGAGGGAATCAAGCAAGTTGTAATACATTCATAATTGGATGATGTTTGAGGAAAAGGTTCCAAACAAGAATTTCAAACAACCCATGTCTGTGAGACAATAGAATAACTGTTAATTCTGAACAGCTGTTCCTGACATTAGTACTTCATCTAAAATAACAACACCACAGTCAGTATTTTAAACATATCCAGCTTCCCAATGGATGTCACGGGGAAAAATGACCTGCTGGTTCTTATTAATTTCAATAACACTTAATGCTGCAGTGAATAACACCATTGATTATGAAGGAGGTTTGTTATTTTAAATGTGCGAAATAATTTACAGAGCTGGTGTGTGCAGCGATGCTGCCAACATTTTATCAACAAGCTTCATGCCCTCATGGATATTGCAGTTTGCTTTGTGCATTTGGTTTAACTTCACTCAGAATACTGAGACTGAAGCAACTGCTTCCTCCACCATGTTGTCAGTAACATCTGAGTAAGTTGGAACAAAAATAATCTGTTTTTGATTAAATAAATCTTAAGCGCTTCAATTTTTCTCAAGACGTCAGAAGACGCATCCTCAGAAAATAAGCAGATCCTTCTCTCTCGATCTCATTATTCATTTTCAGTTTTACACTCATTAAATGAGGGTTCCAAATGTGGAACAATTGAGATTTGGCTCCACTTTCAATCTGGGTGACTGTTATAAATACTTCAAAATCAGGGACCAGCCGAATCAAGCAAAATTCTTGGCTTTTGCTAACCAGGGATGTACCAGTAAAGAAGCAGAAATAAGTAAATGGGTAAACTTAACTTAGAGATGGTTTGAACTCAAAAGGTTCCAGTAAACTGTTCAGTAGTCCAAATGTGGGAGTGATTGGATTCTAGTCATCTAGAACTGCAGATCCATGCCCACGCTACATATTTGCTAGAGTAGACAGGCCTTGACAGGATCACAGAATCGTTACGGTGCAGAAGCAGGCCATTCGGCCCATAATATCTGCACCAGCTCACCCGAATGAGTGACTCACTTAGTTCCATTCTCCCACGTTCTTCCCGTAAATCCTGAACATTCTTTCTTTTCAAAAAAAGACCATTTCAATACCAGTTGCCAGGGTTCTACTACCTTTACCAAGCCCCCCCCCCCCACCCCCCACCCCCAGCAAGGTAAATTATTCAATCAAACTCATTGTCATTTTTAATCTTTGACAAGGCTACAGATTTTAAATCATTATAAGAGCTTAGTCAGCTATACTAGCTAAAGACATGGTCTTCAAATAAAATGTCCACCCTCTCAGGAATATTTAGAATAACCAAAGATATCTCAGAATAAAATATACTTACTCGGTATATTATAGCAGAAATAACCCTTCTCAGATACCCTCTCACAGTACATAGGATTCTCCATTGAAGAAATTTAGAGAAATTAGAGGTATACAAAGTGAGTCTACAATGTTTTATAATGGCTACTTAATAATATTTTATTAGAAACTAAATCTCACATTTCATTACAGTAATGGTTGCAATGTTACAAAGTGTAGATTAGGTCATATAAACTAATCCATCTAAACATAAATTCAAACTAATTCACTTAGAAGTAAATTAAAGTTACAAATCCACTAAAATAATGAAGGATATTCAAACAAATAGAATTTTAAATTCACAGGGTGTGATTTACCAGCCGCGTCCCACTGTAATCGTGATGGAACACAGCCAGCAGATCCAGCGAGAGGACCCTTCTTGTATTCCCGACAGTTGTTACACCTTGCAAGATCTAACGAGATCGCACGAGACGCGCAATGTGGATTCGGCCCACTCAAACTCAGTGTACTCAAACTGTGACAATGCCAGATCTAACTGGTACCCGGGATCTCGCGGCCTCGCCGAGGAGACCCCAATCAGGCACCATTTAGCACTGCTCCCCACACATGGGAATCAGGTAGCTCCTCCGTGCAGGAAATGCGACCAAGTGCGGCCACAGTGGGATGTTCCGGGAATGGACCCGCTAATCCCACCCAGAATGGACTCTGTTTTTGTTTTCGTTAGATCGCGCCCACAGTATTTCACAATCAAACTATAAAACTTAAGGGTAAATTTTTCAGTCCTGCCCACTGTGAGAATTCGCATGGGCAGGAAGGGAAATTTGACAGACTGTTTGAAGGTCCATTGACCTTGAATGGGAAATTCCCATCTTGGGGTGGTCACGACCGGAAAATCCTCTCCATAGCTTCTGTCTTGTCTCAGCTAAAAGTATATCGAAAAGACCTCTACTCTCCTCTGTCGTGCAACTGACCCAGATGTTTACCTCAGAGCCTAATTTAAGGAAAATCTTTTCCTTTAAGAATAGTATAACCATTGTAATCATACTCTTCGGGTTTTTGTTTTAAAATTCTGGGATGATCAATTGGTGTGTTTTTGTGTGTGCAGGTGTCCAAAGCTTGTTGTAAATAGTCTCAAGGCCTTGTCTGGCACAGTCTTCTCAAGGTTTTCTGCATTTGTATGTGTGAGATGTTGTCTCTCGCTGCTCTTGGCAAAGATTCAAGTTTTTCATTAGTTGGGTTAAATCCTTAACACAGTCTAATTGATGCTCTAATCCCCACGCTATTGAGCTCCAATTATCAACAAACAGAAATACTGGGTTTTGATCATTCTTTAGTTTATTCACAGGATGTTGGTGTCACCAACAAGAGCATAATTTATTGACCATCCCTAATTGTCCTTAAGAAGGTGGTGGAGAGCTGCCCTCTTGAATTCAGTTAAGTAACTTGCTAGGCTATTTCAGAGGGGCAGTTCAGAGTCAACCACATGTGCCGTGGGTCTGGAGTCACATATAAGCTGCATCAGTTAAGAATGACAGAGCTCTTGCCCTGAAGAACATTAGTGAACCAGATGGGCTTTTACATTAATCCAATAATTGTCCAATAATTCAATTGTTAATTGAATTAGTTGAATTTAAATTATCCAGTTGCTATGCTGGGAGTTGAACTCATGTTTCCAGGTAAGTAGTTCAGGCCTCTGGTCAGTGTCCAGATAACCAGTGTGTTACTATACTCCTTATTTACGCAATTGAAGCACGAAACGTTGGTGTGTTTGTTCAGCTCTGATTGATCATCATTTGAGCAAACTGCCAGCTCATAAAACAAAAGCAAATATCTGGGTGAATAAAGACTAGACGTCCAGCGCAATGATTCACCTATGTCTTCCTATATTTGCCCTCACATTTGAACTGCAGGCTGATTGTAAAAAAGTTACAAAGGGACATAGGCTTTGGCGCCACTGTTCAATAAGATCATTGCTGATCTGGTTGTGGGTCTTCATCCCACTTTGCTGTTTTCACCCCTCATCTCTAACACTCTTGACTCCCATGTCTATCAAAAATCTATCTAAGTTGGCTTTGAATAATGACCCAGCTTTCACAGAGTAACAACACTCCTCCTCGCTGTATTAAAGGGGAGACTTCTTACTCTTAAACTATGTCCTTGCATTCTAGTGTCCCCACAAGAGGAGAAATCCTCCTGCTCTCCACCCTATCAAGTCCCCTCAGGATCTTCTATGTTTCAGTAAGATCACTTCTCATTCTCTAATGAGTAACTCCCGATATGTTTATCCTTTCTTCATTCTATAAGGAACAAAAAGTAGATAGTTTTATCAATGCTGAATTTTCCTCAATTTCCACTTCCTGAAGGACATTGGCGAGTACTTTGAGTGATAATGTTGAATGGGATGATTTTGGATTTATTGCCATTTATGAGCAGCTGATCCAATGTCACCAGTTTCACCCCTCCCTCATAGGCAAAATAACTCCTATTTTCATCAGATAAAGTGCCTTTTAAAATAGTCTGGCAGATAGAATCATAGAGTCATAGATGTTTACAGCATGGAAACAGGCCCTCCGGCCCAGCTTGTTCATGCCGCCAAGTTTCAAAGAACAATACAGCACACGAACAGGCCCTTCAACCCCCCAAGCGTCTACTGGTCATGATATCAACCTTTGCCAAAACCCTCAGCATTTCCTTGTACCATATCCCTCTATACCCATCCTATCCATGTTTTTGTCAAAATGCCTTTTGAACGGCATTAATGTATCTGCTTCCACATCCTCCCCTGGAAACGCGTTCCAGGCACTCACCACCCTCTGAATAAAAAACCTGCCTCTGCACATCTCCTCTAAACTTTGCCCACGGACCTTAAATCTATGCCCCCTGGTGACTGACCCCTCCACCCTGGGAAAGAGTGCCTGCCCATCCACTCTATCCATGCCCCTCATAATCGTTTAGATCTCTATCAGGTCACCCCTCAACCTCCGTCTTTCTAATGAAAACAGTCCGAATCTATTCAGCCTCTCCACATAGCGAACACCCTCCAGACCAGACAACATCCTGGGAAACCATCTCTGCACCCTCTCCAAAGCCTCTACATCCTTCTGGTAGTGTGGCAATATTCCAAGTGTGACCTTACCAAGGTTCTATACAACTGTAGCATGAGTTGCCAGTTTTTATTCTCGATGCCCCATCCAATGAAGGCAAGCATTCCGTATGCTTTCTTGACTACCTTGTCCACTTGTGTTGCCACCTTCAAAGATCTGTGGACCTGCACGCCCAGATCTCTCTCTGACTTTCTATATTCCTAAGAGTTTTACCATTTACGGTGTATTTCCCCCCTATGTTAGACCTACCAAAATGCATTACCTCACATTTGTCTGGATCAAACCCCATTTGCCATTTCTCTGCCCATTCTATCACCAAGCTAGTCCCACTTGCCTGCATTTGGTCCATAGCCCTCTATACCCACCCTGCCCATGTAACTGTCTAACTGTTTTTTTAAAGGAAAACGTTGTACCCGACTCTACCACTGCCTCTGATAACTCATTCCAGATACTTACCACCCTCTGTGTGAAGAAATTTCCCCTCTGGTCTCTTTTGTATCTCTCCCCTCTCACCTTAAACCTATGCCCACTAGTTCTAGATTTGTCTACCTTTGGGAAAAGATGTTGACTATCTACCTTATTTATGCCCCTCATTATTTTATAGACCTCGATAAGATCACCCCTGAGCCTTCTACGCTCCAGTGATAAAGGTCCCAGGCTATCCCGTCTCTCCTTCTAACTCAGACCATCAAGTCCTGGCAGCATCCTCATAAATCTCTTCTGCACTCTTTCTAGTTTAACAATATCCTTCCTATAATAGAGTGACCAGACTGAACACAGTATTCCATGTGTGGTCTGACTAATGTCTTGTACAACTTCAACAAGACGTCCCAACTCGTCTATTCAATATTCTGACCAATAAGACCTAGGACGCTGAATGCCTTCTTCACCACCCTGTTCACCTGCGACTCCACCTTCAAGGAGACATGAACCTGTACCCCTAGATCTCTTTGTTCTGTAATTCTCCCCAACTCCCTACCATTAACTGAGTAGGTCCTGCCCTGATTTGATCTACCAAAGTGCATCACCTCACATTTATCCAAATTAAAGTCCATCTGCCATTCATTGGCCCATTGGCCCAATTAGTCAAGATCCTATTGCAATCTTATATAGCCTTCTTCACTATCCACTATACCACCAATCTTGGTATCATCTGCAAACTTACTAACCATGCCTCCTACATTCTCATTAATATATATAACAAATAACAGTGGATCCAGCTCCGATCCCTGAGGCACACCACTGGTCAAGGCCTCCAGTTTGAAAAACAACTCTCCACAACCACCCTTTGGCTTTGGTCACCAATCCAATTTTATATCCAATTGGCTATCTTAGCCTGGATTCCATGAGATTTATCCTTTTGCAACAACCTACCATGCAGTACCTTGTTAAAGGCCTTGCTAAAGTCCATGTAGACAACGTCGACTGCACTGCCCTCATCTTCCTTCTTGATCACCCCTTCAAAAAACTCAATCAAGTTCGTGAGACATGACTTTCCCCTTACAAAGCCATGCTGACTTTCCCTAATTAGCCTCTGCCTATGTAAATGCCTGTAGATCCTTCCCCTCAGAATATATTCTAACAATTTACCCACTACAGAAGTACGGCTAACCGGTCAATAGTTCCCAGGCTTATCCCTATAGCCCTTCTTAAACAAGGGCATAACATGTGCTACCCTCCAATCTTCAGACACCTCTCCTGTGGCTGTTGACAATTCAAATATCTCAGCTAGGGGGCCGGCAATTTCCTTCCTAGCCTCCCACAAAGTTCTGGGGTACATTTCATCAGGTCCCGGGGATTTATCCATCGTGATGCGCTTTAATACCTTCAACATCTCCTTTTCTGTAATATGTACACTCCTCAAGACATCACTTTTTATTTCCCTAACATTCATGCCTATCTAAACAGTAAATACTGACGAGAATTAACCAGAGGCTTGTGAAATCATGGAATTATTGCTGCACTGACATTACTGTATCAGCAAAGATGTGGAGATGCCGGCGTTGGACTGGGGTGAGCACAGTAAGAAGTCTTACAACACCAGGTTAAAGTTCAACAGGTTTGTTTCAAACCCGAGCTTTCGGAGCACTGCTCCTTCCTCAGGTGAAGAAGGAGCTGCGCTCCGAAAGCTCGTGTTTGAAACAAACCTGTTGGACTTTAACCTGGTGTTGTAAGACTTCTTACTGTGTATCAGCAAAGCATTCATCCTGACAAAAATACCAATCCAAAACAAGGGACTGGATTCTCCGATCCCCGACGCGGAAATCGCGTTTGGCGACGGAGCGGAGAATCTCCAATGACGCCCAAATCGGGGGCGGCGCTGCGTTCGCAATGCTCCGCCCCATGAAAAGCGGCGCACTCTAGGCCTCCGTACGTTGGCTGAGGTCCACCCCCCGATGCTCCGTCCCCAACCAGCCGAGTTCCCGACGTCGTGGGACACGTATGGTCTCACCCGTCGTGGACTTAGCGTGCCGGCTGTGGACTCAGTCCAGCGCCGGCACAGTTGTGGGAGGCACATCCGCGGGCGGTGGGAGCTTCAATCAGGGCTGGGGGCACTGCGGGGGAGGGGGGGGGGGGTCCTGGGCATGCAAACCAGCTGATGGGGGGACTATTTTTGCAGTCCGGGTTCACGGGCTGTGTCCGCCATGAAGCATGGCGCGGCCACTGCTGTGCGCATGCGCTGCCACGGACCCGGCAGTGCTCCGGCCCGTATCGGCAGCTAGAGCTGGGAGCCCCCCCCCCCCCCCCCCCCCCCCCCCACAACCCCATCACGGAGCAGGGAATCGGTGATCCTTTGCTCCAGTTTTCCAGTAAAACACCACCATTTTCACGCCTGCATGGGGACTTGGTATTTCAAACGGAGAATCCAGTCCAAGATGTTTCAAAAGCTGTTGCTGGTGCGTATACAGGGCACAATATTACTGCTACAGCTTGCTTCAGCGAGTGCTGAACACAGTGTCATGCATTGACCGTCTTTGTACGTCCACATAAATGATCACTCAGAACCGAGTGGTATGGATTTTCCATTTAGACTTTGCCATACGTAGTGTTGAGTGTAATTCGGCACGCTGGGTCAAATGACCTCCAAACCCACCATCATTTCGAGGGTTGGGCAGATTGCAGTATTTCAGGTGCCCTTCAGACATTGAAAATGCTTTTGGTTGGTAGCTCAAGTGCTGTGGCAGGAAAAACTGAGCCTCTGCAGGGTGCAAATTCTTGCAGTTATTTAAAGAACCAAACATATCATTATTGTTTGCATCAGAAAAAGGACTGAGATTGTAGAATGGCTCTTTAATCAGAGTATCAAGGTGATGAGGAGGTATTTCCTCAGCCAGAGGGTGGTGAATCTCTGGACCTTTTTGCCACAGAAGGCTGTGGAGGCCAAATCACTGAGTGCCTTTAAGACAGAGATAGATAGGTTCTTGATTAATAAGGGGATCAGGGGTTATGGGGAGAAGGCAGGAGAATGGGGATGAGAAAAATATCAGCCATGATTGAATGGCGGAGCAGATTCGATGGGCCGAGTGGCCTAATTCTGCTCCTATTTCTTCTGATTGATGTACCATCAATTGGATTCAAGACAAGATTAGGATCCGAACTGTGGCTTTAATCAGCTAGTTGTTAGCCCGGTGGTCGACTACAGAGTAAGGCCGACCACCGGGAACTCTGGGTACTTATACCCTGCCTCGGTGGCGGGGTCTACTTGCCTCTTGACCAATTGGTGAGCAGTCACATGACTAGTCCCAGCCAATTGGACGAGAGGCACATGACCAGCCAGAGCCAATGGGAAACCCATGCTCTGCACCAATGGCAGTGCTCACATTCATACCACCACAATGATCTTATGGGGGCAATGGATATACGGGCCGGATTTTTTTCAGCCCTTCACACCGGTTGGATCTTGTGTTCCCCCCAAGACAAACTCTCGCCCATCCCCCCGTGATGGGTTCCCCGGCATTGCGCCCAGCGACCAAAGATCCCCCAATTGACCAATGGTGATCAGCCTCCACTGCCGGAAAACCCACTGAGGGCGAGTCGGAAAAGTCCGGCCACTGTTCTAGGCAGCAATGCAAGGGATTAGCACACAGCACATTAGGGCAGTAAGAAGTACTGCTGAGGGCATTGGCTGGGACAGTCATCACAAAATCTTGCTTCACCTGGCCACAGAAGAACTTTAATTACATCAATAAGTCAACTAAGCTAAAATAATGCATCAACACCTTCCACAAAGACAATCTAACCAACATGTTTGCTGCTCACAAGGATCGCCCCCATCGCTCTGTGTTAAAATGTTGTGAATGCCTGTATAATTATTATGCATATTAGCAGTGCCCTGAGGCTGAGCTATACACTGGATATCCCTTGTTTTAATTTGGAAATATTCCTTCACTCAGACCTTATTCTGTTTACATCCACAAATCATCACCTAGGACGTAGTCATTCATTGCAAGCAACAGTTATCAAATCCACTTTGGAAAGCAATGAATGAAGGACAGCCTTCCTACCTGGAAGCCAATTCAGGCCCGTAAGTAGGCCGATCATCAGGAAAACTCTAGCAGGCAGGCATGGGGCCTAAATACTGTGGCTACCAGATCAGGTCAAAGTCTAGGAATGCTGTGGCGAGTAACTCATCTCCTGACTCCCCAAAGCCTGACCACCATTGCAAGGCACAAATCAGGGGTGGAATGAAATACTCTCCTCTTGCCTGGATGAGTGCATCTCCAACAACATTCAAGAAGCTTGACACCAACCAAGAAAAAGACACCTGTTTGATGCTACGCAAACATTCACTATCTTCACCACCAATGCACAGTGGCAGCAGTGTATGCAATCTACAAGGTTCACTGCAGGAACCAAGGCTCACTAAGCAGCACATTCCAAACCCACGACCACTACCATCTAGGAGGACAAGGTCAGAGGATACATTGGAACACCACCACGTGGAAGTTTCCCTCCAAGTCACTCACCTTCCTGACCTGGAAATACATTGCCGTTCCTACATTGTCGCTGGGTCAAAAGCCTGGAAATCCTTTCCTATCAGCACTATGGGTGTACCTACACCATATGGACTGCAGTGGTTCAGGAAAGCAGCTCACCGCCACCTTCCCAGCGGCAGTTAGGGATGGGCAATAAATTTTGGCTTAGCCAGCGGACCCCGCATCCTAAGGAAGATATTTTTTTAAATTAACATTGTTATAACCAAGAAACAAAATGGCTGCATTGTGGGCAAGCATCAAACACATATCAGCCATTTTAGACCAATCGAGGGAGAAGAACATAAGCAACAAGATTGTAAACTGATTCAAAATGGTGTTGCTACAAGTGACGAGCTGACCAATTATTCTACCCAGATGCTCAAACTTGAAATGCGCAATTAATATTCCAATTGAAAACCAGAAAAATGATCAAAGCTGTGAAAATCAGATAGGCTGCCAGCACAAATAAGAGAATTTTTAAGTGTTTTATCACATTGTCAAAATGCCTTAAAACTTTGTACAATTATTCTTAAAGTGCTGGCTCAGCGAATGTCAGTAAGTGTTGAATCAGGTTTTGACCCATTTTTCTTTACATGCTGTAATAC
This sequence comes from Scyliorhinus canicula, assembly GCF_902713615.1. NCBI lineage: Eukaryota > Metazoa > Chordata > Chondrichthyes > Carcharhiniformes > Scyliorhinidae > Scyliorhinus > Scyliorhinus canicula. The sequence goes on from NC_052159.1 coordinate 31,316,678, forward strand.
TAATGATTTTTCCAACAAATAAAATTTTGCTAATTGCTGCAATTTGGGAATATAAAGATTCATCAAGCAAGAAGATTTCGAATATTGCTTGCAGAGACTTAATCATCTCAGTACCATGAATATTTCTGTTTTAATTTCTCAAACTCAGTGTTAGTGTCTTGAAAAATTAAGCATGAAACCTACTCTAACTGCGCATATCTTTGAATATGCAGACATCTGGCTGGGTCAGATGGATGAGCTGAGTAAATATGGCTTTGCAGGAGTCACTCGCATTCTGTGGTCCGTCCTCCCACAGTGGGTGCGATGAACCCCAATGCCACGTGCTTAGCAGCGATGGTGCGATGTCAGCATGTTTGCTCCCTCACTACCCCCTTCGCATATACCCAGTGCGATGCCAGAAAGGCAGCTTGGAGTTTGAAGTGTATCAGCCAGCAAGGACCAAGGAGTCACTGACCATAGTCACCTCGAGGCTCCCTACGCAAGCAGAAGGAACCTCCCACAAGCTTTGGTAAAACCCCTGGAGGAATGACCAGTTGGGGGAGCAGCCTCCCCGGACAGGCGCCGGAATGTGGCGACTAGGGGCTTTTCACAGTAACTTCATTGAAGCCTACTCGTGACAATAAGCGATTTTCATTTCATTTCATTTCATTTCAGGGTGAGAAATCCCACTGTTAGGAGAAATGCCATGGCAAGGTATTTTAGCATGGGTGAGGGAATGGGTTTGAATCATAGCATAGGAATCATAGAATTTACAATGCAGAAGGAGGCCATTCAGCCCATCGGGTCTGCACGGCTCTTGGAAAGAGCACCCCACCTTAAGTCCCCACCTCCACCCTATCCCCGTAACCCAGTAACCTCACCTTACCTTTTTGGACATTAAAATAAATTTAGCATGGGCAATCCACCTAACGTGCACATCTTTGGACTGTGGGAGGAAACCCGGAGCACCCGGAGCAAACCCACACATACACGGAGAGAATGTGCAGACTCCGCACAAACCGCAACCCAAGCCGGGAATCGAACCTGGGATCCTGGAGTTGAGAAGCAACAGTGCCGCCTAATGTAGGTGGGGCCTAACCCCTTGGAGAAATCCATGCACCTTGAGAAATTGGCTTCAATCAACTGACTTCATATTCCAATGCGTCCGACTGCAAGCAAGCAACCTCCTCAGGAGAGGAGAGTTGTCAATTTCAATATTTACTCACTCAATTTCAGTTTTGCAATTAAGAGTGCATTCATAGGGCTAGACTTCCTGGGAGCTGAAAGGGTTTGGAGATGGGAGGGTATGCCAGGCCATGGCGAGGGAAGATCGTGGTTAGGATAACCATCACCGTCAGGCCATCATTGTTTCTTCCAGTGGCAGAGAAAGTGAAGGATGAGTCTCCTACCTGTTTTCTTATGCTCTTGACGTAGCATAAGTTGCGTCCTTGATGTGCACTCTGACAAAGGAAGGTTCAGACTTGGAGATAGCTTTAACACATTTATTAAACTGTTAACGATTCTCCTACTTGGATTCGACTCTCCTGTTAATCCTGCTATAGCTACTCAGACTGACGAACCAGTCTGCTACAATCCAGGTGGTGGGTGTGATGTGTTCCAAATCAACCCTGTGTACTCACTAAGTGACTCCACTGGAAAGAGAAAGACCATGTGTGCTGTGTCCTTATATATGGGTTGGTGTAATGCCCTCCTGTGGTCATGTCACCTCTGTGTGTATCTTGAATGCCCATTGATCGTGTCCTATCTTACTGACCTATTGGTTGACTGTCTGTGTGTCATGTCTCTGGTGCTCCCTCTAGTGTCTAGCTAGTCTACGTGTATTTACGTTAACCCCTTGTGTATTTACAGTGATGCATATCACCACACTATCCAGGGCCAAATAAGCCACGTCAGTAGCCAATGAAGGGCCTCTCTCTGCCACCGCTGGAATTTTACCAATGGTGAGTGGGACCTCTGCTGCTTGAGAACATAATCAGACATTCTGTGCCCCATGGAGGAATTTCTCAAAGGAAATAGCCATCCTTGCGGCAACGGCCTCCCTCATCACCAACCAATATCTACCTACCCCCTTCCCATCAGGGCAAGTCAGGGACCCTAGTTGGCCCCAGTTATTTCACTGTAAGGGCAGGATCCGTCATTGAATCTCTCAACCGGGTGCACTCCCAGTAGTGGCCACCGCTTCCAGTGGCACTACTGGGACTGAAAAGCTGCCAGCCCTCTGATTGGTCCTGCCATCCCGGGAATTAGTCTGGTGAACTTTCGCTGGACACCTTCAATACCAAGAATGTGTTTCCTCAAACTAGGAGTCCAAAACCGCACACAATACACAAGGAATGGCCTCACCAAGGCCCTATATAACTGCAGCAAGACATCCCAACTCCTATACTCAAATCCTCACTATGAAGGCCAGAATGCCATTAGCTTTCCTCACTGCCTGCAGTACCTGCATGCCAACCTTCAGCGACTGTTCCATCATGCCACCCAGGTCTTGTTGCACTTCCCCTTGTCCGAAACTGCCACCTTTCAGACAATAATCTGCCTTCCTGTTTTTGCCACCAAACTGGATGACCTCACATTTAAGCACATTATATTGCATTTGCCAAGTACTTGTCCATCTCAGCCAGCCTATCCAAGTCACCCTGCCATCCAGCTTAGTGTCGCCTGCCAGGTTGGGGATATTGCATGCAATTCCTTCATCCAAAACATTAATATATATTGTGAACAGCAGAGGTCCCAGCACGGAACCCTGCGGTACTCCACAAGTCACTGCCTGTACTCTGAAAAGGTCTCGTTTATCCCCACTCTCTGCTTCCTGTCTGCCAACCAGTTCTCTATCCATGTCAATACATTACCTCAATACCATAAGCTTTAACTTTGCTGACTAATCTCTTGGGTGAGACCTTTTGAAAGCCCAGATACACAACACCCACTGATTTACCCTTGTCCACTTTACCGGTCACATCCTCAAAAAAATTCCAGAAAATTTGTCAAGTATGATCTCCGTTCAGTCAATTCATGCTGACATATTGGTTGAGAAAACCATCCCTTTTCCATTCCAGGAAATCCTGCTCCATCGCATTGCTACCAGTTGGATTAGCCCAATCAATATGCAGATGGAAGTCACCCATACTAACTGCAGTACCCATACTGCACGCATCACTAATTTCCTGTTTGATGCCATCCCCAACATCACAACTACTGTTTGGTGGTCTGTACACAACTCCCACTGACATTTTTTGCCCTTTGGTGTTCTGAAGCTCCACCAATACAGATTCCACATCGTCCAGGCTAATGTCCTTCCTTACTATTGCATTAATCTCCTCTTTAACCAGCTCCCTTTCCTTTCCTTCTAACTTTCCTGAATATTGAATACCCTGGAGATTAGGTTCCCATCCTTGGTCACCCTGTAGCCAGGTCTCCGTGATCCCAATTACATCATATCCGTTAATGATTGTCAGCGCAGTTAATTCATCAACCTTATTATGGGCAGCATGGTAGCACAAGTGGATAGCTTCATAGCGCCAGGGTCCCTGGTTCGATTCCCCGCTGGGTCACTGTCTGTGCGGAATCTGCACGCTGTCTGCGTGGGTTTCCTCCGGGTGCTCCGATTTTCTCCCACAGTCCAAAGACGTGCAGGTTAGGTGGATTGGCCACGATAAATTGCCCTTAGTGACCAGAGGGGGGTTATTGGGTTACGGGGAGAGGGTGGAAGTGAGGGCTTAAGTGGGTCGGTGCAGACTCGATGGGCTGAATGGCCTCCTTCTGCACTGTATGTTCTATGTTCTATGTTCTAAATCCTCCTCGCATTGAGATCCTTGGTCTTCAGGCTTCAGGCTTGTTTTCTGATTTTAGAATTATGATGCAGTGTGGCCCTTTTTGATTTTGTCTTTGGTTTCTCTGCCTTTCACTTTTCCCTTTACTGCCTTTTGTTTCTGTCTCCACATTACTTCCCTCCGTTCATGGTATCAGACAATGGAGCCGTATTCACAAGTGCTGAGTTTCAAAACTTCACCACTCTCAATAGTATTAAACACATTAAAATTGCGCCTTACCACCCAGTAGCAAACAGACTAGCTGAGAGAGCCATCCAAACTTTCAAGTCTGGCCGAAAGAGACTGTCAGGAGGAACTTTGGAGACCAAAATCTCACCATTCCTCCTTAGCTATCGCATTACCCGGGAGTGGAACGGGAGTTCCACCAGCAGAAATGCGAGTGAAACCTCGTCTCAGAACAAGAGTGAGCCTCGTGTTTCCAAATTTTCCAGGGAGGGTAGAAGCTAGACAAAGCAATCAGAAAGCAAGCAAGACTCACCTTGTTCAGCACGATCATTTAGGGTAAATGCAACCGTCTACATGAGAAATTTCAGTAATGGATCAAGTTGGATCCCCAGAACTATTGTCTCTACGAACGGGCCTCTGTCATACCAAATGGGCATGAGGGGACAGATCGTTCGTAAACACGTGGACCACTTGAGGATTAGAGAGCTCCTCCAGCAGTCAGTATTGCCACCAAGAAATGTTATAAGCAGCGAAGTACCTGATCAATCTGCTATCGACATAACTGGGGTGGGATTCCCCGTCCCACATGCCCCGTTTTCCGGTGCAGCGCACCCCCGCCAACAGCGGGATCCTCTGTTCCGACAGCGGACAATGAGATTTCCCATTGTGGCCATCCCACGCTGTCGGGACACCCACAGGTGTGGGTGCGCTGCTGCTGAAGTGGAGGTTCCCGCCGATGGAGAATGCCGCAGCTGATATCTCCGCGGAAACAACTTGTAATGAACGGCCACTGCCAGAAGAGGTAGCCATTATTGCAGTTCCTGTTAACGTCAATCCTCTGGCAGCATCTCAGATAACTGAATTACTCGGCTTTACAAGAAACAGAAAACCCCCTCAAAGACTCGATTTTTAATTGTCCAACTCGTGTATATAATGTTAAGTTAGTATTTAGGACTGAGTGAATTAGTTATTGAAGATTGTATAAAGGACTTAAAGGAGGAGGGATGCGGGCTTGTCCCCTTAAAGGCAACATAGCAGAGTAAGGGTCACTTGGCCTCTGCGACCAATCAGAGTTCAGTGTGGAATTACCCCATGGTGAGACAGGCTCCAAGGCAAAGAGACATTTTGGGAGCGAGCTGCAGCCATGCGGCTGATGTACAATTCTTATTAATAAATATATGTTGTGTTCCTAATGAAGTCTGTGCAAAGTGCACCTTTATAGATAAAAATTTGTCCATGTCCATTTTTAATTGTTGGGCCTAACTGGGACACAGCTGCTGGGAGAGTATTGGAGTCTCAACAGTGAGATGATAATGCTCTGATTCCACGAGATACGTTATACATTGTGGTTGCTTGCACCACGCCTGTTATATTTCTTTTTTGTCACAATTAGAAACGTTATGGAGGTGCCCACACTCTGGATTCTTATGAATGGCGATGAGAGGTTTATTAAGGGTGTTGCTCAATACAATCACGATGATGATCTGCTCGAAGCCTGCACAAACACTGTGCTGAAGTCACTGCACACCACATTGTGCAGAACCAGTAAGAATGTATTCCCAGGTACAGAACAACACACATTCTTATCGTCATCAAAAACCTACTAATCCCCATCCCCAGCTCTAACAGTCACCGGTCCCCATCAACATCACCACCAACACCCCCGGTCCACAGTCAAAGTGTGCCCCTTCTTTTATTTCATCAAAGTTAGACAGTCTGAGTGGGGGAAAGGTGGTGACCGGGGATTGAAGACAAGAAGGGCTGTTAGATTGGGATAGAAAGTGAGGTGAGGGTGATCAGAGGCCAAGAGTTTTGGAGATCTAACACCTGGGTGAGACAGGTCAGGGCTTGTGGTGTGGGAGGGTGCAGATGGAGGGGAGGGGGCGGTAAGGTGTATAAAAGACTGGTGTCATGGAAACAGCAGCTCCCTATGTTCTTTACATGTGAGGCAGGGAGGAGTATGATGCAAGTATTTTCAAAGCTCAATGCGTCGGAACAGGCAATCCAAAGGCTTGAATTTATTACCCATTGTTGAATATGCAAAATGTCAGTCACCTGAAGATCTGCAGAACCCCCAAAGAATCATAGAATCATAGAATTTACAGTGCAGAAAGAGGCCATTTGGCCCACCGTGTCTGCACTGGCCCTTGGAAAGAGCACCTCATTTAAGCCCATGTCTCCACCCTATCCCCGTAACCCAGTAACCCCACCCAACCCGACCTTTCTGGACACTAAGGGCAGTTTATCATGGCCAATCCACCTAACCTGCACATCTTTGGACTGTGGGAGGAAACCAAAGCACCAGGAGGAGACCCACGCAGACACGGGGAGAACGTGCAGACCCGCACAGATGCAAGAATGTGCAGACCCAAGCGGGGAATCAAAGCTGGGACCCTGGAGCTGTGAAGCAACTGTGCTAACCACTGTGCTATCGTGTTGCCCACAAAGAATTGATAGAAGTGACCAGAAACAGCTGTTCACATCACTTCTCCAGGAGGAAGGGGTTGTTCTGCTGATCTTCTGCTCGATTTGCAGCAATCAATCAGGAAAACACCAGGGAAATTCCCGTAACCAGTGATCCACCTGTCACACATCCACACACGGGTCCTGTCTGTCACATTTACAACTACTCTGTCCAATACCAGTTTTCCAGGTTCTCTGTGGTTCTTCCACTGAAGTTAGAGTGGTCGATCGGGATAACACCCGAGAAATTCACCTCCATAACGTTCTGAGTTAGGAGGTCAGTGTTCTGATTTCCAGTCTAAATAACGATCAATATTGAACTGAACTCACTGAGTGTTTAATTCACATCAATTGGACTGTAAATGAACACACAGGTATTCTTTAGCAGCTGGGTGTACACTGGCTCTAAAGTAGCTGGACCACTTTACCGAGCTCCCACACTGGGACATTCACTCCGTGGCCCGTGCCAGTGCTGAATCCACAGTAACTTCTGGGGTAACTGACTTGCGCATTTACTAGTCAGTCCCGTGTAACACTGGGCCACAGTGCTGTGGGGGGAGGGGGGGGGGGGGGCAGTGGAAAGCTCTCAGGTGGGTTCTCTGTTCCTGAGACTAAGTGTTGACGCCGGTGCCGTATCCGTGGACTTCCACGACAGCAAAACTGGCGCCACACCTGGACCGATTCAGCGACCATTGAGGGGCTAGCACCAGCGCCACGTGAAGCACAATCGATTCCAATATGAAATGCTGCAGCATTCGTCGGGTCTGTGATTGGCACTCAGGCAGCTGACAAGCTGCAGCCGCATATACACATTACACTCCCCAGCCAACAAGATGGTACTCATTGCACTGGAGCGCACCCATCCTGCTGATGGGTCTGCTGGGGCCAGAGGGTACCTGGGGGGGGGGGGCGCCCTGGGGGGTCACCCATATGACCTGTGACCCAAGGTTCACAATGGGCAGTCAGCGGCGTGCGCAGCTGAATGGCTGCCTTACAGGCTACGGAAATGGTGTTCCGTGCTTGTCCACCCCGGCCCCACAGCCCACCTCCTGGCCAGCCCCTCTACTCCCTCCGGCTTTGGCAGAAGCCCCTGGCCAGCGGCACAACTGCCAGCAACCTATGGCAATGTTGGACACTTTCCGTACCCCCTCTCTCTCCCTCAGCAGCAACGGCGCCTGTTTCATGATTTAAAAAATTTTTTTTTTTATAAATTTAGATTACCCAATTATTTTTTCTATTAAGGGGCAATTTAGCATGGCCAATCCACCTACTCTGCACATTTTTGGGTTGTGGGGGCGAAACCCACACAAACACGGGGAGAATGTGCAAACTCCACACGGACAGTGACCCAGAGCCGGGATCGAACCTGGGACCTCAGCGCCGTGAGGCGGTTGTGCTAACCACTAGGCCACCGTGCTGCCCCGTTTCATGATTTTTAAAAGCACAAGCGAACCTCGCAAGGGAACTCCCCACACAGAGGCATAGAATCGCGGAGGCCCGGGAGAATACCGGGACAAGCCCGCTAATGATATGCCAACCATGTTTACTATACGTACACTCTAGAATGCATTGACGCCGCTGTCGAGGCATCGGAGAACATAGAACATAGAACGATACAGCGCAGTACAGGCCCTTCGGCCCTCGATGTTGCACCGATATGGAAAAAAACTAAAGGCCATCTAACCTACACTATGCCCTTATCATCCATATGCTTATCCAATAAACTTTTAAATGCCCTCAATGTTGGCGAGTTCACTCCTGTTGCAGGTAGGGCATTCCACGGCCTCACCACTCTTTGCGTAAAAAACCCACCTCTGACCTCTGTCCTATATCTATTACCCCTCAATTTAAGGCTATGTCCCCTCGTGCTAGCCACCTCCATCCGCGGGAGAAGGCTCTCGCTGTCCACCCTATCTAACCCTCTGATCATTTTGTATGCCTCTATTAAGTCACCTCTTAACCTTCTTCTTTCTAACGAAAACAACCTCAAGTCCATCAGCCTTTCCTCATAAGATTTTCCCTCCATACCAGGCAACATCCTGGTAAATCTCCTCTGCACCCGTTCCAAAGCTTCCACGTCCTTCCTATAATGAGGCGACCAGAACTGTACGCAATACTCCAAATGCGGCCGTACTAGAGTTTTGTACAACTGCAACATGACCTCATGGCTCCGGAACTCAATCCCTCTACCAATAAAGGCCAACACCCCATAGGCCTTCTTCACAACCCTATCAACCTGGGTGGCAACTTTCAGGGATCTATGTACATGGACACCGAGATCCCTCTGCTCATCCACACTACGAAGAATTTTACCATTAGCCAAATATTCCGCATTCCTGTTATTCTTTCCAAAGTGAACCACCTCACACTTCTCCACATTAAACTCCATTTGCCACCTCTCAGCCCAGCTCTGCAGCTTATCTATGTCCCTCTGTAACCTGCAACATCCTTCCGCACTGTCTACAACTCCACCGACTTTAGTGTCGTCTGCAAATTTACTCACCCATCCTTCTGCGCCCTCCTTTGTCATTTATAAAAATGACAAACAGCAACAGCCCCAGAACAGATCCTTGTGGTACGCCACTCGTAACTGAACTCCATTCTGAACATTTCCCATCAACTACCACTCTCTGTCTTCTTTCAATAGCCAATTTCTGATCCACATCTCTAAATCACCCTCAATCCCCAGCCTCCGTATTTTCTGCAATAGCCGACCGTGGGGAACCTTATCAAACGCTTTACTGAAATCCATATACACCACATCAACTGCTCTACCCTCGTCTACCTGTTCAGTCACCTTCTCAAAGAACTCGATAAGGTTTGTGAGGCATGACCTACCCTTCACAAAACCATGCTGACTATCCCTAATCATATTATTCCTATCTAGATGATTATAAATCGTATCTTTTATAATCCTCTCCAAGACTTTACCCACCACAGACATTAGGCTCACCAGCCTATAGTTACCGGGGTTATCTCTACTCCCCTTCTTGAACAAAGGGACCACATTTGCTATCCTCCAGTCCTCTGGCACTATTCCTGTAGCCAATGATGACCTAAAAATCAAAGCCAAAGGCTCAGCAATCTCTTCCCTGGCTTCCCAGAGAATCCTAGGATAAATCCCATCAGGCCCCGGGGACTTATCTATTTTCACCTTGTCCAGAATTGCCAACACTTCTTCCCTACGCACCTCAATGCCATCTATTCTAATACCCTGGGTCTCAGCATTCTCCTCCACAATATTATCTTTTTCTTGAGTGAATACTGACGAAAAGTATTCATGTAGTATCTCGCTTATCTCCTCAGCCTCCACACACAACTTCCCACCACTGTCCTTGACTGGCCCTACTCTTACCCTAGTGATTCTTTTATTCCTGACATACCTATAGAAAGCTTTTGGGTTTTCCTTGATCCTACCTGCCAAAGACTTCTCATGTCCCCTCCTTGCTCGTCTCAGCTCTCTCTTTAGATCCTTCCTCGCTTCCTTGTAACTATCAAGCGCCCCAACTGAAACTTCACGCCTCATCTTCACATAGGCCTCCTTCTTCCTCTTAACAAGAGATTCCACTTCTTTGGTAAACCACGGTTCCCTCGCTCGACCCCTTCCTCACTGCCTGACTGATACGTACTTATCAAGAACATGCAATAGCTGTTCCTTGAACAAGCTCCACATATCCAGTGTGCCCAACCCTTGCAGCCTACTTCTCCAACCTACACATCCTAAGTCATGTCTAATGGCATCATAATTGCCCTTCCCCCAGCTATAACTAACGTAAAGGTCACCGAATTGTGGTCACTGTTTCCAAAGTGCTCACCTACCTCCAGATCTAACACCTGGCCTGGTTCATTACCCAAAACCAAATCCAATGTGGCCTCGCCTCTTGTTGGCCTGTCAACATATTGTGTCAGGAAACCCTCCTGCACACATTGTACAAAGAACGACCCATCTAATGTACTCGAACTATATCTTTTCCAGTCAATATTTGGAAAGTTAAAGTCTCCCATAACAACTACCCTGTTACTTTCGCTCTTTTCCAGAATCATCTTCGCCATCCTTTCCTCTACATCCCTAGAACTATTAGGTGGCCTATAGAAAACTCCCAACAGGGTGACCTCTCCTTTCCTGTTTCTAACCTCAGCCCATACTACCTCGGAAGAAGAGTCCCCATCTAGCATCCTTTCCGCCACCGTAATACTGTCCTTGACTAGCAGCGCCACACCTCCCCCTCTTTTGCCCCCTTCTCTGAGCTTACTAAAACACCTAAACCCCGGAACCTGCAACAACCATTCCTGTCCCTGCTCTATCCATGTCTCTGAAATGGCCACAACATCGAAGTCCCAGGTACCAACCCATGCTGCCAGTTCCCCTACCTTATTTCGTATACTCCTGGCATTGAAGTAGACACACTTCAAACCACCTACCTGAACACTGGCACCCTCCTGCGAAGTCAAATCTGTGCTCCTGACCTCTATACTCTCAATCTCCCGTACCCCAAAACTACAATCCAGGTTCCCATGCCCCTGCTGAATTAGTTTAAACCCCCCCCAAAGAGCACTAACAAATCTCCCCCCCAGGATATTGGTGCCCCTCAGGTTCAGATGTAGACCATCCTGTCTATAGAGGTCCCACCTTCCCCAGAAAGAGTCCCAGTTATCCAGAAATCTGAATCCCTCCCGCCTGCACCATCCCTGTAGCCACGTGTTTAATTGCTCTCTCTCCCTATTCCTCATCTCACTATCACGTGGCACGGGCAACAACCCAGAAATAACAACTCTGTTTGTTCTCGCTCTGAGCTTCCATCCTAGCTCCCTAAAGGCCTGCCTGACATCCTTGTCCCCTTTCCTACCTATGTCGTTAGTGCCAATGTGGACTACGACTTGGGGCTGCTCCCCCTCCCCCTTAAGGACCCGGAAAACACGATCCGAGACATCACGTACCCTTGCACCTGGGAGGCAACATACCAAACGTGAGTCTCTCTCGCTCCCACAAAATCTCCTATCTGTGCCCCTGACTATTGAGTCCCCAATTACTAATGTTCTACTCCTTTCCCCCCTTCCCTTCTGAGCAACAGGGACAGACTCCGTGCCAGAAGCCCGTACCCCATGGCTTACCCCTGGTAAGTCATCCCCCCCACAAGTATCCAAAACGGTATACTTGTTACTCAGGGGAACGACCGCAGGGGGTCCCTGCACTGACTGCTTCTTCCCAGTCCCTCTTACAGTTACCCATCTATCTCCAGTCTTTGGTGTAACTACTTCCCTGAAGCTCCTATCTATGACCCCCTCTGCCTCCCGAATGATCCGAAGTTTATCCAGCTCAAGCTCCAGGTCCCTAACACGGTTTTTGAGGAGCTGGAGTTGGGTGCACTTCCCACAGATGAAATCAGCAGGGACACTGACGGCGTCCCTCACCTCAAACATTCTGCAGGAGGAGCATTGTACTGCCTTCCCTGACATCACCTCTAGATTTTAAAAAAAAACAAGAAAAAGAAAAAGAAAGGAAGAGCTTACCTGATATTCCCTCAAACCCTGCTGCCGCTGAAAGGTAAGCAAATTTAAAGGCACTCACTCACCTTCACGACAGGCCCCTGCTCCTGCTTCCCAACCACCGTGGGGTGGGGGGTTGGTTAGAGGAGGAGGTAGGGTGGGAAACACTCACGAAGTGTTTAACTTCGTCACCTCGGGTTAAACCTCGGGTTTAACTGTCACTTGACAACAGCCCCTCCACAAACCACCTTCAACTTAGGCTGACCGCACTGCATGTATGCAAATTTCCCCAGAACAGCTGATCAGGGGAATTAAGATTTGGCGTGAAACCGGCACCCGCCAGGATTTTCCCGTCAAAACTGATTGTCCGCCCGATTCCGGCGTCAGCCGACAGAGAATACCACCCCTCTTCTTTCAGAAGCAATAAACACTTTAAACTTCCAGCAACAGATCAAGCAGCTCCTTATCCCATTTAATGTCAGATAGTGGTCACAATTAACCCCACTGTGAGTGGCTTTAACTGGTGAACAGGTTGAAAAATCACCAAAGGAAGGAGCCAGAATTTCAAGAGAGGCAGGACATTTGATCCCAAACTTCCATGGCCCTATGTTAATGGGGAGACAAGGATGCTGTGAGGAAATCTGTCGAGGTTGAAGAACTTAACAGGAGCAGAAAAGTCAAGGCTCCCCTGATCTTAACCGGGCCTCAATTAATTAAATCACTGGAGACACCTACCCAACAGACTGTCCAGCCAGAAGATAGGAGCAAATAATTACTGGCTGGATCCTTATTGTGGGGGAAAGTCTTGGTCTTGTGGTCAGTAGGTAGTGGTGGTGGGAGTGTGACGAATGGGTCATAATGGGTCCAATACTCAGCTAGTTCTGGATGCATTGCAACAGAGGAGGGGAAATGCAATGATTGCCCCTTTGAGGGCAACACAGCAGAGTAAGGGCCACTTGGCCTGAGTGACAAATCAGGACTCAGAGAGTGTGCAATCACCCCAGAGGGAGGAATCCTCGTAGGCAGAGGTATTTGGAGCTAGCTGCAAACATGCTGAGGCTCTTGACATCACTAAATAAATCCCCTTTTTGATCACTCGTGAAGTTTCTGAAATTGCATCATTACAGAAAAACAGTTGGAGCAGCTTCACTGCCCAGGACCAGCCACCTCCATCTCAAAGCACACATTGCATCCGTGTTGAGGGAGAACCCGTTATACAAACTTTCAGGTACTTAGGGACAGGATACAAACTGTAGCTGGATTCTCAGATTCTTCTGGCAGTCAATTAGATGATCCCTGTGAACTGAACATTTCACGATTCAGTTTCTGGGGGGGATTTTCCTGTTTCTGGGGGGGGATTTTCCACTCCTGCTTTCATTGGATGGGATTGGAGACAGGAGTGGAAAATCTCGCAAGATGTCCAAATCACGATTCACGCCAACGTAAAAGAGTGACGTGGTTGTCCCTCCCCCCACCCCGCTAGTGATGTAACGGGATTCCAGACATTAAATGTCAAGAACATCCTTATCGTACATTTACACCTCATTATCAGGCCTCAATGTCTGAATAATCCCTCCCGAAAAAGTCATTCAACTCGGCCTGAGGGCAGACGTGTGCGAATTACCACTGGTCTCCCACGATATGCACCTTCCAGAGGTGCTCAGGTGAATGATTCGATCAGGGGAGAGAGGATCATGCCCAGGCACTACATGAGCATGACCCAGGCAGTGCCCAGTCACTACCCCCTGGCAACTCCTTTGATGGGTAGGGGGTTGGGGGATTCCATATGACCTTTTGCGCACCGCCGCATCTAAAAATGATGCTCTGATCTTTAAAACACTAAGCTATTGGTGGGGTAGGCCCAATCAGAGGTCCCCCCACCAGCTTGTTGTTGTGGGACACACGCCTTGTCATTTTCTTTTCAATATTCCCAACACTACGGTGGAGAAAGCTGCCGTTGGTGCAAATGGCTTCCATGATGCTTTCCTGCCCGCTGTCGCACTCTGCCAAATGCAGAGAAATTCCTCCCGAGGACGCTAGTTTCAGAAAGACTCTGAGATCCTCACACAACCGGAGTGGCCTGTCAACTATTTGTGAGGCATCATATATTGTGGGATGTATCTCCATTAGAATTCTGTGCCAGCTTCTTTACTGCGTACTGTACAGCTCCTCATCCCCTTCCACTATAATAGTGAACAGGGAAATTCAGTAAGTAACTCTTAACCTCTGAGTTTGTATCTCAGAGCCATTCCACATTTGGCACAAAGCAAAAGCAAAGAAAAGCTACTCCTTGTTTCATGCAAGAAATTTTGGAACCAAAGATTTGGGGCAATTGTTGACGTGCTGTATTTCCAACTAATTATCTAAAATTTGCATTGCGCCAATGGCCCTCTGACAGAAACAGTTTCAACCTCATCATTATCATAGAATCGTCACAGAATTCCTACAGTGCAGACTGAGGTATTCGACCCATCAAATCTGCACTGACCCTCCGAAAGAGCACCCCACCTAGGTCCACACCCCTGACCTACCCCCGTAACCCCAGATAATCCTTTGGACACTAAGGGGCAATTTAGAATGGCCAATCCATCTAACCTGCACATCTTTGAATTGTTTTGTTCACTTCAGCTGCCGCAGGGCGCCAATCCTGTTTTTTGTCTGACGCTGGATTCTCCACCCCGCCGGGAGCTCCGCTATCAGCGGCAGGCGGCAGAGAATCCAATCCCTCTTCACTTTTGTTCCTCAGAGAATCCCAAGAGACTCCCACTGAAGCCAAACACCTTGGGCTGGATTTTCCGTTGCCCGATGCCAATATCGTAATTGGTGATTGGGCGGAGAATCCCTGTTTACGACCAAATCGTGGAGGCGCCTGTTTTCAGATGCTCCACCCCCTCCAAAATGGCATCATCAAGGAGTACGCCGCACACCGTTGTGACAGCGTCAGGAAGTTACCTGAAGGCCTCACCCGATTTTCCGTCCCCGATGGACCGAGTTCCCGACAGCACGGGGGTCGATTGTTCTCAGTTTTCGGGAACCCGGCGTGGTTGCTGTGGACTATGTCCAGCACTGCAACAGTCGGGGGGAGGGGGGGGGGGCATGCTGCTGCCAGGAGGGCTTCGGTGAGGGCTGGGAGGACTGGTGGGCGATGGCCCTGGGGTGGCAAGGGGGTGTTCAAGGGGCCACTATCTGGCAGGTCAGGTGCGTGCGCGGCCAGCACAATGTTGTACGACATGACAGCTGCATGTTTCCGTGCGCATGCGCGGCTTAGGACCCGGCAATTCTCCAGCCGTTTATATCGGGAAGGCTGTGCATTTTATGTGGTGTGGCTGCTAGCCCCTCGCCAATCAGAGCATCGGTATGACGGCGGCACCAACCTTTTCGTCGTAAGTCCAGGTACATCCTCCGGACAAAGGCCGGGATTCTCTTCAATCGTGGCTATGTGTTGACGCTGGCGTAAACACCAGAGTGTTTCATGCCGGCGTTAACGGGCCTCCTGGTCCAGCGATCCCGTGACCCACAGGAGGCGAGCACGGCGCCAGAGTGCTGCACCCAGCGCCGGCACTGACACGCGGCCCTGCACTGTCGGCATTGGGTCCGCGCATGCGTGCGGCAGCCGGTTCCGCGCCAGTCCCACGCAACATGGCTGAGCCACACAGCGGACCGGCGTGGAAGAAAGTAGACGACCCCCCCCCCCCCCCCCCCCCGATCGCGCGCACCCATTGCGGGCCTGACTGTCGTGGAGGCCGTTCCCGGAGTCTGATCCCCCGGCCCCCCCCACCAGGACGGCCACCATGGCCGCGAGTCTGAGCTCCCGCCAGGTGGAACCATATGGAAACTACGCCGGACGACCATGGAGAATCGCCGCAGGGGCCTCTTTCAACAGCCCCTGACCGGCACCGCGTCGATTGCATGCGCGAGACTGGCGGCGATTCTCCAGTTGTCAACTCCGATTCCCCGAGCCGGCGGGGGCTAGGAGAATCCCGGCCATAGCCTCAAAATCAGAGAATCCAGCCCTTTATCTACACCTTACACTGAGAAAGCATCTGGGAAAAGCACTATTATTTTTAAACGCTACATAGCATACAGGATCAGCACCAGGTTAAATCAATGCACATGTAGGTTACTCCAGAGATATAGGCCAGAATTCCCCTGCCGTTGGGTTCCTCTTTTCCCCTTGTCACCCATCATTCCCGGGTTACCGGGCCACGTGGGATGGCTTCAATGGGAAATCATACTGACAAACGGCTGGGGGCCCGGAGAAACCCCCCCCCCCATAAATTAGTTAGACGTGTTTCAGCTCTGTCCAAAACCCCAGTCGTTAAGACAATGAAGAGGACAATACCTTGATCATGAAAGGTCATCAACCTGAAACATTAACTTTTTATTTCTCTCCACACAGGCTGCCTGACCTGCTGAATATTTTCTGCTTTTAATTTAACTCTTTTTCTGAGTCTGCTTTCAACCGTTGGGTGTTGAATAGTAACAGGGAAAGTGCCGAATTCGATCTTAGAAGAATCCTTAGCAAAATTCTTCAAAATGAGGGACTTTGTTTGAGGGGGCATAGAACAGGCAGCCGTGAGGTTGGTGACTTTCTTCAGGCAGTCAACATTTATTGACAACTCTGGACTCTCTCTTGTGCCCTGGGAGTTGGAAATTGCTCATCCTTTTCTGCTAGCTCCTCGGGCTGGGTGGATGCACAATTAAGATCTACTTGGTAGATTGCACCCGGGGGAATAGATGTCAATGGATAAGGAAGAGATATCTTTGGTGATTGCTGATATGTCAGGAAACATAACAATAATATTCTTTATTAGTGTCACAAGTAGGCTTACAATCACACTGCAGTGAAGTTACTGTGAAAATCCCCCAGTCACCACAATGAATGTCCAATTCACCTAACAAGCACGTCTTTCGGGACTTGTGGGAGGAAACCGGAGCACCCGGAGGAAACCCACGCAGACACAGGGAGAGCATGCAGACTGCGCACAAACAGTGGCCCAAGCTGGGAATCAAACCTGGACGCTACTGAAGAAACAGTGCTAACCACTGTATGGCAGGAAGATGCCGTCCCTGTACAGTCCAGAAACAGTTTAATTCTATGTCAGCAGCGTTCAATTTCCCACCTATGCAATGGCAAACTTCAGACCTGAAAATCGGCTGGGAGCTCACCTCCTTTAATAAAATTAGACTTACTCTAGAATAGGGGCTTGACTTCAGGGAAGGTGCAGTTCACACTGCCATTATTCTGCACGGGTTTTTAACCACCTTCAATGCCTTGGCTTATATGTGAAACATAGCTTCTTACGTGGAGTCGGCTGTCGGTGACTCTGGTGGCACACCACCCCAACGCTCAGTTTCACATATCTGGAGAAAAGGGGCAAAAGCTATTAGGGAGAAAAATCACAGCACCACTGTTAAATCTCTGATGCCAAAAGAGACATTTTTTCTTCATTTGGAGCAGAAGATAAATAAGTAAGTCAATTAGCAAAGGATTAGTTTTAAACGGGGCAGAATAACTGGTTTGGAAAACAATTCGTCAAAGTACTTTAAACTCTTGGAAGATCATTTGATCTTCCATTTGGATCACGTCATTCACCTGGAAGATCTTCCTGGTGGATTTAGAAGCTAAGCGATAATGTCGCGTTTCTGTTCTTGCATTCCTTTTTATTGCTGGGAATTACATTGACCCTTTCATTCAAGTGTTTTTCAACCTGAAACCGAGTTGAAGCCAAAGGTTGAGTTGTTGACTGGTGGCTGATGAATGGCCAGGAACAAAACGATGGACAATAACTTCTGAAAGGATTACCATCCAGAGCTCTAGCCTCAGGAGGTTGTAACTGGAACTGAATTGGGGGGGGTGGGGGGGAGGCTTAATAGCAGCATGTTCAGAGGAGACTTAGAAATTCCACCATCTGGTCAATTACACCTCTAATCTGTGTCTTAAATGCTGAAAGCTTAGATTTAGGTGTGACAGATTTAAGCCAGTGATAAAATAATCTTTGTAGTTTCAGTTTGTAGCTAGAATTTCACTTTGGACTTAATGCCTGTGTTTTCAATATATTTATATTTGGAGCAAGATGCAAGTGTATCTTTAAAAGGAAGGTGCGTTTACTCTTTTTAATGGTCTGCATTCAAATCTAATGGAATTTGTTTCCATGATAACACTCCCAAATTGTTTTCAGCAAAACCATGGGCTGGATTCTCCAAAAATGGGGCTATGTCCACACGCTGGCGTTCCACTGGCGTTTCACTCCCCAGTTTCCTGCAAAAAATAAAGAGCAATTCACTTAGCTGCAGGGGGCTAGCAGGGACCCGTCACGAAGCTCGCAGTTTTGACTGCGGATACGGGCCCCTGCACTTCCGCTGGAACGGCCCCCCCCAGCCACACGGTGTGATTCACGGACAAGCGATTCTCCAGGGCCCGGAGAATCGCCGGAGCGGCGCCGGGCGCGATTCGGTCACGAGCATCAATTCACTGTCCCCGCGCCAAACGCAATTTCGGCGTGGGGCTGCGGCGAATCCAATCCCAGGTCTGCCATACAGTATTTGCTGAATGCATTTTTCCACATTTTTACTGGTCAGTGTAAGATTGTTCAAGTGGGTAGCTTGTCCAAAAGAATGTAATAACCAAAATTGGGCTTTAAAATCCCTGCATTGGAGAAGGAGGCCATTTGACCCATCGAGTCAGTACCAACCCTCTGAAAGAGCACCTTACTTAGGCCACGCCCCCACCCTATCCCCGTAACCCCACTTAACCTTTTGGACACAAAGGGAAAATTTAGCTTGGTCAATTCACCAAACCTGCACATCTTTGGACTGTGGGAGGAAATTGGAGCGCCCGGGATAAACCGTTGCAGATACGGGGAGAACATGCAGACTCCACACAGTCACCCAAGGCCGGAATTGAACCCAGGTCCCTGGCGCTGTGAGACAGCAGTGTAAACCAATCCAACACCAGCTCAGGAATTTATGGTTTTGTTATCATTTTGTAGTGAAATGGACATTTATTTTTAATTTACAATTTGGTCAAAAATGCTTAATATTGAGAAACCTAAGTAATCAATCACAGCCCATAGTGCGAAGGGTGTAAACTCCCGGGTGAAAAGGAATAGGAAAAATGGTGAGAGAAATCAAAAAGCAATAGGTAAGTGTCATCAGTTTCGAGTTATGAAAACCTTTAGATTGTAGAAAGATGGAGGCTCATTTGGCGCAGGATAGATTCATTGCAAAAATGTTTATTTGGTTCTTTCTAAATACTATCAGTCACTCTCAGAGCAGAAAATGGTTGGCTGTCATCTGTTACGCTCTGCGGCTTGCAATGTGCCATTTTATTTGCATTTCATGCACATTTGCATAGGCATGAAAGCACACAGCATTACACAATCTTCGGTTCAATGTGAATCAAGTACCCATAGCAAATAGGCAGTCACAGAGGAAGAAAATCAAATTGAGAGGAACAAGTTCTTGGCAGCATAACAGAATGGTACCTAAATATCACAAGGAATAAAAACAGCAAAGAATGAACAGATGTCAGTTATCCTATGCTCCTCTCAGTTAAAGGGAATGATGTGAAATTAAGACAGTAGAAGTACTTTGTAACTACATTGTCAAGTAATATGGAAAGAATATTTAAATCTTTTGGATCCTCTGGGTGTCTGGACTTCTCCGTCAATTTAATATTTTTGAGTTTTCGCATTGTTTTGCATAACCACACAAGGCCACTAAATTGCACACACCTAGAGCTGGCACAGTGTCACAGTGGTTAGCACTGCTGCCTCACAGCTCCAGGGACCCAGGTTCAATTCCAGCTTCGGGAGGCTGTCTGTGTGGAGTTTGTGCGTTCTCCCCGTGTCTGCGTGGGTTTCCTCCCGGTGCTCTGGTTTCATCCACAGCCCAAAGATGCGCAGGTTAGGAGGATTGGCCATGCTAAATTACCCTTGGTGTCCAGGAGGCTGGATGGGTTACAGGGATAGGGTCGGAGCGTGGGCCTCGGTAGGATGTTCTTTCCAAGGGTCGGTGCAGACTCGATGGGCCAAATGGCCTCCTTCTGCACTGTAGAGATTCTATGATTCTCTGAGTAATAACTATGTTTACGGGATTCTCTGCTGACGGGATTCTCCGTTGCATTGGCAACGTTCCCACACCCGCGGGTTTCCCGGCAGCGTGGGGTAGACACAAAATCCCATTGGCAGGTGGAGGGAACGGAGAATCCCGTTGCCGGTGAAGGCATGCCGCCCAGGAAAACGTGACTGGCGAGACGGAGAATCCCAGCTCTGTATTTCTGTTGGCATGGGATCATTGTTATCCATTGGCCAGAACATCACCCAGCTCTTCTTCAAACTGTACTTTTACAATCTTTTATATCTACATTTAAAGATAGGCAGGGCTTTTTTTGTTAGCCACTCAACTGAACAACAGAGCCTCTGACAACACAGTACACCTTTGGGATTGCAAAGAAAGAGTCAATCCTGATTATGCAATAAAACCTCTGAAGTGGCAATTGAACCCGTGACCCTCTGCACCAGACCCAGCTATCACTGAATCCAAGGCTGACAATTAACCATGAGTGTTGCAACAAAAGAAATCACAGCCCATTATTAAAGGAATTTTCTAAGAAACAGTAAAATAATGTTACAATATTCTCTTACACCTTTTTGTCGCCGACATTTTCTTTTTTTCCTATTTTGAGGCTCGGCTGGAGGTGATTTTCATATTCTTGCTACTTTCTTTCTGCTTGAGGAACAATTGTCACAAACTGTCCCGTTTTTAGTGGTAACCAAAGATGCAATGACGTTGCTTCAGTGTGCAGAAACGTTGATCTGTGTTTTGATTGTCCGCCATTGTGTGAAGATTAAAACATATGCTGGGAATCTAATGCAAAGTGAATAACAGCGGGCTTATTATTACAACTGGGTGTTATCATCAACCACAATCAGATCGTATCACTTCTACAAGGACAACTAGGATGTAATATCTAGAGTTCAGGGGCACAGGAGTTGGTTACTGTGGAGCCGCTGAAACAAAGAGTTGATGCTTTGAAATCATAACATTCATTTGCAAAATATAGTCATTGAAGCGAGGCACAAAATGTCCCTTCACAGCCCTAGAATAATCCTGTATTGGGAGTGACTGCCTTCAGCAAGGAAGATATACAAATGAGGAAGTCACAAAGGAAAATGAGAAAGGATGAGAATGTGCTTCTTCCATTTGTGAAGGAAAAAATAAAACTTGTTGGGTGCAATGTATTTACAGATACAACGCCAGCAGTAAACTCCACTGCCTCCACTCCAGGGCAAAATCACACCGGTGGCATTTAAAGCACATTTAACCATTTCTGAATAATGACACTAAATAAAATCATGAATCAAAGAGTACCATACATTTCCGAAGAAGTCTGAAATCAAAGGTTATAACCTGATGCATTGCATCGATTAAATCATTTTCCTAGTCTACACCCACAGCATATTAAAATGAGCATAAGCAATTTCCATATTTCCTTTACGTCCTGGGACTTTTGCCTTTCTCAAGGTGAAAAATGCCTCGAATGGAAATGGAATACAAACCTTTATTTTAGGAGTGCTTAATATTTGCTGCAGCAATGAGATGTACATCTTGTCAGTTTTTTCTGCAGATGTGTAAGACACCTTGTCAAAAATTGTGAAATGTATTTGATACCCTCGAATAATGAATCATTATTTTCCATGGCAGTTTACTGAGTAACCTAACTATTCCTCAAGAATTGTTGCTGACTGACAGTCTGATAAAATGAAACAGGCACCAGGAACACGTTTACTTGTATGAACGTTCAGCTAAGCAAGAAAATTTCACAGTCTTGATATTGCTTCAAAGGCTTGTAAATGGGGGGAAAAAAACACACTGCCTTTTCTGGGTCTTCAGGCTGTGTGTCTGACCTGGGACTGCTTTCAATAGCTGTTAGAATGAAAGCTTTTATTACTTTATTTAGCCCACTGGCACTCTTCAAATTAGCTCTGTACATTTGTGATTTCACCCCCTGCTGGTAACATTGCTACTTCTTTCATTTTGACTGGCTTCATGAGAAAGAAGAAACAGAATTGGTGATCAAAAAATGGATACCATTAGATCGACTACTCCCTTCCTATCCCAAGTGCAATCATTGCTCTCTCTCCCTCTGTGTGCAACAACAGATGACATTTTAAGACTATTGTCCTGTGACGAATAGGCTTCATTCTTAAGAGGTTGCCTTACATTCTCTATTTTTAAAAATTCATCTCTGACCAGATCACCAGAGCGTGTACTGTATTTAATGTGGAGCCCACTACTGGGTGGGTGCTGGTGTCCTTACTGCCTACAATTAAAGGTTCCAGTCAAACTGATCAGGGTGGAAAGTGGGTGGTTAAGTTCACCGCTCGATTTCTGTTGCCACCATCTTCCAACCCCTGCCTCCCCTCCTTGCGCCACCCGCCCCTTCTTCCACCTTAAAATCGAACTCAACATCCAAACTGAGGTACACTGAATTCTCTGCCATAGATTGGGCAGCACAGTGGCACCATGGTTAGCACTGCTGCCTCACAGCATCAGGGACACAGGTTCGATTCCGCCCTCGGCTGACTGTGTGGAGTTTGCACATTCGCCCCGTGTCTGAATGGGTTTCCTCCGGGTGCTCCGGTTTCCTCCCACAGTCCAAAGCTGTGCAGGTTAGGTGGATTGGCCATGGTAAATTGTCTATAAGTGTTCTAAGGTTACGGGGATAGGGCGAGGATTGGGCCTGGGTAGGGTGCTCTTTTGAATGGCTTGATGGGCTGAATGGTCTCCTTCGGCACTATAGGGATTCTATGGCGATTGTTGAAGCAGAGTTCCTGAGTTATTTTGAAAACAAAATAGGAAGTTACCTTAAAAGGATTGTTAAGGGTATGGGGACAGAGAGCAGACTGGAGAAATATCCTGACAGACTTATTATAGCATTTGCTTCTTTTCCTTGTCCATTGACACACTGCTTAACTCTGTTTTGCCATTCTAATCTCTTAATGTGCCTTTATCAGCACCATTTACATTCCCTTTACCTTTTTGTCCAGGACATCTTCATCAATCTTCTACCTATTGTTGGCCCTCTATCCAGCCCCACTGCTCCTGACCACCCCAATCCTCCTCACATTGGTATAAATCTGGGGCGAGATTCTCCGAACCCCCGCCGGGTTGGAGAATCGCCCGGTGCAGGCGTCAATCCCGCCCCCGCCATGTCCCGAATTCTACGGCACCCGAGATTTGGTGGGGGCGGTAATCGCACCGCGCCAGTTGGCGGGCCCCCCGCGGTGATTCTCCGGCCAGCGATGGGGCGAAGTCCCGCCGCTGACAAGCCTCTCCTGCCGGCGTGGATTAAACCACCTACATTACCGGCGGCATGGGTGGGTGCCGGGGTCCTGGGGGGCGCGGGGCGATCTGACCCCGGGGGGTGCCCCCACGGTGGCCTGGCCCGCGATCGGGGCCAACCGATCGGCGGGCAGGCCTGTGCAGTGGGGGCACTCTTTTTCTTCCGCCTTCACCATGGTCTTCACCATGGCGGAGACGGAAAAGACCCCCTCCCCTGCGCATGCGCCGGTATGATGTCAGCAGCCGCTGACGCTCCGGCGCATGCGCAAACTTACGCCGGCCGGCGAAATCCTTTCGGCCCGGCTGGCATGGCTTCAAAGGCCGATCACACCAGCCGGCAGAGCGGGAACCACTCTGGAGCGGGCCTAGCCCCTCAATGTGAGGGCTTTGCCCCTAAAGGTACGGAGATGTCCGCACCTTTGGGGCGGCCCAACGCCAGAGTGGTTCATGCCACTCCAACACGCTGGGACCCCCTGCCCCGCCGGGTAGGGGAGTATCCCGGCCCTGATCCTATTTGCACATCTCTCTAGCAGAGTCGTCTAGAAACATTAGCTCCCTTCTCTCTCCTCAGAAACTGTCAGACCTGCTGAGATTGTCCAACATTTTCTGTTCTTGTTTCAGATTCCAGCGTCCGCAGTAATTTGCTTTTATGCTTGTTTTTCTACCTTAACATTGTTAATCTGGCTGCTTCTTCAACTTCCAACAGCTGAAGAGCAATTTTTTCTCCCCCAGTCCACTGAACTACAGTTTGAATGTTCACTGTGTACACATTGCCCCAATTGAATTGAACCAACCAAAATTTCGAGGTTTGTGTCATTACAATGTCCTCAACATGTCCTAAATGCAGCAAAGTCACTTCATGAACATATTGGACAAGGAACCCAAACCACTTCAATTGACCCTCCCCCCCCACCCCCCCACCCCCCCTCCCCCCCCACCCCCCCCCCACCCCCCCACACCCCTCCCACACCTCCCACCCCAGTCCGCTGATGTCTGCTGACGTTTTCCCTGCGCATGCGCAGTGCGGTTCACCTTCGCGCCGGCCATTGCGGAGGCTTACACGTCCAGCGCGTATGAATAGAGTGCCCCCACGACACAGGCCCACCCGTGGATCAGTGGGCCCCGACCGTGGGCCAGGCCACCGTGGGGCCACCTCCTGGGGCCAGATCCCCCCGTGACTCCCCAAGAACTGCCGAGCTCGCCCGCGCTGCCAGGTCCCACCGGTAAGGGGCTAACTCCAATTTACGCAGGCGGGACCGGGATAGAACGTGTGGGACTTTGGCCCAATGCGGGCCTGAGAATCGCCGAGGGGGGGGGCCTCTGCCGGCGACCGGCACGGCGCGATTCCTGCTCCCGCCAAATCCCCGGTGCTGGAGAATTCGGCAGCCGGCAGGGGCGGGATTCCCGCTGACGCCCGGCGATTCCCGCCCGAGCAGGTTGGATGGTGTTACGATGATAGGGTGGAGAGTGGGCCTTGGTCGGGTGCTCTTTCAGAGGGTTGGTGCAGATGAATGGGCTCAATGGGCTCCTTCTGCACTGTAGGAATTCCACGGCTCTTCTTCTATGGGAGTATGGAATTCTAAAATGGCTGTCACTTGCTGATGTGAATGCCAAAGTTAAGCTGCCACTCACCAAGGCAATGCACAAATGCACGAATGAAACTATCACAGTGACTCCTCCTGCCTTTCACATCTCAAAGGAGGCACTGTAAACCTGCAGGTAGTCAATGAGTCGTAATTTATTGTTAAATTAGCACCTTCAAAATGTCCCATTTAACTGGGAATAAACAAAGTTATGCCATATTTAAAGCCATCAATTAACACAACATGGATGATGAAAATATCTGAGCTATAGCCAAGTTCTGCAATCATCTCATAAATTATTATTTTATCTTATAATGACAAAAATGTGTGCTTTAACTCACAATGCTCTCCATGGTGCACTATTCTAATATTTCAGTTTTTGCAGCTGTCTTTACTTTTCCATGTTCCTGTATATGTAACAGTAATTATTTCGGTCATGTTTTCAATTATTTAACTTTGTATTTTAAAATAGACAAAAAATAAACAAAAAAATACCCTCGGGCTAAAGTCTGAATCAAATTTATGATATCTGTGTATATACTGGACATACACTGGGTAACAGGTTGGAGCAAGCTGAGTCTACTCATGAGAAACAATTTTATAATTGAGCTGAAAGTTACATGTTACGTTTTAAAATTTGCTTTGCTGGACGGTACCGAGTCTTCACTTTTTTTCCGATTTGTGTTCTGCTCACGCGACTTACAATGCCACAAAGCTGAGGGAGGTCCCAACTTTGCTCTCTGATCGTTGTTGAAGAAGACAAAACCTGACCTCTTACTGACTGTCTGAGCTCGCGCGTGATGAGATGTGGAAAGATTGCTGGTATTGCGGAGCCATACCCAGCATGAGCCAAATAGAATAGTTGGGGAAGGTAAAATGCAAACCATGTGGAAATATTTATTACTAATGTTGTACAACGATTGCATAAATATAAAGCAAAGCTCTTCAATATTCTACACTGGGACCTGACCCCTTCCTCTCTCCAGCATCTCATCCAAAATGACCCTCACTAGAATGGTTGTGGCCGTTTTGATCACCTTGGAACATTTCAATGCGTTAAATGCACTTTGGAAATATGAGCTTTGTTGTTGTTGTATATAGGGCTGTACCACATGCTTTAGCTTCTCCTGCTTTCACACAGCTACATTCTCTGTGACATCGTATGTCCAAGTGTTTAGTATACAGGTCGGGTATTCTTTAACCGAAAACCAAGGCGCATCCAAGAAACTCACTTCTTTTGAATCACATTGACTTTTAAGAAAGCATATGGAATGCATGCCTTCTTTGGGTGGGGCATCGAGTATAACAATGGCAAGTCATGCTATAGTTGTAGAGAACCTTGGTATGGCCGCACTTGGAATATTGCGCTAAATTCTGGTCGCCACTGATGCGCTATCAATCGTACTAAAGACTCGAATTGGTACAATAGAGGCTTTATTACAGTTAGATGTTTATCCTCCGACTGCAGCTGGTAGAATGGCTGATCAGGAGAAGTCATGCATATTTATATGGCTCCTTGTGGGCGGAGCTAGCCGGCAGGGGCTACCGGCGAACCTGTAGTATAGGTACTACTGTACATCCCCTAATACAGGTACACACACAATTACACAGTGGATCACCACAGCCACACAACCAGGAGACTTTGGAGAGGGTGCAGCGGAGGTTTACCAGGATGTTGACTGGTCTGGAGGATGTTAGCTGTGCGGGGAGGTTGAATAGACTAGGACTGTTTTCATTAGAACGACGGAGGTTGAGGAGTGACCTGATAGAGGTCTAAAAGATTATGAGGGGCATGGATAGAGTGGGTGGGCAGCACTCTTTCCCAGGGTGGAGCGGTGAGTCACCGGGGGGCATAGGTTTAAGGCCTGTGGGGCAAAGTTTAGAGGAGATGGGCGAGGCAGGTTTTTTACACAGAGGGTGGTGAATGCCTGGAACACGTTGTCAATGGAGGTTGTGGAAGCAGATACATTAACAGCATTCAAAAGGCATCTCGACAAATACATGTGCAGGATGGGTATAGAGGGATACGGGCACTTGGAATTGCTGAGGGTTTTGGCCATGGGTGATATCATGACCGGTACAGGCTTGGAGGGCTGAAGGGCCTGCTCCTGTGCTGTATTGTTCTTTGTTTATCCGCACTGTTTACCTTTTGGGTTCTGTGATCAACATGCCAAAATAAACCCTATTTCAGGTGATCTGCATTTGTAAATCAGTCATATATCTTACTTTTCCAGCCATTTTATTTACTTTAGGCCATAGCCAGCCGAGGCTTCAGCTATTGTAATGCAAGTTTATGTGCGGTATCCAAAAAAACCGAAATGATTTGAAATCAAAAATGCAATTGGCCTGGAGGATTTTTTGGTTAAAGGATGCATGACCTGTAATACTGTAATCCTATGCAGCAGTGCATAAACGGCTCTGAAATTCAGAACATATATTCACTGTGTCACCTGTATTAATACAATCTTGTGGTTTTCTTAAAAAATCAATTTAATTAAGTGCATTGTGTCCTTTCAAATGTCACCTTATGGAGCCACAAACCTCTTACTACTCACATGCTAACATAATTGAGTTTAGCAGACTAAATTTCTGTGGCGTTCTGCTGAACACCCAGTCAAACTTCAACAGCTATCCCAGTGGAACAATGTCAATAGCCACTTGCACCAATTTTGATAAAAGTTATGGGAATAGTGCCAATGATATTCTCTGCCCAACCCCCACCCCCCCCCCCCCCCCCCCCCCCCCCCCCCCACTCCCAAACCTCCACCTAAGGCTTATCCACAACTGAAGTAAGACTGATTGGCTCATAACATCCCCACCCATAAGAATATAACATTTCTGTTCTTCTGCGCAATTCCCAGTTCTGTCATCACAACAAGAGCTACAGCATAGAACATAGAACATAGAACAGTACAGCACAGAACAGGCCCTTCGGCCCTCGATGTTGTGCCGAGCCATGATCACCCTACTCAAACCCACGTATCCACCCTATACCCGTAACCCAACAACCCCCCCCTTAACCTTACTTTTTAGGACACTACGGGCAATTTAGCATGGCCAATCCACCTAACCCGCACATATTTGGACTGTGGGAGGAAACCGGAGCACCCGGAGGAAACCCACGCACACACGGGGAGGACGTGCAGACTCCGCACAGACAGTGACCCAGCCGGGAATTGAACCTGGGACCCTGGAGCTGTGAAGCATTTTATGCTAACCACCATGCTACCGTGCAGTTTAAAGAGAAGTGTCATCTCTTTAATGGGGAGGCGGTGGCACAGTGGCATTGTCACTGGATTAGTAAACCATAAACCAAAGGTAGTGCTCTGGGTTCCGGGTTTGAATCCTGCCATTGCAGGTGGCAAACATGAATTCAATAAAAATCTGGCATTAAAAGTCTAATGATGACAACCATGAAACGATTGTCGTAAAAACTCATCTGGTTCACTATTGTTCTTTAGGGAAGGATCGAGTGACTTTTCCATTTTTTAGACTCAACTTTGTAAATACAGTTTTCATATTTAGTTCCAGTACATTCTCCTCAAGTCTATCTACCGCCTCATTTTCTCCCTCCTCTGCAAAAACAGAAGTGAATTACTTAAAACATCTGCACAATTTCCTCTGCCAACTGCTAGATGCCAAGTTTATCTTTAAATGGTCTTATTCCTTTTTTGATTATCTTATTTCTTAATTCATTAAATGCGCTGTTATTTGCCTTAACATTGACCACAATCTTTAGCCTTTCTGCTCTGTGTTTTAATGGCCGTCTGTCCATTTTATATATTTTAAATGTTTTTTCTTTGTCTGCCACATTTGTTATATGTTTTCTTTTATAATTTCAGTTTATCTCTAAATTCTTTTTGTCCACGGGACTATGTATCTGCACACCATTTACATCCAGTATTTAATCTGGAACAGATACATCTCGGCCCAGATTTTCATATCCTGAATAAGTCAGGAATGAGTGTGGGCTAAACAAAAAAAAACAGTCAGTGGGATTGCAATTTTGAATTTCCCATCAGAAATGTAACCCATTTAAACCTCCCACAGCCAGGCAAAGGTTCAGGTCAGGTTAAGGTTGAAACCACTCATGCAAACCCCCTGGTGTCAAAGAACAAAGAACAAAGAAAAGTACAGCACAGGAACAGGCCTTCGGCCCTCCAAGCCTGCGCCAACCATGCTGCCCGTATAAACTAATATCTTCTACACTTCCGGGGTCCGTATCCCTCTATTCCCATCCAATTCATGTATTTGTCAAGATGCCCCTAAAACGTCACTATCGTCCCTGCTTCCACCACCTCCTCCGGCAGCGACTTCCAGATACCCAGTACCTTCTGAGTAAAAAACTTGTCTTGCACATTCCTCTAAACCTTGCCCCTCATACCTTAAACCTATGCTCCCATACTGTCGGGGTTACTATTGACAGCCCTAGGGAAATTTGTTTTTCCTGTCCTCCTAGTGTTTTCTTCAGCTCAGGTGGGTTTTGCAAAGTTTCTTAAAATCCGCCTTCTTTGCCAGTTTATGAAATTTGACTGACGAATAGGCAACTTTTTGACAGGTAAGTATTATGGGGTTTGCCAGCTTCAAATATCATCATTAGGTGCCACCTGTTAGACAGCAGTTTGGTGTATTCTTACTGATGTGATTGATCATAGGTCTCTCTCCTGTGAAGGTAAGCTAACCATTAAATTATTCAGCATTGTGTAAGTGCTGAGATGCATTAGAGTACTTTCACATTCGGAAAAGTGCTATAAAGCTTTCAAAACTCAATGAAAGCAGTGCTTGGAAACTCTAGTGCCATGATCTGAAGTGATAAATGTCCACTGTGTTGTAAATTTGAGAAAAATGGGTCGGCGGTATTCATTCAGTGAGAAACAAAAGCAGCCAGAAACTTAGAGAAAAAAATAGTCATCTGATTTTGTAGTTTCAATAGGCTTCATTGCGTGGAGCTGTAATGGTTTGTTTTGGCAGCTGAGACCATTATGAATGCTTGACAGAGTAAAACTTAAACTAGCAGGGGTTTTGTTCACAGTTGCTTGGCAGTTTTATAAGGTTATTAAAGGATTATCTGTCCTTTATGTAACTACTGAATAGATGTTTGTTTGCTTTTCAACTGAATGACCACTTGAGGGGATTTATAGTTTTTCATTGTATCATGAGCTGGATTCTCCATTTTGGAAACTAAGTCTCCACACTGTCCCCCCACTGAAAACTGTTGTCTTTTATGCCAGAAAAACAGGTGTCAAAAGGCCACAGATTCCCTGTTTTTCTGGGGCTAGCAGGGAGCCGTCGTAGAGCTCGCAGCTATAGCTGCCAATATGGCCCCCAACACGCCCGGGTCAGAGGCCGCTTTTTTCAGCGAGTGCTCTATTGGATTGTTAGAGGCATACTTTTTAATGTCAATTTCAAAAGAATGCCATTGCTAGTACATGATTCCTGAGAACTGTAGATAGTGGATACTGGGGAAGTGGTGATGGAGGATACATGGGGGCATGAAGGGCATATAGATATGAGGGGGAATTGGGGGTATGGGGGACATGGATGAGGCATGGGGAATATGAGGGGACTTTGAGGAAGCATCGGTAATATGAGGGGGAACAGGGTATAAGGAAGCATGGAGGCATGGAGGGGGTATGAGGGGGCATGTAGTGGGTATGACGGGCAGTGGAGAGGGCATGATGAGTATGGGAGACTGGAAGGGAATGGAGGTATGAGGAGGCATGAAGAAGGTATGGGTGGTGTGGTGTGCCTACATATTTCTTAGTTTGTTGGTTATTTTTCATATGTTAGTGATTTAATTTATATTGGCTCCCCAGTACTTAGTGGAAGTATTAATGGATATGTAAACATGACATGTAAACAAGTGCTCAGCAGGTAATACTCAATTATATCTAATACCTGTGAACCAATGGTGTCATTATTATTTTCTAAGTATCTATACTCTGTAAACTTGCCTTATGAAACTTCTGAGTATCATCTCGATTGTAAAGAAATTGACTACTAGTTTTAGCTTAACCATATCGCCTCATCATAAAGTTGTGATAGGGTGAAAACCTGCACTTTTTCGAGCAATCAGTTGAACATGCTGAAAATTCCATATTAGCTTGCGTAGTATATCATAGGTACGGTAATTATTAGACCTGTAGCATACTATTTCACTCATGCCACACATAAAGTTATAAGTTTTGATTCATAGCAAGTTTGGTCTACATATTAAGCTGTTTTTGCATTGAGCATAGCTTAGAAGTGGTGTGGGAGTGCCTGAACAGCAATACCAGCTGTGGTTCCATTCATAACAATAAAAATTAATCGCATTTATTATATGGTAAAGAAAATGTTTTCTCAGGGTGACATGCTCCTTCCTGGCAGTCCTTGCTGGGGGTCTGTTCTTACTATTATTTGTTATTTCTTCAATTAATGTTTCTGTAAAGAGGCCTGGCGTAGAAGAACCAGCTTAAACATGCTGGCTGGCTCAGAAGGTCTCTGGCTAATTCCGAGGTTTAGGGACAATTCAGTAGTTCCTTCTTTGGTTCCCATGATCTATACACCTTTTGGTTGGAGCCAAACTTAGTTCCATGGCTCTTGTTTCAGAAGGAAGATAAAAATTTGGTGGCAAACAGAGATTCTTCTCAAAATCAGCTGAAATCTGCCTTTCATTTGCCTCTATAAATCGCACATATTATGCATTTGTGGCATGTCATGAGTGTTAACTAAATGAATCTCAGCGTTGGCTACTCATGACAGTGCCGGGTTTGATGCGTGCATATACAGTTTTGTGACAAATTCACAACACAAATCTTCTTCCTCATTCTCCCTGTCCACTTAACCACGTCTACCCCAATCTCATCGGGATCTCCCATTAGATAATAACCGCCTTGTGCAAGGTAAGTTCTGAAGTGAATAACCCTACAGCTTCTGTACTGTATAAGAATGTCTGCTCCTCTCACTCCGCCATGTCTGTCTTTCACATTCACTTGGAAAAGTCGGTACATAAGGGAGTCTCATTACCTGTTTAATTACCTTCTGGGGTTGGTTTAGCTCAGTTGGCTGGACAGCTGGTTCGTGATGCAGAGCAAGGCCAAAAGGGCGGGTTCAATTCCCCTACCGGCTGAGGTTATTCATGAAGGCTCCGCCTTCGCAACCTTGACCCTCACCTGAAGTGTGGTGATCCTTAGCTTAAATCACCACCAGTCAGTTCTTCCCCCTCAAAGGGGAAAGCAGCAGATGATCATCTGGAACTATGGCGACTTTACCTCTTTAAGAGGCGAGTTGGAAGAATTGTCATAACATTATTTTTAATTTGTCTTGATGTCATCAATCTCCCTAACACTTGGTCCATTTATTCACGTAACCTGACATCATCGAAACATACTATATGACGCATTCTCTGCATAATTTATGAATAATGTCAACACCAGGAGACCCAAACAGGACTTCACAGAGATTTCTCATCAATTATAGTGAAAGGTCAAACCAATTTTCAATCCTGCTAGCTGATGTATTAATAATTCCTTAGCTGCAATTTTCTTTAAAAGATCCACAGGTAATACTTTGAATTGAATGCCTTCTGCAATGTTGTTACCTCCTCAAAGAATTCCAGTAAATTCATGAGGCGTGACCTATTGCTTCAAAAAACCTTTCTAACTGCTTCTTATGGCCTCTAACTTTTTAGATGTACATTGATAGCATCCTGTAGAATGCACTCA
Source organism: Scyliorhinus canicula (assembly GCF_902713615.1). NCBI lineage: Eukaryota > Metazoa > Chordata > Chondrichthyes > Carcharhiniformes > Scyliorhinidae > Scyliorhinus > Scyliorhinus canicula. The sequence continues at coordinate 31,349,264 of NC_052159.1, forward strand.
TCTATCAATGTTGGAATCAATGGTTTGTAAGTGCCAGATTCCTGTCTCAATCCTTTCATGAATATTACAATAATAGTCACTATCCTTCAGTTCATAAGTGTAGTTCTTCAATAAAGAGCCATTCTATCAAACAGAATCTTGGTTGTTTAACTGTTCTTGGTTGGATCCCATCCAGGACATTAAGACTAGTTTTGATGCTGCTAATACTAATTGGGAAATCCAGTAAGGTTTACATGGTGGTAAATATTTAGCATCAGTGGACTAAAATATTGCCATAAACCAATTATTGAGTGTACGGATCTAACGATCATAAAGCATGCTACATGTTCTGATTCGCAAAGTGTTATGCTAGAAAGGGTGCAGAGGAGATTCAGCAGGATGTTGCCTGGGCTGGAGTGTTTCAGCTATGAAGAGAGGCTGGTTAGGCTGGGGTTGTTTTCCTTAGAGCAGAAAAGGCTGAAGATGGAACCTGAGTGAGTTGTACAAAATTAGGAGGGACACAGATAGGATGAATAGGAAGGAACTTTTCTCCTTGATGAACACTTAAAGTGCCATAGCATAAAGGCTACAGAGCAAGTGCTGGAAAATGGGGTTAGAATAGATAGGTGCTTGATTGTCAATGCAGACATGATGGGCCGAAGGGCCTCTTTCTGTGCTGAAAAACGCTATGATTCTACAACTTTATATTTTAAGCAAAAGTCACATTCAAAGCTGGCCTTAACATGAGATTAATGGTTGCAAAGCAACAGTATGGCTCTTGCAAGACTTTCTCTATGAAGACGTGGGTGCAAATGAAAGAGAGAGCAGGAAAATCTTCGATGCAGTGGGTGGGAGTTCCAGTGTCGTAGTCGTGTATCAGATGGTCTCATTGTGAGAGGTGGGGTCAAGGAATCTAATGGGACAGGTAGTGCGGACAATCAATAATAATAATCTTGTATCGTCACAAGTATGAAGTTACTGTTAAAAGCCCCTAGTCGCCACATTCTGGCGCCTGTTCGGGTAAGCTGGTACAGGAATTGAACCCGCACTGCTGGCCCTGTTCTGCATTACAAACCAGCTGTCTAGCCCACTGAGCTAAACCAGCCCTGAGGGCTCAGAGTCAGAATGGGCACAGAGACAGTAATAGGTGTTGACACAGAGAGAAGAGAAGGCATGTGGAGGCTGGTGGTCAGAGGGTCCGGATAATGGGGGAGGTTCAAGGATAACAGAGAAAATTGGAATAGTTATATTCAGTGAGTCAAAGGTGCTGGAGGAAGTTGGGTGACAGGAGGAGGGTAGAAAGTAGTGGAGCGATTCTGGAGTCTGATGTGCAACATTTTTCAAATGCCTTTATGAAAATACAGTCATTCTCGGATCCCTTAATGTAGGACAAGACTTGTCTTGGTTGGGTAGATATAATGGTGAGCAAAATTGGCCAACTAAAGGGACAGCCTGCTGGGCATCAGTTAAATGGATGGGAACCATGGTCAGGTGTGTTTTCAACTCTATGATCCACTTCCAAAGTATTTCTACCAGACCAATTAGTCTCACTCACCTTAGATCCCAGCAGGTCTAGAGAAGGAGGTGAGGATGCACTGAAGACAGTTCCTGTTCAGGGAGGGAGGGAGGTGTTGGCAGCTTGTAGTCATTGGTAGTAGATAGCCCCTGGCAGACTTCTCAACTGGCATGTTGAGGACAGGGAGTTCATTTTTCCAAAGGTGTATTTGAGTGCAGAATCAAATTCAAGGTGTGTAAGAAAATGCTTACATGCAGTTCGGATTCAAATATAGGAAACGGATCACCCACATATAAGAAAAATACAAATAAAAGGAGGTTGGAGCACGCATTTCTTGTGAATTCCAAATAAAGATGTTTGCGATAACTGGGCTAGTGAGGATTCCATGGCAACCCACCACCTATTTGGGCAGACATGGTGTCATTAAAACTGAACTCAATTGCATGAGTTGCTGAGTTCATAAGTTTATTTAATATTGATTCACACAATGGTGACAGATCTAGGTCTGCCTGGCTGCGTGGGTGGCACTGCCGGAGTACCAAGGTGCCAGGGTACTACCTTTCCCTGTCCCGACCACCCAGGGGGCTCTAATGGCTTTCGAGGCCCCCAGAGCTGGCATCACACCTGCTCCATGCTTATGGGAACCAGCACTAATCAGTGCCCGGTTGAGCCTCACAGGCACAGCTGTTAACTCCTGGGATAATATGGTGTCAGGATATTTAAATGAACCATCATTATCTGAACTACGCCCAGCGAGGGTGAGATCCAGATCATGCCGGGCGTAGTGAGTCGAGTGACTCGCATTCGTCGCAGCGCGAAGCCTGATTTAGGGGTCTCCCAGTGCGCCCAGCAGGGAATCAGCCCAATTAAATAATTAATGAAGCATAGCGGGAGATTCACCCACTGTGTTGTGCAGATCAGGGCACACCGGATAAATAGCAGAAAAGGCCAAAATTGAGATAGGCGCTGGACACGACTAGTTTGGCCAGTAATTGACCAGGCCCGCTCCCGATGGCAAATTCTGGATCTTGCCTAAAATGGCGAGAATATCATTAACCCTCATTTGCATTCATTTGTATCTCATTAGCGAGATTGAAGTCCAATGCAAGGGCCTCTCGAGAAAACACACGGGCGTAATTTCTTGTGAATTCTTAATGAAGATGGTTACGATAGCTAGGCCAAGCTATCTTTTTTAAAAACACGAAGCTGGCGTAATGGTTTCTGAGGGGAAGTCAGGAGATGGTGAGAAGCCATTTCTATTTAGTGGCGTGCAGCTCAAGGGCTGCTGGTCCAGTGCTTGGGCAGGACGGGACCCCTTAGGGGGGCTGGGCTTGGTTGGAGGGGTTAAAGCGTTTCAGGTTGCTCCTGGACTCGGAGGGGGGGCGCGGTGAGGGGCTTTGCGTCTGTGAGGCCTTCAAGACATTTTTCAATATTGCGGAGCCCCTGAACAGGGGCAATTACAGTTGCAGCCTATCTGTCCCACCAAACACTTCCAAGACAAAGCCTTGCTGTGGCTTCAGAGCTGGAAGTCACTTTAACTCCCATTGACTGTGACCAGCCTCTAGCTTCACAGCTAACTGCCATTACAAATGATGAATTTGCCTTGTTAGTTCTGAGAGCATTTCACAGCTTCAGCTAGTGTCCGCTGCTTACTCCTGCTTGTAGCTGCAAATGCCTGGAGGCTGCTGTTGCTGTTTCCTTCTTTTTCTGTAACCCGATGGAAGGAAAAGGAGGGCTGGAGAAGGGGCAATGAAGCTCTTTCTCTTTTCTGATGTGCTCTGGGTCAGTGCGGTTTTTGACAGCTGGGATGTCTGCTGCTGGCAGCTGCAGGAGGGGGAGAGAGAGGTGGATTGATCCGATTGAGCAACTTGATGAAGGTGTTGAAGAAATGCTTTTGCAGATTGTTGGTGATTTGATTATAAATGTGGTGTTTGTTTCATGTCAAACACACTGGACATCGAGGCAAATTTACAGCACCTTGAAGGACACTGGAACATGTGGATACCGAGCTTTGGTTCCGATGAATTTAGGCTGTATCAGAAGGCCTGTACAATGAAGAATCATGCACAGAGACTGATCTGTAAAATGACTGCACTGCAAGGATCCTCCATTCTGTTGAGGATCTGCAAGGTGTGTTAAGTTTTCTTTGTTCAAATGAACTGCTGTAGCTTTGTGTTTGTACTGATAATTTGTAGTGGAAAGGTACTTGTGTTTGTATGTGTCATGTGAGAGTACCTTTAAGAAATAGGTGTTTATAAATGGGTGTGTAGGGCAGCACGGTGGCCTAGTGGTTAGCACAACCGCCTCACGGCGCTGAGGTCCCAGGTTCGATCCCGGCTCTGGGTCACTGTCCGTGTGGAGTTTGCACATTATTCCCGTGTCTGCGTGGGTTTCGCCCCCACAACCCAAAAATGTGCAGAGTAGGTGGATTGGCCACGCTAAATTGCCCCTTAATTGGAAAAAATAATTGGGTAATCTAAATTTATAAAAAATAAATTAAAAAAAAAAAAAATAAATAAATAAATAAATAAATGGGTGTGTATATAAATATCTGTAGTGAAAGTACCTTTAAGAAATAGGTGTTTATTACTGCAGGGATGTCGGAGAGTGGGTGGAGCTGGGCTGTCTGCCTGCTTTTTACTTTCGTTTTAGGCTGCTTGCTGCAGGGTGTGTTTTAGTTTCGTTTTCAGTGTTGGAGCTGAAGCCAGACAGACAAGGTGTACTGTTGATCTCTCTGCCATGAAAAGACTATCTCTTGATCATTTGGTGAATTCAGGATTATAAATGTTCTCAGTAGTGAATGTAAACCTAATGTGCTTTTGTTAAAAGGTGTTTCTTTTGGCTTCTGGGTGTTGTTTGGGAAGTTATTAAGGATTACTTAGTGTTGTATTCTTTGGGGGTTGTATTTGAGTTAATGGTTGCTAAGATGTTCACTGTATGTTTTAAAAAGGTTAACTTGAGTTCATAGAATAAACATTGTTTCGCTTTAAAAAAATACGTTTCCATTTTTGCTGTACCACACCTGTCGAGTGGGCCGTGTGCTCCCCATACCACAATCTATTAAAAGTTGTGGGTCAGGTGAACTCCATGATTCACTTTGGGGTTCTCTAAACCCTGGCCCATAACATAAAGCACAGTGTTGTTTCCTTGTTGATTAATGGAGGGCTCTTAGGCACAGTCTCCCTAATGTTCTCAGCAGAGGTCTGGGGTGTAGGGTCTCCTGGTGTGGCCGAGGGTGTGTGCAGAACAAGGTTTGCCACCACAACTGGCTTGCAGGATGGCACTCTGAGACAAGATGGGACAGTCATGATAAGGCTGGGAAAGGTGCTTGTGAGATTTGAGGGTCCCAGGATGTAAGTACTAACTAATTGTCGGTCTCACTCTGGCCAGGGGCACAGACAACTCATCTCACCACTACACCTCCCCCATCACCCTGCCTGTAACCCCCTCCATGATACATACCTGCCGTCCAGAGTGCTCAAGCCTTGGACATATTGATCCATGGCTGAAACCTTTGCCTCCAAGGCCTCCACCGCGGACGTCATCCGTGCGGTGTTGTTCTGGGTGGCACCGATGGCTGGCACCACCTCCTGCTCCTACACACGGTTTGACTCCTCCAGGTGCTGGACATTCGCTGACATCCCCTCATGTAGTCCCTGGTTCTGCAACTGCATCTCCACAATTGATGGGACTGTCAGTTCCAGAAGCCCAAAATCTATCTAGGTGGCAACTAGTCTCTGGGGTCAGCCTGCCCTCCGACCATCCACCGCCTCGGGAGTTCTTGCCTCCACCTGCTATACCGGACCGGCATGAGTATGATACGCTTCACCCTGGGGTAGAGGATTGCCAATCTCTTTTCCACGTGTCCAGAGCGTCTCCAGTTCCATGTTGGTGAACCTCGGGGCCGTGCGTCTTGCTGCCATCTTATTGGCTGGGATGGTGGGTGTGTGGGGAGTGCAGTGTGTATACGCGGCTGCAGCTTGTCAGCCTCCTGAATGTCAATCACAAAGCTGGTGAATCCAGAACCTTTTCTTATTGAAATCGATTGTGTTCCACGCGGCGCCGGTGCTAGCCCCTCAGCGGCAGCTGAATCGGTCCAGGTGCGGCGCCAGTTTTGCAGCCGTGGAAGTCCGCGAATCCTCCCCAGTGTCTACACTTTGTCTCAGGAATGGAGAATCCAGCCCAGTGTCTCATAGGCCATTTCTGAATCAACCACATGGCAGGCGATCTGAAGTAAGGATGGCAGATTTCCTTCCCCAAAGGATATTAATGAATCAGATGGGCTTTTACCACAACCAATGATTATTGTTACGGTCATCATTAATCAGACACGTTTTCGCTTCCAGATTTATTAATTAAATTTAAATTCCACCAGCTGTCATGGTGGGGTTCGAACCCATGGCCCAGAGCTTTAGCCTGTGCCCCAAGATAATTAGTCCAGTGACATTGCCAGTTCACCATCACCTCTCAGAGGTAACAAGTTGTCAAGGAGCTGTCCCAATGAAGTTCCCCCCATTTTCCTGGCCGGCCTCCAAAATCTCCTTCACAAAGCCTGGAAAATTCAGCTGAGTTAACTCTGTTCCATGGAAGCTACCAGACCCGCTAAGTATTTCCATCATTTTCTGTCTTTATTTTAAGTAATAATTAATACCTCATGTGCTTAATTTAAAGGCCTTCATGCCTATTAAGTGTCCCAACATGCATTTGGCAGCATGTACAGATTCTTTACTAGAATCACAGGATCATAGAGTGTAGCAAAGAAAGAGGCCCATTCAGCCCATTGCATCAATGCTGACTCTTTCAAAGAGCAATCCAGTTAGTCCCAGTCCCACTATTGCTCCAAATCCATGCAATTCGTTCTCCTTAAAGTTGTTTTATGCAATTCCTTTTTGGAGATTACTATTGAATGTGTATCCACCACTCCTACAGGCAGTGCATTCAAAATCCTAATTATTGGGCACAGTTGCATAAAAAAGCTTTGCCTCATGTCATCTCTGGCACTTTTGCCAATCAGCTTCAATTTGCATGAGATGAATGTAGGAATTTCAGACAACGTGTTGTATGTATTTGGTGTAGTAAGGGTTAAAAGCCTGGGTTAGTGTGTGTATGACTGCTGCAGTCATGTTTTTAAAGAATCCGGATTTTAAAAAGCAACTAGGTTTTAGATAGCCAGTGGTGCAATTAAAGCATCGTAAACGCTTGGGCTAATGGATTTTTGTTTGCATTAAGATGGTTCCCGGTGGAGTAGTTAATCAGATACATTGGGCGGGATTCTCCATCGGCCGATGCCGAAATCGGGAACAGCGATCGTGCAGAGAATAGCTCCTGCACTGAAATCAAGGCAGGCGTCATTTTGGCAACGAATTGCGATGCTCTGCCTTCTCCAAAATGGCGTCATTGCAATGCACGCCACGCGTAGTTACAACCGCATCTCATTAGCGAGCCCGCCCGCGATGCTGTGTCCGATGGGCCGAGTTCCTGACGGCATGGTGCATGGGTGCTCTTAACAATGGTTAACTTGGTGTAGAGGCTGTGGAGAGAACAGGCGTACAGTCAGTGTCCAGCACCGCCATACTTCACTGACATTCTTGTTGCTGGCTGGGGGGCTTCTGCTAGGGCTGGGGGGAGAAGTGGGGGGTGGCCAGGAGGTGGGCTGTGGGGTCGGGATAGACAGGGACGTAGCCCAGCACAACCAGGGCCACCTTTGCAGACACGATTGGTGTATGCCTGGGGGTGTATAGTATACGTGTGACTGCAGCTTGTCAGCCGCTCGCATGTCCATTCTGGACCCGGCAATTCCTGGTCCATTTTTTGTGTGTTCTGCCGGTGTTCCACCAGATGCTGGTGCTAGCCCCTCACAGGTAGCGTAATCGGTGCGGGTGTGGTGCCGATTTTTTCGACGTGGTACTCCACAGATCCTCCGTTGGCTTCAGCACTTAAGACTCAGGAACGGAGAATCCAGCCCATTGTGTTTCAGTTTAGTAAGATGATGTAACTAATGGGAGGAGCTAGAGTAACTAATGCGATGTGCTAGAGTATATCAGGACTGTTAGCAGAGAAGCAGAGATTCTTCTGCTGGGAAATGGAGGTCAAATCATGAAGACAGTTTCAGAAGACTTCAGCTAGAGATCTGCATTGATCTGACAGGCCTATTTCTTAAAACAGTCTCAAAGAACATCTCATAAGCAAATATGCCTGCTAACTGTACTCAAAAGTGGATTGAGAGCTGAAATGGCTTTGTTGTATGAGTGGGAATAAAGATAAAAGTTTAGGGTATTATGTCACTGTATTGGTCAGCATTGTTTAAGGGGTAATTGTAAGCTATTTTCTTGTGTGATGTTAAATATATTTTAATACTGTGTGTTTAATAAGGTTTGTTTTAACAAACTATATCCCTATTTTATGTGAAATCACTCCTGGAGCGAAGATATCCTTTCCTCACAGTCGTAAAATTAAAATACAAATATTGAGGTTTCCGGCCTGTATCCGAGGCACTGCTGGGACCTGGCCAGAGAGAGAAAAAATTGTCTTCTCATCTCTGTGGTACATGGGAAACCCTTATTTTTAAACTTTGTCCCTGAGTTCTAGTCTCTCCCACAGGGGAACATATCCTTTCAGCATTCACCCTGTCAGGTCCCATAAGATATAGGAGCGGAATTAGGCCCGCTCCAGACTATATGCAGATACAATTAACTGGGAGGTTATCACACACACACACCATTATCTGCATATAGTCTTACCTTCAAATAATCTTGCGAATAAACTCAATGCATATCTAAAAAATATCAATGTACAAAGTACTCCATGAACAGAATGTAAGCTGAATGAATCTGGTCAAGTTCCACTCACAGATATTCGTCCAGGTACATGTTTAGGGGAGTTCTTTAATACTTCGACAATATGTACAAAGTCTAACATGTAAATATTGGGTAATGTAACTTACAACAAACTCTATTTACAATTCCATTTTTACAAAATGTCTTTACAAGAGGTTCATTATCTCAAAGACGACAGGGACACACTAAATGGACCAGAAAATGGGGTTATACAACAATAAATATTGATCTAAAAATGAATGCAATGAGGAACATGATTTCTACAGCCAGTAATAGACAAAACAGTACAGGTATTTCCACACTACATTATCATTCCAATATTAAAAAGTAAATAATTTGTACATATAGACTTTGTTAATTATTCTGTAAACGGTATCATGTTAATATATTCAGCAGAGGTAACATAGACATAGGATTCATGCCTATATGAAACACTGACAGGTCTACCATGCAACCATATTTTGCCAACATCGGATAGGATTCATTTACATTTATAATTTAATAACTTTATTACATGCATTAGATTAATTAATTGACGTAATTCTCATTCCCATTAAAGTATTCAGATTCTAGTCACGTTTTCCTAGCTGTCTGTCAATCACAGGTATCCACAGGAAATATGGAAATGTTTGCATATATCAGGATCAGCACATTCAACAAAACAGGTTAATAAATAGCACAATTTCAAAGCCACCCTTTGAAGATACAATACGGTGATGATAACATTGGAGAGAATACAAATTTTTATGGCACAGATTTGACCATCTAATTTTAAAGGAGGTGCTGGAGTGGGACATTCTTAGGCCTTCTTTTCCACTGATTCTTATCACATCAACAGTACTTAAGCACCTCTAGTAACGTAACTGTAACTGTTTCAGTATTTAACTGACACTGGTTTTTGCTGCTGATGATGTTTCAGCCTGGGGCCTAAAGCAAAACAGATAAGAGTCAGTCATACAAACACAATACAGAAATAGTACTAAAGTCATACGGGTGACAAGCACTAAGATCTACAGGTAAAGACTAGAGAAACAGAGTTGCTGGGGACAATGAACATTAATTTACTCGTAAATATTACTATTATAAAGATAAATTCTAGGGCAGCACGGAGGCGCAGTGGTTAGCTCTGCAGCCTCACGGTGCTGAGGTCTCCGGTTCAATCCCGGCGCCGGGTCACTGTCCGTGTGGAGTTTGCACATTCTCCCCGTGTCTGCATGGGGTTTCGCCCCCCACGACCCAAAGATGTGCTCTAAATTGCCCCTTAATTGGAAAAAATGAATTGGGTACTCTAAATTTTTTTTAAAAATAAGATAAATTCTGACAATTCCATCAACTGCAAACGTTACCTCTTGCATTCCATGTACTGACAAGATTTAAATCTATGACTTATAATTCTCTACCAGTTAGGACAGCAGACACACTGAAGCTTACTGTTTAAGAGGGACGAGGATAGGCTAGGCGTCTGGAATGTTTTGACAGTTGCTGGACCCTCTCCTGCTGTAGTCAGTAATTGTACCTCCAACCGATAACACGTTGATGGTCTCAGATTGGGCACAATAAGCAAGTGGTGATCCTGCATTAGAAAAACACAATATTTCAGTATTTTAATGTTTGCCATATTTTTTCACCTAGAATCAAGTTGGTTTTAAAGAGTGTGTCAGATCAATACAGAATTCCCCACTGTGGATTGACACACCACCAAGGACACATGTACTAAGTGGCATCATTAATGGAGCCCGACACAAGAATTGAGAAAGTTACCTCAGACTGTTGTCTAGAAACTTGGTAAGGCCTCACTTGGAATATTGCGCGCAATTCTGGTCACCACATTACCAGAAGGAAGTGGAGGCTTTGGACAGGGGTGCGGAGGAGGTTGACTAGGATGTTGCCTGGTCTGGAGGGTGTTAACTCTGCGGAGAGGCTGAATAGACTAGGCCTGTTTTCATTAGAAAAACGGTGGTTGAGGAGCGACCTGATAGTGGTCTACAAGATTATGAGGGGCATGGATAGAGTGGATGGGCAGGCACTCTTCCCCAGGGTGGAGCGGTGAGTTACCGAGGGGCATATGTTTAAGGTCCGTGGGGCAAAGTTTAGAGGAGATGGGCGAGGCAGATTTTTTACGCAGAGGATGGTGAGTGCCTGGAACGCGTTGCCAGGGGAGGTTGTGGAAGCAGATACATTAACGCTGTTTAAAGGGCGTCTTGACAACACTAAGGGGCTGGTTTAGCACAGGGCTAAATCGCTGGCTTTTAAAGCAGACCAAGGACGGTTCAATTCCCGTACCGGCCTCCCCGGACAGGCACCAGAATGTGGCAACTAGGGGCTTTTCACAGTAACTTCATTGAAGCCTACTCGTGACAATAAGCGATTTTCATCTCATTTCATTTAAGATGCATCTGGACAGATATATGAACGGGTGGGGAACAGAGGGAAGTAGATCCTTGGAAAATAGGCGACAGGTTTAGATAAAGGATCTGGATCGGCGCAGGCTGGGAGGGCCAAAGGGCCTGTCCCTGTGCTGTAATTTTCTTTGTTCTTTGATATTACCCCTCTTCGAACACTACACTTCCACCCCATAAACTCATGAGTTCGACGCGGATGTTCGCTGCCATGGTTTTCAGTCAAAGTGCTCATGAGATGTGACAAAAGTCCCGCTCTGCATGAACTCTGATCATGCATGACTTGATAGCAAGGTGGGTTCCTGATGTTCCTGGCCAGGCAAGGTGCCAGGCATCAGGAGCATTCAAAAGTGAATGGGCGTCAAACATTTCCTTGCGTGATTATAATCAACTGATGGTGAGTGGCTTACTGGTGGCAGTATCTGCGACTGGGATATGATGCTGTTCGGTAAGCTGTTTTGTCGGCTTTCCGTGGTCACCTCTGCCCATGTAACCTGGAATCCTGTGATGGGATGATGAAGCTGTGTTTTAAATACTCTCCAGTGGAAATGTCCTGTAATATTCCCTGCGTGGATTATAAATGACGCTGAAAGGTTCTCAGGTTTGGCCAGCACTTTGGGAATGGTTGTCACTGTAAAAAGAGGAACAAGGGTCACACAACTGTCACCATTTCGCACTTAAGCCTTTAATGATGCCGAGAATACCAGCAGTAAAATATCCAATGATCAACAATTTCATGCAAGCTCTGCTAAATCCTCACTGAAGGTACACCATTCCTACCCAGCACAGGCAAATTCTAATGACTGTCTTTTAACCTAAGGAAAAAGCGTAAGGCTGAATGTCGACTCCCTGCAGCCGCCCCCCCCCCCCCCCCCCCCACCTCCCACTTACCCCCCACCCCCCCGGCAACTGCTAAAAAGTTGGTGGAGGGGTGGTGGGGGCGGGTGAAGGGGTGGGGAGGTGGAAGAGACCCGTCCCATGATTGTGACTGCTGGATTGCAGCAATTTAAACACTTCCTCAAGGAGGAACTTCAACGATGGCAGCCCCCGCCGTTAAAGCTACTGGGCTTCATGCATGGTACGGTCTTGCCCCGTGGCAGGTAAAATATCAGCAGAGGCAGGATGAGACCCTTAAGTGCCCATTAATTGGTCCCCTTAGGGCTTCATTAGGCCAAAGGACAGGCAGGTTACCCAACGCCTCTCCTGCAAAATGTCAGACAGGCCGGGGTAAGTGGGTAGGTGGCAGGCAAACCGCTCACTGGATTTTACAAGCCCACCCCGATTACTAACCGGCCGGTTGGGCAGCAATCCCTGTGCTCAGAAAAACCTGGGACAAAATACAAAAACGGAATGCAGATCTCGAAACAAACAGTCCAGATTGTGTAGGTTTTACAGTTCAGCAGAAATTACTGCGGAAAAACAACAGAGGAATCAAACCTATCGGAAACAGAACCCATTTTGTGTGTGCTGCCTGCTATTGAATCTTCTCCACAAGTAAGGTTGGCAGCCATCCATGTTTAACTACACAGTCCATTTTTGGAACAAGTTTTCCAATTGTTATTGCATGTTATTCCTGGATCATTTTCATCAGAAAAAAATATGAAAGTTGGGCCAAATTGAACTGATTATGTGGCTTCGGAATTAAGCTTAGTGTCAGCAATCGGGTCGGAGGGCAGCCAGTTCCACAAACTAAAGTTTGTGTCTAAAGCAGTAAAATCTATTTATATAAATGGCAACAATCAGGAGCTAAGAAAGCCTTACAACAATGACAGAGGCTGTGTTGAAATAAATTTACCCTCATATAGCCAGGATTTCCTGCCCAACTGTGCCGTGTTTTCTGTGACGGAGGCAGCTCGCTATTGGCAGCTGGCGGGATCTTCTGATCCCACGGGAGATAATGGCCATTTACGTTGCTCGCTGGCCATACCGCCCGGGATCCAGCCACGCGAGGTTAGTTTTGACAGGAGTAGAAGACCCTGCCAGGGGAAGAGACGGAAAGTCCAGGTCCATTCTTGGTTTTATAAATAGAAGTACTGGGGCATATTTGATGGAGGCAATGGGGGTCTTGGCCGCTGGCTGGAGAGCTGGTGAGAGCGCTGGGTTGCCTCTTTTAGGGAAGATGTGATGTGGAGATGCCGGCGTTGAACTGGGGTGAGGAACATTCCTCACCTGAGGAAGGAGCAGTGCTCCGAAAGCTAGTGTTTGAAACAAACCTGTTGGACTTTGACCTGGTGTTGTAAGACTTATTTTAGGGCAGGTATGCCAAATTAAGTGCCACTCAGGCACTTAAATGGATAACAGCAGGTTTCCTATGAGTAGGGACCCGTGATGGAAGTCCTGTCCACCGAGGGCTGTCAGCCAATCAGGATCCAGCAACTCTAATCAATAGCAGCTCACAGGAAAGCCAGTGGCTGTTTTTTTAAAAATGTATTTTTACGGGACGTGGGCTTCGTTAGAACAACATTTGTTGCCCATCCCTAATTTGTTGCCCATGAAAGGTGGTGGTGAGTTGCCTTCTTGAATTGCTGCAGTCTATGTGGGGTAGGTACACCCACAGTGCTGTTAGGGAGGGAGTTCCAGGATTTTGACCCAGTGACAGTGAAGGAACGGCAATATATTTCAAAGTCAGGGTGGTGAGTGACTTGGAGTGGAACCTCCAGGTGATGGTGTTCCCAGGTACCTGCTGTCCTTGTACACACAGATGGGACACACAACTGACATTGAAAGTCGGTGGTGGAGTGAGTAGCTGATTGTGGAACGGGTGCCAATGAAGCGGGCTGCTTTGTCCTGGATGGTGCTGAGCTTCCTGAGTCTTGTTGGAGCTGCACTCATCCAGGTAAATGGGGAGTATTCCATCACACTCCTGACTTGTGCCTTGTAGATGGTGAGCAGGCTTCGGGGAGTCAGGAGGAGAGTTACTCGCCACAGGATTCCTAGCCTCTGACCTGCTCTTGTAGCCACAGCATTTATTTGACTAGTCCAGATCAGTTTCTGATCAATGGTAACCCCCCCCCCCCCCCCCCCCCCCAGGCTGTTGATTCTGGGGGATTCAGTGATGGTCATGCCATTGAATGTCAAGGGACGGTGGTTTGTTTCACTCTTATTGGAGATGGTCATTGCCTGGCACTTACGTAGCGTGAATGTTACTTGCCACTGATCAGCCCAAGCCTGGATATTGTCCAGGTCTTCCTGCATCTGCATGACTGCTTCAGTGTCTGAGGAGTCACAAATGGTGCTGAACATTAATCAACAAATTTCACCACACCTGACCTTATGTTGGAAGGAAGGTTACTGATGAAGCAGTTGAAGATGGTAGGGACTAGGACACTACTATGAGGAACTCCTGCAGTAATGTCCTGGAACTGAGATGACTGACAGCCAGCAGCCACAACCACCTCCCTTTAAACTAGGAATGACTCCAAGCAGTGGAGAGATTTCACCCTGGTTCCCATTGACTCAAGTTTAGCTCGGGCTCCTTGATGCCATTCTCGATCAAATGCTGTCCTGATGGCAAGGGCAGTCACTCTCACCTCAGGAGTTCAGTGCTTTTGTCCATGTTTGTCAGCATTGTCGCTGGATCCCAGACCACAGGTGAGTGATGCCAGAAGGAGGTTCGCAAGTAAGGTGGGGGGACCGTGGTCAGCAGAAAGTACAGAGGATGGCTCTCGGTGGGTCCCTTCCAAAGGCCAGATCCCTCAATCAGGCACTGAGTGCCTTTGACTGAGGGAAGCAGCTACCCTGGGAGTACAGATGGCAAATGGCAGTGGCATTACGTGGGCATTAATTACCCACCTTTAAGACAACCCACCCTTTCCTGGTATTAGTCTGGTAAACTTTCTCTGAAGTGCGTCTAACACATTTACATCTTTCCTTAAATAAGGAGACCAATACAGTACACAGTTCTCCAGATATCGAATCATAGAATGTGGTCTCACTGATGCCCTGCACAACTGAAGCATAACCTCGCTACTTTTTTAATCAATTCCCCTTCTGTCTCAGATAAGCCGATTCTCACAGTAAAATTACGAGCGGTGTGTTTCTTTTTAAAATGAACCCTCTGCGAGGGTTCTGAAGTCCCAGGATTTTCCACAGGCCACTGCTTCCTCGGGGAACGTGGCTTCTACTTGCACAACTAAAAAGAATTGCTTTCAGCTCGGAGACTTCATAGAAAATATTTATTTAACTTCTGGAGGCAGCACTTTAAATTGAAAAGCATTTCGCAGCAATTGCCATTCTGTTGCTGGGTGGGGAGCAGGGTCATGTCGAGGCTGCTCACTCTCTATAACAAAGTTGCCGATCAGCAGTCAGAGAGCATCACCGCGAGGCCCTGTAGCTGCTGCTGCCTTTTTTCTTTTGTTTGTTCACAACCCACCGACTGCTTTCTACAAAGCAACACTTCACTTTTAAAGACGTAAGTATTTCGCTACTATTAATAACACGGGCGCGATTCTCCGCAACGGCAGACACCGGCGTGAAACCCGGAGTGTTTCACGACGGCGTCAGAGAACGCTCCTCGCCCCCTATTCTCCCCCCCGGGGGAGCTAGGAGCAGCGTTGCGGGGAAAATCGGCCGACGGGCCTTGACGCTGGTGTCAAGGCGGCGCACCGATAATGACGCCGACTGAGGCGCCTCAGTGACGTCAGCCGCACATGCGCGGTTGCCGTCTTCCTCTCCGCTGCCCCGCTAGGAAAGCTCCGCTGTCCTGCTACCTAATCACCATATAAAGTTCTATTCTATCATCATATAGAGTTTACTTTAGCCTTTTCCACAGAGTAAACGTGCACAGAAAGCACGCACAGTGCGTGTGCTGACCCTGCACATGTGTAGTAAGCGTACACCGTGGCATGGTCAACTGGTGTGACAACAGCCTAAAAAGCTAGGCCAGATACAAAATTCGACAATCTAAATTAAACAGCAGCCAACAGCTTGAGCTGCCAGGTCTGATGGGAATTCAGGCAGTCCCACTAAACACAGACACTGATCAGAGGCAAAGAAAGGAAACTCTGAACTTCTCCTGGAAGTTGGGACAGGAGGGACTCGATCATGGCCAAAAAAAGACAGTGTTTTGTGTATTGTCTCGTATCGGCCAGACTCACAGGCATTTCAGGTCCAATATCAATCAAACTCAATGGCGCCTCAACACCATATATGGAAAGGGCTACATGCGTTCCATATACCTGAAAATGGATCCGTATCGTCTTCCATGTATGGAATCAGCAATCCCATTGGGTGGTGCGGCCCTCCTCCAGTATTCTCATTGGCTGGAAGCCAGAGAGCTTTCCAGAATGGCGTGAAAGAGAGAAGGGAGAGGGTACATGAAGAGGCACCTGGAAACCACCCCAATCGAAGACACCACCTCAAGAGAAGAGAAGACACGGCGACAACAGGAGAGGGCGTGCAAGGCCCAACTTCACAAAGAAGGCCCTGAGTTCAGAAGCAAGGTCATCAAAATCAGCAGAGCTCAGCGAAGAGTCGTACCCGGCGAAGCAGCCTGACCAAGCTCAACTGCACGGATAGTATCTGAGTCTCAGACAGACCGTGCAGTATTAATAAGATAGTTTAAGGATTTAGATTTCAGTAATAAAATCGGGTTGAACCACAAATCCACTCTTGTCCTTTGTTGGTCTCATGAGTAAAGGCACCTGGGTAAAAGAGTTTTGAGATATCTATCTATATAAACTAGCCAAGATGTCTAACGTTTACAGACAACACTGAGAACGAGTTCTCGATCCACCAGTCGACTACGTTCGACGTTTATGGGACGTCTGAGATGGAGATCTAACTGCTCGAATATCCTGTGAGTATATGTGGGTTTTGATGTTAAAATAATCTGATTTTACAGTGTATCAGTCAGCAAGCCAAGCCTAATATGCATATTCTAGCAGCAAATTAATTTTATCTGCTGATGTGGCTTTCCATGACTAGAATGGTTTATTCTGATGGGGATGGAGTGACTCTCATAGCACTGTCACCTAAGTGATCATAGGGTGGAATTTAATGCCCTCCTGCATGGCATTTTTGGTGGTGGGGCGCATTTAGTCAGCCGGGAGTGTGTCGGGTGTGAACCTCAACCCCAGCCTAATTAAGTCCACCCCAATGAAGCCAACTGAGGCCCTTAAGTGGGCAATTAATAAACTTGTGCGGGGTTGCTTGTCGGCTTCTGGAGATCCCTTGTTCATAGGCTCTCAGTGGCTGATCGAGGCATTTGGCATTGGGAAGACGAGGGTTTCAATCACTGAGAGCCAACCATCCGACCTTGCTCCGACCCTGTACCCCACCTCTCCCATGTGATCCCCAACCTTGTACCCCCCCACCCCCTCCCCTCCATCATCACTAACATGCTGTGTGTTACTGGCAGCAGCCACCATTATTCTGGTGGCGCTACCAAGCACTGCAAGCTGCCAGCCTCTGATTGGTCAGTAGAACTCAGCGAACGGAACTTCTTTCCCTGGGGTCCTTGACTCCAGGGAAGGCCTTGCAGTGACCTATCAAGTGCCTGAGTGGCACTTAATGTGTCGGGCCTTCTCCACAAGTGTTGTGTGGACCCCTTGCTGGCTCTCGTGCCAGCGGGGTGTTGGAACCAACAATTCTACGGACACGTGCTTGTAGGATTAGAATAGCAGTTTTAATATACTCACAACAGAGCCAGCCTATTAGCCATTAAACTTTCGGTGAACTGGCCAGCTGACCATGTGGCACTGATCTTTTATAGAGCAGCTTCCGGGGGAGGAGTCCTGGGCAGAGCCAAGGGAGAAGCCCCGGACAACTCGAGCATTCCCAGAGCTACTCCCCCTGGAGGACAGGTAGTGCAACTGCACTTACAATACAGACACATGTATATACAGATTATAATCCAGTGTGAATCACATTCACCACACAGGGGAAACCCCCATTGCCTGCATTAAATGCCACCACTGTGCAGGGATCCAATTGCATGGACACCTAGTTTGTTTCAAGTCTTGGTGCCAACATTAGGTCTCCACTTCCATCCAAATATAGATAGAGGTTTATAGAACAGTACAGCACAGAACAGGCCCTTCGGCCCTCGATGTTGTGCCGAGCAATGATCACCCTACTTAAACCCATATACCCGTAACCCAACAATCCCCCCATTAACCTTACACTGCGGGCAATTTAGCATGGCCAATCCATTGCCCCTTAATTGGAAAAAAAATGATTTGGGTACTCTAAATTAAATTTATCAAAAAAAACTGCAGAACTACCAAATAAAGAATCATTACATTTGTCACTTTTTAAATTCTTGTCATAGTGACCTCTGCATCTTAGTTTCCCGTGACTGCCACGGTACCCTAGCAACAGAATTATTGGTCAACATATCTTGGATCTACAGTCAGAATTTTCTAGCCCTGCACACCGGCAGGATCTTCTGGTCCTGCCAATGTGAATGGAGTTATCAATGGCTTGCCAGAGTTATCACAGCTTCCTACAATGGGAGCGGGGGGCGGGGGGGGGGGGGGGCTGGAAAACTGTAGCCTACAAATCAGCAGCCAGGATAAAGGAGACAGCTTTAGCAATGTTAACCAAGGGAGCCAATAATAAAAAGGGTTCACTCTCCAATGACCAAAACTGCAGAACTAAGGGCAGCACGGTGGCGCGCTGGGTTAACCCTGATGCCTCACGGCGCCGAGGTCCCAGGTTCAATCCCGGCTCTGTGTCACTGTCCGTGTGGAGTTTGCACATTCTCCCCGTGTTTGCGTGGGTTTCGCCCCCACAACCCAAAGATGTGCAGGCTAGGTGGATTGGCCACACTAAATTGCCCCTTAATTGGAAAAAAAATGATTTGGGTACTCTAAATTAAATTTATCAAAAAAAACTGCAGAACTACCAAATAAAGAATCATGGACCTTGATTTCCCTCCTTGTGGGAATGTTAATTAGCCTGATTAGAATGGAAGCTGGAAGAAAATTTAAATGGGGAGATGGGTGTATGGAGGTAAGTATCTTTAAACACCACACTCTGAGTCTTGCCATAGGTATTCTGAGGGATTAAGTGTAGCTGCATATGATCTGTCAGGGGATTAATAAACTACTCATGTGGTTTATAAACTAACTGTCAATCTATATTGGATTGTATTTGGAAAAAAAAACAGCAGCTCATGATTCTTGTACCAAATGCCTTGACCTTTGAGAATGTGTCTCCTGATTTATGAGTTGGCTGGGTTGGCATGATTATAAATAGCTGAGGCCCAAGCACAGATCTTTGTGGTACACTATTGGACTGGGATGTAACTAATTTATTACTGCTCTCTGTTTTTCTCGGTTAACACAATCCATGTCTAATATAGCTCCCAACTCCATGGCCCTAATTTTCTGTAATAATTTGGGCAAAGTTGAGTTGCTCTTTCCCCAGTTTCAATTTTTTCTTCTTCAAATATTTATCCAATTCCCTTTTGAAGGGTACTATTGAATCTGTATCCACCCCCCACCCCCCACTATCAGGAAGTGCATTCCAATTGCTAACCACTTGTTGAGTAAAAAGACTTTTCCTCATGTTGTCTCTGCTTCATTTGCTAATCACTTTAAATCTGTGTGCTCTCTTTATTGACTCTTTTAACCGTAGGGAACTGTTTATCTTAATTTACTTGACCTACATCCTTAATGATTTTAAATCTATCAAATCTCAGGGCCTTCTTTCATTTTTATTCATTCATGAGATGTGGGCATCCATCTCTAATTGCCCCTCGGAGCAGTTACGAGTTAACCTCGCTGCTGTGGGTCTGGTGTCAAAAGGTAGCTAAACAACGGTGTCGGCCATTTTTGGAATACCCATTACCGAGGACAGATACAGACAGCAGATTTCCTTCTTGAAAGGACATGAGTGAACCTGGTGGATTTTTATCACAATCGATAATAGTTTTGAGGTTAACGTTACTGAGTCTAGCTTTCAGATTTTTCTCTCACTGAATTTAAATTCCACCATTTACCATAGTGGAATTTGAACCCATGTCTCCAGAGAATCAGCCTGGACCTCTGAATTACTAGTCCAATGACATTACCATTACATTTCCTCAGCTCTTAGAGGCTGAGGCAGGAGATTAGCTACGATCCCACTGAATGGTGAAGTCATCTCAAAGGCCTACGCCTGCTGGTTTACCTCACTCGGCTAAATCGCTGGCTTTTAAAGCAGACCAAGCAGGCCAGCAGCACGGTTCGATTCCCGTACCAGCCTCCCTGGGAATCCACCCCGGGTCCCTAGCGCGGCAAAGCAACAGTGCTAACCACTGTGCTACCGTGCCACCTTTCTAGGTTATCTAAGTTGATTCCGGAGTTGAGAGGATTGGCTCATGAGGAGACACTGAATAGACTGGGGCTATACTCATTGGAATTTAGAAGAATGAGGAGGGATCTTATAGAAACATATAAAATTATGAAGGGAATAGATGGACAGGAGCAGGGAGGTTGTTTCCACTGGTGGGTTAAACCAGCACTATGGGGCATAGGCTCAAAGGGGGAGCAGATTTAGGACTGAGTTGAGGAAGAACTTCTTCACCCAAAGGGTTGTGAATCTGTGGAATTCCCTGCTCAGTGAAGCAGTTGAGGCTATCTCGTTGAATGTTTTAAAGGCAAAGATAGATCAATTTTTGAACAGTAAAGGGATTAAGAATTATGGTGAGCAGGCGGGTAAGTGGAGCTGAGTCCACAAAAATATCAGCCATGATCTCATAGAATGGCACAGCAGGATCAAGGGACCAGATGGCCTACTCCTAGTTCTTGGGTTCTTATATTATGTTCTGTTGAGCCACATTATTTAGGAGACTAAATTAGGGACCAAGAACGAGTGCGGGGATTGCAATGCCCCTGCTACTGATTGCAATACAAGAAAAATGCTAACTTTGTGCTCGTTTGAGTTTGTGTGCCCAGCCAATGCTAACATTGCTGTTCATTGGCTGGATGCGTTGGAAGGGTGCCAACATTGTGAGTGGACCATCACTTAAAGCTGGTCTGCATTGCTGAAAGCTGGCCTGCATCTCTTAAAGAAGTGGTGCATTGTGGCTGAAGCTGGTGCTGGGGGTCACAGTTGAAGAGAACCTGATCTGGGAAAGAATGAGGAATGGGCTTCAAAAGGTTTTCAGTCTGGAGGACTCGGTGGAGGAGGTGAGAAGGAAAAGAGATATTCTGTATCCGCCAGATGGGAAGACGGGGGAAGGAGGCCATCCAGATATATAGTCAAAAGGTCGGAGAGCTGTTAGAGGTGGCGGTTAGTGCCAGGCCAACCAGGACCTTAATGTTGTGCCGGAAGAAGTTCAATGATCTCACACAAGTGCTCAAAGTCAGTGATATATCTTCAAATGCCATATCCTACCAATGGCATCGTTGGCCTCAGCCACTGCTCAAATCACCATACCCCCATCACTCATCTACCAACAATCTCCATTAATCAGAACTCATACCTAACATTCAGTGCTTCAACTAACTTTCATTTACTTACTACTACTGCAAGCCTCAATTCCACATCTCAGTTTGTACTCACTGTCGACCACAATAGTCATATCAGGCAAGCGGATTGCCCAACACTTAGCAAAACATTTTCTTCACTCTTGCAGGACAAGGTAACGTATAACAGAAAACAACAGGAGCCAAAAGATGCGGACAAGCATGGCTGCATACCCTAACCTTGACGAAGGAGATGGTGTTGGCTATTTTGGGATGGCCGCAGCAGTGAGACTGAAACCATTGAAGGTGACAGTATCTTCATACCTGGTCCTCTTTCTCCATTATCCATCAACCCACTCTCTCTGATTTACAAGCTGCAGAAGTGCCAGTACGCAACCCTTAGATGCCCCCTTTCCCATGCTTCAAATCTTCTTCCTTTTTCCTTTCAGATAACATGGATGCAACCTGGTTTCACACTCTCAGCCACCAGCTCACAAGTCGACGCAACACATAATTTTGAGGATAAATTAGAGATGTAACTACACGTGATACCGGGCACTGGACCAGCCATGCTGGGGACAAGAATAGGGCAGGTGTCAGTATGCCGGAGAGCGAGGGTGCACAGGAGTTCTGATGCGGTACACGCTACAGTTGGCATGTGGCATCTGCAAAGTGATGCACCTGCAATCAATAGTACCCGAAACAATGGGGAAACTAGAAATCCAAATTGTATTCCTTTCGCCTATTTATGGCTGGCTGGAGAAAATAAAATGTTAGGTAGAGAGCTTTGGTGACCTTCCCTTACCTAACAACGGATGGCAAACATGCAAGATCTGCCAAATATCTGTAGTTCCAGTCTGGTTGGAATCAGATGCCTATACGTTTTTTGTGACAGTCACCTTCACAGACGCTGACTCTGTGCTCCATTCCCTGATCTGAGATTGAAGTTTTGGTTGTAGTTGTAGACAGATTTCAGTGAGGGCATCCTCACTGAAGTGCAGCCATAACCTTCTGGTAGAAGGACTGACCCTTGAATAATCGGGTGGATATTGCCTCCTGCTGAGAACAGCCCCCCACCCCCCCACCACCACTCCACCCCCAATCTCCTTCCTCCCTATTCCAGCAGCTTGGTCTGCTCTGTGTCATCTCTGTTCATTCTCCACGTCAAGCAATATTCTGAGGAGTATTGCTAAGCATGCTCAGGACTGGGAGCTGAACAAAGTTCTTCAGCACCTATCACTACTCCCTGTAGACTTTTGCACCTTAATATAACTTCAGAAATCACCAAACATTCCAAGAGTCATGGAAACAGCCTGAGGAGGTTGACCTGAAACTAGCAGGCGATTGCTGATGATCCCTTAAATAATGCTGTCGGAGGGAGGGGTCTTTCCAGTCACTGACCATGCATTCACCTATGCAAGATGAAGCAAGGGCATTGGTTGCAGCATTAAGCTCCTTTGAATAGGTGTAAAATTAGTGTGGTCTGCCTATTTTGCATACATCCTGCAGGTGCTCACAGCACAAGGACAAACGTCGGCACCAACATGGTGCCTGGCATGAATCAACACATCAGAGTGTGCACATGTCAAGGATATTATTTTGGGGCTATAAGTAAATTCGTAGCACCAATTAATGGGCAGTATTGAAGCCAATTTCTCTTCCTCAACCTTGGGAACATATATAAGATACAAAACATCAAAGTGGGCTGAACCAGGCCCATACAATCCACTGTGCACAATGTATATACAGGACATGAATCCTCCAGTTCTGATAACATTACACAAAGACTACTTATGCAGAACTTGGCAAAGGCAAACCCTTTGGCCCTTAGCCAACTGGTTTAGTGCAGTTGGAGTGGACTGATATATATGACCTACCATCATTGTTTTGGAGCCCGCATTTTCTACAGTATTTGTTCTACTGCACAAATATTCGAGTTTCTTTCTGATTCGTTGCTCTCTGCACAGAGCAAGCTATGTAAAACTGACATTGTCATTGATGCCACAATTGGGTACCAATGTTAATGGCGGCACAATGGCGCAGTGGTTAGCTCTGCTGTCTACGTTACTGAGGACCCGGGTTTGATCCCGGCCCTGGGTCACTGTCCGTGTGGTGTTTGCATATTCTCCCTGTGTCTGCGTGGGTTTCACCTCCACAACCCAAAGCTGTGCAAGTTAGGTGGATTGGCTACACTAAATTGCCCCTTAATTTGAAAAAACATAATTGGGTACTCTAAATGTATTTTAAAAATACAATTGAGCACCAATGTCAGGTTTTATATGATGTTCGTATTGCATGAAGTGTGGTTACTGTTGTTGTACAGGGAAATGTAGCATCCAACCTGAGCATAGCAAGATCCCATGATGAGGTACGTTATGGTTAATGTTTTTTGTAGTGGTGTGAGTTAAGTAATAAATATTGGCCAAATGAGACCCAGTTGAAATGCAATATCTGACAGGCAGTGCCTCCAACAGTGCAGCACGACACTAAACTGTCAGCACAAGTCTCTGAAGCAGGGCTTAAACCCATGATCGAGACTCCGTCCACCCATGAAAACTTTGCCAAATGTGATGGAATTTATGACGTGTCTTTTTTCCTTAAGTTAGATGCCTCATATACTTTTAATCATTTTGACACTATTGCATACATCGACTAGATTTTGCTTGGCGTCTATCATCTTTCTGCCTGAAAATATAAATTGCAGAAGCAATGCTACTTTGAAGACTGTGAAAAAGAAAATCAGGCGGCTTGAGAAACGGTGTGCCAATCTGCTAGGTTCCACATGGGTTTCACCCCCAAGGCATCTCATCAAACTATTCGATATAAAGCACAAGAAGGGATCAAAACATCTCACTAAAGCTGGGATGATGGAAAGCTCGAGAGTTTGGGAATCTGGGATTCACTGACCCAAACTAGGAACATTATCCGAGAATCTTATCAGTCTAATCTGCATTCACTTTCCCAATTGAAAAATACTGAGGAGTGACAAGAGTTCAAATCCATGACAATTTTGATGGACAGTCAAATTTCATACCACGTCAACTACTGGGTTGGCCTATATTTGTACCTGTCATACTTTTCTTCTGTTTTGGAAACACAGGTGTAAATAAAACAGGAAGTTCAGTGGAAGCATATAATTCAGTCTTGGAGTTGTACTTACTCCCCTCGCCAGGGCAGCTGTTGCGCTTATGACCTTTGCCTCGAGACGATAAGCATGGTGGAGTTGTGAAGATCACAGCCTCTGCTTTTCCATGACCCTTGGCCATTATTGCTTGGACTGTAACTTTATATTTGCAAGAGAATAATAATCCTGGGAGAATTACGTAATTTTCCTGTGCAGAAGATAAAATGATATTCTATTTACTGAAGTGCTCTTGTCGTTATTCTTCGGGATGGACTGTAGTCAAATCATGAAGCATATGAATACTTTAATGATGTTTTTTAAATGATTAGATAAATCTTCAAAGGTATCGAAAGAATGTTTTGTTCTTTTATATTTATAACTACAAACAAATACGACGTAGCATCAGACCCATTTAATGTGTCCCACTTGTAATTATTCTCATTGGGCATTCCTTAAATCAAAAGTTCCCAATATTGTATTTGCTTATGCACAGTATTAGTTGAGGCAAAAGATTTCTGCTTCACAGGAACTGTCACACTTCTGTTGTGTTCTATTCTGCCCCTTCACCTTTATACCATGGATGGCTAACAAAACATCACAATTCAAGCCAATCAGTGTCAGGGAGAGACAGGCACCTACAGCACCTTGAATGGGAAAACAGCACTGCTGGGCTGCTGCAGAATGATTAATATTTCTGAACAGTAAATGCTCTAAAAGCAGCAGGATACATTCAGCAAACACGGTAGGCTCAGAATCCCTTGGTTGCTCAGTGACCTGATGGGGTGCTGAGCAATGCACACCAGGCACAGGTTTCAGTGGACGTGTCAACACAGCCAACACAATTGATCTGTGCCTCTGGCTGGGCTGAGTAAAACAAAATCCACTGGGGCTCTCATTCCTGTTTACTCTCCAGTCGTTCCTGCTGGAAGTGCATTTGGTTGGTTATCGGGATGAAGACAGAATTGGGCTGCACCATGCCGCCTCCTGAACTCAAATTTGTTTTCTGTCCAACCTCGTGCACAACAAATGACCCTATGGAAAAGCTTTCCTGAGGATTTCCTGAGCTTCCTTGAGGGTGGGCACAGTGGCAGAGTGGTTAGCACAGCTGCTTCACAGATCCAGGGACCTGGGTTCGAGTCCGACGTCGGGTGACTGTGTGGAGTTGGTACATTCTCCCCGTATCCGCGTGGGTTTCCTCCGGGTGTTCCGGTTTCCTCCCCACAGTCCAAAGATGGCTGTATGAAATTGCCCCTTAGGGTGGAGTTTCAGGAATAGGGTGGGGGATTGGGCCTCAGTAGGGTGGCCTTTTGAAGGGTTGGCACAAACTCGATGAGTCGAATGGCCTCTTTCTGCACTGTAAGGATTCTATGATTCTAGGCACCTGGCGAGCCATATAACAAGAGTCAATATCTTTAGGAGTGAAAGAGAGAAAATTGAGGGAAGGGAGGAAAAAAAATAAAGAAAGTCCAACTCTTGTGTTTGAAATTAATACGATAGAAGTTATTTGTATGGAACTCACATGGGAGATAGCTTTTCTGGAAATTTTGGTCTCATTGTGCGTGCAGGACTCCGGCATCCACTGGACAAGATATCGCTCTGCAATGTCACCTGGACCTAGGAACAAGGCAAACGGCATGTTACCATCCAGCAGGTGCCCTTGGCTGAATTCACATGTGCAAATTTGAAGCTGTTGCCAGCCATATGTTAATCAGGTATGACGGATAATTTCAATGAAACATTTGGTCTGAAGTATGATGCTGTCAAATATTCTTATTTTTTTCTGAATAACAAAACGTTGACAAGAATTGTAAACAGATCTATTATTCTCCTTCAAGATGGGTTCTTATTAAATCTTTTATGGGACTCAGTGCTCTCCTTGAGGCCTCGATGGGAAGTATAACTTCTAAACTTCAAGTTTTGCATAATTCAAAAGAATTCCAACCAGATTTTAACCAATGGACATAAGCAATTAAGGTTAGCAACTGATATTTAGCTTAGGCTTCTACTCCAACCTTGATCAGTACAAGATTGACATTAATACTGGAAGTATGAATTCAATTGTTTATATTTGGATGGATAAGTAGTATTTCCCTCTGAATCTTCCTACCCCAGAAGTGATCTGAGTACATTTGTAACATGAGGAGAGACAAGGCTAAGTAACAAAAATAACCTCAGAATGCACAGAGATCAGATTGGTCTGTCTCTGCCTGAGTTCCAATGCTTGTGTATATGTGAACAGTACCTGCATTACATCTGTTTTATTCTGAATTCCCTCCCAACCATTTTTGGCCATGTTCATCCCAAAATATGGAGATTTTGGTTACTAATTCAGAAATGCTTATAAATGTATGTGAATAACACACCAGAGGATTCATGGTTTAGTACATTACAGCTGGCTTGTAATGCAGAACAATGCCAGGAGCGTGGGTTCAATTCCTGTACCAGCCTCCCTGACCTCCCTGTCCAGGTATGGACAGGTATGGTATGGACAGGGTGGATAGCAACAAGCTTTTTCCAAGAGTGGGGGTGTTAATTACAAGGGGTCACGATTTCAAGGTGAGAGGGGGAAAGTTTAAGGGAGATGTGCATGGAAAGTTTTTTACGCAGAGGGTGGTGGGTGCCTGGAATGCTTTGCCAGCGGAGGTGGTAGAGGCGGGCGCGATAGCATCATTTAAGATGCATCTGGACAGATATATGAACGGGCGGGGAACAGAGGGAAGTAGATCCTTGGAAAATAAGCAACAGGTTTAGATAAAGGATCTGGATCGGCGCAGGCTGGGAGGGCCGAAGGGCCTGTTCCTGTGCTGTAATTGTCTTTGTTCTTTGAACAGGCGGTGGAATGTGGCGACTAGGAGCTTTTTACAGTAACTTCATTGAAGCCAACTTGCGACATAAGCAATTATTATTTTTAGCGATTATTATTTTTTCTGATTGTACACTGGTGTTCATCATCGCAAAGCACCAACAAGTATCCAAAGGTCAGGAGGTCATGAGTGGGGATACCCATTGCTGTAACACAGCCTTGTTGATTTTTGGTTCACGAAAATTAATGACCAGAAAGTTGGATAGCTTTCAAACAAGGATACTACCTCCATGCCATGATATTCCGATATAGGGTACTGCCAAAAAGTTTCACCCTCTTTACTCTTTTACTGAGAAAACTTGCACTGAAGGATGCAAGGATACCCACCAAAAAGGTTCCTTTTCAAAAAGTGTGAACCACAATGCCGTTCACAGCATCCATCTGCAATCTTCGCATAGCAACTTGCATTATACAGTGGCATTAACATGGTTGAGCTGTGGAGGTTAGGGTCACAACTCTTTAGAGTTGAGTCAACATCACTTTGGAGGACCACCTCCTTTCTGCTCCCGGGCACCCATTTTACTGTCTGTGGCTGATATATTGCGCCGTAATGTTTGTGCAGTCTGGCCCAGCCTTCAGATGAGGGTATGTCGGCATTCCCTATTCTCACTGGGTTTGTTTCCTTTCAAGGCCACATGTAATGAAAAATGAAAATCGCTTATTATCACAAGTAGGCTTCAAATGAAGTTACTGTGAAACGCCCCTAGTCACCACATTCTGGCGCCTGTTCGGTGGGACTGGTACGGGAATCTTGATTTTGATCCATTGTAATCAACACCTTCCCACCCCCACCCCCTCGCCCTGACCACCTGCACTCATCCCAATAGTTTAAGAAGGTAGGTCACTCCCAAATCAATGCATCAATCCTTGAGCAATGTGTGCATCTTGCTTTCATTCATTACCCATTCCCACCCCACTGCAAATAGGCCCAAGAATTTCTCAGAAAGCAGCTGAAACACTTTGGGCGTGATTCAGCAGACTGTAGTTAAACATGGAAACATTGAAAATAGAGGCAAGAGGAGGCCATTCAGCCCTTCGAGCCTGCTCTGCTATTCATTATGATCATGGCTGATCATTAAGTTCAATACCCTGATCCCATCGTCCCCTGTATCCCTTCATCCCTTTAGCCCCAAGAGCTATCTAATTCCTTCTTGAAATTACCTCAACTACTTTCTGTGGTACTGAATTCCACAGATTCACCACTCTCTGGGTGAAGAAGATTCTCCTCAACTCAGTCCTAAAAGGTGTATTCCTTATCCTCAAACTATGACCCCTAGTTCTGGACTCCCCCAACATCAGGAACATTCTTTCTGAATCTACCCTGTCGAAACCTATTTTGTAAATTTCTATGGGATCCCCTCTCACTCTTCTATACGCCAATGAATATAATCCTAACCGATTTAGTCTCGCCTCGTATGACAGTCTCGCCATCCCAGGAATCAGCCTGGTAAACCTTCGCTGCACTCCCTCCATAGCAAGAACATCCTTCCTCAGATAAGGACACCAAAACTGCACACAATGCTCCAAGTGTGGCCTCACCAATGCCCTACACAATTACAGTAAAACATCTCTATTCGTATACACAAATCCTCTCGCTATGAAGGCCAACATACCATTTGTATTCTTTACTGCCTGCTGTAACTGTGCGCTTACCTTTGGCGACTGATGCACGAGGCCATCAAGGTGTCACTGAGTAGCCAACTCTCTCAATTTACATCCATTCAAATAATAATCTGTTTCCTATTTTTGCTACCAAAGTGGACAACTTCACCGTTATCCACATTATACTGCATCTGCCATGCATGTGCCCACTCAGTCAGCCTGCCCAAATCCCGCTGAAGCATCTCTGCACCCTCCTCACAGCTCACCCTCCCACACAACTTTGTATCATCTGCAAATCTGGAGATAATACATTTAGTTCCTGGTCCAAATCATTAATATATAATGTGACAGTTGGGGTCCCGGCACTGATATCTGCGGTACCCGCTAGTCACTGCCTGCCAATCAGAAATGGACCCATTGATTCCAACCTTTTGCTTCCTGTCTGCTAATCAGCTTTCTATCCATCTCAAGACACTACCCATAATCCCATGCACTTTAACTTTACATATTCTTTTGTTCTGTGAAACCTTGTCTAAAATCTTCTGAAAGTCTAAATAAACCACATCCACCTGCTCAACTACATCTTCAAAGAATTAGTAGATTTGTCAAGCATGATTTTCCTTTTGTACATCAATGAACGGCTGAATGGTGCGTTTAGCGGCTGCAGGGCTGAGAAACATTCCGCTGGGCAATGGCACTTTATCAGTTTTCATTGGCCTCAGGGAGTTTCTCGTTACCGAGGCCGCACTTTTAGGGATTTTCTCCTGGCGAACTTCAGCAGATCAGGGCGCTATTTTGTCCAGCAGCCCCGATCGACCCCTACCTTTCAAGCCCCCCTCCAGCAATGTTGACCCACCCCCCCCCCCCCTCACCCCACAACATTGGGAAGGCTCCCAGCACCCCTTCCCTCCTCAGCCCCCCCCCCCCCTCCCCCCCCACTTTATGGAAAGGTCTCCCAGGCATGGCAGTTGAGTCCCAGGCACCAGGTGAATTATGCTCATTTAAACAGTCATATCTGGATCTCGCCCAGCAAGGGCGAGATCCATATCGCGCCAGATGCAACGAGTTAGGTGACTCGTTCAAGGTTTCACCCTCTTAGGGCGGCACAACGGCACAGTGGTTAGCACTGCTGCCTCACAGCTCCAGGGACCCGGGCTCAATTCCGGCCTCAGGTTACTGTCTGTGTGGAGTTTGCACTTTCTTCCAGTGTCTGTTTGGGCTTCCTCCGTGTGCTCTACTTTCTTCCCACATTCCAAAGACGGCGGTTAGGTGGATTGGCCATGCTAAATTGCCCCTTAGTGTCCAAAAGGTTAGGTGGGGTTACTGGGTTATGAGGATAGGGTGGGAGGCATGGGCTTAAGTAGGGCGCCCTTTGCAAAGGCCGGTGCATGACTTGATGGGTTGAATGGCCTCCTTCTGCACTCTATTATTCTATGAATCTCTGCGTGGAGCCCGATTTATTTGAGGCTGAATTTGGGGTCGCAGAATTTTACCCTCTATGTTTGAATTCGCAATATAACAACCTAACTAAAATTTCATACGATGGAGATAGGGGGCAGGATTTTCCACCCTTTCCCGCAACTGGGTTATAAGGCACACCCCGCAGCAGGGTCCCTGGCAGCACAATGGATAAGTCACTCCAAACGTTATAGAGATCTGTGGGACTGGAAGGTCTCACTGGTGGCCAATGGCAAGCTGCCTCCTCTGCAAGAGAAAACGTCATGGGCGCAGCAGAAAATTCCACCCAGAGACTTTACAGTTTGGTTGGGTTAAACTCTGCCCCTGTCGCAGTGCTGGTGGTAATTTTTAAACTCAGCATTTCTTCCTTTTCCTGTTCAACAACCCTTCCATCAAAAAAAGTGAGGATTTGAAGCAAGCAAAACTTTTTCTTAACACTAAAATGGTGTTTCTCTAATCTATTTATTTTATTCTTTGTTATGCTATTGTCATACATGATTGCCTGGTTGGGGGAAATGTCAAATGGTCTGTGCTTTCGGACTTATGTAAGTCCGACATAACTGGTTGCTCACAGCTAAGGGTAACCAAGTTAGACTCATCCTTTGCTCTTGCCCAGGTTTGACATCGTCAGTTGCTTTCCTCTGACCATTTTGAATGACGTAGAAATCGCAGATAGAATTCTTGCACTGCAGAAGGAGTCCATTCAGCCCATCAAGTCTGCGCCAAACCTCTGAAAGAGCACCCGACCCAGGCCCACTCCCCCTCCCTATCCCCATAACCCCACCTAACATGCGTATTTTTGGACTGTGGATGGAAACCACAGGGGCTGGTTTAACACAGTTGGCAAAACAGCTGGCTTGTAATGCAGAACAAGGCAGCAGCACGGGTTCAATTCCCGCACCAGCCTCCCCAAACAGGCGCCGGAATGTGGCGACCAGTGGCTTTCCACAGTAACTTCATTGAAGCCTACTTATGACAATACGCGATTATTATTATTATTATTAAACCGGAGCACCCGGAGGAAACACACAGAGTTGTCCAAGGCCGGAATTGAACCTGGATCCCTGGCACTGTGAAGCAGCAGTGCTAACCACTGTATCACCCCAAGATGGCTAATGATGAAACATTATCCAAGAAAATACATCTCCAAAGAAATGTCTCATTATTAACTCAACAAGACCTGATGGGCGTGTGGAGTTACATTTCGGAAAATGCAATGAAAATGAAGCGTACAATGGCCCAATTGTTTCCCGACTGCACGTTGGCCAACCAAAAAAAAAATGCTGGCAGTGTTGTTTAAGTTCAATTAAAATGTTATGAGCACAAAGTGCTGCAGTGCCAATATCTCCACCCAAAAAAAAAGAGTATATAGGCATTTTGCAGTTAGGATGTCCTATTCCCCACAGTCCAAAAAAACTGGGTAAATATGTTGTGCAGTTTGGGACTAACTCACACACTTGGAAAGCTTCTGAACAAATCTGTGGTCTGGCAGCCAATTTGTGTACAGACATATCTTCAAGTCTCTCTAGGATAGAGTTCTCACTGGTGATCTTCGTCCAGAGACAGTAGAAATGTTAGTGTAGAGGAGAACAGAGTCCTCAGTTAAGTAAGTCTCAGGCTGAAGAACATCAAGATCCCTCAGGCGTTACAAATAAGTTACATCTACCCAATGTCACAAATCACTTGCCTCCATTTTTAATGCTAACCCTATCAATAATAAGGCGGCTGCAAAATAAATAAAAGGCAACGCTCATCAGAGACCACTGCAAATGGGGCTTCCTAATAAGTCAGGCCTGACTGACTACCTACATTGGTGGCACAAATGGTCGGCATGAGGCTTCTGGGCCCTGCAGACGCCAGTACCTGGAAGTTCTTAGACCACAGGAATTCTCCCATCGGTAAGGATCAAAGGTCACTCTGACAATCATTTAAAAAAAAAAAAAATGTTTTAAATAAATTTAGATTACCCAATTATTTTTTCCAATTAAGGGGCAATTTTGCGTGGCCAATCCACCTACTCTGCACATTTTTGGGTTGTGGGGGCGAAACCCACGCAAACATGGGGAGAATGTGCAAACTCCACACGGACAGTGACCCAGAGCCGGGATCGAACCTGTGACCTCAGCGCCGTGAGGCGGTTGTGCTAACCACTAGGCCACCGTGCTGCCCGACAATCATGACATTGGACACAGGTCATGAGTTATGAAAGTTATTGTGGTAAATTTTACAAATTAGCACTCCCAGCGCAGACCTCAGACTTTTCATCAATTCAAATTAATTAGAACTAAATAAAAGGTAACTTCAATGGATAAAACATGTATGGGATGCAATCTATTCTGTGTCCCAATTACCATTATGATCTCCTGTCGAACAAAGTTCAATGACAGATCATTAATCTGTAAAACCTTGTTGTACTGACTAAACATCAATTTTCTTAGTCCTGGGCATCAGGTCTAGCTAGATCTTTTAAACTTGCGCTAAACATCACCAATCTCAGTCCTCAGAGGGTATTATTTACCCTCTGCAAGACACTAAACCACCGATTCATATAACTGTCACTCACAAGGGAAATGTCTCTGAATAATGGATGAATACTGAAAATTGTTCACAGAATCCTATTGACAAACGAACTGGCATTTACTGCTGTTTTATGAGTTCCAAAATAGCTTATAGAACAGATTCAAAATCCAATTATGTGGCTGGCCAGAGATATCATTTATGTTGACAGATAATGAATGTAGTCACGCATTGAAGGTAAACGATAGGAGTCAGTTAACTTAGTGGAACTAAACTATGTGTATGGATAACTATAATTGTGGCGAAGATTGAGCTCTCTTCTTATACAAGCTGATCAGGAAGTGCCGAGACAGGATGTCTGGATAATTATATACCTGACTTTTGTTATGACAGGGGGCCAATTATGTGACCTATGTGAATGTCACTGTTTATTGGATACATGTGACACTCATGATTGGAATTGTGACTGAACACTGGAAAATTACTGTCAACTGTCACAATTGGTGATCATAAATGTAGCTAACCACCAAATTCACAAACTGTATAAAATCAGATATTGGGTGCACTGAAATGAGTCAGTCAAGCAGACGGTAAGAAGCTTACAGACGGTATTGATTTGGCTTATCCCCCCCCCCCCCCCCAATATCGACATGAAACCTCCCAAAACATCAGCATTTCGTGTGGTTCTTTGAACATTTTGGCCGTTTTAAGCCTTCCAAATCTAGTGTAACAAAGGGCAGGATTTTGGAAGCCGACTGGGGCAGACAGACACATTTTCTGGCACCATCGCACCCCTGGGCCATTTTTGAGAAGGCAAGGTCAAAGGATGGAACATCAACCCGTCCTCATTTGGATGGGTAGCCAATTGAGCCAAAATAAGGGCACATTAAGGTCTTTCTCACACACCAAATAGAATTTTCCAGTCATTAGATGGGTCTTCCACATCGAACGAAACATGGCCCGCTAAATGAGACAATTGCCCGAGGGGGCGAGGGGGGGGTAGGGTTGTGCTTTGTATCATGCTACTAGGAACCCCACCTGCTGCACTCAACATGAATTATCAAACCACAGCTGCAGCCTTTCATACATTAAGTTCTTTCAGTTGGTCTTCAGAAGGCACCTTCATTGTAAGGTGTCTGTCTCTCTCTCTCTCTGCTGCCACCTCAAAGGTGGAGCTGACGCTGTGTCATCGTCGGAGGGCCTACTCTCAAGAATTTACTCTCAAAATAGCCATCCTTCCATTTTTTTCAGCGATGTGTTTTTCCCAATGCTCATTGTTAGCAGCAGTGTAGCTATGTGGTTGACTGAGAGAGTAGGCTGTTAGAACCAGCAAAAAGGTGATAATGTCTGGGGATGAAAGGGTTGACGTCTGAGGAGGGATTAAACAGTTTGGGTTTATATTCACCGGAGCTTAGAAGGATGAGAGGGGATCTGATCGAGATATATAAAATACTAAAAGGGTTTGATAAAGTAAACGTAGACTAAACGTTCCCCCTTGCGAGGCAATCTAGAATGAGAGGTTACAGATATAGTTTGAGAGGTGGTAGATTTAGAACTGAAATGAGGAGGAACTACTTCTTACAGAGGGCGGTGAATTTGTGGAACTCGCTGCCCCATAGTGCGGTGGAATCTGAATCATTAAATGGTTTCAAGAAGGAGATAGATATATTTCTGATTTTAAAAATGGGTTTAAGGGATATGGGGTACAGGTAGGAAGGTAGAGTTGAGACCAGGAAGAGATCGGCAATTATCTGATTGAATGGCAGAACAGGCTCAAATGGTTGAATTGCCTACTTCTGCTTGTAATTCCTATGTTCCTATGTCTTCTCAGGCACAAACAGCATAATCGATTTGTTGGAAATGTGGGAGAATGTGAAAATTATAGCAATGGATATTATTTTCTCAAAATCTGTAAACCTGCAGTAACAACGACCTTTAATATTGCTCTGCTAACATCATACTGCACTGCTCTCAACCATCGGCAACCCTTGAAGCTTACAACAGACTAATAAATGCCACAACGACTGTTAACCCAGACAAACACACACCTGCTTCTTTGAAGGGATAGGTGAATTTATTCCCTGCCATGAGAATCAAAGCATTATAAGAAAAAAGCCTTGAAAGCTTTCTTCATTTTTCATATACAGACAAAATGACAGGAGGAACACAAAGTGCTGACCAATCTAATACGAAGTTGCGGGGACAAAAATGATTTATTTTTTAGCCTCCAACCATACCTTGGTGTTAAGATTCCTGATAAAGAATGCTTTTGTGAATTTTAAGGCCATTTGAACTCTTTATAGCCTTTTCACTATCCATTAATCTCCATAGAGGTGGACAAGAGGATTCTATAACTTCTACTAATAGACATGTTGATGAAGTAATAGCAGTTGTTAAGGTATTCATTATACCCAACTCACAATACAGTAAGTACAGGGATAATTCTGACTTGTGTTTCCAATTGGGAAGGTACTATGCAAACGTCATTCTTTCCTCCAGCCATTCTTCATTACCTGTGACTAAACATCTCAACTAAGACATAACTGAGCAGCTTGAAAAGAGCATTATCACCAGTCTAGAGCAACTCTTTTGTTCAGGTTTAGCAATGGACAGGTCAATAGCAAGATCAGTTGCCACTGATCTATTTTTAATGTGACAGTGTAGGACTGTCCTTTAATGGGATCTTGGAATTGCACTCCCACTGTCTGTGTGCATTGATGGTGTTTCAGAGGAAGCTGAAGCATGCGGGGTGTTTCAGCAATATTAATAGGTAATGCAAGTCAGATCAGTTCTTCAAAAGCACAAAGAAATCATTGAATAGTCAGCGTAGGAGACTGGGCGAGATTCTCCGCAAATGCGGAGAATCGTAAAGGCTGCCGTGGGACAGGCCGTGACCCACGGCAGCCTTCACGCCCACTTCCGGGGCCGATTCTCCCCCCCCCCCCCCGGGCGGAGCTAGGAGCGCGGCCCTGTGCGTCATGGCCTTGGTGACGGTCGTCAAGGCCTCACGCCGGCTGACGCGGCCAATCCAAAACGAATCACACTGCCTTGCCCTCTGGTTTAGCACATAGGGCTAAATCGCTGGCTTTTAAAGCAGACCAAGGCAGGCCGGCAGCACGGTTCGATTCCCGTACCAGCCTCCCCGAACAGGCGCCGGAATGTGGCGACTAGGGGCTTTTCACAGTAACTTCA
This sequence comes from Scyliorhinus canicula, assembly GCF_902713615.1. Classification (NCBI taxonomy): domain Eukaryota; kingdom Metazoa; phylum Chordata; class Chondrichthyes; order Carcharhiniformes; family Scyliorhinidae; genus Scyliorhinus; species Scyliorhinus canicula. The sequence continues at coordinate 31,385,144 of NC_052159.1, forward strand.
TTTGAAGCCTACTCGTGACAATAAGCGATTTTCATTTCATTTCTCTCCCCATTAACTTCTATTTCAAATACTTATCCACTTTTCATTTAAAAACTTTGTGGGTCTTTGCTTTAGAATGGTCTTTCGTGACCATCACTCAGATTATAAAATGTTTCAACAAAACCTAGGAATCCGTAAAATGGCACCAACAAAATGTACATTTATTTCTGTACAGCAGGCGTTATTTTGTAACCGAAGGGCAGGTTGCAATTTAATCTTGGGAGTTCAAATGATGTTTATGAATGATTTCAGCATTTGTTTTGGCTCTGATATTGCAATAATGCTAAAAATATTTATTACTCCTAGATAAATCATTTTTGTTTTGTACAAGTGCTCTTTAAACATACACAGTACTGTCAGCCCAGAAAGGCATTATCCCAGCTAAGTGTTTCAAACAACACAACTATTTTAGCTTCCTGTCATAGTTCATGTTAGACCTCTAGTAAGTTACCACCACACATACAATCTCACAATTAGCATGCGAGAGAAACTTTACACAGGCATTAACAACAATTAGGGTAATTGAGTGGGCATTTTTTTTACTATTTGCGAAACACTTTTCTTCCTCGCTTTCCAATGACAGCATCAAGTGCTCTCCGGGAAGGGATTCCATGGACTGAGTGTCAAATGAAATCCCTTCTAATCAGTTGAGTAGTTTCAACACAATGCCCCTTACTGGACCAATACTACCTCTCACCTTTGGCCAAGAAAACGATCATTAGGCCATCACCCAGAGATGCCTCAATTTAGTGTTCTATGTAGTCAATTGACCTTAACCACTTTGCCTCTCTACCTCTCTGTTTTTAAGTTGCTACTTGAAACCTCCTTCCTTAACCATGATTTTGTCATCCGCTCTGACGTAAGCTGAGGTAGTTTGGTGTCAAATTTTGTTTCCAATGCTCTGTGATGAAACTTGGGGAATTTTATTCTGTGAGGTTGTTACCATTTTGGTGCTAGATCCTGGAAAGAGGGTAAGCAAACTCATTGCATGTAAGACCTTTTTTTGTAAGAGTAAAGAAGTTTTCATCTTATTGCTCTGACTGGATTATTCCTAAAGGCCCTGCTTTCTTAACCTCGCCTCTCGCCTGAGGTGTGGTGATCCTCAGGTTAAACCACCACCAGTCAGCTCTCCTCCTCAAAGGGAAAAGCAGCCTATGCTCATCTGGGACTATGGCGACTTTACCTTACCTGACTGGATTCAAATTTTGGTCTTATGATGGTAAGATGCGCTAACCCAGTAAACCAACTAAATGTGTCGAACAAACAGTATAGCTGCAATTTCAATAAGGGTAAATAACCAACATAAGAGAATATGCCTTTAACTGTCAGAACACTGCCAGATACCCAAAATTAATGTTGATATTCCATCATTACATTACTTGTTTTCTTATTACTTCCCCCTTATGAATGATAAATCTTACAGTTGCATTCTTACTGAGCAAAAGGTGAGATTGAACGTCTCGAGTTACTTAAGGTTTGAAGATATGGATCTTATAGTAATACATACCTTCCATTTTCCTCCAGTAAACTTTAACCTGAAGCTGATTGTCCTGATAGAAAGGGGCCCCAACATCAATGAGACGCATAGTTCTTTTCCCATGAGACGATGGGAGGGCATTGACAACACCATGTCTGGATTTTGTTGCTGAAGACGATCCTTTGAAGAGATAATGCCAGTGTTAAACCAATTGCTGCAAAACAACACATCATGTCTTGAGCAGCTTGATGGATTACACCATTCAAATGCAAGGTCTGCTCATTATTTTAGACAAGTTAAGATGTCCCTAAATACACTGCAGGAGAGTTCTGAAAAGCAGCTACTTTGGATTCTACTCATTGTTGCTATGCATAAGTCATTTCCATTACAATATTTTTGCCAACAGTCCCAACTCCGGCAGCAGTAGATTAAAGCAAACAAAACAATGTCGCTGTCTCTGGAGTACGGAGAATGATTTCAAATGTTTTTCTTTTAATTTTCCCCCAGCTCCTCCAGAGGCAGCACTATCTGCCGCAAGAAAGGTCCTCATGCACAGCTTTAACCTAAAGCGGTCCTGAAATAAAGGCATTCAGTGAAGCACTGCGAAGTGCAGAGATTTGATAGGTAGGCAATAGCCAGTGTCTGCACAGCAAGATACCACAGACAAGAGGCAATTTAACGTGGCCAATCCACCTAACCTGCACATTTGTGAGTTGTGGGGGTGAAATTCATGCAGACACGGGAAGAATGTGCAAACCCCACACAGTCAGTGACCCAGGCCTAGGATTTGAATTCAGGTCCTCAGCGCCGTAGGCAGCAGTGCTAACCACTGTACCACGTGCCTCCCTAGATTTCAATGGTGATTGCTTGATGGAGCAATGTAGCCCAGGACAGTGGGAGAATGCTCGCTGTGCAATGCCATATGGAATATTTAACTGCACCCAAACCACTGGAACAGGGGCTGGTTTAGCACACTGGGTTAAATAGCTGGCTTGTAGTCCAGAACAAGTCCAGCAGCACGGGTTCAATTCCCATACCAGCCTCCCCGAACAGGCACCGGAATGAGGCGACTAGGGGCTTTTCACAGTAACTTCATTGAAGCCTACTTGTGACAATAAGTGATTATTATTATTACAACAGAACAAGGTTTCAGTTAACATCTCATCCAAGGAAGACACTTCAGTCAAAGTAACACCCCTTCAGTACTGCACCTGTGTCAGTCTAGGTTCTATCCTTCAGCCTATGGTGATGTTTGAATTAATTCTATCTTTTGACTCAGTGGAACTGGGTGAGACAGCATTAAGTAACTGCATTTTGGCATCGTTATGTGTCATTAAGAAACATTATCATTAAGATACATTATACATTGCTGATGGTGCAATTGTCAGTTTGTTGTGTGCAAACCATGCCCCACATTTCATCAATCCAGCCAGCCCTGGAAATCATTTGGTCTGAAATCACACAGACATCCATACAGTGGTGAAAGTGACCTGATTTTGTGGGTACGCAGAGATTGCCTGGCTCCGAGAACCCAATTGCTGTAAAAGTGTCCCCAAACTTCTGATTTTCATTCAGTGGGTGCAGGGTGTAATGGGAATGGCAGTGAGCGACCTGGAAGTGGTGTGGAGGCAGAGGCAGGCCCCGGCATATGACTCGATCCGGTATAAAACGTGGGCCATTAAGTAGGCCATTTTGTGAGCGAGTAGGTTGGTCGCACAGTGTCAGTGTGCACCGGAGGAGATGTCACTGAGCTGTCAAGTATTGTCTCCACATGTTGTCCAACTGCTTACTGACCTGGAAGGAAACAACCGAGGCTAACACTCTGGTACAGTACTGAAGGAGCGTGGCTTTTACCGAGGTGTCTTCCTGTGAATTCTCTGCATGGAGTTTCCATAGGAAAAAGTTGTCATTGTCGCTGCTTTTTCACATTGTAATGAAAGGGTACATTGAACCACTTAAAGCATTGAGTGGCTTCACAAGACACAGCTACGCAGATGGCAGCATCTCAGCATCACTACATCCGAAAGATATTCTGCAGTAACATAGTTAAATATTACGGGCGCAATTCAGTGGCCTCCTTACACTCAATTTGGTGTCGGGACAAGGTCGCTGAATCCCGCGAGAGACCTCTCATGGGATTGACAACGTTCAAAACGTCTCGGGAAATCCAATGGAATCTCCCAAGATTTTGCAACCTGGATCTCACCCTCAATGGGCATGAGCCAGATCAGCATATTTAAGTGAGTCATTAGGTTCATTTAGATACGCGTCTGTCGGATTCTCCCTCAAAGGTCGTGCCTGGGAGACCTTGTCAGGGCGCCATTTAGTACTGGTCCATACAACATAGCCTAGACGTAATGGCACCTGCCGGGACTCCCAGGCCATTAGGGACTCTCGGGGGGTCGGGTCAGGGCAGGGTGGTTCTCCCTCTGATACCTTGCACTGCCAGCCTGGCACCCTGGCAGTCCCTCCCAGGCAGCCTGGCAGTGCACTGCAGGTTGGCACTACCCGGGATGAGGCCTGAGGGGGTCTTATCATGTGGAGGGGGTGAGGGGGTGTTCCCAAGGCCTCTTCAAGGTTAAGGGGGAGGGTGAGTCCAAAACGGCATTGAGCCTGAAAGGGGGATGGAGGGAGAAAGATTGAGGCAGCTTTCCAAAATGGCGCCTCAATCTGCGAGGAGCCTTTCCTGCTGGCAAACGGAGAAACTCTCCGAGGCCAAGATAATGACCAACACTGTTGAATCGCGGGGTGTTTCTCGGGGCTGCAGCCACCGAGAATCACCCTGCTAAATGTGTCCGAAACCGAACATAAACATTTTTTTGGTCGAATCGCTCCCTATGTCTCAGTGGATGTATGATGAACACGGTCTTAGTCTATCCACCTGCCCTCTGGCCACCCATCTATCAGGAAGCACACACTCAGTTGACCCTTCACCAAGACCTGCACGGCTACATACTGTCATGGCACAACAGTGTGACAAAGAGGGAGTAGTACATTTGCGTGCAGCCATTTCCCTCCTCACTTCTCAACAGTACTCATTGATGATATGGATGAAATGGTTAGTATATGTAAACACACAGATTTGTATTGCCAGAGTGTCACTGAGAGATGATAGTGAAGGAGCGAGGCATGCTGCAGTGTATCGATTCAGTGACTTGGACTTGCAGATTTTAGTGGGGGAGGTATGGGAGGGAAGACAAAATTTTCACCCCGGTGGCATGGCACAACCCTCCTGCCACAACCATAGAGGCATGGGTGAGAATACCCGCTGCAGTAAGCAGGGCGAGAGAGCACGGACAAGACTGGTTTCAGTGCCGGACATGGTTCCACGATTTGCTGAGTTTTATTGGCACATTCACACAGATGTCCAAGTGAATGGTCACACCTGCACAGGGCAGCTAAGCGGCAAGACTTGTCTCGTGCCTCTGCTGTAGTACAGAGGCTGTGACCAAACTGCTCGAGGAGGTGCGCACAGTGCAGATATGAATGAGCACCGTGATGCACTGACACATTGAAGTGAATTCTCCCTGAATGCATTGTATATCAGGCTAACATCAAATCAGGTTGTCTTTGCAGTCTAAGAGGGCCCAGAACGCCAAGGGGATGGCCCAGACTGGGCATGGCTCAGTGAAGCTGCAGAAAATACGTTCTGTCGAGCAGTCAGTCATGGAGTAGACAGGGTGCCTGTCCTGTTGCCGGTAGGTAATAGCAAGTGATTAAGGCGGTGGTGAATACACTTTGGAACATGATGGTGGTAATGGAGATCACACACTGTCAGTTCACTGAGCACATGTCCATTTCACAATGACACCATATTTTGGAGGCAGTGGAAGTTTTCTTCTTTCTCAGGTCTTTCATATAAGCTAATAATGAAGGAAGGGTCCAGGACCAAGGTGCTCCTTGCATTATTCATTGTTCATTCCAAGCTTGAATTTAAGAGAGGCTCAATGATCAGACTCGATGATCAGATGGAATTGATCAGGTGCATTTCAAGCATGCGTGTTGGATGCAAAGTAGCTGTCGAGTGTGATGCAATGACTTAAGCATAAGCAACGAAGGTGGAGATATAATCATCTTTATTAGTGTCACAAGGAGGCTTACATTAACACTGCAATGTAGTCACTGTGAAAATCCCCTAGTTGCCACATTCTGGTGCCTGTTCGGGCACACTGAGGGAGAATTCAGAATGTCCAATTCACCTAACAAGCACGTCTTTCGGGACTTGTGGGAGGAAACCGGAGCACCCGGAGGAAACCCAAGCAGACACGGGGAGAATGTGCAGACTCCACACAGACAGTGACCCAAGCGGGGAATCGAACCCGGGTCCCTGGTACTGTGAAGCAACAGTGCTAACCACTGTACTACGATATCATGGAAGATCCAGGGAAGAATGCTTGTCCGCTGTTCTCGCTACTTTAGCTGCCTTTGCATTTCAGCTGGCTGTGGTTGGTAAGTGAGCTGCGATTTATGGGAGTAATGCATGTTGCGTATTTTGCTCATTCCTGAGACTGGACCAGGAGGACTGGACTGGAATGGATGACGTGCAAGGTCATCGAAAGAGCTGGTCTTGAACAGTTATGGCCTCACATTGCAAAATTTGTATTATCTGCCTGCATGTTGGTAAATACAATGAGATCAGCAGGTGTTGGGTGAGAGCCCTGGAAAGATCCTGATGCATAAACATTTTATAGCTACAGTAACATTTACAGCCACTGGCAGAGCACGAGGATCTAAAGACTGTGGTTCGAGATGTTGCTGCGCCAGGCCACACACATCGGTGACCACTTCGCTGCATTAGTTCTCAGTCATTTTGAGGTATGAGCTCCGTGGTCAGTACTCTTTCCAAAGGGTAGACTCTGGTTGCCGTCTTTCTCCTCCTCCTTCATGGTGTGCACGATGCTGCCTCTAACCTATGTCTGGTGCCTTCTCTGGCCTCAGGTCGGTCATGTTCACTTAGCTCCATGGCATCAATGTGTGATGGTGCTATACTTCTTCGGCACAATGCGCAATGCCCCCTTCATTGGCACTCTCTAATTTCTGCTACCTGTCTGCCTAAGTTAATAAGAGCAAATAATTTCGCCCTGGCAAGTGCATTTCTCCACCCTCCTACTCTCTTGGGTTAAAGCCAGACACTTGTGTTGCTTTTTTGCCACTTCTGTGGCAAAGGGAGTGCCTATCCAAAGTTTCTGCAAAGTTTAGACATGCCTTTAGACCCGGTCTAATCTGCACAAATTGAACTGTCCACTCAGAGTTGATAAAAATCAGATCTGACGAGAGTTTTGTATGGGCATCTGCTTGTGTGAAACATGTATGTCCAAATCCTGACCCTCTCCCATCCCTGCTGTCCCACCTCTGGAGAAATGATGGGTGCAGGGTTCAGGATGGGACTTGCGTATTTGGGCCTCAGACACCATTTTCATTGCGATGGAAAATTCAGGCCAATGTCACAGCAGCATTGCACTGCTCTTAGCAAAATAAATAGGAGGCTTGGAGACATTGCTGCCTCACAAAATTTCCTATACTGTGCAAATTAATTTTTTTGTCCAAACCTGTTTAAAGTGAATACACCAGTACTATAACATGGTAAATATACAAATGCATCTTTGAACTGTGTCTTTGGTCACTAAAATCTATTAATTCATTCTATGAATTTCAGATCTGTGTTTAACATCTAAGTTGCAAATAGATGTTTAAATTTGACTCCAATCTGTTTCTTAAAAGAGTGACAACTTTGTGTTACTTTACACAAATATTAGCTGTTTTAGAAGGCTCTACATATTACCTTATGGATTAGAAAGTTGACTTAGGGTTTATTATTGGACCTAATGCCAAAGGCTTTGTAAATATGACAGTACTGGAGTACTTTATTTGTTTTAGTTATATTTACTTTTTGGCTCTATTCACTAAGTTCAGCTCATTAGCCACATGAAGTCAGTTCAGTGTATTTGACAGCAATCACCTTTTTTCTATGGGACAAAATGGTAAAGGTCACCCTATTGTGTTTGCTATTCTCCTATCCTCTGATGATACATTCTGAAGAATGCAGTAATTCCCAGCTAGTCAATTTAAAATGAGATTACATTTAACAAGCCACATTCAGGTTTCGTGATCTGCATATCCTTTTGTTTATGTGCAAATAGCCAGCCTTTGAAAGTTGCGATGCTAAAATATTACACGGTCGGTTTAGTGAGATATTAAGGAATACGGAGGACAAGCAAATTCATTGTTGCCAGGGAGTCAAAGGTCATGTCATTGTAACTTTGCCTAGTCTTTTCTTACTCTCTAATCTCACTGCTAAAGATTTTGAAGTTGCCCGATATCTGTTTGACATGATTTAGGAGAAAAATAAAGGAATTCTACGCATCCAATATGTTGTCTGGTATAAAGAAATGAATGTTAAAGGCTCCTATTTTTGGCAGTCTTTACAATATTCTTTTCCACAAATTTCCATCCAATCAGAAAGTCATCAAACTATACAAAGATTGTTTGCTTATCGTGTATTAACATACAGCAGTAGCCTCTTTGTATGGATCAAACTATTACACAGGCAGTCCTCGCTCGGACTTAGAACACAATTGGTTCCTGAAAACCGCGTCTTAAGTCGAAACGTCGTAAGTCGGAACAATGTTATAAATTGGGGATCGGTTCCTGAACCAAGGCTGGAAATCACTCCTGGGGTGCCTGGCGGCGTTAAGTGTTCTCAACTCTTGCCCTGTCAAGTCGCTGAGGCGACAGTTGATGCCCACACGCCTTACCACACGTTCCATGGTTCGTGTGGGGAATATAATGAAGCTGTTGATCGCTGTCAGTTGCCTGTCTAATCGTGCGAGTCTGAGCATATATCAGATGATGCATTGACCATTGTCACAACGGTTGTGCCACTAAAACCATGACATTGATTCACAGGTGAATTAATAAATAAAACACTCGTTTTCAACCTGACAAAGATATTTCGACATAACAAAAGTGACACAATAACTGGAGTAACATTGTGCAGAGGTACAGTTGGATGGCACAGAACATCGATGCACACTTACGAACATGCTGGCATGGTCTCAAAGAATCAAAACTGATGTTCCAAAGTCAAAATGGGTGCCAATTCATAAAAAATATAAGTGCTATTTGTTCTAACTCGAACATCACAAAGTCAAGGACTGCCTGTAGATAGTTGAGGCAAAATACATACAGAAGTGTCGGAACCTAATGCTACCCATCCACTTGGGTGTAATCCTTCCTCTCCCTCCACATGACTCTTGACTTGGCCTCTCTGAGCTTGCCTGCTTAAACCTTGATGCTCCTTCCTCCTTCCACCCGCCGGCCTGAATCAGTGCTGCTTCCCTCCACTGCCAAACTAACTCCCAAATCTATTGTGGTGACCAGGGCACACATGAGACAAATAAAGACAAAAGGAAAGAGAAAAATGGGGAGGAATAAACAAATGTGAAATGGTGATGACAGGAGTGGTTTGGGGTGTCAGGAGTGAGGGTGGGGGGGGGGGGGGGGGGGGGGGGGGGGGTAAAGAAAGGGAGGACAATAAAAGTAACTGAAGAAATCTGGAGACAGGGAATTGAAGGAGGAGACAGGGAGAGTTCTAGAACAGAGAACCTACAGTGCAGAAGGAGGCCATTCGGCCCATCGAGGCTGCGGCGACCCACTTAAGCCCTCACTTCCACCCTATCCCCGTAACCCAATAACCCCTCCCAACCTTTTTGGTCACTAAGGGTAATTATCATGGTCAATCCACCTAACCTGCACGTCTTTGGACTGTGGGAGGAAACCGGAGCACCCGGAGGAAACCCACGCAGACACGGGGCGAACGTGCAGACTCCGCACAGACAGTGACCCAGCAGGGAATCGAACCTGGAACCCTGGCACTGTGAAGCCACAGTGCTAGCCACTTGTGCTACCGGGCTGCTGTGCTTCTTTTACATGAAATGTCTAAAGTTCCGACAGGGTTGGATGGACTGGATACAGGGATGATGTTTCCCCTAGCTGGCAGGGGCGAGAACAAGGGGTCTCAGGATACATGGTAGGCCATTTAGGAGTAAGCTGAGATGATATTTCGTCACTAAGAGGGTGGGGAACCTGTGGAATTATCTACTGCATAAGGCTGAGGAGGCCAAGTCACTAAATCTATTTAAGAAAGACATAGAATCCAAAGAAAACTTACAGTGCAGATGGAGGTCATTCAACCCATCAAGTCTGCAATGAGCCTCTGAAAGAGTACCCCACCCAGGCCCGCTCCCCCACCCTATAGCTGTAACCCAGTAACCCCAGTGCAAACGCCACATAATCAACCAAGGTGGGAATTGAACCCAAGGTGGGAATTGAACCCAAGGTGGGAATTGAACCCAAGGTGGGAATAGAACCCAGGTCCCTGATGCTTTGTAGCAGCAGTGCTAACCACTGTGCCGCCTGCACGATAGATTTCTGGACACTAAATGCATCGGGGGTGTGGTGAGGCAGCAGAAGTATGGTGTTGAGATAGAGAAGCAGCCACAATCACATTAAATGCGGAGCAAACTCGATACGCCAAATGGCGATATTTCTGCTCCTTTTCTCTGTGTTTCTTTGTTACTGTGGGGTTTTTCTTAAACCCCAAACGAGGTGAATCTGGGTCAAATGAGAAGTCAAAATGTTAACAATTACAATCCCAACACCAAAGTGCATCAAGCCCACCCACATCCGGTTTTAATGGAGGTGGGATGTGGGTTGGGCAACCAGTTTTCTCTCAGAGGCATGTTTCTCCACAGCATGCTGTTCGCTGGCAGCGGCATTATCTCTTCGTGCCGCTTGTCAATGGGATTTCCCATTGAATCCAGCCCGCACCGCTGGAAAAGAGAATCCCAACGGCTGGAGAATTCCAACCTATATCTATAATACACGGGGTGGGGCATTTCATAGATTTTCAACGGGTATTGCTCTCTCTAAACCCTACACCAAGTGTAACAATGCTGAGTGAAGAAGAAGTCTCTAATGCACGATTTTCCCAAAACAATTAGTACAATGAAATGACAACCCAAAATGTAATAGATCTGACGTGAGGGCATATGTCAAGGCCGTGTGGTCCCCTCACTCCAATCAAAGAACATTCAGTAATGTCTGATTTATTTCTCATTTTTAGACAATGGAAATTTTAGCGAAGAAATTCCTGGTGACAATGTTACTGTGCACAAGCTAGTATGAAATAGCTATTTTGACCCATTCATTTTAAATAGGATGATGCTAAAAGAGGAATGGGATACGACTGCATCAAACCTTTAAACAGTAACGTTGTTACTGACAGCGGTTTCCAGGATTAGGTTGTCAAAATGCAAAAAAACATTCATGGCATTAGCACACTGAACATTAAACCACAACCTCAAGCTCCTTTTCGCAACCTCGAGTTACCACAGCCATTCAAACCGCAACAATCAGAGAAGAAAATGATTCCTTACTTGTGCTGGGCATTCGAGGAGTGCCAAAATACAGCGAGACTTTGCCACCTTTTAGACGTACTTGCCCCCAGTACGTTACAGCTTGCAGGTCCACCATATAGCTGCTGTTAGGCTGCAGTCCCTCCAGGACCACATGGTTTTGAGACTGTAAGGTGGTGAAACATTATTGATATGTATGCAGCACACAGTCTGATTATGAACATTCAAAATCTGCTTCCACATTAAACATCAGCAGAAAATTCAAATGTGGCCTTTGAAAAAGGAAGTCCTGTGTTTTGTTGAACCTCCCAACCAAATTTAGCCCTCGTTTGCCAACTAAAATGGTATACAATCATCATGAATTGTTAGGTGGATGCTCATACAAATATGCAGAGATGTTCACAATTTACACAGAAGATTTGGAGTTGGGGACCAAGTGCAATGTGTCCAAGTTTGCAGACGACACTAAGATCAGTGGTAAAGCAAAAAGTGCAGAGGATACTGGAAGTCTGCAGAGGGATTTGGATAGGTTAAGTGAATGTGCTTGGGTCTGGCAGATGGAATACAATGTTGACAAATGTGAGGTTATCCATTTTGGTAGGAATAACAGCAAAAGGGATTATTATTTAAATGATAAAATATTAAAACAGGCCACTGTGCAGAGAGACCAGGGTGTGTCCCTGTGCATGAGCTGCAAAAAGTTGGTTTACAGGTGCAGCAGGTGATTAAGAAGGCAAATGGAGTTTTGTCCTTCATTACTAGAGGGATGGAGTTTAAAACTAGGGAGGTTATTCTGCAAATGTATAAGGTGTTAGTGAGGCCACACCTGGAGTTTTGGGTTCAGTTTTGGTCTCCTTACCTGAGAAAGGACGTACTGGCGCTGGAGGGTGTGCAGAGGAGATTCACTAGGTTAATCCCAGAGCTGAAGGGGTTGGATTACGAGGAGAGGTTGAGTAGACTGGGACTGTACTCATTGGAATTTAGAAGGATGAGGGAGAGGATCTTATAGAAACATCTAAAATTATGAAGGGAATAGATAGGATAGATGCAGGCATGTTGTTTCCACTGGCGGGTGAAAGCAGAATTTGGGGGCATAGCCTCAAAATACGGAGAAGTAGATTTAGGACTGAGTTTAGGAGGAACTTCTTCACCCAAAGGGTTGCGAATCTATGGAATTCCTTGCCCAGTGAAGCAGTTGAGGCTCTTTCATTAAATGTTTTTAAGATAAAGATAGATCGTTTTTGGAAGAATAAAGGGATTAAGGGTTATGGTGTTCGGGCCAGAAAGTGGAGCTGAGTCCACAAAAGATCAGCCATGATCTCATTGAATGGCGGAGCAGGCTCGAGGGGCCAGATGGCCTACTCCTGCTCCTAGTTCTTACGTTCTTTTAAAAAAAAATTTAGAGTACCCAATTATTTGTTTTCCAATTAAGGGCAATTTAGCATGGCCAATCCACCTAACCTGCACATCTTTGGGTTGTGGGGGTGAAACCCACGCAGACATGGGGAGAATGTGCAAACTCCACACGGACAGTGACCCGGGGCCGGGATTCGAACCCGGGTCCTCAGCGCCGCAGTCCCAGTGCTAACCACTGCGCCACATGCCGCCCAGTTGTTACGTTCTTTTTTTTTTTTTTTAAATAATTTTTATTGAAAGAGTTTTTCCATACAGACATCTACCCCTACTAATTTTTAAATTATTTACAACACAATCCCTCTAGGCAAATGTCCCTCCCTCGCCCGCCCTCTCGCGCGCACCAGTCCTCCCCCCCCCCCCCCCCCAGGCAACCTTAACAACCAAGGCAGCCTACAGTTTCAGACATGAGCAGCGAGCAGGCTTGCCCGCGTTACAGTCGTGCGTGTCCCCCCACGACCCTTGCTGCCCCCCCCTCCCCTCCCCCCCCTTTCTCCCCCCAACCCCCCCCCCCCCCCCCCCCCCCCCCCCCGGGTTGCTGCTGCCACGACCCCGAACGTCTATCTCTGATCTAAAAAGTCAAGGAAAGGTTGCCACCGCCTGGCGAATCCCTGTACCGACCCTCTCAGGGCAAATTTGATCCTTTCTAGCTGAATATAGCTAGCCATATCGTTAATCCAAGTTTCCAGTTGTTACGTTCTTAATCTCTTATGTTATATTACTGTTTAACTGCATGGGAAAGGCACTTCCACATAAAAAAACCTTTGTGTCTTATACTTTTATTTTAAGCTTGTTGACCACACTCACCCCATTTATGGTTTTCCTTCTTTTCTTTTTGGCCGGCACTACCGACTTTGCATTGACTGTCCAACTCCAGAAAACTTTGTAATGGTGCACAGGAATATCGGGCTCTTCCAACATATCCCAGATGATCCTGGTGGTAATGGTGCCATCACCGTTTGCAGTAAAGTTGCCAACTCGCACGTTTGATGGCGCGGGTGGGGCTGAAGGATCTGAAACCACACCAAGACGAAATCAATGAAAGCTAAAGGTTCAACATCGTGGTGTATTTAAGTGTCAGCCTCAATTAAAAGACGAATACACTTAGAAATGTGCTTTAAAAAGTTCAAGCATTTAAAGCTTGTTCTGCTTCAGTAAGTATGAAATTCTGGCCATGCTCAGAAACCACCTTTGATGCTCAAAGTGCAGACAGCTCAAAATGTAATTATATCCTTTTGGCTTTCTGTGCGTAGATAATTCTTTTTTCTATTGTTATTGATTTCTGTCTCACCCAACTCATGGATAAATTGCCATTAGTGAAGAAGTCTATAAACCGCAACATACGTTACAGTGGAGTTGTCAGTAAAAAGGATCATTTGTAAAGTGCTCATCCCATAAACTGGATTGGGTTTGAACTCGCACCTCAGGAGTCTGGTCAACCAACAGTGCAGAGAAATCTTTATTGCATTCTAAATATGGGTGGCATGGTAGCACAGTGGTTAGTACTGTTCCTTCACAGCGTTAGGGACCCGGGTTCAATTCCCAGCTGGGTCACTATCTGTGCGGAGTCTGCACATTCTCCCCGTATCTGCGTGGGTTTCTTCCGGGTGCTCCTGTTTCCTCCCACAAGTCCCAAAAGAAGTGCTTGTGAGGTGAATTAGACATTTGAAATTCTCCCTCAGTGTACTCGAACAGGTGCCAGAGTGTGGCGACTGGGGGATGTTCACAGTAACTTCATTGCAGTGTTAATGTAAGCCTACTTGTGACACTAATAAAGATTATTATTATTATTTAGCCCCAAGAATCTGAATGAAAGAAATCTGTGACATCAGGGCTGGAATTCTCTGGCCTTTGCGATTCACTGTTTCCGCAGGCACATTGCCACCAATGAGTTCCCCGGCAGCATGGGGTGACTTCATTGGGAAATCTTACTGACACACAGCAGGAATAGTGAATCCCTCCGTCAGAGAATGGCGTGCCGCTGCGAAACACGTGGCTGGGAATAACTTCTTATAATGGGATATTATTCTCAGGCAATCATGGCCCATAACTTCCTGGCTCCCCAGCGTCAGAACTGGGGATACCCCAAAGATGCGCTGGGGATTAACTCTGGGTCCTTCCCAGGTAAGACTTTAACCTGCAATTGCCCAGAAGCACTAACTTCCCCTGAATAAGTGCACTGCGCTGAGAACCACCAACAAAGTGATTAAAATGACTAACTTCAGGTGCTTCTGCCTGTGTTACGCGAATAGTTACTCTGAAAGAGTTAATATAAATAAAAGCATTTCTAACTTCAGCGTAACTATTTTAAACACCTAGAGTGAACCCTGCAGGGCACACCCCTACCATCCCGACCTCCAAAGGGTTCCCAACCCACTCGTACTAAGCACACCCCCTCCCCCATAGTATTCCTCACCCCTGACCCCCACCCACATGATGTTCCCCACCCCCTTCTCAACCTGACCTCATGACCTGACCCGAGCTCCATCCACCCCATCCCCAGGCCTTACCCGACACCCCCAACTGACCACCAACCCCTGCCCCGGTCCCCCAATCACCATATGCGACACCCACCCCCAGTGTTCGCCCCCCCCCCCATATCTGAGCCCTCCGATGTCCAACCCATTGAAGTCCAACCCCCCAACCCAGCCCGCAATGATCGAGCCACCCCCGATATCCAAACTTCTTGGCCACTGAATGGCTGACCGCCCACTCTCCCACCCATGGGGTTTGACACCCCATCCTCCAATGTCCGACCCCCACAAACACCCAATGTCTGACCCCCCACACCCCAATGTTGGACTCCTCCACACCCCAACAACTGACCCCTGCCCCCCCCCCCCCCCCCCCAACCATGTCAGAACGCCACTCTCCACGTCTCATCACTTACCTTAGACACTAGCCTTCTCCCTGACCTGTTATTTTCAATGGGACCTTTAAAGTCAACTGTTTAATGGCAGCTAATGGTGAAAAAAGTGGGGGAGTCCTTCTTCACTCCGGTTTTATTGGACCTCGCAGCTAGACCCGGGGACTTGCTGCTCTGCCTGAATCTCACCCAGCCTGAGTCATGAGGGTTGGGTGAGACAGACGCTGAGGAATTTTGGCAGAGATAATTGGGTAAGGTGTGGCTATCCGAGGTTGATTACCACTCCGAGGAAGTTATGGCTCCATGATAACTAAAATCTTCTTTCTCAATTCCACCCATTTATTTAAGTTTACCACTAATTCAAGCTCCAGCTTAATTTGAAGGACTCTGAAGATCATATCAGTTGTTTTTGCATGCGGCATTTTCCCAGGAAGAATAGCAGTCCAGAACAGGGAACAATGGCCGAGATTCTCTGGCCTCACCTCAGCGTGTTTCGCGGCAGCGATGGATGGCGGAAGGATCTTCTGATCGTGACGCTGCCAATGGGATTTCCCAATGAATCCACCCCACTCGCTGGGAAACCTGCAGTGTGGCTATTTTTTTCAGTGGGGCCTGAAGATCCCGACAGCGTAAACAGCCAGAAGATTTTGCCCAAAGTCTAAGGGCTGTTTGTCCAAGTCTTGTTTGAGAAACATATCCCCTGCATCATTCAACTTTCGGCGCTATTTAAAATTACGTTTGCATCAAAAGTCTGATTTCATAAAATTCTGCCCGTCTATTTTGTTGGGTGCTGAGTCTGATAGTTTGAGGAGAAATGTCTTTCAATATTCCGTGATATTAATCAATCGGTAAAATTGGCCAAATACAAATCTTCTAATTTTTGTGAATAACAGCTTCAATGAGCTTCCAGGTTGTGATTTTTAGACTCTGTTTGGCCATTTGCTCCCCCCCCCCCCCCACTCCATTATTCTGAATCCATCACAAATAACGGAGAACATTTCCCACTGATGTGGAACTGGCACAAATCTCGTGGAGACATCTATCTTATCCAACAGCTCTGAGGTTTACAAGGCGTTCCAAGCAGACTTCTTTTAACAATAACACCGCAGTTCTATAAAAGGGGAGAAAAAAAGGGAGAAAACTTGAAAAAAAAACTGGAAATGGCAGATGAAATCTTTGAAAGCTTTTGGAGTAAGAGGAACGTGGCCTGCTGCCAGGATATTCTTCACTCTGGAAATAAAAGGTTTGCCTGGTAAGAAGGCTGAAGCCTGTAAATCCCTCTCTCTAATCTCCGAATATGTGTGGCTGCTGTGCTTTACACAGTACCTCGTCCAAGTCATTTATTACAGTATCCCTTCCACACATCTCCCCAAATCTCACAGATGGACTTCAGTGGGCCGGAGCTCCACTAATGGAAACTCTGTCCTTTTCTATCAAAACGAGTGTAAAATGAAAGTAGAATCTGAGTTTTTTTATTAACTGTTTAACTTACATTTCTTTCTTCCAATAAAGTTTTCTTTTCAATTCTCACAAATTATGCTGCCAATCAGGGAGAACAAAGGAGGCCCATTAATTTATTCGACACATCAATGCGTTGAGCCACTTACATTGCTTACTCTTTACGACATGGTTTTATGCTACATGTGGTGAAGCAAAGGTGTGTTGAAAGCAGATATTGGCCAAACTTTCCCATCCTTGTTTGCGGCTGGGGTTTTCCAGTGCTGCTGGAAATGAATGGTGTTTTGGCTGGAGCGCCAAATTTTCCACTCTCGCTCGCAATGGTTCCCGCCACGGACATGACCGGAGAATCCCGCCCATCATTTAATAAGAGTCAGCACTTCATCATCACTTGGCTGCAAAACCTTCCCTCCCTCTCACTTTACTGCCTGGAGTTTAAGCATTTCCCGGACAGAGAGCAAAGAGGAAACTCTGCCCGGGGTGATCATGCAGGCCGGGATTTTCCAACAGGTGTAATGGCGGGCGGTAAAAGGGAAAAAGTCACTTTCCCATCAGTGTAAAAACAGGCCACAGTCATCGGCTCCCACCTTCAATGGTTCTACACGCTTCCCGCTGCACCATATTAGGAACACCATTTGAATATATTAGAATATCACAAATGTTCGTTATAAAGTCAGCTCACCAGGTTCCGCCCACACTGGATCAAAAGGCCACGGTGGTGTTTAATTGGACCTGCGTGATTCACAAATGCACAGGAGAAACGCGCACTTGGTGACCTGCACTTCACTCGTGACTTTGAGGTTTGCCAGCTTCGCAGGCAACACCACTTTGCTTTCGGGGGGGGGGTCACAGATGCAGTGCTCTGTATACCAGACCAACTGTAAGATAGGCATGGGTTATAATATGCTGCAGGGCAAGGGCTCAACTGGGGGGTTTCAGAGGGGATGTGGTGGAAGACAGGACAGTGGCAAGGGAAGGGGCCTGAGGGGGAGAGGGTGCAAAGACAAGGCAGCGGTAAGGGAAGGGGCCTGAGGGGGACAGGGTGCAAAGACAAGGCAGCGGTAAGGGAAGAGGCCTAAAGGGGAGGGGGGGCTTGCAAAGACAAGGCAGCAATAAGGAAAGGGGCCTGAGGGGGAGAGGGTGCAAAGACAAGGCAGTGGTAAGGAAAGGGGCCTGAGGGGGGGAGGGTGCAAAGACAAGGCAGCGGTAAGGGAAGGGGCCTGAGGGGGAGAGGGTGCAAAGACAACGCAGCGGTAAGGGAAGGGGTTTGTTGGTCAAAGGCTTTATAGGGGAGAGGGAAGACCAGGGAAAGTTGCACTCAGACACATGACAGAGCAGGCGGGTGTGGAGGAAGCATCTTCTAGCCCAGAATTGAAGAGAGTCTCTTTGAAGGACATAAACGTGTTGGAGTCAGGGTGGAGGATTGGGAAGTGAAGAAGCATTTCAGCTTACATTGTACAGTTTCCAGTCAGGGGAGAGGGAGGAAATGTCAATCCATTGGTAGTTATGCCCAGCACAGTGTATGCAGAGTGTGGTCATCATCAGATGCACAAAGGTCAGGTGGGTTTCTAGCCCATAGTCCTCGGCTGCAAATGGGGTGGCATTTGCAGTCTGTGGATGGGGAATTTCCCCACTACTGATGTCAGGCTGACTGGTCTAATTCCCTGTTTCCTCTCTATCTCACTTTTTAAATAGTGGGGTTACATTAGCTACCCTCCAATCTGTAGGAACTGTTCCAGAGCCTATAGAATCCTGGAAGATTACCAACAATGCATCCACTATTTCTAGGGCCACTTCCTTAAGTACTCTGGATTATAGATTATCAGGCCCTGGGAACCTATCAGCCTTCAATCCCATCAATTTCTGCAACACCATAGGTGGGATTCTCCTGAATCGGCGCGATGGCCCAATGCCGGTGTCAAAAATGGCGCAAACCACTCCGGCGTTGGGCTGACCAGAAGTAGCGGAATTCTCCGCACTTCTGGGGGCTAGGCCGGCGCTGGAGGGGTTGGCGCCGTGCCAGCCGGCACCGAAGGGACTGTGCGAGTTAACAGATGCGCAAAACCGCTGGCATGGTTCCGCGCATGCACAGACCGGCCAGCATATTCTGGCACAGGGGGGGTGTCTTCTCCACGCCGGACATGGCGGAGCTCTACAGGGGCCGGCGCGGAAGAGAGAAGTACCCCCACGGCACAGGCCCGCCCGCAGATCGGTGGTCTCCGATCGTGGGCCAGGCCACCGGGGTCGGATCCCCCCGCGTCCCCCCCAAGGACCGCGCCAGCCAACTTACCTGCCAGGTCCCGCAGTATGGGACCATGTCCAATCCACACCTGCAGGACTGGCCAAAAACGGGCGGCCCGGCGGCGGTGAATACGGCAGCTGGTGTCAGAGTGGTGAGCGGGATTTACACCGCTCCCCGGGGATTCTCCAACCCGGCGGGGGGGTCGGAGAATCCCATCCCATTTCTCTACTAATATTGATCTCCTCCCTCTTACTAAACCCTGTGTTCCCCAACATTTCTGGTCCACTATTTGTGTCCTCATTTTTAAGACAGAACCAAAGTATGTATTTAGCTGGTCAGCCATTTCTTTGTTCCCCATTATAAATTTCCCTGTTTCTGATGGTAAGTGACCTACGTTTGTCATCATTTTTTGTTCTCTTTACGTACCTACAGAAGCTATGACAGTCAGTTTTTATGGGCGCGATTCTCCGCTGCCCACGACGGGTCGGAGAATAGCGGAAGGACCTTCCCGACATTTTTCCCGACCTCCCGCTATTCTCCCCCCCCCCCCCCACGGCCGCCCCACGACACCAATCGCTGCTCGCCGTTTTTTACGGCAAACAGCGATTCTCCCCTATCCGATGGGCCGAGTTCCCAGGCCTTTACGGCCGTTTTCACGAACGCAAACACACCTGCTCTCACCGTTCGTGAAAACGGCCGCAAAGTGCCGTCCCGGACAACCATGGCACCGATTGGCACGGCCGTGGCATGGGCCCGCGATCAGTGGGCACCGATCGCGGGCAGCGGGTCCGATACCCGCGCACTCTTTGTTCCTCCGCCGCCCCGCAGGATCAGTCCGCGGGGCGGCTGAGGGGCATGATGGCCCGCACATGCGCGGGTTTTGACACATATGCGTGATGACGTCATCCGTGCATGCGCGGCTGACGTCATCGTGCGCGTCAGCCGCCGTGACGCTTGGCGCGCGGGCTTAGTGATTTTATGAGATGCGGGGCCGCGCTGCTAGCCCCGACCAGGGGGGAGAATCGGGTCCCGGGAGGGGGCACGGAGGCTGCCGTGAAACACAGCCAGTTTCACGGCAGCCTTTACAACTCTCTGCATTTGCGGAGAATCGCGCCCTATGTTCGCCGCAAACTTTATCATGTACTCTATTTTCCCCATCCTCACCAATCCCTTTGTCCTCCTTTGCTGAATTCTAAATTTCTCCCAATCCTCAGGTCTGCTGTTTTTTTCTTGCCAATATGTATGCCTCCTCTTTGGACCTAATACTAGTTCTAATTTCCATTGTTAGCCATGGTTTGACCACCTTTCCCATTTTAGTTTTGCGCCAGACAGAAATGAACAATTTTTGCAGTTTATCTCTGCACTCATTGAATGTTTGCCGTTACCTATCCACCGTCATCTCTTTAAGTAATGTTCCCCAAACCATAATATCCAACTCGCATCTCATAAAATCATAGTTTCCGTTATTTAGATTCAAGACCCTAGACTGAGAATCAACTACGTCATTCTCCATCTTGATGAAGAATTTGATCATAATATGGTCACTCATTTCCAAGGGGCCTCATGCAACTAGAATGCCAATTATTCCTTTCCCATTACACAGTACTCAGTCGAGAATTGCCTGTTCTCTAGTTGGTTCCTCAAAGCATTGGTCCATAAAACCATTCCGTACACACTCCAGGAATTCCTTCTCTACATTATTGTTACGAATTTGCTCAATCCATATGCAGGTTAAAATGTCAGAAGGATCAGCTGACGCAGGGTCCTCAATTGAATGTGCGCCACTGACCTCACTGTTGCCACAGGTGCGATCACAGTCCTCTCCGGCCAAATTTACCACAGCTGGTTTAGCACAGTGGGCTGAATAACTGGCTTGTAATGGAGAACAAGACCAGCAGCGCGGGTTCAATTCCCATCCCAGCTCCCTGAACAGGCGTCGGAATGTGGCGAGTAGGGGCTTTTCACAGTAATTTCATTGAAGCCTACTTGTGACAATAAGCGATTATTATTATTAATATACTCCTCATACCGAGTGAGGGCCCTGCCACTGGTCTGGAGCCTTCCCCTTTATTTTGGACCTGCATGAAGATAGATGGAGAGAATGTGAGCAGGAAGCGTGCTGCGGCAGATGCCTTGTGTGGGTACTGAGTGGAGCTGTGGACTGGATGAGGGTGTGAAGTGTGCAGGGTGTGAGCCCAGGTGTCAGGATGTGTGCGGCAGAGTGAGTGGTGATATGCCTTCTGCCGGTACTGTGTGAGATCCCTGTAGTGGCTCATCCTGCAAATATGTTAGTCCTGTGAGAGTGTGAGCCAAGGGCGATGAGAGGGTTGATTTACCCTGGCTGCACGGATGAGATCCATTAGCTTCTCTGTATTGCTGCTCTGAGATGGTGCTCACTGCCACATACACCAGTTCCCAAGCTGGGTCGGGGACCTTGTTGGACCGCTGGCCATCCCGAGGGTAGAGAAGGTCAAAGATGTCCTCAACGTTGTCTGAAATGTGACCTAGCGAGGCGTCACTAAAGCCGGGGATTGCACTCTTCCTACGTTTGGGGGCCATCTCTCGCCTGGAGCAGTCCAGGGCTGCAGACATTGAAAGAACTGAGTGCGGGTGTGCTTTAAATATGGCGCCCGGAGCGAGGATCCACTGTGGTCATTGTGTGGTGGGTGAATCACAGGCTGCCTGCCGGCTAAACAGCTTGTTTCCAGCTGATCAATATTTAATGAGGTGGGAAGTGGAGAATCGAGCGAGAAAATGCACTAATGCAACCAGGGGGCGGGGAGCCGCTTTTCTTACTCGCCCACCTTCAAATTCTGGAATTTGAATTGAGAATTACTTAGTCTGCGGAATTGAAAATTCCATCCACACTGTTAGCAGAACCCTCCCAATTTTCCCTCCATCAAACTGATATTCCTGGCCAGCAGAGGGCCAACCTTAACAGCACAGGAGGCCACAGCCTTTGAAAATTGTTCCCTAACATCGGGATATGGGCAACCGGCATTTCAATATGTTGATGAAGTTATCTGCCTCACCAAGTTGGGCCTATGAAATAACGGTGCCATTGAGCACGCATTGGATTGGGAACATATTTCACAGTTTTTGTATTTTAACCAACCCCCCCAAACAGACTTACTACTCCTAGGTGTGGGCTCGGAGAAGTGGGGCAGGGTTTGGTTAGGTAATATTGAGCCCTGGGAGACGGAGACTTGTCGTAGTCTTGTCCATTCAACGGGATGACACAGTCCCCAGTTATTAGACAAAGCTTCACAAATGGCATCGTCCAATTCTTGCCAATACTCTGCTCTGGCCTTTATCTTTCTGATAGTGTTTCAGGAACAGAAATACAAGAAGCAAATTACATAACTTATTAGTTGGTGCCACAGCAATCAAAGGAAACCTTGCAATCCACCTTTTGGATACAAGCATTAGGAAAGTGACTACTTTGAGAAATGTTTATCAAGGTCTCACCTTGAAACACTGCACATTTCTTGGATCCCTTTTAGGTATTTCCAGAGAGCTATTAAGTGGCCCCCAGCCCTGCTGAGGTGACTCATTGTGCAACCTATCCATTTCAATACAAAACTTTGGTGGTGACCAAATCTATAAATATGAGTGCCCTTCAAATTTCTGATGTAAAACAGAAAAAGCATAAGTATCATGAGGGGGTTTACAGTTACAGCATTCATGAGTTCTACCACGTGCGAAGCAGGAGCAAGGTTTTTCTATGTATTGTGTGTTATCATAAATGCTCCTGATAAGCACATTGACAATTTCGTTATGCATAGTGCACATACTTTACTTTTTCTGTAGCTTTCTGAAATTTGAATTGAGAATTGCTATCAGAATGCTCTTGAAAACCTCAAACGATGGCAGTGTCGATTAATTTCTACTGCATCTCATTCAGGGAACGACTGCACCACATCGTAAAACTGTATTTGTCCCACGTGGCTGTCAAAAGATTACTGCAGACAAGGCCACTGCCTCTTTCTTTGATTTGTATCATTTTGATATGAAACAATATTTTAATAGGCTGTAATACTTCATTACACCTGAACATATGTAGCAAATTCCCGAATTAGGATATTCAACAAAAATAATACTTCAGAGCTTTTTTCAATTGAAAGCATCCCTTTATTTGGGATGAATTTCGTGCTTACCAAGGCCAGTTGGGAAGTTGTTAAAGGTTTGTTAAAAAGACAGTATTATTTCCCAACCCTCATTGCCCTTGCACTGGGGGGGGAGGGGGGGGGGGGGGCATTTTGAGTCAGCAACATTGCTGTGGGTCTGGAGTCTGGAGTCACATGTTGGGCAGACCAGGTAAGGTCGGCAGATTTCCGTCCCCAAAGGGCATTAGCGAACCAAATGGGTTTTTCATGAAAATCGACAAATGTTTCATGGTCATCATTAGCTTTTTAATTCCAATTTCACCATCTGCTGTGGTGGGATTTGAACCCAGGTCCCTAGAGCATTACCCTGGGTCTCTGCATTATTAGTCCAGTGACAATACCACTACGCCACGTCCCCTTTCAGCCAGCTGCAGGCAGGTGAGGACCACATCAGGGGTGAGTGGGGGAGGCAAGAAAAGCTCAAAAAGAGGCGGAGGCAGTATGCTAAACTTCACCAGTTCAGGGGTCAACACCCTCCTGGCATCATGTGGGCATTGGAGCAGTGGGCACGGCTGTTTGGACTCCACCTGAGCACCAGGAAAGCTGCAACTGAAAATGTGTTCAGAAATTAAGGCTTTTGGAGATGAGGGGTAGAAGCCTGCACGAGAAGGGCAGAGCGCCAGGTATCAGGAGACCAGAGGAGAGGGATGAGGGGCACGAAGGAGTAGGAGACACTATCCCAAGCACAGCATCAATAGAGAGAGGTGAAGATACTTGGAGATGACTGAAAACCAGTGCTGAAGGAGACTACAAACTTGCTCGGCAGATGGTCATTGGTATCTGTGCCCTCATCAGTGGACAACGCCGCGGCATCTCACAGGTAGCTGCACACTGGCACATCACCCAGGTGGCAGATGTCCTCTTCACGAAGGCTCAACAACACATGGGGCATGGCAGGCTGAGTGGGCACTGGGTCCAGTTCCTGGTCGATTGGGTTGTGCCCTGCAGTACCCTCCTCCAAGGATCTTCGTCATTGCTGTCCTGTGCTGAACTCTCCATAACATGGCCCTCCAGAGAGGCTTGGGCCTTGAGGACAGCGATGCCCTGGAAGGGGTTAGTTTATTAGGAGAGGAGCAGGAACAGGGGGTGAGAGAGGAGGAGGAATTGGAAGACAAGGGAGATGATGCTGAACCGGGAGGTCCCCTGCTTCATCATGAAGTGGCTTCCTCCTGCCACCCTCCGGGAAGAGGATGTGCAATACCACAATACCTCTCCCTCATGGCTGCTCGGCCTCTGGTTCCCCTGTGCCACCTTATTTCCCCGTGGTACAGAGGTGGGCTTCAGCACAAGCATTCTCCACTCAGATAACCAGCAGCCTCAGTGATCGTTACCTTAGGTGCCTTGACACCTGCCTCCACTTCTGCCCCTACTAGCTTTAATTGGACAGAAAACCCATCTGCATATCAATTAAGGGTTCGCTCCCACACAAATAGACCTGGCTCCTTTTTACCACCTCTGAGGCGAAAGTCTTGCCCCAGTAACTGCTCACGAGGTAAAGCCAATATTAAAAATGTTTAACTCCACGTTATTTTAAAATGATTTCTGCTAACTGTAATGGGTTAACATTTGATTCTCACGTTTCATTAATGTAACTCGAATATTTGTTTGAGTTTCACAATTGGTGCACTGAAAACATTTGAAAAACATTGGATCCGAGACTCTCAAAGCTTCCTGGGCTTTTGCAGTCTAAAGGTTAATGTTTAACAGTGCCGCCCATGAAGTAATGGGATCAAGTGCCTTTCATTGTATAGTGTAGATTTACCGAGGATTATGAGCAGAGTTGAAAAGAATGCTTAATTCTGGCTTGACTACTAACGATATCCGCCACAGAAACCACAAGTTATTTCAAGCACTTAACTAAATCTGGGAAAATCCACCTGCTTCACGACTTTAAAGGAAAAGGACAAAAAAAAAGATGAAGGAAATTCTTATCCTTGGCCAGACTTTAGGCTGGTGTAACATGTGAAGAGTAGGACAAACCTTTTGAGGAGCGGAAGTGTTTGCTGGGAGCGGTGAATCCTCTCGTGCCGTGTACATTAATTGCAGCAACTCGAAACTGATACCACCGACTGGGACGGATGTCAGGCAGCTGAACCCGTTCTTCTGTGGTCTGGTGGAATAGAAATGTCGATTGTTTTATTGAAATCAAATCGATACCAACAAGAAATGCATTAACCTGTGTATGAAGCATATTTGTGGGCCCCACTTCTAAACTTAGTACCAAATTTTGATTGTGTCTGACACTGAGTTCTAGCATTCCTCAGTACAGATATTTTTTGCTTGCTCTATTTAAGATATTAATACTTCAATAGAAGCCCACCGCATAGAGATCTTTTCAAAAAACCGACTGTCTCATCTCACCAGCTTGGTATTGAGGATCATCGAGCTAAATGACAATGGGGGCATTGCAACCAAGCCCTACTTTAGCCTCACTCAACATTCAAACTCTTTCTAGTGTTGCTTGACATTGATCAATTGCAAAACCTTTGACTGACTCGTTCAGACTATTTATAGGCCGGAATTCTCCAGCCATTGGGATTTTCTTTTCCTGCTGGTCGAGCACCAGTTGTGCTGGCTTCGACGGGAAATCCCATTGAGAAGCAGCGGGCGTACAGAATCCCACCACCAGCGAACGTTGGGCTACCGAGGAACACGCGGCTGGGGGGACAGGAGACGTGTCTTCAGCACCAACGTGACTGAGGTAAACAATCTCAGTAATAAACAAACGCTAAATTGAGGCTCAGTGAGGCCACATAACCACAGCGCCATTTTAAAAATAAAGGCCCCAGTATAAAGCCAAGCTATGAAAGATTGTGTCAACCTAGATTTTTTTGCCTGCACTAGTGGAGCAACAGGCCTCCAACTTGACTTGCAGTGTTTGATGAAGGATCACTGCTCACATCTGTTTGTCCCCGTGTTTCTCTCCCTTTCATTCCCTGGAAAATTGATGAAAGGGAGAAGGGCAGAAACATGCACCAGCAGCAGTTACTCAGACCTGCACACAGTTAAAGCAAGGCAACCAAAGGCTGTAAAATTATTTTGTTTAAAACGATCCACTGTTATAATAATAATCATTATTAGTTTTCTTTTATAGATTTAGAGTACTCAATTATTTTCTTTTCCCATCAAGGGGCAATTTAGCGTGGTCAATCCGCCTAACCTGCACATCTTTGGTTGTGGGGGTGAAACCCACGCAGACACAGGGAGAATGAGCAAACTCCACACGGACAGTGACCCAAGGCCAGGATTCGAACCCAGGCCCTCAGTGCCATAGGCAGCAGTGCTAATCACTGTGCCACGTGCCGCCCAATAATCTTTATTAGTGCCACAAGTAGGCTTTCATTAATACTGCAATTAAGTTACTGTGAAAATCCCCCAGTCACCACACTCGTTGCCTGTTCGGATACACAGAGGGAGAATTCAAAATGTTCAAAACAAGCACATCTTTCGGGATTTGTGAGGGGAAACAAATGAAAAGTGGCCAGAATCTTTCATCCTGGAGTCTAGGTTCGGTGATGGAAGTTGGAGTGATTTCTGTTGGGAGGGGGGCAGGTCAGCTGACCACCTGCAATCTTGCACTGTTCGGCTCATTAAATATATACCCGCGAGAGGCAGATGCTGTAGCCTTCGCATCGTTGATCGCCTGAAGGCAAATCCTGTTAGAGTTGAGATCAACCTCTCCACCCTGTGCCCTGGCGGAATTCTTGAGGCTTGAAAAGGTCAAATTTGAACTGAGGAGAAGGATGGAGGGGTTCTACAATTCATGGGCATTATGCATTATTCACTTTCAAAGATTGGATCACATCAAACATTAGGAGGGTTGGGGGCTGGGAGGGTTAGGGGGAGAAGGACTGTATGTGCTAATAGTGACTATGGGTAATTCCTGATTTTTGGGGGTTTGGTGGGAGGATGGGATCATTGTTATTGATATGGGGATTGACATTACATTTGTTACTCATTATTGTTTATTGTTGGGTGTAAATTTGGGAGAAAATGTGAAAAAAAGAGGAGAATTTAAAAAAATTTTTTTTAAATGCACCCGCGAGGAACTCGCCGATTCTCATGATAGGCAGCCGGCAGGAAGGTGAGGAACCTGTCATTGTCTCTTGGGGCCGAAGGTCTGAATGCCACATTTAAAGGGCACCCAGAAAGCCAACACTGTCTCTTCCAACATTGCCCGGCCACTGTTCCCCCCTTCCTCCCTGACCCTTCCTCCCTTCCTTGGCCATCCTCCACACAGCCCGCATGCCACCACCCGGTCTCAAACATAGGCTGGCATTCGCAGACACTCTCCAAAGAGGACAATGCAACAACAACTCACCGATAAGCATGGCGCACGCCATTTATGCGCAGTCGTAAAAGTGAATGTTCTAATTACGCGCTGGTAGGGAACTTATTTTGGAGGGGGAGCATAATTCCAGTGAGGTGGCCTTTTAATGAGCGTGTGTGACTTGTTTATGTATATCCCGCCATTGGGAAACTGATTTTTAGCCTCCCGCCAAATTAAATTCCTCCACCCACCTAGCTTCCCTCTGCTAGCAGCATTATTCTATTAAACTCAGAAACTCACAAGCTGCAGTTCTTCAATCATGAGAATGTCGCTTTAAGAAATGTTTGGCTGCTCATGTTACTGTAGTGATGTCAGAGTGTGGGTGGAGCTGAGCTCTGGCTCTGCCTTTTTAGTTTCACTTTGAGACAAGCTTGGGTGTGTCTGTCTCTTTTTGGTTCCGTTTTCAGTGTTGAAGCTGAAGCCAGACAAAGCAGCTGTACTGCTGTTCTCTCTGCCACGAAAAGACTGTCTTTTGATCATGTGGTGAATTCGGAATTATAAATGTTCTCAGTAGTGAAAGTAAACTTGATGTGCTTCTGTTAAAAGGTGTTTCTTTTGTCTTCTGGATGTTGTTTGGGAATTTATTAAGGATTACTTAGTGTTGTATTCTTTGGGGGTTGTATTTGAATTAATGGTTGCTAAGATGTTCACTGTATGTTTTAAAAAGGTTAACTTGAGTTCATAGAATAAATATTGTTTTGCTTTAAAAGAAATACCTTTACATTTCTGCTGTACCACACCTGTACAGTGGGCCGTGTGCTCCCCATACCACAATCTATTAAAAGTTGTGGGTCAGGTGAACTCCATGATACACTTTGGGGTTCTCTAAACCCTGGCCCATAACACTTCAAAGGTTGCTGGTTCAAGCTCACTAGAAGTAGACAGTGCTGTTTGTACCGTCAATATAGTGGCAGCATTAGTCTTTGTGTGTCATGGTGCTTCGCAGGTTCAAATAGAAATCATTCACAATCCCTTTGGGAGTGTTTATAATCGGTAAACTGATTACAGTGATTAAACTGCATGTTGAGGTAAACAGGCCATCTTCCAAACAGCTGACTACGAAACGTTTTTCATCATCTTTTAGCTGAGCACAGATTGCTGATCGCCAAAAACCCGTGAAGAAAGGCCATATCTTATAATCAGTTGAATAATGTATTCACTGCCACAAGAGTGTCTGTTTGCAGTTCTGACTGAAATGAAGAAATTGGTACTCCAGGAACAATCAAAAACTATCACATCAGGACATAGGACAGCCCGTTCTGATCATAGTCAATGTGCTAGCAGTAAGAGAAATCATGTGGCAGCTACCTATTAGTGCGTTTGCAATTCAGAAACATACAGAATGCAATACAAAACATTTTGGGACGGGAGGCTAGAGATTGAATGAAGTAACATCTACGGTAACGAAGTCCGCAAGAATGCAAAACATAATCTTAAGTAGGTGGGATGCAAAATTTCAATTTCCCAATGCCGGATGGAGGTGGAGAATTAAACTAATACAAGTACCAGGAATGCGACATTCAAAGCATCGTCTTGCATCTTTGACTTTGTCCATATATATGTTTCTGGAACCTAGTTCTTCATTCGACTGAGGAAAGAGCAGTGCTCCGAAAGCTAGTGTTTGAAACAAACCTGTTGGACTTTAACGGTCACCTGGTGTTGTAAGGCATCTTACTGTGCTCACCCCAGTCCAATGCCGGCATCTCCACATCATGCAGGAAGAGATCGGGATGGCATTTTTAAAGAGCGTCCCAATCTCTTGACCCTCCGACATCACCCCCAGACACCTCCAAAACTCACCTATGAGAGAGTGCTCGGGCCCGCCTGCACCCCACCTCTTAGGGAAAGGCACCCCCAAGCTTGATCCACGGCGCAGGCAAAAAGCCAGCCTGGCACTTTGACACTGCCATCCTGGCACCCTGGCGGCACTGCAAGAGTGCCAGGTTGGCAGGGCCAAGGTGCCCAGGTGGCACTAGCAGTGCCAGGCTGCCACTGTGTGCAGAGTCAACGACCCAGGGGTCTCCAATCGCCTGGGAGGCCCCCCAGGTAACATTCCACCTGGTTCTCATTTGTGGGGACCAGTACTGAATGGCACGCGGCTGGGGTCTCCACAGCGTGACCAGTAGATGCCAGGTGACCGTTAGATTCGGCGTCAGCATGGCTAAGTGGGAACTTAAACTCACTCAACCGTGTGTGGCTGTGTCACGCCCATTGTGAGCATCGTGTTTGGTGCTGACCTGGTCATTATTTATCCCCCATTAGCACATTGCTTTTCATTGGAGTTTACTGTATACAAATTGGTTGCTATATTTCCGACAGTGACTACATTTCAAAAAGTACTTAATTGGCTCAAAAGTGCTTTCAAATGGCAGGTTGTCATAAAAAGTGCAATACAAATGCAAATCTTTCTTTCCAGCTCCCCTGCACTTTTTCAGAATAGTGTGGAGTGATGCATTTTGGTAGAAGAACATGGAGAGACAATACAAAATAAAGGGTAAAATTCTAAAGGGGGTGCAGGAGCAGAGGGTCCTGAGTATATACTTGCATTGGTCATTCAGGTGGTAGGACAGGTGGAGGGGGCAGTTAATAAAGCAGATGGTATTCTGAGCTTTATTAAGGAAGGAAGTTATGCTAAATTTACACAAGACATTAATTTAACCTCAGCTGAGTATTGTTAATAGTTCTGGGCGCCACACTATAGGAAGGATGTGAATGCATTGAAAAGAGTGCAGAAGAGGTTTACAAGAATGGTTCCAGGGGTGAGAACCTCAGTTATGATGACAGAAGAACGCTAAGAGGAGATTTGATAGAGACGTTCAAAATCATGAGTGGGCTGGGCAGAGCAGAAACTGTTCCTGCTCATACAAGGATCAAGAATGAGCGGGCACAGATTTAAAGTGATTTACAAAGTCAACAAATGTGATGTGAGAAAAAACTTCTGCACACACGGAATGGTTCGGTCCGGAATGCACGGCCTGGAAGTGCATTGGAGACAGGCTTAATCGAGACAGTAGATGATTATTTCAATAGAAACAATATGTAGCGGCACGGGGAAAAGGCCGGGGAATGGCACTAAATCATGATGCTCGTTTGGAGAGTCAGTGCAGAAACAATGGGCCGAATAGCCTCCTTTTGCACCGTATTGATTCTGTGATTCTGTGATAGTGTCATGGGATCTTTTGTATCCACCTGGGAAAACGGACAGGACTTTTGTTTAAAGTTTCAACCACAACACAGTACCTTCGATAGTGTAGCACTCCCTCAATACTGCACCAGAGCACTCCCTGGGGTTTTGTAAGAAGTCTTACAACACCAGGTTAAAGTCCAACAGGTTTGTTTCAAACACGAGCTTTCGGAGCACAGCTCCTTCCTCAGGTGAATCAGTGCTCCGAAAGCTCGTGTTTGAAACAAACCTGTTGGACTTTAACCTGGTGTTGTAAGACTTCTTACTGTGCTCACCCCAGTCCAACGCCGGCATCTCCACATCATGGGGTTTTGTGCACACGTCCTGGAGTGGTACCTGAACCCACAACCTTCTGACTCAGCGTGAATATGCCACAGCTGACATCTAAATAAAGGGGGCACAGCATAAATTCACCGGAATGGTGACAACAAATTCACTGCAATGGTGACAAAGTTTAAAAGATTTTTTTTGAGAAAACCTAGATTGAATTCCATTGAGTTCGGGCGGCTGATGAGCGATCGCTTTGAGGTACTCAAAATGATTTTGAGATTTGTGAGGGGAGATACCAAGAAACCATTTCCTGTGGTAAGGAAATCTATAATGGACAGTAAAACACAAATGCTATGTTATTTTGGAATGAAATGTGGAAGTTTTTTTTTCAAATAAAGGGGATTGGAAATCCTGAACAGACTCACCCCAAAGCACTACGGATACTTGGGTGAACTAAAATTTTCCAGCGGTGTTTGTTATTTGAGAGTAATTTGGAAAAACTGAGCAACTGCTTTGCTTCTTATTACTGACCTGTGCTACGGTTTGCCAGTTGGAAGCATCATCCTCACTGGGATGGATGCCGTAGTTCCATCTTCGCTGCACTACGTAGATAACTGGTTCAACTGAAATGTTAAACTTTGATGACCATTTGATCTCCAGGTTTCCAGTTTGTAACTCTGTAAAACTTAGCTCCTTTCTGGGTTTCAGTGGGACGCCTGTGTCAGAGGGTAAAACAGGAAGTCATCAGTAGAGCAGTTGAAGAACACCAATGGTAATGCAGAAAATATTCAGGTAGAAGAGAAAGACATCGGCCTGGATTCTTCCGCCCCACCCGCCGCAAGAACCCACAAGCGAGGCGCTGACAATGGAAAAATCCATTGACCACGGATGGGATTCTCCGGTCGCCAGCCGAACTCGGCTGGAGAATCCCGCCCATAAGCCTGGATTTCCACTAAGTCAGATGACTTGGGAGCCCTTTAAAAATGGCAGCCGGATCCCTACTCCGGGATTATCCCTCCCATTCCTTTTTTTTTTAATAAACAATTTTATTGAGGTAGTTTTTGGCTTTATAAACAGTTACAGACATCATCAGAAAGAAAGCAAAAAAGGCAAATATGTGCAAACATCCATGTACTTTCAATACTTCAATCATAACATATTGCATAAGCCCGCTCCCCTCCCACCGGTACTACCCGCCATATTTTCCCTCTACCCCTCCCATTCCTGGGCTATCTGATTTTCTAGAGTGCCTTTAAGGGGTGCAGGTTGGTTCCTGTCAAAAGCCCAACCTGGCCGGCTTCAATGCAGAGATGGGCATGTCCTATTCCTTCGCAACTTTCATGGAGTCAGGCTAGGTTTTTAAAGAGTTCTGGAATCCTGCGCTTCTAATCTGCAAAGAAACCTTGTGAAATTGACAGCAAAGATCAGAGAGCCTGAGCAGTCAATCAAACAATGGTTTTTCTGCGGCACACCTGTTTCAACAAGCCGAATGGATGCCTGAGCTCTCAGGTAAACCTCATTACACATTCTTGGCTGAGAGCCCAGATAACCATTAGAGTGCTAAAACATCCGCACCCCAGAGAAAACACAACTGTATCTGTTTACACAACTTCAAGTAGTTTCAAGAGTTTATGGGGTTTTTTAAAACAACTTTAAAGGGTCTGAATGATTGACCCACTTATTAGCTTGTAGCGAAATGACATTTCTTTAAACATGGTAGAATGTTATGGATGAATCGCCTTTTTCAAAACTTATTTTTACACTTACTGTTTTTACTATAGGGTTCGATATTTCTAGATAGTGTATAGCGGGTCAGGGGGCATGGAAGTGCCATAGCTTGGTATTGGAACATGAGAGACCATTGGGGATAAGTGGATGGGCAGAACTTGGCATAAGGGGCAAATGGGATCCAAGGGGGGGAGTATGGATGGGAGGAGGTATAATGGAAAGGGCAAGGGCACTGTTTGGAGGGAGAAGGGGTAGAAGGGGAAAGGGCTGGCACCTCTGGTGATGAAGACCCCGCCTTTGTGAGCACTTTTTCCGAGGCAGGCGGGCCGAGCTGGGAAACACCCCACCTTCTTCCAGCCTTGAGGATGGAAATCCAGCAGTGGACATATAAATAACGGCATATAAATTATTTTAAAAACAGAGTAACACAAGAAAGACATCAGAAATGTTGTGATCCGCATTACTTTATCACTGAACTTCTTGAACGCCTTTCCTCAGGAGTGACACTAGTCAAGAACCAAGTGTCGTATGAAATGTGACTTAAAGTATTTGCCCCTTCTTCTTAAACACACCCACACAAATTCACAACTATACTGTAAAAAATAGTCAAGCTCATTAGTGGGCACAGTAAAAATATAACTGAGTAGGCAATTGAAAAATATCTATAAGAATAATGTTGTACCACTGTAGTTAAGCAACACAGCAACATGCATTTATATAGCACCTTTAACATAACAAATATTCTAAGGCACTTTGTAAATAACAGTAGAAGAACTGACCAACAGCATGTTCAAAGAGGTCAGTATTGAAGAGAATGTGAAGAATCTGGACCCAATGGTATATCTGGAAGACGCACACACAGGACTCACAGTCTGATAAGTCATAGAATCCCTACAGTGCAGAAGGAGGCCATTCGGCCCATCTGGTTTCACCGACCCTTTGAATGAGCACCCTGCCTATTTATTTGTGTCCACCCGTACCTATTCCCGTAATCCCATAACCTAACCTGCACATCCCTGGATATTAAGGGGCAATTTAGCACAGCCAATCCACCTAACCCTCACATCTATGGCCCGCGGGAGGAAACCAGAGCACCCGGAAGAAACCCACGCAGACATGGGGAAGACATACAAACTTCACAAAGTCACCCGAGGCTGGAACCTGGGTCCCTGGCGCTGTGAGGCACCAGTGCGAATCACTGTGCCACCGTGCTGTCACGTCACCCTATCCAATATCATCACCACATGAAGCTCACACCTGCCCAGAGACACACAGATCAGGAAGCAGAAGGTAACTTTCCTCTCACTGCTTTGAACAAGAACACAAATCGTGACTGAGAGAGGACTGGATGTTGCTGAGCAAAGGCACAATTTTGCTGTCGGTCCCAGTGCATCACTTCATGGTTCAAGACCCATATTTAACTGTGGAATGAAGAATATGGTCAGAGCCATGAAAGCACACAACAGTTTACTGACTGCTTGCAAAAAGGAATGCTGCAAATGTTTGGTCAACTGCTGAGTGAAACTATGCTCTTCCATACCACCTTTCTCTTCATTGAGGCACATGTTAGGCTCCTCTTCCTCTTGCTGAGCATAGCTTGTCACCATTCATCTTCCAGCAACATGGGTCTGCTTCTTCCAATTGTTATGTTGCACAGCAATGTAATTTTTCTTATGTTCCCTGGGAGTATTTTAGTGGGCTCGCTATCTTCTGAATGACATCCCTGCCGTCTTAAATCTGCTTGTTGTAAGCAATTTATTAGGGCTTGTGAAGAACTGCATAGCAATGCAATTCTCAACTGAAGTGAATAACCACAAACCTCAGAGGAGTTAACAATGCTGGAATAATTTCTAAGCAAGTAAGTGGGCAACTCATACTACCCTTAAAATGTAGGTGTTGTGGTCACTCCCTGCAACTCTCCATTAATGACTTTGGGATGGTCACGTACCGTCTGGATGTTCATTAACTGATGATTGCCATGAAATGTCGCACTAGCACAGGAAGGTAAGGTCACAAGCTTGCAGTCAATCATGTTTGTGCCATCAGAGCCCCATCATTCGTCTTTCCTGTTGCTGCGGAATGATTTTAATATATTCACCAACCTATTATTCATAGCTATGTTAGCATTACTCTAATGTTAAGGGCATTAACAGCCCACTTACGTCTTTCCTGCAGGGCTTTGCATTCTCCACACCTTCCTCCTTGAATGACGTTCAGGGATCTTTCTAACTGGAGGAAGATAGCTGAGTGGATACCGAAGGTAAATTAATTCTGATGGATCTTTCCTATCTATTTTTTTTTCACTATTCTTTCATGGGATGTGGGCATTGCTGGCAAGGCCAACATCTGTTACCCATCCTTAATTGCCCCTGAATTGAATGACTTGCTAGGCCAGTTAAGGAGGCAGTAAAGAGCCAACCACATTGCTGTGGATGTGGAGTCCCATGGAAGTCAGACCAGGCAATGATGGCTGATTTATTTTCTCAGGGCATGAGTGAACCAGGTGTGCTTTTACAGCAATCAACAAAAGCTTCATGGTCACCGTTAGACTAATTCTGATTTTTTTTTTATTGACTGTGAATTCTACCATCTGCCGTTGTGGGATTCGAACCCAGATCTCTGGAATGGTAATTAGCCTGGGTCGCTGGAATACTCATCCAGTGAAAATGCCACTGCACACCACCTCCCCAAGAGACCCATCCTCACCTTCGCCTCCAATATCCCCAATAAAGTGGCACTTGTCAATGCATTTCTAATGCTGTGTCGTCTGAAACAACTGATTTATCTTCACACTTACTCTGCACCTCTGCCACTGACTCTGTCCATTGCTCAATGTCTTACAGTGGAAACCATTAACAAGATGTGGACTGAAAGGCAGGTAATATTTTTGGGTTTGCCTTCAATGGATACTTAATAAGCTCTCAACAAACCAAAGAAACAATGGTCCCAAAGCCTGTGCACTGAATTGTGTTAATCTGGGTTGATCTCAGGGGGAACTTTTAAAAGTGTCAGCAAAAATGCGCAAACATTTTATTCGTATTTAGCCTAAACATTAACTTGAACACAGAATAAGTTTACCTCGAACACAGAATAAGTCCCCCCCCCCCCCCCCCCCCCCCCCCCCCCCCATTTATCATAACCTGCTCAGGCGGACATTAGTGTAGTGGTAACGTTACTGGGCTGTGATCCACAGGCCCAGGTTATTGCTCCAGAGATTTACTGGTCTCATTAATGATGATCAGATTGTTGTAAAGCCTGCTTTGACCGGAACATTAGCTCCTTTTCTCTCCCAATCATTGCCGACAGACCACCATTTACAGCATTTTCTGCTTTTATTTCAGATTTTCCGCATCGCAATTGCTTTTGTGTTGCACCACGTTTAAAAAAAAAATTTAGAGTAGCCAATTCATTATTTCCAATTAAGGGGCAATTTAACGTGGCCAATCCACCTACCCTGCATATCTTTGGGTGTGGGCGCGAACCCATGCAAACACGGGGAGAACGTGCAAACTCCACACAGACAGTGACTCAGAGCCGGGATCGAACCTGGGACCTCGGCGCCGTGAGGTAGCGATGCTAACCACTGCGCCACCGTGCTGCACACGTCATGTTATTTTTTAAAAACCATTTGGTTCACTGATGTCCTTCAGGAAGGAATCTGTGTCCTTACCTGGTAGGGCCGATGTATGACTACAAAGCCACAGCAGTATGTTTGACGCCTAACTGCCCCCTGAAATTGCCCCAGCAAGCCACTCAGTTATAGCTAGCTCAGCACCACCTGCCCGAGGGCAATTAGGGATGGGCAACAAATGATAGTGCTGCCAGCAGCACGTACCTCCCATGAGCAAATATAAAAGCAAATTGTGACCTTGTATAGAATGTAAAGCCATGCAAGAATGTGCAACTTGTACACCACTATAAGAAACTTGAAAAGATATCATGTTGGTTGAAATTTTCCCCCAAAATGACAAAAGTGTCAGCTTCTGACTGGAAGCCAGTATGTTTCTCCCCAGAAACAAAGCCAGGTTTTCACTCCAGATCACTTCAGTCAAAAAAAGCAAAGGGGGTGTGTTTCGTGCTGACACTCTGACAGGATGGGTGCTCATGGAGCCCGGATCTCAAAGCGAAAGCAAAAGCCCTCCCCCCCACCATTGGGGCTTCAGTGGCCCCCTCACTCCCCCAACATCGCCAACATCCCCACAGAGTGGGAGCTCCTCCCTGTGGGGTTGCCTGGAGGCCTCATCCCCTGACAGTGTCAACCGGGCAATACCAATCTGGCTGTGCCAAGTTGACATGGCCAGGCTGGCACACCACCAGGGTGCCATGTCCCTCGATACCCAGGGGCTATACTCACCTCCGAGCCCCCGGCGTGGTCATCAAAACTGGTTTCCGTTTTGGGAAACCAGTCGTGATATCCACTGGGATGACATCACACGACAGAGGGGCAGGAGGGACGTCCAACGTCGCTGGAAGCAATGGCTTTAAACCATTTAAGAATATTTAAATGAATTTATTTTTATGATCATGCAGTTTCACGCCCTGGTTGCGTGTGAACCTGATTACATCAGTGGGGATAGCCCGGGAAGATTCGGAGTTTTCACTGGTGCAAATCCTGGTTTGGGCCTTTCACAAGTGTCAGCGGCCATTACAGGATTTGCGCCCACAGCGAACGGGCCTGAAAAATCATGGCGAATAGGACAATATTTCTCCAGGACAGGTACCGACGATAGAAGTAGCTAAGTGTGGGGTTAATAATTCACAGGAGATATAGCTTTAAATTCTGACTCATCCTAGTTTACTTTTATCATTTGTGACAGACGTTAGCATTCAGTTCACTTACAATTATAAACAGTACTTCAAGCAACCTAACTGCCTGAAGGTGATTTTTATCATGTTAGCCTTCCTGTCAACCTGAATCATAGCCTTCAAATTTAATTGCGACGTGCAATGAAACTGCAATTTACATTTGAAAGTACAGTGCTCCTGTTTTTTTTTAAATTAGAATTTGGTTAGTTCTTTCACTGGAGGTAATATAACATCTCTCCCGTATTTAATAGAACATTTCTCCTGTATTTAATTGTGACCAGGTGCTCTTTGGAATCACAAGGAGCACAAAATGGTTGTCTATCTCATCGGCTCCGTAAACTGCAACTTTGGATCTGAAACACAACCATGATTATTTGTTCATTATAGATGCACTGCAATTAAATTTAAATCAGTGTAAATCTCCAACTGTGCCAGTGGTTAAAGATACTGCCCAGTGTAGTACCAAGCCCGCACAGATCGGAGAGCCAAGTGCTCATCCCAATGTAGAGTTAACGATTCCAACTGGCTTAGACAGAATTTAACGGGACATTGGAGACCTTCACAGACGCTGTGGTGATTGCAGAACTGACTGCAATTTCCTTACCAAGAATAATATGAGCTCCAAGACGGAACATGACAATTGGCTTCAGTGCCCTAACGGCTAGAAACGATAGTTAGAAACGGAATGGAGGACAACTTATGCTGGAACAGTAGGTAGATGGGTAATTAGCCATAGTCAACAAAGGTCCACTGGCATCTTTTTCCATTCGAGAGACACAATTTGCTGTAAAGCTTGAGGCTTTATAACAACTGTGCATCAAGTGTGGGGCAAGATAAGGAGGCAGGCAGCTATAAACCGCCAGAGCAGAGACGCTTAATGACTATTTTTCCTCAGCTCGGCTAGGCCAGGCAGCACGGTGGCGCAGTGGCTAGCATTGATGTGCACTGCTGCACCACGGCACCGAGGTCCCAGGTTCGACCCCGGCTCTGGGTCACTCTCTGTGTGGAGTTTGCACATTCTCACCGTGTTTGCGTGGATTTCACCCCCACAACCCAAAAGATGTGCAGGGTAGGTGGATTGGTCACACTAAATTGCCCCTTAGTTGGAAAAAATGAATTGGGTACTCTAAATTTATAAAAATAAAGCTTGGCCAGGCCTTGGAAGTAGGTTGAACGGCTACCAAAAGACAAATATTCAAACTGAAGCTGTATTAGAAGAGCAAATGGGGCTGATATTGAAAGAGTCACCACCACAATATTGTACACATCTCAGAATAGTGAAAGGTCAAAAGAAGGACACTAACCATATTTGGAAATGGGAATGCCATTGTCCTGACGCCTTCTGGTCTCCTTCCCTCTTTCCCTCGGGATAGGCAGGGAGACTTGCTGATAGCCCATGCAGCAGGAAGGGAATGGAAGTATTTAAGGAGGCAACTGAGCTACATTTTGCATCTGTAATGGCGATTTGCCAACAGCAGATGGGCCACACACACATCATATGGAACACAGCAGCTTAAAGGCGCCGCGTGCACAGCAAGAAGTCGCTGAGGCCTGAAAATGGCATTCTGTATTATAAAGGAGAAAAGAGGCACGCCTGAGGTCAGACATGGGCAGATGCTGGCAACACCAGGAGCAAATCACTGACGCTGAGGTTAGTTACATTGTCCTTGGTGAGGAAATTGCTGGAAAATCATGCACGAGACTTTCCCAAATCTATGAGGCTGCAGAGCTTCCTGTGAATCCTTCCATTTGCTTCAGAAGTGGCTCTTCCCAGTCACCACAGCAGGAATTTCTGTACAGCTGCTGTGAAAGCCGCTGGTGTCCCTCTCAATTCCGCATGTTCAATCGCGGTTCTCATTTCTCTTCCCTACCCACCATCCACAATTGACAGGGATCCCAGAGGCAGGTTCCTAACTGGATGGCTTCTGGAAAGTTCAACTGGAAGGCCCATATTATAACCTGCATGAGA
Organism: Scyliorhinus canicula; assembly: GCF_902713615.1. Lineage (NCBI taxonomy): Eukaryota > Metazoa > Chordata > Chondrichthyes > Carcharhiniformes > Scyliorhinidae > Scyliorhinus > Scyliorhinus canicula. Next base: position 31,424,508 of record NC_052159.1, read on the forward strand.
TCTACAGGGTTGGAGAAATCAAGCTCCCCTTGAGTCTTGCCAAATACAAGTTCCTTCGCTAAAGGGGCGGGGAACCCTAAATCATCCACTGTTAAGTCTTATATAAAGTTGGCCAAGTATAGTACTGACAGTTCAGACCTGGCTGGGATTTGGTGTATATGTAAATACTAGTGCGTGTTAATAAACCAGGTTTTCTTACATTTTACAAAATTCATTTATGGGATGGGGGCGTCATTGGTTAGGCCAGAATTTATTGCCTATCCCTAATTGCCCGTTGTGGTGAATGTAATATATATATGTATATATGATAATTCACACTGTCTTTGTAAGCGCAGTAGCGCTATCCTACCACTAGGGGGAGTAGCTCTGGGAGTACTCAGGAACTTGTACTGGGCTCCACCCATGGCTCCGCCCATGACTCCTCCCCCTAGTGCAGCTGTATAAATACCCTTGTCTAGAGTCAGCCTGAGTTCACTAAGAGTTCATCAACGGGTAACAGGCTGGCTCTGAAGTAAGTCGATTAAAGCCTAGATTCATATCGGAAACACGTGTCTGGTGAATTGATGGTTCCATCACCCGTCAGAAAGTGTTGGTGAACTACCTTCTTGAACCGCTAAAGTACATGAAGTCCATGGTACACCCACTGTGCTATTCGGGAGGATGTTCCTGGATTTTGACCAGCAACAGTGAAGGAACCGCAATACATTTCCAAGTCAAAGTGGGGAGTGACTTGGAGTGGAAGCTACAGGTGGTGGGGTTTCCAGGTATCTGCTGCTCTTGTCCTTCTAGATGGTAGTGGTTGTGAGTTTGGGAGGTGCTGTCTAAGGAACCTTGATGAGTTACTGCAATGCATCTTGTAGATGGTACACACGACTGCCACTGTTTGTCGGCGGTGGAGGGTTTGAATGTTTGTGGAAGTTGGAGCAATCAAGCGGCTGCTTTGTCCTGGATGGTGTTGAGCTTCTTGAGTGTTGTTAGAGCTACACTCATCCAGGCAAGTGCAGAGTATTCCATCACACTCCTGACTTGCGCCTTGTAGATGGTGGACAGGCTTTGGGGGTCAGGAAGCAAGTTACTCTCCGTAGGATTTCTAGCCTTTGACCAATCCAGTTCAGTTTCTGATCAATAGTAAGCCCCCTGATGTTGAACCTGAAGCCATGAGACTTCATGGGGTCCAAAGTCAATGTTGAGGACTCTCAGGGCAACTCCATCCCGACTGTGTAGCACTGTGCTGCCATTTTTGCTGGGTCTCTCCTGCCAGTGAGACAGGACATATCCAGGAATGCTGATAGTTGTGTTGAGACATTGTTTGTAAGGTATGATTCTGTGAGTATGACTATGTCAGGCTGTTGCTTAACTAGTCTGTCAGACAGCTCTCCCAACTTTGGCACAAGCCCCCAGATGTTAGTAAGGAATACTTTGCAGGGTCGGCAGGACTGGGTCTGTCGTTGTCTGGTGCCTGGGTCGATGCCGGGTGGTGCGTCCAGTTTTGTTCCTTTTTTGTGTTTTCGTAGCGGTTGAATACAACTGAGTGGATTTCTAGGCCTACGCGGTTCGGATTTGTGGTCTACAAATGCCCACTACTCGAGTGTCCATATTTCTGACCTGGAAATCACCCTTCAGTCCCCACAAAGCTAAAGATTCACCTCCATGTGTCCTTTATCCCTTATGCCCAAATTTACAACATGTACTGGTATGGCTGAGAGCACAAATTCTGAAAATTCCGGCCTGGGTTCCATAATATGGCTGAAATGATTGAACACATGGAAATAGTATGCGTAGGGCAGTATGGTGGCGCAGTGGGTTAGCCCTGATGCCTCACGGCGCTGAGGACCCAGGTTCGATCCCGGCTCTGGGTCACTGTCCGTGTGCAGTTTGCGCATTCTCCCCGTGTTTGCGTGGGTTTCGCCCCCACAACCCAAAGAGGACAGTAAGAAGTCTTACGACACCAGGTTAAAGTCCAACATGTTTGTTTCAAACACTAGCTTTCGGAGCACTGCTCCTTCCTCAGATTCACCTGAGGCAGGAGCAGTGCTCCGAAAGCTAGTGTTTGAAACAAACCTGTTGGACTTTAACCGGGTGTTGTAAGACTTCTTACTGTGCTCACCCCAGTCAAACGCCGGCATCTCCACATCATGGCAACCCAAAGAGGTGCAGGGTAGGTGGATTGGACACGCTAAATTACCGCTTAATTGAAAAAAATGAATTGGATACTCTAAAATTATTTAACAGAAAACAAAAAAAAAGGAAAAAGTATGCATTCTTCTGAATTAGCAACCAACTCTACAGTCTGCCCCAGCACAGCTTTAATAGGACTGCGAAAAGCCCCTTTTGGAGCAGTGGTGGGCACCCTGAGACCCAGGGGCCACATGTGACCCTATAAGGGCCTGAGTGCGGCCCATGAGACATTTTGTTGGCTCTTGCCCACGTGGAGAGGTGCCACATTCCACTGGTTTCCGTCCCTGTAATTTTTTCTCCTACTGGTATGACTGAAGTGATACACACAAAGCAAGGGGCTCGTGAAGTGAGGTGCGTGCTGATTGCTCGTAACATTGACTGAGAGTCGTCCTATGGGGTTGCGTCCCAAGTGTGAAATTATTTTTGTTTTTACCCCTTGAAATTGTTGACAGTTCTGAATGATTAAGTATTTTCTATAGCTTGTCATTAAATATTCGGCGTGTATAAATGTATTTAACCTTTACCATGGGGTCACGGTTAGTGAACAAGCACGATTTCAATCTTGCGCCCCACTGAGATGAGGAAGGACCAATCATGTGGCCCACTCACCAGCCTAGGTTGCCCATCACTGTATTAGAGCTCAGCAAGGTTGTCCGAGCATAATCCTTTCCAAGGTATTCTTTTAGAGTCTGATATGAGACACTTGGGTCTGATTGAACACTGTGCAAGTTTTGAATGGATTAAAAAGATTGTCAGCAGAGCCAAGTGGCGAATAAATAGTCAGAATGTTAAGAGTTAGAATTTGAAATGAGTCAAAGACATGAAGATTTGTTGGATTAAAGGGGCACTCAGAAATGGGCAGCACGGTAGCATTGTGGATAGCACAATGGCTTCACAGCGCCAGGGTCCCAGGTTCAATTCCGGCTTGGGTCACTGTCTGTGCGGAGTCTGCACATCCTCCCCGTGTGTGCGTGGGTTTCCTCCGGGTGCTCCGGTTTCCTCCCACAGTCCAAAGATGTGCAGGTTAGGTGGATTGGCCATGATAAATTGCCCTTAGTGTCCAAAATTGCCCTTGGTGTAGGGTGGTGTTACTGGGTTATTGGGATAGGGGAGGTGTTGACCTTGGGTAGGGTGCTCTTTCCAAGAGCCGGTGCAGACTCGATGGGCCGAATGGCCTCCTTCTGCACTGTAAATTCTATGTAAAAAAAAAATTCATCAAGACTGTTGCATTCCCTTGTTTGTGATAAACACCATGGAAATAAATGTAAGTTGCAGTTGTTGATTCAGAGCATCAAAGGGTTGGGGGGGGGGGGGGGTTTAGTGCTGGCCTGTTAAGTAGAAAAATAGCAGCAGAACCCCCACTAATAGCAAACACTGAATTAACTGAAGATGGTGGTTAAATAGCGTTATAGAAAAATAGATTCAATTTTGCTTGACTTATCGTTCAAACATTACCAAGGTTAGCAGGTGTACTTAGCGACGTGAGAGATATTTTTAACCTCAGGAGAATCAGCCAACATCAATCTGTAGGAGGTGGATGTGGAACGGCACTTGTTTTAATCAGATAAATGCAAAGTGTCAAATGTTTTACATAGAACAGTACAGCACAGAACAGGCCCTTCGGCCCTCGATGTTGTGCCGAGCAATGATCACCCTACTTAAACTCACGTAACCCATATACCTGTAACCCAACAATCCCCCCATTAACCTTACACTACGGGCAATTTAGCATGGCCAATCCACCTAACCCGCACATCTTTGGACTGTGGGAGGAAACCGGAGCACCCGGAGGAAACCCACGCACACACAGGGAGGACAGGCAGGCTCCACACAGATAGCGACCCAGCCGGGAATCGAACCTGGGACCCTGGAGCTGTGAAGCATTGATGCTAACCACCATGCTACCGTGAGGTTTTATTGCTTAATATTGACCCACTAACTTTTGGAAGTATTTTTACATTCTCGCATCAGTTTATTTACATGACACGTTCAACATTTTGATTAGGAAGGGAACACTGTCTTCATAAAAGTGTTCCTGAAGACGCAGGGTATCATCCCAATCTCAGCAGTGTGAATTCAGACAAGGTTATTTCCAAGTTCTCACAGGGGTTCCAACGTAACCAGGCTGCAGTGTAACTCTACCACTTAAAACATGATTTACTTCTTCAATTCAACTGCAAACATCCCAGGCCGATTCTAAGCATCAAACATAATAGAAAGCCAAATAAAAGTAACCTCGCTTTGCTTTTCCGGGGGGGGGAGTTGTATAGAATAGGTATTAAAGGACTGGATTCTCTGCTACCTGCCGTCAGCAGCGAGAATCACAATTGGACGGAGGACACTGAGTGAGGCACAAATTGGAATTACGTCAACACCGATTCTGACACGATGCTGTGGCCCCCTGCTGGCGGTGTTAGTGAAGTTTGCACCCTACGCTGACGGGCCCATATGCAAATCCTACATTTGCATGGATTTGCATGTCATTAGTGGGTTGAATACTTCATGCTCCACCTCTCTGCGATGCTCCACCTCTCTGCGATGCTCCACCCCTCTCAGGTGGCAGTCACATGGGTGCGAATTGGTGTAAGTATTTACAAGCAGGGCCTGGGCGCTGTGGCTGCTGAGGGGGAGCGAGAAGGTTGGAAAACTCACAGAACCTGATAGGCTTGCTGGGGGGAGGCTGCCTGGACCCCAGAGAGTAGCGGGGAGTGATTGGTGCCAAGTCTGTGCACTGGGGGTGTCCCCCTCGGGATCAAGGTGGCCTGGCTCAGACCACCATTGTTGCAATATTGTTATTTAAACCCACCCCCTTGGTGCAACATAGAGGCTCCTGGCTGTTCACACTGCTGACTGCTCACTATGTCCTGCATATGCTCAGAGAACTGGTCAATTGGCAACCCACCCATTCAGCCCTTCTGGAAACCCTCAGACTCCAGCAGTATCATCAACCGGATGGGTGTGGCCATCCTCAATCGCCGACTCACCAGGTGTTGACATTCCTCAGAAGTGCAGCCACACTTCAGAGGAAGCAAGATTAAATGAGCTCACTGCAAAGATTGGGAAGATGAACTGCGGCCTTTGGCACCCCCCCCGGCACACAGCCCCTCTCAGAGTAGAAGACTCACCAGTGACACTATCAGCTAGTCCACCTCAAGATCACGGGATGTCTCCAAGGTCTGCCTGTCCACCGTGCCCCTGCTCACATTCATCCTACCCCCGCCCAGGAAACATGACCAACTTTCTGTCACAACTTGTGTGTTATACCCGGGCCCCACATCACACTGCAGATAAGGTTCCAGCAAAAGCATACTTTCCTTACTCACCCACACCTGTAGGAGTTGCCTGTACTCAAGCCTCTAAGCATTGAGGTGGCCAGCAGTACTTGTTGACAGTCTCCACCACACAACCAGTTGACACCCTGCTGGCGGGATAACACGGCTACCGAGTGAGCAGACCCACAGTAGACCCCACTGGGGAAACAGGACAGAGACCGCAGAGCCTATTGCTGACACGGGTTGTGGTAGCCACCAGTACTCCTGTTGACAGGGACGGGCGATGAGGATAGATGCTCCCCACATCACCGGCCTGGTGCCACTCACTGATGGGGACATGGGTGTAGAGCGCATGGCAATATATCGGGGGGAGCGGGTGAGGGTGTGTTTGGGGGGGATATTGAGGGTGGCACCGCTGTACAACTCATGGTGACCATGTAACCTAGTGGCTTTGGATGGTCAAAAGAACACACACCATGCCAGCATTCTCTGTCTCCATACCCACTGGCACCGTGGGGGTATTGCAGAGGACAGAAGCTCTCGGCAGCCGTCAAGGTGACTGTCGCCCTGAACGTTTATACCTCTGGCTCATTTCAGGGCTCGAGTGGTGACATGTGTGGGATCTTACAAATGTCTGCACACAGGAGCAGAAGACTGTGACAGATCCCTATGTGCCCGGGACTACATCACCTTCAACCTGGACCAGGGCCACTAGGGTTCCTTGGCCTCAGGTCATTCATTTTGTTCCGGCATTGTGTGCCAGTCGTCCTGGTGATGCTGGCAGCCTTACTGCCTCTGCCACCTCCTTCCAGGCTCTGTTCAGGAGGTTGGGCTTCAGTCTCCACCCCACCCTGGGTGAGAGGGGTCCCATCTCCTCTCAATGACATCAATGGTCCACTTCAAACTCATGAAATGGGGGCAAGGTCTTCTCTGAGCCATCTTCTTGGCTGGAATGAGAGTGGGTGGTGAATGGTGAGCTGATAAGCAATTCCAGCTTGTCAGGTTCTTTGACCAGGACTCCAGCCCCAGAGGATATGATGCCAGTGGAGATGAGAATTGGCAGAGTGCTGGCCCATTTGTGTGTCCTGAATATTGTTCTAATAGCGTCTCCAACGGGAACATGAATTGCACCCAGCCATCAGGCTCATCTCAGTATGCGAGGTCGGTTTGAGTCCACAGTCTTCCAGCGCCAATGAATCACCGGCTGCACAGACGAGTCCTCACCCAGGTGCCAATTAATACTGGTCTCCACAAGCGGAGATCAGGTGTGATGGCCACGCCAGGGATTTCAGAGGTCATTGGGGCCCCCGGGTGTCAGGGACAGAGCAGGCACCCAGGCAGTGCCAGCCTGGAGCTCTAGCAATGCCAAACTAGCACTTCCAGGGTGTCAGGGGCATTGTCTGGATGCCAGGTTGGCAGTGCCGGGGTGAAAAGTTGGCACCGCCAGGTGGCAGACCTGAGGGGGTGGCGATGCCCATGAAAGGTGGTGAAATAGGTGTGTGAACGGCATCATAAAGGCTGGAGGTGAAGGAGGGTGTTCCTGAAAAGGGGGGAATCTGAAAGCGGGGGACTGAAAGGGGGGGGGGGGCTGAAGGTGAGTGGAGGCCTTCAGCAACCCCATAATGGGGTATGCTCACTTACAGAGGGGATGGAGGGTGCAGAGGGGTGATGCCCCGATGTCTGCAAGGATGGATGGGTGTGGGCAGGGTCATCGTCATGCCTGGGTGGTGGGGGGGGGGGGGCTTATATGAACTTTTATTGGTGGGGGGAGGTTGCCCCTTGAATGTCAAAAGTTGGGGGTGTTGCCGATGTCTGCGGGGGGGGGGGGGGGGGGGGGGGTTGGTCGCATTGTCTGTGGGTACGGGACCCTCAAGCTCTCTTCGAGATCTAGGCACCCTTTCATTATGGTGCCCTGATCTTTGAGGTGCCTGTCCGGCTGGCGAGTTTAATTCTCCACTGCGGAAAAAAATTCTAAAATCGGTTATTGACCGGCGAGAAACTCCTCAAGCCCCCAAAAAATGACTAAGTGCAGGTGAATCCAGGCCTATATCTTACCCAAAAAGCCGGCAGGAAACACTCCGCCAAACTCTCTCAAAATAACACTTTGGTGAATTGAGCCTATAGTCTCCAAAACAGAAAATCCAGCCCAAAGTCCTAACCATAGGCAGAGACTGTATGAAGCAAATAGAAAGCCTAATAATAGGTTCCGTTTTCATTCTTTGAGTTTGATACATGACAACACTTCATGATTGGGCAGCTTCATCAGACACTTTGTCACCACTTCCATTCCTTCAAGGAGTGTGCAATGAAAACTGTGCAGAAGTAATCTCTCAAAATCCAACCCAAAGAAAATTCTGATTGATGTTTTATGAACATTTCATTGTTACATTTGGGAATTTAGAGAGTGTTGTAAGCTTGCAAATAAAACTCAGATGCAGCGATTTAACGTTGCCAGGTTGAAGTGCTGGTGTACTATTGTACTATTCAAACCCTGGCAGCAATAAAGGCTGCATTCTCCAATTTGCAAAATAAGTGCTGACGTGGTGTGGGAACAGTGGCGTTTTACGCCAGAAAACATGGCGCCGCCACCGCACCAATCCTCCGTCCGGTGGGAGCCTAGCAGCCGCCCAGCGTAAAGTCATCGGCTTTACCTGCGGATACGGCTGGAGAATTGCCGGATCCGTGACTGCATATGCACACGGCGGCGTACGTGCCGTACAACATGGAAGTTAGGCAGGTGAATGGCGGATGTGACAGAGGCAGGTGAACAGTTGAACTCAAGCTTAGAAGTCCCTGAGCTCCTCAAGCGCGGAACCGGCTTGCCAAACACTGCCCCTCTGTAACACCCCTCGCCACCCCCGGACCACTCGCCACCGGTGCCCCCAGCCCCCGCCAAACCGCGTGCCCGCGGAACCGTTCCCCCTGGACTGTGGCGGATTTGGACTCAGTCTGCAGCCGTCACGCGAGGTTCACAGACACTGCGAGCACACGTGCCCACGCCATCGGGAAGCCGGTCCTTTGGGGTCGGAGCATCGGGGGAGGGCCTCAGGTGACGTCCTGAGGCCGTCCAGATGGCGTGCGGTGTACTCCCCGAGTACGCTGTTTTTGAGGGGGCGGAGCATCGCAAAAGTGGCGCCCTCGATTTTGGCGCAAGCGGGGATTCTCCGGCCAATCGGCGAATGCAAATTCGGCGTCACCAACCAGAGAATCCCGCTCATGCAGTTTCAGGCTAGCAACTACGCCTCAGATAGCAAATACCCACAGAGATGTGGGACCACACTTGTGGGCAGCATTATATCGGAGCACTGCAATCAGCTTTGAATGGCTTTGGTAGGATGGAGATGGGGTGGGGTGAGTGGGTTGGAGGTGAGGAGGGTAGTTTATGTTTCGAAGCAGGTTTTGCTCAGAAAAGTACACTGAGGCGAGATGTGAAAATATCATTAAATGGATGAGTTGTCTTCCTGTTCAGGGTTATGTTGAAAACCTCCGGCATTTTTCAAAGTGGACAGGGAGCTGGCCCTGAGTCCTGCCAGCAATGTTCCCACAGTTAACAACACCAAAAAGAAACAGATTAGCTCCATGCTGTGATGTTTGCAAAGCTTTGCTGTGTACGGGAAAGTTACTTCATCCACCTTTGTAGTGACAGTGAATGCATTTCAAAGTAAGTTGATTTGAGAAGCACTTTTGGACATCCTAAGATGTGGTTTACCGCTATGCAGCTGCATGGCAGAGTTTTTGATATTTCTTTCATGCAAATGTGAGGAGCTCAGGGATTTCTACGCTTAAGCCCAACTGTTCAGCTGCCTCTATCACATCCCCCTTTCACCTGCCAAACTTCCCAAGTTTCACACCTGCACTTTCTCTAGTTTTCTCTCCTGCCTCATGCCCTCTCTGAGCTTATCCTGTGGTCTCAGTCTGTCCCGCAGTGCTTCACAGTCAAGTCAGTACTCTGTGACTGGAATGATCCTTTACAATGGGAGGGTCATGCTGGGTAAGTCTTAGAATCAAGCAGAATTCTCCGCTCCCGCGAAAAATCGGGAAGGCTGTCGTGAACTCGGCCGAGTTTCACGACGGCCTCGGAGGCTGCTCCTCTCACCTAATTCACCCCCACCCGGGGGACTAGGAGCAGCGATCCGTAACTCTCGGCCGCCGGGCCTTGGCGCTTGCGTCAAGGCGGCGCACCAAGAATGATGCGACGGCGGCGCCTAAGTGACGTCAGCCGCGCATGCACAGGTTGGCTGGCTCCAAACCGCGCATGCGCGGCTGACATCACGACGGCTGACGGCTCAAACCCGCGCATGCGCGGTTCCCGTCTTCCCCTCCGCTGCCCCGCAAGACGTGGTGGCTTGATCTTGTGGGGCGGCGGAGGGAAAGAGTGCGTCCCTTTGAGACGCCGGCCCGACGATCGGTGGACACCGATCGCGGGCCAGTCCCCTCCCGGGCACAGCTCACTCCCCTCTCCGCCCCCCCACAAGCTTCAAACCAGCTTTTGGCGCCATGTTTACGACGGCAGCGACCCGGTGTGGTTGCCGCCGTCGTGTACCGGTCGCGAACGGCAGGCCGCTTGGCCCATCCAGGTCGGAGAATCGCCGGTCGGAGTGAAAAACGGCGAGCGGCGATTCTTCCGAGCGGGGGGTGGGAGAATCGCGGGGGGCGCCAGGGGGGCGTTTCACATTCTCACATTCCTTTGCAATAAATGTGAAACTAATTTATCACTCAGTGTTACTTATATCAATAAAAATGTTTTTCCTCACAAGACTGTTGATTGATTTCATGACGATGGTGATTTACATCTGTAAAAGGTACTGTGAACTGCTTGAGAATGATAAATGGTTAATATTTTAATGCGATCAAGAAACAAATAGCTTTTTAAATCCATCATTCCTTCACCCAACAACCCAAAGATGTGCAGGCTAGATGGATTGGCCACGCTAAATTGCCCCTTAATTGGAAAAAAAATAATTGGGCGCTTTAATTTACAAAAAAAAAAGAAATCCATCATTCCTGCATAGCTTCCAATCACACAAAAATGTCCTTGAAATATCTTAAATAATTACAGCCTGAAATTAGATCCTCTGAATATTCTGAACAATATTTTTATTCTGCTCATCAGCTCAGTGGAGGAGCTACAGGAAGTGGTGATTGTCTTGATTAAATTGGCCAGAAGTAAAGGCCGGGATTCTCCTTTCTCTACTGCCGAGATTGATAATCCTAATCGGGCGGAGAATGGAGCATCAGCCGAAAAATAGGATTGGCGCTAACGAGTCTCTGGTCCCGCGCCCCGGCAGGAACATGCAAAGTGCTGATTTGCATGCATTAACGAGCTGGAAGCCCGGTTTTCCCACTTCCTGCGTTGCTCCAACCCCCACCACAGGAAATCCACCGAGCACGTTGTGGTATAAGTCGGCCAAGAGCAACCCTAGTCAAGGGGGGCATCCCATTGCTGTCAGACTGCAGAGGGGGGTTCCGCAAGAGTCCTGGAGGTAGGGTGGGCTCGGACAATGGGATGTGAGTCCCGTCCCGTGCCTGGACTGCCCCTTCCGATCCTGGACAACCCGATGATCAACCTCAGCACGATGATCTCAGACAGCCCTCTGTTCAACAGTATCATCCTGGTCAGAAGTTTTAAACTCTGAAGTGGCCTCCTCACGCTGAACTGGTTTGCCTGACAGCTGATATGCAGTCCAGGCAATTCAACGAAGAATCAATGCACACACACTTTCCCTTTCTTAACATCTGCTCCCTCAGATGGATGTCTTTCAATCAGCAGCTTTTTGAAGTGTCAGGACTTCCTGGAAAACCCTCAACACTTGAGGACAATCTTGGGTCACATCATGGAAAATTCATTGTCTACCAAAGAAATTTGGGCTAATGTTAACAAGGGTCATAGTGTTGTAAGCTTATTGAGACATATGGCCGGGGTTCACCGATATCGCGACGGCGCGAGAGACGCCGGCGTCAACGGGCCTCCAGGCCCAGTAATTCTCCTCTTCCTCGGGGGCTAGAACCGCGCCGAAAGCTGGCCATATGCGGCCGGCGGGGGTCCGCGTATGCACGCCATGGCCGGCTGGGATCCGCGCATGCGTGCCACGGTGGGCACGGGTCCGCGCATGTTCGCCGTGGCCGTCGCCGCTCCGGCGCATGCGCATGGTTGCCGTTTTCACGCTGGCTCCCGGGCAACATGGCGGAGCCCAACAGGGGCCTAGCACGTAGGCCCCCGCCGAATGAGCTCGCCCACCAATCGGTAGCCCCCATTCACGGGTCTGGCTACCGTGGAGGCCTCCCCGGAGTCGGATTCCCCCCCACCCCACCAGGACGGCCCCCGCAGCCAGAATACCGAGGTCCCACCGGGTAGGACCATATGTAAACCACGCCGGCGGGTCTAAGCGGAACTCGACGGGCACACGACCTGTTGAGCGTGGAGAATCACCGTGGGGCCGCTTTCAATGGCCCCCAACCGGTGCCGCGGCGACCGTGCGGGCGCAACTGGTGCTGATTCACCAGCGACCAGATCATTGGCGGCCTGCTGTCGGAGCGGCGTGGCCGGATTCTCACGCCCCCCTCCCCCTGCCATTCTCCGACCCAGCACGGGCTCGGAGAATCCCGGCCATAGGATTCAAGGTGACAAGGTAAATGCTGAGAAGGTGTTTCCTGTTGTGGGAGAGTCTGGGACCAGAGGGCATGATCTCAGAATAAAGACCGAGTTGAGGAGGAATTTTGTATCTCAAAGGGTATTGAATCTGTAGATTTTGTTACCACAGGGAGCTGTAGAGGCTGGCTCATTAAGTATGTTCAAGGCTGAGGTAGGCAGAATTTGAATCAGTAAGGGAATCAAGGGTTATGAGGATAAGGCAGGAAAGTGGAGTTGAGGACTTTATCAGATCAGTCATGACCTCATCGAATGGCGGAACAGACTTGATGGGCCAGATGGCCTTTTTTGGCTCCTACGTCTTACGGTGAACTCACTTAAAGGAGAACGGAGTAGCCACAGCAGCATCTTCATTACAATGAAAATTAGTCCTCTGAAAGTCCTTGTGTGTCCAGTGACAATATGTGGCTGTGAACGCTGCACCATCAAGATGAGTGACGAGGCTCAAACAAGTGGGTGCTTGAGAAAGCTGGTGTTAAAAGGAACTTGTTTGATGTAGTGACATCGGCTAAGTGGTTTCACATAGTTTGGAAGCATGATGTGAACGGGGGGGGGGAATGTTTGGAAAAAGAGGTCACGCAAGACCCAAGATTGGATAATGTCAGAACGTGGACTGTCTTCTCTGTGGAACAGGCAGTGAGGGCGGCGGAGAATAAAAACCAGTGGAGAAAGATTGTTCATAGTGTGGCCATCCCTCAGAACACGGACCGATGAGAGGCAGACAGACAGATAGACTTATTGAATTCCCAGGCCTCCAAATCTTTTATATAATAGCGTGATTGTGGATTTTATCCCACGACCATCATCAGTGGGCAGGATTTTACAGCCTTCCTGCAATGGGTTTTCAGACAGGGGCCTGTAAAATGTAATAGCCGCCGGGCCTGCTATCTACCTGCTTTCCCAACCGCAATGTTACACGCAGCAGGGGGAGGTGTCAGGTGGCCTGTCCACATGAGGCCTCATTGCACCCTGGCAGCAATGTTTCAGCCGATGAAGTCATAATTATGGCTGGTAACAATGCTCAGGCTTTGGGTGGAAAATGGGACGGGGAGGGAGGTTGTCTCCTTTACAGACCCCCTATTTTGATCCATGTTGCCCTGTCGACCCCATCTCCACAATCTCCCACCCCTACCCCCTGCCCTCCCACCATGTCTGCCAGCGTTGTCCTCGCATACACCCCCCCCCCCCCCCCACTTATTTTGTATCTGGCTCCGGGTTGAACATCATTAGGAACTGGATGCAGTCCCAGCAGTGGCCACCGTTCCTGGAAGCGCTGCTGGGACCAAAGAACTGTCAGCCGTCCGATTGGCTGGTGGCTATTGGGAGGCAGGACTTCCTCCCCAGATCGGTGTGAAAGGCTCGCCTCAGGGTAATCAATGACCCGACGGATATTAAGTCACTGAGGGGCCACGGGACTGGGCGGGAGTGGGAGATACACCCACTTCCAGAGCCAGCCGCTGCTGCTACTCACTGGATATAAAATCCAGCCCATTATGTGGTCTAAACAGCTGGCTTGTAATGCAGAACAAGACAGCAGCGCGGGTTCAATCCCCGTACCAGCCTCCCCGAACAATTGCCAAAATGTGGCAACTAGGCGCTTTTCACAGTAATTTCACTGAAGCCTACTTGTGACAATAAGTGATTATTATTATGTTTGACACTGAAACATAAATAGGAAAAATTACAGAAGGCAAGTATGCATTGCCCCTTTCAATAGAACTCCCCACATCCATACACATTAACTTTCAGCGGAGGTTACTAAATGGAGATGATAAATTGAAACTTTAACTGTGAGGTCAATTGAAGTGGCACTCTCACTGCCCACCTGGGCAAACATTGTTAAAAAGGAGTCCGCCCTGGGATCTGGTCTATGAAGCTCCACTATTCACTTTAAATGCAACTAGCCATCAGGGGAGCCTTTGTTTGATACTTTCATTGTTTTGAAGTTTGAATTTTTGAAATTCCTTCGCAGTAATACATAGATTGTTCAGTCTCGACAGTCGCTACTAAGTAATTTATCAGATCACATTTTCAAATGTCCTAATGGAGACTGAGCCAGTGCTGCCTAATTCCCTGAAGTATTTTACTAAATTCCTGAGCTTAGTATTGCATCGTAACCACAGAAAAGACCTCTATTGTTCTACATTATTAAAGTGTGCTTTGACGGCTGGATTGCTTTCCGACCTACGAAAAACGGATCGCTGTCTCACATGTCAAAATGCATAATTCCTTAAACACTCTAGGGCTAGTTCTTAAATTGCCCACTCTCAGCAGGGAGCCATGTTCACAGGGAGCAGGGGTCAGAGGGCCAGGGCGATAATGTTTTGCCCGATCTGTAACCTGGGCTCCCATTATGAGTGGCTTCTTACTGGAGTGCAACATCACAGAGTTAGACTTACCTTTGAAACCCATGAACATTGCAAATAAACGTGTGGCAGTCAAGTTTGTAGACACAAGACGAGCACTTCATCATCTTATTTCTCACAATACTACCACAGTGTGGTACATGAATTACACACAAGTATACTCGAGTTGAATATTTGCTTGAAAACCTTTAGATATTTTCGGTTACACCTAGTGAGCATCTCTTGAATAACACCTGACCCTAACCCTAATTTAGTGGACTGTTGAACCGACCACGTGTCACAGAATAGTGGGCTATGGCCTTGATCCCATCAATTCCACACAATCTGAATGGCTGTTTTCAGTTCCGCCATCCTGGAGACAAAAAGAAAGCCCCACAAGGAGATCGATGAGTGGTTCTCTGTGGTCCTAGTGAGGCTAATCACAGAACTGCTTTCTCAGTCCAAAATCTCAGCTCTAGGAGTAAGGGATATGGCCCAAAGGTTAGACACAGGCCTTTGAAGTGAAGTTAGCACTTCTGTAAGCAAAGAGTGATAGATGTTTGGTATTCTGTCTGCAAATGGCAATTTGTTTGGTCAATTGTTAATTTTAAACCTGAGATTGATAGAATTTTGTTCACCAAACATGTTCCGAGATTATGGGGTAAAAGCGAATACATGAAGTATCGCCCATGATCTAATCGAATGGCGGAATCAGCTCCAACAGCCAAATAGCCGACACCTGATTTCATGATCCTATGAGAGGAGGAAGATGGAAGGAATCAGTCCAAGCAACAATAGTGCAGCTAAATAGCACAAGGACAGAAACACAAGCCTGGCAACTAGTTACTGAGTCAATCCTGTCTCGTGAGACACACTTAGTTCAAGAAGATTTAAAGACGGGAAGGAAAGATAGGAGTAAATGCTAAATATTTGAGAGAACAAAAGTTTTTTAAAATCACACACAATGCTCATTCTCTTAACTAACTGGATCACCCTTTTAACGTATCACTATTGTCATTATCGATGGTTTTTTTCACATAAATTTAGAGTACTCAATTTTTTTTCCAATTAAGGGGCAATTTAGCGTGGCCAACCCACCTACACTGCGCATCTTTTGTGTTGTGGGGATGAGACCCACGCAGACGTGGGAAGAATGAACAAACTCCACACGGACAGTATCCCAAGGCCGGGATCGAACCCGGTCCTCGGCACCGTGAGGCAGCAGTGCTAACCACTGCGCCACTGTGCCATCCCCATCATTATCAATGTCAATGTAGTCTGTTAAATACTTGGAGACATTTTTACCAAGTTAAAGCCGTTATATAAATGCATTTTGTTGACACAAAACCTTGAAGTTTAAGACTGCAGCAGGCACCTTAAAGCTATGCTACTATAAGCCTCCCAACAGGTTATGATATTATTGGAAAACATTTGATATATGGAACAAATATTTTAATACTTCAGGTAGCATTTTTCAACATGTAAGGCTGGTTGCATACCCCTGAACAGGTTCCGAGGTATTTGGCAAGTATGACCACAGCCATTGGAACAGCATTTCTTCAGTCCCGAGCACTCGTCATCTGCCTCACAGCTTTCAACGCAGGCAGCAGCGAAGCCGCTGGCCTTCTCAGGAGTGGGACAGTCACCTTGCTTCGCTGACTGGATTGATTTGAGAAACTCACAGCTGGTCAGGCACTCATAGTGTTTCTTTGGAAAGAGAGACTGAAATTAAATGAAAAAGAACTGATTTATTTCATTAAAAAGAAACCTTTTTGTCAAACTAATGCCAAAAATGTTCCAGAATCAGTTGTTTATGTGGTAAACTACACGGCTGGAGAAATAATTAATGCATTTGTCTCTTGAACATTTGTGGCTACATGAAAGACATTTGGCCCCAAGTGATAAAAGTTATGTCGTCTTCCCATTTCTCACTGCGATTTCTTATCCCTCTTGGTAGAGCATTGCCCGAGGCATTTAACTTGTGTAATCCTACAAATTGAATCAGCGTTTTGATTTATCTTCAAAGTTGATAATAGGTCAAATAAATCACCCAAGGGTGGACCTTACCTCACACTTGCTTTGGCAGTGAGTCTCCTGTGAGTCCCAGGATTCTCTGCAGGGCTCCAGGCACTGTAGAGCAGAACAAAGTGCCTGTTAGTGTCAAAAGCCACATCAAAGGGATAAGATGCATTAAGGTCCACATGTCTATCCATGCTTGTCGCTCACTCTTACACACTGATACCCTCTTTTACCTGAGTGATAGGAATGATGTCTTAAGAAAAGTGGAAAGTCATATTAACTCCATTTGAGTTGTCGAATCTATTCTGATGCGGTTAGAGATACTGCAGTGTTTTCTTTGGCACAGTCATTTCCAATGAAAGAATTATGATGTCCTCGACTCGCTAATTAAAAAAACGCACAAAAATAAAATTTACAGTCTTTAAACAAAACGTAACTGCTGCGCTGCTTGATTTTTTTGCATTTTGTGCATGCTAGATTGGAATGATGGATATCTGTGTGGCCACCCAACGAGCTGTTGCTTTTTAAATATAACCCCCGCTCCGACTAAAAGCTGCAGATAAACAGCTATTATATTCATACTCAGTCCTGAATGTGTTCCATTCATAGTAAATAGGCACAGAGCTAGCCTGCTAGCGATGTGTTTTAGCTGTGAGAAACATCACTGATTCCCAGGTCCCATCTGTGTTGAAAACAAAATCATCTGGGATGATTTCAGTTTTGTACATCTTAAGGACCAAAGTTAGGAACTAGTAGCTGTTCTCGATGAAGAGACAAGGCCAATAATTGCTGCGATGTTTATCATAACGCTTCAACTGCCAGGGACTTCATGACAAGTGAGTCTAATGTTCTGTGTCTGAAACCCATCCAATAATGAAAAAGATTGAAACAATTGTTGCCTTAACCCAAGATTTAACATTCCCGATAACTCACACTGACAGGAAAGGAAATCTCTTTATATTCAACTATTTTTATCTGAGGCAAAGCTGTTTACATTCGAAACATCAAATTCTGTATCATGTCTGGCCAAAAATAAATATTTTGGCTAAACTCCAGTTAAGCTACCAAAGAAAAACCCCAAATCTTTACAGAAGAAAAAAATTAGTTGCGATCAAGGCCATTCCACTATCATCTGAGACACATTCAATGACTGTTCCTTAAACTGAAATGAAGACTAAAAGTATCATTTCCCCCATACAATGTGAACGTATTTCAGGAGTGTAGAAATTATTCTGTAGGTTATATTTTTTAATGGATACAGACAAATAGACAGGTGGATGGAGGGAAATCCTCTTCTGCCTCCAGGTAGCCTACAGAACAAGGGAAGTAAGATCACAGGAAGCTACCTTTCATCTGGGAAGAAAAGTTTCAGTCTTAACGATAAATATTCTGCTGGTGGGAATTTTAAGTTTTGGTTCACAGAGTAAAACCATCCCGCCACCATTATGCCAGGGGCTGGGTTTTCCACACCAGCGCGCCAAAACCACGGCCAGTGCGGGGGCGGAGAGTCCATGTTCCCACAAGAAATCGGGAAAGGCGCCGGTTCACCGATTTTGCGTGCCCCGTAAAGTGGCGTGTGCCGCCTGGGACCTACCTGTGGCCATTGCTGGAGGCGAGCTCTGCCATTCTCCGCCCACGACCGGCCGAAGTCCTGACGGTGTGGAACTAATGTTCTCCAGCCGGTCAGGATACTGAGTCCACAGCCGCCCTGGTTGGGGGCGGGCGAATCAGAGGCCGGGGGGGGGGGGGCCTTATAGGCGGCCAGTGAGTGCTTGTGCAGGGGTTGAGGGTCAGGCGCGCAGCTGATCAGGGGGTCTCTTTTGAGGGTCTAGCTCTGCGGTCTGAGTCCGCCATGGAGCACGGCGGTGCGCAGCAGCCTCTGACCTGGAAGTGCGGGGGCCCAAATCTGCAGCAAAAGCTGCAAGATCTACTCCGGGTCCCTGCTAGCCCCCTGCTGGGCTGGGAATTCGTGTCCCTTTGATCCAAGCTTTTCTGGCGTTAAACTCTACAGTTTTGACACCGGCGTGGGGATATAATCCCAATAATGGAGAATCCAGCCCCTGGTTTTTATTTCCATTGATTTTATTTCCCGTTGTAAAATTCCTTGCCTTCTTTTTATATCCCTGCACCATCTCATTGATGATCTTTTAAATATTTCTATTAATCAGACTGCAGGTCCAGTAACCTACCAGCCCCTCCTTATCTATTGATCCTCTTGCCTTCCCCTCTCCTTTCATCTTCCAAGCTAACTAAAATGTTTATTCTTCAACTTCAAATGAAGGGGACACACCTGAATTGCCTGAACCTATCTTTTCTTTTTACATTCGCCAACTGACTTTCTGTGTACTTCCAGCATTTCCTGGTCTTATTTAAGGAAGCAATTAGGGATTTATTTAGTTTCGAAATGTTGAAAGAAATTAATAGAATCATTGTTTTGTCTCACACTAATAGTAAATGCTAGAATTCCTTTAGCATGTTGCCCAAATTGTAAATACTAATTGTAAATACGTCATTACAGGTGTAGTAAATTTGCCATAGTCCCAGATGACCATAGGCTGCTTTCCCCTTTGAGGAGGAGAGCTGACTGGTGGTGGTTTAATCTGAGGATCACAACACCTCAGGCGAGGGGCAGCGTTGAGAAGGTGGGGCCTTCATGAATAACCTCACCCGATACGGAAATTGAACCCACGCTGTTGGGCTCAGGTAGAGTACCTCAAAACCGGCGACCCGAAAATTGAATGTGTCTGTCAACCAGACATTTTTATAATGTTCCATGCAATATAATTTAAAAAATAACTTACCTGGACAATTCAGCTAAATGCTGCACAGTGTGGCCCCAGACTCATCCTGGCTTCGCGTACCACTCTGCTCCAAGCGACCCTTGACCCAACCCAACCTGGCTTGACCCCAACTGCCTACCCGACCCGAAAACAGACAATATCCGCAATCGGGCAAGGCCTCGGTCCTGAGAGTGCCAGATTTGAAGCTACTGTACCTGTGTACATGTGTGCAAAATGATGATGTGTACCAGGAGAGTAGTATTCCTCCTTTGAGTGGTACATCTCAGCAACAGTACTGCAGGCACCTCAGTCCAGGGCCTCTGTGGTGCTCATGATGCCCCTCACCCATCAGTGAAGATCCCGGGTGGGCGAGGAAATGGAAGGGATCACACTCTTTCAGCTCTCTTACACACAGATGAGAAGCTAACTGTAATGCAAGAGTTACCGGCAAATGGAAGGCAACATATTGTCCATTTTCAACACAAGTTAACAGACTCCAAGGTCTCCAAATGGGATGCAGTTTTCTCCAATAAGAATCTCTTTGTGGAAATTCCTAATGGCGTTTTGGCAGAAGGAAGCAAAGAAAGGTTAACTGCGCTGTTCGAATTTGCTGAGGAGAAGATGCAGGCGGAATATGTTTTGTCTGCTTCTACAAGAACAGAGAGGATCGAGCCTTGCTTCTGAGAACATTCAGCTTCATGGGCTTTGAGATTGTGAGACCAGGCCATCCCTCGGTTCCAGCTCGGCCTGATGTCCTGTTCATGGCATACTCCATTGATCAGTCGTTGTCTGAGGAGGAGTAGCCATCCGCATCAAGGAACATTTTCCTGTTTCCTACATTTTATCGTAGCGCTACTGAGAGAGGGTAGTCCTTAGTATAAATGCTGTGTAATGCCATAGCTATGGCCTGTAAAAGGTGCAGATTTTCATTGTATTTTGCGTAAGCAAAATTTGATCATCTTGCCTAGATGTTCTTTTGGCAATCTGGGCTGAATTCAGCTTGGATTGATACGGAGCAGGAATAGTTTGTCTCGAATTACAGAATTGTCAAAGTTTTCTTTTGTCATTTATTTCTTGAACTGTGTGACTATTTGTCATTGCTGTTTACAGAAAATGTTTGAAAGCCTGTGAATTCCTTTCACATACTGTGGTTCTTATGTACCTTCTAGAAAGCTGTTTAAAAAAAACTAAATTAAAAGTATTTCAAATTTCAAAATGATGATGTGGCACTTGAATGCAGAAATGGGTGTGTGCACAGCACACTAACAGTTCTCTTCACAGAGTGTGGAAAATGCATTTGAATAGCAACATGTATCTTGTATAGTTCAAATGCATATTATTTACAGCACAAGTTCATGCTATTGTCTGTTCTCCACTGAGCTTTCTCCCCTTCTCATCTAATCCCATCAACATATTCCTTGCTCATTGTTGTATTTATCCGAGTTCTGCTTAAATATGTCAATACTATTCGTCTCATGTACTTATTTCAGTAAGTTCCACGTTCTCACCATTTGCTGGGTAGAGATTTTTTTTCTGAATCCCTTTCTGGATTTGTTGGTAACTATTTTATATTTATGGTAAAAGCAAAATACTGTGGATTCTGGAAATCTGAAATAAGGCCGGAAAATGTACAAAATATTCAACAAGGTCTGGCAACATTCATGGAGAGACAAACAGAGTTAACTTTTCAGGACTTTGAAAGTGGCAGAAGTCACTAATCCGTGATTTTAGAAAGACTGCACGAGTCATCTCAAACCTGTTGTAGTGACTGACCATAAAGTTGCAATTTCACACTTCATCTGCTCCTATGAGGCCGATTCCATTCTATAAGCTCCCATTGTACATCCACCTTCTCCAACCTGCCGAGCTGTAGACACGGGGCGCGATTTTACGGCCACATTGCACCCGAAAAGCAGCTCGCCAATCGATGCCCTCCCATCTGTGAAATTCTTACTCTTACTGAAAGGTGGGGCTACCGAAAGGAGTGATATCGATGGAGAAATCATCCACCATTCTACAATTCTCTACTTGCAATCAGTTTTCCCACGAAAATTAATGACCGCACAAATGAAGCCCCTCCTCTCCCGTCATTTATTTTAACCTATCCACGGACAAACTACAGATCAGCTATTTGGATGGAAATGCACTTCCTCCAAGCAAGCACGTTATCATTCTTATCATCCAAAACACACATTACCGTAATATTATAGTTTCAAAACTAGTAGCCATGTGTTTTTGGTGAAGATACAATTGGGAGCAGAGCACAGAGATAAAGGCAAGCAATGCAGTTGAGTATTGTTACCATCTTGAAGAACCCTCACTCCAACACAGATGCATTAAAATTTGCATTACTATGACTGTCCCAGGCAACAGCATCTGAGGACATTATAGGGATGGAGGCTTGAAACACATATGAAAGCCTTCATCAAGATCAGCAGCAGGATTTAATCTACTACTCACATCCCTCCATGTTTATTCCATACCTTTGGTTTAAATGGGGGAAGCGTCAGCCCACTCTTCACACCCACCAACAGATTCCAATTACGGGGTCATATTTTCCACTCCCAACAAGGAGCTAAATCGCACTGGGTGGGCATTAAAAGTGGTGGGCGGATCCTATTTCTCCCTTCTTCGCTGTTGGGGTTCAGGTTACGTCCAATGATTTTATTGACTCAGTTGTACTGCTGTCCTCCCATTCCCTCTGTATTCATGGATGTTGAGCGTTTACTTTTTCTTGCGGAGCTGCGCCATTCCTGTGGTTTTGTTGTATTGTTTGTTAAAATGTAAAACTTCAATAAATATAATTTTTCAAAAAGTGATGGGTGGGACCCGGTCCAGATTTCCACTCCCATTCCCGGTAATTTTCAGCGGTGTGGGATAAGGGGGCGCAGCGTGAGCCTGCACGGGGCTGCCCAGACATTGCCGACTCTATTGCGGAAGTGGAGACTGCAGACCTTCCACAATTACGTTGAATTTGGGCCTGTTTTGGAAGAGGACCTGTTTCACAACAGCACAATGGTGTCAGGAACATTGGGGACTGTTTGAAAGGGAAGCTTAAAAGGTGTTGCAAACTTCATGTGTCATAATGTGATTTTGTATCATAAGTTATATATATTTTTGATACAGTGAGCAATGCTTGAGTGATTATTTAAAAGGGTAAGTGACCATCAAATAATGCGTTTACCAAGTTGTCACTTCTGACTTCTGGCAATGTCAAAGTGGAAATGTCTTCAGATGCACGTGTGTATAAGGAGCTATTCTTCATTGTAAAATAATGCCCAGTGCCTTGATTTTTTTCCCTTGAAGTTCAGCTCAGTCATCCTTTGGCTGCTTCAAAGCTTTGACAGCTGGCTCATCTTCTGGCTGTCTTGGAAGACTTTAATGCAGTTCACTTGGATTTGTTGACATTGTTCTTCAATGAAATCTTGTTATGAATTCTGGGCTGAGTTTCAAAGGCACTAATGCATTCTGTGCAGCAGGGTTAGTTGACCCAGGTGTCAAGGGGAATTTGAGCTTGGTTATTTTGACAAATTTATAAACTGAGAAGAGGATTATGTTATTCAGTGGTTTTTCAACTAATGTTTATTTATTTTGATAGATTTATGTGAGCTTCGCAACAGCTTTCCAATGTTACTACAGGACTCATGAGTTATTATTATTAGTTCTGTTTACAGTGGATAGTGGGGAAGGGCACATGGTGGCAGTGATGGGGTGTTGAGGGCTAGAAAACCTAACACCTGACTGTAGAACTGGGCCAATGTCTCAGTGAATTAGGGACAGCCTTTTAACTGAGCCACCTTGGCATCAACTCCAGCCAGCCCCTGACTCCCAGCCATGAAAACGGCGTGGGTGGATATTGCTGGTCTGGAGGTGGGATCATAACATTGGGAAATCTCCTGACTACTGATTCCTGCCTCCAAGATAAAAACCTGGTCCCAGGAGTCCCAATTCTCCAAGTCGCCTTGATTTGCTCTAATGGTGCTGTCATTGGTTTGTTCTTCCCACCACTATCGCAACCATTGCAGGAGGAGAAAGTTGGCATGTCAATTGTAACAATCTTACTGTTCGTTGCACAATTACACATTCCAGTCCTAATGACACCAGCTAGGCACCATAGTCTGCCCTTGCGTTCATCTTCGAGCTGATCCTGCTAAAGGCTGCTACTTCCTTCCTTTGCACATATCACTTACAATCATTTCTTGAAAAACATCCACTCCAGTTTTTTAGGGTTCCTGTGGGTATATAATCCAAGAAGCATGACAAATCAAATGGGACTCTGAAAATATTCTTATAATGGGGCTAGGAGTCACTGTGAATTAAATGTTTTTTTTTATTTTAACGCAGTCTGCACTATAATATCAATGATTTATGAATTCCCAGCTTGCAGATTTATGACATATTCTGGCAAGATAAAAACAACTGATTCTGGTTACATAAGTTTTTCCTTATTTGTCTCCCCCCTGCCATTAGGCAGCTGCAAAAACCATTCAATTTTCAATCGTGACAACCTTCAACCCACAAGTTTAACTAAAATCTAAGTGAAGGACTTGTGTAGTCAATCTCTCCAATCTCTCACATCCTTGCACCAGGATCAAAGAGATATCAAAAAGTATTGGGGAGCCCC
Source organism: Scyliorhinus canicula (assembly GCF_902713615.1). NCBI lineage: Eukaryota > Metazoa > Chordata > Chondrichthyes > Carcharhiniformes > Scyliorhinidae > Scyliorhinus > Scyliorhinus canicula. Next base: position 31,448,375 of record NC_052159.1, read on the forward strand.
ATTGTCTCAGGTTTGATTCCCGAGATCCAGCGGTATGTTGAGAGGCTTTGGCTGCACTGGACAAGAGATGGGCAATATTAGTCCCAATCCCGATTTCTGCATAGTAAGGGTTCTGCAAAGTGATGATAAAGGCAAAACACTGCGGATGTTGGAAATCTGAAATAAAAACAGAAAATGCCGGAACAGGTCAGCGGGTTGGTTAGCGTCTGTGAAGAGAGAAACAGGGTTCAGGTTTCGAGTCTGCGTGACTCTTCTTCAGAGCTAGAAGAACGTTTGCATGTTAGATAAGGGTAGGATTGGGATTGGGGTTGAATGGATGCAATGCTCAACACAGCCAATAGTCTAACAGGATGTCCAGGTTGAACACTTGCGTGAGGAACAAGATGACTAGCACTAATGAAACCGTAAGACCATGCCTTTAGAAGAAAAAAGGAGCAAATGGAAGCTAAAAGGAACAGAGGAATATATAGCTGATGAAAAATTTACTTTGGAACAAAAGTTCTTAACAGTAAGAGTACATTCGGATCTGTAAGCCAATACAGCTCAATTGGATCACGTCCCATTTCTATCCATATTTCCGACATATTCCTTGACATCTTTGATTCTTGACATGGTTGATATCCCTATTTATGTCAATACCTGGGAGTCAAGACGTATTTAACCTTTCATTGCAAATCATCATGCGAATGGCATTGAATATATTATAACCCTGAGCAAGTTAGTATGCTGTAATCTAATCGAAAGGCTCAAATGACATTGTAAACCACAAAAAGCCATTTATAATATCCATTTAGAGGACAAAAGTGTAACTAGAGGATGCGAGTATAAAATTAACAAGCATAAACCATGTCTGGGATTAGAAGGATTTCTCTCCTCCCCCAATCCTGCCCCAAGAGTCGTAGGTATTTGGAATAGATGGAACAGACTCTCAACTAAAAGAGCTAATCCTATGTTGATTAACATTGTTACAAAAAAGCTTCATAAATGCTGAGAGCCAAAAGGACGCATTAAGGGTAGAAGCAATTGAACGCTGTATGGTAGGTGATGAAACCTGGGCTGCTGGGATCATGGTCTTGACCACTGATTTAGCATTTAGAATCCAGGCTGTAAAAACAGGTCGATATCCAGGAGGTTTGGGCAATTTACCTTTTTGGAGAGCAGAAGGAAAGTTTACATGAGCCTAAATGAATGGCCACAGTGCATCAGAGAGCAGATGGGTTTTATTACTTGGACTGCTGCACAAGATTGAAATGCACAGGGCGAAATTCTCCGCCCCCCACGACGGGTGGGAGAATAGCGGGAGGGCCTTCCCGACATTTTTGCCGCCCTCCCGCTATTCTCCCGCCCCCCCGCCGAAGTCCTGACCCGAATCGCTGCCGCCGTTTTTTTACGGCCGGCAGCGATTCTCAGCTGTTCGATGGGCCGAAGTCCCAGCCCTTTCCGCCGTTTTCACGAACGGCAAACACACCTGGTCTTGCCGTTCGTAAAAACGGCGTCACAAACTCGCTTTTTATAACCATGGCACCGATTGGCACGGCAGTACCACGGCCGTGCCAAGGGTGCCATGGGCCCGCGATCGGTGGACTACTTGTCCTTCCGCCGCCCCGCAGTATCCATTCGCGGGGCGGCTGAGGGGCAACCCGGCCCGCGCATGCGCGGGTTTCGCGCAAAAACGCGATGACGTCACCCGCGCATGCGCGGGTTGAAGTCTTCCAAACTGCGCATGCGCGGCTGACGTCATATGACGCGTCAGCCGGCGCTAACTCCGGTAAGCGGGCTTAACGATTTTCGTTCAGCCCGTCTTGCCGGAGCCTACGGCGTCGGGCTGCTAGCCCCGACCGGGGACCAGAATCGGTCCCCCGTCGGGAAGGGGCGCGCTGCCGTAAAACCCGCCCGGGTTTTACGCCAGCTTTACGATTTCTCCCGTTTTGGGAGAATCTCGCCCACAGTCTTTTCAGTTTACATCAAGATTCCAAGACTATATGACACGTTACAGCATTAAATTCACTTCCCAGTTATTTTTATGAAGCAACAGGCAATGCATTAGGCACGCTGACCTCAACGTCTCAATTCCTGATATGTACACCTGTCATCTGAAGCTCTGCACCTAAAGTGCTGCATCATAAAACTTATGCCAATGTCATGTCATTTCCCAATAATGCATGCATGATCCAATTCCGTTACTCCTGCGGTGATAATGTCACTAATTTAATTCTTCAGTTGGAGTCATCGTCATCTATGAATGGAATGTAGTGACCTCATATTTAATATTCAAACCTATATTCATCCTCTTCCCCATCCATAGATTTTTTTAAAGTTGGAAAGTTCTGGGAACTTTTTCAAATTTACACTGCATGTATCATAATGATTATGTGGGAAATAAGTGCACCTCATGATTCAGACTCTGTTGTGAGTGTTCCAGCTGGATTTTCCCAGGCCCATGGCATCTGGGAGGTAAGGGGTTCGGACAATAGAGGGCAGCCTCAACAAGATGGCTCCATGATGCATTCCTACTGACAGGGAACTTACCTGGCGGAGGATCAGCTGCTGGCTCCATGCTGGCAGGCAGTCAATTACGATTGTTCAGGGCCAATTCATTGGTCTGGTTGACATTTTTCAGTGGAGCAGCCCCCTTGTCAAATGCCAGCTCAATGGAGGCAGATTCCCTGTGGCAGGTCCGGGTGTCTACTGGGGCTGGAGGCTCCGTGCCCCTGTGATGATGGCGGTGTTGGTCTATTTAAGGGCAGCACAGTAGAAGAGGGTCACCTGGCTTGAGGAACCAATTGGGACTGAGAGTTGGTAATCACCCCAGGGGGTAGAGTCCTCTCTTAGGCAGAAGACATGTAGGGACTTGTGAAGCTGGTAGGCTCCGAGGTGCTCAATTAGATGGCTGCCGCCTAGAAGATTGTTGTTTCTAGTCGCACTGCTGACAGATTGTGGGCTCACAACTCCCATTCGATCCCGATATCAGTTCCTGAAGTTTACAAGAAAATCTAGCCCTTTGTAATGAGATTGTTTTCTTTTATAATTACATTCAACTTCCATGCATTTATATATCAGATTCACTGACACAGATTTCATTTGCTATGAATGTTATGCAAATTATATTGCACACCTATTTTAAACAATAGAGCCAATGGTGTTCATTAATACTACTAGACATTGCCTGAGAGGGGAAGATGTTCTGTTATATGTATCAATGTTTTTCATCTTCACATTGCTTGGAGAGAATGTCGCTTTTTGAAATGGAACAACTACAGGGTTAATTCCTCTCTCCGAGTGGAGGGCTCCACTCACAGGGAGCACGAACCAGAGAATTGGCCCAGTGTTGTAGCCCAGTTACTTTGAGCATGGCTGCACTGGCTGATAGCAAGGAGTCAACTCATTAAGTATCACAAAAGAAACCACCAACCTAAGGAGTTGGCCCTCTTATATCATTGTTCTCAAGCCTTGTTGCGCAGGAACCCCAGGAAATATTGATGCGTCCATGAGGAGTTCCCGCAAACACTGACATCCTAGCTTCACAAAGGCAGTGTGGCTTCTCAAAAGTTTTTTAAAAGCCCACAATGTAGCAGTGGCATATTGTCAAGCCAGGAAGTATGGAAAGCACAAAGCACACAGATTTCTCAAGACGACATATGTCTGGCACCTGACAGAAATGAATTAATCTCACAGGTCCTTGCAAATCCTCGAACCCACTTTGAAAACCTTGGTCCCAACAGGACTTGTAAATTACTCAGTAACTGAGCCACCACTGTACAATTCAGTTACACTACATATTTGGTTAATTTGTAAACATGGCGACAAAGCTTTTTAACATTGTCTCTGTCAATGGATCATTTTTCTTTCACTTGGGCCATTATTTCCTTCCACTTCAATGAACGCATGGTATTTATGTACAAACTTGCCTCAGGGCGACAGCCTATCCCCAAAGCAGTGTGAGCTGCAGGACTCCATTCAACAGCATCCTGGTGTGTTAGCAAATCAAACCCTGAACTCTGCAAGCGCAAGAATCTTTTTCAGAATTGTGTAAAAAGCAGCTACTTCACTTCATTATACAGATCTACCAATAACCAGCAGAGGAAAGGTAAATCTGGGGCCCTGTGTCAAGTCAAATGGAGCACTGATAGAACATTACAGTGCAGTACAGGCCCTTCGGCCCTTGATGTTGTGCCGACCTGTGAAACCCCTCTAAAGCCCATCTACACTATTCCTTTATCGTCCATATGCCTATCCAATGACCATTTGAACGTGTTTAGTGTTGGTGAGTCCACTATTGTTGCAGGCAGGGCATTCCACGCTCTTACTACTCTCTGAGTAAAGAACCTACCTCTGACATCTGTCCTATATCTATGTCCCCTCGTGCTAGACATCACCATCCGAGGAAAAAGGCTCTCACTGTCCACCCTATCTAATCCTCTGATCATCTTGTATGCCTCAATTAAGTCACCTCTTAACCTTCTTCTCTCTAACGAAAACAGCCTCAAGTCCCTCAGCCTTTCCTCATAAGATCTTCCCTCCATACCAGGCAACATCCTGGTAAATCTCCTCTGCACCCTTTCCAATGCTTCCACATCCTTCCTATAATGCGGCGACCAGAACTGCACGCAATACTCCAAATGCGGCCGCACCAGAGTTTTGTACAACTGCAACATGACCTCATGGCTCTGAAACTCAATTCCTCTACCAATAAAAGCTAACACACCGTACGCCTTCTTAACAACCCTCTCAACTTGGGTGGCAACTTTCAGGGATTTCAGGGACACCAAGATCTCTCTGCTCATCCACACTACCAAAAATCTTACCATTAGCCCAATACTCTGTCTTCCTGTTATTCCTTCCAAAATGAATCACCTCACACTTTTCTGCATTAAACTCCATTTGCCACCTGTCAGCCCAGCTCTGCAGCTTATCTATGTCCCTCTGTAACTTGTAACATCCTTCTGCACTGTTCACAACTCCACCGACTTTAGTGTCATCTGCAAATTTACTCACCCATCCTTCTACGCCCTCCTCCAGGTCATTTATAAAAATGACAAACAGCACCGGCCCCAAAACAGATCCTTGTGGTACACCACTAGTAACTGGACTCCAGTCTGAACATTTCCCATCAACCACCACCCTTTGTCTTCTTCCAGCTAGCCAATTTCTGGTCCAAACTGCTAAATCACCCTGAATCCCATGCCTCCGTATTTTCTGCAATAGCCTACCGTGGGGTACCTCATCAAACGCTTTACTGAAATCCATATACACCACATCGACTGCGTGACCCTCATCCACCTGTTTGGTCACCTTCACAAAGAACTCAATAAGGTTTGTGAGGCACGACCTACCCTTCACAAAACCATGTTGACTATCTCTAATCAAATTATTCCTTTCCAGATGAATATACATTCTATCTCTTATCAATCTTTCCAAGACTTTGCCCACAACAGAAGTAAGGTTCACTGGTCTATAGTTACCGGGGTTGTCTCTACTCCCCTTCTTGAACAAGGGGACAACATTTCCCAGAGAATCCTAGGATAAATCCCATCCGGCCGAGGGGACTTATCTATTTTAACACTTTCCAGAATCGCTAACACCTCCTCCTTCTGTACCTCAAGCCCTTCTAGTCTAGTAGCCTGTATCTCAGTATTCTCCTCGACAACATTGTCTTTTTCCTGTGTGAATGCGGACGAAAAATACTCATTTAGCACCTCTCCTATCTCCTCGGACTCCACGTACAACTTCCCACGACTGTCCTTGACTGGCCCTACTCTTACCCTAGTCATTCTTTTATTCCTGACATATCTATAGAAAGCTTTAGGGTTATCCTTGATCCTACCTGCCAAAGACTTCTCATGTCCCCTCCTGGCTCTTCTTAGCTCTCTCTTTAGATCCTTCCTAGCTAACTTGTAACTCTCAAGCGTCCTAACTGAACCTTCACGTCTCATCATTACATAAGCCTCCTTCTTCCTCTTGACGGTGTTTCAACTGCTTTAGTAAACCATGGTTCCCTCGCTTGACCACTTCCTCCCTGTCTGACAGGTACATACTTATCAAGGACACGCAGTAGCTGTTCCTTGAATATGCTCCATATGCATCCGAAGTCTTGCCTCATCGCATCATAATTGCCTTTCCCCCAGCTATAACTTTTGCCCTGTGGTGTATACCTATCCCTTTCCATCGCTAAAGTAAACGTAATCGAATTGCGGTCACTATCACCAAAGTGCTCACCTACCTCCAAATCTAACACTTGTCCTGGTTCATTACCCAGTACCAAATCCAATACGGCCTCGCCTCTCGTTGGCCTATCTACATACTGCGTCAAGAAAACCTCCAGCACGCATTGGACAAAAACGGACCCATCTAAAGTACTCGAACTATAGTGTTTCAAGTCAATATTTGGAAAGTTAAAGTCCCCCATAACAACTACCCTGTTACTTTCGCTCCTATCCAGAATCATCTTTGCAATCCTTGCCTCTACATCTCTGGAACTTTTCGGAGGCCTCAAGCAAACTCTTAACAGGGTGACCTCTCCTTTCCTGTTTCTAAACTCAGCCCATACTACCTCAGTAGTCGAGTCCTCATCAAACGTCCCGTCAGCCAGCGTAATGCTGTCCTTGACTAACAATGCCACCCCTCCCCCTCTCTTACCACCTTCCCTGAGCTTACTGAAATATCTAAACCCCGGCACCTGCAACAACCATACCTCTCCCTGCTCTATCCATGTCTCCGAAATGGCCACAACATCGAAGTCCCAGGTACCAACCCTTGCCGCAAGCTCACCCACCTTATTCCGGATGCTCCTGGCATTGAAGTAGACGCACTTTAGACCACCTTCCTTCCTGCCGGTACACTCCTGCAACTTTGAAACCTTACTCACGACCTCACTACTCTCAACCTCTTGTGTACTGGAGCTACAATTCAGGTTCCCAATCCCCTGCTGAACTAGTTTAAACCCTCCCGAAGAGCATTAGCAAACATCCCCCCCAAGGATATTTGTACCCCTCTGGTCCAGGTGTAGACCATCCCATTTGTAGAGGTCCCACCTACCCCAGAATGAGCCCCAATTGTCCAGGAATCTGAAATCCTCCCTCCTGCACCATCCCTGCAGCCACGTGTTCAACTGCTCTCTCTCCCTATTCCTCGACTCGCTAGCACATGGAACGGGTAACAACCCAGAGATAATAACTCTGTTTGTCCTGGATCTAAGTTTCCACCCTTGCTCCCTGAATTCCTGCCTTACATCCCATCCCTTGTCCTACCTATGTCGTTGGTACTTATGTGGACCACGACTTGGGGGTGCTCCCCCTCCCCCTTAAGGATCCCGAAAACACGATCCGAGACATCTCGAACCCTGGCACCTGGGAGGCAACACACCAATGTCAGAAGATTATCACAGAGTCATCAACATAAGGGGTAGACTTTTGGGAAGAGTAATGAGTGTAAAACATATGCACCCATTGTGACAGAGAACTGTAGAATCCTTTCATCAATAGGCTAAGATGGGCTGAATGTCCTTTTTAGCTGATTTGAGGGAACTTTACCTTTACAGATTCTTCAGAGAGAAAGGAGGAGGGATGAGCACCGATCATGCAGAAGTCATTTCGAAATGGTGAACAAAGGGACAAAGAGAGACCTGGAAAAATTACAGTCAAAGAGGCAAATATTCCCAAAATTAAACATTATGTATTCCAGAGCAGGGAGCCTGATTTCCAGTGGGAAGATTTGCAAAGCACTGACAATCATTATGAAGAGGCAATGCTCATTGCATTGGTGCCAATGGATTAGAAACAGGGATTGTGATACCCCTGTTTAAAAGGGCGACAGAACAGATACAAACAATTGTATATATGACATTAATCTTATTTCAATTTATGTATAATAATAAAATTGGTCATCCAGTGTTAACTTGTGATTATCTGTACAGTAACTGCGTAGTAAATAGCAGTGAACACAGCTATAGAAGGGAAGATCCTTAGTATTAATCATCCTCCTTGGTTTCACTGAGGAAGCGTCAATCCAAATTGGTAAACCCAATGACACTGTGTACTGAAGACTTCCAAAAATAATTTTAAAACGTTCCGCTTGAAATTACATGAATTTAGCACAGCATGAACAGGAAAGTGCCAAAAGGGTACAAGGCAATGATTAGAGGGATCATGCCAAGACAGGGGCTAGGGAAAAGTAGTGACTGGATTGTCTCTTCATTCAGTACTGGAACCTCTATTGTTTCTACTTTATACCAATGACAGGAATTTAGAAGTTTGTCGATGCAAACTATTCAAATTTTGCAGGTGTCACTAAACTTGGATGGCCAGGGTGGTAACACAGAAATTATAGAATGAGCTCAACTAAATATGATAGAAGACTGAATGGGGGTGAACTGTAATGTACATGCAGGTATTGCATGTAGAGGGTAAAAGGTATAGACACACTTACTTTTTTAATGTTGAAATAACTACAGACATTGAAAGAAACAGGAATCTTGGTAGACACAAAACGCACCATGAACAACCAACCAGCATTCAGCAGCATGAACAGAATATTAAAGTAAAGTTCCCAAAGTGCCAGATGACCATATATTGCTTTCCACTTTGAGGGAGGGAGCTGACTGGTGGTGATTTAACCTGAGGATCACCAAACCTCAGACCAGGCGCAAGGTTGAGAAGGCAAAGCCTTCATGAATAATCTCAGCCGGTACAGGAATTGAACGCATGCTGCTGGCCTTCCTCTGCTGTCCAGCCAAAAGAGAATGCAAGTCAGATGAGCTAGTAATCAAATGTGCTTTGGTCTGATTAGAGTTGTGCCCTGAATACCGTGTCCAGTTCTGGTCACCAAGGGGCAAGTGAAACATTAAAGTGGTGGACATGGTGCAGTCCCTAGTTTCCAGGCTCTCAGTTGAGGTAAGACAGGAGACGTATCGGATTACAACAGGAGAGGTTACCTTATAGAGCTAAAAGATAGTCAATGATCTGAAAAAGTAAAATCCAGAGCACATCTTTACATCACACAAATGGAGTAGGTTCAAATTAGTGGCAGGTAATCTTAGGGTGACAGGGGAGACTGAGGAAGGTAAAGAGTCCAATGCTTCTGGGGACCTGGAAAACAAGGATAAAAGGAGCAGACTGAGTCCTATGTTCCTGTTGGGATACTGACATGATCATAGATAGAATTTACAGTGCAGAAGGAGGCCATTCGGCCCATCAAGTCTGCACCGGCTCTTGGAAAGAGCACCCTACCCAAGGTCAACACCTCCACCCTATCCCCATATCCCAGTAACCCCACCCAACACTAAGGGCAATTTTGGACACTAAGGGTAATTTATCATGGCCAATCCACCTCACCTGCACATCTTTGGACTGTGGGAGGAAACCGGAGGACCCGGAGGAAACCCACGCACACACGGGGAGGATGTGCAGACTCTCCGCACATACAACGACCCAAGCCGGGAATCGAACCTGGGACCCTGGAGCTGTGAAGCAATTGTGCTATCCACAATGCTACCGTGCTGTCAAAGACCAACTTACCATATTATCAGAGTTTTTTTACTTAAAGAGTGCAAAGAGTGATCAGTAGTTGGAACAGGCAGACTGTTAGAGGCAATAATTCTGGAATCATTTAAGAAGCAACTAGATGCCACAATGGCTGGGGCAGCGTTGTAGGTTTGTTCTGCATGGGTGAATTGATTCCCCTGTTGTGAGTATCTGGTGACACCCTGTTATATTACAGCACTGCCATTAACAGCTGCCTTGACTTGAGTGGGAACATTGCAGAGAGTCAGCATTTTAGGAGGCAGTGCTTGACTCCTCCTTCAGAGGCAGCACTGCGGGTGGTGGCAAATTTGAACAGCTTGCTCTGATTGCACAGGGCACTGTTTTTTTCCAGGAATGCGGTTTTCCCATCAGTTGCTTTTTTGGACCCTCTCCAATCATGGAGAAAAATGTGTGGCTGGCTGTTTTTGCACAGCCGCTGGGGGTATTACGGAATCCTCCAGATAGTCCAAATGGGCTGGATGCCACAATGCCAGCGGCCCAGTAAATTACAAAGCGAACTCGCCTTCTTTTAGCAAATAGTTTCATGCCCCAGGGACTACATTTAATCAGTTTCCCATTATTTGAGTAAATCTCTGATATAGGAACAAGTTGGTCTTTGACAATGTCATGACAGTAGAAACATAAGTCTCAGTCTGCTCCTTCCATCGTTCTTTCCCAGGACCCCAGAAGCATTGAACTCCTTAACTTCCTCACTTTCTCCTGCCTCCTACTATATATAGGTTTTAAAAATCCATGTCTGACGTCACTGTATTGCTAATTCAGGATTTCTTTTCTCTCTTTTGAAAAATGAAATGAAAATCACTTATTGCCACGAGTAGGCTTCAATGAAGTTACTGTGAAAAGCCCCTAGTCGCCACATTCCGGTGCCTGTTCGGGGAGGCTGGTACGGGAATTGAACCGTGCTGCTGGCCTGCTTGGTCTGCTTTAAAAGCCAGCGATTTAGCCCAGTGTGCTAAACCAGCCCCTTTTCATCCAAATTTGGCGGCAAACTGCTCTCAGCCTTTTCATTTAAAAAACGGATTGCATCAGCCCTTTCCGAAAGTATAATCAAGAAGTAAGTTGACAAGGATAATTATGTTCCTAATAATATTATCACCACATATGTAATGGGAAAATCTCTGTGGTTTAAAAAATGATGTGCGCTACAATAATTGTGTGCAATCAAATTCTCCCCCCATCCCGGGAGGCAGGCTGGGAGGAAGGTTTGCTGTATATAAAATATAATGGCGGCACAGTGGTTAGCACTGCTGCCTCACAGCTTCAAGGTCCCAGGTTCAATTCCCGCCTCAGGTAACTGTGTGAAGTTTGCACTTTTCCGTGTGTCTGCGTGGGTTTCCCCCGGGTGCTCCAGTTTCCTCCCACATTCCAAAGATGTATAGGTTAGATGGATTGGCCATGCTAAATTGCCCGTTAGTTTCCAAAAGGTTAAGTGGGGTTACGGGGATAGGGTGGAGGCGTGGGCTTGAGTAGGGTGTCTTTCCAAGGGCTGGTGCAGACTTGATGGGCTGAATGGCCTCCTTCTGCTCGGTGAATTGTATGATTCTATCATTCTATCTGGGCCTCATCTTCTCATAGAGCAGGTCTACATCATTCAAATAAATCACCAGCTAAACCCTGGAGGGTATGCCTGCAGCTAGGTTTTGGGGGAAAGGGGAGATCCCCCTTTTTTAGAAGGAGTTTAGGAGGATGAGGAGGGATCTTATTGAAACTTACAGGATACTGCGAGGCGTTGATAGAGTGGATGTGGAGAAGATGTTTCCACTGGTAGGAAAAACCAGAACCAGGGGAAACAATCTCAGACTGAAGGGATGATCCTTTAAATTTGAGATGAGGAGAAATTTCTTCAGCCAGAGAGTGGCAAATCTGTGGAACTCTTTGCCGCCAGATGGCTGTGGCGGCCAAATCACTGATTGTCTTTAAGACAGAGATAGACGGGTTCTTGATTAATAAGGGGATCAAGGGTTATGGGGAGAAGGCAGGAGAATGGGGATGAGAAAAATATCAGCCATGATTGAATGGTGGAGCGGACTCGATGGATCGAGTGGCCTAATTCTGCTCCTATGCCTTATGGTCTTTTGGTACATTCTGTGCCCATTGGAGGGAACCACTGGTGGCAAGAGATGGATCCTTGGGGTTCACTCACGCACACACACACCACACATAACCATCCCCCTCTCTGAATGGTCTTGGCAATCCCAGCCCACTCATCGTGGTCTGGGGACTCCAATGTCAGTCCTTTGACATTGGACACTTCGCCAGGTGGCACTGCAAGTAATGGAGAACCCCCAGCGGGACCCCTGGAAATGGCCACAGGCGTGTTGAGACTGGCTCTCCAGCCGGTGGACCAGCCGACTGCCATTGCCATTAAATTTTGCCCATGTCTCTCATATGCTCCAACACATTCCAAAAATATCAAGGCGTTCTATTGGCATCATTCTGCGCTAATGAACAAAATTTGCCAACTAAGCATTTCAATAATACATAGGAAAGAAGCAGCATTGTCTAGCCTAAACAAAACCAACAGATTCATTTCCATGACAACACTGTTTTGACAGCAACTAATAAGGGCATAATTGCACTTGTCAGTTCTAATGCTCATGTGAACATGTTCACTGGAACAGCAGACTCAGAACCACTCTGAGGCAGTTTGGATTTTTGCTGACGATCACCGTGACAATTTAATTCCTGGAAGTTCTTTGTTTTTTCACGTGATAATATTGTGCTGGTGGCTAAACTCTTTACCCTCCGGTTCTGAGAAACAATTTTGAATGCACAATGTTGCAGTTTTAAAACCACCAGTCCCTAACTCTAAAATTACAGACAGGTGAAATAGATATGTTGCCACACAAAAATTCTTGTCGAAAGCTGTGTTGACTGCTGTTTACTAGGCTTCTTACTGTACAGGTGAATGTCAGGCTAACTTCAGATAACCAATGTTACCATTTAACACAAACTTAAATAAGATTAATATACCTGTAGTGCCCATGTTTGTTTTGGTGTCATTTTTGAGTACGGGCACCACAATAGCCTGTTTCCAATCACTGGCGCCTCTGCAATGACCTTGGCTCCTTCATAATGATACAATTTGCCAAGTTGCTGGAATTATTTTGTTTAAAAGACAACTTCCCCCTGGCTATTGGTCAAGTAGAAAGGTTACTTTAGTGGGTGCCAATTTTTTTTTTTGCTGGCTTGTTGATAACAGGAAATGCATCTCAGTAAACTAGTAGCTCCGCTGGCCACTGTGGAGATCACAGAAACATTCATTTTAAAGCTGTGTCACCTTTCCCTTTCACTCAGTCTCCAAGCTCATGGGTGAAATACGTGACTTGGATGAGGTACTGGATCTATCATAGAGTAAATCACTTCAAAAGAAACGATGCAGAAAATTGGGAGGAAACACAGAATGCTATAAACAAATCAAGTTGTCTGACTTTTCCGTCAGAGTATGCCTTACTACATTTTCTAACTGTCTCAGTGACATTATCTTGCTACTAAACCAGTGTATGCAAAAGGCTGGCAGTTCAACTGGCCAAGGTCATCACCTACTAATGTCTGCACGATCTTAACAGATGACGAGTTAAAGGAGAACAATGTTCATGCATGAAAATATTTGCCAAATGCTCCATTGCCAGAAGAAGACATATGAGAATGGGGTCAATCTTGACTTTATGCGCTGGTGGAAATGGATTGAGACTGTCTGTCTCCAGCTCACTTTTCATATCTTTGATTTCCAGCGATTTCAAAATTTCTAAAGCACTATCATCCATTTTACGATATCACACACATTCGAGCTCCATGCCCATATATTCCATTAAGCATATTATCTTGCATACGCGATGGTCTATTTCAACATGATGTCATTGTAATGTCTGTTTGTAAACAGATTTGCTATAAAGGTGCCCTTTGACAAAGGGACGATCCTTTAAAACAGAGATGAGGAAGAATTTCTGCAGCCAGACGGTGGTGAATCTGTGAAACCCTTTGCCGCAGAAGGCTGTGGAGGCCAAATCACTGAGTGCCTTTAAAACAGAGATAGATAGGTTTTTGATCAATAAGGGGATCAGGGGTTATGGGGAGAAGGCAGGAGAATGGGACTGAGAAAAATATCAGCCATGATTGAATGGCGGAGTAGACTCGATGGGCCGAGTGGCCTAATTCTGCTCCTGTGTCTTATGGAATGCAGTGAGAGGTGTAACTGATCTATTACTAGAAAGGAACAGAATAAACAGTGCTTCTGTCAGCTTTGGAATGATGATCAGTGTATGGTGAGGTCGAAGATTGCACTTCATATTCTACCCACAAAGCAGTATTAATCTGCCATATATAGGGTACGTACACAATTGTACGGAAAGAACAGTGCTGGAAATCTAAAGTAAAAACAAGACCTGTCAATCAGCATCTACATGAGACCCTTCCTCTTTTCAGATGCTGACAGGCTTGCTCTTCAGTTTAAGATAAGTTGCTTCTCCGTTCCATTAATCAAATCAGTATTCACGCAATTGGATTAACAATTGCGGAATCAGAACAGGTTGAGTAATCTAGCATGTATGAATTCTGCCTAAGAGTGTCCTGCCTCACATTCCCTCATGTGTGGGAGCTCACCAGTCAACTCTGCTGCCTTCAATTTCTTCACAATGTTACATGCAATAGTGTGTCAGAGCGATGAGTGCTTTGTTGTAACATACACCACGGAGTGCTTGGGCAACATGTTGTTGAACTCCTAAGAAGCTCTTGCAGTTCGGCACCAGACTGTGCTTTACTTTAGTACTCTGCACTGGACTGAATTTTGCTTCTTTGATACATTCGAATGGCTATTATCTATTAAAATATCCTGATTTAAAGAGTTAAAGTTTGTTTGAGTTGCTTTTCTTTTCGGGTACACAGAGGGAGAATTCAAAATGTCCAAATTACCGAAGAACACGTCTTTCGGGACATGTGGGAGGAAACTGGAGCACCTGGAGGAAACCCATGCAGAGAACGTGCAGACTCCGCACAAACAGTGACCCAGGCCGGGAATTGAACCTGGGGCCCTGGAGCTGTGAAACAAAGTGCTATCCAATGACTCATCCAGTTACTCAAAACTAAAGGTGTATGTTGCACACCTTAAAGTTCAAATGACGATAAAACCTTTAGGGATTGCACTCAAGATTCATGATGTATAACATCATCTGTACCTTTTGAAGGTCTGTTGCCCTGTGACACGCAGAGTTTTTGATTCTCCTCTGTGTGGTGTATATATGAGGAAAATGTAATAAGTAGCACACAACAAAGCTTTCATTATGCAGCATTACACCACCAGACTAAAGCAAGTGTCTATATACTATGCCCTACCATTTCAGTGGGACTGTCAAAATTACACAGTTCTGTTGGAATGCACTGAGAGATGAAGTTCGTGTTTTTTCATGCAACTGAACACAAGTGTCGGTGCGGTGCACATAATTAACAAACCAATTGTTTCTTTTACCCTGGAGCAATATATTCTGTATTAGCAAGGAGTAGGAGCCAAAGGAGGCTATTCAGTCTAGATTTCACACCAGAACAAAATGCAAAGGTCGCCTCACTGGAAACAGTCTGAATGGTGTATTATGTAAGTCAGATTTGATAGTCAGCTCAAACGATACATCCTGGCAGCAGGCATCTGTGCCTCCTCATGTACCAATGGCACGGACAGAGTAGCTGTCTCCGGGTGCACTTCCCATGGGGACGCAATTATATTCCATCACTCGAGTGAAAATCTGGAAACTGTAACTCTGGTGCCTTCCATTCTGAACGACACTGCAGCTGAAACTATGGTGAATGGAAATGAGGTGCATTCGGAAGGACCTCGCGTAACGGCCAACATTTGATATTTCATTTGACTGAGGGCAGTTGGTGTATCTAAATTATTTAGAAAACACTCGGTATTGTCGCTGGGATTTCAACAAAATGCAGTGGTGGGTGTTTGCAATTTTCATGTGGGAGTGTTGAACGAATTAACTTTCAGCAGGATTTCAATAAAGCACAGTAACAGTTCCACTGTGCCACTTGAACAAGAGCCAGCACTATTATTACTGGCTCTTTCCTTCCTGAAGTCTCTGCGACATTTCAGAGATCACGTCACAAATAATAAATTCTCCGGATGACTAAAATCAACTCGTATCCCGACTAGATTCTTTCTCAGCTACAATCTATATTAATAACATAGACGAAAACACCAAGAGTAATGTGTCCAAGCTTACTGATGATTCAAAGCTTGCTGGGATTGTAAACGATGCTGAGGAAGTCATGGAAAGCACATTCAGTGAGGTGGACACACCGCAGGAGAGGATTGAACAGGCAGAAAAGGCATGGTTGACAACCAGGTAGAGTAGAGGAAGGCAGGTAGTGCAGGAGTCCCCCTGTGACCATCCCCCTTTCCAACAGATATACTGTTTTGGATACTGTTGGAGGAGATGACTGTGTAGAGGAAAGCAGTAGCAGCCAACTTCATGGCACAATGGGTGGGTCTGCTGCACAAGAGGGGAGGAGGAAGAATGGCAAGACTATAGTGGTAGGGGATTCAATTGTAAGGGGAACAGACAGGTGCTTCTGCAGCCATCAAAGATACTCCAGGATAATATGTTGCCTCTCTGGTGCCAGGGTCAGGGATGTCACTGAAAAGCTGCAGAGCATTCTAAAGGGGAAGGCAAAACGACAAATACGGTGCATATTGGTACCAATGATAGAGGTAGGAAAGGGAGTCCTGCAAGCAGAATTAAGGGAGCTTGAAAATAGATTTAAAAACAGAACCCAGAAGGTAGTAATCTCTGGATTACTTCTCATAGAATACATAAAGTGCAGAAGGACATCATTCGGCCCATCGAGTCTGCACTGACCCTCAGAAAGGCACGCTACCTCAGCCCAATCCCCTGCCCTATTCCCATTACCCTGTAACCCTACCTATCTTTTGGACACAAAGGGGCAATTTAGCATGGCCAATTCACCTAACCTGCACATCTTTGGACTATGGGAGGAAACCAGAGCACCTGGAGGAATCCTACGCAGACACAGGGAGAACGTGCAAACTCCACCCTGACAGTCACCCGAGGTCCGAATTGAACCCGGATCCCTGGTGCTGTGAGGGAGCAGTGCTAGCCACTGTGGCACATGCCAGTGAGTATAGAAATGGGCAGCGGGATTCTCCGACCCCCCCCGGGTCAGAGAATCCCTGGGGGGGGCGGCGCGAATCCCGCCCCGTCGCCGGCTGCCGTATTCTCCGGCGTCGTTTTTTGGGCGAGGGTGGGGTTCACGCTACGGCAGTTGGGGGCCATTGGCAGTGGCCCCCACGGCAATTCTCCAGGCCCCAATGGGCTGAGCGGCTGTCCGTTTTTAGCCAGTCCCGTCGGCGTGAATCACTCAGTTCACATACTGGCAGGACCTGGCAGGTAAGTTGGCTGGTACGGTCCTCGGGGGGGGGGGGGGGGGCGCTTGGAGATCCGACCCCGGGGAGGGGGTGCCCAAGGTGGGCTGGCCCGTGATCGGGGCCCACCAATCTACGGGTGGGCCTGTGCCGTGGGGGCACTCCTTCCTTCCGTGCCGGCCCCTGTAAGGCTCCAGCATGGCCGCCGCAGAGAAGAGAACCCCCCGCGCATGCGTCAAAACACGCCGGCGGTTCCACGCATGTGCGAGATCACGTCAGCCCTTTGGCGCATGCGCAAACTTGCTGGTTTGGGGACAATGGGGACAATTAGCCTTATCTGATTGACTTCACCGCTGGTTGGTGCGCCGCCAACCCCTCCAGCATCCACCTAGCCCCCGGAAGTGAGGAGAATCCTGCACTTTCGGGGGCTGTTGACGCAGGAGTGGTTGGCGTCAGTTCTCCCGCCGACGTAGGGACTTAGTCCCCAGAAGGGAGAAGTCAGTCCATATGAATGCATGGCTGGAGGGGTGGTGCAGCAGGGAAAGTTTTATCTAAAGTGGTATATTCTGAAGGAGATACAAGGAAGGTTCACCAGATTGATTCCTGGGATGAGAGGTTTATCCCATAATGAGAGACTGATTAATTTGGGCCTATACTCTCTTGAGTTTAGAAGAATGAGAGGTGATCTTATAGAAGCATAAAAGACTCTGGCGGGGCTTGACAGGGCTGACACTGAGAGGTTGTTTCTTCTGACTGGGGAATCTAGAATACCGGGGCACAACCTCAAGATGAGGGGTCGATCATTCAGGATTGAGATGAGAAGAAGTTTATTAGCCCAGAGTGTCCTCAATTGTCTATCTGAAGGAACTTAGGATTTGAAGTAGGGCTTCAATTCAGGGTTACCGGTTGTTCTTGTACATTGCTGAAACTCAGTAGAAATTCAAGTTAAAACTTGTCAGGTGCAAATAAGAATTGTTTTATTTTTAGTTCATTGGTTACAACTTGAAAATCATTTAAAAGGTTCCCATCCATTGATTCCATCTACACCTCCCGCTGCCGGGGGAAAGCAGGCAGCATAATCAAGGATCCCTCCCACCCGGCTTACTCACTTTTCCAACTTCTTCCATCGGGCAGGAGATTCAGAAGTCTGAGAAGACGCACGAACAGACTCAAAAACAGCTTCTTCCCCACTGTCACCAGACTCCTAAATGACCCTTTTATGGACTGTCCTCATTAACACTACACCCTGTCTGCTTCATCCGATGCCAATGCTTATGTAGTTACGTTGTATATCTTGTGTTGCCCTATTATGTATTCTCATGTATTTTCTTGAATTCTGTTCAATTCCCTTTTCTTCCCATGTACTGAATGATCTGTTGAGCTGCTTGCAGAAAAATACTTTTCACTGTACCTCGGTACACGTGACAATAAACAAATCCAATCCAATCCAATCCAATCCAAAAGGTAGTTTGTAGACAATTTGATTTTCTTCAAAGAATCACAGGATTTATCTTCTGAGACAATAGCCCGAACACAACTTTAAAAGTCAAAGTCTAAAGTCAAAGTCTGAAAATGAAATATGAATACAGAACTCTTTTCTAATTCTCTTCCTTTACTTTCTGGCTTTCTCTCTCTGTCTCCCGCTTTTCTCTACTCTTCCTCTACTCTACTTTTCTCTACTCCTTTGTCTCTCTGTCTCTCTGTCTCTCTACAAAAATGGTGGCCAAATCGTCCATGGATATACTATTTCATATCTGTCTTAAGCAATCCGATCACACCCCAATATAATCCTAATTGGTTTGGGTTAGGCTCAAACACATTTGATTTGATAGCAAGCTGTCCATTTATTAATAACAAGGCAACACGTTCTAAAATGTTTCAGCTCGCATAATCATGGAATGTAATTTACCCTAATCTCAAATGGCGTGAGAATCATGCAGTGCTTCATTCCTATTCCTCGTTGCCATGGATTCAACCCTCGTCCTTGGAAAAATGTAATGTTCTTATCAGACTTCTGTGTTTTGCAAACTCATGACTGAGTTTGGAAATTATATGTTTCTTTCATTTTAAATCTGGGAATTAATATTTATGCTTTAAGCAGCTTTTTACCTATATTAAGTGTATTTAAAATACCTGGCTTCTACAGTTGGCTTCTACACTATCCCAAAGGGTTATGGGTGATCCATTTTTGATAAAATGCACAAAATACATTAGAAGCAACCAACATGTCCTGTTTGTGGACTACTGGCCTTTGGAATCTGCGTTGACAAAGTTTTGACTTTGAAATATTTCACTGTTCCTTCATTGTTGCTGGTTCAAAAGGCTGGAATTCACCACCTGCCACCTTGTGTGGCAGTTCAAGAAGCAGTTCACCACCAGTTTCTCAATGGCAGTAAATGCAGGACTTGCCAGCAACAGTCACATCTAGTGACTGCATTAAAAACAAATCCTGATCTTCAGATTCTGAGTTCCAGGTGATTTGTATCCCAGAATATACTATTCTTACGGGTATATGTGCATTAAACAATGGCAATAATAATCCACATTGCCACAAGTCCAAGAGCTGAATTTTGCACACCCTCCCCAACCTTCCTGCACACCTCCTACCTGTGCCTCAGATTTTGTATGCATCAACAACATAAACAAGCTGAACAGATGCCACACATCTGTTTTGCCAGATAGCCTTATTGTGAATGTTTGGCTGAGCTCCAAAACTCAGTAATGGATTCAGTCTTGCAGAAGGATGTTTACACAGCAACAATGGGGACAATTAGCCTTATCTGATTGACAGTTTTATGATCTTGCAATAAATTTATCTTTTCCTGAAGTGATTTTTTAATATCTGTTTATTGATTTGGACATGATAAGAATGCTGTCATTGAACTGGAAAAATAAGAAATCCAATAATTGGGAATATGTTCTGGTGGCTGTAGGTTGAAAGGGAAAATAGACAAATTGCCTGAGAACTAGGACTTTGACATGCTCATTAGCATAGACATACTGGGAACAAATGTTTACCTGAGGCAAGTTTGGTAACAATGGTGGATTTTATAAAAGATGATCTCATGCAATGAAGGTAACCATAGGTATATTTTGATAAAGTATTATCAGGTAAGAAAAGACCAAAAAGACAGGATATCAGAGGCAATTTCACCTAATGCAGGGAACTGTTTTGAGATCGCAGCCCACACAGCAGAACGCTCTGTTCACTCCCACCAAGTTCTGATTGAAGAAAGTCTGTTTTCAGAAACCAGCTGTCTCTATTCCAAATCAGAAACAACTACAATAGTTCCAAGTGCCCAGTGTGGTAACTATTGCTGGATTTTGCCTATAGTTGTAAAACTAATAGGATATTTTTTAAGGACGATTCACACTGAGAATAGGAAAATAGAGAGTTTGGAAATTGGGTAAATGTAAAGATATTGAGGATAGCCATCAATGCAGTTGATTTTATTTTTAATTGCCTTTCTTGTTATGTGTCTCACTGATAATAAACCTTTAGAACATAGAACATAGAACAGTACAGCACAGAACAGGCCCTTCGGCCCTCGATGTTGTGCCGAGCAATGATCACCCTACTCAAACCCACTCTATACCCGGAACCCAACAACCCCCCCTTAACCTGTGGGCAGCAGGGTAGCATGGTGGTTAGCATAAATGCTTCACAGCTCCAGGGTCCCAGGTTCGATTCCCGGCTGGGTCACTGTCTGTGTGGAGTCTGCACGTCCTCCCCCTGTGTGCGTGGGTTTCCTCCGGGTGCTCCGGTTTCCTCCCACAATCCAAAGATGTGCGGGTTAGATGGATTGGCCATGCTAAATTGCCCGTAGTGTCCTAATAAAAGTAAGGTTAAGGGGGGGGTTGTTGGTATAGGGTGGATACGTGGGTTTGAGTAGGGTGATCATGGCTCGGCACAACATTGAGGGCCGAAGGGCCTGTTCTGTGCTGTACTGCTCTATGTTCTAACCTTACTTTTTAGGACACTACGGGCAATTTAGCATGGCCAATCCACCTAACCCGCACATCTTTGGACTGTGGGAGGAAACCGGAGCACCCGGAGGAAACCCACACGCACACGGGGGGGACGTGCAGACTCCGCACAGACAGTTTGTTTTAAATCATCCCAAAAGAGTCTGGAACATCCGTCCCTGCTCTTCAAATCTTTCCTCACATTACACAAATTGCAAAAAATATAGTTAGGAGCAGGCATTCCAAAATCCCCTTCTGGGATTTGGAATATCCCAGCATTTAACATCAGCAGCATTCTTAACACTTCAAAGGCACTTTTGCATGACTTCTTAAAAAATTTCATGAGCATTTCAAAGACTTGCCAGTGTTATTATATGGTGTGTTGGTTCTGTGCTTAACAGTGCAGGTAAAAACTAGGAGCATGGGTAGGGAGCAAAAAAAAGATTAATCTCAAGCATTTTCAATATGTACCATGTAAGCACACAAAATCTCCAGTAAATAAAAACAACACGCACTGCAAGCACCCGAGTGGGTGTTGTTACTTTAAAAGCTCAGCAAATGTCAGGATATTTAAAAATGGGGGGAGGGCGGCAGGTGACACAATGGTTAGCACTGCTGCCTCATGGCGCTGAGGACCTGGGTTCAGATCCCGGCCCTGGGTCACTGTCCGTGTGGAGTTTGCACATTCTCCCCGTGTCTGCGTGGGTTTCACCCCAACAATCCAAAGTTGTGCAGGTTAGGTGGAATGGCCATGCTAAATAGCCCCTTAATTGGGAAAAAAAATAATTGGGAACACTAAATTATTTTTTTTTTAAAGAATATTAAACAAATGTGAAAACCATATGGCATGTCCCGTATGTACGTTCATATATGATTCTCCATCCTATAGAATATAGAAGATGACTGTAACCACTGGACAAATTACTTTAATACACCTGGGCCATTACATAGAGCTGATCAATTTGATTGTCTCAATTTTTATGGACACATCCAATGATCAATCTCTGCATTAATAACATATTTAACTAAGTTATCAAGTGTTTTTAAGTTTACCTGTCAATAGATTGCCAACTCAACAGCAGGCTTTCCCCAAGGCTCAAGAACTGATTTACCGAGTATGGTCCTCACTGCCTTCCGCAACCCATCCAGCTCCATGAAAATAGGAACCAAGCCGGA
Organism: Scyliorhinus canicula; assembly: GCF_902713615.1. Classification (NCBI taxonomy): domain Eukaryota; kingdom Metazoa; phylum Chordata; class Chondrichthyes; order Carcharhiniformes; family Scyliorhinidae; genus Scyliorhinus; species Scyliorhinus canicula. Next base: position 31,470,434 of record NC_052159.1, read on the forward strand.
TAAATGTATTTCAAGTAGGCAAGTAGGATTGGATCTAAGCTCCGCAGTCCTGCCATATCTAGTCATGAATGGTGGTGGACAATTAAACAACTCACTGGAGGAGGATGCTCTACAAATAACTCCATCCTCAATGATGGAAGAGCCCAGCACATCAGAGCAAAAGCATTCGCAACAATCATCAGCCAGAAGTGCCGAGTGGATGATCCATTTCAGTCTCCTCCAGAGGTCCCCAGCATTGCAGACGCTAGTTTTCAGCCAATTTGTTTCACTCCATGTGATATCATGGCTGAAGACTCTGGATACGGCAAAGGCTGTGGGCCCTGACAATATTCTGGCAATAGTCCTGAAGACTTGTGCTCCAGAACTTGCCACGCACCAGACAAGCTGTTCCAGTACAGTTACAACACTGGCATCTACCCCAGCAGTGTGGAAAATTGCCCAGGTATGTCTTGTACACGAGAAAGAGGACAAATCTGAGCCGACCAATTACAATCCACATCCACCCTGCCAATACCTCTCAGGATCTTCAAGGTTTTGATCAAGTCCTCTCTTATTCTTCTAAACGCTAGTGGATACAAATCTAGGGTGGAATTCTCCGCCACCCGGCACGCCGATTCTCCCACCCGGATGGGCCAAGCGGACGTCAACAAAAAGCCGAGTTCCGCCGGTGCCGTTCTAACATTCTCTGAGTCGGTGGGACCTCGGCATTGAAGGGTCCAGGGCGGCCTGTGGGCGGGGAGGGGGGTCCAACCCCGGGGGGGGGGGGGCGCGTCCATAGTGGCCTGGCCCGCGCCCGGGGCCCACCGATCGGCGGGACGGCCTCTCTGTCGGGGGGCCTCCTTTCCTCCGCGCCGGCCCTGACAGGAGCCGGCGTCAGGGCTGGCGCGGGGAAAAAGACCACTGCACATGCGCTAGTTGGCACCGGGCTAGCTGCGCATGCTCGGACCCCGCGGCGCCGGGTTCACGCCGGGGTCAGCGCTGGAGCGGAGTGGGCCGCTCCAGCGCCGTGCTACCCCACTGTGGCCCAGAGAATTGGGTCTCGGAACGGGTGCCGACGCTGGAGTAAAACACTCCCGTTTTTACGCCGCCGTCGGCACTTAGCTGCCCGATGGGAGAATCCCGCCCCGTATCTCACCAACCTTTCCTCAAGAAACAACCTGCCTATTCCTGGTATTAGTCTCATAAACCTTCTCTGAACTGCTGCTAACACATATACATGGTTCCTTAAACATCTTGCCTTGATGTAAAATGGATGAAGTCAAGCAAACTAACTACTGTGATCAGTAACTGTGAATAATTTCTGCTAATAAAACTCTTTTACTAATTATTGCAAAAAATTGTCGAACAAAATTGGACCCAAAGGATAAACTCATGATTGATCGGCAATTTGAACTGTCATTTTCTGTAGTTTTGTATCTGCGACAGATATCCAGGAATACTGCTACTTTGGAATTCTTGCTTCATCAAGGCTAACTTGATGAAGCAAGAATTCCAAAGTAGCAGTATTCCTTTAAATACTTGAAGAGTAGTTACGATAAACCCATGACTCGCATAAAGAGCAGGATTGTATACTTGATAAAGAAATAAGGTTAGGTAGCATTAGTGCTACAATAAATTAGACTGAATACAGCTTATTCATTATTTACGGATTAGCTTTACGTGTTTGCCTTTGCTTTGGGTTCTACAATTCAAGATTCTTAACGATCAATAATGCCTGAAGGATGTCTTTTTAGATGGCCACTCTTTTATTTGTTTTGCACTCAACAGAACATGTGAGTGCTGGGGAAAGGGAAGGTAGATACCGGCAGGTCATCTCGTTGTAAATACACCCCACTCCTGCAGAAGGGAAAAGGTTCCAGACAATTTTAATAGGATTTTTTCAAAATATCCATTTTCTTACTAGCAATGGAGGCCTGTTTTTATTGTGCTCACTGGAGTTTCGAAGAATGACGGGGATCTCATCATAGAAACATAAAATCCTGATGGGACTGGACAGGCTAGACGCGGAGAAGAATGTTCCCGATGTTGGGGACTTCCAGAACTAGGGGTCACATCCTAAGAATTAAGGGGTAAGCCATTCAGGACTGAGATGAGGAAGGGCGTCTTCCCTCAGAGAGTTGTGAACCTGCGGAATTCTCTACCACAGAAAGCTGACGGGGCCAGTTCATCGGATATATTCATGTGGGAGCTGGACATGGTCCTTGCCGCTAAAGGAATCAAGGGGTATGGAGAAAAAGCTGGAGTGGGATACTGAATTTGTATGATCAGCCATGATCATATTGAATGGTGGTGCAAGCTCGAAAGGCCGAATGGCCTACTCCTGCACCTATTTTCTATGTTTCTATGTTCATTGTGAGAGTGGGCTATGAGAGTCACGGAAAAGCACCATTTTTGCCTGTGCCTAATTAACATGAGAAGGTGGTGGTGAGCTGTTTTTTTGAAAAACTACAGTCCATATATCTGCAGGCACATCCACAGTGCTGTTAGGGAAGGAGATCTAGGTTTTCAACCCAGCGGCAGTTAAAGAATGGCATTATATTTCCATCCGCATTGGAATGGTTTGTGATTAGGAGGGGAACTACCAGGTTGGTGGTAGTGTCTGCTGTCCTTGTCCTTTTAGATGCTAGAGGTTGCAGGTTTGGAAAGTGATGTCAAAGGAGCCTTGGAAAGTTGCTGCAATGCATCTTGTAGATGTTGCTACTGTGTCCCGGTGGTGAAGAAGTTGAATGTACAAGGTTTATGGGGACCAGTTACTGATCTGTTACTGATCAAGAGGCGTGCTTTATCCTGGATGGCGATGAGCTTCTTCAGTGTTGAGGAAGTTGCACTCATCCAGGCAAGTGAGCAGCATTCTATCACGCTCCTGACTTGTGCCTTGTAGGAGTCAGGAGGTGAGTTACTCGCCACACAATTCCCAGCCTCTGCCCTGCTCATGTAGCCACAGTATTTATATGGCTGGTCTGTTTCTGGTCAATGGTAACCCCCATGATGTTGATAGTGGGGGATTCAGTGACTGTAATGCCATTGAATGTCAAGGGCAATAGTTCGATTCTCCCTTGTCGAAGATGGTCATTGCCTGGCACTTGTGTGCAACAAATGCTATTTGGCGCTTGTCAGTCCAAGTCTGAATGTTGGCCCCATCTTGCTGCACGTACTGCTTCAGTATCTGAGAAGATGCGAATAACGCTCAACGTTGTGCAATCATCAGCGAAAATCCCCACTTCTGACTTTATGTTGTGAGGAAAGTCATCGACGAACCAGCTGAAGATGGTTGGGCCGAGGACACTACCCTGAGGAACTCCTGCAGTGATGCCCCGGGACTGAGATGATTGACTTCCAAGAACAACAACCATTTTCCGAAGTGGTAGGTATGACTCCAACCAGAGGAGAGCCCCCACCCCCCCCCCCCCCCCCACCCCCACCCCCACCCACCCCTTGATGTCAAGGACAGTTACTCTCACCTCACCCCTGGAGTTCAACTTATTTGTCCATGTTTGGACTAGGGCTGTGATGAGATCAGGAGATGAATGGCCCTCGCGGAACCCAAACTGAGTGTCAGTGAGCAGATTGTTTCTGAATAAGTGCTACTTGTTTGTCTTGTCGACAACCCCTTCCACTACTTTCCTGATGGCTGAGTGTAGACCGATGAGGCAGTAATTAGCCCAATTGGATTTGTCCTGCTTTTTGTGGACAGGACATACCTGGGCAGTTTTCCACATTGCCGGGTAGATGCCTGTATTCAGCCAATGTCTTATAAAAATTCAACATAACCTCCATGCTCGTGTACTCTATGCCACTATTAATAAAGGATCATGTTTGCCTTATTCAACACTCACTCAACCTGTCCTGCCACCTTCGATGCTTTACATCCAGGTCTCTCTATTCCTGCACCCTCATTAGAGTTGTATCCTTTATTTCATATTGGCCGGTATTTTCCAGTTCTGCCCATGTCAGGAATGACCATGAGTGGGATGGAAAGTTTGACAGACCCACCATAGGTTTTTTTTTACTTTTGGCTGGAATTTCCGATCCCATAGTGGGCACTTCTGGGTACAGAGAGCTGCTATCAATCAGACTGCCTAGTAACTCTTGGAAGCCGGACTTCCTCCCAGCATGGTGACAGAAGGCCTGTCTCAAACCATCTAAAGTTGCTGCATCTTTACAAGTTTCTCGTGTTCCGAGGAACACCCATTATGTTCATAACTTTTAATAAATCTGCAATTATTCTGACCAAATAACATGCTTCATCATTTCCTAACATTACCTACAAAAGAGAAAATGCTGGAAAATTTCAGTAAGTCTGGCAGCATCTGTAGGGGGAGAAAAAAGAGCTAACATTTCGAGTCCGATGACTCTTTGTCAAAGCTCTGACAAAACTTTGACAAAGAGTCATCGTACTCGAAACTTTAACTCTTTTCTCTCCCTACAGATGCTGCCAGACTTGCTGAGATTTTCCAGCATTTTCCCTTTCGTTTCAGATTCCAGCATCTGCAGTAATTTGCTTTTATTTAGTATTACCTATCCGTGCAATTTGTTTAACAATATTTTGGCCCAGCAATGGACCAATAAAATTCGAATGGACGTTTGCCAGGCATTTTCTTTGCAAATCAGGATTTCATTTTTCTTTTCCCGTTTTATTTCTCCACGGATAGACAACTCCTTTTTATTCTCCTTGAAACCCCACTTGGCTGATAGGATGATCACGGTTGTCAAATGTTAGGGAATGCACAAAACGAGTCCAAGAGTGACTTGCCCTCTGGTTTGCTCTTCCACCTGAGGGGACACCCCTGGCTTCCAAGCACGAGCTCCCCATTGTGGCGGTCAGGAAATCAAGCAACACCCTGCCATTTAGCACGGAGTTACTGTCTCAGCCTGACTGCCCTCTCTGTTTAGATTTTGGGGAGGTGGTGGCTCAGTTGTATTGTGATTGGACTGGCAATCCAGAGACCCATGGCAGATAGTGAAATTTGAATTCAATAGAAATCTGGAATTAAAAGCCCAATGATGACTATGAAACCATTGACGTTTGTTGTAAAAACCCACCTGGTTCACTAATGTTCTTTGGGGAAGGAAATTTGCCCTCCTCACCCGGGCTGAAATCTTCCGGCCATTGCAATTCACTTTTCCAACTGGCAGCCTGCCCCCCTGCCTGCGGGTTTCCCAGCGGCATGGGATGGTTTCAATGGGAAATCCCGTTGACAAGCAGCGGGAAGAAAGAATCTTCCCCCCTTCCCCCACCCCGCCGAGAAGCACACGGCTAGGGAACCGTAGAATCCAGCCCTTGGTCTGGTCTACCACAGCTACGTGGTTGACTCTTAAATGCCCTTTGGAGTGGCCGAGCAAACCATTCAGTTCAAAGGGCAATTAGAAATGGGCAATGAATGTTGACCCTGCCCACGTCCAATGGGTTAAAAAAAAGCGCTAAACATTTTTGTCATTATGATGTTGATGCGGGACAGGGAACTGTGCTGTCTATGACCAGGTTCAATTCAAAAGTGCCTTAAGTTTCCCTACCATATTCCAACAATGGACGTGAGCTTCAACTTCAGAATGACACCTCCTATTGCTCAGAGATCCATTACCTCATAATAATAATCCTTAACAATAATCTTTATTGTCACAAGTAGGCTTACATTAACACTGCAATTAAGTTACTGTGAAAATCCCCTAGTCGCCACACTCTGGCGCGTGTTCGGGTGCACTGAGGGAGAATTCAGAATGTCCAAATTACCTAACAGCACATCTTTCGGGACTTGTGGAAGGAAACCGGAGCACCCGGAGGAAACCCACGTAGACACAGGGAGAACATGCAGACTCCGCACAGGCAGTGACCCAAGCTGGGAATCTAACTTGGGACCCTGGCGCTGTGAAGCAACAGTGTTTTTCTGTTATAAATTTCGAGTACCCAATTAATTTTTTCCAATTTAGGGGCAATTTAGCGTGGCCAATCCACCTATCCTGGACATCTTAGGGTTGTGGGGGCGAAACCCACGCAAACACGGGGAGAATGTGCAAACTCCACACGGACAGTGACCCAGAGCCAGGATCGAACCTGGGACCTCAGCGCTGTGAGGCAGCAGTGTTAACCACTGCGTCACTGTGCTGCCCTGAGGCAGCAATGTTAACCACTGCGCCACTGTGCTGCTCTTGTGAAGTAACAGTGTTAACCACTGGGCTACTGTGCCACCCTAATCTCATAAATGGAGATCAGAACAGAACACAAAAGTATAGTTTTCTGCTGTAGTTTCATGTTCTGTAAGTATTAGACAATGCAACATTAATCCCAATAATGACACCCACTTTAAAGAGCTTATTTATCTCGGGGATTTTTACGTAACCTCAGCTTCCAGAACAAGAAGAAATAGTCGACTCTAAAAAAATAACTTGGAATGTAAAACACGTCATTCAATCAAGTGAAATAGTTGAGGTTTTCCCATAAAGGTTGCCTTTAACTGTTTGTATTACAAAATCCATCAGTCTGCGAAGTTGCCAATGTCAGTTGGAGACATTCCAGCCGGTTTTAACATGCAACCTCCCACTTCCAACCACTCTGCCTCCACTCTCCCACCATTGGCCACCGGCCTGTCCATCCACTTAATCCACATGGTTGATGGTCACCCCCCCCCCCCCCACCCCCCCCCCCACCCCCCCCCCCCCCTCCCCCACCCCCCCCCCACCCCGCCCCACCGGCAACTTGCCCCACCAATTGGAAAGACAACGAACCCTTTGTGACCTGATTGGATGATTCTGGTCTGTTCATTAAACAACTGTTTTTAGCCACCGTCTCAGCCATCTCTAAAATTGATTATAACTGAAGAAAACAAGAGTGTTCAAAGAAAATGGGAAAAGAGCACTTTTTTTTAATGTCCCTCAGATTTTTCGCAAGTGTTCTCTGCAGCAGTGCCCTGGAGACTCCAGAACCTGGCGGGTTTGTATCACGAGTGTAGAGATATCTGTGCTACGACTGGTTCTATTCCTGCTCCCTTTAGATCTCAATCATGACTTTTACTTAATTGTGATTTGTATTCAAAATAAAGTTCAAAGAAAACAATAACTTAGAGTACCAAATGCAAACATTGAAAGGATTCATTTCCTGAATTGATTCGTATTATTGTACATTCCTCCACACACACATAAACAAAAGCTTTGAATGGTTAGAGGAGCAACCTTCACACTATCTTCTGAGAGAATGTGATCCAGCTCTAAGTTGTGAAAGAGCAGTGCTCTAATGTACCCTAACAATAAACTCCATGCTTCCATCTTAGAAAAATAATTTTCAGGACGTGGCAATGCCAGAATTTGCTGATCATCGGTAGTCATCCTTGAGAAGGTGATGATGGGAAGTGTTGAACCATTGTAGACAGTGTGGCAAACTTGCTTTAAATTTTGACCTAACGTTGATGAATGAATATGTCCAAGTTGGTGAGACGCGTGAATTGGATGGGAAATTAGAGGTGACCTTGGAAGAGATGAGTAGAAATGGAAATCCCAGCTGGCTGAGAAAAGGGCTCAAAGAAAACAGAGGTCAGCAATCAGACATCTTCCCAGCCCACTGTCTTCCTCTGTGGCAGAGACTGCCATGCCAGAGTGTGGCCCCTGTGCCACGCAAGGCGATGATTAACACAGAGGGTTTTTTTTGTTTAAAATTTTTTTTCTAGAGTACCCAATTCATTTTTTCCAATTAAGGGGCAATTTAGCGTGGCCAATCCACCTAGTTTGCACATGTTTGGGTTATGGGGGCGAAACCCACGCAAACACGGGGAGAATGTGCAAACTCCACACGGACAGTGACCCAGAGCTGGGATCGAACCTGGGACCTCAGCGCCGTGAGGCCACAGTGCTAGCCACTGCGCCAACGTGCTGCCCTGATTAACACAGAGTTGACCACCATGGTGCAAACCATCATCTGACATCACCTGGACGAACGCTGCCAAGTAGTAGATTTGAAAGTGTTCCCAAACATAGGCTGTTCCTCCACCCTTTCTTGACAATCACACATTCGATGAGTAGTATTTCATGAAGGCAATGGTGGTCTCATCCGCTGACTTGAGCATCATCTCTTTCGAGCGGGCCCATCTCATGAATTGACATTCAGGCATTTAGCTGGACAGCAGCGGGCCTTCCCTGGGATCAAAGATCCGAGGGGCAGAAATCCCATCCAGTGAGAGCTGCTGGCCTCTTTGATAGTAGCTCCACTGGAGAGCTGGTGGCTGATACAGGAATGGCATCCACCTGAGGCCTAAGTATCATCACTGAAACACAGGCTAGAGGTGAGCAATAATGGGAAGGGATAGCGGGTGGGAGTTGAGGGGGATCGGCAGCAAGGGCAGAGGGGGGCTCTCAACTGAACCATCCTTCCTGATGTTGGGCCCCTCGATCAAGTATGCGCATTGAAATAAGGGAAGGCCCCTTCGCCCCCACCCCCAGAGCCCGTAAGCAACCCCACACAGATTTGCTTGTCGTTCTCCTCACATGGTGAGCTCTCCACCTGCTGCTGGATTAATAACAGTGGTGGTGGGATGAGGCCGTTAAGTAGGCATTAATTGCATAAAGTCCAGGGGCTTTCCCGCCATGGACTTCATCGAGGTGGAAGCAGGAAGACGACGGGGTTTCCACCCACCGCCACCCACCAATTAAATGCCCTCCTACCACCAAGCCCACCGTGGGGGAGTTCCGCCTCATGTGTCTTTCTAGAAGATCATCCATTGTACAGGCATTCCTGAAAAGTGTAACTTTAAATGAAACAACTTTAAGTGAATCAGACTTTCAACCAATGTAAAAGCTGTCGTTAGGTTTGATAGGACCTTCCTCGTCAGAAAAACCATGAAAACGTTATACCCCGTAGGCTGAAATACTGTGCATTCCTATATTCGTAAATGAAATAACTTTTCAAATAAAATAAAACTTTAAAATAAAAAAGAAATAAAGATAACTGTCTACCCATCTCCTGGTTATTTGCCTCTCCCACCCCACCGATCTTCCCACATGTTGCCTCGACTGCCCATTGACCCTCCTACTTTCTGACCCTCCCACTTACCGTCCGTCCCGGGCCCCAATCTTCCCACTCACAGCTTCCTTCACCCTCTCCATCTCGCTTGCCGTGCTCCCCTCCCAGACTCTCACTGTGGACGTTGTACTCGAGCTGCAAGGGACCGTCTCTAAACTGCGTGGAGCGACAGCTGGGCTTGCAGATTACATGGAAGGTGAGAATGGCACTGGTTATGCAACTTGGGCATGTTTTTACAGCATTGCAGCAAATCAAAGAGAAGATGGTGACTTAGTGGGAATGTCAGTGAATTAGTAATCCAGAGGCCTAGGCTAATGCTCTGAGGACATGGGTTCAAATCCCACCAAAGTAGCTGGAATATAGCTAGTCTCAGGAATGGTGATTGTTGCAAAACGCCATCTGGCTTACTTCAGGGAAGGAAATCTGCCATCCTTGCTTGGTCTGGCCTAAATGTGACTTCAGAACCACAGTAATGTCAGTGTCTCTAAAGACTCTGAGCTGCCCACTCAATGGCCTATCAAGCCACATAGTTCAAGGGCAATTAGCGATAGGCAACAAATGCTGGTCCTGCCATTGACACCCTCATTCGATGAAAGAATAAAGGAAATTAATTCATTAAATAATTTGATGTGATGCTGAAAGAGGGGGGATGCAAGTGAGGGAGAGGATTTAAAGCTGTGACTGGGAGATTCGGGAGAGAAATGACAATGGGAGAGGATGCTCCAAAATAACACTGATCAGGTCTTGTGATGCTATTTCATCTCATAGAATTCCTACAATGCAGAAGGAGGACATTCGGCCCATTGAGTCTGCACCGACCCTCTGAAAGAGCACCCTACCTAGGCCCACTCCCTATCCTATCCCCGTGACCCCACCTAAGCCGCACACCTTTGGACACTAAGGGGCAATTTAGCATGGCCAGTCCACCTAACCTGCACATTTTTGGACTGTGGGAGGAAACCGGAGTACCCGGAGGAATCCCTCGCAGACACGGTGAGAAAGTGCAAACTCCCCCCGGACAGTCACCCAAGGCCAGAATTGAAACAGGGTCCCTGGTGCTGTGTGTCAGCTGTGCCACCGAGCCGCCCCCTGCGCAAAGCAAAGCTCAACCCGGAATTCCAAAGCTAAATGTACACATCGGCCCCATTATACCAGCAAGGTGAAAGTGGAATGACTTCAAATAGGGACTTACGGTATTCATTTTGTTTCCTTTGAATCATTTAAATCTTTGATTTAATTTTGCGCTGACTAGGTTAAAGTATTTAATCAAATTTAATTTAATTTTTCATCCTTTAAGTTGTGACATAATTACTTGGCACTCCCAGGTCAGGCAGCAGCTCAGTGTAGATGCAGCTTTGAGCTAACAATTTACTTTAATACTAGTTTCAGAACAGCACAACCATTTTGATTGAAACTGCCAATTGGTGCTGAATTATTAACAGCTTTGTGCCCAAGGTTCAGAACCACAACAACCCAACTGAAACTGCTGACATTCATTTCATGTACAGCCAAAAGAAATAAGTGATAATCCCACCAATTAAGGTTAGATTTAAACAGAACTCCCAAGAAAGTGCACATTCTTAAAACTGACAGTTTCTTCTTAAATAAATTGTGTTAGGCACTATTGTTGAGCTCATCACAAATTATATTAAATGCAAGACTTTTGCTAAAAACAGTTTGGTGTAACCTTCTGCTCCACCCTGCCCACGGGAAATCTCACCGATCATGGTTTTCTGTCAATTCATTAAAATAACCTGCTTACTGCTGGTGATTGTTTAACACCCAGCAGAGAATCAGGCTAAAGACTTCCCTCCGAGGGTGGTGAACCTGTGGAATTGTCTGCCGCAGAAAGTGATGGCAACCCAGGCACTGAAGACATTTAAGAAGGAAATAGTTAGATTTCTAGACTCTAAAGATGCGTTGGGGTATAGGGCCCGATTCAGCCAACGCGTTGTACCTGGCCCGCAGCCTGGTGGAATGGGTGAATCCCGCAAGAGCCCCAAACCGGACTCTGCACCGGGCGCCAGGCCGATCGCAAGTCACCCGACACGCGGTCTGAATCTCGCCCTCACTTGGCGTGATCCAGATCAGCATATTTCAATCAACCGTGAGCCTACTTTCACCCAGCACCTGGGAGTCAAAGGCTGCGCCTGCGAGGCCTCGACAGGATGCCGTATAGCACTGGTTTCCACCAGACGTGATGCCACATTGGGGGGTCTTGCAGGTCATTAGAACCCACCCTCGGGTAGTCAGGGGCAGGGCAGGGTAGTACCCTGGCACTTACCCTGGCACACGGCATCTTGGCATTGCCAGTGATTGCATTAGAGGGGGGTGTTTGGGGGCCAAGAAAAGGTTGGGGGTGGGGTATGAAGGACAGATCCAGAAGGTGGGGTTGCGGGGGGTGGTTGAAAAGGGGGAGTGCAGAGATCGGGGCTGCCGTTCAGAATGGTGCCCTGATCTACAAGGAGCCTCAGCTCGCCAGCAGGAAATCGACTAAAGTGTGACCCTGAGGCTTGCAAAAACCCCAAAAACTTGCAAAGTGCCGGTGAATAGTTGGGTGAATACTGGCACTGCAGCCACTGAGAAACACCTGCCAAATGCACCCGAAACCAGACTTAGTTTTAAGTCTGTTGAATAACACCCATTGTATTGAGATATAGGGCGAGATTCTCTGTCCCGCCAGCCCACTTTTCCGACGTGGCTTGCCCCCGCCGGCAGCAAGATTCTCCGTTCCTGCAGCCGGCCAATGGGCTTTCCCATTGTGGCCACCCCATGCCATTGGGAAACCTGTAGGTGCGCTGCCTGCGAAGCGGAAGATTCTGCCGATGGAGAATCCCGCAGAGAGGGTCAGCCATTATCATGCTGAATTGTGGAACAGGCTCAAAGGCCCAAATAGCTTACTTCTGCTCCTATGTTCTATGTTTCTCAGTTTGTACAATGACAGGAAATTGAAAGTATGGAGCAAGTTGTTGAGGGATAACAGAAAGAACTATGCATGATATTTTTCAAACATTTCAAACCTATTTTTCTTTCTATTTTAATCATAGAATCATAGAATTTACAGTGCAGATGGAGGCCATTCGGCCCATCGAATCTGCACCAGCCCTTGGAAAGAGCACCCTACCTAAGCCCACACCTCTACCCTAACCCCGTAACCCAGTAAACCTACCTAACCTTTTTGGACACTAAGGGCAATTTAGCATGGTCAATCCTAACCTAACCGGCACATCTTTGGACTGTGGGAGGAAACCGGAACACCCGGAGGAACCCCAAGCAGACACAGGGAGAACGTGCAGACTCCGCACAGACAATGACCCAAGCCAGGAATCAAACCTGGGACTCTAGAGCTATGAAGCAACAGTGCTAACCACTGTGCTACCATGTCACCCATAAGTTGCAGCACCTTTCTTCAGTCTGTGTACATGCTCGAAAACACAAAATGGAATATAATCCCGGTAGGACAATATTGTCTTCAAGCAAAGATTTGTAGAAAATCACCACTTCCCGACAGAAGTGACAGGCAGTGTCCACGACATCTGCCCATCAACTGGTATAATTAAGCGCTAAATGACAGCAATATCATTCCATCCTTTTTGTTGGGAGAGTGTGTGTGCACGGACGTGTGTGTTAAATAGTTTCCGACACTCAATGTCCAGGCTTAGATGCCAAGAAAGGTTATTGGACAAGGAAGCGAACAATGCTGTCACTTATGGTACTGCACTAGCAGCACTGAAACAAAAGTCAGGAGAGTTATGGAGGTAACCAGAGAGGAGAGAGTGACATGAGTTAGCTTGGCAAATATGTTTCGAAAATTGTGCGACTTCAAAACAATGGCTGGAAGCTTCACTGACATCTTGTCTAATAGAGTCATCGACAAACCCACAAGAGAAGGACCTCGAATTGTTGGCTAAATATAATTGCAGTGATCCTGGTGAGTAACCCTCTGAAAATAAATAGATTAGCTTGACTTCTTTGCAATGAAAATCTTCGACACAAGTGGTAACAAGAGAGGGAGACATTTAAGTCTCCCCATGGAGTTTCAGCACCTGTGCTCATGATAATTGTATTACTGGTATTTTTGGCCATGCAGTCAGTGTTCACGTGTAACCTGAACTAAAGTAGATTAGTTCAACAAAGCTAAATATAGTCTCCACAATTTTCATTTTGGAGTTATTAAATATGTATTGAAAAATTATTCAAAAAAGGAATTGAGCATGTGTGCATTTTTTGTCCTAACTCGAAACACCTGTAAAAACTTTGCACCGCCACTCAACCACTGACAGAGGCTGGCAACTACGAAAAGTCAAACTGATACATTATTTAAGGAACTGGTAATGGTATGTGTCTTCATTTCAAATGTATGGCTGCTGCACCAGTCATAAGGAAACACGTTCTGTCTCCTGATGTAGCAGAGTGATTGCAAATAAGGGCTGGGATTTTCCCCTACCCGGCAGGGCGGGGGGTCCCGGCGTGGCGAGAACCACTCCGGCATCGGGCCTCCCCAAAGGTGCGGAATTCTCTGCACCTTTAGGGGCTAGGCCCGTGCTGGAATGGCTCCCACTCCGCCGACCGGCGCCAACGGCCTTTGGCGCAACGCCGACCGGCGTCAGGGCTGGCCGAAAGGCCTTCGCCGGTCGGCGTGAGTCCGCGCATGCCCCGGAGCGGCAGCGGCCACTGATGTCACCCCGGCGCATGCGCAGTGGAGGGGGTCTCTTCCGCCTCCACCAAGGTGGAGGGCGTGGCGGCGGCGGAAGAAAAAGAGTGCCCCCACGGCACAGGCCCGCCCGCCGATCGGTGGGCCCCGATCGCGGGCCAGGTCACCCTTGGGGGCACCCCCCGGGGTCAGATTGCCCCGTGCCCCCCCCCCCCCACCCCGGGGCCCGCTCACGCTGCCTGCTCCCGCCGGCACCAGAGGTGGTTTAAACCACGTAGGCAGGAGAGGCCTGACAGCGGCGGGACAGCGGTGGGGCCCGATTCCCGCCCCGCCGATTCCCGGGTGGCGGAGAATTCTGGCCACGGCGAGGGCGGGATTTACGCCGGCCCTGGGCGATTCCCCGACCCTGCGGGGGGGGTCGGAGAATTCCGCCCAAGGATTATAATGAAAGGGTCTGCACAAAAACGATGCACCAGCTCTCTGCACCGAGCTGTGAGACTTCAAGGTGAGATACTGAAAAAAGTCCAGAATAGTTTTAGATGGTTTTTAACAGAAATAACAGCATTGATCATAGCAAATCAGAGTATAAAAGTATATAATTATATTGGGAAGGATAGCGTAGTGCAGAACGTATCACTCAGCCGTGGTTTTCTTTCATACATCCCATCAGAAATCTAATGGTGCAAATAGGAGGAGATCCTGAGATTATTTTGAGTCGATCGGTGTTGGTGAAACAAGCTCACACTTCAGCAAATGCTCCTAATTGTCCAACTCAAGGTCATGAGAAACCGAGGTTTAATGACTGTCTCCCTCTAAAATGCTTGTTTATATGCAACCATTCAATTTACATTCTTCACAAATTCTAAGGCTGGGAATTTCCTCTCCCGATCCCATCGGATGGCTTCGGTGAAGGGAAAGGAAAATACCACGGGAACAGCCACATGCCGTTTTATGCTGATGTAAACACGGTACATAATTGCTACCCCCAGCCCTCCATTGATGGGGCATGTTGCCCGACATTCAAAGTTTGAATGGTTCCCCCCACCGATGCACGATCAATTACACAAAGACAAGAGTTGGATGTAATCGAGGCTTTATCACACTAAGATGTGTGGCATCCTACAGCAGCTGGCGAAATGGCTGCTGTACTGAGAGCACACATATTTATACTCCACCCACTGGGCAGAGCCAACAGGCAGGGAACTACCCCCGGACCTGTAGTACAGGGCCTTACCACAAAACACCTACACCGACATCCTCTATATACAATATATACATCAGTGATAACTACCACATTCACCCCCTGTTAAGATTGAGTCCGGCGGAGGTGGTGGAGAACTATTTACAGGTAGACTTTTCAAAGTACAGAGAGCAAAAAAAAATTGAGTCCAGGAGTGTGGAGGGGAAAATTATGTACAGAGGGATGGTGTTTTAAAAGTCCAGGTCATGTCACAGATTCACTCGGCCTTGATCTGCTGTCGGGAGCACCGCAGTGCTGGCGGTGATTCCGGTGTCGGTTTGGTCTTCGGTGACTCCGGGAGCATGTCGAAATCCGCGTCATCCTCGGGTGTGGGCAAGGGGCGGACGGATTGTCCCGGATCGGGGTAGGGTGCGCCAAGGGAGGGGAGGGTGGCGCCGGGTCGGGGGCGGGGGGGGGGGGGGGGGGGATGGAAAATCAGCTGGTGTCGGGTCCCTGAGGGAGACAGTATCTTGGCGGCCGCTGGGGTACGCTACGTTGGCGTACTGTGGGTTGGCGTGAAGTAGCTGTACCCTCTCAACCAACGGGTCCGCCTTGTGGAGTCGTACGTGTTTACGGAGGAGGAAGTGTCCTGGAGCTGCAAGCCAAGTCGGGAGCGACACCCCAGAGATGGACTTCCTGGGGAAGGCAAAGAGACGTTCATGGGGTGTTTCATTAGTTGCGGTGCATAGGAGTGACCGAATGGAGTGCAGAGCGGGAGGCCGGGAGATTTCTGGACCGTATGGCCAGTTGGACGGCCCTCAAACTGTCCCATTCTCCCTCTGCACCTGTCCGTTTCCACGGGGTTTATCGCTGGTCGTCCTGCTCGAGGCAATGCCCCTGTTGAGGAGGAACTGGCGCAGCTCATTGCTCATGAATGAGGATCGCCTGTCGCTGTGGACGTAGGCGGGGAAGCGAACAGAGCGAAGATGGTATTGAGGGCTTTGATGACTGTGGCAGACGTCATGTCGGGGCATGGACGGCAAAGGGGAATCTGGAGTACTTATCGACCACACTGAGGAAGTACGTGTTACGGTCGATGGAGCGGAGGGGCCCTTTGAAGTCCACGCTGAGGCATTCAAAGGGGCTGGAGGCCTTCACCAGGCGCGTACGGTCTGGCCGGTAGAAGTGCGGTTTGCACTCCGCGCAGACCTGGCAGTCTCTGGTGATAGCCCTGAATTCCTCAATGGAGTAGGGCAGATTGCGAGCCTTGATGAAATGGTAAAAACGTGTGACCCCCGGGTGACAGAGGTTGTCGTGCAGAGTCCGGAGTCGGTCCACTTGTGCGCTGGCACATGTACCTCGGGATAGGGCATTGAGGGGCTCGTTGAGCTTACTGGGGTGATACAAAATCTCGTAGTTGTAGGTGGAGAGCTCGATCCTCCACCTCAAGATTTTATCGTTTTTGATCTTGCCCCGCTGTGTGTTATTGAACATGAAGGCAACCTACCATTGGTCAGTGAGGAGAGTGAATCTCCTGCCGGCCAGGTAATGCCTCGAATGCCGCACAGCTTCAACGATGGCTTGGGCGTCTTTTTCAACGGAGGAATGCCGAATTTCGGAGGCGTGTAGGGTTTGTGAGAAAAATGCCACAGACCTGTCTGCCTGGTTGAGGGTGACGGCTAGAGCGACGTCTGATGCGGCGCTCTCGACTTGAAAGGGTAATGTCTCATCGACTGCGTGCATCGTGGCCTTGGCGATGTCAGCCTTAATACGGTTGAAGGCCTGGTGAGCCTCGGCCATCAGGGGAAACAGAGTGGATTGAATGAGTGGACGGGCCTTGTCCACATAGTTTGGGACCCACTGGGCGTAATAAGAGAAGAACCACAGGCATCGTTTGAGGGCCTTGGGGCAGTGGGGGAGGGGAGTTCCATGAGGGGCCGCATGTGGTCGGGGTCGGGCCCCAGAACTCCGCTCTGGACCACATAGCCGAGGATGGCTAAGCGGTTCGTGCTGAACACGCACCGCTCCTTGTTATACATTAGGTTCAGGAGAGTGGCGGTGTGGAGAAATTTGGCAAGGTTGGCGTCATGGGCCTGCTGATCGTAGCCGCAGATGGTGACATTGTCCAGGTACGGGAAGGTGGCCCGCAGTCCGTACCGGTCAACCATTCGGTCCATTTCCCATTGGAAAACCGATACCCCATTGGTGACGCCAAAGGGAACCCTGAGAAAGTGGTAAAGGTGGCCATCTGCTTCGAAGGCAGTGTATGGGCAGTCCACCTTACGGATGGGGAGCTGGTGGTAGACGGATTTCGGGTCCACAGTTGAGAAGACCCGGTACTGTGCAATCTGATTGACCATATCAGATATGCCTGGGAGGGGGTACGTGTCGAGCTGTGTGTACCTGTTGATGGTCTGGCTGTAGTCCACGACCATCCTGTGTTTCTCCCCAGTGGGCCGAAGTCCCGCCGCGGACAGGCCGTTCCCGCCGGCAGGAATCAAAGCACATCGGGTGCCGGCGGGATTGGCGGTGCGGGCGGGCACCGGGGTCCTGGGGAGGGCGTGGGGCGGTCTGGCCCCGGGGGGGGGGGTGCCCCCATGGTGGCCTGGCCCGCGATCTTTGGGGAGGCCCGACGCCAGAGTGGTTCATGCCACTCCGTCCCGCTGGGACCCCCCGTCCCGCCGGGTAGGGAAGAATCCCGGCCCTTGTTCCCATCGATTTTCACATTGGTGGAAGCAGTTGACAGGTTGTGTGGGCGAGACTGGTCAATCGTGACCGAGGCGAGATGCGGCTGGTCGTCGATGGTGGCAGGCGATGAGGTGCCCGGGTCCTGGTAAGATGGCGGCGCCCACGGGCTGCACGTGTCGTGGGGAAGACAAGATGGTGGTGCCCGATAATCCTGAGGAGAACAAGATGGCGGCGCCCACGGGCCGCACGTGGTCCGAGGAGGGGAAGATGGCAGCGCCCACTGGTCGCACGTGGGGGGAGTCGGAACAATAGCGGCGACTGCGCGGGCCTGTCACACCGCAGCAAAGTGTCCCTTTTTGCCACAGGCCTTGCAAAGGGCGCTCCGGGCCGGGCAGCGCTGTCGGGGGTGTTTAGGCTGCCCACAGAAGTAACATTTGGGACCCACGGGGTTGGCTGGCTGCCGCGCGGCACAGGCATGGGGTTGGCTGGGGGGGTTCGCTGGTGAGGTCCACGATGGGGCAGCCGTCTGCGGAATCCACAATGCGCAGGAGGGGTGGGCCGCGCGGCCGGGGCGTAGGCCTGGATGTTGCGCAAGGCGACCGTATGTGAGAGCGCTAGCTTTTCTGTCTCCACGATTTCGAGCGTGACCCCTTCTAAGAGGCGCTATCGGATGTAATCGGACCCTTTCCCTGTGACAAAAGTGTCTGTCGTGAGCAAGTTCGAGTGTTCCGTGGCTGTGATGGCCTGACAGTCACAGTCTCTAACTAGGGGAATCAGGGCCCACCAGAAATCTTCCACTGACTCACCAGGAAGCTGACGACGAGTGGAGAGGATGTGCCTGGCGGAGAGCATGTTAGTTCGCTGAGCTTAGTTTTCCTTCAGTAGCGCCATGGCTTCCGCGTAGGTCGACGCGTCCTGGATAAGTGGAAAAACGTTGGAACTCAGCCGGGTGTAGAGGATCTGAATCTTCTGAGCTTCTGGAATTTTGTCAGACACAGATCCGATGAATGGTTTGAAACAGGCCACCAATGTTGAAAGTCCTTTTTGGCGTTGTCTGATTGCGGATGCAGCTGCAGGCGATCTGGCTTGATTATCATAGAATTTACAGTGCAGAAGGAGGCCATTCGGCCCATCGAGTCTGCACCGGCTCTTGGAAAGAGCACCCTACCCAAGGTCAACACCTCCACCCTATCCCCATAACCCAGTAACCCCACCCAACACTAAGGGCAATTTTGGACACTAAGGGCAATTTATCATGGCCAATCCACCTAACCTGCACATCTTTGGACTGTGGGAGGAAACCGGATCACCCGGAGGAAACCCACGCACACACGGGGAGGATGTGCAGACTCCGCACAGACAGTGACCCAAGCCGGGAATCTAACCTGGGACCCTGGAGCTGTGAAGCGATTGTGCTATCCACAATGCTACCGTGATGCGGAGGTCCATCTTCTGAAAACGTAGTGTAATAAATTGATGCACCATCAATTACACAAAGACGAGAGTTTGATGCAATCGAGACTTTATTACACTGAGATGTGTGGCCTCCTACAGCAGCTGGCGAAGTGGCTGCTGTACTGGGAGCACACATATTTATACTCTGCCTACTGGGCGGAGCCAGCAGGCAGGGAACTACCCCCGTACCTGTAGTACAGGGCCTTACCACAAAACACCTACACCAAAATCCTCTATATACAATATATACATCAGTGGTGACTACCACACCCCCGTAAAAGAAACCCCTTTCACGTCAGCATAATGGCAGAACAGCCTGAAACCCGACTGGTCTCCCACGGCATGTACCTGACGAACAGCCCTTCGCAGCATCATTACACTCCACTACTCAACTTCGTGCCCTTAGTTTTATTCTACTCAAACCGTTATGATTTGAAATGCATCAATCAAATCAGCTCTTTGCCTCCTCTGCTCTAAGATGAACAATCCCAGCTCTCTGAATCCCAGGCCGGGATTCTCCGAGCCCGCGCCGGGTCAGAGAATTGCCGTTGATGCTGAAAATTCCCGCCATGCCGCTCCGATGCTGGGACGTGATTCTCTGGTGACCGGAGCATTGGCGCCAGTCGCGCGGGAGCGGTTGACACGGCTCCGGTCGGGGGCCGTTGAAAGAGGCCCACGCAGCGATTTTCCGCGGTCAACCGGCCGAGTTCCCGCCGGCGTGGTTCACATTTGGTACCATCTGCCAGGAGCTCGGACCCACGGCCGCAGTGGTGGAGGGCCGGGGGATCAGACTCCAGGCGGGGCCGCCACGACGCCCATGCCCACGATCGGAGGCTACCAATCAGCAGGCGCGCACGACCTGGGGGGCCTACCTTTTTCCGTGCAGGCCCGCTGTGTCGCTACGCTATGTTGCGCGGTGCAGAAACGGCCACCACATGCATCGCCGGTGCGGAAACAACCACTGCGTGCATTCATTGACATGCGCCAGCAGTGCAGGACTGGGTATCGGCGCTGGAGCTGCGTAGAGCACTCCACGCCATGCTGGCCCCCTGTGGGCCACTGAATCGCTGGGCCAAGAGGTCCATTGACGCCAGCGTAAAACACTCCAGCGTTTAAACCGGCATCAACACTTAGCTGGGATTTTGGAGAATCCCAGCCCCAGTCTCTCCTTATTTCCAAACATATCTCCAGCTTGTTTTCAGTCCCCATTTTGCAAGACCTCTCAAAGCTCTCACAAACTCTACCTTTCCTCTCCTCACCGCTGCCTCGGTCTGTATTGTTTTTCTTCCTGCCTCTGTCTCTCCTTCCGTCTTTCTCTGTCCCTTGCCATCTCTCTAAACTTCCAGCACTCCCGGGATTTCAATCAGGTTTATTCACATTGACACTAATAAGAGTTTCTGGGTGAAAATCAGTACAAACTGACTCAGAATTTAATTGCAGTGTTACTGTACTTGACAGAAAGTGAAAGTAGACCCTTTGGCAAAGGAATGCTAATGGAAACCAGATCAGGTAGCAACAAGAAGACTCCTAATCAGCTATAATGTCCTTCACAAATTTGACTGTGCTAAAACGGAGGAGAGAACTCTGGTTTCCAAAGGATGGCAGAGTGCATCTGTCCCATGGCAAGCTTTGTTGCACACTGTGAAATACGTTGAGACCCAGAGTATACATTATTTGTGGAACAAACATTATGTGAAATCATGTGTGGTCTACGCTATTGTGCTGAGATTGTTAATGGTGTGTGACATTTTGAAGTTGATTTCTGAAAATGTCACAGTTCTTGGACGTTCTCCAGCGACTGAAGGAAAATGTTAAATTCATCTGCATAAACTTAAGAATGTAGCAACAAATAAGCATGCATGGTTTGAGCCGAATTTCTGCTTCAGTTTCCTGGAATAAGGGAAATATTCCAGTAATGACCCTGGCATATATAAAACACAAGTTAATTAGTCCTGAAAGATTCTCATAACGCACAAGATACCAAAGGCAGTCCACCAAATATCACTTTACCACAGGAATCATAAGACAATGCAGAGTACAAATAATTATGATTGTCGAGCCTTCCCTACCTCTATCTACACAGCAATCATTTATCACAGTAAAACAGCCATTGATTATACACTAATTAAATCCCACAGAATACAAAGAAAAAAATGGAGTTGTAACCTCACGTTCTTTTCTAATTTGTTTTTCAGTCGCCACAAATCCGGATTTTAACAATTGTGGATATTAGGTTCGTAGGATTGGGTGTGCTAGATTTCCCCTTAGTGTCCAAAGATGTAGAGGTTGGGTGGATTGGCCATGATCAATACACAGGGTTACGGGGACAGGGTGGGGGAATGGGCCGAGGTAGAGTGCTTTTTCAGAGGGGCGAATAGCCTCTTTTTGCATTGTGGGGATTCTATGAATTCAGCTTGAACAGGGATATTTATAGGTACGATTGTCGGGCTGGTCACTCAAGGGGAGATGAATGATAGGAGGTCACAAATGTTTGACGCAGTGCGAAAGTAACCATGCACTTTCAGATTATCGATTTGTTACCCGAATTATTCCGCAGTTCATCAGTAAAGGCTACACCAATTTAAGCCCAACAAAGTCAGTTTCCATTCAATAATTCAAATCCTCTGGACATTAAATGGCTGCGGGCCTGCTGTGGTCACCCCCGGCAATTCTTCAGGCAGCAGGGCTGAAACCTTGCCTTCAGAAAAACCCTGTCCGGAATGTAATCATCTTCCACTGACTGCATTTTGCTCTGGAGACTTTGGTTTGCAGCAGTTCGTGTAAGTCACAGGCTGCACCCTGCGGTTAATATTCACTTGATTGTTTTATCCAGCTTGAAAGAGTGAAAGGCTGCACGGAGCCAGCTGGGACCTGAACTCAGGTCTCGCAATGCTAGAGTCTATTACTCAACCCACTCAATTACCCAGCACTGGCATCCAAGCTCGACATGTTAAAGTTGATCTGCTCAGTGTACAAGAGCAGAGCCCTGTTGCAAGTAAAAGCCATAAAATAGCATATAACCAATGTAAACAACTTCAATGGTTGGATGCCTCTGCTAAACATGCTGCGGGATCATGGTGGGGGGCACGAAAATGCCACCCTTGAATTGAAATGGGTCGCTGACTTGCTGATTAAATGAGTTGGTCATGCTGGTGGGACACAAAGATCCATATGTTATGATTTTAAAACAAAGGAGTGTTACCAAGGGATGAAATGGATGCCAGTAGTACCACTGGATCATATAACAGAGCCTGACAGGTCGGTCATCCTGCTGAAACACCAACCATTCTTTCAGGCGCACGTACGGAGGAAAGTTCATAGTTCAAGAATTAGAGATCAAACCAATACCAGAAACAGCCAGTGAAACTCCTTCGCAGGATGGCCTATTGTGAAAGCAGGATGTGTCTAAAAAAATGCTTTCCATTAAATTTGAAATTCACTTCACACATACATTAATAACAATATCCCAATATTAATAAGTATGACACATTATACATAGGGACAGAGGAACATTTACCCTGTACACAGAGGGACAGAGGAACATTTGCCCTGACACAGAGGGGCAGAGGAATATTTGCCCTGACACAGAGGAATATTTGCCCTGACACAGAGGAGCAGAGGAACATTTACCCTGTACACAGAGGGGCAGAGGAACATTTGCCCTGACACAGAGGGGCAGAGGAACATTTACCCTGTACACAGAGGGGCAGAGGAACATTTGCCCTGACACAGAGGGGCAGAGGAACATTTACCCTGTACATAGAGGGGCAGAGGAACATTTACCCTGACACAGAGGGGCAGAGGAACATTTACCCTGTACACAGAGGGGCAGAGGAATATTTGCCCTGACACAGAGGGGCAGAGGAACATTTACCCTGTACACAGAGGGGCAGAGGAATATTTGCCCTGACACAGAGGAATATTTGCCCTGACACAGAGGGACAGAGGAATATTTGCCCTGACACAGAGGAATATTTACCCTGTACACAGAGGGGCAGAGGAACATTTGCCCTGACACAGAGGAACAGAGGAACATTTGCCCTGACACAGAGGGACAGAGGAACATTTGCCCTGACACAGAGGGGCAGAGGAATATTTACTCTGTGTACAAAGGGACAGAGGAATATTTAAGTTGTATACAGAATGAGAGTGGAGCATGTACCCTTTACACAGAGGGACAGTAGAACATCTTACCCTGAACAGAGGGACAGAGGAACATTTGCCCATTACACAGAAGAACATTTACCTTATACATAGTGGGGCAATGGAAATTTTAACCAGTACACAGGGGAACTGTGGAACACCAACCCTGTAAACAGGGTAACAGTGGAGTAGATAAACATTTACCCTGTAGACAGAGGGACAGAGGAACATCTACTCTGTACACAGAGACACAGAGGAACAATTACCTTACACACAGACACAGAGGAACAATTACCCTGGACACAGAGACACAGAGAAACATTTACCCAGTACACAGAGGGACAGAGGAGCATTTACCCTGTATCCAGAGGAACATTCTACTCTGTACACAGCAGTATAGAGGAACACTTGCCCATTACACACTGGACAGAGGAACACTTACCCATTACACACTCGACAGTGGAACATTTGACCATTACATAGAGGTACAGAGGAACATTTACCCTGGACACAGAGGGACAATGGAACAAAAAAACAGCTACCCTGTACACAGCGCGACAGTGGAATATATACCTTGTACACCAGGGTAGGGCAAACTTTTCCGTGCAAGGGCCACATTCAGAAATTCACAATTCACAAAGGGCCGCATAGTATATTAAGTAAAATAATTACTTCACCCGGTTATGATTCTGGGCGCCTCATATAGAACATAGAACAGTACAGCACAGAACAGGCCCTTCGGCCCTCGACGTTGTGCCGAGCAATGATCATCCTACTCAAGTCAACGTATCCACCCTATACCAGTAAGTAACCCAAAAGCCCCCCCCCCATTAACCTTAAAAAAAAATGTTTTTAAAAAAAAATTTTTTTTAAACATTTTTTTTTTTTTAATGACTTGGTGGGCCGCAGAAATACCTTTGGCGGGCCGCATGCGGCCCGCGGGCCGTAGTTTGCCCACCCCTGTTGTACACAGTGGCACAGTGGAACATTTACCCTGTACACAGCGGGACAGTGGTATATTTACCCTGTACACAGTGGGACAGTGGTATATTTACCTTGTACACAGTGGGACAGTGGTATATTTAGCTCACTCTGGTTTAGCTCACTCAGCTAAATCGCTGGCTTTTAAAGCAGACCAAGCAGGCCAGCAGCACGGTTCGATTCCCGTACCAGCCTCCCCGGACAGGCGCCGGAATGTGGCGACTAGGGGCTTTTCACAGTAACTTCATTGAAGCCTACTCGTGACAATAAGCGATTTTCATTTCATTTCATTATTTACCCTGTACACAGTGGGACAGTGGTATATTTACCTTGTACACAGTGGGACAGTGGTATATTTACCCTGTACACAGTGGGACAGTGGTATATTTACCATTTACACAGTGGGACGGTGGTATATTTACCCTGTACACAGTGGCACAGTGGAACATTTACCCTGTACACAGCGGGACAGTGGTATATTTACCCTGTACACAGTGGGACAGTGGTATATTTACCTTGTACACAGTGGGACAGTGGTATATTTAGCTCACTCTGGTTTAGCTCACTCAGCTAAATCGCTGGCTTTTAAAGCAGACCAAGCAGGCCAGCAGCACGGTTCGATTCCCGTACCAGCCTCCCCGGACAGGCGCCGGAATGTGGCGACTAGGGGCTTTTCACAGTAACTTCATTGAAGCCTACTCGTGACAATAAGCGATTTTCATTTCATTTCATTATTTACCCTGTACACAGTGGGACAGTGGTATATTTACCTTGTACACAGTGGGACAGTGGTATATTTACCCTGTACACAGTGGGACAGTGGTATATTTACCCTGTACACAGTGGGACAGTGGTATATTTACCCTGTACACAGTGGGACAGTGGTATATTTACCATTTACACAGTGGGACGGTGGTATATTTACCCTGTACACAGTGGCACAGTGGAACATTTACCCTGTACACAGCGGGACAGTGGTATATTTACCCTGTACACAGTGGGACAGTGGTATATTTACCTTGTACACAGTGGGACAGTGGTATATTTACCCTGTACACATTGGGACAGTGGTATATTTACCTTGTACACAGTGGGACAGTGGTATATTTACCCTGTACACAGTGGGACAGTGGTATATTTACCATTTACACAGTGGGACGGTGGTATATTTACCCTGTACACAGTGGGACAGTGGTATATTTACCCTTTACACAGTGGGACAGTGGTATATTTACCCTGTACACAGTGGGACAGTGGTATATTTACCCTGTACACAGTGGGACAGTGGTATATTTACCTTGTACACAGTGGGACAGTGGTATATTTACCCTGTACACAGCGGGACAGTGGTATATTTACCTTGTACACAGTGGGACAGTGGTATATTTACCCTGTACACATCAGGACAGTGGTATATTAACCCTTTACACAGTGGGACAGTGGTATATTTACCCTGTACACAGTGGGACAGTGGTATATTTACCTTGTACACAGTGGGACAGTGGAATATTTACGCTTTACACAGTGAGACAGTGGAACATTTACCATTTACACAGTGGGACGGTGGTATATTTACCCTGTACACAGTGGGACAGTGGTATATTTACCCTGTACACAGTGGGACAATGGTATATTTACCTTGTACACAGTGGGACAGTGGTATATTTACCCTGTACACAGTGGGACTGTGGTATATTTACCTTGTACACAGTGGGACAGTGGTATATTTACCCTGTACACATCAGGACAGTGGTATATTTACCCTGTACACAGTGGGACAGTGGTATATTTACCCTTTACACAGTGGGACAGTGGAACATTTACCATTTACACAGTGGGACAGTGGTATATTTACCATGTACACAGCAGGACAGGTGGTATATTTACCCTGTACACAGTGGGACAGTGGAATATTTACCCTTTACACAGTGGGACAGTGGAACATTTACCATTTACACAGTGGGACAGTGGTATATTTACCATGTACACAGCGGGACAGTGGTATATTTACCCTGTACACAGTGGGACAGTGGTATATTTACCCTGTACACAGTGGGACAGTGATATATTTACCCTGTACACAGTGGGACAGTGGTATATTTACCCTGCACACAGTGAGACAGTGGTATATTTACCCTGTACACAGTGGGACAGTGGCATATTTACCCTGCATACAGTGGGACAGTGGTATATTTACCCTGTACACAGCAGGACAGTGGTATATTTACCCTGTACACAGCAGGACAGTGGTATATTTACCCTGTACACAGTGGGACAGTGGTATATTTACCCTGTATACAGTGGGACAGTGGTATATTTACCCTGTACACAGCAGGACAGTGGTATATTTACCCTGTATACAGTGGGACAGTGGTATATTTACCCTGTACACAGTGGGACAGTGGTATATTTACCCTGTACACAGTGGGACAGTGGTATATTTACCCTGTACACAGTGGGACAGTGGTATATTTACCCTGTACACAGTGGGACAGTGGTATATTTACCCTGTACACAGTGGGACAGTGGTATATTTACCCTGTACACAGCAAGACAGTGGTATATTTACCCTGTACACAGCAGGACAGTGGTATATTTACCCTGTACACAGTGGGACAGTGGAATATTTACCCTTTACACAGATATGCAGAGGAACATTTAACCATTACATGGAGGTACAGAGGAACATTTACAAATGACACAGTGGTACAGTGGAACATTTATCCATTACGCAGAGGGACAGAGGAAAATTTACCCTGTACACAGGGGAACAGTGAAACAAAAAGAAACAGCTACCCCGTACACAGAGGGGCAGTGGAATATTTATCTTTTACACAGAGGGATAGAGGAATATTTACCTATTACACACTGGACAGTGGAACATTTACCCATTACAGAGAGGTACAGAGGAATATTTACCCTATACACAGTGGGACAGAGGAACATTCACCCTGTACAGAGTGGGACAGAGGAACATTTACCCTGTACACAGTGGGACAGAGGAACATTTACCCTGTACACAGTGGGACAGAGGAACATTTACCCATTACACAGAGGGGCAGAGGAACATTTACCCTGTACACAGTGGGACAGTGGAACATTTACCCTGTACACAGAGGGGCAGAGGAACATTTACCCTGTAGACAGAGGGACAGAGGAACATTTACCCATTACATAGAGGGCAGAGGAACATTTGCCCTGACATAGAGGGACAGAGGAATGTTGTAAACTTTGGA
Source organism: Scyliorhinus canicula (assembly GCF_902713615.1). Taxonomy (NCBI): domain Eukaryota; kingdom Metazoa; phylum Chordata; class Chondrichthyes; order Carcharhiniformes; family Scyliorhinidae; genus Scyliorhinus; species Scyliorhinus canicula. Next base: position 31,497,778 of record NC_052159.1, read on the forward strand.
GGGAGGCCTTGGAGGGAATTGTAAATAAAAGAATGATCCTGAATTCATGGTGCTGGTGTGAAGTGTGCGCCAATAGAAGTTGGCAAACAAAATGCAAGAGTGCGATGTGGGATGTTGAAGTATTGACTTGATTATGATCTATGCACAGTGGAATTTGGGAGGTTGTCAAGGAGAGTGCTGAAAGCTAACTCAATTTTGTTTACACTTATAGTTTTAAGAATTGTACATAATTTATTCTCTAAATGTTTAAAAATGATTGCACAGAAAACAGGCTCATTGCAAATGCTCCAGCTCTCATTTCCCCACCTATTTTCCAAGTGTTTTTCACTTTTCCCTTTCTAATCGACTTTCCTTTTAAAGCCATTGTATATATTCTGTAGCTGCCACCATTTCTGACTGAGTATTCAAGCCCAAAAATTCTAACGATCATTGATAAATTCTACTGCCAGCTGCCATTATTACTCTTTCCTCTTTCTCTTTTAACTCCAATTTGTGGTGCATTTCCCCTAATGATAATTGAGATCAGATTAACATACACTGCTTCTGGTAATCCTGCTTCCTGTACAGAACCACATCAATAACCTTATTGAAAGCTGGGCAAAGTTACACCTGGACCACCAGTCCTACAGAACACCTGACTTCACTGCTACACGAGTTCAAAACAAGCACCACGCCATAGTACTTGGAAAAGAATCATTAGTAACACTTGGTTTCACATGGGCGTCTTTCTTACTTCTGAAACTTGCACATTGTAATGAGTTATTATGACATGAAAGATGGTTATTTCCGATGATTATCCAGCCGTGTTTCTTTATTATCTCTGTGTAATTGTACGGATATGGATTTATTTGATGTTCTTATGTGAGTTTGTGATTATGTCTGCTTGACATTATTTGGCTGACTCGTACTGCCCCAACGTGGCACTCGTATTCACGTCAGGGAGCTGTGTGGAGAAGGTGCAGGGGCTGTGATGGTGATATTGAGGTGGAGACACTCAGTTACTGGAGACTTCTGATGATAAAGTCTTCCCGTGTCCCTCCCTGCTTGGACAGCTGCCTCACCCTCCTCTTCCTCTGATTCCTCCCCATCAGAGAACCAGAGAACCTCTCTCGTCTCCTCCTCTGACAGGGATTCCGCAGGGCCAGGTTGCTCAGCATACAACAGACTACTACCATGAGGGTGACCTTGGCTGGTGAATGACTCACCTGATCTCTCCAGCCATCCTCTTGAGTAGACTAATGGCCTGCGCAACAATGGCCCTGGCCACAGCATGGCGTTCATTGTACCCAAGCTCAGGTTCCGTTGTAGCCACCTGGGGTGGCCACGTCCCGATTCCAAAATGGACATTCGCAAAGAGTAAAGGGAAAATTGGACAGTACTAGGAAAACAAGCAAGTGCAAGGTTTGGCAGTGGATTGGAACTTGCAGAGCCCAGACAGAACTGGAACTACAAGCCGTTAGCATAGTAATGAGCTATCTCCGGGGACAAAAGAGAAACATTTAAACAATCGGTACCAGGACAGACTCCCCGGCGCCAGTGGAAGCGAAAACAAAGGCAGGCCAACGGTTACAGAGAGCCCGCCCAACGATCGGGGAACGACCCTGTTATTGGAGAGAATCGATACAAACGATTGGGACATGGTCCAATTAATTGGGACCAAGTCCAGGGTCCGCCCAGAAGGGGGCGAAAACCTTTGTGGTATAAAACAGAGTCCCCAAGGTCAGAGCGCACTCTTAAGAACTCTTGAACTCTTCATCTTCACCTTGGTCTTTGGCTCTCAGCGACGAGAGGCCCGCCAAGCACCAGCCAAGTAAGTCTAAGGTCAACACACGCTACGAGATAGACGCTCCTAGCTACTATTCTATACCAGTTCGAAGCCAGCAGTATCAGAACTGGACAATGGCCATTGCACCTCTGACTGAGTGGGCGCCCAAAGCCGAGTATAGGCTTTTAGTAGTAGTTGTAGTTTAGTGAGTAGAGTTTGTGCATGAAGTAATAAGTAACTGTGTGTGTAAATAAATGTGCATTGATTTCAAACTTACTAACTGGTGTATCAAGTCATTGATCAGTATTTGGTTTTGAACCTTGTGGTGGTATCAGAAAGATACCTGGCGACTCTTAAGCAAAGGTAATTAAAACAGAGCAAAATAAGGAAAGCATAACGTGCAACACCATCCATGGACTTCACACTGGAGACATCAGCCATTTTGTCAGGGAATATCTTTTGTCTCTAAACAAAGCTAAACATCTGAAGCTTGCAGGCTCATTAACATCCCTGATACCTGGGAATGTTTCAGGATGTATGCATCATGACTGCTTCCTGCACATACTTGCATATTTCTTTGATGGTGGTCACACACAATTCACACATGTATTGAATGGTATCCCTTCCAAGGCCTTGGCTATCCTGCTGGTGGTTTTATCATAATAATAATAATAGTGTTTATTAGTGTCACAAGTAGGCTTTCATTAATACTGCAATGAAGTTACTGTGAAAATCCCCTAGTCGCCACATTCCGGTGCCTGTTCGGGTACACAGAGGGAGAATTCAGAATTCACCTAACAACACATCTTTCGGGACTTGTGGGAGGAAACCGGAGCACCCAGAGGAAACCCATACAGACACGGGGATAAAATGCAGACTCCACGCAGACAGTGACCCAAACCAGGAATTGAACCGGGGACCCTGATGCCGTGAAGCAACAGGGCTAACTACTATGCTAACGAGCTGCCCTGGGTACAATCAATCTCCCCTTTGTACCCTTGAGAAAGCAGCCATGGCTGCAAAGCCTCTGCCTCATTCCACTTAACTGTTGCTGTATCTCATAAAGGATATGCATGCCTAAACATGGCATCAGTGAAGATCTTTGTGCAGTGATGTGCTGCAGGCTGTGTAATCGCACTGAGGTCTCCACAGGTGGCCTGCTTTGATTCGGAAGCAAAGATATTCAGGGAGACAGTGACTTTAAAAGCCGCTGGCATCGGGCAGCCACCCACACCAGTGGAGATGATCTTAGCTGCCAACATGTCACACAGAGATGTGATCTCTCGGCTGGTAGACTCGGTTGGCAGTGTAGACCCATGGGGCAGGTTACCCCGAGGTCAATGGTGTTCTCCATTGTGCGTGGCTCGCCCATGGTATTCTTGCAGCAGGCAAGGTGGGAGAATCCAGCCCGTTGTCTATCTCTGTGCCAGCTACTGCCACCTTCTGCAGTCCTTTGCTCCTCTGCGGGTTGCCCACCCTCTTGCAGCTTATGCCGCACCTATCCCTGGCCAGCTGGCCTCCTTTTATCCTTGTCACCCTCCTCTGCTCCTCACTGAAGGAGATCCTCCAACTGAATGTACAATTCCAATAGGGGACATTGTTTCGCAGCACCAATGCTGCAGTGCTCATTGCTGACCAGAGCACCAACATTTCAGTCCCTTCCCTTAGGAATTACCTCGATCAGATCAGAAATATATGAACAGCAACATCTTCACAGGAACTAACTCTCAGAAGACTCTTCTGCAAAAGTCAGATGTAGTCCATTGTATCCCGACTTTTCGTCAGTCAGAAATGTGATTCTCACTGACTGTGTCTCCCATGCATCCACCTCATTCCAACATGGCCAGCCTTTTATCGCAGTCAATTGGGATATTAACAAGATAAATTAGCTCTTAATTAATGATTTCTAGTAGGGCAGCCCACCTGCTTACCCTATTACAGCAGACTATAACCTGCTTACCAGGGCAGCACGGTAGCACAAGTGGATAGCACTGTGGCTTCACAGCGCCAGGATCCCAGGTTCAATTCCCTGCTAGGTCACTGTCTGTGCGGAGTCTGCAAGTTCTCCCCTTGGCTGCGTGGGTTTCCTTCGGGTGCTCCGCTTTCCTCCCACAGTCCGAAACATGCAGGTTAGGTGGATTGGCCATGGTAAATTGTCATTAGTGACCAAAAAGGTTAGGAGGGGTTATTGGGCTATGGGGATAGGGTGGAAGTGAGGGCTTAAGTGGGTCAGTACAGACTCGATGGGCAGAATGGCCTCCTTCTGCACAGTATGTTCTATAACCTGCCTACCCTATTACAGCAGACTATAACCTGCTTACCCTAATAATAATAATCACTTATTCTCACAAGCAGGCTTCAATGAAAAGCCCCTAGTCGCCACATTCCGGCACCTGTTCAGGGAGGCCGGTACAGGAATTGAACCCGCACTGCTGGCATTATTCTGCATTGCAAGCCAGCTATTTAGCCCACTATTACAGCAGACTATAACCAGCCTACTCTATTAAAACAGACTAACCAGTTAGAACATATTGGTGAATCCATAAAAGTCCATAGAATCCCTACAGCGCAGAAGGAGGCAGTTTGGCCCATCAAGTCCACAACAACTCTCCGAAAGAGCACCCTGCCTAGGCCCATTCCCCCAACCCAACCCCGCAGCCCCGAATATTAATCATGGTCAATCCACCTAACCCACACAGCTTTGCACTGTGGGAGGAAACCGGAGCACCCAGAGAAAACCCATGCAGACACGGGAAGAACGTGCAGACCCCACAGACAGTCACCCAAGGCCAGAATGGAACCGGGGTCTCTGGTGCTGTGAAGTAGAGCGTGTTTTGTTACCTGTGTGGTAGGTAACATGTGCTACTCAATCCTTGGTTAATGATGAGGTCTTCTTAATCTCGATGAAAAAGACTTGAACTCGTCCAGTCATAACAAAAGGTTTATTGAGTAACTATAACAATAATTGCATGAGTTCTTTACTTTAACTTTGATACTAGTGATGAGGTTAACAAGATCTAACGACAGTAACTATACGTAACTCCACTAGCCATCTGAACTAATCTGATACTGTCCTGGTCACCCAAAAGAGTGGGAGAGACACAATGTGGTTGCTTTTTCTACCCCTGTTGGTCCAGCCCTCTAGTGATCATGTGGTGCTGCTGATTATGCATTAACCCCTTATGTACATGCACATACAGAGATCACTAAGTGTTAACCACTGTGTCACAGTGCTGTTAGCTGGATGGCAACAGGTTCACGATCCAACATCATCACACCAGAATTAACACTTCGGCGGGACTACGGCAGACATACTTTGGCCACGTCAAATTCGGCGCAGGATTTTGTTCCTCCTGTCTTACATACAATTGGAAATAATTTAAGTACATTAAAACATTTTAGAAGGTGAAATTGGACCCATTTTACATCCATAGCATCAAAAACACATGCAGTGCTATAATGGCCTGGGTGCTAAAGAGGTTCCCCTGGCATTCTCCCTAATGCAGTTCTTGGGCATCTTGAATGTGCTAACAGGGAACCTAATGCCCTTTTAGGAACCTAGACCTAAATTAGTCAGACCTACTTCATTCTGGATCACCTGGTCTACAGGACCAGTGGTCTTTCAAGGAAGGTCTACCAACTCCACAGGAACAGCATGGGCTGCTACTGACCGCCACTTGCACACCCGCCCAGAATTCACCTGAAGATCCAGCAAACCGACCATGCCCTGACCCCCCCCCCCCCCCCCCCCCACCAAAACCCCGGCTGGCCTGTTGCCTCGGGGTCCACAATCGCACCCACAGTTTCAGCTTCCTTACACTAACGAGAGTGGACGTTTCAATCCGATTTCTAGGCCTCCAGCTGGTTATAATATAATTTCAACTGTCATCCTATCGCTTCGAAGCCTTGATTCCATAATTTAGCTGTTCATAGAACATAGAACAGTACGGCACAGAACAGGCCCTTCGGCCCTCAATGTTGTGCCGAGCCATGATCACCCTACTCAAACCCACATATCCACCCTATACCCGTAACCCAACAACCCCCCCCCCCTTAACCTTACTTTTATTAGGACACTACGGGCAATTTACCATGGCCAATCCACCTAACCCGCACATCTTTGGACTGTGGGAGGAAACCGGAGCACCCGGAGGAAACCCACGCACACACGGGGAGGACGTGCAGACTCCGCACAGATAGTGACCCAGCCGGGAATCAAACCTGGGACCCTGGAGCTGTGAAGCATTCATGCTAACCACCATGCTACCGTGCTGCCCTTGTTCAGAATGAGAAAACTGGATTCGACAATTTTTTGAAAAACCGAACCTTCGGAGACACCGAGATTTGCTGCAACGCGAGCTGTCAAGAAGAGCCGGTGCGCTCAGTTGCAACGTTTTCAACTTCGTTGCTGGAATATTTTAGTGGTTTCTAACCATTGTTTGAACCCTTGCATTAGGCTGCAGGCTTGACATCCCTCGCTGGCATTTGTTCTTGCTCATCATCTGCGCAGCTGAGATCTTGTTCTATTTCAGAGCAGACGTTCTATTTTTGAGCCGTTTTTTTCTGCCTGCGGTGGTAACTTTCAATGTGCCAACTAGCTGTCAGTGCACCTCCTGACCTTGATTCTGGATAATGGTGGCACCGTAGATAAGCAGCTACAAAGTCATTCCTGTAGCTCTACTGAAACTGAGCACCAAGTTAATATCAAACGCTTGACAATCTCAATAATTTTCCTCAATAATCCACGGTCAGATGTCTGGAATCTCTAAGTCTGGAATCCATATTACAAAAGTATTATCACTTCAATTGAAGGACGAACAACAAAGCCTTGTGTTTTCTGGGTGTAATATAATATTGGCCACACATGGCATGGTTTACCAGGACTTTCTGTTAGCTCCTAAGATTTCACATGCAAGAAGGATTTCTTTTAATATTTAACTGTAGATTGGTTTACGATACAATACCTGTTAGTAATAGAGCATCTGGAAATTTCACGATTGACTTGAAAAAAAGCTAACAGAACCAGACGGGATGGGAATATGATTATTATGGGCCAACATCCTGGCTGTCAGGAATCATTGTGTATGTATATATACATATATATATATATATATATAGAAATGCACTGCATATATTGGGCAGGTGCAGTTATGAGTTTAAATCACTCTTAGAGCTGAGGAAACTTGCATACTATTCAGTCATCTTTTAGCGAATCATAACAAGGACAAAGTTTAGCAAGGAAGACTAGACTGCACCCTCAGTCTAACTGTCCAGTACTGTAAATTTAAAATGTGAAAGCAGCCCCTTGTGTTATCTGAATAATTCACTTGATAGTAAAACACAGTTAAAGAGATGAAAGCGGCTGAAAATCTGTTTGCTTAATTGCTGCCACTTTTTCTATACATGAGAATATTAAGATGGGCTCGTCAACATTATTAGAATGTTGAAGACTGTTGAATAAAAGTAATCGTATCCCACTCTACCCCACCATATTTTTAAAATTCTCCCTCTTTGAGATTTGATTTCCCTGCTTTCTCCACCGTTACTAGCATCATACATGCATAAAGAAGCTGCTGCCGGACGCTCCTGATTGACAAGGCAGCAGGATCAAAATACCAGCGCTGAGCTGCCCACCTGAGCTGGCATGGCACAGCATACTGAGGAAGTGACATCTGAGCTGGGCTGGTCGTGCAACCTGACGTTCGCTTAATAAAGCCCATCTTCGGTGGAGACTTTGGGCGGAACTCTCCGACCCCCCGCCGGGTCGGAGAATCCCCGGGGGGGGGGGGGGTGCGTAAATCCCGTCCCGCCGCTCCGATGCCAGCCACCATATTCTCCGGCCCGCGAAAAATCACGACGACGGGAACGCGCCTCACAGAATCGCGAGAATCAGCGCAACGTGATGGGCCCCGGGGCTGCTTCAAATCTCTGGCCCGTATGGGCCGAATGCCCACTGATGTGACCACAGGTCATTCAGGCATAAATTAAACATGCTTTTTAACGGCGTCAACCAGTCATGTTGGCTGACGCCAGCGAGCGAGGAGGTAGGGAATCAGGCGTGGGGCGACCGCCGGAGAGGAGACGGCATGGCCATAGCTGGGGGGGGGAGGGGGGGGGGGTCACGGGTGCTGGTGGTGGGTGCTCCCCAGGGCTGAGGGTGCATGCTGGTGATCAGGGTTGGTGCCGGGGGTGGGGGGTTGGGGTGGGGATGGGATGGGGGGTGCCATGGAGAGGGGGTGCCGGGGATGGGAGTGCCGGGGATGGGGGATGCCGGGGATGCGGGGTGCCGGGGATGGGGAGTGCTGGGCACCGGAGTGCCGGGGAACAGAGTGCCGGGTTGGGAGGTGCCGTGGCTCAGAGGTGCCGGGGATGGGGGTGCGAGGGATGGCAAGTGCCGGGGATCGGAGTGCCGGGGAACGGAGTGCCGGGGAACGGAGTGCCGGGGAACGGAGTGCCGGGTTGGGGGGGTGCCGTGGCTCGGGGGTGCCGGGGTTGGGGGTGCCAGGGATGGGAAGTGCCGGGGATGGGGGATGACGGGGTACAGCGCCTCACTCCTCTCCTCCACTGCGTCCAGAAGCGCCTCAATGTCCCACTCCTGGAACCTTGGTGCTGCCTGGTGGGCGGCCATTTTGCCGAGTCTCCGGCGGTGTCGTCGTTTGTTCTGCGACGCTGTACGGTGTCAATGACGGCGCGCGCGTCTGTGACGGGTGACGCCGTCGCGATTGGCGTCACACCGCTGCTAGCCCCTTCCGGTTCGGAGGTTTCTGGAACTTCCAGTTGGCCTGACGCCGGAGTGCTTTGCACCATTCTTGGCGCGAGCGTCGGGCCAACCCGCCGATTGCGGGAGAATCCCGCCCTTTGAGTCTGGGGTGCGCTCTCATGGCAGCCACCGGAACAGCTACAAGGACACGATGAAAGCTTCATTTTGAGTTTCGATATTGACTTTGGCGAGTCCTGGGAGAAGTTCACCCATGATCGCTGCCCCTTGGCCAATCAAATAAAGAGGCCTGGCCTCCTTCGAAAATAATCGAATTTCAGAGCCAGAGATAATACACGTGGGGAGGAAATCCTGAGGCAGAAACTGGTCCAAAACTCAGTCATCTGTGCTGTCCTGCCTTATTTGCAGCAGAGGCTTCGGGGTCGCTGATCGGACAGAGAGGTGACCTACATACCCACCAGAACCCTACCAAACACCCGCAGGTGATTAACATGGTCAGCTTTGCCTCAAAGGACAAACAAGAATAAAAGAAGCAAGTTTAAATGTTAAACATATAATAAACATTTCAAAACTGCAGCCAGGGCAGAATAGTGAACAGCAAAGCGCAGTGCGTAGGAGGCAGGGAGTTCAGAGTGTTTGTCTGGAAACCTCACATTCTCTTGAAGCAGCCAACAATAATCTGGTGCTGAGAAAAAGAAATACATCAACTCGGGATAAAAACAAAAAATCAAAGCTGATGACAATCCTCACCCAAGGTTTTAGAACTATCTATCTTTGTCAGGCGCTGACTAACCTATTCTGAACCCCTACCATTTTCCATTGTTATTTTCAGAAAATGGTGGCTTGGGTCAAGACCTATGAGTGAAATTTAAATATTTACTTTAGCAGCAAATGACAGTTTGCATTTGTACAGTGCCCTTAATGTAATTAAACATCACACTTTGTATGAGACGGAAAGACTGAGGATTTTGCACAGTTAGCTGGAGGGTGGCACGGTAGCACAGTGGTTAGCACTGTTGCTTCACAGCGCAGGTTCCCAGGTTCGATACCCGGCTTGAGTCTGCACGCTCTCCCCGTGCCTGCGCGGGTTTCCTCCGGGTGCTCCAGTTTCGTCCCACAAGTCCCCAAAGACGTGCTGTCAGGTAATTTGGACATTCTGAATTCTCCCCCTGTGTACCAGAACAGGTGCCGGAATGTGGCGACTAGGGGCTTTTCACAGTAACTTCATTGCAGTGTTAATGTAAGACTACTTATGACAATAAAGATCATTGTAAAGATTATTATTATAGATAATGAATGATGGTTAGATTGATTATTTTGAAAGGTATGAAGGGAATTTGCGAAAGGAAGAGGTTTATGAAGACGGTTACAGAGGTCAGGCAAAGACAGCCTAAAACTCAGGCATCAAATGAAGAGCAGCTGAAAGAATTAAAAAAAACACTAAAAGTCGATTAAGGAAATGAAATGAAAATCGCTTATTGTCACAAGTAGGCTTCAAATTAAGTTACTGTGAAAAGCCCCTAGTCGCCACATTCCGGCGCCTATTCGGGGACGGGAATTGAACCGTGCTGCTGGCCTGCCTGGGTCTGCTTTAAAAGCCAGAGATTTAGCCCTGTGCTAAACCAGGAGCCAAACTGTTCCTAATGTTCAATAAAAATTAAATACTTTTGTTGGTCAGGATGAATGGAGAACACACATTGAGGTACAGGCTGGACAATTCTGATTTCTGACATAACAATGGAAACAATGACCAAGATCAGCATGCGCTGACCACATACTTAAAAAGGTTACCACAGAAACTTTGGCATGTTGCTGGTTGCATGAGGTTTTTATGCCTTCGCTCTTCTGTTTAGCAATGCACGATGAAGACCTCCAAGTTTCCTTTCAGGCCCAGAGTCAGTGGACCCTAAGGCATAAGACAGGATTTGGGCTGGAAAATGTTACAGAGGTTTGGGTTATGCAACAAGGTGGTTGGGCATCTGGACTGCACTGCCCGTGGCTGGAGTAATGGAGGCAGATTCAATCGTGGACTTCAAAAGAGAGTCGGATAATTATCTGAAAAGTTTTGCAGGGCTAGAGAATAAGGTTGAGCTGGCACCGACACGCCAGGCTGAATGGCCTCCTTCTTTATGGTAACAATTCTGCTGGCAGGAGCGTGGCCGTGAAACATAATAACCCGTTCAAAAGTTCATTGGCTTCAGTGGTACAGGAAAAGTCCACTGGTGGAAAAAGTGGCAAAATTCCACCCAATTATTTTATCTTAACAAGCTCCTGGCGTGGAACAGGAAGCAGCTGACAATTGTTTTGGAATAAACTGGAACTTTTACAGGGATTATAATTCATGAGCCCAGAAATGAGCCTGTTAGAGAAACCAAGTCTTGAGATGGATAAAAGACGGGCGGAATACATCTGACAGTGTACAACTCAGCTCAGATACGAACAGGGTGAATGAAATATGAACTTATATGAACTCTAAGATAATGCCATTTTAAAATGTCGGAACGGAATATTCCCAAAGCTAACTTCTGATGCAGCACAGCCAACATCACTGTGAACTTTTAATGTAACTAAGAAAAATTCTTTACATCCCTATTCTTAAGTCTGAAAATGATGCAATCTAATATTATCATGGGAACATTTCACACATCTGCACCAAAGTGCTTTGGTCGCTATCTTAGCGGGGAGTGAAACGTTTAAAACAAATGTGTTAACACCTGTATTGAATACCAGTCAGCAATTTGGCAGGACTCTATGTAAGCGATTGCTAGGCACAATGTAATTTTTTTTGATAAAGTGTTCCCATTTTTCAATCTGCAGCCATTAAGTTGTTTTGCCTTTTACTTCAAATATGTGCAATTATTTTATAACCTAATATTTTCCTATGACAACAATTTGCATTTGCGTAGCACCTCCAATATAGCAATATATCCTAATGCATTATACAATATTCTCACTACAACTCCAGTGTATCCTTTTGGGTCCTATAGGGTATGCTGTGAGCTCTATCCGGGACTTCCCGAGGTTATCCAATGAATGGCATTTTCAACCGCAATTTATTACCACCATGCGCTATTAACTACTGGAATAATTCTTTCTCGATATTCATTTGAACTCACAAAAATACACTGGATTAACAGGAAATATCTGGGTCAATGTTTGAATGGGTGAGCAGTGTGACCCGCTGCCACTATTTTAGTCTGCCATGAATCACTCATCCATAAATTATGGAGGTATATTTCAGTGTATTTCAAAATATTTCCATGGACATTGGTAAGTATTTAACAAACGTGTAGAAAGGTTCAAAGGTGGTTTCAAACAGGAAGAGATTGGTGTTTTAATCATTTTTCTATTATGTTTCCCATCTCAAATCTACTCTGCATTGACTGCATTTATCTCATTAAATAACCCCACAGCTCTTCCCCCATTCCCTATTAGAGAGTGGTGTGATACATATGGGGCAAGCTGTCAACATCCCAACTAGTTAGTATTACAATTGAAACATAGGCATTACCAGACGAAGAAAGACTAAGGTCCATATAGGTCGCCTTCTACCATCCTGCTAGTCATACGGCATGACAGTAATGGGGTTTATGACCAATCATAGCAAACCATTAGTCAACAGATCTAGAATTGGCACAGGATAAACGCCAGAGGTGGACGGCTTTGGGACTCAAAGGTTCAAAGTCATCTTTATCCTCCCAGGCTTGCTCAACACATGCCCTGTCTCAAATTACTCCTGTACTGTATCCCAAAATAGAATTGTAATGCTGTAGACAGAAACTGACAGAGTTAGGTAGCCAGTACGTTTAAAAAAACATTTTTCACATTTTTCAAATTCTGATCTGCACGAACCCCGAAGTATTAAAATGTTACTTTACTCAAATTTGTTTTTCTTTCCCCTCAGATTTTCCCCAGGCAAGATTTAGATAACATTGCTACACTTTTCACATCTTGCACGTATTACAAAGTTCTTCATACAAATTAATTTTTGAGGCGCAGTTAACTTCTGCGGAAGAAAAGTCCGCTGACAGCAACCTGACAAATGTGTGATCCATTATTGGTGGCTGAAAAACACTGCCTGGACACCAGGATAACAGGGATCATTAGCTTTCATTTGAATAGGTAGATTGGGGCTTCTGTTTTATATCTCATCTCAATGGTAGCTCCCACCCTCAACAATACAGGACGGTCAGCTCAGGAGGTGCTGGAGGGAGGGTATTATTGTGGAAATATTGTGGTGGTGTAGACTCACTGGGCGGACGGGCCTCTTCAGCACTATTATTCTGTGATTCGGAGTGATCCTGTAAATTGTTCATTAAATACCTCAGCAGTGCCCCCAGCCCCCATGTCTAAATTCCTTGTTAGGCCCCAAATTGGCCCTACTCCTCATTTTACCAGCTGTTTACAATTTATATCCCAGTAGAAGCCTTTGGGATTTCCCTTAATGTTGACTGCTGGTCTTTTCTCATAATCCCTCTTCACTTCTCTAATGTGCTTTTTCACCTCCCCTCTGAATCTTCTGTATTCCTCGTGGATCGCAACTATATTTTCTACCTGGCATCTGTCATAAGCCCTCTTTTTCTTTATCTTAATTTACGTCTCCGTTTTCGTCCAGGGAGCTCTGAATTTGCTTGCCCTACCCTTCTCTTTTAAGGGAACATACCTTGACTGTGACAAGGCTTTTTCCATTTTGAAGATAGCCCATCATTCAGCTCCTGACCAACCAAAACGACGAAGTGGTTTCACTTTCTCTTTCATAATTGCAGACAGCATTGTAGAACTGGTCAAGAGCTGTCAGTCATAACAAGAATATTTATAAATATGGTGGTTAGAATCAAGGGGAAGTACTTCAGATGCAGGGAAGGGAAAGGTAAATAAACAAACTTTCTGGAAGCTTTATTTAATGTTTGAACCATTAACGTTGAAACCATTAAGCTGTCAATCAAAGGCTGGTGAAAGATACTACTCTGTGAAATTGAATGGAATGCTTGCCATTTCAAAGGGTCTCAGGGGATTTCAAGCCTTTAGCATTGTTGTGGGCTTTCTAGGAAGGCTCTGACACTTTTGTAAATCATTGGGCTGATGGAGCAGGTGTGAGGAAAGTGAAAGTCTTCTTGGCTTGAATCTTCAATAAACTGTCTGATCTGCTCTGCACATGTCAGGTCGGGCAGTCAGAGTGAGGAGTCTACTTCAGCCTTTAAACAGATCATACAAAGATTTGAACAAAGGGCTGCCTGAGATCATCATGCCAATAGTGATCTTCAGGTTGCCCAGGGTTGGAAGGGGCAGTCCAGACACTGGACACCCCCATCCGGGGACACCCCCATCCGGGGACACCCCCATCCGGGGGGGGGGGGGGGGGCGGTCCCAGGGTCTATCCCATACCCAGAGCCTGAGGTTATCCAAACCCCGGGATCCATGGGGGACCGTCCCTCTGCAGCTTGGCAGCAACAGAGGGGTGTTGGGCTCACCTGCTTAACCCCACTCGTTGTCCCTCGCTCAAGGCTAGTGTGTCACTGCCAGGTTGTCAGTGCCATGGCGCCAGGGGGCAACGCGCCATTGGCAAAGCCAGGTGGTGGGGTCTGAAGGGGGAGATATGAAGGGGGAGGTTGAGGGGGAAGCTGCTGAAGGTGTCAGGTCACCCTCATGTGTGCGTGGTGTTGGGGGGGGGACCAATTATTCCTTGGCTGGGTGGTAAGAATCCCCTCTTTGCTGAGGAGTTGGGGTGCTCCCATTGGCAGCAGGAACAAAAAGGGGTCAACATTTCCATTGTGGGTGGGGGGGGGGCATGCCACTGAATGCTGGGATCGGGCGCCCATTCAAAATGGCAGCCCGAGACCGGGAGGGGCTGTTTAGCACACTGGGCTAAATTGCTAGTTTTTAAAGCAGATCAAGGCAGGCCAGCAGCACAGTTTGGTTCCCGTAACAGCCTCCCCGAACAGGCGCCGGAATGTGGCGACTAGGGGCTTTTCACAGTAACTTCATTGAAGCCTACTTGTGACAATAAGCAATTTTCATTTCATTTCAGAAAGAATGGGAAAGCGGCACATTTGCGACTTAGACTCTAGAACATACGAGTCTTGTGATAGTGTCAGTGGGGGAACATTTAGGAAACAGTGATCATTGTGTTCTAAGGTTTAGGATGATGATTAAAAAAGGAAAATAGGTAATCCAGAATAAAAATAATTAACTGGGGGAGAGCTGACTTCAGTGGGGCAAGAACGGAACTGGGCCGGTTAGACAGGTATGCAAGCCGAGCCCACCAAACTCCCAGGACCTTTGGGGGACCCTCCCTCTGCTGCGTGGCAGTGGCAGAGGGGCACGGGGCAATTCATCGTGCCAGGACTGCGCTTGGCAATACACACACCAAAGCCCATCTGGTGGAGTTACCGTTGTGGAGATCGGAGCACAATGGGGGTGTCGAGGGGAGAGATTCGGGATTGCAGCCCATTAATTGTATTGTAATCCATGCGACTAAGTTGACGGGAAGTCCGCTGTGGCCGGCAGGGCCGAACTGGAGACAGGTCTGCCACACCCCTTTTTGTCCCGTAGAATCGTAGAATTCCTAAAGTGGTGGAGGAGGCCATTCATCCCAATGTGTCGGCACCGACCTTCTGAAGGAGCACCCTCTACCCAGGCCTAGTCCCCCGTCATATCCCCATAACCCCATAGCCCCATCAAACCCACACATTTTTTGACACTAAGGGGCACTTTAAGAGGAGAAGGTGCAAACTCCAGATAGACGGTGACCCAAGGTTGGAATAGAACTTGGGTCCCCGGCGCTGCAATGAACTCACCGAATTGAACCCCAGTCTCCCGCGTGACAGACGGGGATACTAACAATTATAATAATGAAGGTCCGACGCAGGATTATCCGTCTAATCAGAATTCCGGATCTTAGCGGTGGGAAATGTAGAATCCCCGCCTTGATCTAACTGGCCCACCTTATTTCCAAGAACCAAGCAGCCTTTCTTGTTGGACCGGACACAGACTGCTGTAGAAAGGTTCCTTGAGCACAATCTAGGAATGTTTTCCTGCTCTCCACCATTTACATTACCACTGTCCTAGTAAATATTTGGCTAATTAACGTCCTCCATTATAACTACTCTATAATGTTTGCATCTCTCTGTAATATCCCTGAAGATTTGTTCTTCGACATCCTTCCCACTAGTTGGTGGTCTATAGAGTCCACTGAGCAATGTAACTGCACCTCTTTTGTTCCTTAGCTCCAGCCAAATTGATTCAGTCCTTGAACCCCCCGGGACATTCTCTTTGTCCAGCACTGCAGTGCAGGGTAACACAGTGGTTAGCACTGTTGCTTCACAGCGCTAGGGTCCCAGGTTTGATTCCTGGCTTGGGTCACTCTCTGTGCGGAGTCTGCATGTTCTCCCTGTGTCTGCGTGGGTTTCCTCCGGGTTCTCTGGTATCCTCCCACAAGCCCTGAAAGGTGTGGGGCGGGATTCTCCCCTAACCGGCGGGGCAGGCCGTAACGGCGCCGAGGAGTGGCGTGAACCACTCCTCCGCACCTTCAGGGGCTAGGCCGGCGCCAGAGCGGTTGGCGCCGCGCCAGCCGGTGACGAAGAGCTTGGCACGTGTTGGCGTATGTGCTGGAGCGCCAGCGTGTGCTGGCATCATCCCAGCGCATGCGCAGGAGGGTTCTTCTCCGCGCCAGTCATGGCGGTCCGTTACACGGGCCGGCGTGGGGGGGGCCCCCCCGGAGCAGATCCCCCCCGAGGACTCCGCAGGCCGCCCGCAGAGCCAGATCCCACTGGTACGGACCTGGTGTACTTCATGCCGGTGGGACCCACCGAAAATAGGTGGCCACTCGGCCCATCGCGGGCCGGTAGATCTCCAGGGGTGCCGCTGCTAACGGCCCCCGACTAGCGTGGTGCGATTCCCGCTCCCGACAAAAAACCAGCGCAGGATAATACGGCAGCCGACGTTGGGGCAGGATTCACGCGGCCCCCCGGCGATTCTCCAGACCGGCAGGGGGTCGGAGAATCCTGCCCATGCTGTTAGCTTATTTGAACATTCTGAATTCTCCCTCAGTGTATCCAAACAGGCGCCGTAGTGTGGCGACGAGGGGATTTTCACAGTAACTTCATTGCAGTGTTAATGTAAGCCTACTTCTGACACTCAAAGATTATATGGCTTACCAAGTGCTTATCCAGGTACTTTTTAAAAGATGTGAGGCAACCCCCCTACACCACCCTCCCAGGCAGTGCATTCCCACCCATCTCCACCAACCTCTGGGTAAAAAGGTTTCGCCTCAAATCACCCTCTAAACCTTCTGCCCTTCACCTTGAACTTGTGCCCCCTCGTAACCGACCCTTCAACTAAGGGGAACAGCTGCTCCCTTTCCACTCTGTCCATGCCTCTCATAATCTTATTTATAGACCTCGATCAAGTCACCCCTCAATCTTCTCTGCTCCAACAAAAACAAGCCAAACTTATCCAACCTCTCTCCATATCTTAAATGTTCCTTTCCAGGTAACATCCTGGTGAATTGCCTCTGCAACAACCCCCCCCCCCCCCCAATCACCCCCCCCCCCCCCCCCCCCCCCAGTGCAATCACATCCTTCCAATAATGTGGTGACCAGAATTGCACACAGTGCTCCAGCTGTGGCCTCACCAAAGTTCTTATCAACTCCAACATGACCTCCATGCTTTTGTAACCTATGCCTCGATAGAAAAAGGCAAGTGTCCCATATGGGAGCAGCACAATGGCACAGTGGTAGCACTGCTGCCTCACAGAGCCAAGGACCCGGGTTTGATTCAGACCTTGGGTGGCTGTCTGTGCGGAGTTTGCACTTTCTCCCCATGTCATTGAATAAAATTGGATCACTAGAGAAATAGTAATAGGAAACAAAGAAATGGCACAGGAACTGAATAGTTACTTTGCATCAGTCTTCACGGTGAAAGACACCAGTGGGATACGAGAGCTCCAGGAGAACCAGGGGGCAGAGGTGAGTGTAGTGGCCATTACTAAGGAAAAGTTGGATAAATCACCTGGACCAGATGGACTACACTCCAGGGCTCTAAAAGAGATAGCTGAGGCGATTGTGGAGACATTGGTGGTGATCTTTCAGGAATCACTAGAGGCAGGGAGTGTCCCAGAGGACTGGAAAGTGGCTAATGTATCACCCCTGTTTAAGAAGGGAAGGAGGCAGAAGACAGGAAATGAGTTTTTTGCGGAGGTAACAGGGTCAATGAGCGTATTGCTATTGATGTGGTGTACACGGACCTTTCAGAAGGTATTCGACACAGTGCCACATAACAGACTTCCAAGAACTTCCTGTGAATCAGAGGCTGGCATCTGTGAATTGTATGTTGAACCAGTCAAGAGCAATGGTCCAGAATCAGTGCGTGCCCCAGGTCACAGGTGACTGAGGACAGGGTAGTGGTCATGGAGGAAGGTGGTCAGCATCAAGGGATAGGGAGTGGCTCTCAGCGGCCTCCCCAACCCCACCCCACTTCCTGGTACCGGGTTCCTCAGTCAAGCACTGTTTCTTTGAACGAGGAATCCATGTGAAAACTCACAAGCAAAAGAAACTGGATTTGCCTTTTAGGCTCCCAGCATGACAGGTCTCGAAGCCAACTGCTGATTAAATGCTAGTGGCAGCAGGATAGGCTCCCTAAGTGAGCATTAATTTCCACTTCAGCCCCTCAATTAACAGCAGGACAGAAAGGCCATCAACGAGCCTTCCCACCCAGACTTAATCAGTAAGAAGTCTTACAACACCAGGTTAAAGTCCAACAGGTTTGATTCAAACACGAGCTTTCAGAGCACAGCTCCTTCCTCAGGTACTCAGGTTCCTCAGGGACTTTAACCTGGTGTTGTAAGACTTCTTACTGTGCTCACCCCAGTCCAGCGCCGGCATCTCCACATCAAGACTTAACCAGGGCAGAGGCAGGAACACAGCAAATTCCCCACCCACCATCTTCCCGGCTAATTAAATGTCCCCTCCATGTTGACCACAAGACGCTGACTCGAGCAGGTACAGAAAATCCTCCAATATTTCACGCAAGTGGCTGTTCTTTATGTTTTAGCTTACAGAATAAGTATTTGGGCTACTTGACCACTTCGAGACCATATCTAAGCCTAGTCTAATCCATACATGCATGTTTCAGCAAGGACATTGGAGCAGTAGCCATTCTGGCTACTGCCTGAGGTCATGTCCCCTGCTGATTCCCCCACATCTCGTGATCCTCTTTCCTTTTCAGGCGCTCAATCTAGCTCAGGGGCTGGTTTAGCACAGGGCTAAATCGCTGGCTTTGAAGGCAGACCAAGGCAGGCCAGCAGCACGGTTTAATTCCTGTACCAGCCTCCCCAAACAGGCACCGGAATGTGGCAACTTGGGGCTTTTCACAGTAACTTCATTTGAAGCCTACTTGTGACTAAGCGATTTTCATTTTCATTTCATAGGAGTCTTCCCATTTTTAATCGTTCTCTTGGCCTACAATCCTCTATAACTTTCTTTCAATCACCTCCTTCAGCAAGTTCTCATGCCTTGGAACATAGCCAATCCAAACTTTTCTTGATGCTATTCACTGTCAATCTTTCCTCTTCCAGCATCCTGAGAACTTGTCCTCTCCAACTGACCCACGCCATCCTTGTCCAGAACCACATTTCACAATTCTCTAATCACTTGAATCCCTACAGTGCAGAAGGAGGCCATTCGGCCCATCGAGTCTGCACCAACCCTCTGTGTCCACGTTTCTCAAAGTCCACACACTTCAGCCCGTCCAACAAGACACTCCAAATCACAGCCTTTTCTGATACTCTCTACTCATTCCTATGGTGAGCAATTCTTTATGTTTAGAGAATGCAATTCATTTGAACAATAATAAGGAACAATAATCTTTGGGGTGCTGGGGTCAATTTTTTTAGCCATTACCAGCACTCTGGCCTGGCTAGAATCAGTTAACTAAATAATAAAAGGGCAGCATGGTGGCACAGTGGTTAGCATTGCTGCCTACGGCGCTGAGGACCCGGGTTCGAATCCCGGCTCTGGGTCACTGTCCGTGAGGAGTTTGCACATTCTCCCCGTGTCTGCGTGGGTTTCGCCCCCACAACCCAAAGATGTGCAGGTTAGGCGGATTGGCCACGTTAAATTGCCCCTTGATGGGAAAAAATAATTGGGTACTCTAAATTTATAAAAAAAAACTAAATAATAAAAAATAAAGACCTGCCTTATCTGTAGGGAATGACAAAAATGTCCTTGTTTTCATCCATTTCCTCTTGGTTCTCACTCCAATTGGCTAACTTATTTTTATACTTCAGTGTTGTTCTACTTCATCTAATTGTACATAATCTTCCTCATCCCTTACTTCCTAAAAATAAAATGAGGTTTAAGTTTTTTTACCACAATTGTTTCTTCTTCTGCTTGGCTCTCACTGTTTATTTTCAGATGGGGACAATGGATTTTGCCGTGCAGGCACTGTTATTATATCGGAGAATTATGCAGCCAATTTTCAGGGAGCAATCTGCCACAAAATCAACTAAGCTCATTTTAATTGATTTACATCCTGGACTCCTAAAGTGCTTTGTTTCCTGATGGCCTGCCACGGTGTTCATCTACCTACATTAAAAGAAACAAAACTAAATGTTCATTCATTTTAATTATTTAAATGAACTGACACCATTGCCCCTTCCTTCAAGGTGAACATCTACTGATGGGCCGGATGGCCTACTTCTGCTCCCATGACTAATCCAACTGCCTGGCTGCTCATGGTCCAAAAATCAGTCCTGGGGTTGGGGAGAGAGCGCTGACGTAGGAGCAGTGACAAATGCTGTGGAGTTGGGACAACACCCTCAACTCTCAGTAACAATACCTGATGTGCAGGTTAGGTCGATTGACCGTGCTAAATTGTCCTCGTGTCCAAAGATGTGCCGGTTAGGTGGGGTTATGGGCTTACGAGGATAGGGCGTTGAGTGGGCTGAGGTAAGGTCCTCTTTCAGAGGGTCAGTGCAGACTCGATGGGCCAAATGACCTCTTTCTACACTGTAGGAATTCTATGTATACGGCCTAATTCCGGTATTAAGCGATTAGTGCCAATCACAGATCCAACAATTTTAGCAGTGGTCCACGCATATCTGCAGATAGGGAGTGCCAATTTTTACACCTGTAAGATAGACTCAACCTTATGAAATTTAGCCCTCACTGACGATAGCACCAATACTGCAGCAAAGTTACCCATTCACAAACAAATAAAGATAAAAAGCTGAACCACATTGTTCTGTTCTCCCTTTTTCTCTTTCTTCTCACTCTCCACTTGTTTTACTACATTTTGAATCTCAATTTAATTCTGTACCTGATTGTACCTACCTCATGCTCTCCTTCCTTGAAATAAAGTGAGGTTTAAATCATGCACCACAATTTTTTCTTCCTCCTCCTTGTTTATTTTGGGATGGAAACAGGTTTTTTTTAAGTGAAATGTTTTACTGGTTGCAACAACTTCAGAATTCCACTCTGCAACCATGATCTGCTCTCGGATGATCGCATTGCAATCCAGGTCAAGTTTTTAATTCTCCTCGGTGGTTCCTGAAGACTTGCAGCAGTCGCATGAGTAAACCCAAAGAATCCCACACTTCACAGCCCATGGGGACTTCCTGTCGTGGACCTTTTCGAATTATGGGTGGACTTTCCATTTGAAATCACAATGCGTAAGGGCTTTTAAAACACCCTAGGGCCTTCCGCAGAGCCTAAGGCAGCTTAATGCACTGCTGAATTCCTATGAGTGTGCTTACAGTGCTGATATATCCACATCTGCAAGTACTAAGAGCACCTGGAGAGGAGAGACGTGAATGGAAAACTCCCGTTGCAGCCAAACCATCTGCTTTCCTTAAGAACGCTCAATACATTCAACATAATTGTTGCACTCTCATGGTGAGAGATCACTCAAATTGTGAGAATTGAATAGAAAATGGTGACAGGAAGACAGGAAATGGGCAGATCACTCTACTTGGATGCTGGGATGTTAATATCAATGATTATTCAACTATTGTTAATATTTATTATGATTACTCTTTGATGACTCATTTGTTCTGACAGGATTGAAAAATTCACTCCTTTGGTCTTTCCCACTGTTTATAAGAGTATTGTGATTGCTTTTGTGCTAGTTTCTTGCCCTCAAACTCTTGAAGGAAAGTTATGTTGCTAATGGGCCAAATGTGCATTTATTATGATACTGGGCCAGACCTCCACATTCGCTAGAATACTGGACGAGAATCCCAAACAATTTTTTTGAAATTTGTAAAACTGTGAGGAAAAGATACTTCACCCTCGGACTGATGACTCTGAGCAATAGGTTTCTTTAATGGTAAAATAAATTTTAATTAAATACAGAATTAATCATGTTAACATCAAAGAAATGTCTTTACAGTTATCCATTAAACAGTTCTTGAACACAAGATAAAACTTAATCTTACTGGGCTGGATTCTCCGATTTCAAGCTATGTCCTGACCCCGGCGTGGGAACGGTGGTGTTTTACAACCGAAAAATTGGAGCAAAACGGCCACCATTTAGTTGGGGGCTAGCGGGTAGGCAGCGTAAAGCACCCGGCTCTGGGTACCGATACGGCCGTATGGTTTACTTGCACAGCTGCGTAGAGACCTTTGGAGAGAGTCCCTTTCAAGGGCAGATCCGTCTGTCTTGTCAGACTCAAATCATATGGCAAACCACTGTTCACCTAAAAATATTCTAGCAGTCTGGAGAACTACAGGCACGCCTGGTTGCTTCCATTAATTACATCACCTGAATCCCACTAAGTTCCATGACCTGCTTAGCTAGGACTAAACAAAGTACCAGTATTAAAGTATTTTGCGTCACATTTGATTTGTGATAGTATAGATGAAAGCATGTTGGCAACCTGCTTTACATCTCTCCCAGTTTCTATTTCCATTGAAGTCACCCTCTTTGCACAATGTAAAGTATCTACCCACTTGTCTCTGTCCGTGCTTGTGGCCTGTTCAAAATGCCTTTCAGTTCAGCTATATTAGTCCGCTTAGCACTGCATTATAAAATGCCACTCTGGAATGAACAGTCATATTGGGTCAAATGCAGTGCTGTGCTTCTTTAAGTCCTTTTAAATAGTGCTCGAATAAGAAAAGGAATTAAAGTAAAGAAGCATTCATCATTTCATTTGTTATTCATTTAATTTGATACACAAGAGCCACCGTTTGAAAGAGTGGCACACGTTCAGCATGCCAATTCAGTGTACTTGTCAGGCAAGTAATGAAGCAAGAAATTGTGTAAATAACTCAGCAGGGTCCCGTTATGTGCAATAGGTTGGGACAGATGAGAACATTGCTTGCAAAGGATGCCTGAATGTGCCATTACTGATCAGGAAACAGGCCACAGGCCTGAAACGTTGGGCTGTACTTTCCCAGCCTCGTGGAGATGGGCTTGGAGGCAGAAATGCTGTCAGGTAAACAGGGGGGCAACCACGTTGAGAATGCTCCACCACCCACTCCCGCTGCCAGGGACCAATCCCAGGGTCACTGGTGACAGGAATAGTTGCCTGCTCCATGGAAGTGGACAGCCAATTTGGGTCATTCAGGCCCCAATTCAAGGTGATTTTTCAGCAAAACAGGAACTATCCCACTGGTGGAGCAGCCACCCTGCCTACCCACTACCTGCAGAGACCACCATATTGTTGGAGACAGCATCTCTGCAGCGAGTTAGGGGGCCATCAGAACCAGAGGCTCAATGCTCCAGTGGCAGGCCCACATGGAAGGCTTCAGTCGTGGAATCCTGCAGAGGATCGCTTCCACCCAATAGCCCCAGCTGCCTCAGGAGTCTTCAGTGCAGCCTTTCTTTGTTAGTCAGGGTGCCTCCAACCTACCTCAACAGTACCTGGATCTCCTAGTGGATCCACAGCTCCCTCCGGCCGCAGAACCCTTCAGCCATCCTTAATAGGATGAGAAGGGAGGCAGCTAACTGGGAGGCCACTTCTCGGAAGATTGCACTGCCCGTATTGCTGCTTACAAAGGTGAGTTCAGGACCCCTATTTGGATCTGACATAGGATCTCAACGTCCACTGAAAAAGTCAACCACATTGCAAGATCTAGGCCAGTATTGAGTAAAAGGAAAGCTTAAAGCAGCAGTTGTTCTTTCTTTAGGATGTACCTATGCAACATGTGCTGTTGTGAATTCCGATTTCTTTTTTCACATTTTTGTCATTGATGCTTTCTCAATGCAATACCTTCCATTGATCCAAGGTTTCTATAATGACGACCCTCACCCAGCACTAACAGCTCAAAACACATAACTAGTTCACAACATCTTCTGAATAAAGCGGACTTTGGGTCAATTCAAGCAATTTTGTTTGATGTCCAGTTAGCGTTAGGAATAGTGATGGTACTTGGACCCAGCTTTGCATGCGCCTCGACAAAGGACTGTCCAAAGTCATCGCAAACCAGTGAGAATCTGACCTATCTGACCTAACTGTGCTGGAGGGACTAAGTGTAATGAGTTGAGAGTCAGGCATCATTATTCAGAATATTGCCTGCAGTCTATGTGTGTCTCCTGATTTGTTACAGAGCTACAGCCTCTTTAGTTTCCCATTTACTTCAGGCTCGACAGCTGAATAGCGCTTTCTTTTCATCCCAATGCTTATTGAATATAGAATACAAACTCTTTCACACAAACTAATGCACTAGTACATGAATAAAGTGCTAAATGTGAGGTGCAGCGTAAGACAGCAGAGGGGAAAGTTAATTTGACATTTGGGATTTCAGGGCATGTAATGAAGAGTAAAAAGGTCAAGACAATTTGCACACCCCAACCTGACCCCTTCTCTCCCACTGAATCATCCAGTGTTTGTTCCATACTGACTCTGGTGTTCAACAAGTGCTAAGAGATTTCTGTGCACCATTGGGTCATTAAATCTAATGCATCTGGGAACAGCATTCACTTGTTAAAACGGAGGGTATTATGGACCGCAGTGCAGAAGGAGAAAGGAACAACAGTCATTATGAGCCCCATTTAAAGATTCCTGAATTTACAGATCAAACCCTGCCAAGAATGCTCTGGTGTAAATGAAGCATACCGCGTCATAGATTTAGTGCCAGTTTTCTATCGGAAGGACGACAGTATAAACATGGTTTCTAACAGAACACTGATAGAACTATCAGAACCCTTGCTGTTAGCAGGCAGCTGAGACACCAGTGCATAACGACATCTTCAAACTCTTTGCTATCACCCTTCTGCTGTTTGCCAGGCATCTGTCCCTGTGCTCAGTCTGTGCCATAAACTTTCATCTGCCCCACAGTGACAGGGTCAGTTCACATCAGTAGTTTGACAGCACCAGGGAGAAAGTCTAGCGCAGCTGGAATGGGTACCATTGTAAATGGAGGCATGGAGTATTTATTACCACGCTATTTAACATTAGAACTGACTTCTCTTGTAAAAAGTCATTTTACTAGGGGAAAACAAAATTTACAACGGATCGTATTTTGTTTCTGTATGGAAACGTCAATAAACTAGATAAAAGCTGAGGATCCATCACGACAGCACTTGCACTGATTATACTTGGGACCAAAAAAACGTACACACAGTTCTTCTGGTGCGAGAAACAGAACGTTTGGCCAACATCTTTCATGAAGGCCATGCCCCTAACAGAAAATGTTTGATGCCTCGAACAAGTCAATCAGCATTTGAAAGAGGAAAGGGTGAGTCATTGATCAGGACTTGTTCACTTGCAGCATTGGCTTGTCTTTCTTTTTCAGAGGCTGCATTAAGGCCTCCATCTTTGGTTTCTGACATTTGTGCTTTTACTGTGCGCAAGTACTCATGACTGAAGGATTTTGCCATAGAATCCCTACATAAGCGTAGAATCCGTACAGTGCAGAAGGAGGCAATTCGAACCACCAGGTCTGCAGCAATCATTCAGAAGAGCACTCCACACATGTCCACTCAGCAATGCACCCTCATATCCTAAACTGCACATCCCCGGACACTAAGGGGCAACTTAGCATGGCCAATCCACCTAACCTGGACATCTTTGGACTGTGGGAGGAAACCGGAGCACCCGGAGGAAACCCACGCAGTCACGGGGAGAATTGCGAACTCCACACAGTCACCCGAGGCTGGAATTGAACCCGGGTCCCTGGCGCTGTAAGGCAGCAGTGCTAACCACTGCCAGAACAATAACAGAATCCTGTGGTATGCGGAACACTCGGAGTTACTGAATGATTATTTCCCATCAAATTGACGTAAATATAATAGGACTTAATAGGATTATGCAGAGGCTTGTTAAAAATGTATTATCTAAATGACAACTTGGCAGATTTGACTCCATTCACAGCTTAGTTTCTGAAACATTTCCTTTTACAACACTGGTTTCATCCTAAAGAACAAAGTTGATTTATCTTCTTTTCTCCTTGCCATTTTCTCTCTCTCAAAGTTTCCTTCCCAGCTGCAGTCCTGCCTTCCACTCGAGGCTTCAGCAGTGCGATGCAATGCATTTTACATCCACGTCCACCACCACCCAGAGTGTGAATAATGGCTCTCACAGATATCAGTCAGCAGTTAAGTCCCAAGACCAAATGAAAGTTAACAACCGTAACCAGATCTGGCCCTTCCTGCTGGGATTCGCACAGCCTCCCATCAGCAGTCACACCACCCAGAAGCTGGCTCTGGTATGTCAGTCTGGGTGGGGAGATGCTGGTTGAGTCTGTTCCCTTCACATTGTGGATTTCGACGCATTATTACTCGTCGTCCCTCCATGCCATTTTGGTTGCTCCAGAAAAGGACCTTTAATTCCATCTGCCCAACGTGAGCAAAACTCACCTCAATAACTTCAATAGCTTTCAGCTGGAACAATACGAACAGGGCGGTGGCGTGATGTGCAGCGGCATTTCTAATGTACACGAGGATGATCAATTTGCTTAATCTGAAACTTATGCTTCTTTGATCATGAAAACCATTTCATTTTGAAGCGACAGAGAAACTGCAGTTTCCAGTTGACCTTGAGGTGTTTGAATATACAGGTCTGTTTCCCATCAGTTCTCTAATTTTGCCTCTTTAAAGGGGGAGGGAAGTCGAGGGAAGCATTTTTTCCTATTCTGACATCAAACCAGATATCTGGATAAAGATAAAAAGCAGAAAGGCTTGGAGTCGCTTTTCATGACCAACATGCGTCTCTTACAGCCAGCGAAGTACTTCTGGGAGTGTAGTCGCCGTTGTCATGGAGGAAATGTGGCAGTTAATTTGCATCCATCAAATTCCCTAAACAGCAGTGTGATAATGGCCTGAGAATGTGATGTTTTTTGAGGGAGACATGTTGGTTCAGGACACCCAGAATTAAATCTCTTTCTCTTGTTTGAAAGAGTGCCACGGATCTGTTACACTCACCTGAGCAGGTGTCTCTCATCGAAAGGACAGTGACCCCCCCCCCACCCCCGACTCCCCACCTCGGCTGGAGTGTCGGCCTTGGTTTTTGTGTTGAGGACATTTGGACCGAGACCCTCATCACTGAGGCGAGTGTTCAAGGAGCTGAGCCACGGCTGAAATATAGTCAATAATAATTTATATATTTCATTAATCTTCAGGATTTGCTGCTGGCTGAGAATCTCGAATTTTGGATTTCCTTCCCTTTAAAGCGGTGGTTGGCAAACTTTGGCTGCTGCGGACCATATAAGTGGGGCAAAAGACCGCGGAGCTTGCGCTGGTTCCCACCTGCTTTCACTTGGCACTGCAAAAAGCAGACAGGGAACTAACAGGAAGAATGGAGCTGCTTTTGAAGCGAGGCCAATGAGGTGATGTCTGGTTACAAGCTGGGGAATCTCCATCTCATGTCAGGTGTCATGTGAGAGTACCTTTAAGAAATGGGTGTTTAGAAATGGGTGTGTATATAAATATCTGTAGTGAGAGTACTTTTAAGAAATGGGTGTTTACTACTGCAGTGATGTCAGAGAGTAGGTGGAGCTGAGTTGTCTGTCAGCTTTTTACTTTCGTTTTAGGCTGTTTGCTGCAGGGTGCGTTTTAGTTTTGTTTTCAGAGCTGGATAGCTGCAGTCACAGCCAGAAGTGGTATTAGTCTCTCTCTCTGCAATCTAAAGACTGTAGATCGATCCTTTGGTGATTTAAAACTAATAACTGCTCTCAGTCATGACTTTAATCTGATGTGCTTCTGTTTAAAGGTTTTTTAAAAGTCTTATGTATGTTAAAAGGATAGCTTAAGGATTACTGAGTGTTGTATTCTTTGGGGGTTATATTTAAATTGATGGTTGTTAAGATGTTCACTGTATGTTTTAAAAAGGTAAACTTGAGTTCATAGAATAAACATTGTTTTGCTTTAAAAAATACCTTTGCATTTCTGCTGTACCACACCTGTAGAGTGGGCCGTGTGCTCCCCATACCACAATCTATTAAAAGTTGTGGCTCAGGTGAACTCCATGATACACTTTGGGGTTCTCTAAACCCTGGCCCATAACACAGGAGAGTCAAGTGTTGAAGATCTGGAATGCTATTTTGAATCCTGGGAAAGACCCAAATCGGGCCTCTCGCAAGTCACTCCACTCACAGCGCCTGGTGTGATCTGAATCATGCCCTCACTGGGCATTATCCAGCTGATCATATTTAAATAAGCTATTTGGCTCATTTAAATATGCATGGCCATCTTGGCGCCTCACCCATCGGGTGCCCAGGAGTCACTGGCTGCATCGATGAGGCCTCAACTAGGCCCTGATTAGTACTGGACTCTGCAAGCGAGGAAGCGGGAACCTGGTGTGATGGCCACTTGGAGGTCTCGGAGGTAATTGGAGCCCCCCAGGTGGTTGGGGACAGGGTAGGGGAGTACCTGGCACTCCCCGACACATGTGGGGCCCTGGTAGTGCGAACTGCCAGGGTGCCTGTTTGGCACTGCCAGGGTGCCAGGGGCACTGCCCAGGTGCTGGGGTTGTGTCTGAGCGGGAGGGGGGGGGGGGGTGGTTGCAGCAGGGGAAGGAAGGGTGGGGGAGTTGAAGGGAAGGTATGATGGAGCCTCATAAAGGTTCGAGAGGGTGATGGGTTGTGTCCTGAAATGGGGGGCCTGGAGGGAGCAGGCCTGAAAAAGAGGGAGCCCTCAACGATATATAGCGGGGTATCCTCACTTGGGAGGGGTGGGGATGGGGTGGTGTGGGGGACCCTCAAGCTCACTTCAAGAATGGGGCACCCTTTTAAAACGGCAGCCCAATCTCTGAGGAGCCGGTCTCGCCGGCGACTTCAACTGCTCACTACTGAAAGAATTTCTAAATGTGGGCTAGACTGGGGAGAAGATCCCCTGGGGCTAAAGGAACGACTAAGTCTGGGTGAATCCAGTTCTGGATCGAACCCAAAAAGCTGGCAAAATCACCCCTGTCAAACTTGCCCAAAATGACACTGAGGGCTCGATTCAATGAAACGGGAACAAAGTCTCATAGCGAACATGCTTAATCACGTGTTTCCCGGCGCTCGCTGCGCCGCGAAACCCATGGCTATTCAACACAATTCACATTGCATAAGGGGACTGAAGGGGGAACGCACAGATGGGGCTGCACATAGCCCTGTTTTGTACACTGGGGAGCTCTGCTCGCTGAAATTGCCCAGTGTAGCAAGATATTTGGATGCCATTTAGAACTGTTGTAACAGTAATATAGTTTTTGAATGACGTCCTCCAAAGTAATCCCTGACCTCCCCAGCCCGAACACACTATGGGAGGCTTCTTGCCCCACCCCTGCCCACCCCACCCCAACACCCATGCAGAGCACTCCAGCCCTATTACATGAGTGCAAAGAATGCCAGCTTGGCACTTGGGCAGTGCCAACCTGACCCCTTGGCAATACCCACGCTAGCTGGCAATGCCACATGGGTACCTTGGTAGTGCCAGGCTGGCACCCAGGTGATGCCAGGTTGTCCAGGTGGCACCAGAGTGCCAGGGCACCACCCTGCCCAAAGGCATGCAGAAGGCATGGAAGCCCCATGAGTGCTGTTCCGTCTGGTCCCTATTTGTGGGGGACCAGCGCTGAACGCCACTCATCCGAGGTCCTCAAGGTGACACAGTTGAATCCCAAAGCCACAGGTACTTCAGGAATCTGAACATTAGAGTGAGACTAGCTTTAATGTGCAGATTTGCCAAAAGGTGATCCCGCCCACAATGGGCGAGATTTACATTGCAACATCTCGCGAGATCGCGTTGGATCTCATGAGGCGTTACAAGCCAGGTAGTTCCTGGGAGCGGGGTCTCCTGGCATCTGTCGGCCACACTGCACCTCAGCAAGCTGCTTTTCAGGTGCAGTGTGGCCGTTGGATAGCGCCCTTAGAACATTTTAGTTGAATCGTGCCTCCAATCTTTCAATGTTGTAATGGTCATACAATTTGTTTAATAAAATTACAATGTTGTTTGTGTTTATGATGCTTGTGCCGTATACATGGGAGCCGGTCTTGCGACTTGGATTCATGTCAATGGTGGGGGTGAGAGTTAAGGCCTGTTCTCTCATCTGACCTTGGCCATGACATTGTGTATCAGTGACATCCACTTTGTACAGCCCGCAGACTAACAGTAGAACACTTGCGGAGCACTGATGGTCCATGAACCACACTTTTGAGAATCACTGCTTCAAAGTTTCTACGACTATTTGTGATCGAATACAGATTGGCACACAACAGTCTGTTCCAGCCACATAGCGGTAGTTTGGATATTCATAGAATCCCTACAGTGCAGAAGGAGGCCATTCGGCCCATCAGTCGGCACCACCCCTCTGAAAGAGCATTCTGCCTAAGCCACACCCCCATCCTTTCCCCATAACCCCACCTAACCTGCACATCCCTGCACATTAAGGGGCAATTTTATCATGGCCAATCCACCTAACCTACACATCTTTTGACTGTGGAAGGAAACCGGAGCACCCAAAGGAAACCCACGCAGTCTCAGGGAGAATGTGCAAACTCCACGCAGGCAGTCACCCAAAACCGGGATCGAGCCCGGGTCACTGGCACTGTGAGGCAGCAGTGCTAACCACTGTGCCACCGAGCTGCTCACTAGCAGACAATTCTGGATTAACATTCAAGTTGTAGATTCCTTTGAAACAAATTACATCATTCAGTATGCAAATACCTCCTTGCTGGACTAGAGTCACAGACCGGAAATGGGAGGTCGTAGATGGACAGAAAGATTAGAACTTTTGGAAGGACAAGTGATAAATCATTTTTGAGAGTACATTTTGTTTACAGTGGGCACAAACTTTTAACTAAAGAATTCCCTCACCTACATTCCCTTCAAAGCATTAACTTTAAATCCAAGGATTTTTGATGACAATCTAGTCACCAGATAAACCTTGGGTCATCCAGCATAAGATGCCAAGATCATTCATTTCTACTCATTCCCATTGACACTCAACAAGAGGTTTACCTCTTTTTTTCAGCCAGGTTCTGGTTATCATCACTAACTTATCAAGTGCCGTTTTTATTTTGTCACCCAAATTATTCCATATTAAATTCAACTTACCTTCTTATCAGCAAGGCCAAGCATTTAGAATTGAACAATGCCCTTCGGATGTTTTTCTATGTACTCACATATAGAATACCAACCGAGCGAACAGCCCTTCAGTTTACCTTGTGTCATTTACTGGATTTGCTGGATTCCAGAAACAAACTGCCAATGGCCCAATATACAATATCCAGAACAAATACACAAGGTCATGTTTCAGTATAATATTATATTAAAGGAGGGCAACACAGTGGCAACACTGTGGCCTCACGGCGCCGAGGTCCCAGGTTCGATCCCGGCTCTGGGTCACTGTCCGTGAGGACTTCGCACATTCTCCCATGTCTGCGTGGGTTTCGCCCCCACAACCCAAAGATGTGCAGTGTAGGTGGATTGGCCGCGCTAAATTGCCCCTCAATTGGAACAAATGAATTGGGTACTCTAAATTTAAAAGAAATATATTATATTAAAGGAACTGTTATCATTGTTACTAACCCTATTTCCTTGGCACTGATCTCATCCTACTTTTGCCACTGTTTCAGGCTAAACCAGTCTATTCACAAACCTGAGTCTAATTTAACCGTAAACTGAGTTTCAGACGTCAGGGGTGGGATTCTTCGACCCCCACGCCGGGCCGGAGAATCGCCGGAGGGGTGGCATGAATCCCGCCCCCACCGGCTGCCGAATTCTCTGGCAGCGGAGATTTGGCGGGGGTGGGAATCGCACTGTGCCAGTCGGCGGCTGCTGACAGTGCCCCCCCCCCCCAGCGATTCAGCGGCCCGCAATGGGCTGAGTGCCGCCCGTTGTTTTGCTGATCCCGCCGGCATAAATTAGAGTAGGTCCTTACCGGCGGGACCTGGCGGTGCGGGCGGCCTCCGGGGTTCTCGGGGGGGGGGGGGGATCTGGCCCCAGGAGTTGCCCACACGGTGTCCTGGCCCGTGATTGGGGCCCACCAATCCGCGGGCGGGCCTGTGAGGACGGGGCACTCTGTTCTTCCGCGGTTGTAGCAGTCCACTATGGCTGGTGCGGAGACAAAGCCCTCTGCGCATGCGCTGGGATGATGCCAGCACACACTGGTGCTCCTGCGCATGCTCCAACTCACACCGGCGGCGGAAGCCCTTCGGCGCCGGTTGGCATGGCGCCAAGCCCCTTCCCCACCAGCCGGCGCGCCGCAAACCACTCCGGGGCCGGCCTAGCCCCTGAAG
The DNA here is from genome assembly GCF_902713615.1 of Scyliorhinus canicula. Taxonomy (NCBI): domain Eukaryota; kingdom Metazoa; phylum Chordata; class Chondrichthyes; order Carcharhiniformes; family Scyliorhinidae; genus Scyliorhinus; species Scyliorhinus canicula. Next base: position 31,529,915 of record NC_052159.1, read on the forward strand.
GTTCAGAGGATTCCGTACCTTTGGGGCGGCCCGACGCCGGAGTAGTTCACGCCACTCCTTCCCGCCGGAGTTGCCCGCCCCACCGATTATGGCAGAATCCCGCCCCAGATCTTCTCCACCAACTCTCTCCACCACTGAAAATCTCTCACATGCCTCCTCCACCTACAGAAGTAATTATTCTAATGCTATTTAGGGTGGCTTCTTAACATGCGGGCAAGTGGAACTGAGACCAAAAAAGATCAGCCATGATCTGATTGAATGGCGGAACAGGCTTGAAGGGCTAGATGGCCTACTCCTGCTCCTAGTTCTTATGTTCTTATGCTCATTCCATTAACTCTGGCGTGCCCTAAATATTCCTGTCATATCCCATGCCATACCAAATGCCACACACCTAACACCCCTACCTTGGTGACTTGCATTGAATCTCCATTCCACAATGCCTCACAATTAAAAAATCTCTTCCTCGTCTCTAAATAATTCTTCCTGGACCTTATCCGTTCAACCCTAAATCCTTGCTTCAACTTTACATTCCTCTGACTCCAGCCTCTTATGTATCCTCTTCACCCCTCCATCCTGGCATTGATTGAAAAGCCTTCAGTGACCTCGGTCCTTCACTCTCAGCCATCTCCATTTTCCCTGTTTTACACATTAGGACTGTTGGTCAGAGGGAACTCGGAAACACGTACTCTGTCAGATTCCCGCCTACGGTGTTGTGATTTTCGGTTTCAGTGATATGAATGAGGAGTTTCATGCCTTCAACCCACTGCCTGAGGCATAAAATGGGCAATGAGATATGACTGAGAGGCACCACCAGATTTATCATCCCTGACTGTTTGAATGCAGCTTGAACAACACTCAAGAAGCTGGACACCATCCAGGAAAAAGCTTGATGTGCACTCGGCCCAGTGCACCTTAAACGCTCACTGCCTCCACCACCAGTACATGATGACAACAGTGTGTAGCATACAAGTCTGCAGACGCTCATCACAGTTTCATCAACAGCACCCTCCAAACCTGTGAGCTCTACCACCTAGAACAGGGGTGGGCAAACTACGGCCCGTGGGCCGCATGCGGCCCGCCAAAGGTATTTCTGCTGCCCACCAAGTCATTAAATAAAAAAAGAAATTTTTTTTTTTAAATTTTTTTTTATTTTAAGAAAAAAAATTTTTTTTAAGGTTAATGGGGGGGGGGGGGGGGGCTGTTGGGTTACTTACTGGTATAGGGTGGATACGTTGACTTGAGTAGGGTGATCATTGCTCGGCACAACGTCGAGGGCCGAAGGGCCTGTTCTGTACTGTACTGTTCTATGTTCTATATGAGGCGCCCAGAATCATAACCGGGTGAAGTAATTATTTTACTTAATATACTATGCGGCCCTTTGTGAATTGTGAATTTCTGAATGTGGCTCTTGCACGGAAAGGTTTGCCCACCCCTGACCTAGAAGGACAATGTCGCAGACACATGAAAGTTCCTCTCCAAGACACAAACCCTGCCACTTGGCGGGGGTCGGGGGATCAAAATTCTGGAACTTCTTGCCTAACAGAACTGTAGGATTACTTTAACTATAATGACTGCAGCAGTTCAAGGAGGATCGCCACCATCTTCTGAAGGCAGATTACGGATTGGCAATAAATGCTGGCCTAGCCAGTGATACCTGTATCCCATGAATGAGTAAATAAAAACACTTCAAAACTCATTTGTACAATCAACAACATTAACATATGTGCATGCTTTAATGTAAAATAAAACTTTCCCTAGGGAGTTCTGGGATAGACAAGAGGGCTGGGGTTCTCAGAACCACTGCCTTTTAAGAGCCTTTTGATTGGCAGATCCAGGCAATATCAAAGATGTTTATTTCTATGGTCCTACAGGGTCCATCAACTCTGAGGAGCAGCTGATTTTCTAACCACAGTTTTTTTCAAGAGGCTGTATCTTTGTTCTGAAGAGATTCCTAGAAATTGCAGGTAAACACTTCTAAACAAACAGACAGACTTTTTTTTTAAAACTGCAGTTGGAAAACTAGCTGCTCCTTAGAATTAATGGACCCCTGTCGAGCTATACAAATAAACAAGGGCAACCCTCCCTTTGATGCTGCCTCAACCTGTCAATCAGAAGGGTTTTAAAAGGCAATAGTTTATGAAATTGACTGTAAACAATGAAGTTCAAACCGTTTAGGCTTCTAGGCATGCAAACAGGCTTGACAAAGATAAAGGGCAATGAAATTGACAGTGAAAATACACTTCAAAAGTTTCCACTACATTCAAGGGAATGCCACCTTCATCTCACAGATCTTTGAACTTGGCATGTTGACGGACTGTTTAAGGGGTTTCAGGCTGCAGATGGAAAGACTTTCACTTTCTCCTCAGTAATTTAATTTTGAGGTGCTGACATAATGTTTAAAAGGCTTAAAGGCTGAAGATGGGGAGACCAGACAAATGACCCCCAAACCTGGAAAGACCCCTGAACTGAGCCTCTCTAGCTCAGCACAAACCCTCCCTGCACCCCCCCCCCCCCCCCACCTCCCTCTCAGCACCCTGAAGGCACATGTAAGGGATATACCCAGCACTGCCACCCTTTTGAGTGTGAGGTGCCAGGTTGGCACTGCCAAGGGATGGGGCCTGAAGGGAGGAACTGATGGGGGGGGGGAGGGGGGGGGGCTGAAGGGGGGCACTGTGGGAGGGTAATGGGAGAAATAGGGTGGGCTGAAGGGAAGGACAGTTGTGGGACTGAAGAGGGGACTGAGGGGGCTGAAGGGTCGTCTGGGGTGGGGAAAGCAGAATAAAGAGAGTTAAAGCAGGGCACTGAGGGGGTGCTGAAATGGGGGCCGAGAATGGCGGAGGGCTTTTCAGCAATCCGGGGGCTGCAGCATTCTGAGATCAGGGCATCCTGAGCGGCACCTATTGGTAAGGTTAAGCACACCCCCCTCCCCCCAAATCAGGTTCAGTGAAAACCCCGATCCTCTTTAATAATTTCACTCTGCATCATGGAATCACTCGGAAAGCCCAATCCTGTGAAAACAATTTGCTAAGTGCCATTACGTGGCATGTCAGCTTGGCTCCTAGCATTAGCGGGAATCACAGCAGCTTTCCTGCTAGCGTGAACACTTAGTGTTCATTCGGGAAAATTGAACCTGAGGAAACTCATCACTGCAATGGGCAGCACAATAATACAGTGGTTAGCACTGTGGCTTTACAGCACCAGGATCCCAGGTTCGATTCCTGGCTTGGGTCACTGTCTGTGCGGAGTCTGCACATTTTCCCCGTGTCTGCGTAGGTTTCCTCCCACAAGTCCCGAAAGACGTGCTGTTAGGTAATTTGGACATTCTGAATTCTCCCTCTGTGTACCCAAACAGGCACCGGAATGTGGCGACGAGGGGCTTTTCATAGTAACTTCATTGCAATGTAAGCCTACTTGTGACAATAAAGATTATGATTCTAAAAATAGTGCTGTTAGGAGAGTTGATGAATAGTTTGTTAAAGGAATTGGGCTTCAAGGAAGGGACAGTGAACAAGCAAGGGAGTTCTAAGAAACCCTTCAAAAGATATTGCCGCTTTTGATAAATCATTGTGACCATAGCCAAAGTTATTTCAAATATAAACAGAATCATCAAGATTAAAATGTTTTTCTGTTTAACAAATGTTAACATCTTCCTGTTAAATTCTTCTGCTATTATTTTAACAGCTGCTGAGCCGATCAACATTTTCATTGAAGTATCAAGCAAAGAAACATCATACAAAGAAACAGAATGAACAGGTTTCATAGTAATATAACACAGTGTGATTTCAACCCAATAGGTTGTTCAGGGATCTCATACAGATACGAGTAATAATTCCCCCTCACTTTCACAGCATTTGACACTTATTCAGTAGTGAACAATCGGTTAATTATGGCAGCTGGATTATTCCGTGAGATCTATTTTAAAATTTTCAGTCTGAAGCACTTCAGCGTAGAAGCAATATTTAAACAACTTTGAATGTTCCAACAGCAGAAATCATTTTTTATGTAAACTTTCATTAAATATGTCAGTTGTCATTTGCTTTGTTTAGTCACAGTTGCCTTTTTAAACTAAGGGATTGGACGTAAATCAGTTATTTAACTTGAGAGGGCTCCAGTTGAAGAGTGGTACACAGACCCAAGTATTAAAGTCCTTCATAGCACATTTAATTTTTTGAAAAAAGGACACGACAAGAAGAGGGCTGATTTATTCCCCTGCTCCCCAACCCTGAAGAGAAGCCTCCCCAAATAGCCATTCTGAATAAGAAGCATGTTTTCAGAGGTAAACTGGCAAAGCATCCTCTGTTTTGTTGCGAGATTGTGAAGTAAATGTAGGGAATCTCGACTTGGAATTGTCATCACTGGTTTTATGTGTCTGATTTGGCTCAGATCGGAGGGGCTTTGGGGAACTCCCTAATAGCAATTCGGGAGCAGGATGTCTCTTCCTTTGAGTAGCCTTTGAAAAAAATATATGAAAGTGAGTTTGAGACACGCGTAATTATTTTTTGAAAGCACCCATTGAGTCAGCTTTGTTTCAGAAAGTGTTCGGAAAGACCAGGAAGATTCCTCACCTTAGATGTGTTTTGGCAGATACTTCAAAACTGGCTAATCAACATCTTCATGCCAATTGACTGGAATTTACAGTTGATTAACCTCCACAGCTCAGTTAGTATAGACTTCTTTCAAGCAATGACTTTTGACTGGATAAATTAAAAGTCAATGGAAGAGCTGTATGAAAAAAGGAGCCACTTCATGTAGTTCCCTGACTCCACACATTGTATTCACTGATGCAGATAAAGTGAAGTTAAAGGAACAATTAATGCCTCAGTGTGCTAGTCTTAAGGGCGCCTTTGAAAGTTCTGCTGCACGATTACACAGATGAGTCTCCCTGTGAGATCTCTTGGATTAACAATGCCAAAGTCTCTCGAAGAATAAAGGCAGACAGACATGTTTCTCATTCCCTGATGTGCCTCTGTGTAATTCACAAGGGATGTGATCCAAATAAATGAGTCGATGACAGAATGTTAGGAGGTAGTGCAATGAGGATGAGTACAGTTGGAATAAATGAACAGACAGTCGTGTGCTTACAGCTTGCATTTGCTTGGCATTTCCGATGTGATAAAACAGCCACCAAGCACTCAGCATTAAAATGGAGTATGACAGCTGGAGCAATGCACAGGAGGCCAGAGTCAGATGAATGAAGAGTATGGTTTATAGAACTGGAGGAGACTCCAGGATAGGGAGGGGTCAGACAATTAATGGGTTTAAAAGCAAGTTACATTTTAGGAATTGAAGGACCAGAAACCAATGGGGTAATGGGCAAATGGATTTTGGTGCAGGATTTTGAATGAGCTCGAGTTTACGGAGTGCGGAGTATGAGAGGGTGACCAGGGGAGCATCTAAAGATGATAAAAGCATGAAGCTCTCAACAGCAGATGGACTGAGGAAGAAGAGTGGATAGACTGTATTAGAGGTGAAAATGAGTGGTATTTCTGATGGAGAGGATGAAGTTTGTAGATCAGCTCAGAAGGGAAATATTCACAAGGACAAATAATGTGAAAATATCTGTATCTCCCCTTAATTAATGGACGGCGATCAGACAATTCTAATTGTAGTCAGTCAACTATGTTTAGGTCATATGCTTATCTCAACAAGCCAATCTATAAATAGGATCATAGCCATGCTTTAATCTATGCTGAAGGTCATGTGTCTTGCCTGTACTGTGGATCGATGGGCAAAATTATCTCCCCACATGTTCATTCTACCTAATAGCATTCAGGTCGTTGTGAGAAATGTCAACAAATTTCAAGCAGTGTTTCCCAAAACTAACAGAATTGCACGTTCTCACAATTTAAGCCAGCTGTACTGTGAGTTTAGAAATCATCACCGGTGTTCTACATAGAATTGCAGAATCACAGAATAACACAGCAGAGAAAGAGGCCGTTCAGCCCATTGCACTTATGCTAGCTCTTCGGAAAGCTACCAAATTAGCCCCACTGTCTACTATTTTCCCATTGCCCTACAAATTTCTCCTTCTCACTTATTTATCCAAGTCCCTTTGGCATTTTATTATTCAATTTGCTTCCTTTCAGGCAAACATTCCAGATCATAATCATTTGTTGCGTATTTTGCTTCCCTTGTATCACTTCTCGTTCTTCAGCCATTACCTCAAGTCTCTATCGTTCAGTGACTGACTCTTCTGCCACTACATGTGCGTATTGTCTCAGGAGACAAATTTTTCAAGATGTTTTACAAATGGGGTTTGAAAAAGGCTCTCTCGTTCTTCAAAGGGTTACAGTTATGGGAAGGTTTCCAATTCAAAACTGAAGTATTTCAAGTAGTTGATGTTTGGAACTAAAGCACTAGTAGAGCTTACAATTTGAAATCACTTCTTGACTGCGGTAGGAATTCTTAGATTGAATTTATATTCTGGTGAGATCTCTATAGTCTTAGCGAGCATGTTGTGAGCGTAAAAACTAACAAACATCCAACCCACCAACCTCCAGCAGGCATTCTCCTTTGCACAAACCTTCTACCCATTTATAAGGACGTAAATCTTTTGCACAATGAACAAAATGTTTGAACTGAACCTGCGTGGTTTTATTTCTTTAACCCAGAAGTACGACTGATTGCGCCACATAATCTTGGGTCGCTTTATGTCACTAGCTTTATCAAAGAAAAGCATGTTTTGTATTATTGGGCAAATATGCGTGTGGCATATAATAGCAACCTGTCTCCATGCAAAACTTTCTATGTTGAAAAACATCCTACCTTGCTTCAAGAAAGCAGTTGTCATTCCAAAGAAACAATTGGGAAATCTACTCAAAATGTTGAGTTTCCAAATGGGCTGTAAAGGTTAAGAGGCAGGAAAGCTTTCAGACAGAATTTTTAGTAGCTGAAAGCACAGCTAAAGAGGGATGGCCCACATCTGAAGAACTGGTGGTTTCAGATAGAAGGGACAAGAGATAGGGAGTGAACAATGGGAATGTTGAAATACAAAAATGGGAATTCCAAATTTGAGGCATGGAGAGGGGAGGCGGGGTGGAATCAGGAGCGAGTGAAGGTCAGGGAGGACAGGGCTGTTTTGGGCAGCCTGGACTTGGTACAGGTTAGGACAGGATCCTCAGAGTTTTGAATGAGCTGGCTTTGTATACAATAAAGGATGGTGAATGGGAAGGCAGCTAGCCGATCAGTAACTTTAATGAGGGGCTTTGAAAATGAAAATCGCTTATTGTCACGAGTAGGCTTCAATGAAGTTACTGTGAAAAGCCCCTAGTCGCCACATTCCGGTGCCTGTGTGAGTGGTGAGATAGGAGAAACCTAACATTGAGAAGTGTCTTTGAAAAGTGCACATTATTTTCTATATAACACTGCTGTTGGTTGTCTATTATTTACATATGCAAGCTCAATTTTCAGCCAGATTCCAGTTATTTTAACTGTCCCATTTAAATCTGCGGATCAGGTGCGACTAAGTAAGTATTTTTCTGGTGCAGATGCACGAGTCACACATTTTGAAGGTGGTGTCATTTTAATAGTTTACTTAAGTGCAGTTAATTTATGATGTGATAGCTTCAATGAAACGTGCCCATGTAAGGCAGCTGCATGCTAATTGCTGATGAACTCCAGATTTTTTTTAAACTTCATACACTTTGATTCCGTGGCCAGGACTTCCATTCCCCCGGAGCTCTCAGAAGCCCTTTAAGAAAGAGCTGACATCTGTTTTAAATCGATACAATTTTAGATTTTAGCAAAATATGCGTGCCAGGTGATGGAATGATGGTAATCCACCCTGGGTCGGGCCATCTCACACAGTGCATTGATACCTTAACATTCTACAACAGGAAGACAGCAATTGTCTTGAAACTAGGTAATGGCTCAATACTTAATAGGCCAACTAACCCAAACACCCAGGTGGCAGTATGGGCTCTCTTTCAGAGTTCAGTGGGTTCAATTCCCACTCCCCAAATATTTAAGCACAAGAATCCAGGCTAACACTCCGGCGCAGTACTGAAGTAGTGCTGTGCAGTTGAAAATGCCAGTTTTAGACGAGATATCAAATAGCTCAAGGTGTGCAGAAGGGATTCTATGGCATTATTTTATTCTTTGCAGTTGTGAGGGCCTTGGTACTGTAGTGATCTCTGTTTATGTTAATACATGATTAGTTAATGTGCAGTCAGTACAGTCAGATGATCACAGGATGGCAACATTAACAGGAACTATATAAGGAATTTCCCGCTCTTTCTTCGTGTTAGTGTGTGTGTATTGCAGCTAGAGGATAGAAGTGACCAGCTCAAAGTGCAGTGTATTATGTTAATTGTTAATTTAATCTAATCTTAGTTAATTCTATTACTAGTCAAAGTATTAAAATAAAAGAACTCACAAGTATGTTATTTTGTTACTCAATAAATAATTTGTCATCAACTGGAAGACTTCAACTGTTTATCATCAAGTTAAATACAACTTGGCAAGACAAATGAGTAATATATATATTACATCTCTGTAATATAACAGGTACGTGCAATTTGGTTGCCGTGTTTCCTACGTGGCAACTTTAACGATGCATCAAAAGTAAAGCATGTGCTAAGGACATGAACAGCGCTATATAAATTCAGGGTTTACTTTGCCATCTGACATCAGTGCCATGTCATTTTGACTTTGCACCAGTCAGAAGTTGCAGCTTAACTGAGTAAATAAATCACCCAGATGTAACTTTTGTCAAGTGTTGAAGTTGGCCAAGAGTGAACATCCATTACAGCGATCAATCTTGAGAATGGTAGCTGGAGATGGGACTCTGGCATTGTTCAACACCACCTAGCTCCTGCCTGGCTGGAACGTGGCCCACCGTCGTGTGTAGAGGAGAGAGCCCCAATGCAAGCTGGGATACATGCACTGGCTGGGCTATCACACCGATGCTTGATGATTAAATCTTTAGGGAATGAGATGGAGGGGGGAGTAATCCCTGCTCCCTAAAGCTTTAAACCCATTTTAAATTTTACTAAGTGTCCAGATGAGCACTCTGAAAACTAGCCTCAACACCATAATGGATTTGCACACCATGTGTTGTCACACTAAAGTGGCTTACCCCACTCCAGAGACCATGTGAAGCTTCCAGGTGGGTCCCGGCTGCAGGTTTCTATTTCCAGTTCACTGCCTCACAGCTATGCTGAAGATTCACACTTACTGAGCAGCTTCGTGTTCACTAGAGTGCAGCTCCAACTGTGCACAAAAGTTTCAAGGAATCCAACTGAATGTATTTAAATGTGTTTAACTGTCTTAACAAAAGCAGATCGGCCACACGTTCTTTCAGCTCTTTGAAAACTCCTTTGATACCATGAGGAAGAATCTTCACCTGGTTGAACTAAAATGAAACAATGAGTAGTGGTAAACTGCTGAAGTGCTGACTGTTCCACATTGCTGTGTGCAACCGCTCACTGCAAACTAGAACCCAGCAGCAGACTAGAACCATAAAATCATCAAAAAAAAGATTTTTGGACAGCCATTTATTTTTTTTAAAGTTACTTGATAAAGGCTGGAAGACCCTGAGACCCTGCGCGATATGTGTGTAATTTCTTTACGCAAGTCCCACAATCTGAGGGCACCTTAACAATTGCCCCAACGATGGTCAAACTGTGAGCAAGACAGGCCAACCCATTAACACCGTTCAAGGTGGATTCAAGGCTCCAACTTCACTTCAAAAGGAGAAGCTTATTTCCACAGCGAAACGACAGATGGCATCGTGTTGGAAATCTTTACTTGTTGTGTCAATGGTTAACTAATCTCACAGCACATAACAACTTGTGAAGAGGACTGGAGAACACTGACTACATTATCCTGCATCCAGAATGTTGTGTAGGATGATTCCTGGGCTAAAGCCTTTGTAATCCTGTTTATCTTTTCTTTCACACTCCCGCTCTTCAATCAGCAAGCAAAGTGTCTCTAAATGATGTTTGGGGGACTATCGTGAAACCAGTGCCCGTGCTTAATGCTAAAGCAGCTAATACTGAGAGCCTGACCACTGATGAAGTCTCGTGCTATTTAACTCATGTTCCCCATCTGCTCTGAGTTACAAGTTATCACCCGTTCACAGGCAAATCATTTCTGCCAGTGATTTCAGAACAAATCCTGCATGAACAGAATCAACAACCCCTTCAAATTGAAACTGAAATAACACCAAAACTGTGAAGAGTGGATTAACTGAACGTTAGTGGAGAGAAGCAGTAGGCATCGTGACATAAATATGTTTTTTTTTAAATTATGGCAAGGTATCTTTCTGTTACTTCTGGATCTGAAATGCACATAATATCCAAAGCAAACCACCTAACCAAGGAGTAAAGGTATATACTGGCACAGACACGCGAGCCCCCGGCTGTGTTGCCACGTTCTACTGTATACTAGTTGGCATTATCCCCATTGTCCTAATTATCACACTCTCTCTGCTGCCCATTCACCATTTTTTTTTAATAAACAATTTTAATGAGGTATTTTTTGGCATTGTAAACAATAGAATTACAGAACGAGAAAACAAAAGGACTGTACAGTAAACAAAGTACATAGTGCAATTCCCGTCCACCATTTTACGTTCTCTTTCCATTTGGGAAGATGTACTTGTTGGCACCTGGGTTGTATGAGATAATAACATCCCCACGAGAGTTACCCACCGTCTTCTAGGTGAGCTGGTTATGAATCTTTATCTGCAATTGGATGCTTCAGTGCCGTTGGGATTGAGCCATCCTTACCATACTCTCCCATTATAGATTTGAATGATCAAAACACAGAGGAACAAACCTTTCTTTCCTAAATATAAAATGGCTTTTATGCTGCGAGTTCCCACCCGTTACCCCTCATGGCTGACTGCACCTGGAGGGGAAGGAGGGATCGCAACAACTGATTTTAAAAACAAACTGTGACCAAAACAAATCAAAGCAGGCCTTATCACCATCATAAACTAGGCCTCTGACGGTGTTTTCACAGGAGGACTGATGCTGGATCCTAGTCAGATGGTTTCAAGACATTCGAAGGGAGGTTAGAAAAATATTAGAACTCTCCCCAACCAACTTACAGGGCTGGGCGTTTCTCCATTTTTGGAGCAACCGGAACACTTTCGATTAGGGGATTTAAGCATCTGCACAGCACTAATGGAGAAAATTAAGAATTAGGAAAATGAGCTGAAATTCTACCAAGTTTTACAATCCCAGACCAGATCCAAACAGTGGCTGGGATACGAAACCCTGGACCAAAACCCCAAATGTTTAGTTTATTTCGTAAGACTGTGCGGATAGAATACTTTGGGCGGGATTCTCCGGATGCGCTCACCCGGCGACCGGAGATTCCTCTCTGAGGTCAATGGACCTTTACATGGTCCACGTCCTACCTGTGGCGATCTTGTGGCAGGTGGGGTGGAAGAATCCAGCCCTTTGTTCCAGGAGAGATTGCACAAAAAAAATAGGGATTTGGTATTTTTAAAACAAAATTTTATTATTAACACAGTATTAAAATATTTAACCCCAAACCCAAAAATAGCTTACAATTACTCCATAAACAATATTAAGTACAGTAAATACAATAACCTTAATTACTATCCCTATTCCCAATTAAACAACAAGAAAGAAAAAACATACAGCTCTTAATCCATCCTACATCCCAATGGCACAGGGTAAAACAATGAAGGATACTAGTGTCATTCCTATAGGAATGGGTCATTCAGAAGCAATAGAATGGGTGGAACATATATTAGCTTGGATCTGGGTATCCTCGGTATATGAATCACAGAAAACGAGCATGCAGGTAAAGCAGGTAATAAAGAAAACAAATGGATTGGTGGCATTTATAGCTGAAGGAATAGAGTATAAAGGTAAGCGAGTGTTGTTGCAACTGTACAAAGCATTGGTGAGACCGCACCTGGAGTATCGTGCACAGTGTTGGTCCGCTTATTTGAGGAAAGATGTAGTGGCATTGGAGGCAGTTCAGATGAGGTTCGCTAGATTCATTCCAGAGATGAGGGGTTTGTGGTATGAAGAGAGATTGAGAGGTTTAGGCCTATACTCTCTAACGTTCAGAAGAATGAGGTAAATCAAATTGAGGTATATAAGATGATGAAATGGCGAAAAAGGTAGATGTGGAATGGATGCTTCCTCTTCTGGGATATTCTAGAATGAGAGATCATAGCCTCAGGATAAGGGCCAGCAAATTTAAAACAGAGATGAGGAGAAACTACTTCTCCCAAAGGGTGGTGAATCTGTGGAATTCGCTACCCCCAGTGCAGTGGATGAGAGGCTAAATTCGCTACTCCTGCTCTTAGTTCTTATGCTCTTATGCTGTAAGAAATAACTATTCTGTCTAATTCACCTTCCAGCCCTTGGTCTGTAGCCCTGGAGGTAACTGCACCTCAAGCACAAATCTGGTGTCATTGATTAATAAGGGAATTTATTGATTTATAAGGGGGTCGGGGGTTATGAGGAGAAGGCAGAAAGATGGAGATGAGGAACATATCAGCCATGATCGAATGACGGTGCAGAATTGATGGACCGGGTGGCCTAATTCTGCCCCAATACCTTATGGTCTAATACGTGCTTTCCAGAACAGATCTGGCTCCTGTTAGAACCCCTGTAGACATCTGGCTAGATGTCTTCAAAAAGCTGTTTCAACTCGTCTGTTTCAGCTCCCCCTTGTCCTCAGACAAGTCTGCACTGCTTTAAGTAGTATTAATGTTTTTTAACTATCTTAGTGTGAGAGTGGAAGACATTACTTGTAGACTCAGTGTTAGTCAGATCATAACTCAACTCAAAATCTTTCTCAAAAGTGTCTGAATGCCTTAACTCCACCCAGCAATGACATAATCGCCCCAATCTGATAACAAATTAACTCCCCAGGCTGAAAATACATGAACTCCCCAGGGACTCCCCCTCGTCAAACAACAGTGCATTAGTCCAGGATTTTACGATGGTCAATTTCACCTCTGGCTCCTAAAAGCTTTCTGATCTTAAAAAAACAAGATTATTTTTAAAAACATGACTACTGCAGTCAAACACACTCTACCCCAGGCTGTTAACCCTTAAATTGCCAAATATTTATAATCCAATATACCTAAAATCCTTCATTCATCACACAAGAATGTTGACATCATACCTGGAGCTGAAAGTGGATGCTGACCCTAATCAGGCAGGCAGCAGGACCTAGGAGGCTATTCCTAGTGGTGCAATTAAGTGTTTGCTGCTGGAGTTATCATTCCAATTTTGGATGATGTCCATAAGAGCTTATGATCTGATCAGAGGGCTGGCAGGTCAGCAGCCTCACTGCTAGTGGCAACCACTGCTGAGGCTGCAGGTGTTTGGAAAGCTCACTTCAATGGCCAGGCACCCTTAGAGAGGGAAAAGAAGGACTGACGCAGCATTGGGACCAAGCAGACAGGTGATGAGGGGAGAGGCGGCCATGGGTGTGCAGATCATTTTCGCCAGGCCCGAACAAGAGAGGCTCCCACTGGGAGGCTGCCAGGTTTTACTGGGTAATTACCCTGCACAGTAGCATGCCCCCATGATGTGGGCAAAATTACCATGGAGGTACGAAGTGGCCCTTACCTGGCCATTCAAGTGTCTCGTTGGTCTCCCACTGGGCAGTCGTTTGGTGGCAAGAAAATATTGGGGATGCCTCCTGACACCCTCCCACACCATTTTGCCAGGTTTCTCCCTTTCCAGGCCAGTGACAAAGAGCGGATAATATTCTAGCCAATTGAGAAGCTGGTTTAGCTCACTCAGCTAAATCACTGGCTTTTAAAGCAGACCAAGCAGGCCAGCAGCACGGTTCGATTCCCGTACCAGCCTCCCCGGACAGGCGCCGGAATGTGGCGACTAGAGGCTTTTCACAGTAACTTCATTGAAGCCTACTCGTGACAATAAGCGATTTTCATTTTCATTTATCATTACCCTCAGAACACTGGTAATTAAAACAGAACTTAACCAACTTTGTTCGAGCAGTAAATCTATACTGTTTTTCAGTCCTATGTTCGTAGAATTTACAGTGCAGAAGGAGGCCATTCGGCCCATCAAGTCTACACCGGCTTTTGGAAAGAGCTGGACCTGGTATTGGGGAATGAGCCCGGCCAGGTGGTAGAAGTTTCAGTAGGGGAGCATTTCGGGAACAGTGACCACAATTCAGTAAGTTTTAAAGTGCTGGTGGACAAGGATAAGAGTGGTCCGAGGGTGAATGTGCTAAATTGGGGGAAGGCTAATTATAACAATATTAGGCGGAAACTGTAGAACCTAAATTGGGTGAGGATGTTTGAGGGTAAATCAACATCTGACATGTGGGAGGCTTTCAAATGTCAGCTGAAAGGAATTCAGGACCGGCATGTTCCTGTGCGGAAGAAGGATAAATACGGCAAATTTCGGGAACATTGGATAACAAGAGATATTGTAGGCCTTGTCAAAAAGAAAAAGGAGGCATTTGTCGGGGCTAGAAGGCTGGGAACAGACAAAGCCCGTGTGGAATATAAGGAAAGTAGGAAGGAACTTAAGCAAGGAATCAGGAGGGCTAGAAGAGGTCACAAAAAGTCATTGCCAAATAGGGTTAAGAAAAATCCCAAGGCTTTTTATACATACATAAAAAGCAAGAGGGTAGCCAGAGAAAGGGTTGGCCCACTGAAGAATAGACAATGGAATATATGTGTGGAGGAAATGGGCGAGGTACGAAATGAATACTTTGGAATTGGTGGATGTTCAGTCTGGAGAAGGATGTGTAGATAGCCTGCGTCACATTGAGATCCAAAAAGACGAGGTGTTGGGCGTCTTGAAAAATATTACGGTAGATAAGTCCCCAGGGCCAGATGGGATCTACCCCAGAATACTGAAGGAGGCTAGAGAGGAAATTGCTGAGGCCTTGACAGAAATCTTTGGATCCTCACTGTCTTCAGGTGATGTACTGGAGAACTGGAAAACTGGCCAATGTTGTTCCTTTGTTTAAGAAGGGTAGCAAGGATAATCCAGGGAATGACAGGCCAATGAGCCTTACGTCAGTGGTAGGGAAATTACTGGAGAGAATTCTTCGAGACAGAATCTACTACCATTTGGAAGCAAATGGACGTATTAGTGAGAGGCAGCATGGTTTTGTGAAGGGGAGTTAGTGTCTCACTAACTTGATAGAGTTTTTCGAAGAGGTCACAAAGATGAATGATGCAGGTAGGGCAGTGGATGTTGTCTGTATGGACTTCAGTAAGGCCTTTGACAAGGTCCCTCATGGTAGACTGGTACAAAAGGTGAAGTCACACGGGATCAGGGGTGAGCTGGCAAGGTGGATACAGAACTGGCTAGGTCATAGAAGGCAGAGAGTAGCAATGGAAGGGTGCTTTTCTAATTGGAGGACTGTGACTAGTGGTGTTCCGCAGGGATCAGTGCTGGGACCTTTGCTGTTCGTAGTATATATAAATGATTTGGAGGAAAATGTAACTCATCTGATTACAGAAGTAAGTTTGCAGACAACACAAAAGTGGGTGGAATTGCAGATAGCGATGAGGACTGTCAGAGGATACAGCAGGATTTAGATTGTTTGGAGACTTGGGCGGAGAGATGGCAGATGGAGTTTAATCCGGACAAATGTGAGGTAATGCATTTTGGAAGATCTAATACAGGTAGCGAGTATACAGTGAATGGTAGAACTTTCAAGAGTATTGAAAGTCAGAGAGATCGAGGTGTACAGGTCCACAGGTCAGTGAAAGGGGCAACACAGGTGGAGAAGGTAGTCAAGAAGGCATATGGCATGCTTGCCTTCATTGGCCGGGGAATTGAGTATAAGAATTGGCAAGTCATGTTGCAGTTGTATAGAACCTTAGTTAGGCCACACTGGAGTATATTGTTCAATTCTGGTTGCCACACCACCAGGGGATGTAGAGGCTTTAGAGAGGGTGCAGAAGAGATTTACCAGGATGTTGCCTGGTATGGAGGGCATTAGCTCTGAGGAGCGGTTGAATAAATTTGGTTTGTTCTCACTGGAACGACGGAGGTTGAGGGGCAACCTGATAGAGGTCTACAAAATTATGAGGGGCATAGACAGAGTGATAGTCAGAGGCTTTTCCCTAGGATAGAGTGGTCAATTACTAGGGGGCATAGGTTTAAGGTGCGAGGGGCAAGGTTTAGAGGAGATGTACGAGGCAAGTTTTTTACACAGAGGGTAGTGGGTGCCTGGAACTTGCTGCCGGAGGAGGTGGTAGAAGCAGGGACAATAGTGACATTTAAGGGGCATCTTGACAAATACATGAATAGAATGGGAATAGAGGGATACGGACCCAGGATGTGTAGAAGATTTTAGTTTAGACGGGCAGCATGGTCGGCACGGGCCTGGAGGGCCGAAGGGCCTGTTCCTGTGCTGTACTTTTCTTTGTTCTTTGTTCTTTGTTCACCCTACCCAAGCCCACACCTCCACCCCATCCCCATAACCCAGCAACCCCACCCAACGCTAAGGGCATTTTTGGACACTAAGGGCAAATTTTTGTATGGCCAATCCACCTAACCTGCACATCTTTGGACTGTGGGAGGAAACCGGAGCACCCAGAGGAAACCCACGCAGACATGGGGAGAATGTGCAGACTCCGCACAGACAGTGACCCAAGCCGGGAATCGAACCTAGGACCACTATGCTACCGTGCTGCCCCTGAGGGTACAGTTTCTTACAACTGAAGACCACCAATAATGCAGTTATATTGTAGGCTTAGTCTGAATCTGCCGTCAGGCTTGATCCTACATCAGAGGAAATGGGAGAGAGAGTTGTACTACATCCACTTTATAATGCACAAGTTTAAGGACAGCACGGTGGTGTAGTGGTTAGCACTGCGGCCTCACGGTGTTGAGGTCCCAGGTTCGATTCTGGATCACTATCTGTGTGGAGTTTGCACATTCTCCCCGTGTCTGCATGGGTTTCGCCCTCGCGACCCAACAGATGTGCAGGGTAGATGGATTGGCCATGCTAAATTGCTCCTTAATTGGAAAAAAATGAATTGCATATTCAAAAATTAGTTTTAAAATATAATGCACAAGCATAAAGTTAATGTGAAATCTAAAGTGCATCACACCAAAACACGATTTGTGGTACAGTTGCATCCAACAAAAGCACTCCTCCACTGGTTCCAATACTGTTGTTTCTTTAAAATAACATGGTCAACCATGGATGGTGCCTCAGACAAAGAAAGGTTGCAAGCTGACCGACACAGACTAGAAGGGAGTTAACATTTGACAGGTGCATTTCTAAAAAGTCATACCAGTTTCTATTCTAATTCAACAGGGACGTCAAGTCGGCTGGCAGCACCTATGGTAAAAGGGATTGCTGCTACACTTACTAATGGACGCCCCAAGTGGCCTGCTAGCCATTGAGGTCATGGGATAAATATGTCTCTGGAGGACTATAAACAAAACGTGATGCAGAAACAGCTGCTCAGTTAATTCATTTGTTCACAGATCCCTTGGCTGTTTAAAGTGGTGTCTGCAGAGATATTAAAAGGGCATTAACAACGCTACAATCTTAATCTATGCCATTGACTCAGCCGCCTGCGATTAAATGAATCGTTTTGCAACCTAATCTAAATAAGAACCTTGATTGTTGCAGTCCTTTAGAGGCCACTGGAGATACATTTAATGTTAGAATGACAATGGGCAACTCTAATCATCCAGGCTTTATTAATGTTGCAGAGGTAATCAATTTTCCTTTCGTACACAGTACTGGGAATGTGCAAACACTTAAAATAATTAAGGAGGAAAGCAAGTCAACAAAGATTAATGTTTGTTCACTTATCTAATTGAGAAAATACGTCTCTAAAAATATGCCTGGATATTTTTACGTGTACAGTAGTTAAGATCGTGCTCGCACTGTGATCTTCCGCAAATGCAGGCTTGCCAACTGCAATGGAAATAAAAACCTACTCGGTCTTGCTTAGACCAATTGTCAGGGGGATCCATTCCAGGCTGACACTTCGCGGGTTCTGTTGAATGTACCGTGACGTGAGCACTCGTTCCCACACCATTTCCAGAGGCACGGCTGAGATACCCACCCCAATCAACTTACTGATTGCCCAGCATGAATTACACAATTGTGTTCTTGTAGTATCTCACCCAGGTTCAGGGAACTTGCATATGGATTCGCAAGAGCCAAAATTTATATAGATTTCCATGGGGTAGGGCTGGAACTCGCTAAATAAATCCAGAGGTTACGAATACAGGGCATATATAAGCTTATGCAATAAGGATTGGCCATGAGGGCCTAAAGTAGGCTGGGGTCACT
Source organism: Scyliorhinus canicula (assembly GCF_902713615.1). Classification (NCBI taxonomy): domain Eukaryota; kingdom Metazoa; phylum Chordata; class Chondrichthyes; order Carcharhiniformes; family Scyliorhinidae; genus Scyliorhinus; species Scyliorhinus canicula. Next base: position 31,548,167 of record NC_052159.1, read on the forward strand.
TGGGCCAAAGTGGACGAATGCTAGCCCCAGTATGGAACTACTTGTCCAGATCACAGAACAAGCAGCCTGGAGTTCTGTAGACCTGGCTGCCACAAAGTATCAAGTAACTGCAATCTCCTATCATCAGGCTTGATCCCTAGGTCCAGTTCAACTCAAAAGATAGGCCCATTTTTTTCTCTCAGCCACAGATCCACTGTGTTACATCATCTTGCCAGTGGATCACTCCAATGATGGCCCTGACTGGGACATATCCTGATTTGCTCCATTTTTGGAAACCGACTGGTGTCCTTTTTTTCCCAGGGTCAGACAATTCAGAATTAACATCCAGGGCAGTTCAAAATCATGATGGTTCTCACTGTATTCTAAAGCAGCCACTCTACAGCCACAATGTCTGTATCATATCATCAAAAAGGTATGGAAAAAAGACTCAAAATGGTAAGTAAAATGTCACAGTGAATATTAAGAGCTTTTCTTTAAAGGCTTAGTCTCATCCAATTTAAGGTGCTGCACCAGGCCCACATGTCCGGGACTAGGATGAGTAGGTTCTTCGGGGGTGAGGACAGGTGCACCAGATGTTCGGGGAGTCCTGCGAACCACGCCCATATGTTCTGGGCATGCCCAGCACTGGAAGAATTCTGGAAGGGGGTGGCGGGGACGGTGTCGAGGGTGGTTGGATCCAGGGTCAAACCAGGGTGGGGACTTGCGATTTTTGGAGTTGCGGTAGAGCCGGGAGTGCAGGAGGCGAAAGAGGCCGGTGTCCTGGCCTTTGCGTCCCTAGTAGCCCGTCGAAGGATTCTGTTACAATGGAAGGATGCAAGGCCCCCAAGCGTGGAGACCTGGATCAGTGACATGGCGGGCTTTATAAAATTGGAAAAGGTCAAATTTGCCCTGAGAGGATCAATACAAGGGTTCTATAAACGATGGCAGCCTTTTCTGGACTTCCTGGCTCAGAGATAGGTAACTTGGTCAATAGCAGCAGCAACCCGGGGGGGTGCATTATTGTAGTGTTTATTCTGTAACTTTATAGTGTGTTAATTTGCGTTGTTGTTAAAATGCTGGGTTGTTTATGGGGATGGGGCGAATGAATATGATTGTTAATATTATTGTTATTTTCGGTATTTTACTAAGGTGCGTCAATGTTGTATAAAATCAAAATTTTTCAATAAAAATTATTTTTTTTAAAAAGAGCATTTCTTTAAAAATGCCACCCCTCACCACCACCACCAAAACCAAGGCCCCCAGACTTTCCTTCCTCTTCAAGGAATTACACGTGATGAACGCGTGCATGTCATGGATGTTCTATGAGGCACACTTTATACCTTACTATATTTAGAGCAATCCATAAGGAATTGCAGTTGAGTTGAAATAGTTAGACCAGCACTTTGTCAATAAATGAAAGCCAATCTCTTGATTTGGCCCACTTTCTACATTTTAATGATGTGGATGTCCAGATCTATAAGGCCATAAGACGTAGGAGCAGAATTAGGCAACTCAGCCCATCGAGTCTGCTCCACCATTCAATCATGGCTGATAGTTTCTCATCCCCATTCTCCTGCCTTCGCCCCATAACCCTGATCCCCTTATTAATCAAGAGCCTATCTATCTCTGTCTTAAAGGCACTCAGTGATTTGGCCTCCACAGCCTTCAGCGGCAAAGAGTTCCACAGATTCACCACCCTCTGCCCAAAAAATTCCTCCTCATCTCTGTTTTAAAGGATAGTCCCTTTAGTCTGAGATGGCGTCCTCTGGTTCTAGTTTTCCTACAAGTGGAAACATCCCTCCATGTCCACTCTATCCAGGCTTCGCAGTATCCTGTAAGTTTCAATAAAATACCCCCTCATCCTTCTAAACTCCAACGAGTACAGACGCAGAGTCCTCAACCGTTGCTCATACGACAAGTTCTTCATTCCAGGGATCATTCTGGTGAACCTCCTCTGGACCCTTTCCAAGGGCAGCACATCCTTCTTTAGATACGGGGCCCAAAACTGCTCAAAACTGAGCTCACAACTGCTCTAATATGGGTGCATGTGTGTATTCACCAGGGCCGGCCCAAGGTACCGGCAACTCGGGCAGTCGCCCGGGGCGCCATGTGCTAGGGGGTGCCAGAGACTCGGGTCCCGCGCATGCGCAGTTGGGCCGGTGCCAACCAGCGCATGCGCGGTGGCCGCCCTCCCCCAGGGCGGCCCCTTCCGCCCCCCCCTCCAACCCCCCCTCCATCCGCCGCCCCTCCGTCCGCTGCCCCCCCGTCGCCCCCCCCTCCGTCGCCCCCCCGTTGACCCCCCCTCCGTCCGCCCCCCCCGCTCCCCCTCCGTCCGCCCCCCGCCGGCCCCGCTCCCGGCCCCCTCGGCCCGCTCCCCCCCCCTTGGCCCGCTCCCCCCCCTCGGCCCGCTCGGCCTCAGTCCCGCCCCCCCCGGCCCCGCCCCCCCTCGGCCCCGCCCCCCCCTCGCACCCCCCCTCGGCCCCGTCCCCCCCGGCCCCGGCTCTGCCCCCCCAGCCTCCCGGCCCCCCCTCCCCGCCCCCGCCCCCCCCCCCCCAAAGGCGCCGAAGTTCAGCTTGCCCGGGGCGCCAGCAACCCTAGGGCCGGCGCTGGTATTCACCTGCAGCTCAGTAGTAGAGGGTTGCCATCTAAATAAAGAACGGGATTCTCCCATACCCGGCAGGGCGGGGGGTCCCGGCGGGGGTGGTGGCGTGAACCACTGCGGCTTCGGGCCACCCCAAAGGTGTGGAAACCTCCGCACCTTCAGGGCTAGGCTGGCGCCGGAGTGGTTTGCGCCGCGCCGGTTGGCGTGGAAGGCCTTTGGTGCCGCGCCAGCCGGAGCCCAAGACGCTCCACCGGACAGCGCGGGTCCGTGCATGCACAGGACCGTCAGCGGCGGCTGATGTCATCCCCGCGCATGCGCGGGGGGGGAGTTCACCTATGCGCCGGCCGTGTGGTCCTCCGCTATCGCGGTCCAGGCCACCGTGGGGGCCCCCCCCGAGGCCAGATCGCCCCACGCCCCCCCCCCCCAGGACCCTGGTGCCCGCCCGTGCCGCCTAGTCTAATTTACGCTGGCGGGACTGGCAAGGAACGGGCGGGACTTCGGCCTATCACGGGTCGGAGAATTACCGGGGGGGCCACTGTGAGCGGCCACCGACTGGCGCGGCGTGATTCCCGCCCCCCCGCCGAATCTCCAGTGCCGGAGAATTCGGCGGCCGGCGGGCACGGGATTCATGCCGCCCCCCCCCCCCCCCCCCCCCGGCGATTCTCCGATCCGGCGCGGGGGGGGGGGGGGGGGGGTCAGAGAATCCCACCCAAAATCATTAGCTAACTTTTAGCACTTGGAAACATGGGACAATTTAACATGTTTACCATTACCAGAGATGCTCTGGCTCATTTTGCAATCCAGCTCTTGATCTGTAGCATTGTCGGTAACAGACGAGGGACATATCAACCATGATCGAATGGTGGAGCAGACTTGATGGACCGATTGGCCTAATTCTGCTCCCATATCTTATGAATTTATTATCTGCGAACATTGGTTTCTGAAGTAAAACCCTGGGCAAAGTGTCCCATTTTCATGCTAATGTATGCCGAGGTCAACCTTCTCTGAATTCAGGGTTCCAGCTCTGCCAAAGGAAGTGCCGCAGGTCAGGATTCCCATGTACTCACAGTAACGGATGTAGTCCTTGCGCCAAAGTTGCAAGAACAGGATAAGTTAAATAGGCAGGGTGGTGGAAATTAAAATACACAATCAATCCGCTGAATGGACCAGGGAATTTTCCCAGGCCAAAGCAATAGGTTAATTATCTTTTTTTTTGGCACCTGAGGGAGCTCTTTTATTTTGTAATTAACCCATTTGTTCCATGAGGTTTTGGGGGCTTATGCTATGGCTTGACTGTAATTCACAGGGGCTTTCCATTTCATGTAATAGAAGCTAAGTGGCAGAAATACCAGGGTGGCCGGGAACCTTTCTCAGATATACCCGCAGCAGATGGGGGAAGAGTTGGGCAGATGTCAGGTTTACTCTCCGCTCACAGGAATTTATAGTGAAATGTAATCAGTGCAGGAGCTCAGCTCACCTGGCTTGCAGATCAGATTCCAATCTGGCCCATCCAGCTGGTGATGTGCCCACTCTTTATCCCCCGTTTTCGGGCCTCTATATCCAGTAGCCCATTTGTAATGTCAATTGGAACTTAGAATGCACGTACAATTCAGCAAAATATGAGTTTCTGGTTTCACATAACACATACTTCCTTTGAGGAAGGTTTCACGATGGGTCTCATTTGGAGGCAGAAGGATATAAATAGCTTTTGAATTAGATCTGCTCTGTTCCTCCCATCCCATTTCAGCTGCCTCAGCTCCATAATGGTCAATTGTCCCACACTGTCTGCCATCTGTTCAGTGAATGAAAGCATCCTCGGGCCAGCAACAAAATCATGCGTTGGCTGGAGACCAGCAGAGAACATCAAAGACTCGTAATCATACTGTTGAGGGCCAAAGAGATGAGCTTTGAGCCTGTTTTTGATGCTGATGTGAAATGGTTGCGCTATGAAGCTTTGTTCTTGCCTCAGATTTTGACAGTTTCATTCTGGGTGCAAACATAGTTGTGGAAATGGCAAGGCTGGTCAGGAAAATTCACAGGATATCCATCCTTAATTTGAACCAATGGAAAAGGATGTTGTCAAGCTCAAAGGCAGATAGAGATTAAATTGTAATGAGCTGCGGTACAGGTCATTCTAGAGACAAATTCACTTCCATCATTTAATAATGTATGTAAGATGATATAAAAACAGGAGCCTGCTCCACATTCAATATAATCACAGCTGCTTTTCTACCTCAAATCCGCCTTGTCACACTAAAAGTCATAGGGCAGCACGATAGCACAGTGGTTAGCACAGTTTTTTTAAAATAAATGTTTTTATTCAGTTTTCATATTTTATATTGAACAAATTACAAATTGTTAGGAGAGAAAAAAAAACAAACACGCAAAAATTAACATACATATTTACAGGTAAGCATCTTCGTAGTAGTAACTGCGCCCCCCCCCCCCCCTCAACATGTTTATTTAGTTTGGTTTTGGGCCTTGGCTAGCCATCGAACCCCCGTAACGAACCTGTAGCCCCCCCCCCCCCCTCCCGCTACCTTCCCCCGACTATTCTTCCTCTTGTACATTGGCCACAAATAGGTCCCGGAACAGTTGCATGAATGGCTCCCACGTTCTGTGGAAGCCGTCGTCCGACCCTCGGATGGCAAATTTGATTTTCTCCATTTGGAGAGATTCCGAGAGGTCGGACAGCCAGTCCGCAGCTCTGGGCGGTGCTGCTGACCGCCAGCCAAACAGGATTCTACGGCGGGCGATCAGGGAGGCAAAGGCAAGGGCGTCCGCCCTCCTCCCCAGGAATAGATCTGGCTGTTCTGAAACCCCGAAGGCCGCCACTATCGGGCATGACTCCACCCTCACTCCCACCACTTTGGACATAACCTCGAAGAAGGCTGTCCAGTACTCCACGAGTCTGGGGCAGGACCAGAACAGGTGGGCGTGGTTGGCCAGGCCTCTTTGGCACCGTTCACATCTGTCTTCCACCTCCGGGAAGAACCTACTCATACGGGTTCTTGTTAAGTGGGCTCTATGTACCACTTTTAGTTGCGTCAGGCTGAGCCTTGCGCACGTGGAGGTGGAGTTGGCCCTATGCAGTGCTTCGCTCCAGAGTCCCCACCCTATCTCCATCCCCAGGTCGTCCTCCCATTTCCTCCTTGTTGCGTCCAGTACGGTGTCGTCCCTATCTACCAGTCGGTCATACATGTCACTACAGTTCCCTTTCTCTAGGATACTTGCGTCCAGTAGGTCTTCCAGTAGTGTCTGTCGTGGCGGTTGTGGGTACGTCCTTGTCTCCTTTCGTAGGAAGTTTTTGAGCTGCAGGTACCGTAGCTCGTTCCCCCCAGCTAGCTGAAATTTCTCTGTCAGTTCGTCCAGTGTTGCGATCCTGTCGTCCGTGTATAGGTCCCTGACTGTCAGTGTCCCCCCGTCCTGCCTCCACCTTTTGAAGGTGGCGTCAGTCAGTGCTGGTGTGAACCTATGGTTGTTGCAGATGGGAGCCCTGTTTGACATTTTGGTCAGGCCAAGTTGCTGCCGCAGTTGGTTCCAGGATTGGAGGGTGGCTGTCACCACTGGGCTGCTGGAGTGTTTTTTGGGTGGGGATGGGAGTGCTGCCGTGGCGAGGGCCCGGAGGGAGGTTCCCATGCAGGAGGCCTCCTCCGCACGCACCCACTCAGCTTCTGGCTCCTGGATCCATCCCCTTACTCGCTCGGCTGTTGCTGCCCAGTGGTAGAATTGTAGATTCGGGAGGGCTAACCCTCCCCTGGTTTTTGTTTTTTGTAAGACCTTCTTTGGGATCCTAGCATTTTTACCCCCCCATACGAACGCCATGATGAGTTTGTCCAGCGCTTTGAAAAAGGCCTTGGGGATGTAGATCGGAATGGATCTAAACAGGAAGAGGAACCTGGGCAGTACGTTCATTTTGATCGTCTGAACTCTCCCCGCTAGGGAGAGCCGGAGTGTGTTCCATCTTTGCAGGTCCTTTTTAACTTCCTCCGTCAGGCTGGTGAGGTTCCATTTGTGGATCCCTTTCCAGTCATGGGCTATTTGGATCCCCAGGTAGCGGAATTTATGTCGGGCTTGTTTGAACGGCAGCCCCTTTAGTGCTGCCCCCCCCCCCCCCTGCGGGTGTACTGGGAAGATCTCACTTTTGCTCATGTTGAGTTTGTAGCCCGAGAAGGCTCCAAACTCTTTCAGGAGCGCGATGATGTGGTTAGCACAGTTGTTTCACAGCTCCAGGGTAGCAGGGTTCGATTCCAGGCTTGGGTCATGGTCTGTGCGTAGTCTGCACGTTATCCCTGTGTCTGCGTGGGTTTCCTCTGGGTGCTCCACTTTCCTCCCACAGTCCAAAGATGTGCAGGTTAGGTGGATTAGCCATGCTAAATTGCCCCTTAGTGTCCAAAAAGGTTAGGTGGGGTTACTGGGTTGCCTGGATAGGTTGGAAGCGTGGCCTTAAATGGGGTGCTCTTTCCCAAGGGGCGGTGCTGACTCGAAGGGCCGAATGGCCTTTTGCACTGTAAATTCTATGATTCTATAGACTGGGATTCTCCAACCTTGCCCTCGACTGAGATTCTCCAGTCCAGCCGAATTCCCCATTCTGACTTGCAGCGGGTGGCACCGGGCGAGAGCGGAGAATCTCGGCCATAGAGTTTTACAGCACAGAAAGTGGCCCTTCTTTCTTAAGTAAACACAAACACTGTGCAACACAATTAGCTTTTTGATGCGTCGCAATTTCTGTGGATGTCAGGATAATCAAACTTCAATTAAAACATCATTTGTGTTATTAATTGTTTTTTAATGTGTGGCTTTTTGTGAACTATTAAATACACAATACAGAATAAAATAAGTTTGCTAATCTTCATGCTCCAGATATTTTTAGAACCATAGTTTCTCTTTTCTCTGAGGTTTGGGAGCCAGCTTCATTACTCGCCTTTCACATGTTTTTTTGATCACATGGCAGTGCAAAGAAAACAGAAACTCAAAAACATCAGAAGACCCATTTCAACAATTGGTCCAGCTATTGAAATTTAAAACTTTAGCTGTATTCCTCTTGTGCTGAAACTAAAAGCATTCTGACTTCTGTCATCTCACAAATGAGCAGGTAGTAACTGGAAAGCTTCTCCATTATAGCTGACCTCCAGCAATAAAACGCCTACTGAACACAGCCAACACCCAATGAGTAACAATGCTGAGTTAGGTATTAGCCCAATGTTTTGTACTGCATTTTCTGTGAGAGTTAGATATTGTAGCTAAATGTGAGACAACACCACAGGTAGTTTAACATTTACCTTTCACCTAATTGCTTAGAACAGTAACGGGCAACATCGGCTGGTGACTGGGCAGCATGAGAGGCCTTCCTTCATCTCAGAGGGCCCCAAGATTTGTTACTGATACAGTGACCCCATGAATAAGATTAGATACTACTTAATACAGATTGAATATTTCATAATGAGTTATAGAAACTGCTTAATCATTTGTATATTAATAGAACTATCATCAACTTCAAATGGTTAAAATAAAATAAAATAAATATTTACATTTTGGACACAGAGGGAGTTCACGGCTCCCACAGTCAATGTTGTGAGCAATCAGCACACATCTCACTTCACTTGCCCTTGCTTTACGCACCTAGCATTTCAGTCATACCGGTAGGGAAAAAAACAATGCGGACGGAAATCAACGGAACGTGACAACCCTTCGCTTCGGAAACGGTCATGGGCCACACTCAGAACCTCGATGGGCCACATGTGGTCCCGGGCTTAAAATGAGAGTACTGAGGCATGATTTAATGGAAATGAAACAGATTTCCCACGTCAGACACATTTAGCTGGGTGTTTCCCAACGTTGGCAGCACCAAGAGTGATCCCACTATTAAATGGAACTCTGTTTCATTTCTGTGCCTCGGCGAGGAAAGCCCCATCGAGGCCGCACTTAGTCCCTGTTCCTGCACTGATGCGCTCCAATTGCCAGTGCAGAATGAGATGGAGCCCCAATCTCTATACCCCCCATCATGGCCTCCTGACTCCCCCAATGCCCAAACTTACCAATGAGGGGGTCCTCGAGCTCCCTCCTCACCCAACCTCATACGGATAGGCAGTGCCAGGGTGGCACCCATGTGGTATTGCCAGGGTGCCTGGGTGACATTTCACGCTGGCAGTGCCATGGTGCCCAGGTGGCACCGGGGGTGCCAGGGCACTGCCCAGCCAGAGCCTGACCATCCAGAGGCCCCTGATTGCCAGGGAGACCCCCCCAAGTGCTGACACACCTGGTCCATGTTGGTGGAGACCAGTGCGAAACAGAGCTCGCTCAGGACCTCCAAGGCATGAACATTAGATCCCGGGCCTTGGGTAACTCCGCTGCGGACATAGTCAAGTGAGCCTGACTGCACACTTGAATGTGCAAATCTGGATCATGCCCATTAGATCTCGCAAGGTGAAACAAGGTTGTTAAATCAAGAGAGAGGCCTCTTGCAAAATTTAACAATCTCATTGCATCCTGAGTCTAGAACGATGAGACCAGTAGATTGCGGCCCTTGTCTCAGAGCTGTGCAGTGAATAAGCTTTACATCACTGGCAGTGAACAAAAAACTTTTAGTGCTAATTTTTACAGAAAGCTGATAAATTCCAGAAGCCTGCTTGAATGTCTGTTTTAAAAGACAATCTTCTGATAATAGATTTTAAAGGAATCATAGAATCGCTACAGTGCAGAAGTAGGCCATTCAGCCCATCGAGTCTGCACTTACCCTTCGAAAGGCCACTCTACCTAGGCCCAATCCCCCGCCCTATTCCTGCAACCCCACCATAAGGGGCAATTTGGCATGGCCTGTCCACCTAACCTGCATATCTTTGGATTGTGGGAGGAAACCGGAACACCCGGAGGAAACCCATGCAGAAACAGTGAGAACGTGCAAAATCCACACTGACAGTTACCCAAGGCTGGAATCGAACCCGGGTCTCTAGCGCAGTGCGGCAGCTGTGCTAACCACTGTGCTACTGTAAAACATTAAAGTTTTTCATGTTCAGCATCCTAAAAGGTATAATTCAAAGAAAGCGCCTAAGAAAACTTGCAGCACAGTGCAGACTCGATGGGCTGTACACATTCCGCATTGTATAAACATTAGCTTTAAACTTGGGTAAAACTAGCGTCAGTTCCCTGCAGGATCCAATGGTGTCCGTTAATTCAATCATGATCCTTCAAACAATGAGGGCACCACAAATTGACAATAACGTGATTTTATCAGTTAGTGAGCGTCGAAATGACAAGGTTTACTTGCACCATGGTTAGTTTGTGGTTCAGACAACACCAAAGCATGGATTCATTGGAAGCAATTTCTGTTCATGTAGATCGAGATGAGTAGCTCTCTTTCCCATTTGTGCACTGTCTACTTTGCCGTAGTGTTTTGGCTGTCCTGTGGCCCATTTAATATTTTTTATAGTCTGGCGGATGCTTTGCAGTGATGATGTTGCGAGTATAACATCTGTCACACGTTATGGCTTTTTATCTATCTGAGATTTTTGGGACAAATGGGAGTAAAGGGAAGGAATGGGGCTACCCAGAATCTTCGTAACTGTTTTAAATTTAAAGCGTTTAAAAAGAATAACTTGCTTTAAAGAATTGCACTATGATTTGCTTTTGTGATGTATTATGGAATGGTCGTTACTGGGTTTGAGCTACATGATTCTTTACACTGTAAATTTCCCAGTCTTGTCTAGTCTTGTTGGGAGGAGCCTAGAAGGCTTCCCATATTCCAAGCCTAATTTTTTTAAAATAAATTTAAAGTGCCCAGTTCTTTTTTTTCAAATAAGGGGTAATTTAGCGTGGCCAATCCACCTGCACTGCACATCTTTGAATTGTGGGGGTGAGATCCATGCAAACACGGGGAGAAAGTGCAAACTCCACACAGAGTGACCGAGGGCCGAGATCGGACCCGGGTCCTCAGCGGCGTGATGCAGCAGTGCTGACCACTGTGCCGCCCCTTCCAAACCTAAATATAGAGGGTCCAAAGATTTATGGTTAAATCGACCAAAATCAACTGCACAGTGGTTACCACTGCTGCCTCATGCCAGGGACATAGATTTGATTCTGACCTTGGGTCACTGTCTGTGTGGAGTTTGTATGTTCTCCCTGTGTCTGTGTAGGTTTCCGCTGGGTGCTCCAGTTTCCTCCCACAGTCCAAAGATGCGCAAGTAAGGTGGACTAAATTGCCCCTTAATGTCTAAAAATGTGAAGATTAAGTGGATTGGCCATGATCAATGTGCAGGGCTACGTGGTTAGGGAGGGGAAGTTGGCCCAGGTGGAGTGCTCTTTCGGACGGTCAGTGCAGACTCGATGGGCTGAAAGGCCTCCTTCTGCACTGTCGGGAATCTATGGATTCTAAGTTGAATAGAGAGGTCCTGAAAGATAGCAGAATATTGCTGAAAGTATTTTTTTTTAAAGTATGCTTTTGAAATAAATCTAACTGAGAATTATACAGTCAGTGCAAAAACAGTCCAGAAGGAAATGGTTTGCACATCTTACAGTCAAAAGATGCTGCTCCCAAGAAAGCATCTTTATTTCAAAGTGAATTTCACTTTAAGCATAGCAGAAAGGATAAAGATATTCCACACATATTTCCTCATTCAGGAAATATGCCTTTGTGACTGAGGGATTGGTGGTGAAAACATTTGCAACAGGAGTCATTATTCTACACAAAGACAAGAAGCTGTCATGGCTATAATAACGCAGATTAGCATGCATATAACATATCTTTTATTCATAAATTCATAAATAAAACATTTCGTACCAATAACTGTCAAACTTTAAACAAACAAACGCTTTATATTATCTACATTTTAAGATATATTGCAAATGTACTGTTTGATCATTTTAAACAAATGCTCCTGTGTTACACTTAAAGCCACATCTATAAAACGCCTTGCAAAATGAATTTATGTCACATATTGTAGCCGAGCATTGTTTTCAAATTGTCTGTATTCATTCTCTATTTTAACACTGTTCTAAATTACGCGGTAACAGTATGTTTAACATTATAATAAGAAACATCTCATTCCTCAGTCAAGGCAGAGGGATTGTGCATCACTGCAGCATGAATTAATTTTTGCACTTGACAGTGATGGAGAGCCAGAGATTCACCTCTGCCCTTGAAATAACAGACAGACACGGACAGTGATTTGCCTACTTGCTACTCCAAACAGGCAGCTGTCATTCAGAATCCACCCTTTATTGGATTAACACTTGACACAATTTCAAAGCTCCAACTGATGAACGAGATTGGCAGTGGCTCTTCATGTCTTTATTCCAAACACATTGGAAAGTTTGGGGTGCACAAACTGTAGCCAGCAGTCTTTTTGCAGAATAGTTTTAGTGCCTTATACACAATATTTTCTCATCACAACAGAGGTAACTGTTAAACCATGAGGTTACTGAGGAATATATAGAGAAAAATGAACATTCCAATGTATGGGAAAGCATGTAGATGACTCCAAGTTGGTGTTTAACTGATTCCAAAGCCTTGCGGAATTTAAATTAAAAATTCAGCGTACCTGTTTTTTCATCTAAGGGGCAATTTAGCATGGTCAATCTGCCTCGCCTGCACATCTTCTGAGTTGTGGGGGTGAGACATACGCAGACACTGGGAGAATGTGCAAACTCCACACAGATAGTTAACCGGGGCTGGGATTGAACCCGGGTCCTCAGCGCCGTGAGGCAGCAATGCTAACCACTGCGCCACTGTGCTGCCCAAGCCTTGCGGAATTGACTCTGCCCGAGTGCACCACTGTCTGTTGTTGCTGTCAACATCTTTCCGTCTACGCAAGATGGTGAACATGGAACAAACAATCCATTTCCGATGAGCCGTCTTCAAATCGCACACCTTTGCTAATGGCTGAAGAGGCTAATCCTTGAGGGGCAGGTTCTCCAAAAGTGCCACAGTTGAATGTTCCAAGTGTGTTGTAGATTATTGTTTTTGCCTTTGGCACCTGTTGCTAAGCTGCTGTAACCACTGGCCATCGTGTCGGTGAATGCCAGCCCCCTCGAGGTGTCATTGTCCTCTGTTACTAGCTAGTGATTCCCAGGTGTGATAAGCAATGTCTAGGACCTTGATCTCTCTCTTGGGCATCCCTCTGGTTCCGGCTACCTTGCCACACAGAATGCCCTTCGGTATGTGACTGTCTTCCATGCTGTGGGATGGCTCAAGTCAATGAAACAACCTCTGATTGATGAGTGCTAACAAACGTGGGAGTCCTGCCTTTGACACAACTGCCAGATTTGTGATTTTATCTTCCCATGATTCACCACAGACTGCAAAAATGGAAATTATTGAGCTTCCTTTCTTGACAGTTGTAAACCCATGTTTCACAGCCACACAACAAGATGCTGAGAACACAGGACTTACAAGCCATCAACATGACCCTGAAGGCCAGCTTGATACTACTCTATGCATGTTTTGGGAGTCAGTCAAAGGTGGTAGCTGCTTTCCTCATGTGTGTATAAAGTTATGCATCAAAGGACAGACCATCCCTACTAGCTGTTACTTTTATACAAGACACTTATGTTTGGAAATTACTTTGTAGGATTGATCAGCATTAGGGTTGTAACAAGGACAGTTATGGGGGGGGGGGGGGGGGGGGGGCACCACACATGCTGTGAGAATCGCTCATGAGCATATCTGGAAAACATCCCTCACCCTTTAAAAATAATTTCAAAGCACAATGTTCTGGCAGACTCAGCGACTGAATATTGCAAAACCTCACGATTTCTGAATGGGGCTGCAAACGGTTACATTTGGTGGCCATTTTGGTTGAAGGTGGTTAAAGTGCAGAGTGTCACTTAACAGAGGGTCAACGTCTCGGATCATGGGCTGCGCACATGGGAGTACATCTTGGGTATGGAGGTTTGGAGCTCAGGGAACACTTAGGTGAGACTGGAGATTGTCCAATTAGCCAACATCAAAAGGAATGCAAAAAGGGCCTCAAAACTCTCAGACCGTGCTCGATTCTCAAGTAAATTGCAGTGTGCGACTCTTACAGTAAATAAATGACAAAACCGTACAAATAGTGATCAATGATGAATCACAACAGAGGATGGAAATGACACGTGTTCTGTTCTGCATACTGATGTCAGAATATGTTTTTCAAACGATATACAGGAGTATACTTATAATGTTAAATCACTGTGTCTGGTGTTAGAAACTAGAGATAATTTTAAGTAAGTTACATGTATTTGTATTAGGAGTAAGTTTTAAATTTAAGTTTAATTTATATTCTTTATTTTTGGATTAAAAAGGTGAAACCTGGGTCTAGTTTCATTTTACACTGGAGAGAGCAGGTCTGGAGCTGTTGAGATACCTGGGGCAGGATTCTCCCGCAATCGGCAGGATGGCCTGACGCCGGCGCCAAGAAAGGCGCGAAGCACTCCGGCGTTGGGCCAACCGGAAGTTCCGGAAACCTCCGACCCGGAAGGGGCTAGCGTAGCATGACGCCATTCGCGATGGCTTCTCCGGGCCGGAGATTTGAAGAAGCCCCAGGGCCCATCGCGTCGCGCTGATTCTCGCGATTCTGCGAGGTGCGTTTCCCGTCGGCGGGGTTTTTCAGTGGCCGGCGAATACGGCAGCCGCACTGCGGGGGGTTCGGAGAATCCCGCCCCTGCATTTTTAATGAGGTTTTACAACCCTGAAGTAATTTATGAAAACTTTCCAGCACTTGGTCCGTAGCCTTGTTTACTATGGCGTTTCAACTGCTCATCGAAATGCGTCTTACTAGTGTATTAATTTGTCTGGAGACATCATTATATTTGACAGGCCAGCAGATTCCATGCTAAATTATTTACTGGGTCTGTCGTCAGTTCAACATTGAATATGGTATTACCCACAGTGCTCCAAAGATGCTGAGGCAGGTACCAATCAACAATTTTTTGCCTACTCACATTTTGTCTACTTCATTTTTCAACTGCACATTAAAGTGAAACTTTTCACCTCATGAATTCTAAAACATTCAACACAGCAAATAGATTGGTAACCAAGAGTAGGTCGGTGACTTCAAAAAGTACTAAGAATAGGCCATCTGTACTCTCCATTCCTGTAACCTATACCTATCCATCCAGCTATCTTCAAATGCCACCCTACCAACATATTTAAATTAAATCTCACATTTATTAAAAGATCAAAATCCACACCACATTGAAGAACGTCTGATCACAATTACACCTACTTTATCAGAATTGCAGTTTTTACAACAACTTATATTTATGTAGTGCCTTTAACGTAATAAAGCATCCCAAGGTATTTCACAGGAGCATTATTTTTAAAAAGGCATGACACCGAATCACTGAGGAGATGACCAAAATCTGGGTCAAAGAGGTAGGTTTTAAGAATTGTCTTTAAGGATGGAAGTGAGGCAGAGAGGTGGAGGGAGGATATTCCTGAACTGAGGGTCTTGGCAACTTTAAGGCACAACCACTAATCAGGGATGATCAAGAGGCCAGAAATAGGTGAGTGTGGATATCTCAGAGGGTCATGAAGGTGGGGGAGATTACAGAGATAGGGCCATGGAGAGATCTGACGTACTGACAATAGCCTGTAAATGGCCATTAAGAATAGCTCACGGGGCAGCACGGTGGCCTAGTGGTTAGCACAGCTGCCTCACGGCGCTGAGGTCCCAGGTTCGATCCCGGCTCTGGGTCACTGTCCGTGTGGAGTTTGCTCATTCTCCCCGTGTCTGCGTGGGTTTCACCCCCACAACCCAAAAATGTGCAGAGTAGGTGGATTGGCCACGCTAAATTGCCCCTTAATTGGAAAAAATAATTGGGTAATCTAAATTTATAAAAAAAACAACAACAAAAAAGAATAGCTCACTAAACTCTGCCTCAGCAAGACCAGAGTACCTGCTACTGTCTGTAGCCTAGTCAAAGGTAGAGCAACCAGCTATAAATTTTGACATATCATAATCCAATGATTCCCAATGACTGACCTGTCTGAACTCATAAGTCTTGTATTTTTTTGGAATTAAGCTTTGTTAGATGGATCGTAGAAAGAATAAAGATACAGGGCATGTTTGTGATCAAGAACACCTCAAATATGTCACATGCTATTCATTACGACAGGCACCTTCCTCCACTATAAGTTAGTACCTCAGATCTACCAGCCCTAATCACCTGGTTGGATGCATCGACGAAACAAATCTGGAATGAATACTGCCAGTAACAAGTGCACTCATGTAGCAACGTCAGTCAGGAGTTTCCATTTAATGAGATCCTGGCTGATCTAATTGTACAATCAACATCACATTCCCGCCTACCCCTGAAATCATTTAACCCCTTGCTTATCAAGTGTCTATCTACCTCTGCCTTAAATAGTGAAGCGGAGAAGTGTAGAGAGGGAATTCCAGAGCTTGGAATTCTGGAGACATGACCAACAATGTTGGAGCAATTAAAGTCTTGAGAGGCCAGAATTAGAAGAGCACAAATATCTCGGAGGGTTATGGGGCTAGAGAAGATTATAGAGATAGGGAGGGGCAAGGCCACAGACGTCCTTCCTTATCACTGTAATCTTTTCTAGCCCCATAACCCTTCGAGATATGGGTGCTCTTGGTGAGAGTTGAGATGAAAATGAAAAATGAAATGAAAATCGCTTATTGTCACAAGTAGGCTTCAAATGAAGTTACCGCGAAAAGTCCCTAGTCGCCACATTCTGGCACCTGTTACAGGAATCGAACCGTGCTGCTGGCCTGCTTGCAAAGCCAGCAATTTAACATTGTGCTAAACAGCCCCTGTATGCAGACAGAAGAATGTTTGGATTCCCTCAAGTTTCTAAAAAGGTGGAATTGTTTATTCTATCAAGGCCAACATTTATTGTCCATCCCTAATTATATTTTCAGAGATAGTTAAGAGTCAACCGGAAATGGTGCGTCTGGAATTACATGTAGGGCAGACCAGGTGAGAATGGCAGATTTCCTTCCCTAAAGGACATTAGTGAACCAGATTTTTTTTTTTACAACAATTATTGTTAGTTGTCATGGTCACCCATCTCTGAGACTAGCTCTATAATTCTAGATTTTATTAATTGAGTTCAAATTCCACCAGCTGCCGAGGTGGGATTTGCACCCGGGTCCCCATACTATTAGCCTTGGCCTCTGGATCACTAGTCCAATGACAATATCCTATGTGGGAGACCAGCCAGATGTATGTTGGAATAGTCGAGTGTAGAGGTAACAAAGACATAAATGAGGATTTTGGCAACAAATGAGGCTGTGCTGATGTCAGGCAATTTAACGGAGGTCAAAATAGGTGGTCTCTGTGATGGCCTGAATATGTGGTTGCAAGTTCATTGCAGGATCAAATATAATGCCAAGGTTGTGAACAGTTTGGTTTAGTCTCTGACTGTTACTCAGGAGAAGGATAGGATTGGAAGCTAGGAAATGGAACAGGAACCAAAAACGGTGACTTCAGTCATCCAAATATTTAAAAGAACAAAGAACAAAGAAAAGTACAGCACAGGAACAGGCCCTTCGGCCCTCCAAGCCTGCGCCGACCATGCTGCCCATCTAAACTAAAATCTTCTACACTTCCTGGGTCCATATCCCTCTATTCCCATCCTATTCATGTATTTACTTGGAGGAAAGTTCTGCTCATCCAGTAGCCAATGTCAGACAGGGGGCGCGATTCAACAAAAAGTCTCCCAGTGTCATTTTGGGTGGGTTTAGTGGGGTGTTTCCCGCCAGGCTTTTAGGTTAGATCTAAACCTGGTTAGTAATTTTTTGGGGGCCTTGGGGAGTTTCTCCCCAGTCTAGCCGACACTTAGAATTGTTTTTAGCAGTGGGGAGCTGAGCTGGTCAGCGAGCCCAGCTGCCCAAGGATCACGGCACCACTTTGAAAGGCTGTACCAATCTCTAAGTTAGCTTGCGGGTCGCCCAACCCCCTGGCAATACTACCCCCCCCCCCCCCCCCCCCAAACCTGCAGGCATAGGCATTAACACCACGTGAGGACAGCCCGCTACGGGGGTCATTGAGGGTCCTCAACCCTTCAGCCCCCCCCCCCCCTACTTTCGGGTTTCCCCCTTTTAGTGCCTCCCTCCCTTCACTCTCCAACCTTTATGATTCATTTAAATATAATAATCTGGATCATGCTCTTGCTGGGCGCCGCAGGTCAGGTGTCTTGTGCAAGGCTTTGTGCCCAGCGCGAAGCATGATTTAGGCCTCCCGCGATCTACACGGAGCGCCCAGATTGGCGTCGGGCGGAATGCAGTGGCAGAATTGTGCCCAAGGAGTCCAACAATTTAGCAACTATGGAGGATTCAGGAGAGGTGGTGGCAAGGTAAGAGCTGGGTGTCACCAGTGTACATGTGGAAATTGGCAGCACAGCAGCATAGTGGTTAGCACTGTTGCTTCACAGTGTCAAGGACACGGGTTCGATTCCTGGCTTGGATCACTGTCTGTGCGGAGTCTGCATGTTCTCCCCGTGTTTGCGTGGGTTTCCTCCTGGTGCTCCGGTTTGCTCCCACAAGTCTCCACAGACATGCTTGTTAGGTGAATTGGACATTCTGAATTCTCCCTCAGTGTACCTGAACAGGGGCCACGTGTGGCGACTAGGGGCTTTTCACAGTAACTTCATTGCAATGTTAATGTAAGCCTACTTGTGAAACTAATAAAGATTATTATTATTATTATTATTATTATTATTATTATTATTATTATTATTATTATTATTATTATTATTATTAACCATTATTTTGGATGATGTCACCGAGGGACAGAAGTAGATGAGAATTAAAAGGAGTAGGAGGGCAAGGTTTGAGCCATCGGGAATGCAAAGGTAATGTTGGAGAAGCCACTGTATGTGATTCTCTGCATGTGGTTGGACAGGTAAGAATGGAACTGGGTGACAGCAACCAGCCAAATGGATGGCAATGGAAGGCCTTGGGGGAGGCTGGTGTAGTCAACTGTGTCAAGAGACTACAGTAAGGTCAAGAAGGACAAGGAGAGATTGTTTACCTTTGTCACATTTACAAAGGACGTCATTTGTGGCTTTGCTAAGCACCAATTTGGTACTGTAGCAGGAGAGGAAACTTGATTGGATGGATTTGAAGATGAAGTTCAGCGAAAGGATTTGTGATATGGCAGCACGTTCGAGAACCTTCCAGAGGAAAGGGAGGTTAGATTTAAGGGTAGTTTAAAAGGATGGTGAGGCTAAGAGTTGGCTTTTATTGAGGGGTGGAAGTGATGATGGCAAATTAAAAGTTTTAAACATGGGGACCAGGAGGGGATGTTCAATGGGCAATAGTTTAGTGGGAATAGTGTCGGGAAAGTTTGCAGGCGAGTCTCATTGACAGGAAAAGCTCAAAGAGAGCATAGCAGGATATGGGAGAGGAACCAGAGAAAGATGCAAATTCAGGGTCAGGACAGGGGAGGAGGTTTTGCCTGGTCAGCAACTGCCAGCGAACAAAAATTGGCTTTTCCGAACTTATATCACTCTGAAGATATAACTGCTCCCATTCCAACTAGCTTTAAGTCAGATTACTCTTCCCCCATGGAAATAATTTGTGGCTTCAGGATAACTAGATTTCTATTGCAGCATTATCATCACTCAGCTACTGCTCCCTGTCCCAACTTCCACAACCTAATCCCCAGCTTTGGGCCTATTCAGGCCTAATCCAGCCTTGGTTTGTCCAAGGCTCAAGTGCACGTGGTCTTGCCCTGAATCAATCTACGGCTTTAGGTCCCATAGTACTGGCTGATTTGGAACTCAGCAAGTGTCCAGGGATGTGGTTGGTGCAATCTGACTGCTTGAAACTAGTTTTAGCCGGAATTCTCTCGCCATTCGGGATTCTCTGGTCCTGCTGGCAGCAGCCCCCCCCCCCCCCCCCCCCCCCCCTTCCTGCAGGTTTCCCGGTGACGTAGAGTGTCTTCAATGGGAAATCCCATTAACAGCAGTGGGATCAGAGAATCACACCGCCAGTGAATGGCATGCCGCTTCCCATCGCCAAGTAACACGGCTGGGGGACCGGAGAATCCAGCCCATATATATAGACCAGTAAGGCCTATAATGTTATGGTTTCATGGACATAGATTCACATTGAGTTTTATATATATGTGTGTGTGTGTACATATATATATATATATTTAATATATATCAATACACCTTGTGAATAAATTGCTAAATATTTCCGGATAAACCTCTAGCAGTTAATTCTCTTCGGCGTTCGTCATAATACAACTGGAATGAGTGAAAACGTTTTCATCAATAATTATATTCAATAAAGTTGTCATGAAGGCAAAGTACTGTCTGTGCGGAGTCTGCACGTTTTCTCCATGTCTGCGTGGGTTTCCTCCGGGTTCTCCGGTTTCCTCCCACAGTCCAAAGATGTGCAGGTTGGGTGGATTGGCCATGCTAAATTGCCCTTGAATGTCGAAACAAATGTTAAGTGGGAGTTACTGGGTTACGGGGATAGGCTTCAGTAGGATGCTCTTTGTAAGGGCCGGTGCAGACTTGGTGGGCCAAATGGCCTCCTTCTGCACTGTAAATTCTATGATTCTATGATTACGTGCATAGAAAAACATTGCTAATATAAAAACAGGATAAAACTGGCAGATGATCGAAACAGGTTTTTATTATAAATAATATCTGGGGAGTTGTGGTAGAGCCGGGAGTGCAGGAGGCGAAAGAGGCCGGTGTCCTGGCCTTTGCGTCCCTAGTAGCCCGACGAAGGATTCTGCTACAGTGGAAGGATGCAAGGCCCCCAAATGTGGAGACCTGGATCAGTGACATGGCAGGATTTATAAAATTGGAAAGGGTCAAATTTGCCCTGAGAGGATCAATACAAGGGTTCTATAAACGATGGCAGCCTTTTCTGGACTTCCTGGCTCAAAGATAGGTAACTTGGTCAATAGCAGCAGGAACCCGGGGGGGGGGGGGGGGGGGGGGGGGGGGGGGGGGGGGGGGGGGGGGGGGGGGGGGGGGGGTTCCTTATTGTAGTGTCTATTCTGTAACTTTATATTGTGTTAATTTGCGTTGTTGTTAAAATGCTGTGTTGTTCATGGAGGTGGGGCGAATGTTTATGATTGTTAACATTATTGTTATTTTTGGTATTTTACTATGGTGCGTTATTGTTGTATAAATTCAAAATTTTTCAATAAAAATTATTTCAAAAAAAAAAGTAATATCTGGTTAATTCGGATTGATTTCAAAGCAGCAGTCTAATTCCTAGCTTTGAATGGTGACGACTGGTTCTGCTCGGTTGCTCAAAGATCACTGGCCCTAAATTTCCCTAAATTGTTTGAACTTAACTCGCACCATTTCTAGCGATACCTGAACTCCTATTAGATGATAGTCTGAGGTATTCATTATTTTACAGATATTCATTTGCAAACTATTACTCGACAAAGGAAAAAATATTGCATCTGTTCGATATATAATCCAGACATATGTGGTAGAGAGTTGAATGGAGTCATGCATTAAATATGAATTTATAAATTTTAATACATTACAGTCGAGTGCTAGAGCTCTTCAAAGTGCTACACTTGCTTCGAATGATTGAATCTCAACTCCTTCTGTTCTTGTCACTGATGTGCTGTGCCAGACAACTGATGTGAAGACAAAGAAGCTGACAGCTTGTCTTCACTCATTCTTCACGTCTTTGAGTGAAGTAATCTTCGGGAGCTACAGAAGGTTGATCCTCCCATTGTATCAGTGTGAAAGGGACAACCGGAGCCTCCAGTTTCCAGTGTTATTCTGACCCCGGATGGTGCCAGTACATTGTCCCCTCTCACCAGGAGTCTTGAACACAATCTGACCAGGAAGATATGGGCTTTGTTATTGTGTGATCTATTGGGGTCAAAGAGTCAGCGAGGATCATGACAAAAGGTGTCGGGACACTTTACCAAGGAAACACAGACAAATAGCGACTGATGTAGATCTTCGCTACTGTTCAAATGAACTTAAATCATTGAGGGGTTTGTCATGTCCTTTCGCCCCTCAAAAATCTTCTAATTCTGCAAACGGATTTCATCAATAATTAACTCTGTTCACATATTATTGGTTTAAAATGTTAAAAGGATAGGGTCAAGCGAGATTGTTTTTGTCACAAAATGAAATCTGATACTTTTTTTCAAGTGTTGAGGTTAGCTCTTCCTCCCCCACCCCCCTGGCGGAGATTGTAAATGAATGGCCCATTAGGGGAGGTCCCATGTTCAATCCACTGTCTCTGCGGAGAAGTTTTTTTAAATTTAAGGTCCCCCCAATTATTTTTTTCCAATTAAGGGGCAATTTAGCATGGCCAATCCACCTCACCTGCACATCTTTGGGTTGTGGGGGGTGAGACCCATGCAGGCACAGGGACAATGTGCGAACTCCACATGGACAGTGACCTGGAGCTGGGATCGAACCTGGGACCTCAGCGCCGTAAGGCAGCAGTGCTAACCATTGCACCACTGTGCCGCCCCTCTACAGAGATAGTAGATCAGTTTGACTGCTAACAGAGCTGCCATTAGTTTCCGGAACCCTCCACCTGACGAGGATAACATCAGCAATGGTTCTCATTCATAAATAAGGAGTCAATAAGTCCAGCTGGGTGAGACTGAGAGTAGACATTTCTACAATTTCTTGCCACAGGCAGACAATCGTGGGCATTCATTGTGTCAGGGAGAATATTTGCTTGACTGGGCGCTGGGTAGCGGTAAGGGCCTGTGCAACCCCAACACAAACAGGTACCTTTTAAAGAGCAGGCAAGAGGTGGGACAGTGCAGGTTCAGGTTCAACTGAAAGTGTGTCATGTGTAATGCATGTTAAATTGCTTGTTATAATATTCACTGTACTAATGATGAGGGAAGTATTTACACATCACAGATCATAGCAGTGCACTCACCTTTGAGCATTGCTTGTGATTTTGACACCAATTCAGGGATCCATTATTCTGCAAAAAAAAGGGGGGGAAATCTGTTAAAACAAGAGCAGGAGTTTTAGATTTTAAATCAGTGACACATTCTGTAGTTAGACTTCAATTGACAGCAGCCTACACCAGTATTTAACTATTTCTTTTAGCTCAGCTTTGCGATGATTTCTGTAATAGTTCTGCATGTTGGTGATTTCCTGCAGGTACTATCTGAATGGTCTGCAAAAAATATTCACATGCCAGTGTAAATTTTCCTCCCTTATAGTGGCCCCACCCCATACGTCGCATATCAAAAAAACACTGCAGAGACAGAATCTATAATTTGGATACTTGAAAAAGTAAGGGCTCTAGCTTTCCAATGTTCCTGTTTTCTGATGAAAAATTAAAATGAAAAATGAAAATTGCTTATTGTCACGAGTAGGCTTCAATTAAGTTACTGTGAAAAGCCCCTAGTCACCACATTCCAGCACCTGTTCGAGGAGGCTGGTATGGGAATTGAACCGTGCTGATGGCCTGCCTTGGTCTGCTTTAAAAGCCAGCAATTTAGCCCAGTGTGCTAAACCAGCCCCTGATCACAGGGGAGTGAGCTAAACGTCAAGTGTGCAGAAGTGGAATTTTACTAACACTTGTGCATCATCGCCAATAATTGTGTATCATATCATTAACGCTGATATATGTCCGGGTGCAAATTTTCATTACGCATTTGCCTGCTGCTCTCATAGGTCATGAAGGTCAGATAAGCCCCAGGTTTGGATCTGATGGGGCAGATTTTAATGCCTACCTACCCTCCTCCTCCCCATCCTCCCACCCCGCCGGAGAGTTTGGAGGCATGGGGGCATTTAACTGGGTAGGACAGCATGTGATGGGAACCTCGCCACATTCACTCCTCCGCCCAATTAAGTTTTGGGCCAGAAGGCTGGCAGGAAGCCTTCCTGCCCAGGTGCCAATTGAGGCCCTCATGATCATGAATCACAGTGAAGTCCTGGGCACTTGATTCCTGTGGGACTTCGCCAATGGAGGAGATGCGGGGCTCCCACCAGTTCTCCACCCAAATGGCGAGATCCTATCGCTATAGTTGTTAACTTGCACCTAATCTGTGCTCAGCCAGAGCAGCAATAGTGAGAGGGGTATTATAATTAGTCAGACATTCATGCGGTAGGGAGGAAGGAATCAAATCACCCACTACTGAAAGAGAAATAACATCAAACAGATGAAGGCAAAATTGGGTTTGCCTATAAATAGCCCCACAAAATTCATTAGGGAGGAAGGAAAAATCACCACTCCTGTTTGCGACTCAATGATTCTTGACAGAATGTGTACATGAGTAGATGCCATGGTGGCACAGTAGTTAGCACTGCTGCCTCACAGCACCAGGGACCCAGGTTTGATTCCGACTTTAGGCGACTGTGTGGAGTTTGCATGCTCCCCCCCGTGTCTGCGTGGGTTTCCTCTGGGTGCTCTGGTTTTCTCCCACAGTTCAAAGATATGCAGGTTAAGTGGATTGGCCAGGCTAAATTGCCCTTTAGTGTCCAAAAGCTAGATGGGGTTACGGGAATAGGGCAGGGGAGTGGGCCTGGGTAGGGTGCTCTATCAGAGGTGCATTACAGACTTGATGGGCCAAATGGCCTCCTTCTGCACTGTAGGGATTCTATGATAAGAACCAGATGAAAATAGAACTTGACTGTGAAATCTCCCACGGTGCGACTTTCACATTTCTGCCCAAAGTCCAACGGGACTTTTGGCCGCTCTCCAAATTTTCCTGTCCGCCCACGACAGTAACTGCCACTGGTGGGTCTGGAAAAACCCAACCCCAGGAGAAAATACCCCATCAACGTGCAGTTTCAGATCTTAAAAAGAAGTTAGGTCTCAACGAGCTGATCGTACCGCGAAAAATATACCAGTAATTCTTTCAAATGCGTCATTATGAAGATAAATCAACACCATTCGGCTCTGACACAAGGTCAGAACATCATTAGCTCTGACACAGCATGACCATAACTGCCACCTGAAAGACATTTTAATAATACCCCACTCAAGAAGCCATAAAACAATCAATCATTGAAACTATTGTGCACAGCTACCCATGGAATATTTTGAATCATTTTCCCAACATATCATTTTTCCAGAGAGCATTTAATTTTAATTACTGCATCATTTTATGATCTAATTGGTGTCTTGGTGCCTCAAGCACGCTGTTTCCCAATCTCCCCGCCCACTAAGTTTTACATTACAGGAGAGCCAACTTAGTGATGTAGCATCGCTTAAGGGCTGCAGTGAACTTTGATACTTTTGGTGGAAAGGTACAATTGCCCTGAAAAATTGAGCAAATCTAAAAATCTTGGATATTCCAAAATACAGCTCTATAATTTAGTAGTAATTTGTGAAGCATTATTTTTGCTTCCAAAGTCTTTATTGAGACTTAAAATGGGATATCTTGATATCGATGATAAGGAATCCAGAAAAGTGGGCAGCACGGTAGCATTGTGGATAGCACAATCGCTTCACAGCTCCAGGGTCCCAGGTTCGATTCCGGCTTGGGTCACTGTCTGTGCGAAGTCTGCACATCCTCCCCGTGTGTGCGTGGGTTTCCTCCGGGTGCTCCAGTTTCCTCCCACAGTCCAAAGTTGTGCAGGTTAGGTGGATTGGCCATGATAAATTGCCTTAGTATCCAAAATTGCCCTTAGTGTTGGGTGGAGTTACTGGGTTATGGGGATAGGGTGGAGGTGTTAACCTTGGGTAGGGTGCTCTTTCCAGGAGCCGGTGCAGACTCGATGGGCCAAATGGCCTCCTTCTGCACTGTAAATTCTATGTCTATGTCTGTCGCAAAAGCTGAAATATGTTAAGAAAATGTAGGGGTTTCGCCCCCACAACCCAAAGATGTGCAGGGTAGGTGGATTGGCCACGCTAAATTGCCCCTTAATTGGAAAAAAGTAATTGGTAACTCTAAATTTAAAAAAAGAAAACGTAGCATGATGAAAGGCCAATCATTCCTGAAATCAGATCCATGCACACGTATGATCAATCCTATCATGGGCCCCATCTCAATTATCACATAATGCCGTATCTGGGTCTCCAATGGGTAGTCTTGGCCCAACTTTACTTCCCTGTAACTGACAAAAACAGAATGGTTGAACAATGAAAATGATCAGAACCTCCTGTTGCACACTATTGCTGCCAGAAACACGCACATCAATAATCTTCAACTTGACATACCTCAGTTGCATCTTTTTTTTTAAATGACTATTATTTTTTAATTTTATTATTAATAATATAGTATTATTTTTATATTTTTTTACTTAAATCATTCTATATGTTAAGCTGCTTGTACTGAACATGTGGAGAGGTGGCTTTCAGGATGAAAATCACAACCTCCTGCTATTAAATACTGTACCCTAAAAGACGAAAAGACATGACCCGTGAGTGATGCCTGACAGTGCAGAATGGCTGATTGTCAAAGTGCAGCTAGTGGATGGAACTTGGGCATCTACTGACATATTTCAAACACATCTACTGTTAGATGGAACTGTGACAACGTAAGTTACATTTCAGAAGGAAAGGTTAAAGTGCGCAATGTTCTGGTTCAGAGACTAAGTGCTCCCGCCAGTGGAGAGTCGGAACATTTTTGCACTAGCTGCTAGGAGCGCCAGGAAGGTACAATCCATCCATACAATGGGCCAGCACGCTGCCGGCGTACACCCGCCTGAGTCCCGATTCCTCAGGCATGTGATTCGCTGGGGTTGGGAATCCCATTGGGAGCCTGACAAGGTGGAGCAGCTTTTATGCACTCCCACTCATCCCAGATTCTCAATCCAGCCAAGAAGATGGCTGCAAGAAGACTTGCACCATGTTTCCTTGATGCGGACATCCACAGGAAGTTAGACGCTGTTGAGGAGAGGAGGGACACCCTCTTACCCTGGGTGGGGCAGCGACAACAGTCAGCTGTTATGAATCAAGCCTGGGATGAGGTGGCAGATGCAGTGAGTGCTGGACACCTCACCAAGTGGACCGGCATTCAATGCAGGAAGAAGATGAACGACCTCCTTCAAGCTGCTCGGGTGTGTAACCACCAGTGTGACCCAGGCATCACTCCGGCCATTGGCCCCTGACCCTTATAGCCAGTAACATTCCACCTAACAGCATGTCCCTCAGACCCCACCCTCCAGAAACCTCGGGCAGGATTCTCTGACACCCCGCCGGGCCGGAGAATCGCTGGGGGATGACGTGAATCCCGCCCCCGCCGGCTGACGAATTCTCCGGCACCGGGGTTTTGGTGGGGGCGGGAATCGTGCCACGCCAGTCAGCAGCCACTGGCAGCGGCTCCCCCCCACCCCGGCGATTCTCCGGCCCACAATGGGCTGAGCGGCCGCCCGTTTTAGGCCGGTCCCGCCAGCGTAAATTAAACCTGGTAATTACCGGCGGGACCGGGCTCTGCGGGGGGCCTCCGCCGTTCTCGGGAGGGCGTGGGGGAATCTGGCCCCGGGGGTGCCTCCACGGTGGCCTGGCCCACGCTCGGGGCCCACCGATCCGCGGGCGGGCCTATGCCGTGGGGGCACTCTTTCCCTCCGCACCGGCTGCTGTGGACCTCCGCCATGGCCGGTGTGGAGACGAACCGCCCTGCGCATGCGCTGGTATGACGCCAGCACACACTGGCGCTCCCGCGCATGGCATCCCTTCGGCGCCGGTTGGCGCGGCGCCAAGCCCCTTCCGCGCAGGTTGGCCCGGTGCCAACCCCGCCAGCCTAGCCCCTGAAGGTGCGGAGGATTCCACACCTTCCAGGCGGCCCGACGCCAGAGTGGTTCACGCCGCTCCTTGGCGCCGGGACCGCCCGCCCTGCCGGGCAGGGGAGAATCCCGCCCCTCAACTACTTTCAGCGGTAGTGAATTCCACAGATTCACCACTCTCTGGGTGAAGAAATTTCTCCTCACCTCATAAAAGAATTACTCCTTATTCTCAAACTATGACGCCTAGTTCTGGACTCCCCCCACCATTGGGAAGATTCTTTCTGAATCTAATCCTATTAGAATTTTATACGTTTCTATGAGATCCCCTTCTCAGTCTTCTAAACTCCGATGAATATAATCCCAACAGACTTAATCTCTCCTCATATGACAGTCTCGCCATCCCAGGATTTAGCCTTTTAAACCTTCGCTGCACTCCCTCCATAGCAAGGACATTCTTCCTCAGATAAGGACACCAGAATTGCACGCACTATTCCAGGCATGGCCTTACCAATTCCCTGTACATTTGCAGTAAAACATCTCTATTCCTATACTCAAATCTCCTCACCATGAAGGCCAACATACCATTTGCCTTCTTCATTGCCTGCTGTACCTGCACGCTTACCTTCAGCGACTGATGCACAAGGACACAAAGATCTTGTTGAGTATCCACCTCTCTCAATTTACACCGATTCAAGTAATAACCTACCTTCCTATTTTTGCAACTGAAGTGGATAACGTCACATTTATCCACATTATACTGCATCTGCCGTGCATGTGCCCACTCGCTCAGCCAGTCTAAATCCCACTGAAGCATCCATACATCCTCCTCAAAGCTCATTCCCCCAGCCAGCTTTATATCATCTACAAATTTGGAGAAAATACATTTAGTTCTCTCGTCCAAATCATTAATAAGCAAATTGAACAGCATTGATTCCTGTGGTAGCCCACTATTCATTGCCTGCCATTCGGAAAAAGGCTTATTTATTCCAACTCTTTGTTCCTGTCTGTAACCAGCTTTCTATCCATCTCAAGACTCTACCCATTATCTAACTTTACATTAAAATCTGCTATGTGAAACCTTGTCGAAGGCCTTCTGAAAGTCTAAATAGACCACATCCACTGGTTCTTCCTGGTCAACTCTACTAGTTACATCCTCAAATGAATGCCATTAGATTTTTCAAGAATTCCATTAAATTTCCCTTTCGTAAATCTATGCTGACGTTGTCTTATTGGACTGCTGCTTTCCAAATGCTGTGCTATGGAATCCTTGATAATGGACTCTAGCAACTTCCCCATTACTGACCAGGCTCACTGGTCTATAGTTCCCTGTTTTCTTTCTATCTCCCTTTTTGAATTGCGTGCTTACATTAGCTACCCTCCAATGTGTTGAGACCATTCCAGAGTCCAAAACATTTTGGAAAATGAACACCAATGGATCTACCATTTCTAGGGCCACTTCCTTAAGTACTTCCAGATGGACAGCATGGTGGCGCAGTGGTAGCACTGAGGCCTCATGGCACCAAGGTCCCAGGTTCAAATCCGGCTCTGGGTCACTGTCCGTGTGGAATTTGCACAACATTCCCCCCCCCCCCCCCCCCCCCCCCCCCCCCGTGTTTGCGTGGGTTTCGCCCCCACAACCCAAAAAGATGTGCAGGTTAGGTGGATTGGCCATGCTAAATTGCCCCTTAATTGGAAAAAATGAATTGGGTACTCTAAATTTATTTTAAAAAGAGTACTTCCAGATGAAAATGATCAGGCCGGCCCTGGAAATTTATCAGCCTTTGATTCCATCAATTTCCCCAAAACATTTCTATACAAATATTGATTTACTTTGGCTCCCCACTAAAACTTGTGTTTCTCAGAACTTCCGCTTCATTATTCATGTCTTCCTTTGCGGATACAGAAGCAAAGTATGAATTTAGTTCCTCAGTCTTTTCTTTTTGCCCCCTTATGAATTGCCCCATTTCTGACTGTAAGGGGCCTACATTTTTTTTGTCAATCATTTTCGCTTTACATACCTATAGAAATTTGACAGTCAGTTTTTATGTTCCCTGCTAGTCTACTTTCATATTCTATTTTCCCCTTCTTGAGCAATACCTTTGTTGAATGAATTTTGAACTGCTCCCAATCCTCAGGTCTATTGTTTTTTCTTGTCAATTTGTATGCTTCTTCTTTGAATCTAACACTATCTCTAATTTCCATCGTAAGCCATGGTTTGGTCACAGTTCCCTTTCCACTCTTGCGCCAAATAGGAATAAACTTTTGGAGTTCACATGTTCATTGCCTGTCCGCTGTCCTTCTTTCCAGTAATGTTTTCCAGTCCATCGTAGCCAACACATGCCTCATGCCATCATAGTTACCTTTATTGAGATTCAGGACCCGAGTCTCAGAATCAACTACCTCACTATTCAACTTGATAAAGCATTCTATCATAATATGGTCACTTATCCTGAAGGGTTCTCTCATAACTAGATTGTCAATTATTTCTTTCTCGTTCCACAAGAACTTAATTATAGGAGTGAATGTATTGTGGGTGAGACTCTGGTTTCAAGTAGAGTTTTGGTTTTTGGACAGTCTGGTCATGGAGCAAGGAACATCTTTCATCAGCAGAGTTCATTTGAAATTTGGTGTGCTGGCTAAAAGAGTGTAAACTTCTTGTTAACTGCAGTACTCCGAAAGGTGAGTTAAACTTCTATCGACAGCTAAACTGAGAAGAGAGAGATAGAGCTTTAGTTGCAAGAATCCAGAGTTAGAGAATATTAGAACCTGGGGATTTACCTCACATACTCGGTAAACGTACTTAAGACTTTAAGGATGTTGGTGTTGAACTGGGAGTCTACGACCAGGAAATGATTCAAGAAAATATGAAGGCAAAACCTTGCCAGACTGGAAGGCCCAAGATAATCTGATATAAATGAAAGCAGTACTTAGACCAATTTCTGATAAGCACCTGACTTTGGTTGTTAAAATGTAGTTGAATGGGTATAGAAGGAAATCTGAGTTAAGAAGCTTGGTTTACAGTATGTCAGTGGAAATCTCTGTTGGCAGGATCCTCAGGTCCGCCGGCAGCGCTCCCATGCCCACGGATTTCCTGATGGCGTGAGGTAGCCACAATGGGAAACCCCATTGACGGCTGCGGAAACAGAATTCCGCTGCCGGCGGAGGCGCACTGCGCCAGAAAATGCAGCTGACGGGCCGGAGAATCTTGTCCTATATTTTTTATATCTTTAACATAATGGATTATCTAAGATAGAGTGCAATTATTAGTAATGGTATTCTTGGAATTTTGTGTGGTAAATTTCTTTTGATTTAAACTATGAACATTGTGGCTTTATTATTTTAGTAAGTACTAAAGAAAAATAAATAAACACATTACTGGTCTTTACTGAGTTCAGAACTAAAGGTCTCACATCTATGAACACAAAAGATGCCACTGTGCTATTCAAAGGAGAGAAAGCAGTTCTTCCAAAGTCCTGGCCAACATTCGTCCCTCAACTAGTAGTATCAATTCACTAGTCACTCATGCCACTGTGTTTGTGAAACATTGCTGGTACAACAATAACCACTAATACAGTGAATGGTCCCAGGCACTTATCAAAAGCATACTGAACCACATCAGGAAATAACGGGATAGACGACCAAAAGCTTTCTCAAGGAAGTAGGTTTAAGAAGGTTCAGAAAAGACGGGGAGATAGAGAGGTTTTGGAGGGTATTCTGGATTTAAAATAGAGAATGGCTTATGTGCTTTCCTCGAAAACAACAGTCAATCCACTTAAAAATGGCAGAGCACTTTAAGATTTTTGACAGGATATAAAAGTAAACATCATTAACTTTTATTATAATTTATTATTGGAAATCCCCAATTACTTTGATAGGTTCCGCTTAATGATGGTTTGGTTGATAAATGCACTGAAGGTATTAACTGAAAAATGTAAAAACAATTCAAATCATACTAAAAATTATCTACCGGAGAATCAAGCACAACCATTTACTTTTAAGACCAATATGTGATCTGTTATGCATTTGTGCACATTGTACTGACATTTGTGACTGACGGCCTTGAGTGTGACGTAAGTCAAGCCAAGAAAGTCATTTCTTTAATCCCCGATCAGGGGAATGTTGCATTTGTGGCCTAACTTACACCAAGTCCCACTCACGCATCAACCCTGTGCTCCTAACCTACACTGACTCTTGGTTAAGTAACAACTTTAAAATTCCTATCTTTGCTTTTAGATACCTCTGTGGCCTCACCCCCACCTATTGCTGTAAACTCCTCTAGACCTACAATCACACCAGGAATCTGCACTCCTCCAATTCTGGCTTCTTCAGCAGCCCTGACTTTAATTACTCCGCTACTGGCAACCATACCTTCAGCGGCCAGGTCCCTATGCTCTGGAATACCCTCTCTAAATCTTGCTGTCTCTCAACTTCTTTTTCTCTCCTTTTAAAATTAATTACTTTGACCAAGCTTTAGGTTACCTGCCCTAATATTTCCTTCTGTGGTTTGTGTCAAATTTTGTTTGATAATGTTCTTAAGAAGTATCTTGGAACATTCTACTATATTAAAGGTGCCATCTATATACAAGCTGTTGTGTTATTCTGGTAGGTGTTAGTAACCTTCTAACAAGTCACACAGGAGCCAAGGTAGTGAATGTTGGCTGTGGAGAATATTGTGGTTGACTCTGATATTGTCTTCACCAGTGTCAGTCCGCACGTGGACACATTTTCAAGGTGTGGGTCACTGGATAGTAACCAGAGGAGAGGCTGCTTGGCTAAATTTTCCCCTCTCCAGTCGAGAAGGCACTGAGGCCAATGTGGCACCCAGCTGAGATGAACTATTTCCACAGAGAACTTCGATTTTCTACCCCATGTGGTTAAGTGACATTAAACTATTGGGAAAGATGTCCTTCTAACATTTGAAATGGGTTGTTGCATGGATAGCACTGCTGACCTGCTCCATTAGAGTATTAAGAATTTCATTCCTATATTATTTTGACTCTAAATAAGACATGAAAGCTTGATAGTGTTGATAAACACGCAGTAAAGAACTTGTAACAATGAAGTCCTTGTGCAAAATACTTTTAACATTTGTGCTATATTACAAATCAAAAAAATGTTTTATCCGTGTTTCTGAATACCAAAAGAATTTTGTTCTTCAGGATCCCACAATTCTCATTAATCACACTTTTGATATCTTCACTTTTGTTGCTCCATCAAAAACAATGATCACACCAGTTGTAACATTCCCTGAGGGTTGGTTCTTCAGTTGCAAATTTCATAAATCCTTGGGCACTAAAGTAGACTATTTTACAGAATGTGTCAGGGTTTATAATTTCATACTATTACCAGAACTCTAATTCCTCTTCAAACAATGGAACAGCCTAATTTAGCAAGATCATTTTCAACACACTT
Organism: Scyliorhinus canicula; assembly: GCF_902713615.1. Classification (NCBI taxonomy): domain Eukaryota; kingdom Metazoa; phylum Chordata; class Chondrichthyes; order Carcharhiniformes; family Scyliorhinidae; genus Scyliorhinus; species Scyliorhinus canicula. Next base: position 31,580,755 of record NC_052159.1, read on the forward strand.
CAAACATACAGTAGCCTCTCAATTAGAACATCCTCCTGCAAGCAAGATACTTTCTTTATCTGATCATGCGTACTTGGTAAACACTGCAGAGTGGACAGAGAACAAAAAGGCCTTCGAGGAGACGTTCTCTTCAAACTAAACCTTTGTTGCATTGAAAAGAAACAGCGCTTTGAATAGAAACATGGTCTCCATTAACGCCACCATAGTGGAAGCACTGGGGATAGCTTTAACCATTTTATGACTTGGCTCCTGTTTAACTCTACTCCTGTCAATGACTCAAATTTCTCATTGTTTTAGGGATGTAAAGTTTTTTTTAAATACTGTCTAGACAACACTACACTACCAAGTAGCTACAACATAACTTTGATTATCTGACAACCTTAAGAATATAACTTGCTGTGTCCACTGTACTCCGACCAAATCCTCTTTCTAGTATTCTAAACCGTTTGATCACCAACCTCAATGTGCAGAGGAAGGCTTATATCAAAATTCAAGACACTTAACACTTCACGTGATTAAAGGATTCAACTCTCCCGTTTAGCATAAGTATTGAGTAAACAAGCTTTTCAATAGAAACGGTAATGATTATTCTTGTGCAAACATTTAGCCAATGATGCTGTATGCTTTACTTGCAAGTCTTTTGTACTGCTTTGTATTTTTTTTATCTTTAAATAGCAAGATCGTAACAATGAAATAGTCATGGAGAACTGTATAATTTCTTTTCAAACTGCTTTGGCACAATAGATATGTCTATAACTTGCGTGGCATTTTTCCTGTGAAAGCTATATTAGTAATGCAATGAAGCTGACAAATGATTTTTCAGGTGTCTCAACGGATCCCTGTTTTAAGAAAGAAAATCGACAGGGGACCATTTACTTTTCACCTCTAAGTCCTGTTCAAATCCAACCCAACAAACAATTTTTTCTGGTCAATCCTAAACGAAATGAAGTTTAGGACTCTCAATTCTGTTCCCTCTGGACACCACTCTCAAGAACAAATTATAAATTGTCGCTAATTAAACATTATCACGCAGCAAAACATAGGGATAGTTGGTGCTATGCCGTGGGCACAGACATTCCCTGATATTTGGGGAGGGGTCACAAATCAACCCTTTCTTGATGATAGAACCAAATTTATTTTATTTTTGGAATCCTCTCATTATCCTTACAAATCCTAAAAGAGCATAAGGTAAGACGTCTGTTCTGGGCCCCATGCAAGCCATATCATAATTAACAAAGTTGGCCAATAATGAAGAAATTTACTTCACTTAACCAAGATTTGATATCACGGTGAGGATTTGTTTATGAGTACTTAAAATAATGATTGGAAGCAACATTGCCATATTCCTTTATTATGCACATACACACTTCCACCTGTTACATTTATTGCACTGGGATTTGAAAGAAGTTCTGATTTTTGTCAACAGGTACCAGCTTATGAGTGATAGGAACATATTCAACATATTTTATGCCTGGTTCAGGGCACACTCCACCTCTGCACAGGCCAGGCTAGCCATCAGGACCTTATTTGCTGCTGAAAGGGCCCATGTATTTGTGCAGCTGACTACAAGTTGGTTTCCTGCCACCTTCAAAGGGTGGGACGAGGCACAATGGACACCCAGATGTAGGCGTCCCACGGGAGTTGGAATGCAACAGAAGGCATTGCCTTCCCCTCTTCCCCCAAAGATAAGAACCATGACATACCTGACGTGACTGAGAATAATGGCATTGCGCCGCCAAACATGGAGCCAACGTGTTGCAAACATAACTAAAAACAGAAATCCAATCTGCTGCTGCCAAATGACTTGTTCACACTTTTCCTCTTTACGCAGGCACAGATGGGTCATCAAAACAGATCATTAATTTTCAGGTGACAGCATGCAACAGGAACACACGAGGTTTATTTTCTGCACATTATCAACTGAAAGAACTGGGGGGGGGGGGTAAGTTAATTCATTAAAATAACTACAAAAATATATCAAATGTAACACAAAACAGTTTGTTGATGTTTTAGTTAGAAACCTGATTAAAGGAGGAAGGGCAGCTTGTCCTGAACAACACCAAGATTGAAAGAAGAACGAGCAAAGCCTGGAGTGAATCAAGATGTAGAATTTATGTTGCACCATGGTTTGTGTTTTAAAGGCCAGTCAGTTGTTTGAAGAAACAGGAGACAAGAAAGGCCACCAGTTTGGCAGATATTGTGGACTGTCTTGATTTCGGTACAATAAGAATGTAGAGGGGTAAGAGCATTCAGGAGTATAAAGAATGGCAGAAAAAGGAAAATTTAGAAAATGTTAATGCAAGCTACTTGAAATCTTCCAACAATCCTTTTAATCAAATAAGTTTGAGAGTTGTCCTTTCCATTCATCCTTTCAATATTAATTCACTGACGAAAATACCCTTGGTGCAAAATATTACCGAAAGAGCAACATAAATTAACGTAATTTGATTAGTAGTAATCTCATTTAAGTAGCCATTTATCAATCATCAGACATGTCATTCTTTTTACATCCTTATGCGCTTTGAATATTTCCACAGCACTCATTCACAAATTAGTTCCCAGACACCATTACTTGGAAGCATATCTCAGATATAAAGATCCTCAGATATGATTCAGCAGCGTCATTTTGTGGTGAGACATTCGTCACACAAATAGTCTTGGAAGTGCTCGAGTTACACCAGCAAATCTACTATTTAAAGAGCACAAGCAGTGGCAGAAATGCTTGCCTGGCGACCTCAAGCATCGCACATTACTGGCAGGTTCCTGTTTTATATTTTCCTTTAAACAAAATTAGTTTGAAGAATTCTGAATTACTCATGTATCGGGGGGCACTACACATTTTATGAAGTAACTATGAATGATTTTTCAAGATCCCTTAGCATGCCCTGGTAGTTAGGGAGCACTGCACCACACCCATTTTCAGTTGTGACAGAAAGGACTTACATACTGCTTTAGTGTCTATGAGATCCTACTGAAAAGATGCACACTGATCTAAGGACTGCAGTCTCCAGTTGTTGTGCTCTTAAAACTTTGGTCAGCACAATAAGAGGTCTGTCGTTCCCAAGTTTGCTTTAGTGGGTGCAAGATCTGGACAGGACAGGATGTCTCCCTTAGCAACAACAAGTACATCACTAAAAGCCAAAGTGATGGCGGAAACTTCCACATAGACTGTGCCTCTGGCCATGCTAAAATTGCCCCTTAGTAGGTGGCACGGTGGTTAGCACTGCTGCCTCTGAGGTCCCGGGTTCGATCCCTGCCCCGGGTCACTGTCTGTGTGGAGTTTGCACATTCTCCCATGTCTATGGGACAGGGGCTGGTTTAGCTCACCAGGCTAAATCGCTGGCTTTTCAAGCAGACGAAGCAGGCCAGCAGCACGGTTCGATTCCCGTACCAGCCTCTCCGGACAGGTGCCGAAATGTGGCGACTAGGGGCTTTTCACAGTAACTTCATTGAAGCCTACTTGTGACAATAAGCGATTTTCATTTCATTTCATTTCATGTGTGTTTAACCCCCACAATCCAAAGATGTGCAGGGTAGATGGGGTTACAGGGATAGGTGGGGGAATGGGCCTAGGTAGGGTGCTCTTTCAGAGTGTTGGTGCAGACTCGAGGGGCCAAACAGCCTCCTTCTGTACTGTAGGGATTTTATGAAGAGTATTCACTTCTTTCCTCCATCAGTAAAGCTACAATAATATGGGGAATTTCTCCATATTGGTAATGAAACAAACATCATTCTGTATCAGTATGCATTAGAAATCTACCTATATTTCCCAATAATAATGGATCAGCAAATTAACTGAGGAAAGCAGTTCACCAGCATGACACTAATATTTACTTAGTATGAAGCACTTATGCAGCAGTATCATTGCTTAACTCGCTGCTTGCAGTCCATGGAGAGGCCAAAGGTTCAAATGGAACACAACCATTGCTGAGCTGAAGTAGTCTTTACCACCACAGCAATTTAGGATGAGTTGAAAATTAAATTACTTTAAATGACATCTTACCTATTTGTTTAAAATCACACAAATGCGATTCGGAAAATAATTGAAAATGTCAATTCAAAGATGCAGATTCAAGTATCTCTCCCATTATGTGAACTAACCAGCTATATCCCTTGAGATACCTGTGAGAATCAAAAAGGCGTGATTCTCAAAACGGAGGTGGGTAGTTTCAATGATCATTAAGGGGGATTTGTAATTTCAAGGAAAGCACCCCTCCAACCTATGATAAATTGGAGGACAACAGGTCATCGCAAGTGTGATATTGACTTTTCGTTTATGAATAATCGACCCTATAACTCACTGACACTGCACACATGGGTAAATCTATTGTGTGGCTCATTTTTCACGAGTAAATCAATATCACTCTCCAGAGTGGTTATAGCTCTAATTATTACATGTGATTATTGTGTTTTTTCAAAGTTAATTTAAAAAATGAATTATTCAGATCCACACGATTCTTTTCAATATGTTACCAGCTACACAAGTAAATGCAATTTGTGAAAACTTTAATGTAAATTAGCACAAGCTGTTCAATTCACAGCTTTAATATAAAGGAGCCTGCCCTCCCACAGTGGCCATATTTTATGTCTGTTAGTTATACAGCACATTGCTACAACACAAATGATACCACACTGGTTCATTACAACACACATGCAATTGGTGTACGGCAGTTCAATTCTCAGAACAAAGGCATATTGCACATCAGCATTTCTTAACATTTATTTAAAACGATAAATGTGTTATCATTTAATAGCAGTAATTAAAATAGGTGATATTATGCTGCTTTAAGTAAAGCATATACTGATGGCAATTAGAGAATAGTGTAGGATACACCAATTATTTTGCTGGAAAAGGAACTAACATGTTTGCAACTAAACCAAATGGACTGGAAAGATCCCAGACTCAATAATAATCTTTATTATTGTCACAAGTAGGCTTATATTATCACTGAAATCAGGTTACTGTGAAAATCCCTCAGTTGCCACACTACGGCGCCTGTTCGGGTACACCAGAGGGAGAATTCAGAATGTCCAATTCACCTAACAACACATCATTCGGGACTTGTGGGAAGAAACTGGAGCACCCGGAGGAAACCCACGCAGACACGGGGGAACGTGCAGACTCCCCACAGACAGTGACCCAAGTCGGGAATCAAACCCGGGACCCTAACGCTGTGAAGCCACAGTGCTACCCACTGTGCTACCGTGCCACCCCCCACTTGGTCTTGGAACTTGGTCTCCAGCTGATGTGGAGTCAGCTGATTGTAGCAGGATTGCTAATCTGGGTTCATGACTTGGTCACAATCCTTCAGAACAAATAAGAAGGACGCATTTATATAGCATCTTTCATGACTTAAGGCATCCCACTACACTTTACAGCCAACTAAATGCTTCTGAAGTGTAACCATTCATGATTCCACAAAAACTGTCTTTGTTATGTGCTGCCTGATTATTTCAATGCACAGTACCTTTTTTTTTTGTGTGGCCAAACACACTATGTTAAAGGTAATCTCCAGCTTGTGAGTGGCCTGCACGGTACCTTCACAACTGCTGCATAGCCATACTGACACAGCTTTGAGGGGACATTGATAAACACTGTTCTAATGTAGAGAATATGGCAGCCAGGTGACGCACAGCAAGGTCTCACAAATGAGGCAATGATCAGATAACATTTTGTGATATTAGTTATGATGTAAATATTAGCCAAAATACTGGCTATTCACCCAATTGGAAAAATCTTCAAAATAGTGCCGTGGGCTCTTTTCCATCCGTGTAAGCCAATGAATGGGGCCTGCTTAATGTCTCATCCAAAAGCGTGCACTCCCAACAGTGCGGCACCTCCTCAATACGGCACTGGAATATCAGCCTAGGATCCGTCTGCTCAAGATTTTGCAGTGGAACATGAACCTCCTGATTCAGAGCTGACAGCACCACAACTGAGTCACTGCAGGCAAAGAGGAGGAAGAGTTTGTTCTCTCGAGCACTGGCCCAGGCTCGAAAGCTTCCCTCTGCAGACATTGAGTGAACACAGGGGCATGTTTAACTCTCCACAGTCAAATGACTGCCAAGGTAGTAAGTAGACTTCTATCTACTGGTCACAGCTCAAATATAAGGAATAGCCAATTGGTCAGGGTACCCGCAAGTATCCATAGAACTATACCTTAGAACAGGATGAGGTAAAACTAAAGGGGAAGCTACTTTCAATAAAGACCTGACATCAGACTGATTACTCTGATAGTTACACTTGGGATTTAGAATCGAAATAATAATCTGGAGATCAGCCTTTATTATTCACATATAACTTCAATTGAATCAAATGTCTGAAATGCCTTAAAACGGTGAGCCATAGTGATATAAGTGATGTTCCCACCAATCCTAGCTTTGGTTTATTAAGAGCAATGGTGAGTTCAGTTCAGTCACGCTGGGTGAGTCGCACATGTTTTATCCAGCGTGTGTCACTCGTGGATCTTTCCCAGTAAATCAGTAACCGGCGGTGAACCCTGTAGTCAACAGCATGTGAAAAGAAAGATTGTAGTGCGGTACAATCGCAATCTAGCTCCCTCTCCAGGAAAGACACGGAAAATACTGTAAGAAGTCTTACAACACCAGGTTAAAGTCCAACAGGTTTGTTTCAAACACGAGCTTTCGGAGCACGTCTCCTTCTTCAGGTGAATGGAAAGGCTTGTTCCAGAAATGTTTATATAGACACAGTCAGAGATGCCCCGGAATGCGAGCACCTGCAGGCAATCAAATCATCAAAGATGCAGAGAGAGAGGTAACTCCAGGTTAAAGAGGTGTGAATTGTCCCAAGCCAGTTCAGTCGGTAGGCCTCTGCAAGTCCAGGCTTGTTGGTGGGGGCCGAATGTAATGCGACATGAATCCCAGATCCCGGTTGAGTCCGCATTCATGCGTGCGGAACTTAGCTATAAGTTTTTGCTCAGCAATTTTGCGTTGTCGCGTCTCCTGAAGGCCTCCTTGTAGAATGCTGACCCGGAGATCAGAGGCTGAATGTCCTTGATTGCTGAAGTGTTCCCCAACTGGAAGGGAACAGTCCTGCCTGTTGATAGTCGCACGATGCCCGTTTATTCGTTGTCGCAGTGTCTGCATGGTCTCGCCAATGTACCACGCTTCGGGACATCCTTTCCTGCAGCGTATGAGGTAGACTACATTGGTCGAGTCGCACGAGTATGCGCCGCGTACCTGGTGGGTGGTGTTTCCACGTGTAATGGTGGTGTCCATGTCGATGATCTGGCATGTCTTGCAGAGATTACCCTGGCAGGGTTTTGTGGTGTTGTGGTTGCTGTTCTGAAGGCTGGGTAATTTGCTGCAAACAATGGTTTGTTTGAGGTTGCGCGGTTGTTTGAAGGCCAGTAGTGGGGGTGTAGCCAAGGTCATCCCCACACCCCCACTACTGGCCTTCAAACAACCGCGCAACCTCAAACAAACCATTGTTTGCAGCAAATTACCCAGCCTTCAGAACAGCAACCACAACACCACAAAACCCTGCCAGGGTAATCTCTGCAAGACATGCCAGATCATCGACATGGACACCACCATTACACGTGGAAACACCACCCACCAGGTACGCGGCGCATACTCGTGCGACTCGACCAATGTAGTCTACCTCATACGCTGCAGGAAAGGATGTCCCGAAGCGTGGTACATTGGCGAGACCATGCAGACACTGCGACAACGAATAAACGGGCATCGTGCGACTATCAACAGGCAGGACTGTTCCCTTCCAGTTGGGGAACACTTCAGCAATCAAGGACATTCAGCCTCTGATCTCCGGGTCAGCATTCTACAAGGAGGCCTTCAGGAGACGCGACAACGCAAAATTGCTGAGCAAAAACTTATAGCTAAGTTCCGCACGCATGAATGCGGACTCAACCGGGATCTGGGATTCATGTCGCATTACATTCGGCCCCCACCAACAAGCCTGGACTTGCAGAGGCCTACCGACTGAACTGGCTTGGGACAATTCACACCTCTTTAACCTGGAGTTACCTCTCTCTCTGCATCTTTGATGATTTGATTGCCTGCAGGTGCTCGCATTCCGGGGCATCTCTGACTGTGTCTATATAAACATTTCTGGAACAAGCCTTTCCATTCACCTGAAGAAGGAGACGTGCTCCGAAAGCTCGTGTTTGAAACAAACCTGTTGGACTTTAACCTGGTGTTGTAAGACTTCTTACTGTGCTCACCCCAGTCCAACGCCGGCATCTCCACATCACGGAAAATACTGACAATATACCGCTGCGGGATGGGTCCTGCGAGAGAAGTGCCCAGCATGAAAATGTTTTATCCTTTAAGCAGGTATTGAATGTGTAGGGTTGAAATGATCTAATGTGCGCCTGGTGTCCTTTCGATATAAAATCACGCTGATAATCATTGTGTACTGAATATTTATCTCTCCAGTCTGTTGTTAAACATTACTCACTCTGACCACTCTGCCTGATGTAGAATAGAGGATGTCTCAACTCCAGAGCCACACGTTGTCCTCGCCCAATAATGATCACAATGATTACTGAGCTCACTGGTCATCTCTTCACAGTGAGACAGGAAGGGACTTCTTCCAGAGCACCGCAGGAAAGTGAGCCGGCATGTGGGGTGAGAGGCTCTTATTATTTGCTTGGGGTGAAGACTTTCAGGCCCGATTACATTGGCCGTGGATTATCTTCCCGTCTCTGATTGAGTGTTCCGCAATCAGCGGGAAAGGAAGAAGGGGCAATGTGTACTAGGCAGAAAAAAAATGAAAAGGGGCGCAAGTGACCAAGCTGGGGCGAGAAGGCGAGTGAAAATGCCTGCGTGATGGAGCAAGGAAACATGACAGTGCGAGGAGTGTGTCAGGCGGAGATCCAGCAGTCGTGACAACAGGCAGCAATGGGGAGGGGGGCGGGGGGATTGATGCACGATTGGAATAGACCGCAATTGGCCACATGGCCGCCGACAGTCAATAAAGGCGACAGGCGTTTGATGTTCTGAAAAAGGGAAGGGAACACTCCACATTGCCTGTAATCAGGAACTTTCTAACATCAGCTCCTTTCAATATTTGTCCAGCTCATTCTGGAGCTTTACTGGCCGCAAGCCTGTTAACAAGGCGGATCAATGTCTTAAACAAAAACAGCCAGACCTGCAGCCCGCCATTTGGCCAAGGCACCTGAATTCCAGCTACCGACTCTCCATAGACAAGGAGTTTTCCTCAGGCTAGGAGCCTGCAGAGTCTCTCTGTCTTCACTTTTCCGTCATGTTCGGCCCGCCACTTGGCGATATCCCAACACCATTCAGGAATCCTGTTCACAAACAGTGGGATCATTTAAGCGTAGCTGTCACAGGCACGATGGGCCGAGTGGTCCCCCCCCCCCCCCCGGTCATAAAAGCAAACAGACTGCGAATGTTGGGGATCTGAAATCAAAACAGAAAGTGTTGGGAATACTCAGTCATCTTTCCCAAAGGAAGAGTCATGGTCAGAGCGGTAACTCCTCTCTCCACAGACGCTGACAGACCTGCTGAGGGTTTTCACACCTCTCCCCCTTCCGTAGTCTCTCATGTCTGACATTTCTCAATCTTCAACACACATCGGGTAACCTCGCTTTATGGAATTGATGGTTAGTCCCCTCAAATGTCATTATTTTGAGGTCAATGTGTGCAGTAGGTCAGTCGAGGGGCGGCAGAAACAGGAGAGGGAGGGGACACTGGGCCGAGCAGAGTTCACTGAGTTCACTTCTTCTGTATACTGTAAACAGAGCCACGTGTGTCCAGCTCTACGGTGCCTTTGCCATGTTGCGCCTGGTAATATTCTGCATTCCACACAATATCATTTGGTTGTTGGGGGGGGTTGTAATGCAAAAAGCATGCTTGCTTCATCAGAACAGGAGAAGCCAGAGAGGACCCACAGGGCGCGTCCTGCTGGGGATTTTCGGCGCCCGTTTCATTAAACCCTCAGATTTTGGATTGATGGATTTGACCGGGCGTTGAAGGGGTGGGGAACCGGGGGCTGATCCTACAATGGGATTGCTGGACCCGGAGATCATTCTGGTAACTCTCCATCCAGCCCCGACTGACCATCTGCATTGACCAACTCACAGGATTTACTCTGCTGAAGCCTTGATCATTTTTGACCCAGTAAAGTTGGACTCTAGGGGCTTTTCACAGAACGTAATTTGAAGCCTACTTGTGACAATAAGCGATTTTCATTTCATTTCTTTTTCTCTTGTTGTTTTAAGTTCTCACCACATTGGACGAAAATGTGAAGCGCCAAACTGTTGCATCGAAAGTTCCTTTCCAAACACCGGGATTACAGATGTGAAAGTCCAAATGAGGTCCCACCCCAGAAGAAAATATTAACATCAGCATTATCGTTAAAGGTTGAGTTTTCGCCAAAGTTAGAATAAAATAGCCCCACTACAGTGCAGAAGGAGGCCATTCGGCCTATCGAGTCTGCACCGGCCCTCTGAAAGACCACCCTACCTAGGCCCACACCCCCCACCCTATCCCCATAACCCACCTAACCTTTGGACACTAAGGGGCGATTGATCACGGCCATTCCACCTAACCTGCACATTTTTTCTAATTTAGAAAGAGCTCTGCTATCTCTGTTTTTTCTCTCTCCCTTACCTCTCCCACAGATGCTGCCTGACCTGCTGAGTTGTTCTGGCAACATTTTGTGGTTGTGTCCTTTCCCGGTGTTAACATTGAGGTGTGAGAATAATTCAAATGCCCCTCGCAGAATGTGCAGGGACAACCGAGTGCAGGTTAAAAGCCCAACTCCAGTAACCACATTGTTTAGAAATCTTCCCCTCCCCTCCCCCCCACACGATATACACACACACAATAGCCCCCCCCCCCCCCCCCCCCCCCCGACACACCCTTGTAGACACCACTCTACAGACACACCTACCCCCATAGACACGAACCATAGGCACCTCCCCCTCCCATTACTAAGGTGAAGTCGCCATAATCCCAGATGACCCTTGGTGATGACTGGTAGCGATTTAAACTGAGGATCACCACACCTCAGGCAAGGTTGAGAAGGCGGGGCCTTCATGAATAACCTCAGCCAGTAGAGGAATTGAACCCGCTGCTGCTGGCTGCAAACCAACTGTCTAGCCAAGTGAACGAAACCCCCCAATAGAGACACGCACCCCAGAGACTCCTGCCCCCCCCCTTATAGACACGCACACCCCATAGGCCCTCCCCCCCATAGACACACACATCCCATAGACCCTTCTCGCATAGATACACACCCATAGACCCTCCCCCCATAGACACACACCCACCATAGACCCTCCCCCAAAGACACACAAACACTCATAGACCCTCCCCCATAGACACACACACCCCTCAGACCCTCCCCCATAGACACCTACACCCATAGACACACACACCCCATAGGCACACACCCCATAGACACCCCCTCCTCATAGACACCCCCTCCTCATAGACAAACACCCCATAGACACCCCATCCCCCATAGATAGACATCCCCTCCTCATAGGCACCCCCTCCCCATAGACAAACACCCCATAGACATCCCCTCCCCCATAGACACCCCCTCATCATAGACACCCCCTCCCCATAGACAAACACCCCATAGACATCGCCTCCCCCATAGACACACACCCCATCCCCCATAGACACACACCCCATAGACACCCCCTCCTCATAGACACCCCCCTCCCCATAGACGACACCCCACATACATCCCCATCCCCATAGACACACACTTCATAGACACCCCCTCCTCATAGACACCCCCTCCCTCATAGACACACACCCCATAGACACCCCCCTCCTCCATAGACACACACCCCATAGACACCCCCTCCTCACAGACACACCCTCCCCATAGACACACACCCCATAGACACCCCCTCCCCCACAGACACCCCCATAGACACCAACCTCCCCCATGGACACACACACCCCATAGACACCCCCTCCCCCATGGACACACACACCCCATAGACACCCCCTCCTCACAGACACACCCTCCCCATAGACACATACCCCATAGACACCTCCCTCCCCCATGGACACCCCCATAGACACCAACCTCCCCCATGGACACACACACCCCATAGACACCCCCTCCCCCATGGACACACACGCATCCCATAGACAGCTCCTCCCCCATGGACACACACACCCCATTAACTCCCCCTCCCCCATAGACACACACACAGCCCATAGACATCTCTCTCCCATGGGCACACACCCCATAGACACCCCCTCCCCCATGGACACACACACCCCATAGACACCCCCTCCTCACAGACACACCCTCCCCATAGACACATACCCCATAGACACCTCCCTCCCCCATCGACACCCCCATAGACACCAACCTCCCCCATGGACACACACACCCCATAGACACCCCCTCCCCCATGGACGCGCACGCATCCCATAGACAGCCCCTCCCCCATGGACACACACACCCCATTAACTCCCCCTCCCCCATAGACACACACACAGCCCATAGACATCTCTCTCCCATGGGCACACGTCCCATTGACACTCCCTCTCCCATAGGCAGAAACCCCACAGACACCCCTCCCCCATAGACACCCCCTCTCCCATAGGCACAAACCCCATAGACACCCCTCTCCACAGACGCCCCCACCCCCATAGACACCCTCTCCCCCATAGACACCCCGTCCCCCCATAGACATACACCCCATAGACACACACAAACCTCCCGCCTGTGATACCCTTTAGTCCAGTTGCCACTTTGCAAGGTGGGAGGGGGGGGGGGGGGGGGGGGTGATACTTCTCCCGCTGAAACATGTCACTTTAAGAACCAATGCGACCGAGTATCCAGGCACCGATCGAGAGCTGCAGAATGAGCCCCGACATTGAAACTAAACCCCGGTTGCACAATATACGTTGATATTGCAATTCCGTTTTTAAAAAAATAAGACTATAAAATCTGGCCTGGAGCGGACCCCGGACACAGTGATATCTCAGTACAGTTACCAGCATTTGACAATTGAGGGGTCACTCCTCGGGATTTTAAAAAATGACAATAAACTATTTCAGCAGATTTTCAACTGCAGACAAATTGCTGCAACCTGGGGGAAGTCTCAGTGCTTCCTTTGGGGGTGGAGAAGCTGCTCAGTGTGACTGATGCTCTGGACTGGACGCCAAAATCTTACCCCCCCCCCCCCCCCCAAAAGTGACTACACCTCCCACACATCAATTCATCCGGTGTGACACCACTAACTCCATCTGGACACAAACTCCACCAGGTCTGGACGCGAGTTAGTAACAAAAATACACCTTACAAAGTAGAGCCGAGCATCATTTCTCTCATTTTAAAAGAAAAGAGTTGGGAGTAACTCCATTTGTAAACCTGGAAAGTAACGAGTTGGGGTTAGGAGTGAAGCAGACAGGTTTCCCCGGCATGTTTATATTGGTTTTTGTAAATAACCTCTGAGAAATTGACCGGGTGAAATGACAGCGATCCAATCCCCCGCTTTCTCCGGCAGCACTTTGGGAGACGGGGCAGTCCCCAGTATACCTGAACCTGTCTCCCTCACCTGGTTTAATGTCCTCACACCACCGCTCCCACACCACACAGCATGGTGAGATGTTGACGGGGTGTAAGAAGCCTCGGGAGGGCTGGCCTGCCCGCTGGGAGCAGCCAGAGAGCTCTCTCAGACACCGCGGCTGTGCGGAGGGAATGGTCTCTGATCTACCTGAAAGTTCTTGAACAGGGCTGAAAGCCGAGTGATGTGCAGGCTCAGACAGCGGGACGTGCACCTGGCTCTGGACACGCTGCCGGTGGCGAGCGACTCCTCCTGCTTGCGGGCAGCCCAGCTCCATCCGACTGTAATCCACAGAACGACAGCCACCCGGGCAGCTAGTGCATTGCACCGAGCCATTTGGATGCCAGGCAGGGAAACTCGGGCTTGATGTCTCAGCAGTTGGGGGGGGGGGGGGGGGGGGTGATGAGCCCGTCTTCAAGTGCGTTCACTTCGCAGTCTACACACTCTCACATCCCTTTCTCAGGCTGCACTCAAAACTCTTACCCGCCGCCTCTTGGAGGCGACACAATGCACTCAATTGGTTCAGTACCATTTGAGTGACAGTGTGGGAGCACCCGCCTCCTCCACACACACACACTCACTCACTCGCTCGGAGCAATCTCAATCTGCACAAAACGCTTCGAGCAGGGCAAGCTAAAATAGCTAATCATTTTAGCTGGGCCACCCATTATTAACACAGCACACGATGCCATCAACAACTGAACGTGTTATTTAATGACAAGTATCTTTTATATCTGGAACGTTGCCTAGGTTACGACCTTCTGGGAAATGAGGGGAAAAAAATCTGCGCAAAGTTTCAAAGTTTATAGTTGCAGCTTGAAACATAAATCGCAATTAAGCTGTGAATAAAAATAATGGAAACATATAAAGCATTTTTCCTTAATGTGCATTCGCCAGTAGGACTCCGGGATAACCTATTTTATTAACCTAGACTCAGCCAGGTGGTTTTTGTTTTCATGTGCCCTGGGGTGGTATGGGTGCAAAATGGTACCTTGGCAGTGCTTGCCGGGTCAGTTAGCTCAGTTGGCTGGATAGTTGGTTTGTGATGCGGAGAGATGCCAACAGTGGAGGGTTCAATTCCAGTACTGGCTGAGGTTATCCATGACGACCCCAGCTTCTCAAACTTGCTCCTGGCCTGAGGTGTGGTGACCCTCAGGTTAAATCACAACCAATCAGCTCTCTCTCAAAAAGTGCAAACAGCCTATGGTGCTCAGGGGCTATAACAACTTTCATTTTCTGTCTCCCAAAAGAAGCAATATGAGAGCCTCTAGAGGAGGCCGCTTGACACAACGTGTTTTACAAATCCACTGTGATTGTGCATTCATACAGCACCTTGCACCTCCCCAGAAACTAAATCAACTTATCATGAAATGTGCTTCTGGTTGTAATGTAAGGAGGCGTGGCAGTCAGTTTGCACACTGCAAATTCCCACCAGTGTGGCCCAGTGGTTAGCACTGCTGCCTCACAGCCACAAGGTCCTGGGTTCAATTCTGGCCTTGGGTGACTGGGTGGAGTTTGCACAGTCCAAAGATGTGCAGGTTAGGTGGATTAGTCATGCTAAATTGCCCCTTAGTGACCAAAGCATTAGGTGGGGTTACTGGGATAGCGTGGGGGCATGGGCTTAAGTAGGGTGCTCTTTCAAAAGGCTGATGCAGAGTCGATGGGCAAAATGGCCTCCTTCTGCACTGTACATTCGATGATTCTATGATAACAGTTAGATGATCTTGTTGTGACCACATTGCTATATGTTCATGGAATCCCTACAGTACAGAAGGAAGCCATTTGGCCCATCAAGTCTGCACCGACCCTCCGAAAGAGCATCCTACCTAGGCCCACTCCCCCGCCCTACCCCCATAACCCCACCTAATCTGCACAAGTTTGCACTGTGGGAAGAAACCGGAGCACCCGGAGCCAACCCACACAGACACGGAGCCTCTTGGGATTTTTGAGCATTTTAGCATTTTTACAAAGTATGCATAATGCTGATTTTAACACCATAAGACATAGTGGCAGAAGTAGACCATTCGACCCATCAAGACTGCTCCACCATTGAATGAGATCATGACTGTTCTGATGTGATAATCCTCAACTCCACTTTCCCGCCTTAGCCCCAAAACCTTACTGATTAAAAATCTGTCTATCTCAGCCTTGAACATACTTAACAATCAGATTGGATTTGTTTATTGTCACGTGTACCGAGGTACAGTGAAAAGTATTTTTCTGCGTACAACTCAGACAGTTCATTCCATACATGAAAAGAAAATACATAATAGGGCAAACACAAAATACACAATGTAAATACATAGACACAGGCATCGGGTGAAGCTTACAGGACTGTAGTACTACTTAGTAGAGAAGATGTGCAAAGAGATCAGTCCATAAGAGGGTAATTCAGGAGTATGGTAACAGCAGGAAAGAAGTTGTTTTTGAATCTGTTCATGCGTGTTCTCAGACTTTTGTATCTCCTGTCGGGTGGAAGAAGTTGGAGGAGTGAATACGAGTGGGAGGGGTCTTTGACCCAACCTCTCAGCCATCTGTGGTAAAGAATTCCATGGATTTGTTACCATTTGAGAGAAGAAATTCTCCTTCATCTCTGTCTTAAATAGGCAACATCTTACTCTGAGATTATTCCCTCTGGTCCTCGACTATCCCACAAGAGGAAACATCCTCACAGCATCTACCCTATCAAGCCCCCTGAGAATCTTATTTGTCTCAATAAGGTCACCTCGCATTCTTCTAAACTCCAATTTTAAATGCTCAGAGGGCAGAGGATGTATCTGTGATCTCTGACCATGAACACACCAATGATGAGGCTGGAAGTATTGAAACCACAGCCGCACAGAGATCCGAACCAGATCTGGGACACCATCAACAGGTATTACCTGGCTTCAACCAGTACTGCAAGTGCTCCAATATTTATTTTTTATTTTTATAAATTTAGAGTAACCAATAAATTTTTTCCAATTAAGGGGCAATTTAGCGTGGTCAATCCACCTACCCTGCACATAGAACATAGAACGATACAGCGCAGTACAGGCCCTTCGGCCCACGATGTTGCACCGACATGGGAAGTCAAAAACTAAAGGCCATCTAACCTACACTATGCCATTATCATCCATATGCTTATCCAATAAACTTTTAAATGCCCTCAATGTTGGCGAGTTCACTACTGTTGCAGGTAGGGCATTCCACGGCCTCACCACTCTTTGCGTAAAAAACCCACCTCTGACCTCTGTCCTATATCTATTACCCCTCAATTTAAGGCTATGTCCCCTCGTGCTAGCCACCTCCATCCACGGGAGAAGGCTCTCACTGTCCACCCTATCTAACCCTCTGATCATTTTGTATGCCTCTATTAAGTCACCTCTTAACCTTCTTCTCTCTAACGAAAACAACCTCAAGTCCATCAGCCTTTCTTCATTTTCCCTCTATACCAGGCAACATCCTGGTAAATCTCCTCTGCACCCGTTCCAAAGCTTCCACGTCCTTCCTATGATGAGGCGACCAGAACTGTACGCAATACTCCAAATGCGGCCGTACCAGAGTTTTGTACAGCTGCAACATGACCTCATGGCTCCGGAACTCAATCCCTCTACCAATAAAGGCCAACACACCATAGGCCTTCTTCACAACCCTATCAACCTGGGTGGCAACTTTCAGGGATCTATGTACATGGACACCGAGATCCCTCTGCTCATCCACACTACCAAGAATTTTACCATTAGCCAAATATTCCGCATTCCTGTTATTCTTTCCAAAGTGAATCACCTCACACTTCTCCACATTAAACTCCATTTGCCACCTCTCAGCCCAGCTCTGCAGCTTATCTATGTCCCTCCGTAACCTGCAACATCCTTCTGCACTGTCTACAACTCCACCGACTTTAGTGTCGTCTGCAAATTTACTCACCCAACCTTCTGCGCCCTCCTCTAGGTCATTTATAAAAATGACAAACAGCAACGGCCCCAGAACAGATCCTTGTGGTACGCCACTCGTAACTGAACTCCATTCTGAACATTTCCCATCAACCACCACCCTCTGTCTTCTTTCAACTAGCCAATTTCTGATCCACATCTCTAAATCACCCTCAATCCCCAGCCTCCGTATTTTCTGCAATAGCCGACCGTGGGGAACCTTATCAAACGCTTTACTGAAATCCATATACACCACATCAACTGCTCTACCCTCATCTACCTGTTCAGTCACCTTCTCAAAGAACTCGATAAGGTTTGTGAGGCATGACCTACCCTTCACAAAACCATGCTGACTATCCCTAATCATATTATTCCTATCTAGATGATTATAAATCGCATCTCTTCTAATCCTCTCCAAGACTTTACCCACAACAGACGTGAGACTCACCGGCCTATAGTTACCGGGGTTATCTCTGCTCCCCTTCTTGAACAAAGGGACCACATTTGCTATCCTCCAATCCTCTGGCACTATTCCTGTAGCCAATGATGACATAAAATCAAAGCCAAAGGCTCAGCAATCTCTTCCCTGGCTTCCCAGAGAATCCTAGGATAAATCCCATCAGGCCCCGGGGACTTATCTATTTTCACCTTGTCCAGAATTGCCAACACTTCTTCCCTACGCACCTCAATGCCATCTATTCTAATAGCCTGGGTCTCAGCATTCTCCTCCACAACATTATCTTTTTCCTGAGTGAATACTGACGAAAAGTATTTATTTAGTATCTCGCTTATCTTCTCAGCCTCCACACACAACTTCCCACCACTGTCCTTGACTGGCCCTATCTTACCCTAGTCATTCTTTTATTCCTGACATACCTATAGAAAGCTTTTGGGTTTTCCTTGATCCTACCTGCCAAAGACTTCTCATTCCCCTCCTTGCTCGTCTTAGCTCTCTCTTTAGATCCTTCCTCGCTTCCTTGTAACTATCAAGCGCCCCAACTGAAACTTCACGCCTCATCTTCACATAGGCCTCCTTCTTCCTCTTAACAAGAGATTCCACTTCTTTGGTAAACCACAGTTCCCTCGCTCTACCCCTTCCTCCCTGCCTGACTGGTACGTACTTATCAAGAACACGCAATAGCTGTTCCTTGAACAAGCTCCACATATCCAGTGTGCCCAACCCTTGCAGCCTACTTCTCCAACCTACACATCCTAAGTCATGTCTAATGGCATCATAATTGCCCTTCCCCCAGCTATAACTCTTGCCCTGCGGGGTATACTTATCCCTTTCCATCACTAACGTAAAGGTCACCGAATTGTGGTCACTGTCTCCAAAGTGCTCACCTACCTCCAGATCTAACACCTGGTCTGGTTCATTACCCAAAACCAAATCCAATGTGGCCTCGCCTCTTGTTGGCCTGTCAACATATTGTGTCAGGAAACCCTCCTGCACACATTGTACAAAGAACAACCCATCTAATGTACTCGAACTATATCTTTTCCAGTCAATATTTGGAAAGTTAAAGTCTCCCATAACAACTACCCTGTTACTTTCGCTCTTTTCCAGAATCATCTTCGCCATCTTTTCCTCTACATCCCTAGAACTATTAAGTGGCCTATAGAAAACTCCCAACAGGGTGACCTCTCCTTTCCTGTTTCTAACCTCAGCCCATACTACATCAGAAGAAGAGTCCCCATCTAGCATCCTTTCCGCCACCGTCATACTGTCCTTGACCAGCAGCGCCACACCTCCCCCTCTTTTGCCCCCTTCTCTGAGCTTACTAAAACACCTAAACCCCGGAACCTGCAACAACCATTCCTGTCCCTGCTCTATCCACCTTTGGGTTGTGGGGGCAAAACCCATGCAAACATGGGGAGAATGTGCAAACTCCACACGGACAGTGACCCAGAGCCGGGATCGATCCTGGCACCTTGGCGCCGTGAGGCAGCAGTGCTACTCACTGCGTTGCCGTGCTGCCCGCCAGTGCTGCAATATTAAGGCAGAAGAAACATCATTTTGTAATCGCCTTTATTTATCATCATTTAAAGAACAAAACGATTTGGCTCATGCTAAGTAATGCAAGTTATCACCAGCCAAGGCCGGTACAAACATGTAACAAATTCTTTCTGTAAACAAGAGCTTATTTAGTATTTAAATAGCAACTGCCTACAGTCTTGTGCACTCAGGGACTCCTGCAATCGCATACTTATACAGATTATATATATTACAGAGTATATATCTACTGCCAAAAATACCATGGGCGGGATTGTTGTTGCCAAAATCGCAAAATGCAATTGGGCGGAGAATAGATTCCGATGCGAAAATTGCGGCGGGCACCAATTTGATGCCAAATAGCGATTCTCCGTCACCTCGACAACGGCATCAATGCGTATCGGAATGCACGTACAGTAAACACCGTTTGCATATCTGGGGAGGTGGTGGCATAGTGGTATTGTCACTGGACTAATAATTCAGAGACCTAGAGTACTCTCAGGTCCCAGGTTCAAATGCCGTCACTGCAGTTGGTGAAGTTTGAATTCAATAAAAATCTGGAATTAAAAGTCTAGCAACGATCATGAAACTATTGTTGGTTGTTGTAAAAACCCATCTGAGACGACAACGCCAGCGAACTTCGTCCGGGAGAAGCAAGGGACAACACCACGAATGGATGCCTACATATGTGTGTAAATAACTTTGTTAAGGGTACAGAGCTGCTGCTGTTGAGCGGGGGCACAATACCGTCTGCTGACTTCACGGGGAAAATTAAAACATCAGCAGCAGCAGCGACCCATGGGGGGGGGGGGGTGAGTGCCCCGATGGGAGGGGGTGGGAGGACTGAGGCGCGTGGGGTCACATCTAGTGGATTGCTGATGTATATTCTCTTTCTGCACTATGTTAATGTTCACTAATTTGCTGTGTTAATATTATTACTATTTAATATGGAAAATTTAGCAAAACCTTAATTGAAAAAAAACAGCAGCAGCAACCCGGGGGGGTGGGGGCGATTTCTTTTCCTTTTTGTAAGGGGCGCATGCTCTATCCTGTTTTGAATTGGGTGTTAATCTGCTAAACTGTTTATCGTTTAGAGGGTTAAGTTGTTCTGTTCTGTTGGCATGCTGCCCTTCTTTCTTTGTATTATTTTCCTTTTTGGAGGGTTTTGTAAACTTATTGAAAAACTTTGAATAAATACATTTTTAAAAACCCATCTGGTTCACTAATGTCCTTCAGAGAAGGAAATCTGCCATCCTTACCTGGTCTGGCCTATATGTGACTCCAGACCTACAGCAGTGTGCTTGACTTTTAACTGCTTCCCAATGGCAATTAGGGATGGGCATTAAATTATGGCACAGCCTGCAACGCCCACGTCCCATGAACAAATAAAAAATATAATTAGCGGGCCCGACCCGGTATTCTCGGGGGCATCCGTGATTCTCCTCCTCCAATAGGCTGAGTACCCGATGGCACGGTTCAATTGTGCCTCAAGAGTCCCCCACAGTGCCAGCCACCAATGTGGGCAGCGGTATGGGGATGGGGGGGGGACCATGCTGGGGCAGAGCCCACAGTGCCAACCGGGGCCACCATGTAGCCCGGTGGACCTGGTTGGGCATGGGGGTTTGCACCATTGTAACATGTCGGCCTTTCACGCCACAGACAATGGATATTGGAATTCAACCAGCAATCGGGCAGCACAGTAGCACAGTGGTTAGCATAGTTGCCCAGGTTCGATTCCCGGCTCGGGTCACTGTCTGTGCAGAGTCTGCACGTTCTCCCCATGTCTGCGTGGGTTTCCTTCAGGTGCCCCAGTTTCCTCCCACAGTCGAAAGATGTGTAGGTTAGGTGGATTGGCCATGCTAAATTGCCCTCAGTGTCAAAAAAGGTTGGGTGGGGTTGCTGGTTTACGGGGATAAGGTGAAGTTGTGGGCTTGAGCGGGGTGCTCTTTCCAAGGGCCAGTGCAGACTCGATGGGCCAAATGGCCTCCTTCTGCACTGTAAATGCGATGATTTTATGAATTGTGGCCTCCCTGCTAGTTGCCACAGCCCTGGAGTATGCCCTGTGGCTGTACGAGCGCGTGCTGCTCGAGGAGTTGGAAGCTGCAGCAACGGAGCGGGCAGCAGCAGAGCGTACCATAAAAGGACAGCTGGCAGCCGCCCATGTTGGAGAGCCAGCCGCCCATGTTGGAGAGCCAACCGCCCAATAGGCCGAGGAGGAGGAGGTGCATGGAGATGCTGGATGATGCCTCGCATATACTGCAGCGCCTGTCATTGGAGGAACTGTCAGAGCGGGTATGCTGTCATAGACTCCGGCTGAGCAGGGGAACAGTGCGACTGTATCTGCCAGCTGACAGCGTATCTGGCACCGCGGGGTATGGGGAAGGACACCCCCTCCCGGTGTCCATCAAGGTGACGGTTGCCCTGAACTTTTATGACATGGACCTGTCCAGGATCTCACAGACCTCGGTGCACAAGTGCATCCACACCGTCATGGAGGCCCTGTATGTCCAGGTGGCTCAATACATCCACTTCAATGTAGACCGAGCCAACCAGGATGCCCAGGCAGCGGGGCTCGCTGCCATCGCCGGGATGCCCTGGGTCCAGCGGGTGATCAACAGGATGCATGTCCCCCTAGGAGCACCTGTGCTGTACTTTTCTTTGTTCTTTGTTCTTTTAGACGACAGGGGCTGGTTTAGCACACTGGGCTAAATTGCTGGCTTTTCAAAGCAGACCAAGGCAGGCCAGCAGCACGGTTCAATTCCCGTACCAGCCTCCCCGACGAATGTGGCGACTAGGGGCTTTTCACAGTAACTTCATTGAAGCCTATTCGTGACAATAAGCGATTTTCATTTTCATTTTCATTTCATTCTACAAAACCTAAAGGGGTTCCACTCAATGAACATGCAGCTGATATGTGACCATCAGCTGCGCATTATACATGTCTCATTTGATGTGATTTGATTTATTGTCACATGTACCGAAGTACAGTGAAAAGTATTTTTCTGCAGCAGAGGGAATGTACATAGTGCATACATAGACAACAGAATAATCAACAGAGTACGTTGACAAATGGTACATTGACAAACAGTGATTGGTTACAGTGCAGAACAACGGGCCAAACAAAGCAAATACATGAGCAACAGCAGCATAGGGCGTCATGAACAGTGTTCTTACAGGGAACAGATCAGTCCGAGGGGGATTCAATGAGGAGTCTAGTAGCTGCGGGGAAGGAGCTGTTCCTATGTCTGGCTGTGTAGGTCTTCAGACTTCTGTACCTTCTGCCTGATGGAAGGGTTTGGAAGAGGCAATGCCTGGGTGGGAGGGGTCTCTGATAATGCTGTCTGCCTTCCTGAGGCAGCGGGAGGTATAGACAGAATCAACGTGGGGTGGCAAGCTTGTGTGATGCGTTGGGCTGAGTTCACCACACTCTGCAGTTTCTTGCGATCTTGGACTGAGTAGTGGCCATATCAGGCTATGATGCAGCCGGATAGGATGCTCTCTATTGCACATCTGTAGAAGTTTGTGACAGTCGATGCAGTCATGCCAAATTTCTTTAGCTTCCGTAAGAAGCAGAGACGTTGTTGGGCTTTCGTGACTGTTGCATCAACATGAGTGGACCAGGACAGACTGTTGGTGATGGTGACCTTCAGGAAGTTAAAGCTATCAACCATCTCCATTTCGGAGCCATTGATGTAGACAGGGGTAAGTGTCGTGCTACGCTTCCTGAAGTCGATGAGCAGCTCTTTCCAACATTTAGAGAGAGGTTTTTTTCGGTACACCATGCAACCAAGTGATTTATCTCCCTTCCTGCAGTCTGATTCGTTGTTGTTTGAGATACGGCCCACCACAGTCGTATCATCCGCAAATTTATAGATTGAGTTGGAGTTAAATTTTGCCACACAGTCATGTGTGTATAGGGAGTACAGTCGAGGGCTGAGCACACATCCTTGCAGGGCCACGGTGTTGAGGACTATTGTGGAGGAGGTGCTGTTGCCCATCCTGACAGATTGCGGTCTGTTGGTGAGGAAGTCAAGGATCCAGCTGCACAGGAAGGGGTCAAGTCCAAGACTGCAGAGTTTGGTTATTAGTCTTGTTGGGATAATGGTGTTGAAGGCGGAGCTGTAGTCGATGAACAGCAATCTTACATAGATGTCCTTGTTGTCGAGGTGTTCGAGTGCTGATTGTAGAGCCAGGGAGATAGCATCTGCTGTGGACCAGTTGCGGATCGAGACCGTCTGAGAGGTTGGCAGCGATTCATCTCATGACTAGCCGCTCGAAGCATTTCATGATAACAGATGTCTGAGCCACTGGTCGGTAGTCATTGAGGCAGGCTACCTTGTTCTTCTTTGGTACTACTATTATGGTGGTCTTCTTGAAGGAGGTGGGGGCCTCAGAGCGGAGGAGTGAGGTGGTGAAGATATCTGCGAGCACATTCGCCAGCTGGTCTGCGCAGGCTCGGAGTGCTCGGACTCCGTTGCGGCCCGTCGCTTTCCACGGATTCACTTTCAAGAAGGCAGCCCTTACCTCTGAGGCTGTAATAATGGGTATGGGTGTGTCCAGGACTGTTGGGGCGGGTGGCA
Source organism: Scyliorhinus canicula (assembly GCF_902713615.1). NCBI lineage: Eukaryota > Metazoa > Chordata > Chondrichthyes > Carcharhiniformes > Scyliorhinidae > Scyliorhinus > Scyliorhinus canicula. The sequence goes on from NC_052159.1 coordinate 31,604,792, forward strand.
CTGATACATTGGCTGACTGCTCAGAGCGGGCATAGAACTTGTTCAGATCATTGGGTAGGGATACTCCAGCCCCAGATATTCCGCCTGGCCTTGCTTTATAACCTGTGATCTTGCGTAGGCCCTGCCATAGTCGTCATGGGTTAGTGTCGTTGGCCTGGGCAGTGTGCACAACGCCTTCATCCTGGCACACTCGACTATTCCTGACATATTTGAGAGTCCCCCCACCCCGGCTGGGGATTGGCTCCTGGGTGACAGGGGATATCCACTGGAGTCATGACTGATTACATTTATCCAGAGGCTACAGACCGACGGGGAGACCCGCTACAACGAAGCCCATACAGCAACCAGGTTCGTGATCGAGGCGTGTGTCAGCCTCCTGAAGATGTGGTTCAGGTGCTTGGACCACTCTGTAGTGGCCCTCCAGTACGGTGCAGTAAGGTACAGCATTGTGGCAGCCTGCTGCGTCCTCCACAACATCACACAGCAGAGGAGCGATGTGGTGGAGGAGGAGTTGGAACACCAGGTTTCGTCCGACAAGGGGAGGTCGGTGGGACATGGAGCCCAGGCAGGCACCTGAGCCCGCACGATGTGTGCACCTGGGCCAACGGGCGCGGGATACTCTGATAGCCTCCAGGTTCACCGACTAGGGGGCGGGGTGGTGGTGGGGGGGGGGGCTGGCCAGGGGCACGGACACCAGATGCTACCCCCACCCCACCTCACTCCTCTCCCCCTGCCCCGCCAGCCACCCCCGCCTGCAACTCCATCCTTGATACATACCTGCCGCACTGTGGGGTGGGCATTTGATGAGGACTCGAATACTGAGGTCGTATGGGCTGATTTAAGAAACAGGAAAGGAGAGGTCACCCTGTTAGGGGTTTTCTATAGGCTTCCAAAAAGTTCCAGAGATGTAGAGGCAAGGATTGCAAAGATGATTCTGGATAGGAGCGAAAGTAACAGGGTAGTTGTTATGGGGGACTTTAACTTTCCAAATATTGACTGGAAACACTATAGTTCGAGTACTTTAGATTGGTCCGTTTTTGTCCAATGTGTGCAGGAGGGTGTCCTGATGCAGTATGTAGATAGGCCAACGAGAGGCGAGGCCATATTGGATTTGGTACTGGCAGCGCCGGCCCTAGGGTTGCTGGCGCCCAGGGCAAGCTGAACTTCGGCGCCCTTGGGGAGGGCGGGGGGGGGGGGGGCCGAGGGGGGGGGGGGGGGGCCGAGGGGGGGGGGGGCCGAGGGGGGGGGGGGGGGGGGGCCGAGGGGGGGGGGGCCGAGTGGGGGCGGACCCGAGGGGGGGGGCCGCCCTGGAGGGGGGGGGGGGGGCCGCCCTGGGGGAGGGCGGCCACCGCGCATGCGCTGGTTGGCACCGGCCCAACTGCGCATGCGCGGGACCCGAGTCTCTGGCGCCCCCTAGCACATGGCGCCCCGGGCGACTGCCCGAGTTGCCGGTGCCTTGAGCCGGTATATAAGAGATAGGATGTATAATCATCTGGGTAATGAACCAGGACAGGTGTCAGATTTGGAGGTAGGTGAGCACTTTGGTGATAGTGACCACAATTCGATTACGTTTACTTTAGTGATGGAAAGGGATAGGTATACACCGCAAGGCAAGAGTAATAACTGGAGGAAAGGCAATTATGATGCGATGAGGCAAGACTTAGGATGCATCGGCTGGAGAGGAAAACTGCAGGGGATGGGCACAATGGAAATGTGGAGCATGTTCAAGGAACAGCTACTGCGTGTCCTTGATAAGTATGTACCTGTTAGGCAGGGAGGAAGTGGTCGAGCGAGGGAACCATGGTTTACTAAAGCAGTTGAAACACTTGTCAAGAGGAAGAAGGAGGCTTATGTAAAGATGAGACGTGATGGTTCAGTTATGGCGCTTGAGAGTTACAAGTTAGTTAGGAAGGCTCTAAAGAGAGAGCTAAGAAGAGCCAGGAGAGGACATGAGAAGTCTTTGGCAGGTAGGATCAAGGATAACCCTAAAGCTTTCTATAGATATGTCAGGAATAAAAGAATGACTAGGGTAAGAGTAGGGCCAGTCATGGACAGTAGTGGGAAGTTGGGCGTGGAGTCCGAGGAGATAGGAGAGGTGCTAAATGAGTATTTTTCATCAGTATTCACACAGTAAAAATACAATGTTGTCGAGGAGAATACTGAGATACAGGCTGCTAGACTGGAAGGGCTTGAGGTTCATAAGGAGGAGGTGTTAGCAATTCTGGAAAGTGTGAAAATAGGTAAATCCCCTGGGCCGGATGGGATTTATCCTAGGATTCTCTGGGAAGTTAGGGAGGAGATTGCTGAGCCCTTGGCTTTGATCTTTAAGTCATCTTTGTCTACAGGAATTGTGCCAGAAGACTGGAGGATAGCAAATGTTGTCCCCTTGTTCAAGAAGGGGAGTAGAGATAACCCCAGTAACTATAGACCAGTGAGCCTTACTTCTGTTGTGGGAAAAGTCTTGGAAAGGTTTATAAGAGATAGGATGTATAATCATCTGGAAAGGAATAATTTGATTAGAGATAGTCAACATGGTTTTGTGAAGGGTAGGTCGTGCCTCACAAACCTTATTGAGTTCTTTGAGAAGGTGACCAAACAGGTGGATGAGGGTCAAGCAGTTGATGTGGTGTATATGGATTTCAGTAAAGCGTTTGATAAGGTTCCCCATGGTCGACTATTGCAGAAAATATAGAGGCATGGGATTCAGGGTGATTTAGCAGTTTGGATCAGAAATTGGCTCGCTGATAGAAGACAAAGGATGGTGGTTGATGGGAAATGTTCAGACTGGTGTCCAGTTACTAGTGGTGTACCACAAGGATCTGTTTTGGGGCCGCTGCTGTTTGTCATTTTTATAAATGACCTGGAGGAGGGCGTAGAAAGATGGGTGAGTAAATTTGCAGATGACACTAAAGTCGGTGGAGTTGTGGACAGTGCAGAAGGATGTTACAAGTTACAGAGGGACATAGATAAGCTGCAGAGCCGGGCTGACAGGTGGCAAATGGAGTTTAATGCAGAAAAGTGTGAGGTGATTCATTTTGGAAGGAATAACAGGAAGACAGAATACTGGGCTAATGGTAAGATTCTTGGTAGTGTGGACAAGCAGAGAGATCTCGGTGTCCATGTACATAGATCCCTGAAAGTTGCCACCCAGGTTGAGAGGGCTGTTAAGAAGGTGTACGGTGTGTTTGCTTTTATTGGTAGAGGGATTGAGTTTCGGAGCCATGAGGTCATGTTGCAGTTGTACAAAACTCTGGTGCGGCCGCATTTGGAGTATTGTGTGCAGTTCTGGTCGCCGCGTTATAGGAAGGATGTGGAAGCATTGGAAAGGGTACAGAGGAGATTTACCAGAATGTTGCTTGGTATGGAGGGAAGATCTTGTGAGGGAAGGCTGAGGGACTTGAGGCTGTTTTCGTTAGAGAGAAGAAGGTTAAGAGGTGACTTAATTGAGGCATACAAGATGATCAGAGGATTAGATAAGGTGAACATTGAGAGCCTTATTCCTCGGATGGTGATGTCCAGCACAAGGGGACATAGCTTTAAATTGAGGGGTGATAGATATAGGACAGATGTCAGAGGTCAATTCTTTACTCAGAGAGTAGTAAGGGCGTGGAATGCCCTGCCTGCAACAGTAGTGGACTCGCCAACACTAAACGTATTCAAATGGTCATTGGATAGGCATATGGACGATAAGGGAATAGTGTAGGTGGGCTTTAGAGGTGTTTCACAGGTCGGCGCAACATCGAGGGCCGAAGGGCCTGTACTGCGCTATAACGTTCTATGTTCTATGTTCTATGGGTTGCAGTAACAGTGGGTCTGGTCCATGGGATGGAGGATGATGACAACCCGCTCTGCGATGAGCTCTGGTGCTCTGCATCATTTGTCAATGTCTGACTCTTGCCCACGTTAGCACTTTCCTCCGTCCACCTGGGTGATCCCTGCATGCGAGCTGGCCATTCCATCACACGTCCCACCGAATCCCTGGGGTGGCGGTGGTGGGGACAGGTAGCTGGGGGGTGGGGGGGGGGGGATCCCTGGCCACCCACAGGCTCCGCTCATTCCCCCCACCCCACCCAACGTCCACCCATTCCCTTCCCTCCTCGGCCATTCCAGATCAGCCCACCCCACACACCCATCTTCAGGTTGTTACAGTGGTTACAGTTGTTTACTGTGAACACATATTTACTGATTGATGCCCGAGCCCCTATAAGTGAACTGTGCCCTGCACCCGTGCCAACTTAACTAGTGTCTAACTTTCAGGCCTAACAGGCCCATACGCTATGCATAGGTGGATCCCCAGACAGTACAGCAGGAGTAGAGGCGGCCTACTGTGATTCCTGCCCTTCACGTGGGTCCCTGTTGACGGGCCTCATCTGGTACGACCAAGCCTGATGGGCCTGGCTGCTGCTCGGGCGTCTCGGGTGGCGTGGTGCTGCCCTGTTCTGCCCACTGCCCACCAGGTGCACTAGGGACAGGAAGTCCGAGATCCCGCGGTGTTCCAGTACCTCTCCTGAGGGAGTCACCGGCATGGGCCCCATCACCTCCTCCCTCGTATGCCTGATGGCCCCCGGGCTACTCCATGGGACGGGGGTGCGCAGAGCCATCCCCTGAGGCACTCCCGCCACCTGGCGCTGCCCGTTTTGGTGGCCGGCTCTGGTCCAGATCAGGGGCTGCACGCTCACGGCTATGGAGCTCAGGGAGTAGATCATCTCCATCAGGGACTGCGCCACATCACACTGCAATTGTGCCATCACCGTCTGGATTTGTCTCACATCAGCCAGTGACTGCACCATCACCATGTCGACCAGCGCCTGGGCAATGATGCCGACGATCCCTGACATGGCCTGCTGTGACTGGGTCACGCTCAGTTGCACTGCTGTGATTTCCAGGTGGCTCTGGGACATGGTCGCTTGTGAGGCAGCGACCCTATCCTGGGCCTCGGCTAGCGCATGCACAGAATGCCCCAGGCCTTGGACATGCCCATCCGTAGCCAAAACGAGCCCCAGTTCGGCGATCTCCCTTTCTTCGGGACTCTGACCATGTCCAGGGCCTTCTGCTCGATCATAGTGATGGGTCACAGGTCTGGTGGTCCCCCTCCTGTCTTCTCCTGCTTCCACGGTTGTGCCGGCTTCCCCTGGGGGTGGGGAGGGAGAAACAGAAGACGATCATGTTGGACAATCCACGCATGCAGCCCAGGAGGTGGGCAGCTGGTGGCCTCAGTGGCCAGGGCACCAGGCCATGGCAGCCAGTATGGGTGCTGGCAAGTGGGGCAACGTGAGGGTTCGGCCGCCTTCCGGATTGGTGGAGAGGGGTTTGGTTACGGATGTGTGAGATATGGGTTAGTGCTGCCTACTCACCCTGCCCGCCCTGAGGAGGTTGTGCAGTTTCTTCCGCCACTGCTGTCCGGTCCAGGCGGTGTTGCTGTTGCTCTGACTGCCTCTTCCACCTGCGACCAGGCACGACGAACGGTGGCAGCAGGCAGCCTCCTTCCTGGGCCGAGGTACAGTGTCAACCTCCTCTCCTCCATGGTGTCCAGGGGGGCCTCCAGCTCGGCGTCGATGAAACTGGGTGCCACTCTCCTTATTGCCATCTTGTTGGCTGGGATGGTGTCTGTGGGGAATGAAGTGTGTATATGTGGCTGCAGCTTGTCAGCCTCCTCAGTGTCAATTGTGAAACCGGTGAATCTGGTACCGTTTCTCATTAGAATCGATTGTTTTCCACGTGGCGCCGGTGCTAGCCCCTAACAGTAGCAGAATCAGTCCAGGTGTGGCGCCAGTTTTTCTGTCGTGAAAGTCTACAAATTTTGTGTTGGCGTCAACACTTAGTCTCAGAAACGGAGAATCCCGCCCCATGAATAAATAGAACATAGAACAGTACAGTACAGTACAGGCCCTTCGGCCTACGATGTTGTGCTGACCATTTATCCTAATTTAAGATCAACCTAACCTACACCCCTTCAATTTACTGCTGTCCATGTACCTGTCCAAGAATCGCTCAAATGTCCCTAATGACTCTGACTTCACCACCTCCACTGGCAGTGCATTCCAGGCACCCACCACGCTCTGTGTAAAGAACCGACCTCTGACATCTCCCCTATGCCTTCCTCCAATCACCTTAAAATTATGTCCCCTCATTACACCCATTTCCGCCCTGGGGAAGTCTCTGGCTATCCAGTCTATCCATGCCTCTCACCACCTTGTACACCTCTATCGTCACCTCTCTGCCTTCTTCACTCCAGCTCCTAGCTCCCTCAACCTTTCTTCACAAGACATGCCCTTCAGTCCAGGCAGCATCCTGGTAAATCTCCTCTGCACCCTCTCCAAAGCATCCACATCCTTCTTTTAATGAGACGACCAGAACTCAACTCAATATTCCAAGTGTGGTTTGCTTTTCACAGTAACTTCATTTGAAGCCGACTTGTGACAATAAGCGATTTTCATTTCATTTCATTTCATTTTTATAAAGCTGCAGCAATACCTCGTGGCTCTTAAACTCAATCCCCGTGTTAATGAAAGCCAACACACCATACACCTTCTTAACAACTCTATCAACCTGGGTGGCAACTTTGAGGGATCTATGAACGTGGACCCCAAGATCCGTCTGTTCCTCCACACTTCCAAGAATCCTGCCTTTTACCCGATATTCAGCATTCAAATTCGACCTTCCAAAATGAATCACTTCACATTTACCTTGGTTGAACTCCATCTGCCAGTTCTCAGTCCAGCTCTGCATCCTGCCAATGTCCTATTGTAATCTGCAACAGCCCTTGACACTATCGACAACTCTGCCAACCTTCGTGTCATTGGCAAACTTACTAACCCACCCTTCGACTTCCTCATTCAAGTCATTTATAAAAACCACAAAGAGCAGAGGTCCCAGAACAGATCCCTTTGGGACACCACTGGTCACCGACTTCCAGGCGAAATACTTTCCATCCACTACCATTCACTGTCTGCTTTTGGCCAGCCAATTCTGTATCCAGACAGCCAAATTTCACTGTATCCCATGCCCCCTGACTTTCTGCATGAGTCTACCATGGGGAACCTTATCAAATGCCTTACTGAAATCCATATACACCACATCTACTGACCAACCTTCATCAATGTGTGTCGACACATCCTCAAATAATTCAACGAGACTTGTGAGTCATGACCTGACCCTCACAAAGCCATGCTGACTATCTTTAATCAAGCTAACTTTCTCTAAATAATCATAAATCCTATCTCTCAGAATCCTTTTCAGTATTTTGCCACCACAGACATAAGACTGGCTGGTCTGTAATTCTCAGGGATTTCCCGATTCCCTTTCTTGAACAGGGGAACGCCTCCCTCCAGTCATCCGGTACTACTCCAGTGGAGAGTGAGGATGCAAAGATCATCGCCAATGGTGCAGCAATCTCCTCCCCTGCTTCCCGTAGTAACCTTTGGTATATCCAATCTGGCTCAGGGGATTTATCTATTCTGATGATTTTCAAAATTTCCAGCACATCCTCTTTCTTAATATCAACCTGTTCGAGCCTATTAACCTGTTTCATGCAGTTCTCACGAGCAATAAGGTCCCTCTCTCTCTTGTGAATACTGAAGCAAAATATTCATTTAGGGCCTCCCCTGCGTACTCAGACTCTCGGCACAAGTTCGCTCCACTATTCCTGATCATCACTCTCACTCTGATCATCCTCTTATTTCTCACACAAGTGTAGAATGCCTTCGGGTATTCCCTAATCCTTCCCACCAGGGCTTTTTCATGCCCCCTTCCAGCTTTCCTAAGTCAATTTTTCTGTTCCTTCCTGGCTGCCTTGTAACCCTCTAGAGCCGTGCCAGATACTTGCTTCCTCAACCTTATGTAAGTTTCCTTCTTCCTCTTGACTGGAAGCTCCACTTCTCTTGTCATCCAAGACTCGTTCAACTTACCATTCCTTCCTTGTCCCATCTTGCACTCATCAGGGCACTTTATTGTCACAAGTAGACATACATTAACACTGCAATTAAGTTACTGTGTTACCTAGTCACCACATTCCGGCGCCTGTTCGGGTACACGGAGGGGAAATAAATATACCCATACGTGTGAGTTTCCTCTGGGTCCTCGATTTACTCCCACAGTCCAAAGACTAAAATCGGTCTGGCTGACTAATGCCCTTTTGGTGAAAAAAAACCTGCCATCCTTACCTTACCTGGTCTACATATGACTCCAAACCCACAGCAGGCTTATAAATATTGCAAAAACGCAGTAGCAAATCGAAGGATTAGATTGTTTTAGAAACCAGCAAGAAGTTGATGAAAGGAAAAAATATATAATATGAGAGCAAACTAGCTGGAAATATAAAAATCGATTGTAAAAGCTCATGCAAGTAAATAAAAAGGAAGAGAGTAGCTAAAGTAAATGTTGGTCCTGTAGAACCAGAAACAGAAGAAATTATCGTGGAGAAAGAAGAAATGACACAGGCATTGAATAAACATTTGTGACTATCTTCACAGTAGAAGACTCAAGTTTAATCTGAAATATACAGTAATAAGCAGCCCACTTGATTCCTGCCCCTTCCACAAACATTCAATCCCTCTGCCACTGATGAACAGTGACAGCCGTGTGTACCATCTACACTGCAGGAACCCACCAAGGTTCCTTAGGTAGCACCTTCCAAACCCACAACCACTGCCATCTAGAAGGACAAGAGCAGCAGATACCTGTGAACAGCACTACCGAGGTTCCTCGCCAAGTCACTCACCATTCTGACTTGGAAATATATCACCGTTCCTTCACTGTCGGTGGACCAAAATCGTGGAACTCCCTCCCTAATAACACTCTGGGCGTACCTGCACCACAGGGACTGCAGAGGTTCAAGAAGGCAACTCACCACCACCTCCTGACGGGCAACTAGGGATGGGCAATAAATACTGGCTTAACCATCGATGCCCACATTCAGTAAATGAATTTTTAAAAACTTAGGGCATAAAAAGAGTGAGGAAATTAAGGAAATTAATACCAGCAGAGAAAATGTATTAACAAAACATTATGGGAATAATATCCGACAAATCCTTGGGACCTGATGACCTGTGCCATTAAAAGTGATAGCCGCAGAGGTAATGGATGTGCCAGTTATGATTTTACAAAATGGGCTCAGGGATGGTCCCATCAGATTGGAAATTAGCAAAGGCTCCACTACTTTTCAAGAAAGGAAGGAGAGAGAAAACAGTGAACAGTGAGTCGTTCGTCGAACATCTGTTGTTGGGAAAATGCTGGCATCTATTATTATTGAGGAAAAAGGGACATGTCAAACCTTTTCACCTTGCACTCACCAGACACTTCACAAGAAATGAAATGAAATGAAATGAAATGAAAATCGCTTATTGTCACGAGTAGGCTTCAATGAAGTTACTGTGAAAAGCCCCTAGTCGCCACATTCCGGCGCCTGTTCGGGGAGGCTGGTACATGAATGGAACCGTGCTGCTGGCCTGCCTTGGTCTGCTTTAAAAGCCAGCGATTTAGCCCAGTGTGCTAAACCAGCTAAACCAGAATACCAATATACGGGAAAAGCAACAATTTATACTGTATGATTCATTCTCCAGGTCAATGCCTTGACCAATCAAGGTCAAGCTTCCTGGTTTAAAGTTTAAACAATGTCTGGCAGTTAACCGACAGTCAATATCATCTGGTGTATTATCCATGGCAATGCTTCTACTTGCCAGGTAATCAGCACTCTCTTCTCATACAGTATAAATTATTGTTTTCCCCTTATATTGGTATTCTTTCAAAGCGTCCTTGATGAGTGGAAGATGAAAAGCTTCAACACGTCTCTTTTTTCAGCAATACCCAAGTACATACTGCCATACGACTAACCTATTATTAAGGAACTCTACCAATACACTTAGAAAAGCATAGTATGATTAGAACAAGTCAACATGGTTTTACCAAAGATAAATCCTATATGACAAATTAATTAGAATTTTTTGAGGATGTAACTAATAGAGTAGATATAGGGTACCAATAGATGCAGTATAGTTGGATTTCCAAAAGGCTGGTGTCGCAAAAGGTTAACAGGCAAGGTAAGAGCTCATGGAGTCAGGGGTTAATATTTTAGCATGGATAGAAGAGTGGTTAACAATAGAAAGCAGAGAGTGGGCATAAACAGGGCTTTTTTAAGTTGGCAGACAATGAATATCAGAGTGCAGCAAGGTTCTCTACTGAGACTAAGCTATATACAACCTTTATTAATGATGAATGAAGAGACAGAAAGTAATGTATTAAAGTTTTCTGATGATGCCAAGTTATATGGAAAGATAAGCTGTGGGGAGGACGCAGAGAGACTGCAAACAAAGGGTAGGTCATGTTTTAGTGGTATTGTCACTGCATTAATAATCCAGAGACTCAGGATAATGCTGGGGACCCAGGTTTCAATCCCACCATGGCAGGTGGTGAAATTTGAATCCAATCAAAACCTGGAATTAAAAGTCAAATTAAGAGCATTAAAGTTTTATTGATTGTCGTAAAAACAAATCTGGTTCACTAATGTACTTTAGGGAAGGAACTCTGCCATCCTTACCTGGTCTGGCCATGTGACTCCAGATGTGCAGCACTGTGATTGACTCTGAAATATCCTCCTAAATGGCCTAGCAAGTCACTTAGTTTAGGAGCAATTAGGAATGGGCAATAAATGCCAGCCTTGGCAGTGATGCCCAAATTCCATGAATGAATAAAAAAATACGGACAGACCAAGTTAATGGGCAACAAGGTTGCAGCTGGGGTATAATGTGTGGAAGTGGTAAATTGTAAGGAAATAAAAGCAGAATATTTGTAAAAAGGTGTGAAACTTGTAGGTGTTGATGATCAAAGAGATTTGGGCGTGCTTGTACCAGGAATGCAGAAAGTTAGCATATAGATGTAATCAGCAATTAGGAAGGCTAATGGCATGTTGGCCTTTATTGCAAGGAAATTGTCTTACAAGTATAAAGAAGTCTTACTGTGGTTGTATAGTGTTTTGGTGAGACCACATTTAGAATTTTGTGTGCAGTTTTGGTCTCCACATTTAAGAAAGTATATAGTTGCATTGGAGATGGTGCAGTGAAGGTTCACTAAATTAGGATGAGGGCATTGCCCTATCCCGAGAGGGTGAGTGAATTGGGGTTATATACCCTGGTGTTTAGAAGAATGAGAGACGATCTCATTGAAACCTACAAAATTCTGATTATTTCTGCTGATTGGAGGGCACGGCGACACAGTCTCAGGATAAAGCGTCGATCATAAATTCAGTCTTCCGCAGACTCAGGGGAAGTACCAAAGGGCTGGCTTTACTCCCCTGATCAAAAAAGGTTGTAAGGATAAGTCCAGTAATTGCAAACCAGACAGTTGAACTTTGTGACGGGGAAGCTTCTTGAAACAACGTGGCAGCATGGTAGCATATTGGTTAGCAAAATTGCTTCACAGCTCCACAGTCCCAGGTTCGATTCCCGGATTGGGTCCCTGTCTGTGCGGAGTTTGCACATTCTCCCCGTGTTTTCGTGGGTTTCCTCCGGGTGCTCCGGTTTCGTCCCACAGTCCAAAGATGTGCAGGTTAGGTGGATTGGCCAAGCTAAATTGCCCTTAGTGTCCAAAATTGCCCTTAGTGTTGGGTGGGGTTACTGGGTTATGGGAATAGGGTGGGGGCGTGAGCTTGGGTAGGGTGCTCTTTCCAAGGGCAAGTGCGGACTCGGTGGGCCGAATGGCCTCCTTCTGCACTGTAAATTCTATAATTCTATGAATTATCAGGGACAGAATGAATAATCACATGGAAAAATGTGAGCTGATTTCTTCATGGAAAATCGAGCTTAACTAATTTGCTGGAGTTTTTTGAAGAGGTAACAGTGAGGGTTGATGAGGGAAATGCAGATGATGTCGGCTACATGGATTTCCAAAAGGAATTCAATTCAATGCCCCACAAAAGTCTTGTCAAAAAAGTTACAGCTCATGGAATGACTGGAACAATAGCAACGTGGTTACAAAATTAGCTGAATAAATGGAAGCAGAGAGTAATGGTTAATGGATATTTATCAGGCTGAAGGAGGGATTGTAGTGGAGATCCCCAGGGGTGGGTGTAGGGATCACAACTTTTCACAATATACATTAATGATCTGGAAGAACAAGCTAAGGGCATTGTTGCTAAGTTTGCAGATGATACAAAGATACGCAGAGGGACAGGCAGTATTGAGGAAGCAGGGGGGCAGGCAAGGAGAGTGGGAAAAGAAGTGGCAGATGGAATACAAGGTGGAAAAGTGTGAGGTTATGCACTTTGGAAGGAAGAATGGAGGCATAGCCTATTTTCTGAATGGGAAAAGGCTTAGGAAATCAGAGGCACAAAGGGACTTGTGAGTCCTTGTTCACGATTCTCTAAGGTTAATGTGCAGGTTCAGTCGGCAGGGAGGAAGACAATGTTAGCATTCATGTCGAGAGGGTTAGAATATAAGGGCAGTACGGTAGCATTGTGGATAGCACAATTGCTTCACAGCTCCAGGGTCCCAGGTTCGATTCCAGCTTGGGTCACTGTCTGTGCGGAGTCTGCACATCCTCCCCGTGTGTGCGTGGGTTTCCTCCGGGTGCTCCGGTTTCCTCCCACAGTCCAAAGATGTGCAGGTTAGGTGGATTGGCCATGAAAAATTGCCCTGAGTGTCCAAAATTTCCCTTAGTGTTGGGTGGGGTTACTGGGTTATGGGGATAGGGTGGATGTGTTGACCTTGGGTAGGGCGCTCTTTCCAAGAGCTGGTGCAGACTCGATGGGCCAAATGGCCTCCTTCTGCACTGTAAATTCTATGAAATAAGAGCAGGGATGTACTTCTCAGGCTGTGTAAGGCTCTGCTCATACCCCATTTGGAGTAATGTGAGCAGTTTTGGGCCCCCTACCTAAGAAAGGATGTACTGGCTTTGGAAAAGTTCCAGAGGAGGTTCACAAGAATGATCCCTGGTGTGAAGAGCTTGCCATATGAGGAGCAGTTGAGGACTCTGGGTCTATACTCATTGGAGTTTAGAAGGATGGGGGGGGTGGGATCTTATTGAAATTTACAGGATACTGCGAGGCCTGGATAGAGTGGACGTTGAGAGGATGTTTCCACTTGTAGGAGAAACTAGAAGGAAAATCTGGAACCCAAGGCCACAGCCTCAGACTGGAGGGATGATCCTTTAAAACTGAGATGAGGAGGAATTTCTTCAGCCGGAGGATGGTGAATCTATGGAACTCTTTGCCACAGAAGGCTGTGGAGGCCAAATCACTGAGTGTCTTTAAGACAGAGATAGGTTCTTGATTAATAAGGGGATCAGGGGTTATGGGGAAAAGGCAGGAGAATGGGGATGAGAAACATATCAGCCATGATTTAATGACGGAGCAGACTCAATGGGCCTAATGGACTAATCCAATGCCTTATGGTCTAATGGGTCAGTATCGGGACCCGAGCTTTACCTATATTAATGATTTAGGTCTTAAATTCAGGTGACAATTTCAGAGTTTGCAGATGATACAACATTTGGAAGCATTGTAAACCCTGAGGAGGATGGTGCAGAACCTCAAAAGACAAAGCTAGTTGGTGGAGTGGGCAGATAGGTGGCAGATAAAGTTCAATGCAGAGAAATGTGAGTTGATTAATTTTGGTAGGAACAACATGGAGAGACTGTATAAAATAAAGAGTACAAATCTAAAAGTTTGCAGGAGCAGACTGACCTGGATGTATATATGCATAAGTCATTGAAGGTGGTAGGATGGGTTGCGAGAGCAGTTAATAAATCACACAGGAACCTGGACTTCATTAAAAGGGGCAAATAGTTCAAGAGCAAGGAGATTCTGCTGAACTTATGCAAGGCACTAGTTAGACCTCAGCTGGAGTATTGTAGAGAGTCCTGCACACCCCATTTTAGGAAGGATGTGAACGCATTGGAGAGACTGCAGAAGAAATTTACAAGAATGGTTCCAAGGATAAGAAATATCAGTTATGAAGAGAAGTTGGGACTGTTGTCCTGGGAGAGAAGAAGGCTAAGGGCAGATTTGACAGAGATGTTCAAAATCATGAAGGGGGGGGGGGGGGGGGGGGGGGGGAGAAACTGTCCCACTCGAAAACGGATCAAGAATGCGAGGGCACAGATTTAAAGTGATTTAAAAAAGAAGCAAATGCGTGTGAGGAAAAATATTTTCACACGGCGAGTGGTTTGGGTCTGGAAAGCACCGCCTGGAGGTTGGATGGAGGCAGGTTCAATCGGGGAATTCAAGAGGGCATGAGGTGATTATTTGAATCAAAACAATGTACAGGGGTACGGGAAAAAGGCAGGAGAATGGCACTAAGTCAAGATGTTCGATAGTAGAGGGTCGATGCAGATAAGCTGGGCCTCATGGCCTCATTTTGCACCGTGACGATTCTGTAATTCTCTGACTGCAATTAGGAGAAATTACTTTATTCAGAGGGCTGCGAATCTTTGGAATTCTCTATCCCAGAGGGCTGTGGATGCTCCATCATAGAATACTTTTGAGGCTGGGATAGACAGATTTTGATCTCACAGGAGATTAAGGGACGCGGGGAGCAGGTGGGAAATAGAGTTGAAGACTAACATCAGTTAAGATCATGTTGAATGACGGAACAGCTCAAAGGGCCATGTGGTCTACTCCTGCTCCTATTTCTTACGTTCTTATGCTCAGTGTGGTTGACTCTTGCCTGCCCTCCGCAATAATCCTGCAAACACTCAGTTCAAAGGCAATTATGGACATGAAACAAATCCTTGTCTTGCTAGCAATGCCCAGGTCCCATGAAAGAATTCAAAGAAACTTTTGGCTGGCACCAACTGATTTTGAGCATCCAATAGTTAATCATTTTAATAATATACCAGTAAAGTTTAAGTAAAATTATTTTTTTATTTGGCCACTTTCAGATATGGTATTTCAATCCTGCATTTGTTTAATAAATAATGGGTAGTTTCCACAATTCACAACGCTAAAAATAAATTTGAGTGAAAACTTTACTTGTGTTTAGGCAACCTGACTTCATAAGTTAGCTCTTTAAATCCTGATAAATCTGTAAATCTAGTAAATCTGCATTGTTTCCCCTCGAAGGCCAGTATTTCCTTCTTAAGATTAACCCACAAATTGAATACGGTATCCCAGGTGTAGTCTAACCTTGGTTTGGAACAACTGCAGGATCATTTTGTTACTTTTAAATTCCAGCCTCCTTCATGGGCGGCACGGAGGCGCAATGTTTAGCATTGCTGCCTCACAGCGCCAGGGACACAGGTTCGATTCCAACCTTGGTAACTGTGTGGAGTTTGCACATTCTCTCTATGTCTGCGTGGGTGTTCCCCAGGTGCTCCACTTTCCTCCCACAGTCCAAAGATGTGCAGGTTAGGTGGATTGGCCATGCTGAATTGCCCCTAAGTGTCCAAAGATGTGCAGATTAGGTGGATTGGCCATGCTGAATTGCCCCTCAGTGTCCAAAGATATGCAGGTTAACTGCAGTTATGGGGATAGGGCGTGGGAGTGGTAAGATGCTCTTTCAGAGGGTCAGTGCAGACTTAATGGGCCGAATGGCCTCCTTCTGCATGCTAGGGCTTCTCTGGATTCTCTAATAACCATCATTCATTGAGCCTCTTTGGTTACTCATTCTAATAGCTATTAATTACGTTTATTTTAGAGACTGGTTTGCTGCAGTCACTAAGTAATTTTCATTCTGGGTACTTTTATACAGAGTTCTGAGTTCGGCAATATTTACCTTGCAATTGGACAGAGACACGCTGAAAATCGAGGAATCAAAACAGAATAAAGATGGAATTGAGGGCTCTGCTGTTACCAAATGTTTGGCCAGCAGGCAAGGATGTCAATACTTGTCATGTTGCTATGCCTATTTTGTGTGAGGGGGCAATGCAGATGTTATTTTGAAGCATTGTTTTAGGTTCAGGTTGATAGAAGTCTGTGGAATCAGCTGTTGTTGTGATGGCCATTAAAGGAGATTTCAACACAATGGGGCTGTCACTTAA
The DNA here is from genome assembly GCF_902713615.1 of Scyliorhinus canicula. Classification (NCBI taxonomy): domain Eukaryota; kingdom Metazoa; phylum Chordata; class Chondrichthyes; order Carcharhiniformes; family Scyliorhinidae; genus Scyliorhinus; species Scyliorhinus canicula. The sequence continues at coordinate 31,620,761 of NC_052159.1, forward strand.
CGTTAGTTCCACGGCCAACATTGTGATAAACGACCTGTTAATCTGGTTTTGGAGATGCTAATTGAGGGATATTTATTGACTACGACACAGGGAGATTGCTTCTGCTCTTCAAATAAGGCTCTTTACATCCACTTGAACAGCGCCCCCCCCCCCCCCCCCCCCCCCAATCCTGGCTTCATCTCAAAGACTGGATATGTGGCACTCCCTCATTTATAGTGCTGAGAATTTGGCCTCCAAGTCATGAGATAATTAGAATAGAATGAAGCAAATCCAGGGAGCAATTTAGTGAGAACAGGAATCTTCAACACAACTTGCTAGAGCAGGTATAAGAGACACTTGAACTTGAAGAGTGTGACGGTACTGGGAGGGAAGATGCTGGCATTTCAAATTAGCCATAAATTGGAGGTTGAGGTGGAAAGGAGACTCAGAGATGCCCAGCTCCACCCACTCACTGACATCACTGCAGTAATAAAGACCCATTTCTTCAAGGTACACCCACTACAGTTATTCTATAAAAACACCCATTTCTTAAAAGTACTCTCACATGACAGATATAAGCAGCAGAATTTTAGATGATTTATTTAAAAGATGATCGAGGATGCGTGGTTGGCCAGGGCAATGCTAGAGTAATAAAGTTTGCCAAAGGACAAGGATTTTGGTTCTGAGAGGACAGTGACAGGCAGTGCTCCACATGTTGACATGCACTGTTTTAAGATGAAACGGTTATGAGGTCTGGAACTCAGTTTGGGATCAATCAGGACACTCAAAGGTCTGATTCAGCTTAACAAAATGGCTGGGGTGGGGTTTAGAGTTGCTGGTGAGGACTAATTGGCATCACAATTGGGTAACATGCAGACGATGAGGAAGAAGCGACCAAGTAGAGATTCCAGCGGTCTCAGGAGTTGACAGTTTGGGCAATGGGCTAAGAAGCCATTACGATCGGGAATCGGTTCAATAACTTAACAAGCAGGAGTAGTCCCACCCAAGCTGATCAAAGAAAGAGGTGTTGGAGGAATAGAGTGTGGTTGACAACACCAAAGGCGACAGAGCAGTTGAGGGGCTTATGGAGATGGAGGTACCATGGTTATAATCATAGAGAATATCATTCAGGAATTTAGTTAGGTCAGTTTCAGTGGTATGGAAGGGGCAGAATTACAATTTAATAACATCAAAACAATAATTTACAAGAGAAAGGGGCACGACACATCATATTCTAAGGCATTTGGAAGGGAAAAAGATTCAGATTGGAAATAGTTTTAATGATTAATTTTATTGCGGCATATGGAAGAGACATAACTCAGGGAAGGAGAATTGGATTTTTGCTAAAATACTCTTTTTATGATCTGCATGAATGAGTATGCATGGAAAAAACCTGCTGTCAAACCATCATTAAATTAAAAGAGCTTTCTCTCTTTTGCAGGTACGATGTATGTTTTTAAGTTGTTTGAAGAACCTCACGCCATGTAAACAATAAGCATTTTTCATTTTCATTTCATTTCATTTCATCCCAACCCTTCAGTGCAAAGTACACTAATGCCATGTCAAGTGAACTATAAGTAATGTAATAAAAACATGTAAGTGTATATAATTTTTATTCAGTAGATGTGGGCATTGCTGGCTGGATCACATAAATACCCATCCCTAATTGCCCTTGAATGGAGTGGCCTGGGCTATTTCAGAGGGAATTTATGGATCAACCACATTGCTGTGGATCTGAAGTCAAAAATAAGCCAGACCAAGTAAGGATGGTAGATTTCCTTCCCCAAAAGACAGTAATGAACCAGGTGGGTTTTTATGACACCCAACAATGGTTTCATGGCCATCATTAGACTTTTAATTCCATACTCTCAATCAGCGCCGAATCAGACTACAGAGAGGAGATATGGTTGTATGGTGTACCGAAAACAACCTCTCTCTAAATGTTGGAAAGACCAAGGAACTGATCATCGACTTCAGGAAGCGTAGCACGACACACATCCCTGTCTACATCAATGGCTCCGAGGTGGAGATGGTCGATAGCTTGAAGTTCCTTGGGGTCACCGTCACCAACAGTCTATACTGGTCCACTCACATTGATACAACAGTTAAGAAAGTCCAACAACGCCTCTACTTCCTATGGAAGCTAAAGAAATTCGGCATGTCTTCATCGACTCTCTCAAGCCTTTACAGATGTGCCATAGAGAGCATCCTATTTGGCTGCATCACAGCTTGATATGGCAACAGCTCGGCCCAAGATCGCAAGAAACTGCAGAGTGTGCTGAACTCAGCCCAATGCATCACACAAGCTTGCCACCCTTCCATTGATTCTGTCTACACCTCCCACTGCCTCAAGAAGCAGACAGCATTGTCAGAGACTCCTCTCACCCAGGCTTTGCCCTCTTCCAGACCCTTCCATCAGGCAGAAGGTATAGAAGTCTGAAGACCCGCACATCCAGACATCGGAACAGCTTCTTTCCCACAGCTGCTATGACTCCTCAACAACTCTCCTTCGGACTGATCTGTTCCCTGTAAGGACACTACTCACAACGCCCTGTGCTGCTCTTGCTCATATATTTGCTTTGTATGGCCCTTGTTCTGCACTATAACCAATCACTATTTATCGATGTACCATATGTCAACGTACTCTGTCAATTATTCTTTTTATCTACTATGGACATACTGAGTACATTCCCTTGACTGCAAAAAAATACTTTTCACTGTATTTCAGTACATGTGACAATAAAGCAATCAATCAATTTACTATTAAGTTCAAATTTTACCAACTGCTGTGATGGGATTTGAACCTAGGCCCCCAGAGCATTACAAATCCAGTGACAATGCGACTATGCTAACGGCTCCCCCAGAGGGACGTATGTTTCTTGTGATGGAGGAGCAGATGAGATATTTACCATCAGGCACTACACAATGGTTGGTTCTCCAGGTGATCTGCTGGAGGTAGCTGTTATGTTTCTTAAATGAATGCTAGGAGTCGTTCAGCAGTTGAAGGATGTGCTCCACAATAAATGACTTCATTAGCTTTTTACTTACAGAAAAGCACAGAATACTGCTTTTCTATGCTCTGCAACTAGGCCTGACCACACTCACAGCCCTGAGCTCAACTTCCGTCCCTGTCCTGCTCCACCGTCTCTCCAGCCAAAGTGAGCGAGGGCGGGCCTTCGGTGTCACTCTTATATGTCCCTGTGCTGCCCCCTGGTGGTACTTCAATTTCCCATCAGCCCCTTCTGTACATACTCAGGCGAGGATCACTAAATCACTACAGTAGCGACATTCGACAGATGTGCTGCTGTAGGTAGCAACATTCAACAGATGTGCTGCTGGAGGTAGCAACATTCAACAGGTGTGCTGCTGGAGATATCAACATTAAACAGGTGCACTGCTAGAGGTAACAACATTAAACAGGTGTGCTGCTGGAGGTAACAACATTAAACAGGTCTGCTGCTCAAGGTAACAACATTAAACAGGTGTGCTGCTGGAGGTAACAACATTAAACAGGTCTGCTGCTCAAGGTAACAACATTAAACAGGTGTGCTGCTGGAGGTAACAACATTAAACAGGTCTGCTGCTCAAGGTAACAACATTAAACAGGTGTGCTGCTGGAGGTAACAACATTAAACAGGTGTCCTGCTGGAGGTTGTGACATTCAACAGATGTGCTGCTGGGGGTAGTGACACTCAATAGATGTGCTGCTGGAGATATCAACATTAAACAGGTGCGCTTCTAGAGGTAACATTAAACAGGTGCGCTGCTGGAGGTAACAACATTAAACAGGTGTGCTGCTGGAGGTTGTGACATTCAAGAGGTGCGCTGCTGTGGTAGTGACATTCAACAGGTGCGCTGCTAGAGGATGTGACATTCAACAGGTGCACTGCTAGAGATATCAACATTAAACAGGTGCGCTGCTGGGGGTAGTGACATTTAACAGGTGCGCTGCTAGAGGATGTGACATTCAACAGGTGCGCTGCTGGACTCAGTGACATTCAACAGGTGCGCTGCTGGGGGTAGCGACATTCAACAGGTGTGCTGCTGGGGGATGTGACATTCAACAGGTGCGTTGCTGGGGGATGTGACATTTAACAGGTGCGTTGCTAGAGGATGTGACATTCAACAGGTGGGCTGCTGGGGGATGTGACATTCAACAGTGTGCTGCTGGAGGTAGCGACATTCAACAGGTGCGCTGCTGGAGGTAGCGACATTCAACAGGTGTGCTGCTGGGGGATGTGACATTCAACAAGTGCGTTGCTGGGGGAAGTGGCATTCAACAGGTGCGCTGCTGGAGGTCGCGAAATTCAGCAGGTGTGTTGCTGGAGTAGGTGACATTCAACAGGTGTGCTGCTGGAGGTAGCGACATTCAACATGTGTCCCGCTAGAGGTAGTGACATTCAACAGGTGCGCTGCTGGAAGATGTGACATTCAACAGGTGCGCTGCTGGAGGTAGTGACCGTCAACAAGCGTGTTGCTGGAGTCAGTGACATTCAAAGGTGGGCTGCTGGGGGAAGTGGCATTCAACAGGTGTGTTGCTGGAGGTAGTGACATTCATCAGGTGTATTGCTGGAGTCAGTGACATTCAAAGGTGCGCTGCTGGAGATAGTGACATTCAACAGGTGTATTTCTGGAGTCAGTGACATTCAACAGGTGCGCTGCTGGGGGATGTGACATTCAACAGGTGTGCTGCTGGAGTCAGTGACATTCAAAGGTGTGCTGCTGGAGTCAGTGACATTCAACAGGTGCGCTGCTGGGGGATGTGACATTCAACAGGTGCGCTGCTGGGGGATGTGACATTCAACAGTTGCGCTGCTGGGGGAAGTGGCATTCAACAGGTGTATTGCTGGAGTCAGTGACATTCAACAGGTGCGCTGCTGGGGGAAGTGGCATTCAACAGGTGCGCTGCTGGGGAAGTGGCATTCAACAGGTGCGCTGCTGGGGGAAGTGGCATTCAACAAGTGTGCTGCTGGGGGAATTGGCATTCAACAGGTGGGCTGCTGGATGTTGCGACATTCATCAGGTGTATTGCTGGAGTTAGTGACATTCAACAGGTTTGTTGCTGGGGTCAGTGACATTCAACAGGTGTGCTGCTTGGGGTGGTGGCATACAACATGTGTGCTGCTGTAGGTAGCAAAATTTATCAGGTGCACTGCTGGAGGTTGTGACATTCAACAGGTGTCTTGCTGGAATCAGTGACATTCAGCAGTTGTGTTTCTGGAGTCAGTTATTCAACAGGTGTGCTGCTGGAGGTAGCAACATTCCACAGGTATGTTTCTGGAGTCAGTGATATTCAACAGATGTGTTGCTGGGGTAGTGACATTCAACAGGCGTGCTGCTAGAGGATGTGTCATTCAACAGGTGTGCTGCTGGGGTCAGTGTCATTCAACAGGTGTGCTGCTGGAGGTAGTGACTTTGAACAGGTGTGCTGCTGGAGGTAGTGACTTTGAACAGGTGTGCTGCTGGAGGTAGTGACATTCAACAGGTATGGTGCTGGAAGTAGAGACTTTGAACAGGTATGCTGCTGGAGTTATGGCCAATTCCCTGTTCGAAAGGATGAGCCTGAAGGCTTTCACAATGCCCCGTGAAAATTTTTGCTAAACGGATCCATGCTCCATGATAATTGAATATAGGCTTCCTTGCAAACCTACCAATGCATGAAGCAGTTGGGTTGTTGCACCATCAGGCCTCTTCTGTGGCCCATCAAATTCATCATCTCAGGCCCTCTACTGCAAGACTATTGTGTGATATCTTCCTCCAGAACTTGCATTACCTTTTCCCTATGAACACTGTCTTACCATGGGAATACTGTCTTTCATGGCTTCACCCCTCCCACACTGATAGTCATAACCTCAGCAATGGCTCTTCCTGTAATTGCCAGCACCATCTCCTCCATGGAGTTTGGATTATGCAGACGTGCCTGTCCCTTTCCACTGCACCATCTCCTACAGGAGAGAGAGGGAAGTGTGTCAGTGATTGTTCCGGAACTTGTTTGTGTAATGTAGTTATTGAGTTCATTGCTGCCATTAATTGCAAGCTGCCAGATGTGGGTTTGGCACTTGCAAGTGTGTTAAGTGCACAAGGATGAGACAGGGCTTTGAATATCAATATGTTTAATTCCTGCAAATATTCAGCAGGTCAAGCAGCATCTTTCATCTTTCATCAGAACAGGTTTCCATCATCAGAATTAATGCAGCAGAGAAATTTAGAGAATGGAACGTAGTCCTTATAGGTAGCAGGGGCTGAGCAAGGGTAGTCGAGGTAGTTACAGGAGTCAATGGTCTATGAAGAAAATTCAGTGATGGCCTATCCCTAGATAGGGAGACAGAGAAGTCAATGAAGGAAAGGGAGGAGTTGATGATAAACCATCTGAAGGTTAAGAGAAGGGTGTAAACTGGAAACAAAGTTTAAAGAAAAAGCTCCAGTTCAGGGCGTGAGTAGGAAATGGGATGAAGCAATCACCCATGTAATAACAATAATAATCTTTATTAGTGTCATAAGTAGGCTTTGATTAACACTGCAAAGAAGTTTACCGTGAAAATCCTCAGTTGCCACACTCCAGGGCCTGTACACAGAGGAAGAATTCAGAATGCCCAAATTACCTAACAACACATCTTTTGGGACTTGTGGGAGGAAACCGGAGCACCCGGAGGAAACCCAAGCAGACACAGGGAGAACGTGCAGACTCCACACAGACAGTGGCGCAAGCCGGGAATCGAACCTGGGACCCTGCAGCTGTGAAGCAACAGTGCTAACCATTGTGCTACTGTGCCAGTAATAGAGGTGATGGAAGGTATTGAGCAAGACAGGAACAAGGAATGTTCCACATATCTCAAGAAAGACAGATATTGCTAGGATCTCTGTGTGTACCCCGAGCAACACCTTTTTAATTTTTTAATTTAATTATTATGGGCCCTGATTGATAGAAAATTGTTTATAGGTTTGTTTATAGTGACGGGAATGTGCCAAATTGAGCGGAGCTGAGGCTCATTTTGCAGTTGGTAGGATATGGCATTTAAAGTTGCATTCACTGGCCTTGACTTCTCATGTGAGATCATTAAACCTCTTCCGGCACTGCACCATGTTGTTGGAGCTATACTCCCGGTATTGAGTTCTCTGGATAGCTCTTGCCACTGCCCTCTGAACAAATGCCTGGACTGTCTTCTGCCCCTGAAAATGATGTGGTCCATCTCTCTTCTGTTCCAGTGCTTTAACCAAGACCTCCTTGGTACCCATTCTTTCATGTTCAGCCATTGCTTATTCAGGCATTTATGGTTTTATCAGGACAAAAGATACAAATATAATGTAAACATAATTGAGTATGTAACACCCCCCCCCAACCAACAACTATACCCCGCCAAAGTAGCTTATGCACACAATTCGAAAGTCCCGCCATCTCCTCTCGCTGCCTCCCCCTACCTCCCTCATTCCCTAACCACCCCCCTTATTGTATCTGCTAACAATTTGTATTTCCCCGAAAAACCTTTCGAAGGCAGTAGTTAGGGGGGAGCTGATTTTGGTACGGGCTCATCGGGAGATGGTGGAGCGGGCAGAGATGGATCGGCTGGTTAGGGAGATCCTCCAGGTGGATAGAAGGTACTGGGAAGCCCCGGAGGCGGGGTTGTTGAAGGAGCAGCAGAAGCTGCAGATGGAGTTTGGTCTGATATCCACAGGGAAGGCGGTGGGGCACTTGAGGAAGGCAAGAGGGGCGGTGTATGAATGTGGGGAGAAGGCCAGTAGGATGTTAGCGCACCAGCTGAGGAAACGGGAGGCGGCCGGGGAGATAGGAAGAGTGAAGGATAGAGAGGGGGAACACGATTTTGGACCCAGCGGGGGTGAACAGGGTGTTCAAGTAATTTTACAGTAGGCTGTATGAGTAAGAGCCCCCAGCTGGGGTGGAGGGGATAAGGCAATTCTTGGAGGGTTTGGAGTTTCCAAAGGTGGAGGAAGGGTTGTTGGAGGGGCTGGGAGCCCTGATTGGGATTGTGGAAGTAATTGAGGGATTGGGGGCCATGCAGTCGGGCAAGGCCCCGGGACCGGATGGCTACCCAGTGGAGTTTTATAAGAGGTTTTTTGTGGTGCAGGTGAGGGCATTTAAGGAGGATAGAGAGCAGGGTGTTCTTCCCCCAACAATGCCACAGGCTTCAAACCCATTGATCCTGAAGCGGGAAAAGGACCCAGAACAATGCAGGTCATACAGACCAATCTCCCTACCGAATGTTGACACCAAATTTCTGGCCAAGGTTTTGGCCTCGAGAATAGAGGATTGTGTTCCGGGGGGTGATAGGGGAGGACCAGACGGGATTTGTTAAAGGTTTCTTTGCTGAGAAAGTTCTCCTGGTGAAAGGCCACCAGTTGTTTCGTTGACCACTGGGCTGGCAATTTAGGTCCCTGACCCTCTACTATATTCTCCTGTGCACATCACAACCCCGTGCCCATTTTGGCAATATCCAATTTAACTTTTAGAGTCCCCTGGCAGGAGCTGTTGTGGAAGTAGAATCCACAATTCTGCTATTATAGTGTTAGTAGTACTGTAGTTTCACCAAAAAGATCAAAATCATTTGTGAAATTAATAAAGGAATGGGAAACTGAGTACAGTACCTCCCGCACAGTGATATAAGGGAATTCATGACCTGCACCTAGAGGAACAGTCTAGTGGTGGACAGAGTCCTGTGCACAAGCAAGCATGGAGGCAGTTCCGAGCTTGAACCCTTTACTGTCTATATGCACATAGTTCTTGTAGTTAATAAATAAAGTTAACCTACGTAAGACAATGAGGACTTCATGAAAATCCATCAAACGATAACCAACACCCTACAACACGTTCGATTCATTTTTAAAGGATGTGAGGTGGGTTGCCTCACATCCTTTAAAAAGCACCTGGATGAACACTTGACACATGATAACATCCAAGCTTTGGGCCAAATGCTGGTCGATGGGATGAGGTAGGCAGGTCAGGAGCACGATTATTCAGAAAGATTTCTAAGTGTGGTAGCTTCCCAGCGCCCAGACCGGCGAGGCCGGAAACGCAATACAGCATTAACAAGGCGCTACAGGCTTCCCGTCGCAAATGAAGGCTCTCCAGCCGGTTTGCTGGGACCATGCTCACCAGGTCCCCTCTAACAAGGTCGAGCAGCACATAAAGCGGCTGGGGCTGTTTAGCACAGGGCTAAATTGCTGGCTTTGAAAGCAGACCAAGGCAGGCCAGCAGCACGGTTCAATTCTCGTAACAGCCTCCCTGAACAGGTGCCAGAATGTGGCAACTAGGGGCTTTTCACAGTAACTTCATTTGAAGCCTACTTGTGACAATAAGCGATTTTCATTCCATTGCGGCGCCGTGGCTTAGTTGGTTAAAGCACCTGTCTAGTAAACAGGCGATCCTGGGTTCAAATCACAGTGGTGCCTGCAATTTAGGGGCTGGTTTAGCACAGGGCTAAATTGCTGGCTTTTAAAGCAGACCAAGGCAGGCCAGCAGCACGGTTCAATTCCTGTGTCAGGCGCCGGAATGTGGCGACTAGGGGCTTTTCACAGTAACTTCATTTGAAGCCTACTTGTGACAACAAGCAATTTTCATTTTCATTTCATTTCAGCTCTTGCACAGCCAACCCCACTCAGCTCGCAGCCGTTGCACTGAGACGACAGGTCCTAAGATTTGGAGATATGAACCTGGGGAGACGCCTAAATGCGGTCAAGACCAGGAGGGATATCCTGTTCCCCCGAGGGTCCTAGATGGTGAGCTGTAAGGCAGCCAGTGCCACCGGGGATGAAGTAGCAGCGCCCATCAGTGAGACCAGGAGGACAGGCCTCCAGTGCCGCAAGAAGGTCAACGACCTACATCGGGCTGCATGCATTAGTCTACCGTCCCCAACCCCCCCCGCTGAAACCTTCCCACCCCCACGTTAACAGACCCCCAGCCCTCCATTAGCCCCCCAACACTCCCTTAGCCGCCCCCAAAGCTCCCTTCAACCCGTCTCTTCACCCTCCTCCCTTCAACCCCCAACCCTCCCTTCACCCCCCTCCTTTCACTGCCATTGACCAACCCTTCCTTCACAACCCCACCCCTCCGCCCCACCACTGTGAACCAGGTGCCCTCTCTGTGTCTCCACAGGAGAAGCTGTCCCACAGTCATCGGGAGAGGATCCAGACTGCTGGCAGGGTGCCCAGCATAAGAATCCTCATGGCCTTACAGGAATGGGCCCTGGAGGTGACAGGAGTGGCCAAGGACAGAGCGGTCACCAACGCGGAGGTCGGCGCAAGCCGCAGAGGTGAGGACCCACCGAGCCCACCCATTGGACCTGTCAAACGTGAGTTGTTATTGCCATACAGACTGACATGTCCATTCTCCCGGAAGGCCTCCAGCTGACGCTGCCAGCCCATCCGGGGTTGTACCCCCTACCCTGCTTCCCGAGAGAACACTTCGGAGGAGAGCTCCGAAGATGCCACCATCGATGCGTCACTGCTGTAATCTCCACCCTCCACCAACGCAGAGACACGCACCTCGGTGGGCAACGTCAGTGGACGGGCTTGGGGCACAATAGGTAGCACAGTGATTAACACTGTTGCTTCACAGCGCCAGGGTCCCAGCTTTGATTCTGGCTTGGGTCAGTGTCTGTGTGGAGTCTGCACGTTCTCCCCGTGTCTGCGTGGGTTTCTTCCGGGTGCTTCAGTTTCCACCCACAAGCCCCGAAAGACGTGCTTGTCAAGTGAATTAGACATTCTGAATTCTCAATCAGTGTACCCGAACAGGCACCAGAGTGTGGCGACTAGGGGCTTTTCAGAGTAACTATATTGCAGTGTTAATGCAAGCCTACTTGTGACAATAATAAAGATTATATTATATGGTGAGCACCACACAATTGCTGATGTATAGCAGGTGGCGGCCGTAACAGCGAGACGAGACAACAGTCAGAGGGTTGCTGGATCACAGGACTCAGCTGGGTCCCAGACAGATGTTGAGCCTCTAGAACATGCCTATCTGGAGTTGATACAGATGTTAGGGTTCAGCTAGGATATTCAGAGGGAGATGTCAGGGTCACTCCAGCAGGTCCATAGCGGATTGGAGGAGTCCCAGAGGCTACAGGCGCAGGAGGTGTCACCGGCAATGCGTGGGACCGAGGCCAATATTGCTAGGATGGCGATCTGGTGCAGCATTAGTGGAGGTGTCCCAGGCATGGTGCAGTCAGTGACGGCCATGGCTGAGGGCCTCGGCAGACTGTCCAGCTTGCTGGGGGATTTGACCCAGTACCAGGCCAACCTCGACAAGGCACTGCAGGACATGTCCCACTATCAGATGGAAATGGGCAAGGGGCTGCGGAGCTTGTCCCAGATACAGGCAGGCATTGCCAAGGCACTGCAGAGTGTGGCCCAATCACAGAGGAACATCAGTGAGAGCGTCAACACCATGGTGCAGACATTGGGGATTCACCAGGCCTGGCAGAGCCAGATGACACTAGGGCAGCTGTGGGTTCAATCCAGCTGCCTTCTATCCCGAGGTGAACCCCAGGGCCCTATGGGCACTAACCGGGAGAGGGCATGGGTGACAACCCGGACCCATCCTATGGACTGGCAAAGGTAGCCACCAGCTCCCCCGAGTTCCACCCCTCTGACGATGCCGCGTCTCGCAGTCAGCATTCGGAACAGGTGGCATGTGCCACCGTAAAGTGTACCAGGGCCCTCCGGCCCCAGAGCCCCCAGAGGATGCCTACCAGGGGCATCGAAGGCCATGGGATGAGATAAGCAGCTCCACCTCTGATGTGCATCCTGGAGATACACCCAGACCTAATAGTAGAGCAACGAAGGCCAAGCTCTTCGAGGATCACTCAGAGGGCACTGGGAGGGGGGGGGGGGGGGGGGGGGGGTGGCTAGGTAGGGGGTAAGGAGGGGAGTGTGCGGGGAGGGGGGGTTGGAGAGGATGGGGAGGGGGCAATGTGGGGTGGGGGGAGGGAGATTGGGGATAGTGGGGCTGCATCATCGGGAGAGTGGGGCACTGGTGTACGAGAAACATTAAATACCCTCACCACACCCAGTATGATGCCTCTGGCTCTTTGTTCCACGAAGCAGGCCGACCACCAATCCCATGCCCCCAGCCCCCCAGACAAGGGCCTCTTCTGCACTGTATTTTTTTTGAGATTCTGTGTTTGCAGCAGATATTCCAAGAAGTGTTTTATTCAGTTCTGAATGCACAATAGCTCTTTTATAAAAGGGAAACATATTCTAATGCATCTCAACACATAACCAATGCTGGTCAGTATGATGGTCAATTTAGCTTTCGGGCAGAGCCCTAAGTAGAATCACAGCAGGTAAAACATATCTACATTACAATACAGCATCTAATAGTGACATTCCAAACATTTAACATTTCACTGTCGGAATGTCCCTGACTCCTCAGCAGGCTTCCCCCAGTGGTCACAAACTGTAAAATGGGGTGTGTGTTTTTTTGTTTTCCCAGAACCTGCACCAGCGCACAAATAAATAGCAAGAAGGAAGAAATTCAGATTTCTTTTGGGTTCATAAGAGTGACCTCGACCTCAGAAGAGGTGAGTGCGGGGTCAACCCACAAAAAAAGGCCACCCAAAAATAGGGCGGGGTCAGGAAGGCACGACAAATTTGACAGCGGTACAAAAGATCACAGGTTGTTTTGTCATTCCCGACCCCATTCCTACCTTCACCACCAGCGAAAAAAACGCCCCAGGCGTTTACCTGCTGTTTACTTCAAGCCTTTATCTACATTTCCAACAGGGGCCATCGAATAATAGCTTGCATTATTGAAGAGACTATGTTGCCAAATGATTCGGTGATTCAATTCTGCAGCCACATTATTATGCATCAGCTTCATGTTGTTTAGCCTGGTTATGTTTGGCCTGCCAGGGTAGTGTTTTTCCTTCCGCCAGTTGATTTTTCTTTGCAATATAACCTCGTGGTCAATTTTTCACCCTGAGGCACATCACGTCCCATTCATAATAAAATTTTAAGTCCGTACAAGGAGCAGACCTGTCTCCGTGACAAGCACTTTGCTCCTTCATAGAACATAGAACAGTACAGTACAGAACAGGCCCTTCGGCCCTCGATGTTGTGCCGAGCATTGTCCGAAATAAATATAGTTCTCCAAATGTGCTCAATGACCTGATTAAGCAACCTGGTCCTCTTTCCTGCCATCATTATTGCGTATTCTGGAAAGGAAAGAAAAACTGCAAATGCTGAAAATCTGAAGTAGCAACATTAAATATTGGAAAGTGCAGTATTTGTAAGGAGAAAAGAATTATTAATAATCCAGGTGCTTACCCTCCATTGTAATTCAAATCTTCATTGTGCTTACAGTTGGTTGGTGTCTTTATGTTTCTTGAAGCACTGCTGACATTTATTTGTGAAAATATGCAAGACCTACTTTGCCAGTGACAGGTAAAAATTGAATCAATTATCATTACTACATCCAATCTTGTAGCACAGCACATGCATGGGAACACCACCACCTTCAGATCCCCCTCCGAGTCACATCCCGAAAATCGCTTATTGTCACGAGTAGGCTTCAAATGAAGTTACTGTGAAAGGCCCCTAGTCGCCACATTATGGCACCTGTTCGGGGAGGCTGTTACGGGAATCGAACCGTGCTGCTGGCCTGCTTGGTCTGCTTTCAAAGCCAGCGATTTAGCCCTGTGCTAAACAGCCCCTATTCCGTCTTGGAATATCCCTATTTCCGACTTGGAAATATATCACCATTCCTCGACTGGCGCTGAATCAAAATCCGGGAATTCCCTGCCGAACAGCACTATGGGTGTCCCTGCGACTCATAAACTGCAGCAGTTCAAGAACGCAGCTCACCACCATCTTCTCAAGGGTAACCAGGAATGGACAATAAATGCTGGCCCAGCCAGCGAGGTCCACATCTCATGGGTGTATAAAACAAAAGGTAGTTGCAATGCTCATCTGATTTTGATATAGAATTGGATTCAGTGCTGTGATATTAATATCAATAGGAGTTAATCCTCAGGGTTTCAGTTTGTCCCTCAGAACACCCCAAGATCCTGGATCTTGCAACTATATTGCTGCAGGTATAACAGTGCCAATTGCCCGCAAAGGGAGCCAGTAAACTGGCACGAATGGCATGCAATAGATTAGGATTGTCACATCAGGACTTTTGTCGTCAATGAGGAGCCCCAGAACGGTAAGTCAAAAGTAGTTAATTTCCTGCTCACAGTTGGGAAATACAGAAACTCAACAACACTCCAAGTCCCAGCCAGGACTATCTGGAGATGCTGGCTCCTTGCTGCGCAGGCTTCTACCTCGGGCAATTAACAAACCCCGCTGTTGGGCCTCTGCCCCTAGGCGAGGGGGTGGAGGGGGGGCTTGTATTCCGCTAGCCCCATGGGGAAATCGATCGGGCCGTTCCCAGGGGTCTCGGAGGGGTTCGAACATCCCTCCCCTCCAAAGTCTGCAAATCCCTCTGTCTTAGGGTGTGACGGAGACTGCCTTCCCCACGATTGTGCCTCCTGCTGTTGCGGGGCTAGCTCGGGGGAGGGGGTGTCAGGGAATGTTGCTTTTGCATTAATCGTCTGGACGCCACTCTAGGGAGTGATGTCTCCAGGCCCACTTGTGCCAGGCAAGCGGGGCTGGAAAGCGGTCAGTCAGCGGCGTGCAGAGGTCTGGTGATGCCCGGGGCAAATCTTGATTATATGCCCCAAAGACTCAAGTATAAGGCCTAATATACTGAGAAATATTATGAGAAAGGAAAACATTTTGAATATATAAACACAGATGAAACATGAAATAAACGCTTTAAACATAGAACAGTACAGCACAGAACAGGCCCTTCGGCCCTCAATGTTGTGCTGAGCCATGATCACCCTACTCAAACCCACGTATCCACCCTATACCCGTAACCCAACAACCCCCCCCCTTAACCTTACCTTTATTAGGACACTACGGACAATTTAGCATGGCCAATCCACCTAACCCGCACATCTTTGGACTGTGGGAGGAAACCGGAGCACCCGGAGGAAACCCACGCACACAGGGGGAGGACGTGCAGACTCCACACAGACAGTGACCCAGCCGGGAATCGAACCTGGGACCCTGGAGCTGTGAAGCATTTATGCTAACCACCATGCTACCCTGATTTATTCGATTTTAATATTAATCAATCAAATTTATTAAGTTCTTTTCCCCAAATGATACCTCCTGTCACAAAACACCTGAACTACTTCATTTTTTACATCAGCTGTGAGAAATTCTTTTTCAATGCTTATTAAAGCCAGGTTGGTCAGTCGCTCCTGTGACATAGAAGACCTCAGATATGTTTTTATTAATTTCAGTTTTGAAAATGACCTTTCACAGCTTGCGACTGAAAATGCAATTGTAAGCAGTAATCTGTATGAAACACACAGCGTCGGAAAGACATCCCTCCCATACTGCAGTAAAGACTCCAGAGCATCTTTAGGATCAGGGGGAACTCTAGTCCCTCCAGCTCGAAGGAGCATCACAAAATCAATAATTTCGTCATATAACTGAATTGCAACCACATCATTGTCATAATAATTTGCAAAGTCTGAACATTCCTTTTTTAATTTCTCTCTTTCTTGTTCATCTCCACTGATAATTTTGTGCAATTTATATCATAGACTTGCAAATTAGTGGTATCTGTATTCAAATATTAGCATGTTAAGGAATAAATGTCTCCAATTCCGAGATTAAATGCCATAGCAGTCCTCTGATCATCCAGGCTTCACTCTTACTACATCCCACGTAAATATTTCATTAAATATCACCAAAAAACCTATAAAAAACGTAGTTGCACCCGTTCTAGAGCTATTCACTGACCTCTTTATCTTTGCCATCTCTAAGGTATAGGACGGCTGCCTGAGGTTAAATTGCGCTGTAAGTTAGTCAATTTCCCCTTAGCGCTGGAATTCTAGGGATATTGTTCTCTTCTTCAGTCATTTTGCTTTGCAACACGGTAGCATAGTGGTTAGCATCAATGCTTCACAGCTCCAGGGTCCCAGGTTTGGTTCCCAGCTGGGTCACTGTCTGTGCGGAGTCTGCACGTCCTCCTCGTGTGTGCGTGGGTTTCCTCCGGGTGCTCCGGTTTCCTCCCACAGTCCAAAGATGTGCGGGTTAGGTGGATTGGCCATACTAAATTGCCCGTAGTGTCCTAAAAAGTAAGGTTGAGGGGGAGTTGTTGGGTTACGGGTATAGGGTGGATACGTGAGTTTGAGTAGGGTGATCATTGCTCGGCACAACATCGAGGGCCGAAGGGCCTGCTCTGTGCTGTACTGTTCTAAATCTAAATCAATGGGTGAGATGTTATGTCTCAAAAGTTGCGCCTCCCTCCTCTGCAACCCCCATGGAGAAGGATATGAGCAGAACGTCATGGAAATACTGTTATGACCCTTGTGGAAACAACTACAAACAACCCAACTAAGACCAATATACAAGACTTCACTTTTATATTAGCAATCACACCAAAATCAACGTAAATTAAACATGAATTAACAGGAAAATTGCAATAATATGACCGATAAATTACACATAGCAGATACAAAGACATATCTCACACATTTCGGTCAGCTCATTCAGCACGTATCGCTTTCATTTCAGCCACAATATCCTTCAAAACGTTGAACTTCTTCAAATCAAATTCCATCTTCATTTCTCTAAAGCTTTAGCACCAAGTCTCATCAAACTACTTCACCCAATTTCCACAAATATAATTTTCACAGTCAACACATTTCCAGATCCCTTCTTCTTCACAAAACCCTGGTCATGTGGGGCCTGTTTGTGCACTATGCCAGTGCATAAAGGGTCCCCAAATCCAGATATAAAAGCTCTGTTCAAGATCCGAGCTCCAGCAGCTTGCAGTCAAGTCTCTGAGAATCTCCCCTGCACCCTGCTGACCCTGGGCTTTAAGTATAAAGGGTAAGAGGGCAAAAGTTAAGAGGCCATGATGAATTTTTATAAAATACTGGTTCTGTCCCAAATGGGTGCCCCTGGCCCAAATGTCAAATTCTGGGCACGACAGTTTAAAAGTTGACAGCTACAGAGAGGGTGCAGAGAAGAGTTTTAAAATAGATCAAATAAATAAAATAAATAAATGAATAAATAAAACTCACCCATGGTGGCAATGCCGTCCATTCTGGAAAATTCGCGCCCTTTCTGCTCCCTCTCCAGCCTCTGCAGTGCGCAGGCGCGCTCGGGCCGACCGCGGTGCGCAGGCGCGCTAGGGCCGACCGCGGTGCGCAGGCGCGCTAGGGCCGACCGCGGACCGCGGTGCGCAGGCGCGCTCGGGCCGACCGCGGTGCGCAGGCGCGCTCGGGCCGACCGCGGCGACCGCGGTGCGCAGGCGCGCTCGGGCCGACCGCGGTGCGCAGGCGCGCTCGGGCCGACCGCGGTGCGCAGGCGCGCTCGGGCCGACCGCGGTGCGCAGGCGCGCTCGGGCCGACCGCGGTGCTGCCCCCATCCAGTCGCTGCCCGGGGCCAGCGCCCCGTCGGCCCCCCCCTCTGCACGCCGCTGTGGTCAGTCCTGAATATAGCTCCCTGCTCCGGAGGTGGTCCACGTAACTTCCGCACCATCTGTTCTCGTGTTTTTAATAATGTAAGATACCAGTCCAGTCCGTTTCATCATGGTTCCTGGTATTCACCGTGCACCACCTCCAATGTTTTGGATGGATATCATGTCCCTCGTCCGCCTGCTTTGGCACTGCCTCTGGAGGTCTCCATTCTACTTTGCCGCTCACATTGGGGAACATTAGACCAAGGCGGGCTCTCAGCCTCTCGCGCACCAGCTGTTTGCCAATGTCACTCCGGTCAGAACGTGTGGCGTGGTACGGTATCTGAACACAAAATGTGCCAGCCTTGCCTCCACGATCCATGGCATGTTTCCTCATGCTCTTCTTGAAAGTCTGCACTGCTCGTTCGGCCAGACCATTCAAGGAAGGGTGGGTATGGGGTTGTCTGGATGTGCTTCACACTGTTTGTCTTCACGAAGTGTGAAAACTCCTTGCTAGTGAACAGTTGGGGGGGGGGGGGGGGGGTCCGGGATTTGCGTCAGGGGTTAGTGAGATTGGGGTCTCATTTAAAAACGGTGTCCAGATCCCTTCCTGCGCTCAGTGCGGGAGATGTGGCCAAGTGCAGCCTCGGCAAGATGTTCACTGCCAGGGCACGAAAACAAGACAGAATGCTGTTTGAAAACAGGGCCGGGAAATATCCGCTGATCCTACCCAGAATGGCACTCTGTTTTATTTTGGTTAAATCGCGCCCATGATTTATCGACTGAAGTATTATAATGGGGAGGTCCCACCGAGGTCTGGAACTGAGGCAAACCGGGCCCAGGATTACTGGAACTGGCCAAACCTTTCTGCTGATGTTGACTCAAGGACGGCAGGGCTGTCCGTTCCCACAAAGCCAATATGGTTCATTAAGAGCCTGCTTAAAAAGTAATTTAAGAAGGCCGCTAGGATTTTCCAGTCAGCCTCCAGTTTCCTGGTACAATGGAGGGGCAGATCAACTGCCTGCAGGCAGGCACAGCAGCCGGCCATGGTGCCGGTGTATCCGGCAGCTTGTTGGGAAATCTGTGGAATCTGTTTTGGTTGCGTCTTCCATTTATTGTGCAGTGTGGTTTGCCGGTTAATTTACATGTACCTCATAATGACCCTGCATTTTAGAGTGCTGGATAGATATTGTAAGTCGATTCATTATTCATTATTTACCTTGTATAGTAAAGTTTACTTTTGTTTGTTGAAAGCCTGTGAATCTTGTGCTTTTATTCTCTTAGCAAGTGTCTTGAATCTCAATCTTTGTCTTCTTTAAGAGAATAATTATTGGTCACTAGGCAGATAGTAGCAAACATTTGGGGGTCTGACCCAGGATCATAACAAATGTTTTGACAAAGTTTTGACAAAGGGTCATCTGGACTCGGAATGTTAGCTCTTTTCTCTCCCTACAGATGCTGCCAGACCTGCTGAGGTTGTCCAGCATTTTCTCTTTTGGTTTCAGATTCCAGCATCCCCAGTAATTTGCTTTTATTTCATAACAAATGTAAATGTTGGAATAAATCTATATTTATTTAATTTGATCTTCTTACACTGATTCTGTGCAAAATGAAACTTACCCAAGTTTAGTCCATGTGATTGATGAGTTTGACTGCAATCCACAACCAAAGAATCAGTCAGGTTGGCGTGGATTTCCTGGGGGATCTGCAACATTGTAATGTTGCTTCTTCACGGTATGAATCGTTGAATGGCACAAAAGAAAAAGACTAAGTGATTTATGGCATTGATTACGCCACATAAGCCAAGGACTTTTCATTGTTGTGCCAGGTCTCTGAATAGCCATGAATTTTATTGAACAGTGGAATAGGCTCAAAGGGCTATATAGTCTACTCTAATTTCTATTGCTAATGTTCTTCAGTACACTTGCTGGAAACAGCTCAAAGGGAAATATCATAGCTTCACCACTGAAATTCATGACAATTCCCATTTCCCAGTATTTAGACCACTAAATTACTTCACCTTAACGCGCGATTAATGCTGTGATAGAGTCCATGGTTTCAAAACATGTTTTTTTCTTTTTTTTTTGAAATAAACATTTTATTGAGGTATTTTTTGGTTTTACAGTGACAACAGAATAAACAATATACATGCATCTATAAATATAGTGCAAAAGCCATCTTCCTCCCTCACAGGTCCCACCTTTATTAACCCCCTACTCTAAGCTAAACTAACACCCCTCCCCTTCTCCTGACCATTAATTTTCCGCGAAGAAGTCGACGAACGTTGACCTTCTCAAGGCGAACTTGATTTTCTCCAAACAGAGAATGCTAGCCAGGTCCGATAGCCAGGTCTCTGACTTCGGGGGCTTTGAGTCCCTCCAAGCTAATAATATCCGTCTCCGGGCTACCTGGGCAGCAAAGGCTAGAATGTCTGCCAGTTTCTCCTGGATTCCCGGATCTTCCGACACCCCGAAAATCGCCACCTCTGGACTCAGCGCCATCCTTGTTTTTAACACCGTGGACATGACATCCGCAAACCCCTGCCAGAATCTCCTAAGCTTTGGACATGTCCAGAACATGTGGACATGGTTCGCTGGCCCTCCCGCACACTTTGCACACCTATCTTCGACCCCAAAGAATCTGCTCATCTGAGCCATTGTCATGTGAGCCCGGTGAACAACCTTGAATTGTATCGGGCTGAGCCTGGCACATGTTGTGGACGCGTTGACTCTACTCAATACGTCCACCCATAGACCATCCTCTATCTCTCCTCCAAGCTCATCCTCCCACTTGCGCTTCAGCTCCTCGGTCTGCGTCTCCTCTGACCCCATAAGTTCCTTGTAAACTACCCTGTCCTGTATCCCCCTTAGTGGTAGGAGCGGGAAGGTTGAAACCTGCCTGTGTAGGAAGTCCCACACCTTCAGGTACCTGAATTTGTTTTCCCTTGCCAATCCAAATTTCTCCTCCAGCTCCCTCAAACTAATAAAGCTCCCTTCTATAAACACAGCCCCATCCTCTCAATACCTGCTCTCCGCCATATCCGGAACCCCCCATCCATCCTTCCCGGGGCAAACTGCTGATTATTACAAACTGGAGACCAAACCGATGCTCCCTCTGTTCCTACATGCCTGCTCCATTGCCCCCAGACTCTCAGGGCCGCAACCACCACGGGGCTGGTGGAGTACCGTGCCGGCGGGAACGGCAGAGGCGCCGTTATCAACGCCCCTAAGCTGGTGCCCTTACTTGAAGCCGCCTCCATACACTCCCATGCCGACCCTCCCCCCACAACCCACTCCCTAATCATGGCTATGTCCACCGCCCAATAGTAGTTACTGAAGCTTGGCAGCGCCAGCCCGCCCTCTCCCCGGCTCCGCTCAAGCATCCCCCTCTTTACTCGCGGGTCTTACTCGCCCATACAAAGCCAGTGATCAAAAAAGGACCACGGAATAAAGATAGGGAGACACTGAAACACAAACAGGATTCTCGGGAGGACCGTCATCTTCACCATCTGCACCCTCCCGGCTAGTGACAGCGGGAGCGCGTCCCACCTCCGAAAATCGTCCTTCATTTGGTCTACTAGTTGGGCCAGATTTAACTTGTGCAACCCACGCCACTTGGATGCCTAGATACCTAAAGCTTCCCCCTACCACGCTAAACGGCAGGTCCCCCAATTGCCTCTCCTGTCCCCTCGCCTGGACCGCAAACATCTCACTTTTCCCCATATTTAGTTTATACCCCGAAAACCGGTCAAATTTCTCCAGTATCCTCCTGATTTCTTCCATCCCCTCCACTGGATCCAATACATACAGGAGCAGGTGGTCTGCGTAAAGCGAGACTGTGTTCCACCCCGCCCTTTCCCGCCAAACCCCCCCCCCCCCGGACCAGCCCCTTCCAACCCCTTGAGGCTCTCAGTGCAATTGCCAGCAGCTCTATGGCTAATGCGAACAACAGTGGGGAGAGGGGGCACCTCTGACCCGTCCCCCGATGCAGCCTCAAATAGTCCAATATTGTCCTATTCATCCGTACGCTCGCCACAGGAGCCTGATACACCAACCTGACCCAATCAATAAAGCCCCGCCCAAATCCAAACCATCCCAGCACCTCCCACAAATATTCCCATTCTACTCGATCAAATACCTTCTCTGCATCCATTGCGACCACTCCCTCCACCTCCCTACCTTCCATGATCTCGCATCACGATCACGTTTAATAGCCTTCTTACATTGGCCACCAACTGTTTTCCCTTAACAAACCCCATCTGGTCCTCCCAATAACGTCCGGAACACAATCCTCAGTCCTAGAAAACAAGATTTTGGCCGGAAGTTTGCTGTCCACATTCAATCGGGATATTGGCCTGTAGGACCCACACAGCTCCGGACTCTTGTCCTGCTTCAGGATCAGCGATATCGTGGCCTCTGACATTGTTGGGGGAAGCACCCCTCTCTCCCTTGCCTCATTAAATGTCCTTGTCAACAACGGCCCCAATATCCCAGAGAACTTTTTATAGAACTCCACTGGGTACCCATTCGGCCCCAGGGCTTTACCCGACTGCATCGCCTTCAGACCCTCCGCTATCTCTTCCATCCCAATCGGGGCCCCCGGCTCTTCTACCAGCTCCCCATCCACCGTCGGGAAATTCAGTCCCCCTATGAAGTGCCTCATCCCCTCCGGTCATGTTGGGAGTTCTGTACGCTCTGTACGGCTGCTGTAAAACTCCTTAAACCGATGTTCTTCAAACTCGGGGGCGCGACTGCGGGTGTCGGGAGGGTTGCGGAGCCGTCCTCCGCAGTGCTCCCGATCGCGCAAATCCCCGCACAGCAGCCGGCTTTTAATAACGCCGGTTGCAAGCGGCCTTTAAAATGGCCGCGAACATGTAAAACAATATTTGGCCGCATGCGCGCACGATCATCGGCGCGCATGCGCAGTGCAGCCGTTTTTTTTTGGTGGGAGTCTCTCAGTGTGAGGGTCTCAGTGTGAGGGTCTCTCCCTCCCTCCCCGGAAGCGCGCTGTTGGCAGGGTTTGTTTGAAGCGGTGATGCTGCAGCGGGCTGTGTGAGGCGGGGTTTGGAGCGGGTAAGCTGCCTGGGGAGCGGGGCCAGGGCTCCGGCTGCAGTTTGTGGTGAGTGAAGCCTCGGGTCTGAATTGTTTTGGGTTTGTCCCGGGCCCGGAGCGCCTCATCCCGGGGCCGCACTGCCGAGCGACAGGCGGCCCCACAGCTCCCCCACCCCCGCCCCAAACACACCGGCCTCTCAGCGAGGCTGCTCCCCCTCTCTGCCCGGATCAGCCTCCCGGCCCGGGTGGAATTAAGGAGCCTCCCAGCCCGTGTGCCCTCTCCCCCCCCAACCCCCAGTGTGCCCACCCCCAGTGTTCCCCTATCCCCCAGTGTGCCCTCCCCCAGTGTGCCCCCTCTCCCCCCCACCCCGTGTGCCCTCCCCCCCAGTGTGCCCCCTCTCCCCACCCTCAGTGTGCCCTCTCCCCCCCACCCCCAGTGTGCCCTCTCCCCCCCACCCCCAGTGTGCCCACCCCCAGTGTTCCCCTACCCCCCCAGTGTGCCCTCCCCCCAGTGTGCCCCCTCTCCCCCCACCCCGTGTGCCCTCCCCCCAGTGTGCCCCCTCTCCCCCCCCACCCCGTGTGGCCTCCCCCCAGTGTGCCCCCTCTCCCCACCCTCAGTGTGCCCTCCCCACCCCCAGTGTGCTGTCTCTCCCCACCCCCAGTGTGCCCTCTCTCCCCACACCCAATGTGCCCTTCCCCCCCCACTGCCAGTGTGCCCCCACCCCCAGTGTGCCCTCTCTCCCCACACCCAATGTGCCCTTCCCCCCCACTGCCAGTGTGCCCCCTCCCCCAGTGTGCCCCCTCTCACCCACCCCACCCCCCATCCAGCCCTCTCCCACCCCCATCCTGGCCTCTCCCACCCCACTCCCATCCTGCCCTTTCCCCCACCCCCATCCTGCCCTCTCCCCCCAGCCCCAGTGTGTCCCCTCCACCCACCCCAGTGTGCCCCCTCTCGCCCCCCATTCCGTCCTCTCCCCCACACCGCCATCCTGCCCTCTCCCCCCACCCCCATCCTGCCCTCTCCCCCCTCCCCATCCTGCCCTCTCCCCCACCCCCAGTGTGCTCCCTCTCGCCCCTCCATCCCACCCTCTCCCCACATCACCATCCTGCCCTCTCCCCCCACCCCCATCCTGCCCTCTCCCCCCATCCCCATCCTGCCCTCTCCCCCCATCCCCAGTGTGCCTCCTGCCCCCCTAGTGTGCCCCCTCCCCCAGTGTACCCTGTCCCCTCCACTCCCATCCTGCCCTCTGCCTTTATCCTCATCCTGCCCTCTCCCCCCCATTCCCAGTGTGCCCTCTCTCCCACCCAGTGTGTGCCCTCCCCCCGGGGTGCCCATTCCAGTGCCTGGTTCCCTCCCTCTCTCTGTGACTCCGGCAATCAGCCATC
Organism: Scyliorhinus canicula; assembly: GCF_902713615.1. Taxonomy (NCBI): domain Eukaryota; kingdom Metazoa; phylum Chordata; class Chondrichthyes; order Carcharhiniformes; family Scyliorhinidae; genus Scyliorhinus; species Scyliorhinus canicula. The sequence continues at coordinate 31,644,656 of NC_052159.1, forward strand.
ACCTTTCTTGGGCCAGTCTCCACCCCACACCCCGCGCCATCACTGGCCCGCCCCCCAGGTAACTCCCGTCCCCGACCTCCTCTGTCTCTCAGCAACAGTCCCTCTCTCGTCAGCAGAAGATTTCCCCCCTCCCCTCCTTAGTAACAGCACAATGTAAATCAACCCTTTTGATAAACCTAACATCTGCTCACCCCCTCTACGCTTCTGTGAGCTCGCCCGCCCAGCTATCATGGTGGCCCCCACCCCTGGCGCCACACATTCTCCCACCTATTGTTCCCTCCCCACCTTTCCCCCCCCCCACTCATACACACATATTCAAATGATAAACAATCCCAACACAATTGCCAGACAGAAAAAAAAACACTAAACAAAGAAAAGATCAAGCAACAAATCCAGCATCTAAACAAACACACCTCCATCCCCCAACAGTGCAATGTAAACTTTAACTCACTCAGCTCTGCGACTGGCCCCAAATCAATACAGAAGGCATTACAAATAACGTCCGCAAAATGAAAATACGGGAAACGTTTTTAAACATGGAATGTTGCAGCAAAGTTCCAAAGTTCTCAGTTTGCCACGAGTCCTTTCCTTTTTGCTAAGTCCAGCGCTTCCTCAGGTGAATCGAAATAAAAATGTTGCTCCTCGTATGTGACCCAGAGACAGGCCGAACAGCAGTCCGAACGTCACCTTTTTCTTAAAAAGGATCGACCTGATCTGGTTAAACCCCACTCTTCTCCTGGCCAGCTCCGCACTCAGGTCCTGATAGATCTGCAGGATACTGTTCTCCCATTTACAGCTCTGTGTCTGCCTTGCCCACGGTAAAATACACTCCTTATCCAAATACCTGTGGAACCTCAACCTCACCACCATTGTCCTCGAGGGGGTCTCCCATTCACGGCTTCCTCATGACCGCTCTGTGAGCCTTGTCCACCTCCAAGGGTCAGGAGAATACCCCATCCACCAGCAGCTTCTCAAACATGTCCACTATACATGCCCCAGCATCCACTCCTTCGGACCCTCCGGGAGCCCAACGATTCTCAAGTTCTGCCGGCGGGACCTATTCTCTAGGTTCTCCACCTTCTCCAGGAGTCTTTTCTGCTAGTCTCTCAGCATCCCCACCTCCAGCTCCACCGCAGGTTTGATGTTCCTCCTGGTCAGCCAGCACCTTCTCTACTTTCTGGATCGCCCGATCTTGGGCATCCAGTCTAAGCTCCAGCCGCACAATTGACTCTTTAATCGGGTCCAAGCAGTCCTGCTTCTGCTTGGCGAAGCCCTCCTGGATAAATTGCATCAGCTGTTCCATTGACCGCTAGGTAGACAAACCAGAGGTCCGGTCCTCCTCCATGCTTTCTCCCCCTGCAACTTCAGCCCAAGCCTTCTCTGTCCGTCTGTTTCTGCCTTTATGAGCACTTCTAGTCCTCTCCATGCACCATGAGGGAATCCAGTACCCAATTGCCTCTGGCATCGATTTTTCAAATCAAGTCCAGTAAAAAAGCAGGAAAAAGTTCCAATATCCGACCCGAGCGGGAGCCACCAAATGTGCGACTTACTCCTTCATAGCCACCACCGGAAGTCAACATGTATTTTTTTTCTTTTTGGGAAGACCGTAACTGAACTGAAAAAGGAAACTGAATCTTCTGGTTTCTAAAGAGACAAAGATTGAAACTGGGATTGGAAAACAAAACTTCTGGGGGACTCTGACACTGTTTAAAATTGTGTAAGAGGGCACAGAGCCATTGGAGTTCAAATAATGATCCCAGTGGTGCAGTACAGGGATGCTGACAAAGACAGAAGTTGGAACCAGGAGTGGGAATCGGCAAATATAGTTTGGTGAGGACCATGCCCATAGCACTCGGGTTGCTTTTGTGCTGTTGCCGGCTGAGACATCAGCAGGATTCGAAGATTTTGACCATCGGCCATCAGTGGGCCACGTCCGCCACTGGAAAGTATGCAGGGATGGGGTGGGAGTCAGAAAATCCCATCCTATGTAAGAAAGCTAGATTACTGAAATGGTTAACGTTATTCGGTAGAACTTATATTTTGAAAAACTGTCAGATGGGTGCATTTCCAGGATGCCAATAATAATAATAATCTTTATTATTCTCACGAGTAGACTTTTTTTTAAGCAGACAATTTTATTGAGGTGTTTTTGGCATTGTAAACAGTAACAATATGCATTAGTGTGCAGATACCAATTGCAAAAAACATAGTGCAAATAACAGTACTACTCTTGCGGATAGACACGCCTATTCTTCCCCCCTACTCTACACTATTCTACCCCCCCCCCCGCCCCGCCCCCTGCTGACGATTAGTTCCCCGCGAATAAGTCAATGAATGGTTGCCACCTCCGGGCGAACCCCGATAGTGATCCTCGTAAGGCAAACTTGATTTTTTTCCAAGCCAAGAAAGCTTGCCATGTCCGACAGCCATACTTCAGTCTTTGGGGGCTTTGAGTCCCTCAAGGCCACCAGTATCCGTCGCCGGGCTATCAGGGAAGCAAAGGCCACCACGTCAGCCACTATCCCCTCCTGTACTCCCGGGTCTTCCGACACCCCAAAAATCGCCACCTCTTGACTCATCGCCACCCTTGTTTTCAGTACCTGAGTTTTGGACACGCCCAGAACATGTGGACATTGTTCGCTGGTCCTCCCCCACATCTAGCACACTTGTCTTCCAGCCCAAAGAATTTGCTCATCCGGGCCACCGTCATGTGGGCTCGGTGAACCACCTTGAACTGAATCAGACCGAGCCTGGCACATGTTGCGGTTGCATTTACCCTCCTCAGAGCGTCTGACCATAGGCCTCCCTCCAACTCCCCACCAAACTCCTCCTCCCACTTAAGTTTCAGTTCCTCGGTCGCTGTGTCCTCTGCTCCCAGAAGCTCCTTATAATATCTGAGACTCTCCTCTCTCCTACCTCACCCCTGGAAATTACCCTGTCCTGGATCCCCCTTGGTGGAAGGCGTGGAAAGGACAGGACCTGTCTACGTAAGAAATCCCACACCTGCAAGTACCGAAAGTCATTCCCCCTCTCCAGCCCGAACTTCTCCTCCAGCGCACTCATGTTTGCGAAGCTCCCTTCCAGGAACAAGTCGCCCATCCTTCCCACCCCCGCCCTCCGCCACGCTCGAAACCCGCCATGCATCTTCCCCGGGACAAATCGGTGGTTGTCACATATCGGGGTCCAGACCGACGCTCCCACTTCTCCTGCATGCTTCCTCCATTGGCCCCAAATCCGCAAAGCCGCCACCACTATAGGGCTGGTGGAGTACCTGGCTGGCAGAAATGGCAGGGGAGCTGTGACCAGGGCTGCCAAGCTGGTGCCCCTGCACGAAGCAGCCTCCACCCACTCCCAAACCGACCCCGCACCCATCATCCATTTCCTTATCATGGCTATGTTAGCCGCCCAGTAGTAGTTGCTGAGGTTCGGCAACGCCAGCCCCCCCTCGCTACGGTTCCGTTCCAGCATCCCCCCACTTTACCCGCGGGGACTTCCCCGCCCAAACAAATCCCAGGATGATTTTATTGATTCTTTTAAAGAAGGACCGCGGAATGAAAATAGGGAGACACTGAAAAATAAACATGAATCTCAGGAGGATCGTCATCTTCACTGTCTGTACTCTCCCCACTAGTGACAGCGGAAGTGCATCCCACCTCCGAAACTCGCTCTTCATTTGCTCCACCAGCCTGGACAAGTTCAACCTATGCATCTGATCCCAGTCGCGCGCCACTTGTATCCCTAGATACCTAAGACTTTCCCCAACCAGCCTAAATGGTAGCTCCCTCAGCCTATTCTCCTGACCCCTCGCCTGTACCGCAAACATCTCGCTTTTTGCCATGTTCAACTTGTAGCCCGAAAACCGGCCAAACTCCCCTAGGATTTCCATAATCCCGTCCATCCCTGCCGCTGGATCTGACACATACAAAAGTAGGTCGTCCGCGTAGGGCGAGACCTTGTGTTCTATCCCCCCCTAACCATTCCCTTCCATCTCCTTGCCACTCTCAGAGCAATTGCCAGCGGTTCTATGGCCAACGCAAACAGCAGTGGAGAGAGGGGGCATCCTTGTCTTGTCCCGCGGTGTAGTCAAAAAATACTCAGATGTCGTCCTGTTCGTCCTTACATTAGCCTCCAGGGCCTGATATAGCCGTTTAACCCAGTCCACAAAGCCCTCTCCAAACCCAAACCGTCCCAGCACCTCTCATAAATAGTCCCACTCCACCCGGTCAAAAGCCTTTTCGGCATCCATTGCCACCACTACCTCCACCTCTCTGCCCTCCGGGGGCATCATAATCACATTGAGTAGCGTTCTTAGATTGGCTACTAGCTGCCTGCCCTTAACAAACCCTGTTTGGTCCTCCACAATCACGTCCGGTACGCAGTCTTCGATTCTGGACGCTAGGATCTTGGCCAGCATTTTAGCATCTACATTAATCAGGGCGATTGGCCTATACCACCCACAAACCTCCGGATCCTTATCCCGTTTTAATATCAGCGAGATGGTGGCTTGCGACATCGTCGGGGGAAACACCCCATTGTCCCTCGCCTCGTTAAACACCCTAACCAGCACCGGCCCCAGTATACCCGCAAACATTTTGTAGACCTCCACTGGATACCCGTCCGGCCCCGGGGCTTTATCCGACTGCATGGCCTTCAGGCCCCCCATTACTTCTTCAGCTCTAATCAGGGCCCCCAGCCCCTCTACCATTCCCCTGCCCACCTTTGGGAAGGTCAGCCCATCTAAGAAGCGCCTCATCCCCTCTGGCCCCGTGGGGGGTTCCGAGGTATACAGCTTACTGTAAAAGCCCCTGAATACCCTGTTCAGTCCTGCCGGGTCTCCCACCCAGTTCTCTGCCCCGTCCACTACCGTCCCTATCTCCCTGGCCGCCTCCCTCTTCCTAAGTTGCTGTGCAAGCATTCTGCTGGCTTTCTCCCCATACTCATACACCGCGCCCCAGGCCTTTTTGAGCTGCCCTACGGCCTTCCCAGTGGATAGCGCCCCCAGCTCCGCCTGCAGTCTCCGTCGTTCCCTAAGTAGCTCTGCCCTCGGGGAGTCCGCATATTCCCTATCCGTCCGTGTCATCTCCTGCACCAGTATGTCCATCTCTGCCCTATCCGTTCTGTCCCTATGGGCTCCGATTGAGATCAGTTCCCCTCTCACCACCGCCTTCAGCGCCTCCCAGAGCACCGCTGCTAAGACTTCCCCTGTATCGTTGACCTACAGGTAGTCCTGCATGCATTTCCCCACTCTCTCACACACCCTCTCCTCTGCCAACAATCCCAACTCTAACCTCCATTGTGGGCGCTGGTAACTTTCTTTGCAGACCAGTAGGTCGACCCAATGTGGAGCATGGTCCGAAATAGTGATCGCTGAGTATTCAGTATCCGTCACCCCCTCCAAAAAGTCCCTACTCATAATAAAGAAGTCAATACGAGAATAAACCTTGTGAACATGTGAATCGAATGAGAACTCCTTCCCCGTCGGCCGTCTGATTCTCCAGGGGTCTACCCTCCCCATTTGTTCCATGAACCCTCTCAGTTCTCTTGCCATTGCCGGGACCCTGCCCGTTCTGGAGCACGACCGGTCGAGGTCGGGGACTGTATTAAAGTCCCCACCCATAATCAACTTGTGCGAATCCAAGTCGGGGATTTTCCCCAGCAGCCTTTTGATGAAATCTATATCTTCCCAGTTTGGAGCGTAAACATTCACTAGGACCACCTTCACCCCCTCAAGCTTGCCCCGGACCATAAGAAATCTACCACCCCGATCCGCAACTGTGCTGTCCACCTCAAATTTAACCCGTTTGTTAATCATGATCGCGATCCCTCTGGGCTTAGCGACAAGCCCCGAATGGAAGACGTGGCTAACCCAGCCCTTCCGTAATCTAATCTGGTCCGCCACTTTCAAATGTGTCTCCTGCAGCAACATTACATCCGCCTTCCGAGCCCGTAAGTGCGCGAACACACGTGTCCTCTTGACCGGCCCATTTAATCCTCTAACATTCCAGGTGATCAGCCTGGTTGGAGGGCACCCTGCCCCCTCTCTACGCCGATCAGCCATCCCCCTTCTTGGGCCCACCCCCTGCCCATGTGCCGCACCTCCGCTGGTCCGCCTCTTGGCAGCTCCCACCCCCGACCCCTTCCCTGTAACCTGGTTCAGTTCCCTCCCTCGTCAGCAGATCATCTCCTCCCCCCCCCCCCCCCCCCAGCAACAACCTCTTGTAACCTAACCCCTGCCATATACTGGCTGTATACACACCCCCCACCTTGCTCCCGTTGACTAGCTCAAAGCAGCTAGCCTGGTGGCTCTCAACTCCGACGCCACCATATCTCACACCTATTGTCCCCCCGCTCCCCTCCCCCCCGCCCATCAACACCACCTCCCCAGAACAGCCAAATTCGAGCAATCGCTCTGGGACCGAGACAGAGAGAAAACAAACAAAGAACAAAGCAAGATTCCCAGAAGGAAAAAAAAGCAAAGAGAACCCGAACAGCCCCCCCAGCACCCAACAACTTAAACTTTAACTATCACTTTGGGTTTGACTTTCAAACTTTCAAACAGGCAAACACAAACACAAGAACACCCCCAATTTTAAGTAAAGAGCATGCCGAACGACATCACTAATACGAAGGGCAATCTGTGAACAACTGCAGACATCCCTTAATACACTCTAACTTGAGTCCATGGGTCCTCAGTTCGGCACCAGTCCATGCCCCTTAGCGAAGTCCATCGCTTCCTCCGGGTCGTCAGAATAATGTTGCTGTTCCCGGTATGTGGCCCAAAGCCGCGCCGGGAAATTAGCCCAAACTTGGCCTTTTTAAACTGAATCTCTTTAATTTGTCTGTAGGCTGCCCTCCTTCTGGCCACCTCCTAGCTCAGATCCTGGTAGATGCGCAGGACACTGTTGTTCCATGAGCAGCTCCTCGTGCTCTTGGCCCACTGTAGAACCCGCTCCTTGTCCACGAACCTATGGAACCTGACCACCATTGCCCAGGCCCCCCTCCCAGGCCCCCCCCCCAGGCCCCCCCCCCCATGCCCCCCCGGCACCCCCCCCCCCCCCCCCCCCCAGGCCCCCCCCCCTCTCTCGAGGCTGCCTCGCCTGCACTCTGTGTGCCCTGTCCAGCTCCAACGGACACGGGAAGAAACCATCCCCCACCAGCTTCTGCAGCATGTCTGCCACATATGCCGTGGCATCCACTCCCTCGGCCCCCTCCGGGAGCCCAATGATTCTCAGATTCTGCCGGCGAGACCTATTTTCCAGGTCCTCCAGCTTGTCCATCAGCCTCGCTTGCTGCTCCTTCAACTTACTAATTACCACATCCGCCACCGTTTGGAAATCCGCCTGCTCTTCCATTGTCTTCTCCAGTGCCTGGACCTTCTTATCCTGAGCATCCAGCCTCTGGTCAAGTCGCTCCACCGCTTTCTGGAGCGGTTCCAAATTATCCCGCTTCAATGCTGCGAAGCTCTCTTTCATGACCTGCAGCATGTTGTCCAGTGCTGTCTGCGCCGTCCGTTCCGTGGTCTGTTCATCGGCCATCCTTCCTCCCACTTGAGCTTCAACACCACCTTTGTTCAGCCCCTTCTTCGCCTGTTTTCGCTCCCTTCTGCTCCTTAAGTCCATACAACTCTGTATGGATTCAGATCTAGAATGCTATTGCTTTTAACTCCAGCATAAACATTCACTAGGACCACCTTCACCCCCTCAAGCTCAAAAAAGTCGGAGGAAAAGGTCTTAAAGTCAGACCGGAGCAAGAGCCACCAAATCTGCGACTTACTCCCTCATAGCCGCCACTGGAAGTCTCTCACGAGTAGACTTACATTAACACTGCAATTAAGTTACTGTGAAAATTCCCTAGTCGCCACACTCTGGTGCCTGTTCGGGTACACAGGGAGAATTCAGAATATCCAATTCACCTAACAAGCACGTCTTTCGGCACTTGTGGGAGGAAACCGGAGCACCCGGAGGAAACCCACGCAGACACAGGGAGAACTTGCAGACTCCGCACAGGCGGTGACCCAATCCAGAACCTGGGATCTTGGCGCTGTGAAGCAACAGTGCTAACCAGTGTGCTACCGTGCAACCCAATTATTATTCATAATTTCAAAGCCCCCATCATGTTAATGCTAGAAGGGCTCCAGCTATGTCTGTACACTGAATTTAACAAGTTCATCTATTTTTAGGGGCATATTGTTAATTAGGAAAAGTGCTACAGTTCTTTTTAATTCTCTCACAGCTTCGTTATCCTACAAGCCTTTGTTTAATTTGAACGTACTTGCCAAGATAACAGTTATTTTAAAATAAATAATTCTCCTGTTCTTTTTCAGCCCTGAGATACTGCACAGAAAATACTGTCTTCATCTAAAAATTTAATGCAATCATATTAAATTCTCTGGTGGTCTCGTGGTTAGGATTCAGTGCTCTCACCGCCACAGCCTGGGTTCAATTCCCAGTCAGGGAACATCACTTCTGGGGCTGGTTTAGCACACGGCTAAATCGCTAGCTTTGAAAGCAGACCAGGGCAGGCCAGCAGCACGGTTCAGTTCCCATACCAGCCTCCCCGAACAGGTGCCGGAATGTGGCGACTAAGGGCTTTTCACAGTAACTTCATTTGAAGCCTACTTGTGAAAATAAACAATTTTCATTCATTCATTTCATTTCATTCATTCATTCATTGCTATTTGGCGGTAGGAGTTTAATTTTGAAGAACAAAAGAGTTTGTTATTATTCGGTTAAAGATTTTCTCTCTTTTGATTTTATGATAGTTCATCTCACGAACTATACAGAGTTGCAATATTAATTTAGTTTGTGATGAGGAATGAGGTAGTATTATTTCCTATGTTTAGATCCCTGCATGTGACAAGTTATTGTATCAAGAGTAGTGAACACAAACATTGCCATAAGTTCCTAATTTTCATGTTGGTTTCTTACATTTGTGTCCAAATGTTACAGAACCTAATAGTTTGAGATGCCCTACTAAAAAGCCAAAAAGATAAAGGCAGAAGATACAGAAATCTGAAGACCAGCACATCCAGATATATGAACATCCTCTTCCCCACAGCTACTAGACTCCTCAACGACCCCCCCTCGGACTGATCTGTCCCCTGTAAGAACACTATTCACGACACCCTATTCTGTTCTTATTCACGTATTTGCTTTGTTTGGCCCTTGTCCCGCACTGTAACCAATCGCTATTTGTCGATGTACTTTGTCGATTATTCTTTTTGTCTACGGTGTACGTACTTTATACATTACCTTGGCTGCCGAAAAATATTATTCACTGTACTTCGGTACATGTGACAATAAATCAATCAATCAAGGAAATTTTTGGAATAGGACTTGAGCCAAGAAGTCCAGTCCCACTTTTTGATTGGTCTCACCCCCTTGTTCATTGCTCAAACTTCATAAACTAGTCTTTTATTTTAAGGCTTTATTAAGTACTATTAAGAAATCTTAATATCAGTAAGCAACCAAAAAATGAACAATGTGCACACTTGTATTGCATTTTGATCTCAGGGGGCACACCCTGATACCTTGATCCCAGATCAGTGCAATTACTGAATCACCCTGCGAAACGAGATTTACAACACGCAATCAGACTAAATAATTCCCATTCCGCTCACAGTCACAGACAAGGACAAAAGTATTGAATCCATGCCAGTCTTCTGAAAGAGGCTGATCCCTAAGCAAGACATTAATAAAGTCATGAAAGAGCACAAATGGAAATTCTGTGAACAAATTTCATCATTTACCGTGAAATGTGTATTTTTAAAATTATTCTGAGCATTTGGTGGCACAGTGGTTAGCACTGCTGCTTCACGACATGAGGGACCCAGGTTCAATTCCGGCCTTGGGTAAGGCTCTGCGTGGGCTTCCTCCGGGTGCTCCAGTTTCCTCCCACCGTCAAAAGATGTGCCGGTTAGGTGGCTTGGCCATGATAAAATTGCCCCTTAGTGTCCAGGGATGTGTAGGTTAGGTGGGACTATGGGGAGTGGGCCTAGGTGGGATGCTCTTTCAGAGGGTTGGTGCAGAGTTGACAGGCCGAATGGCCTCCTTCTGCGCTGTAGGATACCTATGGTTTGTTTATATCCTAACTTTGGACAGTAGAAGTATTAGTTATTGAATAAAAAATCAAATCGGGGCTGAAACAAATATTCAAAAAACACTTACGGAATTTATGAAAATCAGGTGACCAGATTGCATGACCACAAGATAATGTACACCAACTATGAAATTAGAGCTCTGTGTCACAATAACATTAAAAATACCTAATACAACACCACCAATAGTTCTTACAGATGCTGCACCTCACCAACTAAACTGAGGGCATAATAGGCATATTCACAAAGCAATGAATTCTGACCTCTTTACAGTAAAGGCTAATACTCAATGCCTATTGTACGTCTGAAGCTTTTCAATACCAGCATTATTTTAAAAATGCAACACCCTTGTGTCTGTCATTAACTTGAGTTAAATAGCACATGAATAATGGGAGTTTGTTTCATCCACCTTATTAAATGCTTAAGGTAACCCCATTCTCAAAGCACAATCACTGCATCTGTCCTGAAAGCGCAGATATGAATCTATACTTATTCAAGTAGCTCTCCGAGTTTAGAAATGTACCTGTTACTTAGCTAAAGGTTTTAAGTCATAATGTCTGCACCATTACTAATAAAGACCTGATTAATGAAATAAATTGAACTAAAAACGGTACGCATTTGTGCTTATCGAGGAGATGGATGGCATTCCTGGACAACGGAATATTTTCCTACTTCATTTGCCGTGACAACAGCTCCATTTCAGATATCAGTCTTAATTATTCTGTCAACGTGCTTAAAATAACCCAACCAAAGTCATTTTTTTCCTTCCCCATGGTGTCAATTCATATGGCTGAAAGAAAATGAAAATGCAGCAATTTCCATGCAGGGGAACTTCCGAAACTAATTTGATTTAGAATCCGCAACAATCATCAATTCATTACCTCCACTTGAATGGAATTTTAATCTGGGTTAAAGGGATAAAAGAATGGTGTTGCAACATACTAATCCACTCTGCCAAATTTTTTTTTTTTTTTAATCTATCCAGAAAATATCCACAAAAATAAATTCAAGATGATTGCATTATTTCACGAATTGTTTATGATCCTCCAAATGGTGGATGATTGAACTAATATTTAGGAATTGGCGCCTATCTACAGACAATTCAATTTTTTTCTTTGCATGTGCATTTTAATACAAGTATTAAAAACACAGGCAGCAAGAACACAAACTGTACGATAGGCAGAGTCACTGGCTGAACAATAAATACACATTTTAGATGAGCATTAATACTGACAAAGCCTTGACCTATCTTTCAGTTGTATTTGTTGTTAACATGATGGACATCCCAGTACTTCTAATGTCCTTGAGATCCATTAATCAGCGATGATATATGCCACAAAACCTGTGCTTCTAAAAGTCAGCGATCTGCCTCATGCAATCTGGCATGTTTAGCAGAGCTGGAAAGGAAGGCAAAATAGCATTTTAAAACTTGGTATTCCATAAACAAAATAATGGAATCCATTATCACGAGAAACCTGAGGATTATCTGCACAACAGCATGGATTCATTAAGAATAACACATATTTATATAAGTGCTTTAATGTAAGAAAGCACCCTAAAGGTGCTTAGAGAAGGAGGGAATTTTGTTTGGCTAACCTCCTTGGTTTTTTTAAAGAAGTTACAACCCGAGTGGAGGGTTATCAGCTACATGGGTGGTTTTATTCATTTGCTCTCAGGGCGTGGCTATCCCTGCCAAGGCCTGCATTTATTAGCCACCCCTTGAAGTAGTGGTTGGCCTTCTTCTCAAAACATCATAGCCTGTTTGGTGGAAGCACAGACAATGGGCGGAACCTTACCAGAATTTGGCAAAGCGTCGGATCCGGTGAGAATATCGATGCGAATCCCACTGGCGGGAAATCTCCCGGAATATTGAGCCCCTTGATCAAATTTTCATTTTCCCTGCGTGAATCAAGCCACGCTCTTGGTGGTCTCCCGCTGGCCCGTTTGCCCCGGGGCATCTTCATCTTTGCAATCGGTGCGGAAACCCATATAAATGCTTCCCTAGCACTTGTTCCAGATCCATTAGAGTGAAATGACCGCCAGGAAGCCAGCACCATGGTTCACAGCGGGAGCTTTCACCACACCCTTGGAAGGTGTGTGGCAGAGGCGGATTTCCTCTATCCACGGGCGTGCAGACGTCCTTCCAGCAAGGTGACCACCCCCGCCTGTGAGGCAGTGGTAGCCCTAGTCAGTACCAGCTCGCAGTCAGGCAGAAGAGAATGGGCAGCATAGACACAAGAAGATAAATGAGTTGTGGGCGGCCAGTGTAAGCAGGGTAAGCCTCCCTCCTTGCCTTGCAGAGGCAAGAGCATCAGGAAGGGGTGACAGCATCCCTCCTCATACTGCAAGGTCAACTGGAGGAGTTCCATCGCCTTCTGTCTGAGGAGAAGGTGATGTAACAAGGCCAACATTGCGAAGGTGGCATCCACAGTGAAGACCTTGGTGCAGGAGGTGCACTGCATGGTGGGGGATGTCCGGTCCATGGCTCAGCTCATCACCTCCATGGTTGCGTCGCATGATGTTGCTGCCGGGAAATGGGCACACACCTGTAGTATGCGTATCGTGTGGTCACAAACGAGTTGTACATTGAGGGAGTGGAATCCCTTTCATGTTCATGAATGGCATCACATGGCACCATGGAGACCGCAGGGCTACATGGGCTCACCTAGTCCCGGTCCAGATTTATACCCACATGGGTGCCGAGTCCAGAGATGGTGATCTTTGGAGTGTCAGAAGACCCGGGAGTTCAGGGAGTGAAAGAGTCCTATGTTTTGGCCTTTGCCTCCCTGGTAGCCCGGAGACAGATCCTTTTAATGTGGAGGTACTCGAAACCCCTGAGTGTGGAGACTTGGGTCAGTGACGTGGCTGGGTTTCTCAAGCTGTAGAAAATAAAGTTTGCCTTGAGGGGGTCAATGCTAGGGTTCTCTTGGAGGTGGCAGCCGTTCGTCGACTTTCTCGGGGAAAACTAAAATGTCAGCCGAAGCAGCATTCTGAAGGAGGGGCGGGCGGGTAGGTGCAATATGGCTAAGGGATGTACAGAAGGGGTTGGGTGGGAAATGTCTAGCTTACCATGTTGATGTTTATGTTATTATTATTTTATTTGTTATTGTTATAAACATTTTGCAAATACTTCAATAAAAATATTTATTTTTTAAAAAGTAGTGTTTAGTCAGTAATAATTTTAGTCTGTGGTACAATAAAGTCTTAAAACGTGAAATCTTGTTGTGTTATCAGTGTACAGTTTGGTTTCCTTATTTGAAAAAAAAACATGAGAAGCAGTTCAGAGAAGGTTCACTCCAATCATTCCTGGGATGAAGGGTTTATCTTATTGTTATAACCCGCACAAGACCTATGGGGTAGAGGTCATTAACCTCCCCATGAGCCTCATTGAATACAAGCGCCTCCGCTGAGGGGCAGGGAGCCCATGGGATTCTGGTAACCTGTAATATAAAGGTCGGCCAGGTTCAAATGAAACCTCAGACCCGGCTAGGACGTGAAGAGTATTGTGTATAAAACCCGTTTCTCTTCTCCACTCACCTCGGACTCGTCTGTGTTCACTAAACTTCTGAAGAAAGATTGAACAAGTTGGGCCCACACACGTTGGTGTTTAGAAGATTGGGAAGTGATCTTATTGAAACATCTAAGATCCTGATGGGCTTTCATAGGGTGGATACCAGGAGGATTTTTCCATTTGTGGGAGGGACTAGAACCAGGTGACACAGTTTAAAAATAAGGGGCGAGATTCTCCGTCCCGCCGCACCAGTTTTCTGGAGCGACATGCCCGAATCCAGCCCAAGAGGTTTACTGTTTAAGATGGAGATGAGGCAAGGTTTTTCTCTCTCAAAGGGTCGTTAGTGGGTGGAAATCTTTTCCCCTGAGAACAGTGGAAGCTGAATTATTGAATATATCCAAGGCACAGATTTTTGATAGACAAGGGAGTCAAAGGGTATTGGGGGCAGATGGCAAAGTGGAGTTGAGAGCTCATCCAGATCAGCCATGAACATACTAAATATTGGAGCAGGCTCAAAATGGCTGAATGGCCTACTCCTGCTTCTAAGGCCTATCTTCCTATTATCCTTTCAGACATTAAATGGAATTCAAATTTCATATTTTTAAGTTATCTATCTTTACAGGGTTCATAACAGGAAGTGCTGCACTGTCAGAGCTGCTATTTTTTTCAGATGAGTAGTTAAGCTGAGGCCCCTTAAGGTAGAGAGCTAAACAACCCAATTGCATTATTTTTATGAGCACAGGAGCTATCCTCAGTGTCTTGACCAATATCTTTATTCCTTAACTGACAAAGATAGCTGGTCTGGTCATTATCACATTATCACTGTGATGGTTTGCTGTGTGCAAATTGGCTGCCACTTTCCTACATTACACTAGAGACTGCACATTAAAAGCACTTCATTGGCTGTGAAGCATTTTGACATATCTTTGACATAAATGAAAGTCTTTCCTCTCTTTTTTCCTCTCTGTTTTGCTCTGTCGCTGCTAGCCTCATGATGTGGCTTTTAGCCACATATCTGCTTCCTGAAGGGAGGGTATAAGTTCTCTAACCCCTCTTGTTTGGCAATGTTGGCATCTGCACCATGGGGACAGTTTAGCTCAGTTGGCTGGACAGCTGGTTTGTGATGCAGAACAAGGCCAACAACGTGGGTTCAATTCCTGTACCGGCTGAGGTTATTTATGAAGGCCCTTACCTGAGGTGTGGTGATCCTCAGGTTAAATCGCCACCAGTCAGCTCCCCCTCAATGGCGAAAGCAGCTTATGGTCATCTGGGACCATAGGTCACTTTACACCCTGGAGGGATGTAGGTAGTCTAGTCCCTTCATTCCCAAATGACATTGGTGCTGTGGAAATTTGTAACCATGTGACAACTCTTACTTTTTCCTTGAAAAGTTTAAATCAGAGACCGGTTTTACTTTAGGCTACAGAAGGTGACATGAGGACAGGACTATAACGTGCCCCAGCTCTTGGATCAGTAGTGAGACTGTAACAAAAGATTGCATCAAATCTACAGCTTTTTAATTTGTATTCTGTCCAAATGTTATTATTTTAGTCAATGACATCCATGTGACAAGATTCAAAAAATGAAAAAGAACAGCTTGTGCACGGCAGATAACCTGCTATAATGAAATGGTAATTATCTCGCTCCAGGACACTACTCTTATACCAGCCACTACACCAGCAAAATGTGTCACAAGTGGCGCATCAATTACTTGCTTTTTGTGACTGATTGCAAATTCTATCATTATCCATTGTAGCTGCCACTGTTGATATCTGCATTCACTGTCCTTAACTTTGTTAAGCTTGTAGTTGGTAGAAATAGCACTTTCATTCTCGTCATGGTTTTGAGGAGTAGGAACATACACGTATAGGAATGGGTAGAGGGATTCAGCCCCTCGAGCATGTTCTGCAATTTAATCAGACCATAGCTGACAGGTAGCTCATCTCCATTTATTCACATATTTCTCATATGCATTAATATTCCAACTTAACAAAAATGCACCAAATTCATTAAAAGTTTGATTTTCCACCTCATCCACATTGCACTGGAAGTTACAATGGCTGAAGGATGTACTTCTCACGGCCGACCTGTACATGAGGGGTTTTGGTCATGATGACAATGTAAGTTCTAAATGTCGTTGTTTATGCTGGTGCCATTGTTAAATAGGGCCAACTTAGATCAGTAGCTGCAGAAGAGTGATGCTAGGGCCTGAGCGGTGAATTGCTGTCTTTCATTGTGCGGCTGAATGAAGGGCAAGATTTAATGGCCACGCTGGGCCCGAATAGCAGCTCGCCGCGGCGCGACATGGCCGATAAAAGCCAGAAGACCCCCTTCAAGGATCGGCCCAGCTCACAAACCCTCACAAGATGTTGTGATGTGAATCCCGCCCATTGTGGGCAGGATCACGTTTTAGCAAATCTGCATATGACAGCGAGGCAGCAAGTCTCACTTTAATGTGCAAATTCCTGAGTTACCCAAGGCGTGGGATCAATCTCACTCACCTCACTGTTCAGTACTGGTCTCCAGAAATGGGTACCATATGGAACGGCACTTGTGGGGTCTCCCAGGGGATCGGAGGTCCCCAGCTGCATGCCCTTTGGGCAGGATGGTACCCTGGCATGGCTGGTCTCACCCTGACACTGCCAAGGTACCAGAATGGCATTTTGTGGTGGTGTGCGGAGGGGGTTGGGGCCTTCACATAATGTATTGGGGCTTGTGGGGGGCATCGGGGGTCACTTTGGGTGCCTCGGAGACTGGTACGCCATTTTAAAATCTCATCGGAAGTGGAAACTATCAAGAGGACAGGATTTGAGATACCTCCAAATAAAGCACTTTCTCCGCAAAGAGACAGTCGGATACCCCGAGGCCCCAGAAAGCACACTACGAGAGGACCTGATAGTCACAAGCAGCGAGAAGGGAGGGCAATGTGGGAAAATATACGGACAGCTGCGGACAGTGCCCGAACACCACTGGACGGGACCAGACAAAAATGGGAGGACGAACTGGGGACAGAGGTGGGATGGGGACTGTGGAGCGAAGACCTGAGCAGGGTGAGCTCCACCTCCTCCTGCGTAAGGCTGAGCCTAATGCAGCTCAAAGTGGTGCACAGAGCGCACCTGACCAGAACCCGAATGAACAGGTTCTTCCCGGAGGTGGAGGGCAAATGTGAACAGTGCCAGAGGGGCCCGGCCAACCACACCCACATGTTTTGGGCTTGCCCCAAGCTTGCTGGGTTCTGGACAGCCTTCTCCGAGCAACGTCCAAGGTTGGGGGGGTGAGGGTGAAGCTATGCCCAATAGTGGCAATCTTCGGGGTTTCGGAGCAGCCAGAGATACACACGGGGAAGGGGGCCAATGCCCTTGCTTTCGCTTCCCTAATCACATGCCGGAGAATGCTGCTCGGCTGGCGATCGGCAGCACAGCCCAAAGCTGCAGACTGGCTCGTTGACCTCTCGGAATTTCTCCACCAGGAGAAGATTGGAGCTGTGAAGGAACAATGCTAACCACTGTGCTACCGTGCTGCCCTTTTAGCAGCCATGCATCACAAAACACACTCTGTGAAAGACTGAGCGCTGCTGGGGAGGGCGGGAAGAGGGTGGGCGTCAAGATGCTAGAGCGTGCGGACCAGTACTTCCAATATGCTCCATCAGGGGGATAGGTGCTGCGGTGCTGTCTGAGGCAGCTGCTGAACATTGAAATATAAATATCGATATTAAAACTATGCCAAGACTGTCTAGGCAGCACAGTCATACACAGACCTCAATTCCCCACAGACACATTTGTTAATTTTATTTCAGCCCTGCCAGTTCATCCCGCCCTGGATCAAGGTTACAGGTAAAATGTAAATTCCACCCCGCCAACCATAAAAACAGATGGCCCACCTAAAATTGAATTCAACTGGCCCCTTAACGGGCAAAATTGGCTGCTTGATTGCCGGTAGGCACACTCCCGACTTTTGCCTGCTCCCATCGACCGAGTGCGTGATGACATCTTTTCCTGTGATTTCAAGTGCTTCAGGGTCAGGTGCGTGCATGCACGAGCAGAGTAAAACTCTGGCTGATGTTCTCTGTATCCAAAAATGATTACAGATCACATAGTGCACAGGGTTATCCTTTAGGTTTGTGAATGTCCTTTGGGGATAAGAAGCTTTCTCCTTTGTCCCACTCAACAATGTAGAATTGAGCTGATCCTCGAACCTCCAATGGGATCAGTCCTGGTGCTAGCTATGGGGCAGGTGGAAGTCATACTCTGAAGCACTTAGCAGATCACGGGTTTAGGTTTTCTATTATTTAACCACCTTCCTATAATGCTGTCATATTCCCCTTAATATTGTTAACTTTAATTTTAATCAATAAGCTTCCAATGTGGCACCACATCAAAATCTTTTGAAAATCCATATTCATAACACCCACTGCACATCCTTTATCAAATAATCCTCTATTTTACACTCTTAAATTTGTCCCATTGTGTGTGTAGGCTGCACCATAACTTGTCACTTGCAATCTGCTTTCTCTCCAGCGTATCACATGTTCAGATGGACTATCATATGTGTGCTGTGACCGATCAGTAATGTCTTAAAATTTACAATCTTCCTATTCAATTTATATTTATCTGCTATGATTTGGTCGTCATCACGTGCAGCTAATCTAGCAATTTGTTATTCATTGCCTTGTTTTAACAATCTTGGTGCAACAGACTATTTCATGGTCCCCCCCCCCCCCCCCCCCCCCCCCCCCGTGGGTTCCCTGGCAATGCGGCCAGTGAGCAACGCAAATGGCCATTGACTTATCTTTGGTTCGATTTCCGGCTTGGGTCGCTGTCTGTGTGGAGTCTGCACATTCTCCCCATGTCTGTGTGGGCTTCCTCCGGGTACTCCTGTTTCCTCCCACAGTCCAAAGATGTGCAGGTTGGGTGAATTAGCCGAGCTAGGTTGCCCTTAGTGTCCAGAAATGTTGGGTGGGGTTGCTGGGTTGCGGGGATGCGGTGGCGGCGTGGGTTTGGGTGGGGTGCTCTTTCCGGGGGCTGGTACAGACTCAATGGGCCAAATGTCCTCCTTCTGCACTGTAAATTCTACAATTCTATTATTGTGGCAGCGGCAGAAGTCCCACCAGTGGCCAATGGTGAGCTGCCTCTGCCACCAGAAGATACGCCACGGAGGGGTAGGGAGCAGAATTTCTTGGCCTCTGTCTGTATTCATGCCATGCCCAAGGTACAGATACTTGCTGGATCGCTGAGAAGTTTCTCTTTGGGAATTATTCTGTTTATTTCCACCTTTGTGCCTGTGCTAAGACTTTGTGCAACCTCTTCTCGGTCTTTAGTTCACTTCCAAATTCCTGGCTGGCATTTTATTAGCTCTAAATGTCATTTTAGTTGCCTATCTTCACACAGTTTGTACAGCAGACAGTTATCCTGATTTACCCGATGGTTCAGTCGAGGTAACTTGTCAAGAGACACACTGTTACTTGCTGACAATGTGATTTTCGGCTTCCATTATGTATAAGCTGTAAAGCAAGATTAAATCCTGACCATTTATATTAAGTAGTATCAATTTGCTGCAAGCTTCAGTCACTGGTACACAACTTAATATCCTCCATCCTTTAATACGCTCCAGCCTATGCCGAATTTACTTTTGAAATAGAGCAGCCTAACATGCTCCCTTTCCTCAATGTGTGAGGTGAGAACTCAGCTAATGGGTTCTCCGCTACTACCACAGGCCCACCTTCACTGGTCAATCTACACATTGGGATTCATATATGTCCACACACTGGAAGACTGACCTTATCAAGAGTAGCACCCTACTTACTTGCTCATCTTGCAAGCTTGACACAAAGGCCGTATGTCCCAGTAACTGGATGATCGAATCAAACAGCATGTCCCTTCCATTGTTCCTAGTAGACAGACCATACAATAACAGGCCGTGCTTGCAAAACTCAAAAACAAAACCGTTAGGTATGATTCTACAATTGGGAAATGCTTGCTGAACAATCTTGAGTGCGCTAACACCTAGATTAAGAACCAATTCAAGATAATCGACAGAGGTCAAAATGTGGCTCATTTACACTTGTCTCTTTTTTCAGCAATACCAGCAACACAAATCATTATTGTAGCATAGAAAAGGAATGAGTTAAAGTGATTGATAAGTTAGGTCCTCACTCAACTCCAAAAGCTTCGCTGATCTCTGCAGTCTGTTAGTGCTGCCGTGCATTTTCAGGATTTTCAAGTATTTCCTTCCTGTTTGTCCAATTGTGCTACGCATTTTAGATATTTTCTGGCTCTAGCTGACAAGTGAGCACATGTGAACGTCAGGTAAATTCTCAGGATAAAATTACCCCAACCCCCCCCCCCCCCACCCTTCTGCTTTGGTGAAAGAGTTTGCCAAGGTCAAGGCATGAGGTATGGACACTTGGGAGAAGTGCCAGAGAATGACTAAAATCTTGCAAACGTTATCCTCAGATAAGTCAGTGCCCTCAGGAAAGATGGGGGTGGAGGGAAGATGGGGAAGTTGGAAAGAGAATAAATAGAGTTTGACGCAAACGTAGCAAAAAACAAAAAGACTAATTCATTCATATTCAGAATCAAACCTGCACATCTGTTACTATGTGAAATGGGACATTTTGAAGGTTTCATAGAATCTTTTTTTATTCATTTCTGGGATGTGATCCTCACTGGCAAGGACAGTATTTGTTGCCCATCCCATGTTGCCCTTGGTGGTGAGCTATTTTCTTGAACTACTGCACTCCATGAGGTGGTGTAGGTGCACCCATGGAGCTATAGTCTATAGTGGTTTGATAACACTGAATGGATTGTTAGGTCATTTCAGAGGAGCCAGGGCAGCACGGTTGCACAGTGGTTAGCATTACTGCCTACGGCGCTGAGGACCTGGGTTCGAATCCCGCCCCTGGGTCACTGTCCGTGAGGAGTTTGCACATTCTCCCCGTGTCTGTATGGGTTTCGCCCCCAAAGATGTGCAGGCTAGGTGGATTGGCCACACTAAATTGCCCCTTAATTGGAAAAAAATAATTGGGTACTCTAAATTTATTTATTTTTTAATTCGGAGGAGCCAACCACAATGCTGTGGACCTGAAGTCACATGTAGACCAAAAAGAGTCAGGATAGCAGATTTGTTTCCTGAAAAATATGAATTAACCAGATGGGCTTTTACAGCAATCTAGTAGTTTCATGGGGCGCCACGGTGGCACAGTGGTTAGCGCTGCTGCCTCACAGTGCCAGGGACCCAGGTTCGATTCCAGCCTTGGGTGACCATCTGTGTGGAGTTTGCATGTTCTCCCTGTGTCTGCGTGTGTTTCCTCCAGAGGCTCCCACAGTCCAAAGATGTGCAGGTTAGGTGGATTAGCCATGATCAAATTGTCCTTTAGTGCCCAAAGTGTGCAGGTTAGGTGGGGTTACAGGGATGGGGCTGGGGATCGAGCCTAGCTAGGATGCTCTTTCAGAGGTCTGCGCAGACTTGATGGGCCGAATGACCTCCTTCTGCACTGTAGGAATTCAAGTCTATGGTCATTATCAATGACAGCAGCATTTTATTCCATATTTATTAATTAATCAAAGTTAAATTCCGCAGATGGCGGGATTTGAAGTTATGTTTCCAGAGCATGTGTTCAGGCTTCTAGGTTACTCGTCAAGTGTGATTGTATTAGCATCCCCCTCAGAGCACAGAAGGAGGCCATTCAGCCCACCGCATTTGTCGCAGCTCTTTGACAGAGCTATCCAAAAAAATCCCTCCCTCCCCTGCTCTTTCCTCATTGCCCTTCAATTTTCTCCCCTTCAAGTACTGATCCAATTAAAGTTAGCCCTGAATCTATATCCACCACCCTTTCAGCAGCGCATTCCTCAGCTCGCTGGGTAAATGGAAGTCTCCATATCTCATCTCTAGCTCTTTGGCCGTTTTACTTTTCATTTCTTTAAGGGAACTTTTAGCGGAAGTAACAACTTGTGTATCACACCAAGTAGACTATACAGATTTTCACTTGAACTTTAAAGAGACATAAATCCATAAAAGCTTAGTAGATTTTGAAAATTGTATTATTTGTCTGGTTACCCAAGGGAACAATCTTTATTGAATAAAATCTGGAGCCCTATCTGAAAATATAAAGAACAAAGAAAATCCACAAAGATCAAGCAAACTTATATTCCTGGCTCCTTTGAAATCTGTTTCAAATCTACCTTAGCAATGTTTGAGGTTAAGGTCCCTTAAAGGTGCACACAGCTACTTGTTCTGATTGTTATGTTGATAAGCGTTTGACCATAAGACCATAAGACATAGGACCAGAATTAGGCCACTCGGCCCATTGAGTCTGCTCCACCATTCAATCATGGCCGATATTTTTCTCATCCTCATTCTCCTGCCTTCTCCCCATAACCCCTGATCCCCTTATTAATCAAGAACCTATCTATCTCTGTCTTAAAGACACTCAGTGACTTGGCCTCCACAGCCTCCTGTGGCAAAGCGTTCCACAGATTCACCACTTCCTGGCTGAAGAAATTCTCCTCATCTCCGTTTTGAAGGATCGTCCCTTCAGTCTGAGATGGTGTCCTCTGTTTCTAGTTTCTCCTACAAGTGGAAACATCCTCTCCACGTCCACTCTATCCGGGCCTCACAGTATCCAGTTAGTTTCCATAAGAACCCCCCTCATCCTTCTAAACTCCAATGAGTACAGACCCAGAGTCCTCAACCATTCCTCATCCGACAAGCTCTTCATTCCAGGGATCATTCTTGTGAACCTCCTCTGGACCTGTTCCAAATCCAGCACATCCTTCCTTAGATACGGGGCCCAAAACTGCTCACAATATTCCAAATGGGCTCTGACCAGAGCCTTATACAGCCTCAGAAGTACATCCCTTGTCTTATATTCTAGTCCTCTTGACGTAAATGCTAACATTGCATTTGCCTTCCTAACTGTCAACTGAACCTGCATGTTAAGCTTAAGAGAATCTTGAACAAGGACGGGTAACTGAAATGTTTCCTGACTGATACTAAGGAATATGTAGATAATTCACTAATATTACAACTTCAGCATGCAATAAAAACAACATGAGTACTTACCCCAAAAAAATCACCACCACTGCACTCTGTGATGCAAACATTTCACTTGGGAGCAATAATCAGTTTCAGCAGATCAGCTTGGAAACACAAATCCTCATTATGTTCGTCGGGGCCGCCAATCCTATTATGGCCGCTAACCCCCAATGAGAGGGCCTGAACGGGATTTATGGCGGCAAGATCTCAATTTGAGATCTTCCTCGCACTCCCCTACTGCTGACATAATCAGGTCCACGCCCATGAATTTAAAGAATGTAAATGTTCTTAAACATCTTAACGCCATTGCTTCCGGGGTCATCAGATGCTCCCCCACCCACCGGCAATGGTAACTGTTTTCCAAAATCGGAAACCAGTCATAGTGACCATGACACACGTAGATGGCTGTAGCCCCCGGGTGATGGTGGACATGACCTGGCAGTGCCCGGCACAACCCCCTGGCATGCTGGCAGTGCCAACCTGGCAGTGTTCGGGGCGGGGCCAAGGACATGGCCTCTCGGGAACATTACTGAGGGGGTTCCCATTAGATGGCAAACCCATAGGGCTGAATCTGAGTGTGCTGATGAAAGATCACTGGCCTGAAACACTAACCCCGCTCCCTCGCCTCTCTCTCCACAAATGCTGACTGACTCCTTCCAGCATTTCCTAAATTTGCAGCGGCTACAGGATTTTGACTTTCTCCTTCCTTCCTCCTTCCTGCACTGGGCTACTATTTTTACTCCAGTTCTGTTCTCTCCATGGATGAGCAATCCTTCAGACCTTACCCTCTGCACGTCTCCAAAAACTACTTTGCCTGACTATCACAACTCCTGCTTCCGAAAAGCTATTTATTTGAGGATTTAAGGCTTCAGTAAATTGCTGCTGTTTTCAACTCTCTCGTGAAACTCACTGGAAGATTTGCCCAAGTGTGAAGTGCAATATAAATTGATTTGATGGCAAAGTGTTCCTACATCAAACAGATAATTAGATACATTTTCTGGTATCAGGCAAATTAAATCTCACTAATGTACAAAATTCAAAATGTTAATGCTTTTCTTCTAATCTGCAACAATTCCTGTCCATCGGTCACCCCTGTGCTCACTGACCTATATTGACTCCAACTCCAGCAATGCCTTGATCTTAAACTTCTCACCCTTGCCCACAACCCTTCTGTGGCCTTGCTCTTGCAGCCATCTGGGATGGCCATTTCCAACTAGGTACAGGGAAACTCGCAAAGCCTAGTGGGTAAAATGGACAAGCCAAGACACAGGCAGGCTCAGGGCCTGAAATGCATATTTGTCAGCAAGAAGTCCAGACGGTATCGAAACTCCGACCAATTAGCATTGTAATGGGGCCGATTAACATTTGATAGCCCATCTTCACGAAAACAAAGGACTGGTACTCGAGCGACTGGTACAGTCCCAGATATTTAGGTGCCACTCCCTGTTCAGGGGACGCGTAAACAACGGGGTCAGTGACCGCTTGGGACACACCCAGCCATACAGATCCCCGCCCACTTATTGGTTAGGAATCGAACGACGTGATCAGGGATCACCCAATTAGTGGGGCCCAAACTGATTGAGTATAAAAATTGGCAAGTCATGTTGCAGCTGTATAGAACCTTAGTTAGGCCACACTTGGAGTATATTGTTCAATTCTGGTCGCCACACTACCAGAAGGATGTGGAGGCTTTAGAGAGGGTGCAGAAGAGATTTACCAGGATGTTGCCTGGTATGGAGGGCATTAGCTCTGAGGAGTGGTTGAATAAACTCGATTTGTTCTCACTGGAAGGACGGAGGTTGAGGGGCCACCTGATCGAGGTCTACAAAATTTTGAGGGGCATAGACAGAGTGGATAGTCAGAGGCTTTTTCCAAGGATAGAGGGGTCAATTACTAGGGGGCATAGGTTTAAGGTGCGAGGGGCAAGGTTTAGAGGAGATGTACGAGGCAAGTTTTTTACACAGAGGGTAGTGGGTGCCTGGAACTTGCTGCCGGAGGAGGTGGTGGAAGCAGGGACGATAGTGACATTTAAGGGGCATCTTGACAAATACATGAATAGGATGGGAATAGAGGGATACGGACCCAGGAAGTGTAGAAGATTGTAGTTTAGTTGAGCAGCATGGTCGGCATGGGCTTGGAGAGCCGAAGGGCCTGTTCCTGTGCTGTACTTTTCTTTGTTCTTTGTTCTTTGAAGGACCGCCCAAAAGAGCGCGAAAACCCCCAAGTATAAGAAGAAGAGTTCGCCGCATGTTTGTCCTCTCTTGGACCTGGTACCCCCCCCCCCCCCCCCCCCCTGTCACGACCATCTCCAATTGCAGCAACACCAGAAGCAAGTACAAGTTCAACACTCGCTACCAGACGGATGAGCCTAGCTGAGCAGCAGTTACTCCTTCAGACTCGATAGATCCAGAATCGAACAGCGGCCACTGTTTCTCTGACCTAAGCCGGGTGCCCGACGTTAAGTACAGGTTGTCTTAGTCGATAGGTGTAGTTAACTAGCAGTGTCTATGTTGCATGACTAATTGTGAGTAAATAAAGTACCCTTGACCTTGAACTAACTAACTGGTGTTTCGTTCTTTGATTGATCGCCGGTTGAAACTTGTGGTGGTATCATTTGATACCTGGCGACTCTAAGCATTAGGATATAGATAACATAGAAAGAAGGGCAAACCCACTGATTGCCATAATTGGAACAGAGCCATAGAGAGGACAGAGTAAAAGAGTAAAAGGAGAAAAACCGCAACACTCTCCCCTTCTCTGTAACCTCGACCAGTCCCATAATCCTCCACAAACTCTGCATTCATCCAATCGTTACCTCTTGGACATTCACAATTTCCATTGATCCATCATTGACGGCTGTGCCTTCAGTTACCCAGAGCTTAAGCTCTGGAATCCCTCCCTAAGTGCCTCCACCTTTCTCTCCTCCTTTAAGATGTTTCTTAACAATGTGATTGTACTAGAAAGAGTGCAGAGGAAGTGCCCCCGAATGTTGCCTGGGGCGGAGTGTTTCAGCTATGAAGAGAGGCTGGTTAGGCTATGGTTGCTTCCCTTAGAGCAAAGACGGCTGAAGGGGGGGGACTTGATTGATGTGCACAAAATTAGGAGGGGCATAGATAGGGTAGATAACAAGAAACTTTTCCCCTTAGTAGGTGAAGTGTTGGCTAGTGTGGACTTGAGAGATGAACAGACACTTCCAACACTGATGAAGGTTCAACTCAATTTTATTAACGACTTCCAACTAACTAACACACGATGACTGTGGGTCTAAATGATGCTAACTTAAACTAGAGACCTAAGCCTTGTCCGAACCAGTTGATTCTCTCAGCACGTGGTGTGAGTCTGTGCTGGACTGGATGAGTTCTTGTTACACTGAGAGGCAGCACCCAGAATGAGCGGGAACCGTGGTGCCCTCTGCCTTTATAGTTTGTGTATTCTAACTGGTGATTGGCTGTGGTGTTTGTACATGTTGTGTGTGTCCCTGTGTGTGTCTATCAGTGTGTGTCTGCACCATGATATACTGGTGTATATTATGACAGTAGAGGAGTTGTTAACCAGGGAGCATAGATTTACGGTAAGGGGCAGGTGATCTAGAGGGTATTTGAGGAAAAGCTTTTTCACCGAGAGGGTGGTGGGAATCTGTAACTCACTGCCTGAAAATGTGGTTAGAGGTGGGAACCCTCACATCATTTAAAAAGCATTTAGATGAGCACTTGAAATGCTATAGCACACAAGGCTATGGAGCAGGTGATGTAAAATGGGATTCAAATCAATGAATGCTTGATGGCCAGCACAGATACCCTTTCTGTACTGTAAAACTCTCTGACTCTTAAACCTACCTCTTTGAGCAAACCCTTCATCACCATTTTGAAAAATGTATTTGTTCACAGAATATGGATGTCGCCGACTGGATCCAAATACCGTCCTGTCCCAATGTCTCCTTTGGTGTCAAATTCTGTCTGCGAACAGGGCAGCACAGTGGCGCAGTGGGTTAGCACTGCTGCCTCACTGCGCCGAGGTCCCAGGTTCGATCCCGACTCTGGGTCACTGTCCGTGTGGAGTTTGCACATTCTCCCCGTGTTTGCGTGGGTTTCGCCCCCACAACCCAAAAGATGTGCAGGCTAGGTGGATTGGCCACACAAAATTGCCCCTTAATTGGAAAAATAAATGAATTTCTTTAATTGTCTGAGAACATCCCTGCTTTGGTGAGCTTAACCAAGTTAAAGGCAATATATAAATGCAAACTTTGGTTGTTGGTGCCATCTGCCACAACTTTCCGAGATAACTACACTCCTCTAATTCAGGCCCCTGAGCCTCCCCGATTTTAACTATCATGCCATCGCTAGTCTTGCCCACAGTTGCCAAGGCCGTAAACTCTGGAGTTCCCTCCCTGGACTTCTCCGCCTCTCTTTCTTCCTTTCCTAAGCTCCTTAAAACCTACTTCTTTGACTAAGCTTTTGGTCATCTGACCAAATATCTCCTTTTGTTACTCGATGGGCCAAATGGCCTCCTTCTTCAGGGCAGGGATTCTACGGATTCTATGGGCATTTTATTATGTGCAAGGAGCCATATAAATTCAAGTTGTTGTTGCGATATAAAGACTGTCTTTTAATATTCATACAAGCCGCTTGTATTATATCCTCAAGGTCACGTTTTATCACTGGTTTGACTTTAGTCCATTTCACAGCAAAGTTACAGCAACACGTTAAGCGGGAGATTGTTGGACATAAGGGCTCTGTTTAAATGTAGCTACTTTTTGGAACCTGTTCAATTCTAGCAGTTTAAATGACAAAGAAGCCTTGAAATGATTCTCTGCTGCCAAAGACAGTTAACTGACCTTCATTTCTCTGCTGAAGTGTTATGCAGCATGTTCCCGGCCGTATAATTTTACTGTTTGATATAAAACCGTGGGCACCATAACTATTACACAGAAGGGGAGCAAATGAAATGCTAGCTGCAATAATCCGATAATCGGAGCTTTCACTTTCTTCGATGCAAAATGGCCACTTAAAGTTTGGAAATGGCGTGTGCACAGCCGACAATTATCAAGGCATCGCCCTGCTGAGCACTGTGGAAAATGTTGCCCGTCTTACCCCACATCAGGCTGCAGATCCTGGCTGAATACATCTCTCCCGAATCCCAGAATGGTTTCAGAACTGGAGGATCTACAACTGACATGATCATCTCAGTCTGCTAGCTGCAACAGAGATGCTGTGAACAAAAGAAAGACCGCCATCCATTACCTTCATCAATCTCAGCAAGTCACTCGACCATGTCAACAGAGGTGGTCTATTTAAGCTGCTGGAGAAAACTGGCTGCTCGCCCAAGCTGCACCATGTGATCCCCTCTTTCCATGGCAACATGACGGGCAAGGTCAGCAATGGCGGGGCAACCTCGGTACACTTTGAGATCCACAGTGGGGTCGCACAAGGTTGTGGTCCAGCGAACTCTTCTCTTCGCTGCTGTCGTACGCCTTCAGTTCCTCTACTTACATTTTTAATTAGAGTACCCAATTCATTTTTTCCAATTAAGGGGCAATTTAATATCTTCAATCCACCTACCGTGCACATCATTGGGTTGTGGGGGCATAACCCACGCAAACACGGGGAGAATGTGCAAACTCCACACAGACAGTGACCCAGAGGCGGGATCAAACTTGGGACCTTGGCGCCGTGAGGCAGCAGTGCTAACCACTGTGCCACCGTGCTGCCCTCGTTCCTCTACTTACATACCAGAACTGACAGAAAGCTGTTTAGCCTTGCTCACTTGAGACCTATGGTAAAGGGTGGAATAGCGGTAGTGTTACTGCACTAGCCATCCAAAAGGCCAGCCAATTGTCGCGAGGTCGCGGGTTCAAATCCCGCCATTAAAATTCAATTCAATAAAAATCATCTGGGTATAAAGTTAATGGTGACCATGGCAACTGCGGTTGATGGTCATAGAAAAACTCAGCTGCTTTACTTTAGGGAGGGAAATCTGCCATCCTTACCTGGTCTGGCCTACATCTGACTCGATCCACAGCAATGTGGGTGACTCTTAACTGCCCTTTAAAGTGGTCTGGCACGCCATCCAATTAGGGAAGGGCAGTAAAAGCTGGCCTTGCCCAGTGACACTCACATTTCATGACAGAATAAATAAAAGTCCTCATTAGCGAGTTGCTCCACGCCGCACCAGCATTCCATACCCAGGAACACCTTCAGCAGCAAATGGACAAACACCCTCACACCATGAATGGCACAGTAGCACAGTGGTTAGCACTGTTGCTTCGCCCGCGCCACCAATCTCGCCGGTCAGGTAGGTGGTTTAAACCACGACGGCGGGAGAGGCCTGTCAGTGGCGGGACTTCGGCCCATCGCGGGCCAGAGAATCGCCGGGGGGGGGCCAACCGACCGATGCGGGGGTCTCCCTCAGTGTACCTGAACAGACGCAGGAGTGTTGCGACTGGGGGCTTTTCATAGTAACTTCAATGCAGTGTTAATATAAGTCTACTTGTGACACTAATAAAGATTATTATTATTATATCACCTGCCGACATTGGGCTGGCCATCAGCGTCAGAAAGACAAATGTCACAGTCCACCATGTTGCCACACTGCCATCTATGTAATACTGGGTGTTGCTGATAACTTCGCATAGCTGGACTCGAAAATCACCAGCAATCTGTCACTTAAGTGCTGAAATACATGCATGTCCCACAAAAGCTGTAGCTGTTCTGTCCAAGGCGACTGTGGAACAACAGCATGCTGACGGAGAACACCAAACTTAGGGTCCGACATCCTCAGTGCACTCCTCTACAGTGGCGAGATCTGGGCAACATCTGCTGGGCAGGAGAAAAGGCTGAACAGTTTCTACCTTCAGTGACTCAGACACATTCTGAGCATCTGCTGGCAGGGCAAGGTCGCCAACTCACACTGAAGTGTGCTACGTAGGTCACCATGCACTCATTGGCAAGCCAATGATATCTGCCCTGGTTCCGCCACATTTATCAGATGGATGGTAGCTGTGAATCCAAAGAGCTTCTGGACAGTGGATTAGCCGCTGGGTCATGACCTCCAAACCGCCGCTCCAATGACACGTGCGAGTGAGCTATGAAGACGGTGGAAATTAACACTGGCAACTTGGAGAGTCGCTGACCCTTGGAGGCTGACTGTTTGGAAGGGCATTGGAAAAGTTGAGCAGAAATGGAAAGTCCAGCTGACTGAGAAGAGCGCCCAGAGAAAACAGATACCAGCGCATCATACACCTTCTCAGCCCAGTGCCCTTCCCTGCCGCAGATACAGCAGAGACTGCCAAACCAGAGTGCGGCTCCACAATCACACCAGCCAAAGCTTACCACAGGGCTGACCACCCCGGCACAAATCATCATCTTACAAAATGTAAAGCTGCTACTACCATACTGCACGGGTATGAGCTGCATTATACTGCAGCTTTGCTGTTATCTCTCTGATCAGCAAGTAGCTGAATTCTCATAGTAGCCAACATTCCATTTTTTCTGCCTGCTCAGGTAATGGTGGCAGTGAATTCCCAGGGAAACATTTACCGACAGGGTTCTGTGCTGGTAATTGCAAACCAGTGTTATGTCTTATTTTACACCATTGAAATGTTCGCAAGGTTTCAAGTTCTGGCGAATTCTCGCAGCGGACGAAATGGTGCAGGGTGGACGTACTTTATCAAGGAGTGAATTAGACTGGTTCCAGCATGCCAAAATTTGACTTTTTCTTGCCGATGGGTCCTCAGTCGCAGGCCAGGGATAATACACTGTCCTTGTTCTCCATCAAAAGAAGATCCAAGTACAATTATCCCAGTCCGGGCAGAATAAATTAATTACTTTTACTCAAATGAAATGATTTAAGAGAATTCATTTTCCTCTACTTTGTTTCCCTCTTGCTTTCATGACACACGTGGCCTCACTGGATAACTGTCCAGAAACAGTGCACGATAGGGCGGCATGGTGGCACAGTGGGGCTGAGGACCTGGGTTCGATCCCGGCCCCGGGTCACTGTCCGTGAAGAGTCGGCACTTTCTCTCTGTGTCTGCGTGGGTCTCACTCCCACAACCCAAATGATGTGAAAGGTAGGTGGGTTGGACACGCTAAATTGCCCCGTAATTGGAAAAAATATTGGGGACTCTAAATTTATAAAAATAAAAAAAAGCAGTACATGACCAAGATCTACAAACATCCCAGTCCTCCCTCCATAATGAAGCACAACGCAGCTTAGACTAGAGAAACTGGCTCTTCAACTGGGCATTAGTCAGGACCAGGTCACTGCAATATCAGCAACAATATTCAATTGATTTGAGGGCTATCTGTAATTTATTATGTACACCTGAATCACATTTTAGTACAGTGCTGGAGTGTACCCGCACTGTAAAATACTGGTCAGGAATGACTGTGCTCTGTAAACCACAGCAGTCCTTGGGCAGTTACAGACGATGCGCTTCCTGCTGCAGGACATACCGCACAGAAACATTGATTTTTCTATCTACAAAATGCCGCTTTTTCTTTACTCCAGGACCAGTGCAGCACAGGTACAAACAGTTAAGCCGGAATGCTCCAGTCGTCGGGATTCTCTTTTCCCACCAGCAGTGCCAATCCTGGACTGACATTCCAGTGCAGTATCGAGATGGGTGCTGCACAGTCAGGGGGGGCTTGCTTTTGGATGAGATGTTGAATCGAGATCTCGGTCTGCCTTGCCAGGTGGCTGCCCCCCCCCCCCCCCCCCCCAGTGTCCTGGCCAATATTTATCCCTCAATTGGCATTACAAACACAGATAATCTGGGCGTGACCTCATTGCTGTTTGTGGGAGCTTGCTAGGAGTAAATTGGCAGCCGCATTTCCTGCACTCCTAGAATTCAAAAGTACATCATTGACTACAAAGTCCGGAGTCACGCACGGCCCAAAATAAATGCAAGTCTTTTTTCTTTATAAGGAGCAATTCATTACATGGCCATGGGGCAGAGTGGGGAATGAGATTGATTGTTTTTCTAAGGGGCTGAGGCAGACTTGATGGGCTGGAAGAATCTTCCTCGTGCTGTGTGATTCTGTGCCGCTAATTGTTATATAATAGAATGCAGGGGTGATTTGGAAGTCACAGATTTGCTTATTTTTGTAATTCTACTCCTGAGATTTATACAGATGTACTTGTTTCATTATCTAGCTGCGCTGGGTGAGGGGCACATTTACATATTTTTATACTTCATTTACCCTTTGTTTCACAAAAGTTAAGTTACAAATCAAAGAGGCTTACTGATTTTTTTTTCAAAAATCACCGACTGAAGGAAAAAAACCGAGGGCAGCCCCGATTTCTGTGATAAAACACCAAGGGGGCGATTTTCCTGTCGCATTGCATCCGGCGTAAATCCTGGCAGATCAGGCAGATGCCATCTTTGGGCGAAATCACGTCCTAAAGAATATTTTCCAAAGGCCGAGTTATCATCAAATAACCTTGAGCAAAGATTAGAACGCTCCCTATGCGATATTAAATCACACAGAGACTAGTTCAAAATAAGATGCCATTAGAATTCAGCCACACACAAACATCTTCAAACTGCTTGGTTACACTGCTCTAACTTGCCCCCTGCTGGCAGCAACAACAAGCTGCAGGTGTTTATTTTACTGGTGCTGCTGTTCCACTCGAATGGCTGGAGTGAATCGGTTGCAGTTCAGTACTGCCGTGGTGTTGGCAAGGGCTGAGCACGCTTAGTGTTTTTGGCTTCCTCTGAATCTACTGTACAGTGTTTATGTTAATTTACCCTCCTACAGACATCAGGGGTAGGCACTGCTGTGAGTGATACCGTCAAGTCTGCTACTCGCGTAATGCAGTCGGGCTGAACTATTTACAAGAAATAGCAACAGATGAAGGAGTAGGCCGTTCATCCCCTTTCCCGCCTGGCCCCCGTGATTCTTGATTTCATTGTCGGTATGGTTTCCATGGTCGGCACAGGCTTGGTGGGCCGAAGGGCCTGTTTCTGTGACGTACTTTTCTTTGTTCTTTGTTCTCATCAAACAAAAATCTGGGGCAGGATTCTCCGGTGCCTGTTTCTCGCCCACGCAGCGCTCGCTAGCGGCAGGAATTCCGACGCTTGTCAGTGGGATTTCACATTGAAGCTGCCGGGAAACCGGGGATGCGCCGCCGTCAGGAACAGGAATCCCAATGGCCAGAGAATTCCACCTCTAATGAAGTCAGCCTCGAATAGATTCAATGACCTAGACTCCGCTGCTCTTAGTGAATTCCAAAGGTTCACATCCCTCGGAGAGAAGAAATTCCTCCTCATATCCATCTTAACTGGGAGACCCCGGAGATCCCTTATGATAGAATCACGGGATGTTTACAGTGCAAGAGGCCATTCGGCCCATTACATCGATGCCAACTCTCTGCCAGACAAATTCACCCAGTGCCCCTTCCACACCTTGGGCGAAATTCTCCAACCCCACGCAGGGTCGGAGAATCGGCCGGCGGCGCCGATATTGCCGCTCCCGCCATGTTAAAGATTCACCCACCCGCCATAAAACGGCGTTCTTCAAATCCCGCCGGCCGCCTCGGATAACGGCTGGCGCCGGCGGGATGCCATTGTTTTTTTAAGCTTTTTTATTCACCGGCCCGGATGGGCCGAAGTCCCGGCGACGTGGCCCACGGGTCACGTCGGCGAAAATCAAAGTAGGTTTATAACGGCGTCAACCATTGATGATGGTTGACGCCGTTCAGTTTACCTACATCGAGTGCGGGGGGGGGGGGGTGTAGGGGTAGAGGTAGGGGGGGTGGGGGTAGAGGTAGGGGGTGGGGTAGGGGTAGGGGGTAGGGGTAGGGGGGTAGGGGGCAGCGGCGTGCAGAGGGGGGGGCAACGGTGCGTTGGCCCCGGGCATCCATTGGATGGGGGCATCAGCAGATCTTCCTCAAGGCTCCCCTTCCTCCCAGCTGCCTTGTCTTTGTTTGAGAGAGAGAGAGAGAGAGAGAGAGAGGGAGATTGTGGGGACAGACAGATAGAGAGAGAGAGACAGAGAGAGGGAGTTCCGTCCGTCCTCTGGCTGAGAGCAGGGCTTTGGTGAGTATATTGCAATCTGCCTAAACCCAGGAATATTGCCTGGTTAGAATGCAGAGGGAAATGCTGGGATCCCGGGGTGGGAGATGTGTCTGGATTTGTCTATTTCTGCTTCAGCCTCTGCGATTTCAGGTCAGTTTCACAACAACAGGAAAAACGTGCGGAGAGAGAGGGAAAAACTTTTAGCAAAGTTTCTGGGTTCTGCCTTTATAATTCACAGGGCAGAAAGTATACTCACCAAAGCCCTGCTCTCAGCCAGAGGACGGACGGGACTCCCTCTCTCTGTCTCTCTCTCTCTGTCTGTCCCCACAATCTCCCTCTCTCTCTCTCTCAAACAAAGACAAGGCAGCTGGGAGGAAGGGGAGCCTTGAGGAAGATCTGCTGATGCCCCCATCCAATGAATGTCCAGGGCCAACGCACCGTCGCCCCCCCCCCCCCGCACGCCGCTGCCCCCTACCCCTACCCCTACCCCCCTACTCCCCTACCTCTACCCCTACCCCGAACCCCCTACCCCCCTACCTCTACCCCCACCCTCCCACCCCCCGCCCCTAACCCCCCACCCACACCACTCTCCCCCCTCTCCCCCCTCTCTCCCCCTCTCCCCCTCCCCCCTCCCTCCCCCCTCTCCCCCTCCCCCCCCTCCCCTCCCCATCCCCCCTCCCTCCCCCCTCCCCCTCATCCCCCCCTCTCCCCCCCTCCCCCCTCCCCCCTCCCTCCCCCCTACCTCCCCCTCCCCTCCCTCCTCTCTCCCCCTCCCCCCTCCCTCCCCCCTCCCTCCCCCTCTCCCCCTCCTTCCTCCCTCCCTCCCCCTCCCTCCCCTCTCCTTCCCCCTCCTCCTCTCCCTCCCCCCTCTCCCCCCTCTCCCCCACTCCCCCCTCTCCCCTCCCCCCCTCTCCCTCACCCCCCTCCCCCCCCCCTCTCCCCCCCTACCCCCCTCTTCCCCCCCCCCCTCTCCCACCCCCCCTCCCTCCCCCCTCCCCCCCTCCCTCTGTTGGTGCTGCTTGCATGGTTCGAGAGTGGGGGTCAGGGTCCCTGGTTCAAACTAGGCATTGGAAAGGAGGGCCATTGAGAGCCACCGCCCGCAGCTTTCTATGCTGCTGATCACCCTCCCTCCCCTCCTCCCTCGCCAACTCGCTCCCAACGATCCACCTCCCAGCATCACTCACCTGCGGCCTGGATCCCATGACGATCCTCAGTACCAGGTGGATGCCATTACCGACAGCAGCCCCCCCTCCCTGGCAGCCAAACAATAAACAGCTGCCTGGCTCTGATTGTCTGGCAACACTCAACAGGCAGGACCTCTACCCCCAAGATCTTCGACCACGGGTACGGCCCACCAGTTAAATGCCTGATTGGAACTTGGTACAGCCTGTCTTCTCGAAAAGAGGCGAGATGGGGCTCAGTGAGCAAGACTCACATTGCCCAGTTAAAAATCACCTGTGGTCTCTCCATCACAACTGCTAATTGGGATTTAGTTTCTGCTCCTTGTCCACGAGGACTGTGGGTATTAATCTTTCTTAGCGTGAAACAATGTTTCCTGATAACCATCCTCAATTTACCTTTTAATAAATTGTACCTGTGTCCGCTTAATCTTGAGATTGCAGTTTAATGAAATTCTAAAAGCTCAGGAAGCGTGAGAATATCAGTTCAAACAAAGTTTGATTCAGGGCGGCACGGTGGCGCAGTGGTTAGCATTGCTGGCCTCATGGCGCCAAGGACCTGGGTTCAATCCCGGCCCTAGGCCACTGTCCGTGTGGAGTTTGCACATTCTCCCCGTGTTTGTGTGGGTTTTACCTCACAAGCCAAAGATGTGCAGGTAAGATGGATTGGCCACGTTAAATTGCCCCTTAATTGGAAAGAAGTAATTGAGTACTCAAAATTTATTTTTTAAAAATGATCACTGTCAAATTTCCCCCGTTACTGTCAGAAGGCAACGCTTTAAGTGGACACAAGATGGCAACATTTCCCTTTCACAAAGCAACTATTGAACAGAGCTGCCTGAACAGCCAATCTTGTCAATTGGACAGGTTTTGTGTGCAGGAGGTGAAACACAATTGCGTCAGATCCAGAAAGGCGCGGTCCCAGGAATTCTGAAGAATTCTACAGACAACAAATTAAAAGGTCACTAACGTAAGGCTTTGATGCTGCGTTTAAAGCGGCACTCACTGAGGTCAGAATCCCAAGCAGTGCATTGTGTGGGGCTGCTCTCCAGAACGCTGTAATGTGCCGGAACCGTAGAATGAAGGAAGGGCGGTGTGGGTCTGTACCTGTAATTCCTCACCTGGGGGGTACCGCTGATTCAATCGGGTCACCACGGGGGAGGCAGCCCGTTTCCTGCGAGGAAAGGACCGGCGTTTATTCGGAACCTCGGGACATCGGACGGCATCTTGTGGCCAAGGAGAAACCTTTTGAACTGCAGTCATTTTTATAACGAGGGAAACCCGGCAACCAATTTGCGCACAGCAAGATCCCAAAAACAAGAGTGCGATAATCACCGGATAGCCTGATCTTTCCCTTTTTTTTCCGGTCGTAATGTCGATTGAGGGATAAATACGGGCCTCGTCTTAACGCCTCATCTGAAAGATGGTACTTCCGCCTGTGCAGCACGTGGCCACTACCACGCAGGGAGTATTGACCCAGATTGCGTGCTGAAGTCTCGGGGGAGTGGCGGGGGGGGGGGGGGGGGAGGCTGGGTGGGGTGAAACCACTGCAGTCTGACAGAGGGGGCATGACCGCTGTTGCTGAGCAACAGTTGACATGGAAGAAGGAACAGTGATAGATTAATTGATTTTAATATGGGATGGTCCAACCTCCTGAAATGTGCTCTCTTGCCAGGAGCAAGGTGCCTTTCTGCCCTAGGCAGGTCAGGATTGGCAGCCCAAGGATCCAATAATCAATGAGTCTATCAAAGGCGCTTGCTGAAGGGGGAGGTCCGAAGTTGGCCAGGCCTTTCTCAGACAATGCCAGTTGGGAAATGTTAACCTCTTGGACCACGTGTCTACGGTGTTTATTTTGAGAGCTACACAGCTGGAAACATATTCTCTGGGAAAATCTTCGGAACTGTTCCCACTCTGCCCATGCAACAACAACTCCTTTTGCCCATGTTGTCCGGGTTTCTGACATGTCTCGTGAAGGAATGCCAGTGGCATGGTTATTAGCTCCAAGGAATGTCACACCATTATGTAGGTCCAGGCTCTTAATCTGGTCTTTACCTTGAATATGTTACGATTCCCTGGGATACGGCGCGGTCAATTCGAGCTCCACTTCATCCGGAGTTTCAACACAATTGAATTAACCAACAATTCTTAGAAAAATACCCCAAAGTTTTTGGCCCTTGGCTGTCCAATAATTACAGTCACCAGGTTTGTAAATTTAAACACAATTACTTTTTATGAATAACAAGAACTGCAATGAAATATGCAGCAAATACAATTGGTTAATTATCATCTCATTCCTAATCCCCCACTTAAACTTGCCCCACCCTCTATATACACATGCAGACGCACACACACACACACGTGGCATACAAACAGAGGGAAGAGAGGGTTGAGTAATAAGGAGAAGCAAAATAAAGGTATTTGAGTGCAACCTACCAGCTGCGTTGTGCCCGAAGTACCATGCGGCGCAGCTGATAGTTGCCGGGAGATCCCTCTTCCGAGATATACTCGGCATGCTATGCCTCGCTAGATCTAACGTGATCTTGTGAGACGTTGCAATCTGAATCCCGCCCATTATGGGCAGATCACATTTTAGCAAATCTGCATATTAGAGTGAGACAGCGAGTCTGGCTCTGATATGCTCTCCCACATTTTACCAGCGGTGTGGAAGCTAACCCGATCGCCTGAGATCAGCGCTGTTCTGTGCTGGTCTCCGCAAATGTGGACCAGGCAGTGGGGCACTTGTGAGGGTCTCCCAGGGGATGGAAGGCCCCCAGGTGCTTGACCTCTTGGCAGAGTGGCACCCTGGCAGTGATACTTGGGTGCCAGCCTGGCACTGCCAAGGTGGCACTGGCAGAGGCACTGCCAGGCTGACAGTGTCAAGCTAGCATTTTTCCTGTGACGGGGATTGGGCCTAGGGGTGCCCTTTGTGAGTTTGGGGTCCTCAAGGACCCCCTTATTGGTGAGTTGGACTTTTGGGGGTGGGGTTGGGGGACGCATTGGGGGTCGAGAGATCAGGGGGACCCCATTTAAAAATGGCGTTCCCACCTTCTCCAGCACTGAAGGTTTCCGGCGAGTGGAGC
The DNA here is from genome assembly GCF_902713615.1 of Scyliorhinus canicula. NCBI lineage: Eukaryota > Metazoa > Chordata > Chondrichthyes > Carcharhiniformes > Scyliorhinidae > Scyliorhinus > Scyliorhinus canicula. The sequence continues at coordinate 31,682,571 of NC_052159.1, forward strand.
TCCTCAGTGCTTGAACCTGGACTAAGTGCTTTCTATAGCCCCATATCCCGGTTGATAGCATTTTTTTTTTTTTTTTTTGTTTTAAATTTAGATTAGCCAATTATTTTTTCTAATTAAGGGGCAATTTAGCGTGGCCAATCCACCTACTCTGCACATTTTTGGGTTGTGGGGGCGAAACCCACGCAGACACGGGGAGAATGTGCAAACTCCACACGGACAGTGACCCAGAGCCGGGATCGAACCTGGGACCTCAGCGCCGTGAGGCGGTTGTGCTAACCACTAGGCCACCGTGCTGCCCCTCCCGGTTGATAGCATGCTGTTTCCCGGCGCTCCAAGCACCAGTAAACACCCGGCTGAATGCACTCGTCACGGGACTCTGTGGCCATTCGGGTAGATCGCAGCCTTTGTTTCAGATGGTTGTCTTCAGCAGACTGTCTTTCATGATGTGGAGGTGTTGGCGTTGGACTGGGGTGAGCACAGTAAGAAGTCTTACAACACCAGGTTAAAGTCCAACAGGTTTGTTTCAAACATGAGCTTTCAGAGCGCAGCTCCTTCCTCAGGTGAATGGAGAGGTATGTTCCAGAAACATTTATATAGACAAAGTCAGAGATGCCGGATAATGCTTCAAGTAGGCTTTCAGGCTGAGATTTCTGCTTTCAAGTCTGTAATCGTTTTCACTGTAGATTAATTCAGGGCCCAGCAGTTTCAGAAATACAGCAACTCAGGACATTTCTGAAGGAAGCACGAGAGAGAGCGAGAGAAAGAGAGAGAGAGAGAGCAGGCCTTTTTCTCTGAGCGTCCAGGCCAGACTCTGCTTTCCTTCGTGTCTGGAAATCATCCCTCTCAGGCAGGATCCAATCACCATCTGTTACTGGGCAGAATACGGCCTTTTGGCCAATTCATTGGCCACCAGCCAATCAATCGAACCCAGTCCCACCCCATCTCTCAGGTGCCGAGAAATCTGCGTCTTGCTGTCCAAAGCTGGCAGCACCATAGACTATGTTGCAATTTCTTCTCTCTGCTGCTGGACTTAACGATACATTTCAATTAAACATCCGGAGATCAGAATGATAACAGCAAAAAAATAAAGAATGGGGAAAGAGCAGGAAGGGAATCAGCACAAGGATCCTTCCAAATTTAATGACAGAATCATAGAATTCTAGAATGGTTATAGCACAGAATGAGGCCATTCAGCCCACTATGTCTTCTCCAGCTTTCTTGAAGAGCAACTCAGGTAGTCCCTGCTGCTTGCCTTTCCCTCTTCCTATTCTGGCTCTTATCCAATTTCCTTTTGGAAGCCCTGATTGCAGCTGCCTCCACCACACGCTCAGTCAGTGCATCCCCAACTTTAACTAATTGCCGGGTGAACAGGCTTTCCCTCATGTCGCATTTGCTTCATTTGCCAATCCCTTTAAAGCTGCGCCCTCGCCTTCCTGATCCTTTCCTAACTGGGAACAGTTTCTCCGTGTCTATGAGACCCCTCATGATTTTGAGTACCTCTACACTCTGATGAACAATCATCAAACCAAAACTTTAACTCCGCTTCTCTCTCTGCAGATGCTGCCTGACCGGTTGAGTATTTCAAGCATTTTCTATTTTCATTTCAGCTCTCCGGCATCTGTACAGTCTGTACAGTAATTTGATTTTGTATTAGATGCAGCACGGCTGGTAACTGCTTGTAACTGTATCGATTAGAAAGGCATCAGGTTTAATTTCCCCCTTCCGGCTGACCTCAGCCAGGGTTTCCCAACATTTGTTATTCATTCTCGGGATGTGGGTGTCACCAGTCAAGTAGCATTGACTACCTCTGAATAGGTGGCAGTGGACATTCTATGTGAACAGTGATGTATGTGTGGGGTGGGTGCTTCCTCAATGCTGTTAGCTTGAGAGCACCAGAACTTTGAAATAACCTCGGTAACCCTTGTCCAGGGCTTGAGAGATAATAAAGACGGAATCCCTAATGCTCTACTGAGAGATTTGAGGGGCTGGGATAAAAATGAAAATGCAGAATGCCACCAGTAATAATCTCCTGATGAAGATGTTATCTGCACTGTCACCTATCGCATATAACAGCCTACTGATCTGCTCACTGCTCACCAGCAAGGCCCAACAGCAATATCTGGCAAATCTCTGAAACCATTTTGGCCATACTTCAGCATCTTAAATGATTGACATTAACCCATTGCCAATCCAATATCCAATGTAACTTACACTACACGTACCTCACAAAAAGGCAGGTCTAGCTAAGACTGATGTGAGTATCTGGAGCAATACTTTTATTTGGGGCAAGTGAGTAGAGTTGAAGAAAATGTTGTTCAAAGTGAGAATATATCAGTCAGGTGGAGGAGGTGGGGGTAGATGGAGACTTATGGATACTAAGGGAATCGAGGGATATGAGAGGAATGCAGGAGGTTGTTGAGGTAGAAGACCAGCCATGACTTTATTGAATGGCAGAGGAGGCTCAAACTGTTGAGTGACCTACTCCAGCTGCCATCCCTTAAACTCTTCCCATAATCATGTTAACTATATAGAAACGTCCGCTGGAACATAAGAACGTGAAAACTAGGAGCAGGAGGCCCTTTATGCCTCCTCCCTCATTCACTATGATCGGAGGATGGTCGAGGATGATGTACCTCCACACTAAAAGTGAGTTCTCAGATGACTGAGGAGTCCGTAGAGTGAACAACAGCCTCTGTCACAGGTGGGGCAGACGGTGGATGGAGAAGCAGGTGGGTGGGGTGCACGGGTTGACTCCGGCCCCTTTCGCTGTCGACATTGGCTTCAGCTCGCTTTCGGTGATGAACCCCGACATTTTCAGCTCCTTCCTCCTTTGGGGCAGTTTTGGGCCATGGATTCCCAGGTGGGGTTGCTAAAATATTTCGAGGAGGCTTAGAGCGTGTCCTTGAAGTGTTTCTTCTGCCCTCCTGGGGTACGCTTGCCATAAGTAATCTCCTGTCAGTTATGTAAATAATGTGGCCCGTCCAGCAGAGCTGATCAGGCGTGGTCAATGCTTCGATGCATTGTGATGTACCTCGACTCCATTGTCTAGCACATTCCCCACACCCATTGAGCGCACCAGTGGGCAGCACGGTAACACAAATGGATAGCGCTGTGGCTTCACAGTGTCAGGGTCTCAGGTTCGATTCCTCGCTGGGTCACTGTGCGGAGTCTGCACGTTCTCCCCATGTCTGAGTGGGTTTCCTCCGGGTGCTCCGGTTTCCTCCCACAGTCCAAAGACATGCAGGTTAGGTGGATTGGCCAAGCTAATTGCCCATAGTGTCCAAAAAAGGTCAGGAGGGGTTATTTGGTTACGGGCATAGAGTGGAAGTGAGGGCTTAAGTGGGTCGGTGCAGACTCGATGGGCCGAATGGCCTCCTTCTGCACTGTATGTTCTATGTTCTATCCAGAACTCTATTTCTCTCTGATTGAACATGCACAGCCCTCTGGGGTAGAGAATTCCAAAGATTCATAACCCTTTGAGTGAAAACATTTCGCTTCATCTCAGCGCAAAATGACTGACCGCATCATCCTGGGACTGTGGCCCTTTGTCCAAGGGCCACCCCAGCCACAGGGAGCGTCTTCCCAGCGCCGAATCCCTCAAAGGAATTTGACATGTTTCAGTGCGATCACCTCTTATTCTTCTAAACTCTGGGCAATATAAACCTCGTCTACTCAATCGCTCCTCATGAGACAGACCTCTCAACCCAGAAATCTAGTGAACATTCATTGCAGTCGCTCTAAAGCAGTAATATCCTTCCTTAGGTAAGAAGACAAAAGATGCTTGTATCATATCATAGAATCATGGAATCATAGAAGGAGGCCATTCAGCCCATCGAGTCTGCACAAACCTTTTGAACGACTACGCTACCGAGACTCAATCCAGTGACCTATTCCTGCAACCATACCCTAAGAGGCAATTTAGCCTGGCCTATCCACCTAACCTGCACATCTTTGGAGTGTGGGAGGAAACCGGAGCACCCGGAGGAAAGCCACACAGACATGGGCCGAATGTGCAAACTCCATGCAGACAGTTACCCAAGCCGGGAATCAAACCCAGGTCCCTGGCACTGTGAGGCAGCAGTGCTAAACACTGTGCCGTGCACATGGATGTCAGGTGAGGACAGGTTTGGAGTTAGATGCAAAGCTCTGCACGGTTGAACAGACAGCCGGCACGTAACTTCCTAAGATCACACATGAAGAATGGGACCTCGGGTGATTTGCCAGAGGTCCTCCAGTGCCCATGAAACCACACCCTAGCAAGGGTGAGCAACTTCAGTAAATAAGGGACTTAAGCGAGTAAATTAAGAAGATACAACTTAAAGAATGCAAAAATGTTAAATAAATGGAGGAGGGTGAAGTTTTCCCCATTGTTCATTTTAAGCAAAAATTCAGATCATGTGTAAAATGGGATATGTCAGCACTTTATATTCACATCCAGGGATAGATTATGGCCTGATTTAAAACACTCCTGTGAAGCACCTTGGGATATTTTACAAAGTTAACGGTTATATCATGTTAGTTGTTGTTTTGGTGCCCAGTTTCCTGGTTCCACTGCACCACCAACCAAGAAGCCCAAGTGTTGATGAAAACGGATCCTGAAACTTCATCAGCTCCACGGGAAACTCAACCAAGCAAAGCCTTTAGTTTCAGGCAGCCCATCTCACCAGCAGTGATTCCTCCGGTAAGTCCCGAGGGAGAGAGAGATATGGGGGTTGCAACGGAGTGTGGGGTGAGCGGGAGAGGACAGAACAATCAGAATCTGTTCCTCTGGGTCTACTGGTTCGGTCTATATTGAAATGAAGGGCAGCACGGTGGTGGTGATGCACGATCAATTGTACAAAGACTAAGGTTGGATACAACTGTGGCTTTATTGCAGTAAGATGTGTGGCCTCCCACAGCAGCTGGTGAAATGGCTGCTGAATAGAGGATATGCTCCTCCTACTGGGCGGAGCCAGCAGGCAGGGGCTACCGGCGAACCTGTAGTACAGGTCCCACCTTACATCACCTAATACAGGTGTAACAGTGATTTACCACATTCACCCCCTGTTAAAAATGAGTCCGGCGGGGGTGGTTGAGAACTATATACAGTAGTGAATTTATGTACAGTGTTTTATCAGGGAAAAGAGAAAAAAAAATGTCCTTTGAAAGTCCAGTGCCAGTTAGAGATTCAACCGGTCTGGTGCCTTGACGTTCCGCTGGGAGTGACGTAGAGGTGGCGGCGATGTCGATGCTGGCGATGTCAATGCTGGCCTGATGTTGGATGACTCCGGGAGTGTGCCGAAATCCTCTTCATCCTCTGGCGTGAGCAGGGAAAGGAGGGATGGTCCTGGTGGGGTTAATGTTGGGAGCACAGGGGGAGGGGAGGGTGGCGCCGGGCTGGAGAAGTGTGTATGGGTGGAACCTACTGATGCCAGGTCCCTGAGGGAGACAATATCTTGGCGGCTATCGGGGTACGCCACATAGGCATGCTGGGGGTTGGCATGGAGCAAGTGCACCTTATCCACCAACGTGTCCGCCTTGTGGAGTCGAACGTGCCTACGGAGCAGGACCGGTCCTGGAGCTGCGAGCCAAGTCGGGAGCGACACCCTAGATGTGGGCTTCCTGGGGAAGGCAAAAAGACATTCATGGAGTGTGTTATTCGTAGCGGTGCACAGTAGTGACCGGATGGAGTGTAGTGCATCAGGGAGGACCTCCTGCCAGCGAGAGGCTGGGAGGTTCCTGGACCGTAGGGCCAGTTGGACGGCCCTCCATACCGTTCCGTTCTCCCACTCTACCTGCCCGTTTCCCCGGGGATTATAGCTAGTCGATACGCCCGCTGAGCAGGAGCTGACGCAGCTCATCACTCATGAATGAGGATCCCCTGTCACTGTGGATGGAGGCGGGGACACCGAACAAAGCAAAGGTTGTGTTTAGGGCTTTGATGATGGTGGCAGACGTCATATCGGGGCATGGGATGGCGAAGGGGAATCTGGAGTACTCATCGACCACACTGAGAATATACGTGTTTCGGTCGGTGGAGGGGAGGGGCCCCTTGAAATCCACGCTGAGGCGTTCAAAGGGGCGGGAGGCCTTCATCAGGCACGCACGGTCCGGCCGGTAGAAGTGCGGCTTGCACTCCGCACAGACCTGGCAGTCTCTGGTGACTGTACTTGCTCAACGGAGTAGGGCAGATTACGAGCCTTGACAAGATGGTACAATCGTGTGACCCCCGGGTGACAAAGGCTGCCGTGCAGGGCCCGGAGTCGGTCTACTTGTGCGCTGGCACATGTACCTCGGGAGAGGGTGTCTGGGGTCTCGTTGAGTTTGCCGGGGTGATACAAAATCTCGTAATTATAGGTGGAGAGCTCGATTCTCCACCACAGGATTTTATCGTTTTTGATCTTGCCCCGCTGTGTGTTGTTAAACATGAAGGCTACCGACTGTTGGTCAGTGAGGAGAGTGAATCTGCTGCCGGCCAGGTAATGCCTCCAATGCCGCACAGCTTCAACGATAGCTTGGGCCTCTTTTTCGACGGACGAGTGCCGAATTTCTCCGGCATGACGAGTGCAGGAAAAGAATGCCACGGGTCTGCCTGTCTGATTGAGGGTGGCGGCAAGTGCGACGTCTGATGCGTCGCTTTCTACTTGGAAGGGCAGTGTCTTGTCTACTGCGTGCATCCCTGCCATGGCTATATCAGCTCTGATATGGGCGAAGGCCTGTGGTGCCTCGGCCGTAAGGGGAAAGTGGATGGACTGAATGAGTGGGTGGGCCTTGTCCGCATAGTTTGGGACCCACTGGGCGTAGTAGAAGTAGACCCCAGGCAGCGTTTGAGGGCCTTGGGGCAGTTGGGAAGCTCCATGAGGGGGCGTATGCGGTCGGAAGCGGCCCCCAGAACCCCATTCTGGACCACATAGCCGAGGATGGCTAAGCGGGTTGTGCTGAACACGCACTTCTCCTTGTTGTAGGTGAGGTTGAGGAGAGTGGCATAGTGGAGGAATTTGGCACGGTTGGCGTCGTGGTCCTGCTGATCGTGGCCGCAGATGGTGACATTGTCTAGGTACGGGAAGGTGGCCCGCAAACCATACCGGTCGACCATTCGATCCATCTCCCTTTGGAAGACCGAGACCCCGTTAGTGACGCCAAAGGGAACCCTGAGGAAGTGATAGAGGCGACCGTCCGCCTCGAAAGCAGTGTATGGACAGTCCGATTTACGAATGGGGAGCTGGTGGTAGGCGGATTTGAGGTCTATCATTCAGAAGACCCGGTTCTGCGCAATCAGATTGACCATATCAGATATGCATGGGAGGGGGTACGCGTCGAGCTGCTTGTACTGATTGATGGTCTGGCTGTAGTCCACGACCATTCTGTGTTTCTCCCCAGTTTTAACGACTACCACTTGGGCTCTCCAGGGGCTGTTGCTGGCCTCGATGGTGCCTTCCCGAAGCAACCGCTGGACCTCGGACCTGATGAAGGTCTTGTCCTGGGTGCTGTTCCGTCTGCTCCTGGTGGCAACGGGTTTGCATTCCGGGGTTGGATTGGCAAAGAGGGAGGGTGGGTCGACCTTTAGGGTCATGAGGCCGCACACAGTGAGGGGTGGTAGGGGCTCGCCGAATTTGGTAAACCACTGTTGCACCTATATTGGGTGATGTATGGTAGTACCTGTACTACAGGTACGTTGGTAGTTCCTGCCTGCTGGCTCCGCCCAGTAGGCGGAGTATAAATGTGTGTGCCCTCCATGCTAGACCATTTCGCCAGCTGCTGTGGGAGGCCACACATCTGAGAGCAATAAAGCCTCAGTTGTATCCAACTCTCGTCTTTGTGCAATTGATCATGCATCAATTTATTGCTCTAAGATTTTCAAAAGATGGACCTCCGTACCAAGCCGGATCGCCTGCAGCTGGATCCGCAAGCAAGCGACGCCAAAAGGGACTTTCAGCACTGGCTAGCTTGTTTTGAGGCGTACATCAACTCGGCGCCAAGCCCTGTCTCGGAGGCTCAGAAAATACAGATACTGTACTCAAGGTTGAGCTCCAACGTCTTTCCGCTGATCCAGAACGTGCCAAACTATGCCTAAGCCATGACGCTTCTCAAAGAAATTTACGCTGAGAAGACGAACATGCTGTTCACCAGGCACGTACTCGCCACTCGCTCTCAACTCCCTGAGAGGACTTCTGGCCGGCCCTAATCCCACTCGTCCGGGACTGTGACTGTCAGGCTGTTACGGCCACGGAACGTTCAAACCTCCTTATGCGGGACGCTTTGTTACGGGGATTGGGTCGGACCTCATACGCCTGCAACTGTTAGAAGGGGCCATGTTCGATCTCACAGAGACAAAGAAGCTAGCGCTCTCTATGACGGTCGGCTCGCGCAACATTCAGGCCTACACCCCCAGCCGCGCGGCCCACCTCTCCTACGCATCGTGGTCCCCACAGACAGCTGCCCCAGCAGGGGCCTTACCCAGCCAATACGCCTGCACCACGTGCTAGCCAGCGAACCCCGGGGGTCCCCGATGTTACTTTTGTGGCCAGCAGAAACACCCCCGCCAACGCTGCCCGGCCCACGCTGCCCTTTGTAAGGCTTGCGGTAAGAAGGGGCACTTCGCCGCGGTGTGCCAGGCCCGTGCAGTTGCCGCTATCACCCCCACCCCCCTTGTTTACGGATGATGGGCGCCGCCATCTTCACCTCCCCAGACCACGCGCAGCCAGTGGGCGCCACCATCTTCTACCCCTCAGACCACGCGTGGCCAGTGGGCACCGTCATCTTCCCCTCCGCGCATCACGTGCGGCCCCTGGATGCCGCCATCTTGTTCAACCCCCGCCACGTGCGGCCCATGGGCACCGCCATTTTGTTCTCCTCAAGATCTTCAGGCGCCACCATCTTTTCTCCCCCACGGCACATGGGCAATGCCAGCGTTCCAGGACCTGTGCACCCCGGGCTCCCCATCATCCGACACCAGCGACGGCCGACTATGACTCACCTCAGTGACCATCGACCAGTCTCATCCGCACAACCTGGCCACCGCATCGACCAGCGTGAAAATCAACGGACACGTGACCTCTTGCCTGCACCTCTTGCCTTGCCGGGAGCACTGAAAGCTTCATCCACCCGGATAGGGTAAGGCGCTGCTCCCTCGCGGTACACCCCGCCAACCAAAGAATCTCCCTGGCCTCCGGATCCCATTCTGTAGCGATCCGGGGGTACTGTACGGTCACACTCACGGTCCAGGGTGTAGAATTGAGCGGCTTCCGCCTCTACGTCCTCCCTAAACTCTGCGTTGCCCTACTATTCGGCCTGGACTTCCAGTGCAACCTCCAGAGCCTAACCCTGAAATTCAGTGGGCCCTTACCACCCCTCACTGTGTGCGGCCTCGCAACCTCGCAAAGGTCAATCCGCCTTCCCTCTTCGCAAATCTAACCCCGGATTGCAAACCCGTCACCACCAGGAGCAGACGGTACAGCACCCAGGACAGGACCTTAATCAGGTCTGAGGTCCAGCGGCTGCTTCGGGAAGGCATCATCGAGGCCAGCAACAGCCCCTGGAGAGCCCAAGTGGTAGTCGTTAAATCTGGGGAGAAACAGAGAATGGTCGTGGACTACAGCCAGATCATCAATCGGTACACGCAGCTCGACGCGTACCCCCTCCCACGCATATCTGAAATGGTCAATCAGATTGCGCAGAACCGGGTCCTCTCAACGATAGACCTCACATCCGCCTACCACCAGCTCCCCATTCATAAACCGAACCGTCCATACACGGCCTTCGAGGCGGACGGTCGCCTCTATCACTTCCTCAGGGTTCCTTTCGGCGTCACCAACGGGGCCTCGGTCATCCAAAGGGAGATGGACCGAATGGTCGACCGGTACGGTTTGCGGGCCACCTTTCCGTACCTAGACAATGTCACCATCTGCGGCCATGATCAGCAGATCCACGATGCCAACCTTGCCAAATTCCTCCACACCGCCACTCTCCTCAACCTCACCTACAACAAGGAGAGGTGCGTGTTCAGCACAACCCGCTTAGCCATCCCCGGCTATGTGGTCTAGAACGGAGTTCTGGGGCCCGATCCCGACCGCCTGCGCCCCCTCATGGAGCTCCCCCTCCCCCACTGCCTCAAGGCCCTCAAACTCTGCCTGGGGTTCTTTTCGTTCTATGCCCAATGGGTCCCAAACTATGCGGACAAGGCCCGCCCACTCATACAGTCCACCCATTTCCCCCTTACGGCCTAGGCACAACAGGCCTTCACCCGTATCAGACTCGATATCGCCAAGGCCGAGATGCACGCAGTAGACCAGACACTGCCCTTTCAAGTAGAGAGCAACGCATCAGACGTGGCCTTAGCCACCACCCTCAATCAGGCAGGCAGACCCGTGGCATTCTTTTCCCGCACTCTTCATGCCTCAGAAATTCGGCACTCATCCATCGAAAAAGAGGCGGAAGCCATCGTTGAAGCTGTGCGGCATTGGAGGCATTACCTGGCTGGCAGGAGATTCACTCTCCTCACTGACCAACGGTTGGTAGCCTTCATGTTCAATAACACACAGCGGGGCAAGATCAAGAATGATAAGATCTTGCGGTGGAGAATCGAGCTCTCCACCTACAATTATGAGATTTTGTATCGCCCCGGCAAGCTCAACGAGCCCCCAGACGCCCTATCCCGAGGTACATGTGCCAGCGCACAAGTAGACCAACTCCGGGCCCTGCACGACAGCCTTTGTCACCCGGGAGTCACGCGGTTGTTCCATTTTATAAAGGCCCGCAACCTGCCCTACTCCGTCGAATAAGTATGGACAATCACCAGAGACTGCCAGGTCTGTGCGGAGTGCAAGCCGCACTTCTACCGGCCGGACCGTGCGCGCTGGTGAAGGCCTCCCGCCCCTTTGAGCGCTTCAGCGTGGATTTCAAAGGGCACTTCCCCTCCACCAACCGTAACACGTATTTTCTCAGTGTGGTTGGCGAATATTCCCGATTCCCCTTCGCCATCCCATCCACCAACATGACGTCTGCCACCATCATCAAAGCCCTCAATCTTCGCTCTGTTCGGCTTCCCCGCCTACATCCACAGTGACAGGGGATCCTCATTCATGAGTGATGAGCTGCGTCAGTTCCTGCTCAGCAGGGGTATCGCCTCCAGCAGGACGACCAGCTATAACCCCCGGGGAAATGGACAGGTAGAGAGGGAGAACGGGACGGTATGGAGGGCCGTCCAGCTGGCCCTATGGCCCAGGAACCTCCCGGTCTCCCGCTGGCAGGAGGTCCTCCTTGATGCACTACACTCCATTCGGTCACTACTGTGCACCACTACGAATAACACACCCCATGAATGTCTTTTTGCCTTCCCCAGGAAATCCACATCCAGGGTGTCGCTCCCGACTTGGCTCGCAGCTCCAGGACCCGTCCTGCTCTGTAGGCACGTCCGACTCCACAAGGCGGACCTGTTGGTGGAGAGGGTGCAATTGCTCCATGCAAACCCCCAGTATGCCTACGTGGCGTACCCCGACGGCCGCCAGGATACTGTCTCCCTCAGGAACCTGGCACCAGCAGGTTCCACACAGACACACCCCTCCAGCCCGGCGCCACCCTCCCCTCTCCTGGCGTTCCCAGCAGCAACCCCCCAGGACCATCCGTCCTCCCCCTGCTCATGCCCGAGGAGGAAGAGGATTTCGGCACGCTCCCGGAGTCACCGAAGATCAGACCAGCATCGGCATTGCCGCCACCACTGCGTCGCTCCCAGCGGCACATCAAGGCCCCGGACCGGTTAAACCGCTAACTGGTCCACTCCAATATTGTAAATGTATAACTCATTTGTTGTATATAGTTCTCCACCACCCCAGCCACACTCAATTTTAACAGGGGGTGAATGTGGTAAACCACTGTTGCACCTATATTAGGTGATGTATGGTGGGACCTGTACTACAGGTACATCGGTAGTCCCTGCCTCCTGGCTCTGCCCAGTAGGCGGAGTATAAATGTGTGTGTCCTCCATGCTGCAGCCATTTCGCCAGCTGCTGTGGTTGGCCCACATCTTAGAGAAATAAAGCCTCAGTTGTATCCAACTCTCGTCTTTGTGCAATTGATCATGCATCAGGTGGCACAGTGGTTAGCACTGCTGTCTCACAGTGCCAGGGACCCGGGTTCAATTCTGGCTTTGGGTGACTGTGTGGCGTTTGCATGTTCTCCCCCTGTCTGCATGGTGCTCCGGTTTCCTCCCAACGATGTGCAGGTTAGGTGGATCGCCCATGATTAATGCGTGGGGTTATGGTGATAGGGCTGGGGAGTGGGCCTGGGTAGGGTGCTCTTTTGGAGGGTTGGTGCAGACTCCATGGGCCGAACGACCTGCTTCTGCAAATTTGGGATTCTATGGAACTTTCATTGTCTACCTTTAGCTGTTGAGCACAGGGGCAGCTGAGGATTCCTGAGCAAGGTAGACCTGCGCCAGACCCATTCATTGCCAACTAGTTTCTCGATGGACTCCTTAAACAGGCATAGGGCTCCGAATTTACAGATATAACAAACCTATCACATGTTTGAGGTGTCCATCCATCCATGATGCTGTTACAGACAAGAGCAGGGTCAGTTCAAACTGATTTTCCTGTTCGCACCTGTCTGGAAACAGAAGGGTGTTTAAAATTAGTCGCTTTTCAAGAATGAGTAATGACTTTCCAAACCCCTCCATTTTCATGCACTCCAGTTTTACTAAATAATCCCACAGCAAACTCGAGTTAGGATTAACTCAGAAGGTTAGTTTATTTCACACATTCAAAACTCGTGGAACGGTGACTCCACAACTTCCCACTCTACATTCACATAGTAAAGAGAGAAATAGAGGAAGGTTTTACAGTACAAAGACTACATAAAAAAATGCATATTGGTTAATGTGAGACCCAGAGCCCAGAATTGGAGTCCAACAAGGAATTCCTTCGCGTAGGCATTCGAATTCGACTGTCTGGAGACCGGTGCTGTAAGATTCGCTTTTCAGGCAGTATTGATGTCACACGATGTAGAGACTGAATCAATTCTGTACGTGATGCTATGAAATCTTCCAGCAGAGCCAACTTGGATGGGCCAGTTGTCCTGCATGGACAGAGCTGGCTTCTTTGTAGCTTGCCAGGTGGATGATAAAACAGCAAAGTGGGTGTGCTGTCCAAAAAGGTAATATCAAACTGTTCAAAAGACCGGAGTTTTTGAACATGTGGCCTTCCTTCTCCACAATGACTTCAACAAAGGATGTTTATCCAGCATCTAGAATTTGGCTTTGTTTTCAGGGCTGATGATGCCTCAGCTATTTTTTTCGGTTGGAATGGGGTGCCCTTCGTGTTGAGAGTCTGGTGTTTTGGAAGCTATTTTCTCACTGACTCCACCAGCAAGATTGGATTATCAAATGCAAATGGCCTTCCTGCAGCTGTCTTTGAAGTTGGGCTGAACACTCCCATGTTGTTTGTTTGGGCCTCCTTAGGCATAACGAGGTTTTGACAATTCCGAGAGGAGAATTATTTTGTTGTGGAGACTGCCGGGGATAACACCCAGACAGTGGTTCAACCACTTTCGTTCCAATTGTTCAGCAATAAAGTCCAGTTTTAAAAAATTATGAAACAGGAATAAGCATGCAGTTTTGAAACAGATAGTGTTGGGTTTTTGTTCTGTGTCGGAGGAACCTAACAATGCCTAAACCCTCCCAGAAATTTAGCAGTTGGGACCAATTAATCTGTAGAATAGATGGAGGCCATCCCATTGCTTGGTTGTTATGTTTAACGCCCGCTTTAGGCCCTCAAAACACGTCCAGTAAGTACAAATTTCCACTAGCTAGTCCTTTTTCTGTTCAAATTATTCACAGAAATTTCAGCTGTTGGGTTTATTAATGCCTGCCAAAAAATATGCAGTTTTGTCATAACTCATTTAGAAGATTATTGAGGCTGTGGCGATGAAACAATCCCCTTGAGGAGATTTCATTGTTTAGATCTGTTTTGGATCATTGAAGTTCTTTTTTCATTCAGCACACAGCAGATGATAAAATTTTACGGTGGCACCATCGAAGCTCAGAGAATGGGATTAAGCTGCACCAAGGTCAGCGCATAATGGCTGTGGCATCAGCAGTAACAGTCACATGGCTAGACTAATAAAGGCAGGAAAGATGCAAATCACACAAGTGACCAGGATTTCTGTTTGTGGATCATGGAATCTTGCAGCACAGGAGGAGGCCATTTGGCCCACTGTGTCAATGCCGGCTCTTTGAATGGATCATTCCACAAAGAAATATAATTTTTATTGGAATTTTTTACAGAAAATATAAAACGTAACGACAAACAATGAAATGCAACAAAATAACCCATAATAACTGTATCACCCCCAGACCGTATCAACGCATGTATCCCACCCCCCACCCCCCCAACCCCAATGAACAACAGAAGAACTTAAAAATAAATTTAAATTAAATAAACAAACATAGTCATCGTCCACCCCCCCCCCCCCCCCCCCCGACCTTTTCCCTCCCCCTTCCCCCCCACCCCCCCGGGTTGCTGCTGCTACTGTCCCCGTACCCTATCGTTGAGCCAGAAAGTCGAGAAAAGGTTGCCACCGCCTAAAGAACCCTTGTACCAACCCTCTCAAGGCGAATTTGATCTTCTCTAGCTTAATGAAACCCGCCATGTCATTGATCCAGGTCTCCACGCTTGGGGGCCTCGCATCCTTCCACTGCAGCAAGATCCTTCGCCGGGCTACTAGGGACGCAAAGGCCAGCACACCGGCCTCTTTCGCCTCCTGCACTCCCGGCTCCACCCCAACCCCAAAAATCGCGAGTCCCCATCCTGGCTTGACCCTGGATCCCACCACCCTCGACACCGTCCTCGCCACCCCCTTCCAGAACTCCTCCAGTGCCGGGCATGCCCAGAACATATGGGCATGGTTCGCTGGACTCCCCGAGCACCTGACACACCTGTCTTCACCCCCAAAGAACCTACTCATCCTCGTCCCAGTCATGTGGGCCCGGTGCAGCACCTTGAATTGGATGAGGCTAAGCCGCGCACACGAGGAGGAAGAATTAACCCTCTCCAGGGCATCAGCCCATGTCCCGTCTTCGATCTGTTCCCCCAGTTCCCCCTCCCACTTAGCTTTCAGCTCCTCTACTGACGCCTCCTCCGCCTCCTGCATAACCTTGTAGATATCAGATATCTTCCCCTCTCCGACCCAGATCCCCGAAAGCACCCTGTCGCTCACCCCCCTCGCGGGAAGCGAAGGGAATCCCTCCACCTGCCGCCTAGCAAATGCCTTTACCTGCAGATACCTGAACATGTTCCCCGGGGGAGCCCAAATTTCTCCTCTAACTCCCCCAGGCTCGCAAACCTCCCATCAATAAACAGGTCCCTCAGCTGTCTGATGCCCGCTCTGTGCCAACCCTGAAATCCCCCATCAATGTTCCCCGGGACTAACCTATGGTTCCCCCTTAACGGAGCCTCCATCGAGCCCCCCACTTCTCCACTATGTCGCCTCCACTGCCCCCAAATCTTGAGGGTAGCCGCCACCACTGGACTCGTGGTTTACCTGGTAGGAGGGAGCGGCCACGGCGCCGTTACCAGGGCCCCCAGGCTATAATCATCTTTTCTTGTCACAAGTATGAAGAAAACAAGGCTGCGAAAAGCCGCTAGTCATCACATTCTGGCGCCTGTTCGGGTAAGCCGGTACGGGAATTGAACCCGCGCTGCTGGCCTTGTTCTGCATTACAAACCAGCTGTCTAGCCCTCTGAGCTAAACCATCCCCTGGACTAACAGCCGTACAGATAGGGGGAAACAACAAAAATGCACACCCTTCAACATTCTCCCTCCTCTTTCGCCCCACCACCCACCCCTCCCCAGCCTATGAGGTCTACATTACCTTTTGCTGTCCAGTTAGTGGGAGGAGAAGAAAACATATTTCTTTCATAGAATTTACAGTGCAGAAGGAGGCCATTCGGCCCATAATGTCTGCACCGGCTCTTGAAAGAGCATCCTTCCCAAGCCCACAACCCCACCCTATCCCCATAACCCAGTAACCCCACCCAACACGAAGGACAATTTTGGACACTAAGGGCAATTTATCATGGCCAAACCACCTAACCTGCACATCTTTGGACTGTGGGAGGAAACCAGAGCACCCGGTGGAAACCCACGCACACACGGGGAGAACGTGCAGACTCCGCACAGACAGTGACCCAAGCCGGGATTCGAACCTGGGACCCTGGAGCTGTGAAGCAATTGTGCTAACCTGATAGGTGTAAACAGCTTCCTAGATGTGGCAGGAAGATTACTTCCATCTGCTGCTTGTCGTGAAATGCTTGCCTCAGTCTTGAAATGGTTCTGCAATATCACCGGCAACACTGAGCAACGGTATCCTTCCTGCCGCCTTTACAAAGTTTCTAGCCAAGGGAGAGGAATAAATTCCTTCCTCCGCACCCCAGTCCTTTACTTGTTGGGCTGCACCATACTGAGGTCGTCCCTGTTACTGAAATCCTGAATAGTTATGGCGACACCAAGGAACGTGAAAACACAAAACTGCCCTTAACATGAATGCTTCACAATCATTCTCTCAAGGTGTGAAGGCCAGCAGGGGACAGGGACTGCGTGCTGGGTCACGATACCAGACTTGGCCCCAATTTATATCAGCAAACCGGATAAGAAACCCCAACAATGTTTCAACTTGTAAAACTGTGAGAAAAGGATAACTTGCTCCAGGAGTGTTTCCACTGACAATTGGGGACATGTTTTATTGAAACAACCTTTATTATTAACACAGGATTAAACAGATTCACGTTACAGTAAATAGCTTTTCAATCAACAGAATTTCAATCAAAAGTAAAATAAAAGGAAACATTTTTAACTACTAACTTATACCTTCTCTATCTCCAATTAAGCAAAGCCCATTACATGTCAAAAGCCACTGGTAAATAAAGTCAGCAAATACAGGGATGTTTGCTGTACTATTGTGTAGATCTTTATTGGAAAGGCTACTTGGAGAGAGGGGCCCTTTCAGGAACAGCCTGCATATCCTTCTATCTCTGCCAGACTGCTGCTCAACCTGACAACATTCGTCAAAATTGCTGCTCAACTTAAAATCTCCTAGCAGACTGCCAACCCTATATCAAACTGCAATACTACAGACAAACCTGGATCCTCCCATCATCTTTATCCCACTCAGATCCCATGACCTGCTTACCTAAGTCTAAACAAAGTGACTCAAATTATCTACTCTTCTGGAAATCTCCAGCGATCATAACAACACTCCATTAGGCATCTCTCTGTAAACAAATGCATGGCTGGAATGAAGAATGATCTCACATTTACAACATCTTAATGTCACCTTTTTCAGACACAGTCTGCATGTATGTTAAACCAGGTGTTTTAAAAATATTACTGCTACAGATAGATACATAACTATATAGAAGATAGGAGTAGGAGGAGGCCTTTTGGCCCTTTGAGCCTGCTCCGCCATTCATCACGATCATGGCTGATCATCCAACTCAATAGCCTAATCCTGCTTTCTCTCCATAGCCTTTGATCCTATTCTCCCCAAGTGCTATATCCAGCCGCCTCTTGAATATATTCAAAGTTTCAGCATCAACTACTTCCTGTGGTAATGAATTCCACAGGCTCACCACTCTTTGCATGAAGAAATGTCTCCTTATCTCCGTCTGAAATGGTTTACCCTGAATCCTCAGGCTGTGACCCCTGGTTCTGGATACACCCATCATTGGTAATAATAATCACTTATTGTCACAAGTAGGCTTCAATGAAGTTTCTGTGAAATGCCCCTGGTCGCCACATTCCGGCGCCTGTTCGGGGAGGCCGGTACGGGAATTGAACCCGCGCATGCTGACCTTGTTCTGCATTACAAGCCAGCTGTTTAGCCCACTGATGCTAAACCAGTCCCCCTGCATCTACCCGGTCTCATCCTGTTAGAATTTTATAAGTTTCTATGAGATCCCTCCTCATTCTTCTAAACTCCAGCGAGAACAATCCCAACCTTGTCAATCTCTCCTCATATGACAGTCCTGCCATCCCTGGAATCAGTCTGGTAAACCTTCGCTGCACTCCCTCGAGAGCAAGAACATCCTTCCTCAGAGAAGGAGACCAAAACTGCACACACTACTCCAAGTGTGGCCTCACCAAGGCCCTGTAGAATTGCAGCAACACATCCCTGCTTCTGTACTCGAAACCTCTTGCAATGAAGGCCAACATAACTTTAGCCTTCTTTACCGCCTGCTGAACCTGCATGCTTACCTTCAGCGAATGGTGCACAAGGACACCCAGGTCCCGTTGCACACTCCCCTCTCCCAATTTACAACCATTCAGGGAGAAATCTGCCTTTCTGTTTTTGCTTCCAAAAGGAATAACCTCACACTTATCCAAGTTATACTGCATCTGCCATTGGTTTGCCCACTCACCCAACCTGCCCAGATCTTACTGTAGGATCCCTGCATCCTCGTCACAATTCACCCTCCCACCTAATTTGGTATCACGTGCAAACTTTGTGATGTTACATTTTGTTCCCTCATCCAAATCATTTATATATATTGTGAATAGCTGGGATCCCAGCACCGATCCCTGTGGCACCCCACTGGTTACTGCCTGCCGATTTAAAAAGGACCCATTAATCCCTACTCTTTGTTTCCTCTCTGCCAACCACTTTTCTATCCACCTCAATACATTTCCCCCAATCCCATGCACTTTAATTTTGCACAATAATCTCTTATGCAGGACTTTGTCAAATGCCTTCTGAAAGTCCAAATATACCACATCGACTGGCTCCCCCTTGTCAACTGTTCAGGTTACCTCTTCAAAGAATTCCTACAGATTTGTCAAGTATGATTTTCCCTTCATAAATCCATGCTGACTCTTACTGATCCTGCCACTGCTTTCTAAATGTTCCCCTGTGACGTCCTTGATAATGGATTCAAGCATTTTCCCCACTGCTGATGTTAGGCTTACTGGTCTATAATTCCCTGCTTTCTCTCTACCTCCCTTTTTGAATATCGGAGTGACGTGAGCTACCCTCCAATCTGCAGGGACAGACAGGCTTTGATGGCCGCAGCCCCTCCCACCCCTCATTCTCGTTCACTGGCCGGCTTAAACCAGCCAGCGTGGAGGGCCTGTCTGGGTCTCCGTCCCCCCTGCCCAGTCCCAGGAAAACAAGGAAATCCCCTTCAACACACAACCCCAGCATAAACACACAAGCCCCAAAGAACCACCATTGCAAAGGAAAGTCCCAATTCTTACCTTGTCCAGATAGACACCATCGACTCATTTAGTACATAAAACACCATGTAGTAAAAAAATAAAGCTACATACAGCTACATACGCTCCTACTAACCCCCTACCCTCAGTACAAGACCAGTTCTCAGTCCCATTTCTCAATTCTGCCCCAGTCCTTCTGCCTTCACAAACACCTCTGCCGCTTCCACCGTCTGAAAATAAAAGTCTTTGGATTTGTAGGTCACCCTCAACTTAGCTGGATACATTTGCCACACCACACCTTGCTGTTATACAGTGCCGTCTTCACTTGGCTGAAGGCCGCCCGCCTCCTTGCAAACTCCACCGTAAAGTCCAGGTATATGCGTATACCAACTCCAGCTCACTGTACCTCCCGCTTCTGCCTTGCCCAACACAGGACCTTCTCCTTCACACGGTACCTACAGAAACAGTCACTACTCTTGGCAGCTCACTGGCCTTTGTTATAGGCCTCCACGACCAATGAGACCGATCCAGTTTGTATCGAAAGGGATCTTCCCCCTCCCCCAATAGCTCCGCCAACATCGTGACAAAATATACCGTCGGCCTCGGGCCTTCCACCCCTTCGGGCAGACCCACGATCCTCAGATTCTGTCGCCTGGATCTTTTTTCCAGATCTTCCATTTCGGCACGCAGACCCTTGTTGGTCTCTATCACCCTCCGCAGCCCCTTCCCCATTGAGGTGAGTTGATCACTGTGTTGCGATAGTACCTCTTCCATTTCCTTCAGTGTCTCACCTTGCTCCCGCACCTCAGCCGCTGCACTCGCTACCGCCGCCCTCACCGGGGCAATCGCCTCCTCCACCAGCACATTCAATACCGCCTCCATCTCCTTCCTCATCGCCTCCATGTGTACATATTAACCTTTAATAATACTACTGCAACAGATATATATAATATAATCCACATAAAAAGTTCCTACATTCATCACAGTTGTCTGTGTTTAGCTGAGTAAGGGGCAGATTTGTCCTATTATGCTTTGTGACAGCATTAAATTGACATTATTGCAACGATACTCGGTGTCAGTCAATAAAACAAATCAGATGTTGGGGTGTGTTAAAAAGAGCAATATTGAGCTGAAATAGTGAGGCACTCATACCACTTGAGAAATTATTGCTCCGACCTCCATTTAGACTCGAGTATTATGTATAGTTTCAGTCCCTGCAGCACAGAAATGATATTGCAGCTATTGAGCGGATACATAAGGGGGCAACCAGAATGATTGAGAGGATGGAAGGTTTGGACTATAAGAGTGATTATGTAAATTGAGAAGATTATGAAGTGTTCTGATTTTCTTTTCCGGATTCATTGGGGACCGCGGAAAGCTCTTTCATTCTGCCTGGAACAGTAGAACCACAGGACGCAGCATGCATTCAAAGATGATCTGCTGAAACAGTCAGTGAGTAAGGGATAAATCTTTTTGAACAAGATCCCGAGGATGACGGTGGGAGCCGAAAGTGTTGTTGAATTCAAATGCAGATTTGGTAAATTTCTTTCAAAAAATAATATTTTAGGCTCCAGTGTATGAGTAATCTGAGCCAGGACACGTGTGGCATTGTTGGGAGGAACAGGTAGCTTTTGGTGGGATTATAAAGCTTGCTACCACTCAGGATTTTCCTTATCCCCTGACTGGCTCTGTTGTAGACTATTGAGAGACCTTGATTGTCCTAATTAGTTCACAACTCCATTGTCATTAGATAATGAGATGGTGGAAGGTGAATTAGATGGACCTTGTTTTTTTCTCACCCAATAATTCTCATGTTCCTGTGCCCCTTGGGTTGTCAAAACGGCACAGGTTTCATAACTGCCATTTTACCTAATGTGCCTGAGGCCTGTTCAGTGTGAGACTGAACATCCTCAATTATTAACGGTGTACTAAGCCTGAAATTGTTGTGGGTCGCCAAAAAAATCACGGCATGGATTCTCCGTTCGGGAGCCTCCGTGCCCCGCCGGAACTGAATCGCGTGTAATCCGTGTTCCCGCTGGGGCCACTGTTTGAACAAAATTCTGGAGATGCAAATGGGCCAGCACTCTACCAATGTGAATCGAAAGCAATTCCCCTCCCCACTGGCGTTGGATTCGCTGGGGCCGGAATTCACATTAACGAGCCCGACAAGCTGGAGCTGCTTATAAGCGCTCCACTCACCATACATTCTCATTCCAGGCAAGAGGACTGGGAGATGGTAAACCGGTTGTAATTCAGCTCCGACGGGAGAAAATAGGGCGGGATTCTCCATTTGAGAGACTACGGGCGCGATTCTCCGGAAAGATTTTCCAAGTGCTGTAGCGAGCGGGAATTGCCGCGAGTTTCCTGGCACACGGCCCGGCGAGGCCGGCCACGCTATTCAACAATAATTGGTCGACTTAATGAGGCCACACGGGCTTCCCGCCCTGAATGCCGGCTCGCCAGCTGATTCACCGGCACCGCGCTCACCAACCCCCGCTAACAATGTCGAGCAGCGCTTAAGCTGCACTTGCTCAGCCAACCCCAGCCAGCTCACAATAATGGCGCTGAGGAGACCGTACCCAAGGATCGGGGATGCTGACCTGGGGAGGCTCCTGGACACAGTAGAGGCCAGGAGGGATGTCCTGTTCCCACTAGGATCCCGGAGGGTGAGCCACAAGACAGCCAGTGCTGCCTGGGACGAGGTGGCAGCAACAGTCAACTCGGGCAGTGTGACCAGGCGGATTGGCCTCCAGTGTTAGAAGAAGGTCAACGACCTACACCGGGCAGCACGAGTGAGTAAACACCAATGTCCCACTCCCCCAACCTCCCAAAGGAGCATCCTCCCAGGTGACCCCCAACCCTCCCTCCATCCTCCTCCCCCTTCAGCACTCTCTCTACTCACCCCTTCAACCATTCTTCACCCCCAACCCTTCCTTCACATCCCTCCCCCCACAACTGTGAACCACGCATATGGCTAACGATGCCCTCTTTGTGTCCCCTCATCAAAAGCTCTCCCATAATTGGCGAGAGAAGGCCCAGACTGGTGGAGGGGTGCCGGACTTGAGAATCCTTGCCTCCTTCGAGGAGCGGGCTCTGGAGGTGACTGGTGTGGACGAGGACAGAGTGGTCACCCGCACAGAGGTTGGTGGACACCACAGAGGTGATGGATGTGGTGATCTTTGTGAGGGGCTTCCAGGATGCAAGGCGTAGTGATCACAAAGATACATGAAGCTCTCTTGAAGAACTAAACACGTTTCATTAACACTATTAAATTTGAGTTCGACACTTATTATGAATAGCAAACTAAGAATTAAACAACTGATGGAACCATCAATTCACCAGACATGTGTTTCCGATATGAATCTAGGCTTTAATCGACTTACTACAGAGCCAGCCTGTTACCCGTTGGTTAACTCTCAGTGAACTGCAGGCTGACTCTGGACAAGGGTATTTATACAGCAGCACTAGGGGGAGGAGTCGTGGGCGGAGCCAAGGGTGAAGCCCTGTACAAACTCCTGAGCATTCCCAGGGCTACTCCCCCTAGTGGTCGGATAACGCTACTGCACTTACAAAGACATAGTGTGAATTATCATGTTACATTCACCACATTCACCCCCTGCAAAATAATCAAGTCCGGCGGGAGTGGTGGTCTACAACGTCAGTCTGTCCGGTGGTCGAATTCTCCGCTGTGATCTGCGGAGCACCGGGGTTGCAGCCTCTTGCGGTGACTGGATGGGTGTTGTGTGTTGGGGTACGATGGCGGACTCCAGGGAGGGTTGTATCCGAGCTTCATACTCTCCTGGTTCGACCGGGGACTGGGGGCGCTGGGGGCTGGCCGGCGTGGGTGCGCGGAACTGGTGGAGCGAGCTTGCGGGCTCGGGAGCACGAGGGGGCGGCAGCATGGGGTGTAGGGTGAGAGGTCCTTCTGTGGGGGTAGAGGGGGCGCTGGATCCGGCGGGTGCCAGATTCCGGAGGGATACCGTGTCCTGACGGCCGTCAGGGAACTCGACGAATGCGTACTGGGGGTTGGAGTGGAGCAGGCGCACCTTTTCAACAAGGGGTTCGGTTTTGTGTGCCCTGACGTGTTTCCTCAGAAGTATGGGGCCCAGTGTCCTCAGCCATGCCGGAAGTGAGACCCCCGTGGTAGTGCCCCTGGAAAAAATGAAGAGCCTCTCGTGAGGGGTCTGATTGGTCGCTGTGCACAAAAGGGACCTAATAGCGTGAAGCGCGTCTGGGAGGACTTCCTGCCACTGGGAGACTTGGAGCTTTCTAGACCGGAGGGTCAGTAGGACGGTCTTCCAGACCGTCGCGTTCTCCCTCTCCACCTGCCCATTCCTCCTGGGGTTGTAGCTGGTAGTCCTGCTCGAGGCAATGCCCTTGTCGAGCAGGTACTGACGCAGCTCGTCGCTCATGAAGGACGAACCCTGGTCGCTGTATACGTAGCTGGGGAAACCAAACAGGGTGAAGATGCTATGCAGGGCCCTAATGACTGTGTGGGAGGTCATGTTGGGGCACGGGATAGCGAATGGGAAACGGGAGAACTCGTCTACGACGTTTAAAAAGTAAACTTTCTTGTTAGTTGAGGGGAGTGGCCCTTTGGAATCAATCGTGAGGCGTTCAAAGGGCCTAGAAGCCTTGACCAGGTGGGCCCTTTCTGGTCTATAGAAGTGAGGTTTGCACTCCGCACAGATCGGGCAGTCCCTGGTGACCGCTTTTACCTCCTCATTGGAGAAAGGCAGGTTTCGGTCTCTGATGTAGTGGGCGAGCCGGGTGACCCCCGGGTGGCAGAGGTCATTGTGGATGACTTTCAATCGGTCAATCTGCACGCTGGCGCATGTCCCGCGGGATAGGGCATCCGGATGCTCGTTGAGCTTCCCGAGTCGATATTTAATGTCGTAATTGTAGGTGGAGAGTTCGATCCTCCACCTCAGAATTTTGTCGTTTTTAATTTTGCCCCTTTGCGAGTTGTCGAACATGAAGGCAACCGATCTTTGGTCGGTGATGAGGGTGAACCTCCTACCTGCGAGGTAGTGCCTTCATTAACGGATAGCCTCCACAATGGCTTCTGCTTCTTTCTCGACTGAGGAGTGTTGGAGTTCTGAAGCGGAGAGGGTACAGGAGAAAAATGCGACTGGTCTCCCTGCCTGATTTAAAGTGGCTGCAAGAGCTACCTCTGAGGCGTCGCTCTCTACCTGGAATTGAGTGGATTCATCCACCGCCCGCATGACCGCTTTGGCGATGTCCTCCTCTATGCCGTCGAAGGCCTGGCGTGCCTCGGCTGACAGGGGAAAGGCCCTAAAGAGTGGGCGGGCTTTGTCCGCATATTGAGGGACCCACTGGGCGTAGTAGGAAAAGAAACCCAAGCACTGTTTGAGGGCCTTGGGGCAATGGGGGAGGGGGAGTTCTAAGAGGGGGCGCATATGGTCTGGGTCTTGGCCCAGGACTCTGTTTTCCACGACGTAGCCGAGGATGGCTAGTCTGGTTGTGCGGAAAACGCATTTCTCCTTTTTATACGTGAGATTCAGTTTCTGTGCCGTCTGGAGAAAACGGTGGAGGTTGGCGTCGTGGTCCTGTTGGTCATAGCCGCAGTTGGTGACATTGTCCAAGTACGGAGACGTGGCCCACAGCCCGTACTGGTCCACCATTCGGTCCATTGCTCGTTGGAACACCAAGACCCCATTAATGACGCCGAAAGGGACCTGGAGGAAATGGAAGAGGCAGCCATCGGCCTCGAATGCCGTGTAGTGGCGGTCCTCCGGGCGGATTGGGAGCTGGTGGTATGCAGACTTCAGATCCACCGTAGAAAAGAGCCGGTACTGGGTGATCTGGTTTACCATGTCTGCAATCCTGGGGAGGGGATACGTGTCGAGGAGCGTAAATCTATTTATGGTCTGACTATAGTCAACAACCATGCGGAATTTTTCCTCGGTCTTAATGACCACCACCTGAGCTCTCCAGGGACTATTGCTGGCCTCTATAACCCCCTCACTGAGAAGCCTTCGGACCTCTGCTCTGATAAATACCCTATCCTGCAGGCTATACCACCTGCTACGAGTGGCTACGGGTTTACAGTCCTTTGTGAGATTGGCGAAGAAAGGAGGGGGGGGGGATTCGCAGCGTAGCGAGGCTGCAGATAGTGAGTGGGGGCAGGGGCCCGCCAAAGCTGAGGGTGAGGCTACATTGAAAGTCTAGGCCTAATAAGAGTGGCGCGCAGAGTTCGGGCAAAATGTAGAGTTTGAATTTTGAGTAGCTAGCGCCTCGGATTGTGAGTGTCGCGGCGGTGCGCCCCTGGATCTGGATGGAATGGGAGCCTGAAGCGAGCGAGATAGTTTGCTGCACGGGGAAAACGGGGAGCGAACAGCGTCTTACCAGGTCTGGATGTATGAAGCTCTCCGTGCTCCCGGAGTCGAAAAGGCATGACGTTTTGTACCCGTTGATATGGACCTCTGCCATCGAATTTCGCAGATGCTTCGGGCGTGATTGGTCCAGAGTGACTGCGCTGAGTTGCGGGTAGTTGGCGGCTCGATCAGCTGTGCTGGAGTGGCCCCGTGATGACTGCCCACTGAGTTCATAGTCGTATTCTTCCGATGAGTTGTCCGAGCGCGGAGATGCAGGTCGGGCCCGTGGATCGCACGTGGCGGGCGGCGAGGAAGATGGCGTCTGAGATGGCGGCCCCCATGAGTCTCACGTGGTCGGCCGCATGGTGGAGGTTTGCCAAGATGAATGAAATGAAAATGAAAATCGCTTATTGTCACGAGTAGGCTTCAATGAAGTTACTGTGAAAAGCCCCTAGTCGCCACATTCCGGCACCTGTCCGGGGAGGCTGGTACGGGAATCGAACCGTGCTGCTGGCCTGCTTGGTCTGCTTTAAAAGCCAGTGATTTAGCCTGGTGAGCTAAACCAGCCCCTGGTGAGCTAAACCAGATGGCGGCCCCCATGAATTGCACGTGGCTGGAGGGGGCGGAGTCGGGGCATAAGCCGCAGCGTTTCGGGCCCCGCGGGCCTGCGGGTGAGGGGAGCGATTACTTTGTGCCGCTGGGGAGCTGGAAGCAGGGCCCTTTTAGCGAGGCACACTCCTGCGTAATGGCCTTTCCGCCCGCAGCTGCTGCAGGTCGCGTTGCTGGCCGGGCAGTGCTGCTGCGGGTGCTGATTCTGGCCGCAGAAATGGCAGGCTGGAGCAGCATAGTGGCTGGCTGGGGCAGCATGGTGGCTGGGCGGCTGCGTAGCACAGGCCTGGGGGAGTCGCTGGTCGGGGGCCCATGATTGGGTCGCGGGGTCCGCGGAGAACGGGTTAAGGCTGCGGAAGGAGACCTCCATCGTGGTAGCAGCTTCCACAGTCGTTTCTAAGTCTTGGGCCCCCTTTTCCAGTAATCGTTGGCACACATGATTAGACCTGAGGCCCGCTACAAAAACATCGCGTACAGCAAGTTCTCTGTGTTCAGCCGCGGTAACCGCTTGATAGTTACAGTCATTGGACAAATTATTGAGTTCCCTTAGAAATTCGGCGAGTGATTCTGTAGGCCACTGGCAGCGAGTCGTGAACACATGGCGTGCATAAACTTTGTTAATGGGCCTCACATATATCTTATCGTGTACTGCTAGCGCTGCAGTATATGAACCGGCCAAGTTTAGTTGTGTAGAGATTCTGTGGCTCACCCTCGCGTGCAGTAGACTCAACTTCTGTTCCTCTGTCGTTTCGGCTGTGCTCGCTTCTGCCAGGTAGGCCTTGAAGCACCGCAGCCAGTGGGAGAAGATTTCTTTAGCCTCTGCATCCTGCGGGTCAAGTTCCAGGCGTCCAGGCTTAAGGGCTGATTCCATGATCGATCTTGAGTGTTCCTAAGTCGATTAAATTGATGGAACCATCAATTCACCAGACATGTGTTTCCGATATGAATCTAGGCTTTAATCGACTTACTACAGAGCCAGCCTGTTACCCGTTGGTGAACTCTCAATGAACTGCAGGCTGACTCTGGACAAGGGTATTTATACAGCAGCACTAGGGGGAGGAGTCGCGGGCGGAGCCAAGGGTGAAGCCCTGTACAAACTCCTGAGCATTCCCAGGGCTACTCCCCCTAGTGGTCGGATAACGCTACTGCGCTTACAAAGACATAGTGTGAATTATCATATTACATTCACCACAACTACACTAACTAACATTATCTATAATTATAACTATTTTTTAAAATAAATTTAGAGTGCCCAATTCATTTTTTCCAATTAAGGGGCAATGTCGCTTAGCCAATCCACCTACTCTGCATATCTTTGAGTTGTGGGGGCGAAACCCACGCAAACACGGGGAGAATGTGCAAACTCCACACGGACAGTGAGCCAGAGGCGGGATTGAACCTGGGACCTCGGCGCCGTGAGACTGCAGGGCTAACCCACTGCGCCACCGTGCTGCCCAATAATTATAACTATTATATCTTAACTAACTCTGCAATACACGATGAATCTTGTCTTCGTCAGCTCCAGTCTAATCTCTTCCCCTTAGTTTAAGAGCCAGTGCAATTTATAGTACTGTCCCTTAGCTCCCTCTAGTGGCTAGGCTTAACATAACATTAAGTCTTCACATGCTGTACATTTGTATGATGTCACAAGGAACAATCAGGCTCCACCCGGAGGACCTGTCAAATGTGAGTAGTGATTGCCTTATTGACTGACGCATCCCTCCAACTGACCACATGTCCATTCACCCGCAGGACCAGCAGCTGATGGCGCCGGCCCATCCCGGGCGGCCCCCTTTCCTGACCCCAAGGAGAATAACTCGGGGGGGAGCTCCGAGGGTGCAACTGTTATAGTCGCACAGCTGTTATCCCCACCCTCCACCATTGCAGATGGAAAATGTTAGTGGTCATCCTTCTGGGGCACAATCTGGTGAGCACCACACAGTTGCTGATGTACATCAGGTGGAGGCAGGAACCCCCAGACAAGACAGCAGTCAAAGGTCTGCTGGATCCCTGGACCCAGCTGGGTTCCAGCCTGACGCTGAGCCTCTGGAAGAGGTCGTGCCGGAGCTGATGTAGTCGTTAGGATGCAGCCGGGACGTACAGAGGGAGATGTCGGCGACACTCCAGCAGACCCATAGCCAATTGGAGAAGTCCCAGAGGCTATGGGCGTAGGAGATGGCGGCGGCAATGAGTGGCACCGAGGCCAAACTGTTGGGGTGGAGAGCGCAGTGAAGAGTCTGATGCACAACGTCGGCACCATTAGTGAAGGTGTCCAAGGCGTCACGCAGTCAGTGACGCCATAGCTGAAGATCTCGACAGAATGTCTGTCTCGCTGGGGGATGTCACCCAGTACCAGGCTGACATTGATGAGGTTCTGCGGAGCCTGTCCCAGCACAGGTGGGCATGGCTGAGGCGCTGCAGAGCTTGGCCCGGTCACTGGGGGATGTGTCCCAGTTACTGAGGAGCATCGCCGAGGGTGTCGACATGATAGTGCAGACTATGGGGAACAGCAGAGCCAGATGGTGCAGGTGCAGCCGGGGCCCGATTCAGCTGCCACTCCATCCCAAGGTGAACCCAGGTCCCTATACGCACTGACCGGGAGGAGGGGGCACTGAGCGCCAACCTGGACCCATCTCATGGGGCGGCGACAGTGGCCACCAGCTCCCCGAATTCCACCCCTCTGATGAGGCCACGTATCGGGGTCAGCACACGGGACAAGTAAGACGGTGCCCCCCCGGCTCCAGAGCCCCCAGTGTACACCAGCCAGAGGCATTGAATGTCACGGGACGAGGTAAGCAGCTGGCTGCTTCCACCTCAGATGCACAGCCTGGGGGGACACCAAGGCGTAGGGGTACAGCTAGGATGGCCAGGCACATTGAGCATCACTGAGGACATTGGGGTTGGGGGGGGGGGGGGGGGGGGGGCCATGGGGTTGGAGCGCGGTACTCTTGGAAATGGGGTATTGTACATCATATTAAACAACCTTTTGCACAAACATTACGATGCCTCTGTCACTTCCTTCCACAATGCGGGCTGACCCCCTGACTCTTTGCATGTCTCTCCAGGCAACCCCCCTCCCCGTGGCACCCACCCACGCCCCAGCCCTGGTCATGTCCCGGGAGCTGTTTCCCATCCCCTGGGTGTTTGGATGTTGGCTGCTGCATGCGTGGTGTTGACTCCCACACAGTGTCCAGGCATCAAGGTGTGATCGGAATGCTGGGCAATGACTCCCACATGCTACAAGGCCCGCCTACCCACGGGAATCCACTTGGCATGTGTCAAGTGCTCACTTAACCACCATTACCAATTCCCTACTAGCAATGGCCTTCAGCCGCGGGGCCAGGGGCCTCAGCAGTCGGTGGGAGTTATGGGTGATCAGTGGGGCAGACGGGCAGAGACAGGCGTTGCCCCCGGAGTGGAGTTGGGATCCAAGTGTTGGCACAGTGGTGCTGTGAGCGATTGCTCTCCCGAATTGCCCCCCCCCCCAGCACCACCCCCCTACCCTCCCATGGTGGCCCACCCCTCACCGTGCACTGGAGCGGCAAGGCCGGTGCCCAGGGTCTCTTTGCCTGTGAGCAAAGATGGCCACTCCCCTCCGCGGCTCCCCACAGAAGTCCTTCCATCAGGTTCACGTTTTTAAAAAGGGGACCAATTGGTGCCAGCGTGAGTACTTGTTGGGGAGGCCGGTAAATGACAGGAGGCTTTTGGATGACATGTGACTCTCGTATGGAAATGGAATGGGTGCTACGTTGACGCAGTGGTTAGCACTGCTGCCTCACAGCAAAGAAGACCCGGGTTCAATCCCGGCCCCAGTGTCACTGTCTGTGTGGAATTTGCACATTCTCCCTGTGTCTGCGTGGGTCTCACCCCCACAGCCCAACGATGTGCAGGGTAGGTTGATTGGCCGCGCTAAATTGTCCCTTATTTGAAAAAAAGAATTGTGTACTCTAAATTTATTTTTTAAAATTGTATGGAAATGGGGCGTAACTAGTGATAATTGGTTTCTCGCCACGCTACGGTGAGATTCCTAATTCGCCTAGGATAACGGGCCGGTTGCATCGCAAACAGTTTGGCGCCTGGCACAGTTCCCGCTTTTGGCCTCTCCCGCTATTCACCTGCCTCGTCACGCTTGAGCACGAGTGTAACAAGGTTGGAAGATCCCACCTTAAGTGCTGACGCCGGGACTAAATTGCGGCTTAATTGCGGTGTTCTATGGCCCCGATGGCAGCGCCAGTCCCAGAGCCATTCACTGGGCTAGCACTGGGGCTACGTGGAACTAGTGCAATTCCAACGCACACCAGCGTGTGACTCGTTGGGGTCGGGATTGGCACTGGAAGGCCTGACAAGCTGCAGCCACCTATAAGCATTCCACTCCCACTCAACTCTCTTTCCAGCCACATCCATGACTTGCAACTCACCCCTCCACCATCCATGGAGATGATTTCTTGATTGAAATGGATTACTTCTCCAAGTTTCCCATTATACGCCAGCCATACAACACGTCTAGTGCAAATAATTCTAGATACATTGGGCGGGATTCTCTGACCGCCCCGACGCAGTCCGTCGATTCTCCGGTGACCAGAGAATCGGCTCCATTGGCGCCGGCGCGGTCGGCACGGCGCCGGTCGGTGGCTGTGACCCGGCGATTATCCACGCGGGATGGGCCTAGTGGTCGCCACGATAGCCCAAGACCCGCCGGCGGTGTTCACATGTGGTCTTAACCATTGGGACCCCGGCGTCCATCCTCCGGGGGGAGGCCTGGTTGGAGGGGGGGGATCCAACCTCAGGGGGACCTACACCATGGCCTGGCCCGCGATCGGGGCCTATCGATTGATGGGCTGGCTTCTCCTGGTGGGGGCCTCTTTTACTCTGCACTGGCCTCTGTAGCTCTCCGCCATGTTGGGTCGGTGCCGGCGCGGAGAAGGAAGCTAGTGCACCTGCGCGAGTTTGCGCCGGTTGTAGCGTGCATGCACAAATTTGCGTCGGCCACAGAGCACATGCACAGACCCGCGGCGCCCGTTTCACGCCGGTATCGGCTGATGGAGCTGGGTGAGTCGCTCCAGTGCCTTGCTCACCCCCTTGTAGGGCTCAGGTTCGCTGGTCCTGGGGGCCTGTTGACGCCATCGCAAAACGTAGTGGTTTGCGCCGCGCTGGCCTTGGCTTGGCACCACGCCAACCGGCACCAAAGAGCCTCTGCCAGCTGGCACAAGTTGGCGCATGCGTGGGAGCGCCAGCATGTGCTGGCGTCATCCCAGCACATGCGCAGGGGGGTTCATCTCCGCGTCGGCCATCGCGGACTGTTATAGCAGCTGATGCGGAGGAATAGAGTGCCCCCCACGGAACAGGGCCGCCCGTGGATTGGTGGGCTCCGATCGCAGGCCAGGCCACCATGGGGCACCTCTCGGGCCTAGATCCCCCCGAGGACCCCGGAGGCCGCCCGCGGAGCCAGGTCCTGCCGGTAAGTACCTGTGGGCTGGAGAATCGCCGGGGGTGGGCGCTGCTAGCGGCCATCAACAGGTGCGGCGCGATTCCCGCCCCCGCCAAATCCCTGGCACCAGAGAATTTGGCAGCCGATGGGGGCAGGATTCACGCCGCCCCCCAGCGATTCGGTTTCCATTACATGAGTAGAGAGTGAAAACCTGACAAGATTCCTGCCTACACCCATTCCTTCGACTCCTGAGCAATAGCCAAACACCTTCAGCTCTAACTTCCTGTCAGCTGCGGTGTCTGCATTAGATGTTGACTGCTGTTGCAGCAAGAATTGTCTGCTCTTTACCGTCCTCACAGAAATAACAGGGCATAGCCCTTGTG
The DNA here is from genome assembly GCF_902713615.1 of Scyliorhinus canicula. Taxonomy (NCBI): domain Eukaryota; kingdom Metazoa; phylum Chordata; class Chondrichthyes; order Carcharhiniformes; family Scyliorhinidae; genus Scyliorhinus; species Scyliorhinus canicula. The sequence goes on from NC_052159.1 coordinate 31,714,508, forward strand.
CTATTATTAGTCTTTCATCGCTGGCAAAAGGCTCATAAATCATATGTGCTGGAGATCTTCTCAGTTGCTAAAGAGCGGTAGTAAATCACCACTCACTCTTTAACACTGGGAAAAATAATGGCATCAGGCTCGAAGAAACCACCTGTAATAACTGTCTGATGCAACAGAGGAGGAAAGTGGTTGTGTAGCTGTTAATGGTCGGACTCCTGTGGTTTTACTAATATATGGTGTGGGGTGTGAAATGCTGTGCTCCATGGCTGATCTGATGGCGGTTTCTTTCTCAGTGAGGTCTTGCAGTTATGTCTCAGGGATTATGTTCAGGCACCAGTACGGGGACTGAAAGCATTCCGAGACCGTCAAGGCTGAAGCCAAATTCGGCCCCCGGCTGAAATGCCCTCTGAACTCCGGACAGTGAACATTTTGAAAGTTGCAGGGGAGGCATCACCATCACTACAGTTGATGTATTTATCTTAAAGGTGTATCGAAGTTTGGGAATCTCTCTGAATAGCGAGTCGCTGATGCTACCCTGACCTTAGCACTCTATGTTTTTTCCTCTCCCTCGCTATTTTTCACCCTTTTTCTCTATTATTCTTTGTACGATATACTCACTTCTCAGTGTTTCTCTGTTATTTTCTTCTCCTGATGCTCTAACTATTTGATTTGCTTCCTTAACTCTCCTTCACCCTTTACACCACTACCGGTCTCACACACCCACCCCACTGCTCACAAGCTTTTCAGTTTTGACAGCCAAATCACTCAAACACATTGCACCACTCTCACTCTCCCTTTCTTACAGGACAAAGCGGCTGCAGCACCGACCCAGCAGGGGACAATCATGGCTGCATCTCCTTATCCCCATCGAGGAGACTGCTCTCACCATCATTGGAGCAAACAGGATTTAGACTGTGGCTTGAGGAAGGGCTGACCCCATAGAACATGACAGCATGCTTTTACCGAATCCTTCCTCTCACATCCCACTTCCCCCTCAGCCCGCAATCCCTCCCGATTTACACGGTGCACCCCTCCCCTCACCAAAACCCTACTCTTGCACCTTTCTCCTTTCAGACACCCAAGAATTGCCACCTGGCCAGGCAGCAGTAGTAGGACAGGAGAGAGAAGAATGGGAAGACAGTGGCACGGAAAAAAACGCCGTCACAAGCTCTCAAACTGGCAGCCACCAGCTCAGACAATGACACGACACACACGATGAGATACCAGGCTCAAGTGTCAGCCAGCCAGAGGAGGGGGAAATGGTTAGAGTTAGGGTCAGGGCGAGGTCACAGGAATTCCACTGCAAAGGACTCAGATGAGGGCTTCAATGGAGCCGATTACAGGGAAATGATAGGTACGCAAATAGAAATACTGAGCGCATTGGCATGCCTGTCTAAAAGTCTGCAGTCACATAAAAGGAATTTGGAGGAAACCAGCATCAATTTAGCACAGAGGTTTGTGCATCATGGGAACTCATCGTGGGAGTGGTGACCAATCCCATGAAGACACTTGCAGATCAAGTCAGGGTCACTATGTAAATACCAATCCATGAGCTTCCATTGAAGCCCCCCAGAATCTGAGAGCTGTGCTGGAAGCTCAGACAGAGGCCGTGTTGCTATGCAAACACAGCTTGTTGCCACGGAGGCTCAGACTGCTGCCATTGTGGCTGTGGATGCCAGAGCTGAAAGGAGTTTGCAGGTTCTCACAGCACTCCCAACAATCTGTGCTCCAGTAGATCACTAGGATTGCTGAGGCATCATCTCCACATTTTGTGGAATCCAGATATGTAAATAGCAGTGGTTCCACGGAGCACAAACCTGCTGTTCCCTCTCAGGAAGACAGCGCTCATCCTGAAATGAAAAATGAAATGAAAATCGCTTATTGTCACAAGGCTTCAAATGAAGTTACTGTGAAAAGCCCCTAGTCGTCACATACCGGCGCCTGTTGGGGGAGGCTGATACGGGATGGTATCCTCCACCACTGCCACTCTGCCAGTGTCCTTGTTGTTGCCCATCAGCCAGACAGTCCTGCCAGCTACCACCAATTCTGAGAGGGTGCAGTGCAAGGCCAAGCCGTCTGGAGCCAAGGGTGGTTGAGGGCATCCGGCAAGGTGATCTGCAGACATTCCACTGAAAGTCAACAGCCTTCTGCCAGCCATAGTGAGCCAGCACAGCGTAGGAATATAACACCAGGCGAAGGTGACACAAGGAGGCGCACACATTAACATTTTGTGGAATCCAGATATGTAAATTTGGTTTGGAATGTTTATTTTGTAGTGGCTGCTTTTTTTTGTGCCTTGGAGATGTGCAGAGATGGCACCAGGTTCACTGGCCGAGATCTTTCCGGATATCTACAAAGGACAATGTTGGGCAGGAACAGTGGTGTCGGAGTTACTGACGGCAATGGCGGCATTCTCCGCTGTATAGTCCAAGACTTAGAAAGAACTTCAAGTATTGGGTCCCACGCCATGACACTTGCACGACAGCCTCTAATTCACCCGTCCCACCAGCAACTTGGAAACTCAAGAATCCAGGGCATCACTTTTAAAGGCCGCCCCAGCGCACAGCGAGCAAACCATTTCACTCTGGCAATACCCAGGCCTGAGCCTCCCCCCACTGAGCGCTGCACTCACCTCAGCTCCCTCAGTAGGTCTGATCGCCGGGTGCATGGCTTCGGAGACCAGTCATGATTCATGCCGTTCTACCATGGATGGATTTTTTAACGGAGGAGGTGATTCCGGCAAAGGGCCTGATAATGATATGTAAATATGTTCAAATGAGGTTCTTCGCATTGAATGTTGGAAAACACATGCTATCACTGATGGGGAGAGGGAACAATCATGTACTGCTTGAGCATAAAACGCAGCTTCTCAGAATATTTTCTGATCCCATCACCGAACCAGCGCGATGTGGATAGCACTGCTGCCTCACAGCGTCAGGGACCAGAGTTCAATACTGGCCTTGAATCACTGTCTGTGTGGAGTTTGCATGCTCTGCCCATGTTGGCATGCTTTTCCTCTGGGTGCTCCGGTTTCCCCCCACAGTCCACAGATGTACAGGTTAGGTGGATTGACCATATTAAATTTCCCAAGTGTCGGGCAGCACGGTGGCCTAGTGGTTAGCACAATCGCCTCACGGCGCTGAGGTCCCAGGTTCGATCCCGGCTCTGGGTCACTGTCCGTGTGGAGTTTGCACATTCTCCCCGTGTCTGCGTGGGTTTCGCCCCCACAACCCAAAAATGTGCAGAGTAGGTGGATTGGCCACGCTAAATTGCCCCTTAATTGGAAAAAATAATTGGGTACTCTAAATTTAAAAAACAAAAAAAAAAAAATTTCCCAAGTGTCCAATGGTATGCAGGTTAGGTAGGGGTATGGGGTTGCAGAGGAGTGGGCCTAGGAAGAGTGCTCTTTCAGAGGGTCAGTATAGACTAGATGGGTACTAAGGATACTAAGTGGCTTGGCATGAGTAAGGGCAAAGGGATGGGTGGGGGCATGGGTTGGCATGAGTTGGCATTAAGTTGACATAGAGGATGTTGGGCAATGAGGCATGGGGAGAGGGGCACAAGTTGGCATGTGGTGGGTGAGACTATAGAGTGTGGATGCCGCCATGGTTTGGCATAGTTTTACATAGGGCTGCACTGTAGCATAGTGGTTAGCACTGTTGCTTCACAGCGCCAGGGTTCCAGGTTCGATTACCGGCTTGGGTCACTGTCTGTGTGGTGTCTGCACGTTCTCCCCATGTCTGTGTGGGTTTCCTCCGGGTGCTCCGGTTTCCTCCAACAAGTCCCGAAAGACGTTCAAAGGTAATTTGGACATTCTGAATCCTCCCTCTGTGTAACCGAACAGGCGCCGGAAGGGATTTTCACAGTAACTTCATTGCAGTGTTAATGTAAGCCTACATGTGGCAATAAAGATTATTATATTATATATATAGATGGGGCATGGGAAGTGTTTGGGAATATAATGGGGGGGGGGGGTGAGGACTGGAGAGATGTTTTCTGTTTTTTTAATTATTTATTTAAACACAGTGCTAGAGCACAAAGGCAGGCCTTCTGCCCAGCCCTTTTCCGGATGTGACAGCTTACGTATTCATTCCGGGGTTATCCGCTCTGACCCCTGTTTCAGCCCGCCTGACCTGAGGGCGGACATTTTGAAGGTCGAGTTCACTGAGTCGGGAAATCTCCCAACTCGGTGAATCCGACCCGGGGATGCAAATCTGCGCCTCAGTCTCTACTTTGTTGTGGGGCCGATGATTCTTGGTTGAGTTGATGTTTTGTGTGGTGAACTGACAACCTTGAAAAGCAGACATTTCCTCCAACTAACTATTGGGAAGATCAAAGCCATTTTAACTTTGGTCCCCCACCACAAAATCTGTTCCGTAACCAATGATTCTATTCCTCGTTCTGGTCACTCCCTAAGGTTGAACTAGATTTTGTAATCATGGGATCATCCTATTTCATCCCGAGGTGAGCTTTCAACTATATGCCTGCTTCAACACCAAAACCTCCTTCCACCTCCATCCCTACCCCAGCTCATCAGTCACTGAAATCTTCAGTTATGCCTTTGTTGCCTCCAAAATTGATCATTTCCATGTTCCCCGGCCTGCCCCTCATCTTCCCGGCTTCATAAGTCTGAGGTCATCAAAAACTCTGCAGCCTGTATTCTGGGCCGCACCATGTCCTGTTCCACTATTCCTGTGCTTGCTGACCTGCACCAACTCTCGGCCTGGCAACACCTTGCTTACAGCGTGTTCATCCTCATTTTCAAATTCCCGCATGGTCTCATCCCTCCCTATCTCTCTAATTGCCTCCAGCCCTACAGACAATCCTCCGAAATCTCAGTGTTCTTACAATTCTGGCCTCTTGCACATCCTGATTTTCTTGACCGCAACATCAACTGCCGAGACCCCAAGCCCTGGAATTCTCTCTCTACACCTCACTGTCTATCTAGCTCTCCCTCCTCTTTAGGACACTATCTAAAACTCACATCTTTAACCAAGTGTTTGGTCTCCAATCCCAATGTTGCCCACCTGGCTCAGTGTCAGATTTTGTTGAATAATTGCCCTGTGAAGCTCTTTAGGATGGTTCGCCATAGAACCATAGGAAAGTTACAGCACAGAAGGAAGCCATTCGGCCCATCTTGTCCATGCCAGCCCGAGGACACCCAGGTGCACTGTTTAATCGCACCTTCCAGTAACTGATGAGCTTACAGCACTTAAGGTGTCAGAGAAATTCAAGATAATTGTTGCTGTGATTCTGTTTCTCTCTTTTCAAATACTGTCATAGTTGATTACTCCCCCACCTTCTGTTCTTCTTCTCTCTCTAATAACTTTCCTTCTCGGTCTGTATTATTGTTACCTTTCTACCTGTATTTATCTTCCACTGCTACTCCAACTAAAGCTGCCAGTGGTATATTTGGTGGCATTGTTCACACTGCAAATCACGAGAACGCCAGCCAGAAATAAACCTGCACATGTGATAACTCAGTGGGGTATAGCAAACCAAGTTAATTGAAGCTGGTGTATTTTTATAATATTAACAGAGTGTAAGTGAAGTTGACCACAGTGAAGGGGTGGGTTTCTCCGTCTCACCACACCAGATTTCTGGTTCAACACACCGTCGGAATTCTCATTTCGCTGACTGGTCAATGGGGTTTCCCATTGTGGGGCAGCCCCACGCTGTGTGGAAACCCTCGGGCCACCGGCAAAACGGAGCATCCTCACGATGGAGAATTCAGCCCAAGGTGTTTAATATTATTTTGCATTTGCAGCCTTTTGTGAGGGAAAGTTTCTGTAGTTGGGACTTCTATTACGCCTAAACCCTGGCATATTTTGTGCAAAAGAATCCAACACGTTGCGAACAATTTCATTGACATTGGTTGAAGTCACATATTTCAAAAGCAATCATTTGTGTACAGTAATTATATTGGGCTTCAACACTCACATGCCATAGAACCACTACAGTGCAGAGGGAGGCCATTTGGCCCATCACGCCTGCACTGATCCTACCAAGAGCCCCCTACCTAGTCTCACTCCCCATCCTATCTGCGTAACCACGCAACCCCACCTAACCTGCACACCTTTGAACACTAAGGGCAATTAATAATAAGAATCAGTTATTGTCACAAGTAGGCTTCAATTAAGTTACTGTGAAAAGCCCCAAGTCACGACATTCCAGCGCCTGTTCAGGGAGGCTGGTACGGGAATTGAACCCACGGTACTGCCTTGTTCTGCATAACAAGCCAGCTGTTTAGCCCACTGTGCTAATTTATCATGGTCAATCCCCTTAACCTGCATATCTTTGAACTATCACTAAAATATTTTACATCCACCAGCAAGCCTCACCACCACTGAAACCCTTATCTATTTTCTTATCACCTCCTAGCCACCCTTTCATCTTCTAATTCAATTTGTCCAAACTCCAGCTATATAGGTTTTGTTTTTGCTCTTTGTCCTGCCTCAACTTTCTTCACATTTTTCCACAAATCTATTTTGGTTGCCTGTCCACCACCACAGTGATCCTTACCACTTACTGTGCACACTCCTTGGGCTTTATATCCACTGTATCCCTGATTCATTCTCCCACCCATGGTCGCTGTTGATGGTTGAGTCAGACTGTTCACAACTTTAGTACATTATTTGATCCCAAACTAAGTGTTTGCCCCCGTTCCCTCTACAGCATGAACGACAATCGATCCCATATAACATGGCCCATCTCTGTCATGGGCTAATCGACCACAGCCCACTTCCTGCAGAAACCCTCCAGGCTCCACAATTCCAATGTTCTCAGCAGCCTCCCACCCTCCATCCTCCATCGATGTCAACTCACTCAAAACTCTGATCGAAAAGCAGATTACAGCAAGGACGAAATCTGACCAGAAAATGCTGCAAAAACCTCAGCAGGCCACAGGCAGCATCCGGTTAATGTTTCAGGTCTGTGACCTTTTCACAGAACTGGCAAAGGTTAAAGATATAACTGTAGATTTTGAGCAGGGACTGGGTGAGACCAGGACATCGGGAGGTTTGTGATAAGCTGGAAGGCAGGAGAGGTTGAATGACAGGAAATTTGGTCCTCCAGGGCCAATGGGAATGGAGATGGGGCAAGAAGAGAAACAAAGAAACGGAAGATGTGACAACATCAGGGTTAGACCTGAGAGAACGGAGTGCAGAAGGTTCAGAGGGAGACAGGTTAGAGCGAGTTAGGGGAGCAGAGAAATTGAGGCGGCCAAGGTCACGCTGGCAGTTCTCAATGAAAAGACCCAGAGTGGGTAAGAGGCCAGAGGGCGTGGTCCAGGTGGAGGGAGAATACTGGAGATAGGGGAAGTAGTCCTTTGAGTTGGAATGGGGGGTGGGGGACACCTGGCTAAAGAAATGAGACAGAGGTAAAGGCAAGGGAAGAAGAAAGCCATGCCAAGCTCAATATTTGTCAAGATGGGGGCATAAGGGGATGGAGCTTAGCCCTTTGCTAAGGAAGGAGCTTTCAATTGAAAGCTCTGCTGCCTGGATTTTAACTTATATCAGGTTCAATTACACCTGTCACCACTATGCTTGCTGGACCTCAAATTGTTTCATTTAAGATTCTCATAGAATCTCTACAGTGCAGAAGGAGGCCATATGGCCCACCAGGCCTCCACCAACCCGCTGACTTTACAAGGCTGTGATAGACAGATTCCACACACCCCCAACTGTCAGCTTGTTCCATTCACCTCCCTTCATGGTTGAGTAACTTCAAAGTGGTCGAATCACAATGTTTAGAAACATCAAGCTTTGGTTGACAGCAACTAGACCATTTCAAACAGAATTAAGTGCTTTCCCATCACCTCTCTTAACAGTTGAGTGACTTTGAAGTGGTCAGCTAGAAACTGACAGCACTTAGCTCTGTTTGAAGTGGTCTAGGAGCTGTCAATCAAAGCTTAATGTTTATAATCATTTCAGTTAGATCACTTCAAAGTTACTCAACCATGAAGGAAGATGAATGGAGCAATGCTGACAGCTGGGGGTGTGTGGAAGTTGTCAACCACAGCCTGGTAAAATCAATGTCAAAGATCTGAGGGGGTTCAAACCCAGCTGACTGGGTTTTCCTTTCCTGGAATTGACAGGCACTGCTTCCTATGTCTGAGCCAGGAGAGTGTTAAAGCAGTGATTTTTTTTCACTGCCTCTGTCTGGGCTGCTCTTTAGCTTCCATACATGTGTCTGTCTTCCGGGAGGCTTCCTGATGAGAATTTCTCTTCTGAAGGGCTTCCTGTTCAGGGGCCTCTTTTTTGGGGAGAGATGGGGGGGGGCTTTCTGACAGGTGTGTCTCTGATGGCGGCACTGTGGGGGGGGGGGGGCAGCTGCTTATTTAGAATGTCTATTGGGGGTCTCCTTATTTAGGGGGTCTCTGGGGGAGTCTCTTTATTTAAGGGGTCTTTGTGGGTGTCTCCTTATTTAGGGGGTCCCTGTGGGGGGGTCTCTTTATTGAGGTCTCTTTATTTAGGGGATCACTGTGGGATGGTCTCCTTATTTAGAATAAGCTTTGTTGGGGGGTGTGGGTCGGATCACCCCCGTGGGGGAATCCAGAAAATCTGTGGGTGGAGGGGCTAAATTACGATGCAGGAGGTGATGTGACCAGCCGTGTGACAGCGCTATCAGGCCACCTGCTCAAAATGGTGACCTGATCGCGGGATTCCCTCACAATCCTTGCCATGCAAACATTTGCATGGCTAAGGCCAGGGAATAGCTTCCTGATTTACACTCCCAGCGCAAATACATATCTGTAGATAAACGTGGATGCCACATCATAAAGATGAGAAGCAAGAATCCTCCCCCTTATCTTTAAGATGTGGCATCCATTTATATATACGGATAGCAGTATATAAATAAATGCAAATCATTTTCAAGAAATTCTATTGTTCTGCAACTTTATTTTTGCTGTATAACTATGGACTGGTTTCATACCTAGGAATCATTGTCAATTACAAAAGCATCATTGTGAAATGAACTTTGAACATACAGGTTAATTCTTCTTCAAGAGATTGCAAATTTGTCCTCATAGTCCAAAGAGGGTGTAATTCAGCGGCAGAATTTTCAGATGTATATGTCAATAAATATTGAAATAATGGTGATAAATACAAATGCATGTATCAAACTTATTTGGTCAATCGCATGCATTTCATTTTTAACTGGCACAGTTTTAACGGGCTTTTCACAGTAACTTCATTGAAGCCTACTTGTGACAATAAGAGTTATTTGCTGGCCTTATAGTTACTATTGTGGTTATCTTATGGCCAATAATGATCTCAGTAGTCAGTTGTGCCGGATCTGGGGCACTCTAAGCTCACAGGTGTTCTACAAGTCCAACACATATCCCATACACACTCCGTCATGCTGTGCACAATAGCTTCACCAGAGGCCTGCTTTGTGATCAATTTCTATCTCGCTTTTGGCCCTCTTTTCTGTTCGATAACATGGTTTTATTTTGTTCTTGGGAAGCCAGTGACATTGGCAATGCCACATTTTCTCCCCCTTGTTGCTTTGATCAAAATAGCTACTTGAGATACACTTGAGAAATAGCCACATGGTGTGGTTTCCTGTCACACGCAGACCAGGGCTGGATAGGGGGTGGCACCTTCCCCCCTCTGAAGGACATTAACAAACCAGTTGGAACAATTCAGCAGTGTTACATGTTTCTGCCATCAGTATATAAATGATGAAATTGATTTCACAACTTGTCACAATGAGTCGCTGTCTGTGTGGGGTCTGCACGTTCTCCCTGCATCTGTTTCTGCGGCTGCGTGGGTTTCCTCCGGGTACTCCGGTTTCCACCACAAGTTCCGAAAGATGTGCTGTTTGGTAAATTGGACATTCTGAATTCTCCCTCAGTGTACCCGAACAGGCGCCGGAGTGTGGCGACTAGGGGCTTTTCACAGTAACTTCATTGCAGTGTTAATGTTAGCCTACTTGTGACACTAATAAACATTATTATTACCATAAGGGTCGGTGTAGACTCGATGGGCTGAATAACCTCCTTCTGAACTCTAGTCATTCTATGAATGAGACCACAACAACTCATCAGGTTACGGTGCAGCATGGTGGCGCAGTGGTTAGCACTGCTGCCTACGACGCTGAGGACCCGGGTTCGATCCTGGTCCTGGATCACTGTCCGTGTAGTGTTTGCACATTCTCCCTGTGTCTGCGTGGGTCTCACCCCCACAATCCAAAAGGATGTGCAGGGTAAGTGAATTGGAGATGCTAAATTGCCCCTTAATGGGATGAAAAAGAAGTAGGTATTGTAGATTTATAAAAAAAACTCATGAGGTTACTTTTTGGGGATTTGTGAAGTATTTTGCGGGTCACCTCACAAGCATTTGCCTTATTTTTTTAGTTGACTTTCAAAGATAGTTATTGGGCAGAACCTTTGGGTCCCGTCACAGTGGGTCACGGGAGTAGGGTCAGAAAATGCGGTGAGCCATTCAAGCGTCCACTGACTGAATAATCCCACCAGTGGGAGGAGTTGTAACACTCCACACATTAAATTTTTGGGTTCTGTTATTCTTTCGTTAGACCAGGTATTTCTGACCTCTGTGCTTCAGACTATATTCATTAGCAATCTCTCATACTGGGTGAAATTCTCCCATCCTGGGATCAAGTCCTATGGCGGAGCAGGAACAGGAATGTTTCCCACTGTGGAGGCCAGCAGGAAAACATGCCAAATCAACTGGCCCCGACCTCATGAATTATGCACCCAAGGGTTTGAGTCGTATTCCGTAGCAGGGCAGGCCAAACGTAGTTTGCTATCCTATCCAGATGCCATATTGAAAAGGCGCCAAACCATCACTGACCCACTATTGATGGAGGAAGATGAAACTCCTGAAAATGAAGATGGCTCTCCAGGAGCAGATTGAGACTGGAAGAAGAACCTTCTGATCTCCTGGAACATTCTGAGGCTGAAAGATGGACCTCCACCAGGACACTGAATCTGGAAGGTCCACCTGCAGATGTTTCCCCCACTGCTGTGATGTCCCAGGATTCAGCGACCTCCATCCTGAACTCTGGAGGCAACCCCATGCATTGTTCAGGTGACTCCTGACATCTGCACGCCATATTGTTCGAAACGTGTTTCACAGCAGCGTATTTTCCCGCTGGCACCATGGAGAATCGGGCGAGGGTGGTCAGGCCTTTATCTGAATCCCATATGCGAGATGCAAGTTATGTTCATGCCGGCCTAAAGCGGGTCCGCCATGGGGGCACCAGCGGACGATCCTGCGGGTCACGCTGATGTAAAACCGAGTTTTGGGCCTATCGCTGAATTCTTTCCCCGCCATTGAACATGCCAGCAGGCGCAGAGGAGAATTCCACCCATTCTCTTTGCCACCTTCCTTGATGCAAATCTCATTATATGCCCAGGATAACAGAGAATTGTTTCTTTTTATGACTTCAGCTTCTTCCTTGTCTTCAAATGTGGCAGAATGACACCAGGCTCAGTTTTGTTTTGAGCTTGAACTGTCAACCAAATTTAATAACCAATAATCGAGCAAGTTTAATAACAGCAAAATTGTAGTTGATACAATGTGTTAATGCCTTGTGAATATTAAATAGTCGCTTGCAACTTGTATTAAAACGACTTCATCTTACATAAGCGTTTTTCGAATTCTCTTCTTCATCAACTTGGAGAAGTTGTCCAGTGCACTCTATTCTCTTCAAAGGTTCCAAATAAGGTAACCTCTCTTTGAAGATCACAGATAATAGGATGGTTCCAAAAATAAAAGTGGTGATTGTGTCTCGCTGTGAAAGTAACCGGAGTGAAGTCAAATTTGAATAATTGTTAAATTCCAGGAACTGACACTCAGACACACATCTGAACAAGTCACACAGCATGTTTGTATTTGAACTGAGTGATGCAGGCCATCCTTCAAGCAGCTACCTGGCAACCAACCAAACAATTGTCATAACATTGCATTGAGTTAAGCTGGAACTTGACTTCTGTGTGCGAAGCTGTTCTTTTTTTAACCATTTTATGCCATTTTAACCATTGGCATCGATGTTTGTCAGAATAAATGTAAGTAACCTTCAGCAGCTAATCTGGCTGCATACAGGTGACATTCAGCCCCTTGAGCCTGTTGCACTATTCAATGATAGTATGATTGCTCTGTACCTGAACCCCATTTCTCCATTTTCATGTTCCCAAACACTGTCAGCTAATAAAGACCTATTGATCTCAGTATTTACATTTTCAATTGTCCCACCAACCACAGCAATTTGAGAGTTCCAGATTTTCATTGTGCTTTATGTGAAGACGATCTTCCTGATTTCATTCTTGAATGGCCTCGTTCTCATTTTAAACTGATTTCCCTTTTTTCTGGCGTTCCTCCACAAGACAAATTAGCTTTTTTGTACATACCGGGCTGAATCCCTTTATTCTTTTACACATCTGGATTAGATCACCCCTATACTTAAGGGAATGGAAGACACATTTATGCAACGAGTTCCTTGTACTTTAACCCTTTCAGACGTGGCATCGTTCTGGGGAATCTGCCCTGTGCTCCTCCCAAGGTGAATATAGGGCACGATCGTACGGCCTCGTCGCGCCCGATTTGGGAGGCGACAAAGCTGTTCAATCTCGCAACGTCTCACGAGATCTAACGAGGTCTGGCGAGACTTCGCAATCTGGATCTTGCCGTCACTGGGCGGGATCCAGATTTGCATATTTAAGTAAGCAGTGAGCCTCGCTTAAGTATGTCTGTGCCGGAGTCTCCCAAAGCCTGGAATCGAATGCCCATGCCTGGGAGATCTCGCCGTGGCGTACAAACGTGGACCAGGTGTAACGGCACCTGGTGGGGTCTCCCAGGACATCGGGTGGTCGGTCTCTGGGCAAGGTGGTACCCTGGCACTCCCACACACCTTCGCACTGCCAGCCTGGCACACTTGGCTATGGCACTTCCAGGTTAGCAGTGACAAGATGCCTGTGTGGCAGGTTGCCTGTGCCAGGGATCAGGCCCAGTGTTTCTCTGCCTTTATGAGGAGGTGTGAAGGGAATTCGAGGACCCCCTAACAAGTAGATTGAGGCATTGGACGGGTCTGGAGTTTGCGGGGGTTGGAGGGGGGTGGAGTGGGGGGGGGGGGGGGGGGGGGGGGGCGGCTGAGAGATCAGGACAGCATTTTAAAATATCGCCCCAATCTCTTCATGTACTGATGACCTCAGCAGTACCACCTGGACTGACGAGCAGGAAATGAATCTTGAATCTGAGTGCGGCCTCGGTGCAGCTTTCCTCACCAAGGCCAGGAAAAAAAACCAGCCCTGTTTGAGAGTGGGATTGTTCTCGACGCTGCAGGTGCCTGGAACTGTCCCACTAAACAAGCCCAAAACGGGATTCTCTTTTCTTCCCATTAAATCGCACCAATAGCTTTTCTACGGTGAGGTGTCCAAAACAGAACTCAGTACTCCTGACTGGGTCTGACCAAGAACGTGTACGACCGAAGCATCGCGTCCCCATTTTTGAATTCTAATCTCTTTGAGATAAAGGCCAACCTTAATTAGCCTTTTTACTTTTCCTACTTCTGCACTGCCTTTTAGCGATCCGTGTACAGATACTGAAATTCTAGTGTTCGGTCACAACATCTACTTATTGGAGGGGATGGAAGCGTTGCTGGAACAATCAGCATTCATTATTCACCCCTAATTGTACCTCAGAAGATGGTGGTGAGCCACCCTCTTGAATTACTGCCATCCATGTGTTGTAGGTACACCCTCAGAGCTGTTAAAAAGAGAGTTCCAGGATTTTGATGCAGTGTCAGTGAAGGAAAGGCAATATAGTTCCAAGGCAACATGATAAGTGGCTTAGAAGGGAATTGTGGGTGGTGGGGTTCCCACACCTCTGCTGCCCTTGTCGTTCTAGATGGTAGAGGTTCATGCTTTGCCTTGGTGAGCTCTGCAATGTTCCCATGGTACACACTGCTGCTACTGTGGCAGAGGGAACAAATGTTTAAAGTGGTGGATGGGGTGCCAATAAAGTGGATTGCTTGGTCCTGAATGGTTTTGAGCTTTGAATGTTCTTGGAGCTGCACTCGTCAAGGCAAGTGGAAAGTATTCCATCGTAACCCTGACTTGTGCCTTGTGATGGTGGGCGTTGAATCAGGGGGTAAGTTATAGAAGCGAATAGAAACAAATCATAGAGTTATTCTCTGCAAAATTCCCCAGTATTTATATGGCTAGTCCACTTCAGTTTCTGGTTCATGGTTACCCCCAGGGTGTTCATCGTGAGGGGTTCATCGATGGTAATGCCATTGAATAATAATAATAATCTTCAATAAAAATAATCTTTATTGTCACAAGAAGGCTGACGTTAACTCAGCAATGAAGTTACTGTGAAATGCCCCTAGTCGCCACATTCCGACATCTGTTCGGGTACATAGGGGGAGAATTCAGAATGTCCAAATTACCTAACAGCACGTCTTTCGGGACTAGTGGGAGGAAACCGGAGCACCCGGAGGAAACCCGCGCAGAGACGGGAAGAACATGCAGACTCCGCAAAGTCAGTGACCCAGCGGGAATCGAATCCGGGACCCTCGCGCTGTCAAGCCACAGTGCTAACCACTGTGCTACCGTGCTGCCTCAAATGTTAGCGTGAGATGGTTAAATTCTCTCTTATTGGAGATGGTCATTTCCTAGCACTTGCATGACACAATATTACTTATAACTTATTAGCCCAGCCCTAAATATTGCCCATCGTACTTAGTTTGCCTAATTATTAAGTTTGTTTCCACCCTTCCTAAGTTGCTATGACCACGTATGCAAATGTACCACCAAAACATGTCATCTGCAAATTAGTATACAAACACTCTCTTCTTTCCTTCTAGACATCAACAAATATGATCAGTGGATTATCGCTGAGCTTTCAGGATTATGTTTTTTTATTTTGGTGATATTTGCTCTAAACTGGAGTTCACTGTTGATTATCAGAGCAAATTCATGGGTGTTCAGTGAGAGGTGTAATGTTTATATTTCCCGACCTATACCCAAACATTAAGTGAGTCTGACTATATGCTAAATTTTGATCTTCACCATGTTATTTCGATCCACATGTGTTTCCTCCATCTGCCATAAGCAGGTAAGGTGATATCTCTTGGCCAATTATTGTAATATTGGGAAATAGTGGTGAAGTGGTGCACAAGATCCATCACAGGTAGGGAGAGGTTGGCTAATACAAAATATCAGTGTCGTACACTCTATGGTGACATTGGTTTACTGAGTCAACAATTGGCGATTTGCAAATGTTTGTTCTGCTTGAACCAGAAGAGTGCAATTGTCAGCAAAAAGGAGTTCACTGGCTCTTCTCAAGCAACAACTGCAACCTGTCTTCATACTGTCCCTTCAACGCTTTAAAAAGTCCCCAGCCTCTTCACAGGGCCATATTTCGTCACAAATGAACACCAAGAAGGAGACACAGGTCAGGCGAGCAATAGATTGGTCAAAGAGTCAAGTTTGAGATCACATTGCTGCTCATTTTTCCCACCCATGAATTAGTTTTGTAATGTGCACCAAAATCAAGGGGCAGGACATTAATTTCTTCCCCCTTCAAGCAGGCATCGAGAATGGGCTGCCAGAGGCAGTGGTAGAGATGGGTAGGGTGGTTTAGAGGGATATGGGCCAACTGAGGGAAAGCGGGGACTAGCTTAGTGATAGAAACTGGGCGGCATGGACAAGCTAGGCCAAAGTTTCTGTTTCCATGCTGTAAACATCTATGACTCTATCTATGACTCTATTTCTGTCATTTTCTCTATGAAAATATCAGCGGCAGGTGGTGGAAGGCATTGACGCTTGAGGCCTGAAGAGCAATAAATTCTTTGGTCACCGCAGATGCAAAGTCAGGAAGTGGTTTGCCTGCAGTCTGCTCTTCACCACTGATGGTGAAGTTTAACTAGGGTGGAGCTTACACCTCCCCTTGCAGCCACAAAGAGCCAGCAGTAGATGAGGTGGCACAGCGCCCTTTTACATCAACTACTGTTGTGTTTTAGCATTTCCTCCTTGTAGCTGAACAGAAACATTTTAAGAAGGCAATGGCATGATGTCATCAGAGGATGTCATCGGCCATTTGGGCAGGGAAACGGGCAGTCTAACATCGCAGCCTGTCGTGTTAAAATCTTCCAAATAAAACGTTGTTTCGTTTGAACCTCCAAGGCTTGCAGACTCAATCTTGAATCCTAATAAGATCTGCCACCATAAGAGCTTCCCCCCACACCCCAACCCCAGTCTCTCTGTCATGACCCCGTTCCCTGGGCCTCACCTCCCCGCCCCACCAAAAGACCGCCTGCACTTACCTGGTCATGGACTCCAGGATTAGAATCTGGGGCCTTCCCTAATCTTGGCCATTGCGCCTGGCACTGCTGGGTTGACAGATATTGCCAACAGCTTTTTGAGATGGGACCTTTTTAAAATTCATCCACGAGATGTGGGCTTCCCTAACTGGACCAGCATTTATTGCTTGTCCCTAGTTGCGCTTGAGAAAGTTGTGGTGAGCTGCCTTCTTAAACTGCCGCAGTCCATGAGGTGTAGGTACACCCACTGTGCTGTTAGGGAGGGAGTTCCAGGATTTTGACCCAGCAACAGTGAAGGAACGGCGATAGATTTCCAAGTCAGGATGGTGAGTGACCAGGTGGTATTCCCAGTTACCTGCTGCTCTTGTCCTTCTAGATGGTTCAGGTTGTGGGTTTGGAAGGTGCTGCCTAAGGAACTTTGGTGAATTCCTGCAGAGTACCTTGTAGGTGGTACTCACGGCTGCCACTGCTCGTCAGTGGAGGAAGGTTTTAAAGTATTGTGGAAGGGGAAACAATCAAGTGGGCTGTTTTGTCCTGAATGGTGTCGAGCTTCTTGAGCGTTGTTCGAGCTGCACTCATCCAGGCAAGTGGAGAGTATTCCATTACACTCCTGACTTGTACTTTGAAGATGGTAGACAAGCTTTGGGGAGTCAGGAGTGAGATACTGGCCACAGGATGCCTCGTCTTTGACTTGCTCTGGTTGCCACAATATATATGGCTAGTCCAGTTTCATATCTGGTCAATGGTAACCCCCAATCTCCATAAAGTGTTAAATGGATGCAGGGCGCGTCTCATGATTGGGGAAATGCTCCCCACAGACTCTTCAGGGGCTGTGGTGGCAGGAAACCACGACATCCAAAAAATCCTGCCCCAGGCAATAAATTATTAATGTTTGATTGTGTGGCCATGCAGTAGCACAGAGAACACAGGTTGTGAGGTGGGGCAGTTTAAGATGGGAATTCCAAATCTTAGGGCTCCGAAAGCTAAAGGCCCGGCTGCCAGTAGTGAAGGAAATTGGGGTGAACAAGGCTAGAATTGGAGGATGCTGAGTTTTGAGAGGGATGTGAGGGAGGCTACAGAGCTTGACATTTGTTCTGACCTTGGCAGAGACTTTATGGCTGACATTTTCTGGTCCCGCCCACCATGAGACTGGAAATCTCTGCCTGAAGTGAGCAGAACTTTGGCTGGTCTGTCAAAGTTCCCACCTTCCATGACAATTCCCATTAATTAAGGGTCCCTTCCTGTTGTCAATGGACAGTAATAGCTAACAGTCTCACTGCAGGTTCGTTGGGAGGGGGGTCTGAACAGGCACCCTACAGCCCATCATCCCCAGCGGTATGGGCCGCCTCCATGGAAAAATCTACCTCACCCTCACTATCTACCCTCCTTGCAAGAGATTGCCTGAATGGCCCTGATGACCTCCATGCCATTGAACTTTGTTGCAGGGTAGCATCCATGATGCATCTCCGCTGCATGCATTCCCAGAGGTAACCACTGTTCCTGGTGGCGCTGCTGGGGCTGCAGATCTGTCAACCCTCTGATTGGGGTGGGATCTCAATCCTTAAAAGGACAGGAGCCCCGATGGCAGGCTGTTAATTGCCTGATGGCCATACAACCGGGTTTGACTACCGGAAAAGGCCAAGGCAGGACTCCAGGCCACCATCAATCCACTGCCACCCATATTAAATTCAGCCCGACAGTCAAGATTTTAAGCAGGAGGCCACTGGCCAGTGGTGGGCAGCACTGGAAAATCCCAGCCAGAAAGTCTTTGCTAAGGTTTGAAAAAGGGCAATGTGGACAAGGGGCGGCGGTAGTGGGAAGGGGAAGGGGTAGAGTGGGTTAAGATGGAGGAGGAATCTTGTAAAGGGTCGGGTTTGAGGGCTATGGTGACAGCAGCGTTACTAACGGTTCTGAGTAGGTCTTTCAGGGAGCCCGGTGGTGCAGTCCATGGTGAAGATATGGAATCATCTGAGGAGGCATTTTAGGGCGAAAGGGATGTCTGTGCGAGAATCATGGGTTTTGAGCCGGGGGGGGGGATGGATAGTGTATACAGGAGGTGGAGGGAAGTGGAGCTGGTCAAGGTGAGGGATTTGTATTTGGCAGAAAGGTTCGCCAGTCTGGAGGAGCTAAGGAGGAGGATAGAGCTGCCGAGGGGGAGTGAGTTCAGGTATCTGCAGGTTAGGGACTTTGCGCAAAAGGTCTGGAGGGGATTCCCTAGGTTGCCGGGATACACCCTGCTGGAGCGACTGCTGCTTCCGGATGTGGAATGGGCGGGAAGAATTGGGGAAGTATACAAGTGGCTGGTGGAGCAGGGAGTTGAGCGGGTGGTGAAGATCAAAGAGAAATGGGAAGCGGAGTTGGGAGGGGAGATCAATTGGGGAGTATGGAGTGAGTCATTGCGTAAGGTAAACGGGACCTCCTCTTGAGCAGGCATGAGCCTGATAGTTTAAGGTGATGCACAGGGTGCATATGACTCGGGCGAGAATGAGTGGGTTCTTTCAGGAGCTATCAGACGAGTGTGAGATGTATGGGCGAGGGCCAGCGAATCATGCGTACATGTTTTGGGGTTGTGAAAAATTGGGAAGATTCAAGACGGGAGTGTTCACAGTCTTAGCCAGGTTAGTGGAGGAGGAGGTGGCACCGGACCCTTTGGTGGCGATATTTGGGGTTTCAGAGAAGCCGGAACTCATGGAGAGGAGGAAGGAAAGCCGATGTCTTGGCCTTCGCCTCTCTGATTGCATGGCGACTAATTTTTGGGGCGAGGGGGGGGTGAAAAATGGAAAAATTTGTACAGACTGTTGTTGATTGTTGGGAAATATATTTCCTGGGTGTTTATTTGCTGTAACCTGTTTTGATACATGTTTGTAATAAAATACATATTAAAAATATGGTTTTAAAAAGGACAAGCTCTTTAGCCTCCCTCACATCACTCCCAAAGCTCAACATTTCTCCAATTCTGGCCTTGTACACCCCAATTTCCTTCATTATTGGTGGCCGTGCATTCAGCGTTCAAAGCCCTAAGATTTGGAATTTCCTTCCTAAACTGCACCACCTGATATTATCCTAGTTAATAAATATTACACATTTTTAATGGCTCCAATATCCTTTGTAATATGGGTGTTGATGACTGCACACATTACAACATTGGTCAAGACCATATTTGGCACAGATTCAGCATTTGAACTTTGCTTTTGTGCGAAAAATTCAAAGTTGAATTTTCCATTTATATTTGTTTGAATCTGCAATCCTCCTTTTAAAATGTTGGGGGAATGTTGACCTCTCCTCCAATGTGCAGCATAACAGCAAGGAGCTTTTCTACTGATAGATAATCCCTCTCTGACTTCCAACCTCCTTTCAATCCTATCACTATGGGCATTTCTTCTCCTGAATGTTCTTGTCATGGTCCCTTTATTGCTAAAAATGTCTTTCCGCATTCTCTCCCTCCTCCCCCAGCCTAACTTTTGAAATCAAGATGGATAATATCATCTTGAGCTCTAACTTATTTTCCCCAAGGCTGCAAAACTATGAAAGTCTTTTTGGGGAATTATTTAGGGCAGAATGGTGGCGCAGTGGCTAGCACTGCTGCCTTACTGCGCCAGGGACACGGGTGCAATTCCGGCCTTGGGTGAATGTCTGTGTGGAGTTTGTACATTCTCCCCGGTCTACTAGGGTTTCTTCCGGATGCTCCGGTTTCATCCGGCAGTCCAAAGATGTGCAGGTTAGGTGGAATGGCCATGATCAAATTGCCCTTTGTGTCCAATGATGCGCAGGTTGGGTGGGGCTACAGGGATAGAGTGGGGGAGTAGGATGCTTTTTCAGAGGGCCAGTGCAGACTGGATGGGCTGAATGGCCTCCTGCACTGTCGGGATTCTATGATTCATTGATTCATCTCAAGCTTAGAGCCCTCTCTCCACCACAGATATATTTACCTCATCATCTACCCTATTGTTTATAATCTTGCCGCGCTCTACAATATGGGATTTTCTTCACAGTAAAAGAAGGTAACTGCTTGACCACACACTAATTGTGTCTGACTTTGCGCACAACCTTCAGTTAGTTCCAGCACAGACTCCAATTATTACCATTGGGTGCCGCAAGCCAGATATAGCTTTCTGTATTAAAAAATGAAACCATGTCAGATTGATCTTCCTTTTTAAACTTGATTCTATGAGGAGCGGATAATCGCATCCAATTCCTCACCAATATACTTTAACTGAATTACAAAGCCACAAACTGATATTTAAACGCTCTCCAAAATGAGAGTGGTTAAGAAAGAGTTATCTGATCACAGGATGCACTATATAGTTCTCAACTCCAATGTCTGGCTCTGTGATGGAAATATTTGCATGTGGTGGGTCTCTGCCATTTGAAGCCAATTTAACTTGCCCTGATCTTTTTCACATTGAATCAGTCAGCAGTGCCTCAACATGTTGATTACATACTTCTAAAATATTCATTAAAAAAAAACGACTCTGTGCCAGAATTACATTCCTCTTAACTGAATGTTTAAGCATTTTGATTGCCTTCAGATTGACAGTCGCTCAGATCTCAGTGTAACAGAATATCTTCAATTGCAAAATGAATTTTTGTCTTCAAGTGAAGCCATGATTTCTTTTTTGGTGCTTTTCTAGGTAGGTTGGAATTTCAAGTTCCTTGTGGTGCGGAGCTACTAATAATGAATTAAATATGACATATTCTGCCTTTGAAATGAGCGACACTGCCTGTCATGGGAGGGATCAGACAAAATTACAATAGAAAGAAGCTAAGCTGGGTGAAAAGTGGAGGAATTGTAAACGACACAGATAGAAATCAGATTGTAAAATGTTTCCCTTATTAAACGCTTGATGCTCCTCAAGGGTATTGCTGTTTATATAGTGCATTTAAAGAATGAATTGGGCAATTTACGGGGGAGATTCTCTGGTCCTGCTCGCGCATCCATAAATCCCATTACGGCCTGAGACACTTGCGAGAGGGCCATAGTGCACTTTGTGCTGGGGAGAACTCATTTTGATTGATTCGCACCAGCCCGGGCCGGTGGCGTAATGTTCAGCCCTCGCTGGGCGAGAACAAGATTAGCATATTTAAATCTTCATTAACATATTCAGAATTGTCTTCAAGCCAAATTCACCGGGCCCCTTCAATTCCCCCCACTCGCCAGCGTAATGTGAAACCGGCAGGAATCACTCCTGGTCTACAGACGGGATAAACACGCCACGGGGTTCAGAGATCATTGAAGTCCCTGGCTGGTCAGGGGCATAGCTGGGAAGTTCCCTGGCACTGCCCATTGGCATCCTAGCTGCACTGTCAGGGTTCTGGTTGCACTGCTAGGTTGACACTTCCAGTTTTGCACTGCCAAGGGGTGAGATCTGAAGGGGGCCTGACGTGTAGGCCTGAGGGGGGGAGCCCTGATAGCGGAGCCATAGTGATCCCATAGTGTGGTATCTCTCATTTGTAGGGGGAGGCCTTGCTGACAGCGATGGGGGGGAGGTCTTTACTGGCTAAGGGATGGGTGGTTCTGTAGGGTTGTCTTATGATCCCTTTAAAAATGCTTTCCGAGGAGCTGTCCTTGCCAGCGTCTTTACGTCCCACACACCTCATTCACGGCGCAAATCACCCCGACCTTCAAAACAAATGTCTATGGACTGTAGTTTCCATTCTCCTGGCTGCATGTTTCTTGGTGGTGCATCGTTCGCTGGCAGGGGATTCTAAATGCCCACCACTTGTCAATAGGATTTCCCATTGAAGCTATTCCACACAGCCAGAAAACCAGTGGATGGGCAACACTGCCAGCAGGAATAATGGGCAGAATTCTCTGATAATGGGGCCATGTCCCCATGCCCGTGAGAAAACGGGCGCAAATCACTCTGGACTTTCCTGGAGAAAGACCCCGGCTGCCGATAGGGGGCCCTGCAATTCCGGCTGTGGGTCCGTGCATATGCGCGGTGGCCGCCTGTGGCGGCCGTCCCGCGCAACATGGCGGACCCAGACAGCAGGCTAGACCCAACAATATATGTGTCCCCCAGATCTCGCGCGCCCGCTAATCGGTGGAAGCGATCGTGAGCCTGGCCGTCCTGGAGGCCCCCCCCCAGTGACGGATCCCTCCCTGCCCCCCCTCCCCCCACCAGGGTGGCCACAGACTGAGACCGCAGCCGCCACTCCGAGCTCCCACCGAGTGGAATCATGAATGAACTAAGCCAGCGGGAACTCGGCCAGTTGTCAGCGGATAATCGCCGCGACGACCTCTTTCAATGGCCCTTGATGGCACCGCGTCGACCACGTGCAATTGTCGGCGAGTCCCTGGAGAATCGCGGGAAGGCGTCGGACCCGATCGCGTGTCTGAAGCCCCATTCTCCACACCGAGCACGATTGCGGCTCGGAGAATCCCGGCCAATGGCTGGATTCTCCGATCCCCGACGGCACAATTGCGTTCGGCGACAGTGCGGAGAATCCGTTTTGACGCCGAAATCGGGAGTGGAGCCGGCTTTTCAATTCTCCACCCCCTGAAAAGCGCCGTACATTAGGAGTACGCCGCATTGAATATCCACCGCCTCAGGCCATTGCCTGAGGCCCACCCCGCTATGCTCTGTTACCAACCAGCCGAATTCCTGATCGTGTGGGTTACACACAATGATGTGCTCACACGGGGCAGCACGGTGGCACAGTGGTTAGCATTGCTGCCTACGGCGCTGAGGACCTGGGTTCGAATCCCGGCCCTGGGTCACTGTCTGTGAGGAGTTTGCACATTCTCCCCGTGTCTGTGTGGGTTTTGCCCCCACAACCCAAAGATGTACAGGTTAGGTGGATCGGCCACATTAAATTGCCCCTTAATTGGAAAAAATAATTGGGTACTCTAAATTAAAATTTAAAAGAAATGATGTGCTCACACCATCCGGGAACCTTGCGTGGTGGCTACGGACTCAGTCCAGGGCCGGCACAGTCGGGGGAGGGGCAATCAGCGGGCAGGGGGGCTTCATTCGGGGCTGTGGGCAATGAGGGCGGGCAGTCCGGGGCACGCCAGCAATCGGAGGGTGGCACTACTTTGGCGGTCCAGGTCCGTGGCTCAGTTCCCCATGGAGCATGTCGCGGCCGCTGCAGGCCCTCACCATGGCAGAGCAGAGGGTACTGGATGCGGCCGGCGGCCCGGAGGAAATGGAGATGGCCGGGGTGGAGAATGGCCTCGGGCAAGGAAGTGAGACCCTCACCCCCACCCTGACCCCTGCCCTCACCCCACACCAACCTGACCCCCACCACCCCCTGGCCCGTGCTCTAATCATGCATCTTGTCTTGTGCCTTGCAGGACCTGCTGGCCATGGGGCGGGTCAATCTGGTGTCCCCATCCCAGCCAGTGCCACGGCCGAGTCCCAGGTGCCAAGCAGTGATGAGGATTTCAATACAAGCCATGGATCTGACCCAAGACTCCCCGGAACTTGAGTCAGAGGATGACACAGATTTCCTCTCACAGCTCTCTCCAAAACCCTCCATCATCCCAGGGACACTCACCTCGATTGGGCACTTGAGTGAAGAGGCTCCTGGTGCGCACCACATACATGCTCCGGTACAGCAGGTGGTGGCAGGAAGTACCGAGGGGGCAGATTGTCGGAGGGTGGGCAGACCACAAGAACAACTTGCAGTCCAGATGGGATTCAGGCTTCTGGAACTGACAGTCCCATCGATTGTAGAGATGCAGTCGCAAAGCCAGGGACTACACGAAGACTTGTCGGCGAGCATCCAGCATCTACAGGTCCAGTTGGAGAAGTCCAACCGCATGCAGCAGCAGGAGGTGGTGTAACCATGCGTGACAACCAGACCAACACCGCATGGGTGGCATCCACGGTGGAGACATTGGGGCAAGGGTTGCAGCTATGGTTCAGAGTGTCCAAGGCCTGGAGCATTCTCAGCAGGCGCTGGCCAAGGCCCAGGACAGGGTTGCCACCTCACAGGCAGCCATGTGGCAGAGCCACCTGGAAATTGCAGCGGTGCTCCTGAGCATGGCCCAGTCACAGCGGGAGCATTGCCCAGGCGCTGGCTGACATGGCGCAAACACAGAGGGTGGTGGCCCAGTCCCAGAGGGAGATGGCGCAGTCACTGGCTGATGTAACACAAACCCAGAAGGTGGTGACACAGTTGCAGTGTGATGTGGCGCAGTCCCAGATGCCGATGGTCCAAACCTGTGCTCCATGGCCATTGAGACCAGAGCGGGCCTTG
Organism: Scyliorhinus canicula; assembly: GCF_902713615.1. Taxonomy (NCBI): domain Eukaryota; kingdom Metazoa; phylum Chordata; class Chondrichthyes; order Carcharhiniformes; family Scyliorhinidae; genus Scyliorhinus; species Scyliorhinus canicula. Next base: position 31,738,994 of record NC_052159.1, read on the forward strand.
AGGACTGGCAGTGCCAGGTGGCGGCGAAGCCTCAGAGGATAGCTCAGCTCGCACCCCTGTCCCATGGGGCACCCTGAGGGAGGACGATGTGATGGGGCCCATGCCAGTGACTCCTGCAGGAGAGGTGCCGGAACACTGCAACACCTTGGACTCCCCCCACCCCTCCCCCAGCGTTCCTGGCGCATGTGGCGGACAGCGGGCAGAACAGGGTGGCACCTTGCAACCTGGGACACCAGAGTAGCAGCCGGGCCCATCAAGCCCAGTCGCCCCAGAAGACCGCCGCCAACGGGGACCCAGGTCTCCCGATGTGCCGTCTGGAGATGTACCAAGACATAACATTAGGACCCGTAAAGCCAGAAAGTTAGACACCAGTTATGTTGGCATGCGTGCAGGGTACAGTTTAGTTGCACAGGCTCGGGCACGTATCTGTGAATAGTTGCGCACATTAAACACCTGTTAACACTGTTACAAGTTGCCTCAGTGCTCTGTCAGTTTGGTGTGAGGGGTGGGCTGCACCATCAAGAACTCGGCCCATCAGAGACGGAGAATGGCGGAGGCACCAGAGCACACCGGGTCAGGCCCGCTAATGATATGCAAACGGTGTTTACTGTACGTGCTTTCTGGAACGCATTGGCGCTGCTGTTGAGGCGACCGAGAATTGTGATTTATCGTCAAATCAGCGCCTGCCTCGATTTCGGTGAGGGAACCGATGCTCCGCCCAATCGCATGTTCCAATTTTGGTGTCAGCCGTCGGAGAATACCGCCCGTAATTAGTTGTTTTTTTTAAATTTAGAGTACTCAATTCATTTTTTCCAATTAAGGGGTAATTTAGTGTGGCCAATCCACCTACTCTGCACATCTTTGGGTTGTGGGGGCGAAACCCACGCAAACACAGGGAGAATGTGCAAACTCCACACGGACAGTGACCCAGAGCCAGGATCGAACCTGGGACCTTAGCGCCGTGAGACAGCAATGCTAACCACTGTGCCACCGTGCTGCCACTTTTTTTTGATACACCATTTTGTCCTTACGGCAGACTCCTGTTGTTTGGTTAGTACTGATTTCACCATGATTCGGCACATCTGGTTTTGCGGGGGTTGAGGGGGGAGGGGAGAAACTGACATCAAAAGGACAAAAGGACCAACAAATTAAAATGGCTGTGCATCTATCTCTGAGCCTGTTGCAGCACAGACTGAGGGAAGCTGTTTTGTGGCTAAGAAATCTCTGTTCGTGAGCTGGATCAGTGCCATTTGATTAAACAGATTGCAGTTTTTTTGAGTGGCCATTTTGTGTACTCTCCCTAATGACACATCTCTGCTTGGTTGCACGTGACCAGTCTGACACATGTTTGGAAACCAAATTTAAAAATTTAGAATGAGAATCTCCAGGGCGCCGTTCAACCCCTCAAACCGCTGCACATCAGAAAATAAAAATTGCTTCTTTCTAAAGGGAGACACGTTGATGAACTGAACTATTGTTCCACGGCAAACGATGGATATCATTGGGAATACAATGCTGCCGACACCTACTTGAAAGTTATTTAATATTAAGAAGCAGTCACTTGTGAATGAAATAGTTTTAAAAAGGCACTTTATTTTGTAACTTAGCACTTTCGCTAGCACTGCTGTCTCATGGCGCCAGGGACCTAGGTTCAGTTCCAGCCTCGGGTGACTGTCCGTGTGGAGTTTGTACTTTCTCCCCGTGTCTGCGTGGGTTTCCTCCGAGTGCTCCGGTTTCCTCCCTCAGTCCAAAGATGTGCGGGTTATGTGGGGTTACGGAGGTAGGGCGGGAGAGTGGGCCTAGGTACGGTGCTCTTTCAGAGGGTCGTTGTCGTCTTGGTGGGCCGTATGGCCTCATTCTGCATTGTAGGGATTCTATGTTCTATGTTTGTCAGTGAAAGCCTCCCTGTGTTTCAGTTCCCAATTACATTCCAGTGAACCCCATCCCCCCTCCCCACCCTACCCACCCATTGTGACAGGAATCCAGAGTAGGCTCTGCTGTGGTACCCTCTGCGGTTAAATGGCCTGCCAATGTTTTGTACGCCGCATCATGCTTGGGAAATGGCCATATTGATGAGGTACTGCAGTTTGCCGGAACTATTAACACAGCATGAGTCAATCTTCAGGAGAAGAGAGGAGAAAATTGGAAGGAAAACAAAACCTCAATCAGCCATGAAAATCAAAAAAGGAAAAGAAAAATACATTTCTGAGCATAATTCACAACCTTTAAGGTGCCCCAAAGAAGACGTTTGTGGCCACAAAAGCACCTTTGATTGATTAGTCACTACTGTAACTTAGGAAATACAGCAACCAATTAGAGCACAGCAAGATCCCACAAGCTGCAAGAGATCATTACCCGGAAATCTGTTTTTTATTGATGGGGGTTGTGTGGTGAATGTATAAGTACTATTAATTCACCAGTATACTGTGTTGCATTATACCATGCTATTAACCCTGTGGGCTCCATCTATGGGCCACTGTGTGGCTTCACCCACAGTGGGAGATGTGGAGCGAGTACAGGCTCCGCCCATGGCTCCGCCCCTTATAGGAAGTATAAGAGCAGCTGACCTGAGGGACCGCCTTCAGTATTGTACCGGTCGCAGGCAGGCAAAGTTGTAAGCTAATTAAAACCACTGTTTACTTCGACTCGAGTCTCCGAGTGAATTGATGGTCACATCAATTTAATCAGCTTAGAGAACTACTATGGAGTCAGCCCTCAAACCTGTCAGACTGGAACTCGATCCACAGGCCGCGGAAGCGAAATAAATTTTTTCACATTGGCAGTTCCAGTGTTTCAAGGCCTACCTGGCCGCGTCGTCGACATCATCCGTCACGGACGAACAGAAATTGAGTCTTCTCCACGCACGGGTGAGCCATTGCATTTCTGCCCAACTCGACGAAGCCGCCTCCTATACTGAGGCCCTCGCGATACTCGCATGCATCTATGTGCGGCCTGTGAATGAAGTCTACAGGCAACATATCTTCACTACTTGCCGCCAGTGCTCCGGGGTGTCGCTAGATGACTATCTGCGCGACCTCAAAGCCCTCGCGCGTGACTGTAACTATCAGGCCGTTACAGCCACTCAGAACATGGAACTCGCCGTCCGAGACGTTTACGTTGCGGGGGTCAGATCGAACTATGTGAGGCAGCGCCTGCTCGAAAAAGGGACCGAGGACCTGGAGGACACGGTAAAACTGGCAACCTCGCTGGAGGTCGCTTTTCAGAGTCTCACTGCGTTCCCAGCCGATCACGCAACTCCCTCGTGGGCCCCCGACCAGAAACTACCACAGGCCTGCGCCGTGTGGCCGCCCGCCCACCACGGGGGGGCTATCTTGCCATTTTTGCAGCCAGCCACAACACCCCCGGCAACAATGCCCGGCCCGCAACGCAAACTGCAAAACTCTGCCTGGCCAAGCCTAAACAGTCGAACTCGAACGTACAAACTCGATCCACCGACTCTCAGGCCCGCAGACCCCATAATGTGGCAGTGTGTCTGCCGACCCCGACTCCGCAGGGGCCGCCATCTTGGCCATCCTCCCCCACGCGGCCAGCCGCGTGCGATCCATGGGGGCCGCCATCTTGGGCGTCATCTTCCTCGCCGCCCACCACGTGCAATCCATGGGGGCCACCATCTTGGGTGCCACCTCCCTCACCGCCCGCCATGTGCGATCAACAGGGAATGCCATCTTGGCCATCACCCGCTACGCCGCTCGACTACCCTACCCAGTCATTGCGGGGCCGCCCCAGCACCGCCGACCATGCCGCCAACTACCCTCAACTCAGTGCAGTCACCTTGGACCAGTCAAGACCCAAGCACCTCAAGAGCTCCATGATGGCCGTCCGGGTTAACAAATATGAGACACCTTGCCTGTTCGACTCCTGGAGCACTGAGAGCTTTGTCCACCCAGATCTGGTAAGACGCTGTTCGCTCCCGATATTCCCGACGCAACAAACAATCTCCCTCGCCTCTGGGTCGCACTCAGTACAAATCCAAGGGCGCACTACTGCAACCTTAACGATACAGGGTGCCGAGTATACTAATTTTCAATTGTACATGCTCCCAGACCTCTACGCCCCTCTCTTCTTAGGACTCGATTTTCAGTGCAATCTCAGGAGCCTAACTCTTAGTTTTGGCTGACCCCTGCCCCCGCTCACAATATTCTGCCTCGCAACCCTAAAACCGACCCCCCTCCCCTCTTCGCTAACCTCACTGCAAGCCAGTAGCCACTCGAAGCAGGAGGTATAGTCTGCAGGACAGGGCATTTATTAGGTCCGAGGTCCGGCGTCTCTTGCGGGAAGGAGTCATAGAAGCCAGCAATAGCCCCTGGAGAGCTCAGGCGGTGGTCGTCAAGACCGGGGAAAAGTTCCGGATGGTGGTTGATTACAGCCAGACCATTAACGAGTTTACGCACCTTGACGCCCTTTCCCGATTTGCAGACATGGTGAATCAGATTGCGCACTACCGCGTGTTCTCCATGGTGGATCTGAAGTCTGCATACCACCAGCTCCCAATCCGCCTGGAGGACCGCCACTACACGGCGTTCGAGGCAGATGGCTGCCTCTTCCATTTCCTCCGGGTCCCCTTTGGCGTCACGAATGGGGTTTCGGTGTTCCAACAAGCGATGGACCGAATGGTGCACCAGTACGGGCTGCGGGCCACATTTCCGTACTTGGACAACGTCACCATCTGCGGCCATGATCAGCAGGACCACGACGCCAACCTCCATCGATTTCTCCAAACCGCCCAAAACCATAACCTCACTTACAACAAGGAGAAATGCATTTTCCACACTACCAGGCTAGCCATCCTCGGCTACGTCGTGGAAAACGGGGTCCTAGGGCCCAATCCTGACCGTATGCGCCCCCTCCTACATCTCCCTCTCCCTCACTGTCCCAAGGCCCTCAAGAGGTACCTTGGATTTTTTTCCTATTACATCCAGTGGGTCCCCCAGTATGCGGACAAAGCCCGCCCACTATTTAAAGCCACCCTTTTCATACTGTCAGCCGAGGCTCGCCAGGCCTTCAACTGCATCAAGGAGGACATCGCCAAAGCCACCATGAGTGTGGTGGATGAGTCTGTCCCCTTCCAGGTGCAGAGCGACGCTTCAGAGGTCGCTCTCGCCACCACCCTGAACCAAGCAAGCAGGCCGGTAGCGGTTTTTTCACGCACCCTCTCCACCTCTGAACTTCGACACTCCTCGGACAAAAAGGAAGCACAAGCCATCGTGGAAGCCGCGCGGCACTGGAGGCACTACCTCGCTGGTAGGAGGTTTACCCTCATCACCGACCAAAGATCGGTTGCCTTCATGTTTGATAATTCGCAGCGGGGCAAGATCAAAAATGATAAGATCTTGAGGTGGAGGATTGAACTCTCCACCTATAATTACAATATAGTATATCGTCCTGGGAAGCTCAATGAGCCCCAGATGCCCTGTGTGGTAGTATGACTAGAGGTATTACGATAACTAGCAATGCCGAGACACCATTGGTGGAGAAGGCTCGCTGCTCATTGGCCAAATGGTATGTAACACTAGTCACCCATTGGCTAGAGCTGTAAGGTAGCTCCGCCCTGTAAGGCGGGGTATAAGAGCCCGTGTGTTCCCCACAGCTTCCTTTCTGTACCTGAGCTGCTGGGGGAACATCTTGTCTATTAAAGTCTTCAGTTCGGACTACAACTTCGCTTCTGTGGTCAATTGATCGTGCATCACCCTGTCCCGCGGCATATGCCCCGGCGCGCAAGACGACCGACTACAGGCTATCCATGACGACCTCTGCCACCCGGGGGTCACCCAGCTCGCCCATTACATCAAGGCCCGCAACCTGCCCTTCTCCACCGAAGAGGTCAAAGCTGTAACTAGGAATTGCCAAATCTGTGTGGCGTGTAAACCATACTTCTATCGACCAGATAAGGCCCACCTGGTAAAGGCTTCCCGGCCCTTTGAACGCCTCAGTATTGATTTCAAAGGGCCCCTCCCCTCAAATAATCGCAATACCTATTTCCTTAACATTATAGACGAGTTCTCCCGTTTCCTGTTTGCCATCCCATGCCCGATATGACCACACCCGCCGTTATCAGAGCCTTGCACAGCGTCTTCGCACTGTTTGGTTTCCCCAATTATGTCCACAGTGACAGGGGCTCATGCTTCATGAGCGACGAACTGCGTCAGTACCTGCTCAGTAAGGGGATCGCCTCGAGCAGGACTACCAGTTACAACCCCAGGTGTAACGGGCAGGTGGAGAAGGAGAACGCAACAGTCTGGAAGACCGTCCTACTGACCCTACGGTCCAGGAATCTCCCAGTTTCCCACTGGCAGGAGGTCCTCCCCGATGCACTCCACGCTATTAGGTCCCTCCTTTGCACGGCCACAAACCAGACTCCTCATGACCGCTTGTTTGTCTTCCCTAAGGGAGCTACCACAGGGGCCTCGCTTCCGTCCTGGCTGAGGACACCAGGACCTGTCCTCCTTCGGAAACACGTTCGGGCCCATAAGACCGACCCACTGGTAGAGAGGGTCCAGCTCCTGCACCCGAACCCACATTATGCATACGTCGAACACCCTGATGGCCGGCAGGATACCGTCTCCCTCCGAGACCTGGCACCCGCAGGCTCCTCCACCACTATCACTAATGTACCCCCCACACTATACCTCGCCCAACACCCCGTGTCCTGCGCTCCTGCACCTATTTGGTTTCTGCGCTTCCTTCCACCCGGCACACCAGTCCGCAGGAACGAAGCTCCGGAAGTACCGCCCCCGGAGTCCATCACCGGGCCCGCACAAGACCCACTTCCACAGCCACCCGAAACAGCTGCGGCACCAGTGCTTTGTCGGTCGCAATGTACCATCCGGGCACCGGACCGACTGAATTTGTGAACCCATCACCCCCGCCAGACTTAATTTTTTTACAGGGGGTGAATGTGGTGAATGTATAAGTACTATTAATTCGCCAGTATACTGTGTTGCATTGTACCATGCTATTAACCCTGTGGGCTCCATCTATGGGCCACTGTGTGGCATCACGCACAGGGGGAGATGTGGAGTATGTACGGGCTCCGCCCATGGCTCCGCCCCTTATAGGACATTTAAGAGCAGCTGACCTGCGGGACCGCCTTCAGTAATGTACCGGTCATAGGCAGGCAAAGTTGTAAGCCGATTAAAACCACTGTTTACTTCGACTCGAGTCTCCGAGTGAATTGATGGTCACATCAGGTTGAAGGATGAATATTGACCAGGATAGCAGTGAGAACTGCTCCATCTTCTGAAAAATACTAGCGATCAAATAATACCTGAGAAGACAGATGAGTTCCAGTTTAACTTAACATCCAAAAGATGGGCACTGCCTCAGTTCTGCACTGGACTGTCAGCCTAGATTATTGGAGTGATATTAAACTCTGTACGAAGCTCTGATGAAAGGTGGAAGCTTGGACAAAGAGTCATCCAGAATCAAAACGTTACCTCTCTTTTCTCTCCATGGATGCTGTCAGACGTGCTGAGATTGTCCAGTATTTTCTGTTTTTGTTTAAGCTCTGATGAAAGCTCTTTGACCGAAACCTTGGGCTGGATTCACCGTTTTGGAGGCTAAGTGCTGACTGTGGCATTTTACGATGGCAAAATCGGCGCCGAACCCTCACCGATCCTGCGACCAGTGAGGGGCTAGCAGACGCGCCGAGTGAAGGTCCTGACCGCCACGATATGAACACCTGGAGAATTGCTGGGTCCGTGGCCGCACATGCACACGATGATGACCCACAGCGGTCACGCTGTAAAACATGGATCCGGGCGTGTGCAGACCCAACCTGCCCAATAGCTCGCACCTTTAGGGGCCAAGCCCTAACATTGAAGGGCTAGGCCCGCGCCGGAGTGGTTGGCGCCCCGCAGGCCGGCGGGAACAGCCTATAGCGCCACGCTAGCCAGGGCCAAAGGGACTTCGCCGGCCGGCGGAAGTCCGCGCATGCGCCGGAGCGTCAGTGGCTGCTGACATCATCCCCGCGCATGCGCAGGGGGGGGGGTCACTTCCGCCTCCGCCATCGTGAGGACTATGGCGAAGGCGGAAGGAAAAGAGTGCCCCCACGGCACAGGCCCACCCGCCGATCGCCTCCAGGGCCAGATCGCCCCCCCCTCCCCCCAGGACCCCGGAGCCCACCCGCGCCGCCTGGTCCCGCCGGTAAGGTAGGTGGTTTGATTCACACCGGCGGGACCGGCATGACAGCGGCAGGACTTCGGCCCATCGCAAGCTGGAGAATCGGCGGTGGGGGGGGGGGGGGGGGCCGAAAGGCGCGGCGCGATTCCCGCCCCCGCCGAATCTCTGGTGCCGGAGAATTCGGGAGATGGCGGAGGCGGGATTCACGTCGGCCCCCGGCCATTCCCCGACCCGGCAGGGGGTCGGAGAATCCCGCCCCAGGTTGCTGACCGCGTGGACTCCAAGCTTTACTGAGCACAAAAAAGAATGCTTCTTCCAAAGCAATAGGAAAAGACTCATACAGATAAAACACAAAGCCAAAGGTTCAATGATTCATCTCAAATTTGAAAACTTAGATTATTCTGGGCTCAGATGTCATCAAATTAAAGTTCTGAGGTAAAGAACAATTATAGGATAGGAATGAATAAACCCCTTCGGAATCCTTCAATGATTATTTTCCCAAGTTATTTTTATTACAATGGGCCCAAAGGAAATCTGAAAGTGTTTTGTTCTTGTTGGCGGAGAGCAGTGCTTTCATTGTCTGAATACTCACAGCTCATAGCTGACTAGGCTGGCATTTCTCATTCCTGTCTGAATGTCAACATCCTTCACACAAGATTTCCAGACACCAACATTTTCCACACTTGTACACGAGTTAGAGGCCTCATGTATCTCTGAGCTTTTGACTCGCGATGCGAGACAGGGACATGGGGCAAAGGATTTGCTATTTTACAGATCGATGAACACAGCCAGTAATCTTGTAGCCTGTTTAATCTTTGCCGGCTCTGAGTGTGCTGCTTTTTAGACCCACAGAGTACTGGCATGGATTCAATAGGCCTAATGGTCACTTTCTGCACCATAATTACTTTGATCAGAATCCTGGGTTAAAACAGAAGTTAAATTGCTGAATCCACGGTAAGCAGAACACATAGAGAGTAGTATAAATTACCAAACAAAGTTTATTACAATACAATTCCAAATACTCCACTCCACTCCACTTGTTAAGGAGAAGCCCCACCCACTTAAAGGAGAGGTCCCGCCCCTTAAAGGGAAGTTCATTGCCCGGGGAGGTCATGGGAAACAGTATGGGTCCTGATCTGGGGCCTCCATTGAGCTTATAACGTTAATGAATATTTACTATATTTAAATGTCCAATAGGGCTTCCCATGCAATTGAGGAACATGCTCCAGTTAAACAGTTGAAGTTAGGGGAGGCGGTGGGGAGGGGGGTTGATAACATGAAGCCAGTGGACGAAAGTGCTTGAAACGGTATAAAAGACTGGTGATGTGTTGGGTATGCTGGGTCTGCGAGGACTGCGTTTACTGCAGCAGTGAGAGAGACAGGCTTCCAACACTTGAAGAAATGCAACTCTATTTTATTTTTATTTATTTTTTTTTTTTTATAAATTTTAGTGTACCCAATCATTTTTCCAATTAAGGGGCAATTTAGAGTGGCCAATCCACCTACCCTGCACATCTTTGGGTTGTGGGGGCGAAACCCACGCAAACACGGGGAGAATGTGCAAACTCCACACGGACAGTGACCCAGGGCCGGGATTCGAACCTGGGACCTCAGCGCCGTGAGGCCGCAGTGCTAACCCACTGCGCCACCATGCTGCCCGCAACTCTATTTTATTGAACTCTTAACTATCATACATGATATCATACATACTTTAACTGTGGGTTGACACTATGCTGAGTTGACTGGAGACCTGAGGCTAACCTGACCAGACTATCTTACTACCACAATGTGTATGTGCTAGTTGTTGCTCACAGGCTCTGACTGTCTCAGAGGCTGCATCTCGAGAGAACGGGAAACCTAGTGCCCTCTGGCTTTATAGTGGCTGTGTCCTGTCTGGTGATTGGCTGCTGTATTCTATGTGTTCATTGGTCATCCTGTGTGTCAATCAATGCCTGTCTGTGCACCATCATATACTTGTGTGTATATTATGACAGCAGGGGAGGGGTAAGAATGAAGATTTTAAATTAATGCGTTGGTGGGGGGCGGGGGTGTGGGGGGGGTGCACACGGAGCCGATGTAAATGATTACATTTCGGGGGAGGGGAAGGTTGGCATTGGTAGACAAGCAGGACTTAGATTGACTTTTTTTATTTATTTTTTTTATTTTAGAGTGCCCAATTCATTTCTTCCAATTAAGCGGCAATTTAGCATGGCCAATCCACCTAACCTGCACATCTTTTTGGGTTGTGGGGGCAAAACCCATGCAAACACGGGGAGAATGTGCAAATTCCATACGGACATTGACCCAGAGCCGGGATCGAACCTGGGACCTCGGTGCCGTGAGGCAGCAGGGCTAACCCACTACACCACCGTGCGTCCCAGATTTAGATTGATGAACAAAGTTGTGAAAACTAAAGATGAGCCTAAATTTGATAATGCCCAAATAACAGACATGAAATGATTGACTTGTTGAACTCGCAAACCAATAGACACAGGCCTCGGTTCCGTTCCAAATTTCTCCTTGGGCCCAATTGGTATAAATCTACTGAGCTACAGGCACCAATCCAACACCCCAACTCAATAAACAAAAACAGCAAACATGTTTTTTTTAAATTTAGAATACCCAATTATTTTTACCAATTAAGCGGCAATTTTAGCCTGGCCCATTCACCTACCCTGCACATCTTTGGGGTGTGGGGGTGACACCCACGCAGACACGGAGAGAATGTGCAAACTCCAAAGGGACAGTGACCCAGGACCGGGATCAACATGACACCATTGTTTGAATTCAGATAGCCAGAGTACTGGCATGGACTCAATTAGCCGCAAATGATGGTCCCGTCAGCGGTGAAGGATAGAACTGGAGCTCAATCTTCACACATTTAGAAGCTTTCATTTATAGAGACACAATGCAAGTATACAGCTCCATAGCCAACAAACTGTTCCAGTCTGCTCCTATCGAAAGTGAATCCCCAGTGAATAGTAAACATGGAATTAATAGACAATTAACAACCATGATGCCAATATTTAAATTCTTTGTAGCTACTCAGTGTTTTAAAGGATAATGAGTATTTCTTTATGTACATTTCCATAGGAAAAGCACTTAGCCTTGGGGTTCTGTCCTGTATTTGTTAAATTAATGTATCACAAAGATCTTTATTCTACACCATCTAGTTTAGATTAAGACTTGTTCACATCAATGAGCGGCAATCCTCACTCTTAAGAAGTGATCCTTATAATTGTTGCTCTCTTAATATTTTGAACATAATTACAGAGTAGAGGAATGGCAGATATTTCTTCAAAGCATTTATTTCACCAATTTTAGAGGTAAATTGAAGGGTAGAACTCACTGCCTCACTTTGTGGCTTATTTGGAAGCCGTGCTATGTGTGTTTTTTTAACAATCACTTCCGCACATGTAGGACGCGATTTAAATGAAAAATTTCTAAGTATGGTAGCGAGCGGGAACTGCCATTCTAAGTATGGTAGCGAGCGAGTTTCCCGACACTTGACCCGGCAAGGCCGGCACCGGTATCAAACGTTAATTGGACACTAAACAACACCCCAGAGACTTCACAACACAAATTATAGTCCCGTTGGCTGATTTGCTGGGAATGCACCAGCCAGCTCCCTGCTAACGAGGGAGAGCAGCATTTAAACATGCAGAGCAAACCCCAGACAGCATGTCACCGAGGAGACCAGCCAATGATTTGGGACGCTGACCCAGCCAGATTGTTGGATGCGGTCTAAGTCAGACGGGATGCCCTGTTCCCCTGAGGGGCTTGGCGGGTCAGCTATAGGGCAGCCAGTGCCGCAAGAGAGGAAGTGGCAGCCACCACCAGCACAGGGAGTGTCACCAGGAGGACAGGCATCCAGTGCCATAAGAAGGTCAAGACCTCCACTGGGCTGCATAGGTGAGTTGGCACCTGCGACCCCACCCCAACTCACGAGCATGCATCTGGCACCCCCACCACCTACCACCATTCCGTGTCCTGGCCCAAACATATCCACTCCGGTGCTCCCCCCCATACCCCTCCATCCTCTCATTGCCCCCCCCCCCCCCATACGCTCAATCATACCATGATGAACGGCACGTCTGGCTCACGATGCCCCTCTGTGTCACCGGAGGACAAGTTGGCCCAGAACAGATGGGAGAGGGCCCAGATGGGCGGCGGACGCTGGGCACCAGAGTCCTCACCCACTACAAGGAACGGGCCCTCGGTGGCCGAGGTCAGACCTGTCACCGAAGTAGCGGTTGGTGGACAGCGCAGAGGTGAGGATCCACCGGGCTCCACTCAGATGACCTGTCACACGTGAGTGTAATGCCATACAGATTGACCCATCCCTCCCACTGACCACATGCCCATTCTCCTGCAGGATCCCTATCCGATGGTGCCGTCTCGTCCAGTGTAGTTAACCCCTCCCCCCACTTCCCATGTGACCACCTCAGAGTAGCAACACAAATGGACAAGGTAGTCAAGAAAGCATACAGAATGCTTTGAATACAGCAGATGTTGTCACCACACTGCAGTGAGACCTAACTGTGTATCAGTAACATATACGTTCGCGAGAGAAATTTCAGCAGCCACGTCTGCATCACATCCACCAGACTTGGTTGGAGGACCATTGAACAAACACCAGTGTCCTTCTTGAAGCCAACTCCACAAGCATTCTGACAAAACTGCAAAACCAACAAAGCATCTCCCCCACCAGATCCTGCTTTCCCATCTCTCAGATAGCCAACATTCCAGGTGAGGGCAAAGAAATCATTTCAAAGACACTCCGAAGCTCGGCACCAATACCGTATTGGCATTAGTGACTGGCATTAATCTATTACAAATCATTCAAAGTGCTGCCAACCTGTCCATCAAGATGCATCAGGCTTTGATATTTTAATGGTGAGGCGGAGCGGCACGGTGGCGCAGTGGGTAGCACTGCTGCCTACAGCGCTGAGGACCTGGTTTCCATCCCAGCACGGGTCACTGTCCATGTGGAGTTTGCACATTCTCCCCGTGTCTGCGTGGGTTTCAGCCCCCACAACCCAAAGATGTACAGGTTAGTTGGATTGGCCACACTAAATTACCCCTTAATTAGGCAAACAAAATAATTGGATACTCTTAAAAAAAAATGTTTTAAATTAATGGTGAGCCAAACAATCAACAGAGGAAGAAATTTAAGGAAGAAAATCCTTCGTTCCAGATCTCACTCCCTCATTGGATGTTCTGCCGATAGCGTCCAGAGATCTGCAGGTCGAGAATCAGTCAATTATTCACTTGAAGAAGCATCGCAGAAACTTGCAACCCTGAGTAGACATCGAATCGAGGAATAGACAACAATGGTGCTGTTAGCAGGAGCTTGCTGTGTGCACATTTGCTGCCGCATTTCCAACATTAGAACAGAGGCTAAACTTTAAAAGAGCTTCTTTGGCAGTAAATCCTTTGAGAAATCTGCTGGCTCTGAAAGATGTTATGTAACTGCAAGTCTTTCTTTCCCTTTTATTATAATAGTGACTGCGCTGCAAAAAGTACTTCATTGGTTGTAAATCAATTCAGAATGCCCTGTGGACATAAAAAGTGCGATATAAATGTAAGTCTTTCTTTATTTTGGCATATTCTCTATGCCAACGCCCCGGTGACAATGCCTCTACCAATCAGAGTCAATTTGCAAAGCAATCAGCACCCTTCTCTCATGCAATATAAATCGTTGTTCTGTTTGAGATTTGGCATTCTTGCGAATATGTCCTGATGAGTGCAAGACAAAAAATCTTCGACAGCGTGTCTCTTTTTTCAGCAATACCCAAGTTCTGTACTGCCAAGTGACTATAAAAAGACATGCCTCTTTTGTTTTGTCCGCTGTTATTAAATCTGCTATTTGTGCTGTGCAGAAAGCAGAGAGGATTGCAGAGTTGACGCAGACACGCCATATTCTGTAATTACTTTCAGGTGGAAGCACAAAACTGATATGTAAGATACAGCAGAGATACCTGACTGCTTTCAAGTCTTAATGCCCTCAGGCAGTCAGATTCCTTCGCACAGATTCCTCACATTGATCTATTCAGAACCATTCACTCTTTGTCCACAACAAATGATTGTTACAATTCCTCTGAAGACTTTTATCACAGACTGCTTCTGATTGATTGTCATGTCTTAGCAAATTAATTAAATACTAGGATTGCTTCTTCCCAATTTACGTTTCATGAACAAGAGTCAAAGCCCTTTTGTTAAAACCGCGGTGACACAGTGGTTAGATCTCTCTAATGCATAATGAGATTGTTTAGCAGCAGTGGCACGCTTACCTACGTCAGGTTAAATTGTAATTATAGACTCGCTACAGTGCACAAGGGAGCCATTCAGCCCATCGAGCCTGCACCGACCCTCCAAAAGAGCAGCCCACCCAGGCCCACTCCCTGCTCTGTCCCCACACAACGATCACGGCCAACCCACCTAACCTGCACACCTTTGGACTGTGGGAGGAAACCAGAGCTCCCGGAGCCCATGCAGACATGAGGAGAAAGTGCAAACTCCACACAGACAATCAACCAAGGTTGGAATTGAACCCGGGTCCCTGTCGCTGTGAGGCAGCAGTGCTAACCACTGGGCCACCGTGCCACCCAAATTCACTTCTGACGGAAGTGCAACTCGACCTGAAAATTCTGTTTCTCTCCCCACAGATGCTGCCTGACCTACTGCCATTTATTGTATTTCTTACAGATTTCCAGCATCCGCAATTTTTTGATTTTGTGTAAATTGCAATTCAGTCCAGCCCCAGTCTTTCACCCGCTAGTCAAACAACATTGCATTAGTCCAGGCTGAAAACACATTACTGAGGTTAATTTCACCTCTGGCTCCCAAAAGTTTCCTTGCCTTGCAAACAAGATTATTTTTAGACACAGGGCAATTGACCCAGACCTTTAACCCTTAAATTGCCAAATATTTATAACCAAAGTATCTAAAATCCTTCATTTGTCACACCAAGATCAGCAATTAAATAAATGAGCAGGTCTTTTCTAATTAGGAGTTAGTTACAGGAAAAAGTGTTGGTCAGAACACCAGGAGAATGTTCCTGTTCTTCTTTGAATAATGCCCTGGGACCTTTAACGTCCAGGAATGAGGGGACAGAGTACAGTTGGTTTCACATCTAATCCAAAAGACAGCACCTTTTGCAGTGCAATGATTCCTCAGTCCTACACAGAAGTAGTAGACGGGATTATGTACTCAAATCTCTGACTCAGAAGCAAGAGTGACCCAAGGTTTTTCCCATGGTTAGTTTTTTAGCAGGGCTGGTGTGTGTGGCATTTTGTTTGTGGTCTTTGTGTAGACATGTGAGGGGAGGGGCCTCTGGTAGGGGCCACCTCACTGGCAAACTTAAGTTGGCTGGTGAACGGGAGTGAGGTGGGGGGGAGGAGCTGCTGCCGTCCAAACCTATGAGGACAGGCTTTGACTGACCTAGGAGATGTGAATGGTGGGAGGATGGGGAGCATGCAGAGAGGAGCCATTTTGGGAGGAAGTAGTTGGGAGGTTTCTGGGATGGGGTGGGGGGTGGGGGGGGGGGGGGGGGGGGGGGGTTGGTGGTATGGGAGGTGCTGATAGCACTGATAAGGGGCCAGATCATCTCGTATAAGGCACAGGTAAATAGGGAGTCAAGAGATGAGCAGCAGTGGCTGGTGGACAGAATTTTGGGCATTGATGGGGAAGTATCCTTCAATAATGGATAAGGACCCTGTATGTAGAGTATGGGTCATACTGGCCAATATCCCTGTTAAACGTGGATGCCAAGATTCTTGCCAAAGTGTTGCTGTCTAGGCTGGAAGAGTGACTCCCGCAGGTGGTTGGGGAGGGTCAGACAGGGTTTATAATGGGGAGGCAGCTGCCTTCGAATGTGCAGCACTTGCTAAAAGTGGTGCTCTCCCCATCAGAAGGGGGAGGGGGGGGCAGGAAGTGGTGGTGATGCTGAATGCGGAGAAGCGTTTGATCAAGAAGATTGGAGTTATTTGTTTGCGGTGTTGGAATAGTTTGGGATTGGGACTAAGTTTGTGGCGTGGGTCAAATTGTTGCATAAGGAATAGAAGGCAAGTGTTCGTACGACTGAGGTGAACCCGGGCTATTTTCAACTACAAAGGGAAATGGGATGGGTGTGCCTTTTGTTTGCGCTGGCGATAGAGGCCTTGGCCATTGCAATATGGAGCTCGGATAAGTGGAGGGGATAGTGAGGGTGGAGGGTTTTGTTGCAGGGTGTATTTCTGGAAGGACGGTTTGAGTGCTTGGAGAAATTGGCGGAGAGGTTTGGGATTCCACGGGGAGAGGCCTTCAGGTACATGTAGGTTCAGGATTTTACAAGGCATATTTTCCTGACGTTTCCTGTGATGCCACCAACCTGATTTCTGGGGGGGGGCGGGTGCTGTCGGTGATGAGGTTGGAAGGGGGGGGGGGGTCAACTGGGTGATACATGGGAGTATTCTGGAGGAGGATACTGATGTGTTAGGTGGCTTGGTGCGACGTTGACTGCAACTGGATGCAGGGAAGCTAGAAACAAACGTCTGACACAGGATATGATCCAACACTGTTTTACTTAAACTATGAACTGCTGTACATGTTCAACTGTGGGTTGACACTCTACTAATCCTACTGACGACCTCTTACTGGCTCGACCAGACCTACCAGCTACCACATGGCAATAATGTCCACTGACTTGTGCACTCTGACTGTCTCAGTGTCTGGGTCCCGAAAAGAGCAGGAGTCTTAATGCCCTGTGGGCTTTATAGTGGTGGTGTCCTGTCTGGTGATTGGTTGTTCTGTGTTGTGTGTTCATTGGTCATCCTATGTGTCAATCACTGCCTGTCGGCATCTCATTATATACATGAGTGGATATTATGACAGATACAGCGTCATTGGAGGGGGTTAAGGCCAAGTGGGAGGAGGAGCTAGGGGAGGCGCTGGAGGAGGTGTTGTGCTGTGAAGTGCTACAGGGGGTGAATACCTCAACCTCGTATGCAATACTCGGGTTAATACAACTAAAGATGGTGCATAGGGCACACCTGATGAGGTCAAGGATGAGCTGGTTGTTTGAGGGAGTGGAGGACACTTGCGAGGGGCGCGGCCAATCATGTACATATGTTCTGGTTGTGTCCGAAGTTGGAAAAATTTTGGGGATCGTTTTTCAGCACCATGTTGCCGCTCTTGCACTTGAACTTGGAGCCCCGGCCCCTGGGGGCCATATTTGGGGTGTCGGACCTGCCGGAGCAGTCAACCGGGGCAGGGGGCGGATGTTTTATATGGAACATAGAACATACAGTGCAGAAGCAGGCCATTTGGCCCATTGAGTCTGCACCGACCCACCCAAGCCCTCACTTCCACCCCATCCCCATAACCCTATAACCCCTCCAAAACCTTTTGGACACTAAGGGCAATTCAGCATGGCCAATCCACCTAACCTGCACGTCTTTGGACTGTGGGAGGAAACCGGAGCACCCGGAAGAAACCCACGCAGACACGGGGAGAACGTGCAGACTCCACACAGACAGAGAACAGGGAATCGAACCTGGGACTCTGGCGCTGTGAAGCCACAGTGCCAGCCACGTGTGCTACCATGCTGCCTAAAGGGAAATGAGACGGGTGCCCGTTTAGCCTTTGCCTTGCTGATTATTCGCAGGTGGGTCCTGTCGCGGTAGAGGTCAGCTTCGCCACACTGTGCGTCAGTGTGGCTGGGGGACCTGATGGAGTTTCTGCATCTTGAGAAGGTTAAATTCACCTTCAGGGGGGCGATCAAGGAGTTCCGTAAGAGATGGGGTCTGTTTATCTTTTACTTTAAAATGTTGGTCTCCATCAGTTGCTCAGGAGAGGGGGAGTTTGGGAGGGGGGCAAGGATGGGAGGGGTTATTTTTCAAGTCATATGTGTATTGGTTGATAGAGTGAAGCAAAATTCTTTTGCTTTGTGTGGTTTTGTTTTATGCGTAAAATGTTAAAAAAACAAATAAAATCTTCTATTTTAAAATGTTGCATGGAAGATTTTTAACATTATGAGTGCATACTTTATATCCTTTGGTGATTCAAAAGAAATGTTTGATTGTAAATTTCTATGGCCATTTTTATTTTGTATTTGAATGAGGATCTTGTACTTTTGGAAAGCCATGTTTGATCATCCGTGAGCTGAATAATAATGAGTGCTAAGAAGATAATTAGGCTGCTCTTTAGTCAAACTGATTCAGAGCATTACCAATAATTTTCTCACTGGACTGCCTACGCACCTAATACTACAGGAAGCTCCGATTCTATTGGAAGCTGACTAAACCACTTCTTCAAAATGGATAAATATCTGCCTAGCTTTGGATATCAGCTCGTCTCTCCACGGAAAAGCGGCAGAAATTCTCAGCAAGTCAGGCAGCATCTTGTGAAGAGAAAGAAAGACTTGCATTTATGCAGCGCCTCTTACGACCTCAGGGATTCCCAATGCATTTTACAGTCAATGAAGTATTGTCGCAGCGCAGATTGTTGTAATGCAGGGAACACGATAGCTACGTTGTACCCGACAAACTCCCACAAGCATAAAAATCATAATGGCTAAATAATCTAATGTCAGCAACGTAGGCTGAGTGATAGAGAGAACAAGGAGAAATCTGCACTTCTTGAAATAGTGCTATGCATACTTCTGCATCAAAGTCATAGATAGTGCTCAGTCTAAGGGTTCATTAAAGAGATTTAGGGGTCCAGATCATTAAGATATAATTCTGAAGAAGGCTCATCAACCTAAAATGCTACCTTTGTTTCTCTCTTCATAGTTGCTGCCAGACCTGTTGAATCCTTCCAACATTCTGTGTTTTTACTATGATATAATGAACAGATGCAAACGTGAATTAAAAAGACGACTAAAATGCTATCTTATAGATCTCGAAGGCTAGAATACAAAGGGAGAATTTGCTACGATACAAAGCCATGGTTAGATTGCATCAGGAGGACTGTGAGAACTACAGCTTAAAAAGGCTGTCTTAGCAGTGAAAGGGGTGCATAGATTCACCAGAATGTTACCAGATCTCTGAGGGTTTGAGCATCCAGACCCTTCATCAGTCCTTGTGTATCACTGCCCAAGTATTCCCCGCCTTGGCCTCCTTTATCCTGAAGTGTCTTATACTACTATCATGATAAGTTAATATAATGATGCTGACAGACTCACTGACCAGTATTTTCTATGTTTCCTTCAGATTTCCAGCAGCTTTTCCAAAATAGTACATCGATTATATCAGTGCTTGCTCCAATAGCTGCTACATTAAAAAGCGCAACTCAACTGGTGTATAAAATACCTGACTTTTTATAAATAATAAAATAGCATAACTTCTTTTAATTTCTTTAGTGTGTCCAAAGATATGTAGGTTAGGTGGATTGGCCATGCCATATTGCCCCTTAGAGTCCAAAGATGTGCAGGTTAGGATTATGGGGCTACGGGAATAGCGTGGGGGAGGGGGCCTCGGTAGGGTGCTCTTTTTCAGAGGGTCAGTGCAGTCGATGGGCCAAATGGCCTCCTTCTGCACTGTAGGAATCCTATGAAACATCACAGGGATGAAAATTAGAAATATTGCCGTGCTTTTCTCGTCAAGCTCAAATCCTAACCATATCATTTATGTGCAACTTTAATCATTGCGTCTACTTCAATGACTTATTATGACATTATAGTTCTAATATTGTTTACATATCTGCTGATGAATCTGACTCTATCAAGCTGCACAGGATGTTAATGGGAATAAAACATGAAACGCTGGATGCAATTTAAATTCAATTGATCTTCCTTATTGTTTAGGCAATTGCAGTAATAGACTGCAGCCCCAGCTGTGTTTACTTTCCCTGTGAATAAATAACATCTGTCATTTTGTGATGTTTGACTGCTATCCTATCAATATAGGTGAATCACGACGTCTGTGGAGGATGATAACTGCCACCATTTTAATTGTGTGCCCCTAAGTTCCACCTTTTCTATAAAAGACACAGAAATGCCTGACCAGTTGCCAGTGACCATCAACAGCAATAACGTACATTTGACTCTGGGAGCAATTTAATGCCTCGTTGTGACCAATTTGGTGTTGGGACGAGGCCATTCAATCTCAGGAAGTGTGTAAGTGATTTAGCGTCTTAAGTTTGGAGAATGAGAATTATGATTGACACAATCTGACACTGAATCCAACACCTTTATTGAAAATTTTGAATAAAGCAGTTGTAATTAAATCATAGAACTACCACTCTGGTGGCCAATTTGAAATGCCTGCAGGTTGCTTAGGAATCATCGTTGACCAAGATCTTCCTGCTTGGTTCATGGTGACTCTTCCCATCAATTCGTAACAGCTGCCTTCTTTCATAAGTGCTCAAGTACGGGACTTTTCAGCGGCTTACATACAGAATGCAGTTTGTGAAAGAGTTCATGCACAATCCTTGTCTGGATGCAGATTGGTTAGTCGAGTGCATGATCAGCTCTTGGTTGTTTGGTGTAACCCATGCCATTTTCTATTGCCTTAGTCATATAGGAATTTCTTCTTGCCCCACTGTGATTGTATGGTTTCAGTCAGCCTCTGCTGCTTTCAAACAGTTTGCTCTGATTAACAGTTCTCTTCAATTCAATCTATTCGACTCAATTCAGCAGTTTCGCTGCAATTAATAACTATCAATGTAATTAGCAAGTATTGCACCCATCCAGTATCCACATGGTAAACGCTGTTCTGACTATGAATCTCTAAAATAGGCAGATTAAGTGCAAAACTCCAATTAGTGTTCCAGTTTATCCCCTTCAATCTTTTAATCAAGTTTTCGGCAGCCATAAGGAGCAATCTATTCTTGATGAAGAATGATCTATTTGCTTTTCTATCAAGAAGAAATCTAGGTTAGTAGATTGATCTTTCACAGGTATCCACCTCTCACAGCTAATGTCTGTCTGAGCAGCTGTGGGGAAAAAAGAGGATTTTTTAATGTGCGTCATCATTTGCTGAAATAAAGCTTTAGGAATTTGAGCTCCAATTTCTTGAAAAGCCTTTTGGAGAATTAAATGCAAGCATGCTCTCGTTAGCACACAGATTGAATGTTGGGAACGTGTTACCGCATACCACTACAAGGGGTAAATTTATTCAAATTATTGTAAAACATGGAATTATTTTATTTACAGAGAAGGTACAGCAGGCCCAACTAGACCATGCTAGTGTGAACGTTCCACACAAGCTTCCTCCAATCCTACTTCATCCAACCCTTTCAGCATATTATAGCCTTTGGATTTACTAAGCTTCATCTTGAATGCATTGACACTAGTCGCCTCAATTATTCAATGTGGTATGCGGTAGCAAGTTCCATGTTCTAACCACTCACTGTGTAAGGATGGTATTTAATTTCAAACCTTGGCTGCGATCTGCCTGCCACCCAAAAAGCCAGCGACAAGGCCGGTAGATGCCAGGAGAGGCCTCTTCCAGGATTAACCTGGCTCACCATGCCTCTCAAGATCTAACGGGATCTCGCAAGACGTCACGATCTGGATTTCCCACCATTGTGGGCGGGATCAGTGTTTGGAAAATCTACATGCTCGAGTGAACAACTAATCTCATTCTAATATGCAGCTCGCTTGATCTAGCTGAGGCTTTGGGATTTAACCCCTCCGCCTTGGAGACCTTAGATAAGCGCTAATCAGCACTGGTCCCCACAAACGGGGGCAAGGCGGAATGGCACATGAGGGTCTCCCGGGGATTTAGAAACCCTCGGGTGATTGGCCTCTGGGCAGGGTGTCACCCTGGCACTGCTGGTGCCACCTGGGCACCTTAGCACTGCCAGCCTGACAGTGTCACCTGGATGCCAACTTGGCACTGTCAGAGTGCCCAGGTGGCACTGCCAGGCTGGCATTTTGCCTGCGCCGGGGATCGGGCCGGGGGTGCAGAAAATGTGACTGAGTGCACCTCGCCAGGGTGTTCCCTGCTGTTAGATAGCGGGGTTGTTGCCCCCGCTTGTAGAGCCACGAACAAACCCTCGATTCCCGCCCAGAATGGACTGTGTGTTTTTTTTTGTTAGATCGCACCGCTTATTTTTTTAACATTTGAACCAAAATCTTCTGTGCGCTCTATGCGAGTTAAGCGGCTGGTGGGGTGTGGTGTTCTCTGACTTCTGACACCAGTGACTTCCGCTCAAATCCAAGGGAATGGATCATTTAAGTACTGAGGCCACTTGTTGCCACGGAAACACGGAACAGCAGCCTGCCATTCCAAGGGAGGGAATTCAGATTCCGAATTGGAGCGCAGAGCGAAGTATCAATTTCTTTAAAATTTCCCAGAGGGAACAAGAGAACCTCTTTAAAATGATAATCAGTCCCTTTGGGATCAATCATCACTTGACCTCTACCAGTGGGACATTCACCAGGTCCAGAAACAGGCCTGTACCAGTTTCCAGCCCAGTTACATCCTCCTTCCGCCTCAGAGGGGCACTCACATATGAATTCCCAGCACTGTGTAGGAACACCCCTACCCCAGAAAGAATAGAAAGGGGGGGAATCCCATCCATAAGGGCCTGAACACAAGATCAGGGACCAGCAATAAAATGCCTGCTGACATCCCTCTCAACAAGGTCAATCACACCGAGAGAATATTTTTCATTTCACTGAAGAGTTCATTATTCTTAAGTAATGTAAGGATCTACTTTAAAAATGTTAGGCATTCAGACAATCAATGAGTATCACTCTTTGTATTTTAAGTTTCCACAGTGCCTTGATCGACCCCATTGTTGACCCTGCCTGGCAATTTTCCCAGGTACCTGTTTCAGATTTATCTTTCCTTAGTTCCGCTTCATATTCCCAAGTACCTGGAATGCTTTGAAGTAATAATCTCGGTTTACTTCATGTATGAGCCACCTTTGACACCTGTCAGCCCTGAAACATTTAATGATCATGAAAATTGCATATTGCTTTGCGAGATAACAGTTTCTCAGTGTTGTTTGAATAGGTCAAGATGCTCGCTAATGCCACAATATTCTATTCTGTTAAAGGAATTTGACAGAGCCAATTTGGTTTTCTATTTAATCTGATCAACATACTGGTGCAAAACCAGCCGACTTCTTGCCTGCAGTTCTGTGTTGTCATTTAAAGCTCCACTGGGTCCTCTGAAGCCCAGTCTGCGGAGGCTATTGGCCAGTATCCAGTTCCTCTGTAGCTGTTAAGTAACCTTGAGGAGGATGTTTCGAGTGTTGTGCCCTGCCAAAATGTAGCAGTCCAGTCTCCGGGAATTTAGAATAAATTTACATCATTATAATATGTAATCCTGTTAATTCGCTTATCAATATTGACAAAGGATGACATTATTTATTTTCTAGCTCCTCTCGCTCTGCCCGGTTCGGAAGTGCTCGGTTCTTCTGAACGATGCTAAGGCAGAGTTTCCCCCTGGTGACTAGCACCATCGGACCCACCCGCAGAGATCCAGCTCCTTGGCCTCCACCTCAGAACTCGCCTGTATCTACAACGCGCTCATCCTGCGCGACGACGAGGTTACCGTCACCAAAGACAAACTCAATGCCCTGATTAAAACAGCTGGTGTGACCATTGAACCTTTCTGGACTGGTCTGTTTGACAAGACATTGGCTAATATTGATGTCAATAGTCTGATCTGTAACGTTGGTGCTGGTAGCAGTTCCCCAGCTGCTGCAGCAGTTGTTTCCACCACTGGCTCTGTTGCTGCTGAAAAGAAAAAGGAAGAGAAGAAACAGGAAGAATCTGAAGAGTCTGACAATGACATGGGCTTTGGTCTCTTTGATTAAACGCGCCGTGCAACAACATTGTTACAATTTACAAAAAATAAATAAAAATTGAATATTATTTATTTTCTATCTTCATTAACTTTGCACATATTTTTAACAAATACCTCGGGGTAGAAACATTAACTTCCTTCTCTCTCCACAGATGCTGTCAGGCCTGCTGAGATTGTCCAGTATTTTCTGTTTTTGCTACACGTTGGGCGCGATCCAATGGCCACGCTGCGCCAGAGAATCAGCTCGCCGCGGCACAGCATGGCAGATGAAAGATGGGAGACCCCGCTCCTGGGATCTATCCAGCTCACAACGTCTCCCAAGATTCAATGCCATCTCGCGAGACGTTGCAGTGTGAATCCTGCCCACAATAGGCAAGATCACTTTTTACTAAATCTGCATATTAGAGCGAGGTACCTGAGGCTTTGGGATTCCCGAGGTACCTTAGGCTTTGGGATTCCCGAGGTACCTGAGGCTTTGGGATTCCCGAGGTACCTGAGGCTTTGGGATTCCCGAGGTACCTGAGGCTTTGGGATTCCCGAGGTACCTGAGGTTTTGGGAATCCCGAGGTACCTGAGACCCTCCCACACTCTGCCCATCATAGGGTGAAGTGGAGGGGTTCGCAGGTTGATAATCAAGCTGCCTGGCCACATTGTGAACGCTGTGGTCATCAAGCCCGAGGGTGGATCTCGAACCTGGACCTTCTGTTTTAGAGGCAGTGATGCCACCTACTGCACCCACAAGACCTCTCAACACTGCAGTCAGGAAGGCCGATCAATTTTGAGGACAGGGCCTCATTAACCTGCTCATTAACTAATTTTCTGATGCATTTGGTTCCTGAACACAAGCAACAACATCAATGTGGAGCCCCATCTAGAAAGGACAGGATAGGTTTTAATTTTCACCACTACATTTATGCTCATCTGAGATTTCTCTGCCCAACATTTTAACCCCATTTTGATTTAAATAATGAACTAATTTGTAACAAATACTTGACCCGATCACAGTTTAGGAATAAATAAACAGCAAGCCATGTGTCTGAAAATTACTAAACAAATCAGAAGAATGTGCCAAATCAATGATGATATAAATCAATTACATTTGACTACGATGAAAGTACAAATGCAATGCCTGGATATAGGCCAAATGACAGGAAGGCCTTACACCATTTGGAAAGATGCAGCTTAATCCGGGATAGTCAACACGGATTTGTGAAGGGTAAATCTTGCCTCACAAATTTGATTGAATTCTTTGAGGAGGTAACTAAGTGCGTAGATGAAGGTAGAGCAGTTGATGTCGTACACATGGATTTTAGTAAGGCATTTGATAAGGTTCCCCATGGTCGGCTCATGGAGAAAGTAAGGAGCTGTGGAATAGAGGGAAATTTGGCCAATTGGATAAGTAACTAGCTATCACATAGAAGACAGAGGGTGGTGATGGATGGAAAATTTTCAGACTGGAGAACAGTTACCAGCGGTGTACCACAGGGATCAGTGCTGGGTCCTCTGCTATTTGTGATTTTTATCAATGACTTGGAGGAGGGGGCTGAAGGGTGGGTCAGTAAATTTGCTGATGACACCAAGATTGGTGGAGTAGTGGATGAGGAGGAGGGCTGTTGTCGGCTGCAAAGAGACATTGACAGGATGCAGAGCTGGGCCGAAAAATAGCAGATGGGGTTTAACACTGATAAGTACGAGGTAATTCATTTTGGTAGGAAAAATTTGAATGCGGATTACAGGGTCAACGGCAGGGTTCTGAGGAATGTGGAGGAACAGAGAGATCTTGGGGTTCATGTCCACAGATCTCTGAAGGTTGCCACTCAAGTGGATAGAGCCGTGAAGAAGGCCTATAGTGTGTTAGCGTTAATTAACAGGGGTCTAAGAGCCGTGGGGTTATGCTGCATGACCCTGGTGGGACCACACTTGGAATATTGTGTGCAGTTCTGGTCACCTCACTATAGGAAGGATGTGGAAGCATTGGAAAGGGTGCAAAGGAGATTTACCAGGATGCTGCCTGGTTTGGAGGGTAGGTCTTATGAGGAAAGGTTGAGGGAGCTAGGGCTTTTCTTTTTGGAGCGGAGGAGGATGAGAGGCGACTTAATAGAGGTTTATAAGATGATGAGGGGGATAGATAGAGTGGACATTCAGAGACTATTTCCTCGGGTGGATATAGCTGTTACAAGGAGGCATAACTATAAGGTTCAGGGTGGGAGATATAGGAGGGATGTCTGAGGTAGGTTCTTTACTCAGAGAGTGGTTAGGGTGTGGAATGGACTACCTGCTGTGATAGTGGAGTCGGACACTTTAGGAACTTTCAAGCGGTTATTGGATAGGCACATGGAGCACACCAGAATGACAGGGAGTGGGATAACTTGATCTTGGTTTCGGACAAAGCTCGGCACAACATCGAGGGCCGAAGGGCCTGTTCTGTGCTGTACTGTTCTATGTTCTATGTTATATTATGATGACTAGTTTGGTGATCTATTTTATGGCCTCCTAAGATGCTAAGTGGAGGAATGAGGTGGCTCCTGGCACTGATGTTAATGAAGAGGCTGATGGAATAAATCCCATGGCCTAGGATTCATGGCCACAGTCACCCTTCAGTTTATCCCTCACCTTCCATTTATCGAGCAGGAGTTGCATTGTTCATGCTCTGTACAGGTTTAGTTGAGCACCGATCACTGTTTGAATGGGAGATTGGAGCCAGGTACCACTGCTGATGGGTCAGGGATGCAGTGTTGGTCACATGCTGAAACAGGAATGTTGCCTGTTTCTGTCTGTTCGTATTCCAAAGTCAGCACCTTGCTGAGACCTTCACACAAATGACCAATCCTTTTGTATGATCCTTGATAGTGAGTGTCAATAGACCATATCCAAATCAGAGCCTGTACTCACCTAATGTTCAAGGTTCCACTTTCCAGCAATAGCTACAATAGCCATTGAGTGCAGGAACCTTCAATTGATTTTATCCTCCCCCCCAGTCCAACCGCCTGCTGAGCTGGGGATCGGCCAATTTAGCTTGGGGCATGGATTAAGCTTGACATTGTGCCAATATCCGTAATGGGGTACCATACTGGGCGGCACACTTGCCAACTGAGCCATCGGGGAGTTGGCAGCATCAGTTATTAAGCACAAAATAAACTGATCTCCTGGAACCAAGCCTTTTCTGCTTTTGCACTTTGTGGTAAAGTGGTATTTGCAATCTGCACGTGTGCATTGTGACAAATAGCAGAACAACTGAAGCAAAATGTTCTCAAAATTGTTTCCAATGGGATAATTATTGTAGTGGCATAAACAACTGAATTGCTTTTAGCAGCTCGGTGATAAATTGTAGTGCTATGACACACCCTAATGCCTATTATGCTAAGATAACAGAGTTAAAACTAATTTCAATAAATGCATCAATAAGAGCTGATTAACAAGCATTTATTGGTACCTCTTAGACCTTTCTAGTTTTCCTGTGCAGTATGCTCTATAGGGGTTAATTTAGGCTGGATGTTCACTTCCAGATGATTTGCAATGCTGATCTAATCATTAGCACATGCCTTTATGCAGCAAAGCATTTTGCATGATGGCTTATGAATTGCATTCAGCAGAATTTCTGACTGCTTATGAATATTTCATTCATTCTCGTCACTGTGCATGGATGTTGGGTATCTCCTTATTGCAATCC
Source organism: Scyliorhinus canicula (assembly GCF_902713615.1). Classification (NCBI taxonomy): domain Eukaryota; kingdom Metazoa; phylum Chordata; class Chondrichthyes; order Carcharhiniformes; family Scyliorhinidae; genus Scyliorhinus; species Scyliorhinus canicula. The sequence continues at coordinate 31,766,546 of NC_052159.1, forward strand.
AGCAGACTGGATTTGTTGAAAAATGTGTATTAAATTCTGTGATTGACCCATTAGGGTAATACAGGCGGGGTTAGGAAATGAATAGGCCGGTGTTCTTCATAGCTCAGAAAATTCTTATTTAAATAGTACGTGTTGCAACATGGTACGTTTGAGGCTTTTATAGTTTACAAAGCTGCCTGAGCCCTGGGATTGTGTCCAAGGCAGCTGTTCCTTTTTAATATAGCCACTTTTTAGATTCCATCATGTTTTCTATTGTGGTGGACACTGCTTGATGTAGTTAGCAAGTAAGAAACCTTAGAAACAGCAAAGAAGACTGTCATGACATGCAGATATGCAGATAATGATAAACAGACAAGCAGACAGGCAGCGAATGAACACAGAGAACAGGACATGACCAATGAGCAGGCAGGACACTCAGGGGTGGTATCTCACTATAAAAGGCACGAGGCACTCACACTCCACCTCTTTCCACTGATGAACATCTGCAGAGTGAGTCGGTATATTTACAGTATCACACCTCCAGCACGTGGCTAAGAGCTAGTCTGGTTCAGTCTGACAGAGTAACCACTCTTAGGTTAGCAGAGAGTTGAATTCATAGAGAACTGTGCTAACTGTGCTACTGTTTCAATAAATCAGATTGAACTAACTTCAAGGTCTGGAGAATCTTTTGGTTTAAGCTGCATCCAGTTGCAGCCTGTGTTATCCTGATACCTCGAACTGCGAGGCCACCAGTCAGGCTTCCATCCCGCATGTCAAGGAGCCGTTGCCCCACCACCTCCTCTCCATGCTTCGATAAGGATCAGACTCAAGCCCCAGAGACTTAACACAACAAACCACCAGGATGCCTCCTATTTAATTGATCCTAGACCTCCCTGCTCACTGTGTGGCTATCCCATCCCACTCCACATATGCTTCCTGTCACCTTTTGAAGTTCTGAGTTTTTCATCCTCTTTTATCTTTGCATCTTATGTTCAATCTTGGTAGCCAGAGACATATAACTGCTGCCACTCTATAATATCTGTGCATGAGGGAACCATGGTGGATCAGTAGAACAATATATACCCAATGGCTGCTTATAAGCAATGGTTGAAGGATCTATTCCACAATGCCCCAATCATAAATATGTCCTTTCTTGTGCTTTGGGGATGATAGATGCTAATCTGTTCTGTGAATCTCTAGGGGGAGGAATACAAAAAGGTAGATAAAGTCGCACTGCTCAAGTACATTTTTTTGACATGCTCACACTACATTTGTGTACATTATTTTATTACTGCTAACCCAAAATAGGATGGTGTTTGTACAAAATAATAGAGGGGCTTAGGACATGTCTTATATCTTCTTAGCAGGTAAAAATGAACTGGAATCTCTAATTAATGTTACTTATTAAACAATGGGGAGGGAATTCATGTTTTATCATGGTCTGGGTAACGTAACGTTTGAGCGATTTCGCCAATCAGTACACCATCAGAGATTCATACACAATGATAGAAAAGTGTAACAAAGAAAGTTTTAGTTTAAATTTTTTTACAATTCTTTCAGAATGTTCGCATCACTGACTGGGTCACATGTATTTCCCATCCCTAATTGCCCTTGAGGGGGTATTTAACAGTCCACCACATTGCTGCAGATCTGGGTAACATGTAGGTAAGGACGACAGAAAATCTTCCCAAAAGGACGTTAGTGAACCAGATGGGATTTTATGACAATGATTTTATCACCATTAGACATTTAGTTCCAGATATTTATTGCATTCAGATTTCACCAATTGCTGTAGTGAGATTCGAACCTTAGTCCCAAGAGCATTACCCTGGGTTTCTGGGTTACTAGGCCAGTGACAATACCACTATGCCACAGTGGGCGGGATTCTCTGATCCTCAGGCTAAGTGTTGACGCCGTCGGAAACGCTATCGCGTTTCCTGACGGCTCCAACATGGCCTCAGGAGCAGCGATTCTGACCCCTACAGGGGGCCAGCACAGCACTGGAGCAACCCACGCTGCTCCAGCTGCCGATACCGGCGTCAGATGGTCACCACGGGTCCGCGCATGCGCAGTGGGACCAACGCGATTGCCACGTATGTGCGGTGGCTCCTTTCTCCACGCCGGCCCCGACGCAACAGGGCTACAGGGGCCGGTGCAGAACAAAGGAGGCCCCCAGTCCGAGAGGCCGGCCTGCCGATCGGTAGGCCCCAATCGTGGGCCAGGCCACAGCGGAGGCCCCCCCGGGGTCTGACCCCCTCCTCCCCCGCCAGGCCGCCCCCGGATTCATTCACGCCGAGGTCCAGCCGGGGAAGATCAGGTGAGAACAGCACCGGCGGGGCTCGGGTTTTTTTGTACAGCCGCTCAGCCCATCCTGGGCCAAGAATCGCCGGGGGGAGGGGCCATGTGGAGAATTGTGTCCTGGCGTCAGAGCGGTGTGGTGGGATTTGCGAGGCTCCCCCGGGGATTCTCCGGCCTGGCGCGGCCTCGGATAATTACACCAGGAAATAGTGACCCTAACCTTCTGCAGCAAATAAATAACTTGTATTTACACTCCAAATTCAACAATATCTTGACACCACAGAGTGGGTGACAGAATGTTTGTGTGGGGCTAACAATAGGGGGGGCTAGTTGTCCATTAAACTATCGCAATTTTAAAAATAGGTACTTACCTTTGGCCAAAACTGTTGGGTTATTTGCACTCCAAGTGCCATGAGCTCACTATTACGCTGAACCATTGACATCTCGCCTACTTCATTGATCTGTGACCAGTTACATCCATAGATGACATTCCTTTTTACTCAGCACAACTGGAACCAAAATGAATCATAAGGTTTGTGCATCCTAATTTCCTCTCCTAGTCAAGTATTCACCAGTTGCTTTACAAAGGCATTAAGTTGTTACCTAACATTATTAATTTAGAAGGGCACCTATCTCCCACCTCGATAAATTTGTGGGAAGGTTTCCATTTTTCTCATCTCCATATAAATGTTCTCTTTAATCTAACCTAACATTCACATTTTTTTTAATAAATGTTTTTTATTGGATTTTTGAACAGGGTATATTTTGCCGTTATGTACGCAGGATATAAGTAGGCATCCGTTTGGGCCGGTGAGGCACTTCCGGAGGGCAATCCTCGAGTGGGTCTGGTGCCGGTGTTGCCACTCGCTTCCCCTGGCTGGACTTCGCCACCGTTGTCTTCTCGTGCACACTGTCGCTTCAGCCGGCCCTCCTGTCTTCCGCCTGTATTCTCCTTTTCCTCTGTTCCTGTGGATGTCAAGTTGGTTAACGTTTCCCTGCCTCCCCCCTCCCCCTCCCCCCCACCTACCTCCCTGGCTCTCCTCTATTGTTCCCTGTCGCTTCCCTCTCCCCCCGCCGCCCCGCGGTTCGCCTTTCCTTCCCTCCTTCAGCCTCCCTCCCGTGGTTCGCCTTTCCTTCCTCTTAGATTGAGTTGTTCCCCCCCCCCCCCCCCCCCCCACCCCCCACCCCCCTCTCCCGGTCTATCTCTCCCTCTCATGCTTTGGTTGCTTTACCCTGGTTCCTGGCTACCTGGCTATTCTTCTGCTTGTTTGTTGGCCACAAACAAGTCCCGGAACAATTGGGTGAATGGCTCCCACATTCTGTGGAAGCCGTCGTCTGACCCTCGGATGGCGAATTTAATTTTCTCCATTTGGTGAGATTCCGAGAGGTCGGACAGCCAGTCTGCAGCTTTAGGTGATGCTACTGACCTCCCCCCCATATGAACGCCATGATCAGTTTGTCCAGCGCTTTGAAAAAGGCCTTGGGGATGTAAATCGGGATGGATCTAAACAGGAAGAGGAACCTGGGCAGTACGTTCATTTTGGTCATCTGGACTCTCCCCGTGAGGGAGAGTGGGAGTGTGTTCCATCTTTGCAGGCCCTTTTTTACTTCCTCTGTCAGACTGGTGAGGTTCCATTTGTGGATCCCTTTCCAGTCATAGGCTATTTGGATCCCCAGGTAGCGGAATTTGTGTCGGGCTTGTTTAATCGGCAGCCCCTTTAGTGCTGCCCCCACCCCCCCTACTTGTAGGTGTACCGGGAAGATCTTGCTTTTGCTCATGTTGAGTTTGTAGCCCGAGAAGGCTCTAAACTCTTTCAGGAGCGCGATGATACCGTCCATGCTGCTTTGTGGGTCCGAGATGTAGAGGAGCAAGTCATCTGCATAGAGTGAGACTCTGTGCTCTCTGCCGCCCCTTTGGATCCCCCTCCAGCTTTTTGCCACTCTGAGCGCAAGTGCTAGTTGCTCGATCGCCAGGGCGAACAGCAGCGGGGACAGTGGGCATCCTTGTCTGGTGCCCCTGTGCAGCTGGAAGTATCGGGAGTTGGTGTTGTTTGTCCGTACGCTCGCCACGGGAGCATTATATAGGAGTTTTATCCAGGGGGTGAATCCTGTTCCAAGCCCGAACTGCTCCAGTACCTCTATGAGGTATTTCCATTCGACTCTGTCGAAGGCCTTTTCTGCATCTAGGCAGACGATCACCTCTGGTGTTCTCTCCCCGGAGGGGGTCATTATCACGTTCAGCAGGCGCCTGATGTTGGAGGTAAGCTGTCTACCTTTGACAAAGCCCATCTGGTCTTCTGCGACCACCTCTGGCACGCAGTCTTCTAGCCTTTTGGCTAGAATCTTGGCCAGTATTTTGGCATCTGCGTTCAGTAGTGAGATGGGTCTGTATGACCCACATTCCGTTGGGTCTTTATCTTACTTAGGTATCAGCGAGATTGAGGCCTCTGCTAGCGTGGGCGGCAGTGTGCGCTTAGCCAGCGAGTGTGTGAACATCTCCCGCAGGTGCGGGGCCAGTGCTGTTGTGAATTTTTTGTAGAAGTCTGCCGGTAATCCGTCCAGTCCCGGTGCCGTCCCAGCCTGCATGGAGCTTATGCTGTCCATGATCTCTCACAGTGTTAGTGGTGCTTCCAGGCCCCGTTTTCTGCCCCCCCCACCCGCCCCCGCCCCCCATGACTGGTATGTCCAGTCCATCAAGGAACCGCTTCATCCTGGACTCCCCCATTGGTGTACAGCCCTTGGTAAAAGGCCCTGAATGCCTTGTTGATCTTTTCTGGCTCTGTTTGTAATGCGCTTCTAGTATCCCTGATTTGTGCAATTTCTCTGGTGGCTGCTGCTTTCTCAACTGGTGTGCCAGCAGGCAGCTGGCTTTGTCTCTGTTTGTATAGGGTCCCACATGCTTGGCGGAGTTGGTGTACTGCTTTCCTGGTGGAGAGCAGGTCAAAGTTCCTTTGTAGTTCTTTCCTCTCCGCCAGGAGCTCTACGCTCGGGGCCTCGGAGTATTTACGGTCTACCTCCAGTATGGAGTCGACCAGCTGCTGCCTAACCACCCTTTCCTCCCTATCTCTTCACGCTTTGAAAGCGATATTTCCCCTCTTAGTACGGCCTTTAGCGCTTCCCAGAACATGGAGGGTGAGACCTCCCTGTTCTGGTTGTTCTCTCTGCTATGGCCTGCGATATCTTATCGGTGAAAGCCTTGTCACCTAGTATGGCAACGTCCAATCTCCATGTGGGACGTTGGGCCCTGTCCATCTATATAGTGTGGAGCGTGGTCTGATATCACAATTGTGGAGTATTCCATTTTGTCCATCCCCGGAAGTACCGTTTTCCCCACCACAAAGAAGTCAATTCTGGTGTATACGTTGTGTACTGGGGAGAAGAAGGAAAACTCCTTCTCCCCTGGGTGGGTGAACCTCCAGGGGTCCACCACTCCCGTCTGTTCCATAAAGTGACTGAGTTCCCTTGCCATGCTTGAGGTTTTCCCCGTCTTGGGGTTTGACCTCTCCGTCTTTGGTCCTGCACACAGTTGAAGTCCCCCCCCCCGCCACACCATGATTAGCCGGTGTGTCGCTATGTCAGGGATTTGTGCCATGGTGTTCTTGATGAAGCTTGGGTCGTCCCAGTTGGGTGTGTACACGTTAACTAGTACTACCGGTGCCCCATCCAGGGTCCCGCTAACCATGAAGTACCATCCCCCTGGGTCCGTAACCGTCTTTGTCGCCCTAAACATCGTCCATTTGCTGATAATTTTTGCCACCACCTTGGCCCTCGTCCCGTAACAGGAATGGTAGGTCTGTCCCACCCAGCCCTTTCTTACTGCAGTTGGTCCTGCTCTCTCAGGTGTATCTCTTGAACATAAGAACATAAGAACATAAGAACTAGGAGCAGGAGTAGGCCATCTGGCCCCTCGAGCCTGCTCCGCCATTCAATTAGATCATGGCTGATCTTTTGTGGACTCAGCTCCACTTTCCGGCCCGAACACCATAACCCTTAATCCCTTTATTCTTCAAAAAACTATCTATCTTTACCTTAAAAACATGTAATGAAGGAGCCTCAACTGCTTCACTGGGCAAGGAATTCCATAGATTCACAACCCTTTGGGTGAAGAAGTTCCTCCTAAACTCAGTCCTAAATCTACTTCCCCTTATTTTGAGGCTATGCCCCCTAGTTCTGCTGTCACCCGCCAGTGGAAACAACCTGCCCGCATCTATCCTATCTATTCCCTTCATAATTTTAAATGTTTCTATAAGATCCCCCCTCATCCTTCTAAATTCCAACGAGTACAGTCCCAGTCTACTCAACCTCTCCTCATAATCCAACCCCTTCAGCTCTGGGATTAACCTAGTGAATCTCCTCTGCACACCCTCCAGCGCCAGTACGTCCTTTCTCAAGTAAGGAGACCAAAACTGAACACAATACTCCAGGTGTGGCCGCACTAACACCTTATACAATTGCAACATAACCTCCCTAGTCTTAAACTCCATCCCTCTAGCAATGAAGGACAAAATTCCATTTGCCTTCTTAATCACCTGTTGCACTTGTAAACCAACCTTCTGTGACTCATGCACTAGCACACCCAAGTCTCTCTGAACAGCGGCATGCTTTAATATTTTATCGTTTAAATAATAATCCCGTTTGCTGTTATTCCTACCAAAATGGATAACCTCACATTTGTCAACATTGTATTCCATCTGCCAGACCCGAGCCCATTCACTTAACCTATCCAAATCCCTCTGCAGACTTCCAGTATCCTCTGCACTTTTCGCTTTACCACTCATCTTAGTGTCATCTGCAAACTTGGACACATTGCCCTTGGTCCCCAACTCCAAATCATCAATGTAAATTGTGAACAATTGTGAACAATTATGTCTGCTTTCATGTTTCTTAGGACTCTGGAACTTTTCACTGGGCCATTGAGTCCCCTTACGTTCCAGGTGACTATCCTGGTGGAGGGGCTTCTGTCCCCTCACTCCTGTGGGATTAACCATATTCACCTGGTGGACACACCCCTGCCCTCCGATGTTTCCCTTTGTTAGGGGGCCGTCCAGGATGGCCGCTGTCACTGCTCTCTCCATGCGGTTGGGCCCCTCCGTCTGGGGCTTCCCTCCGTCCAGGGGGCCTCCGCCATGGTCGCCCGCTGTGCAGCCACCATGCGGGTAGCCCCCTTCACTCTGGGGTTTCCATTCACCCAGAGGCCGTACTGGGTGGATGCTGGCAGCCATTCCTTGTTCCGAGCCCTTGGTTGCGGCACTCTGTAGCCCTATTGCTGTTCCTTTTCTAGCCTTGTTTGTCCCTCTGTCCCTGTGTTCTGCCCCCCCCCCTGTGCCCCCTCTAGTCTCTCCCTTTCCTCCCCCCTCCCATATATCCCTCCTTTGTCCCTCTTTCCCCTGCTCCTATCCCCGTTTGCTCTCCCGCCTCTGTTGAGTGGTCCCACCCGCCCTCTGCCAGGCGCTGTCCCCTCTGTTGGGGGCGCGCTGCTGCCCTGCTTTTTTGCATTTTGCCTGCGCTAGCTTTCTTGCCAGTGTGGCGACCCCCCCTCTAGGGAGTTACTGTCTCGCTTATCCCCTGCCCAGCCTCTGCATTTTTTTGCCCACTCTTCCTCCGCCCTACCCTGCGCTCCCCCTGTTTGCTCACCCTTCTCCGCTACTCTCGTACACTTGTGCTGGGGCCTGGTTTCCCACCTATGGCAGTTCGTTGGGTAGCGGTTTGCTTTTTGTTCAGGGTGCGCTTGCCATGTTGGGGTGGGGGCGGGGGGGCCTGGCACTGCCTCACCCCTCCTCCCTTCCCCATTGGCGTATTGTTGCCCCTTACCAGCGGCCCCATGTTTCTACCCTCGCTGTTGGTTTTCCAGCCCGTGTTTGCGTCGGCGGGGGCTGTAAAGAAATACTCTCTTTATTGGTATGTGACCCAGAGTTTCGCTGGGTACAGCATACCAAAGCGCACATTGTTCCTGTGAAGGGCTGCTTTTGCTCTGTTGATTTTAGCCCGTCCGCTGGCGAGGTCTGCCCCAATGTCCTCGTACACTCTAATGTGGTGTCCTTCCCATTTGCAGGTTCTGTTTTGCCTGGCCCAGTGCAGGATTGTTTCCCTGTCTTTGGACTGTTGCAGTTTGGCATAACTGCCTCGGGTGTTCCCCGCCTGGGTTTCGGGCACAGCGGCCAGTGCGTTCTGTCCATTTCTGGTGGGTTGGGGAAAGTTTCCCTCCCCACTAAGTTGCCCAGCCAGGCCATGGGGTTTCTACCCTCGATCCCCTCTTGTAGGTCCACTATTCTGACATTTTGTCTTCTTGAGCGGTTTTCTTGATCGTCCACCCTGCCCTTCAGGCTCCCCTGCGTTGTGCCCCTCGCCACCTCTTTCTCCAGGGCTGTGATCCGGTCGCTCATGTCAGTCGCAGTCCTCTCCAGCTCCTTAATGGTCGCATTTTGGGTTTCCAGTTTCTCCTCCTGGGCTTCCAGTTTCTTCTCTGCTCTGCCCAGGGCGAGCTGCACCTCCGCCAGGGCCTTGGTCATTGCTGTCTGTACTGCGGCCTCTATGTCTGCTTTGGCCCCTGCCTTGCAGAAAATACTCCTGGCTGCCCAGTTCTTTTTGTTGCGGTGATGCTTCCATTCCGCCACTTTGTGCGCCAATTAGCTCGTCTGAGTGGGCTCGTGTATTGCCCCGTTTGCTTTTGGTGCCCTTTCTCCCTCTGCTTTGGCTCCCTCCTGGCATTTCTTTCCTCCTTTTTCCCCCTCCTTCCCCCCCCCCCCCCCTCCCTTCTGAAGAGACTCTTTTCAGGTAAGTTTGGTTTTCTTTTTTGAGAAGCGTGGAAGGAGAGAGGGAGCGTTCTGTCCCTTTAACAGTTTTCTTTTTCTAAGTCTTTCTTTCCTTCCCCCCCCCCCCCATCCCCCAAAAGAGGGAGTTCTTGTTTTCTTTTTCTCCTCCTCACTCACCCTGGAACCAGAGAGAGACAGAGAGAGAAAGGCTTCTCGTTCTCGTCGGGCCAGGAGTCCCCCTTTGTTCCGCCGCTGCACTGTCTCCATTGGGGGAGGGGAGGGGCGCGACTCTCTCCGGTCGCTTCCTGGTCTCCGGCCCCGGCTCGTCCCGCGCACCTTTCCTCCCCCCAAGCCAGAGTTTACCGCACCGGTCCCTTGCGGGCTCCTCTCCTTCTCCCCGGGGGGCTCTCCCCTCGTGTTTCTGCCGCTCGCTCCGCTCCCGAGCACCCAGGTCTCCCGCTCCGCTCTGCCTCAGAGTCCGGGTTGCTCCTCTTTCTTCGCCCTCTCCGCCGTGCGGGGGCGCAGTCGGCCAAGCTCGCGCACCTGGGCGCACGTTCTTCGTGAGGGTACGGGACGCAACTATGTTCCCCTCTCCGGAGCTCCTCTACGCGCGACCGCTCTCCTCCGCCGCCAGAAGTCAAATCCTAATATTCACATTTAAAGCTAAACAACCTTTCTGTGTCCCGTGATCTATGTTTTTCAACTTTTGAAAATCATAATGAAAGCTAACCTAATGCTGCTGACTTCTCTCGGAACTTGATGCTTTGAAACCGCAAATTCTCTGCCATATAATCAATGAGTTATACAGGGTTAAAGTCATCCACTTTTATGGCGAGGTGTAATTTTCTTTTGGATGAGAATCCTGTCCATTTGGAGTTTGCACAATCCCCCCGTGTCTGTGTGGGTCTCAACCCACAACCGAAAGATGTGCAGGGTAGGTGGATTGGCCATGCTAAATTGCCCCTTAATTGGAAAAAAAATGTACTGGGCACTTTTAATTTATTTTAAAATAGGATGAGAATCCTGCTTTTTTATTTTATTTTGATTTATAAATTTAGAAGTACCCAATTAATTCTTTCCAATTAAGGGGCAATTTAGTGTGGCCAATTCACCTATCCTGCACATCTTTTTGGGTTGTGGGGGTGAGATCCATGCAGACACGGAGAAAATGTGGAAACTCCACTCGGACAGTCACACGGGGCTGGAATCAAACCCAGGTCTTCGGCGCTGTGAGGCAGCACTACTAACCATTGCTGAATCCTGTTTTTTAAAGCATTTTTCTCCTTAACGGTTCTTGAACTGCTGCATCATTTCTTTTTTATTTAATTTCTGGTAATACGGTATTTCCCTTTGAGACTCTGCCTGTGCTTTCCAAAGACTGGCTGGTGGGACATCCATAATTAGCATTTTCAGGAATGATTCTCTCTGTAGATTTCCCCACTAACTCCCATATATGGAATCATAGAATCATAGAATACCCACAGTGTAGAAGGAGGCCATTCGGCCATCGAGTCTGCACTAAGCCTCTGAAAGAGCACCTCAACCAGACCCACTCCTCCGCCCCATCCCTACCTAACCCCACCTAACGTTTGGACACTAAGGGGTAATTTATCATGGCCAGTCCACCTAACCTGGACATCTTTGGACATCTTTGGATATGAGGTAGCTGCTGTCAGTAACTCACCACATGAAGCGTAGCCACAGTGAATTTCCATGCTGTGGCACATTTATGCCAAATCTGCAAAATGACATATTACCATGCCACCAAGTTACATAACCTTCAAATAAAATAGCATTGAACATATTCAAGCATTTGACAACAGCTTAACAGTCACTGAAACACCCATCCATTGCATATTTGTGTTTTATGTATTGGTTTGTATGTATTATCTTACGTTAACCCGCATTAAAATCTAGGTGATTTACTTAATTTGTCCAGTTTCCTTTGATGCAATCTATCCTTTTTACGGTATATTGGTCGCTTCAGCCAACTTGAGATTATTATCATACATGTCTTTACTCATTTCCCATAAATGCCAGGGCACTGGAATTTATCTCGAACTCCGTAGCTCTCTATATTCTTCCCCCGGGTAGCACCTTGTCCATTTGTCATTACCATGTACTTCAAAAACCAATAGAAAGTCAAGTACAAGGTTTAACACCTGAACAAAGCCTTGGGTACAGCATTATTAAAGGGTTTCAAGTCTGCTGTGTACATTAAGTCAGCTTCTTCTTCAAAGAAACTCAATAAGTTCATACAGAAAGACTTATCAATATGAAACCACGCTGTAAATGATTTAGAAAACTATTCTCTTTAGATCATTGATTTACTTAAACAGCCTATAGCATGTTCTTGAGTTTGATCCCACTATTGATGTTATACGAACACATCCACCCTTCCAGTTCATGTCTGAACAGTATTCATGGCCTCAGGTACATCTGTTATATTTGGCGAATCATTTACAAATATTGAACATAATCCCTTAAAGCATAGTTACATTTTTGTTCCTTTCTTTTGTCGATCTATTCACCAGCTACCACCTTTTACCACCGATAGCTCAAATCTGATTCTTCCTTTATCCATTAACATTTCCAGCGTCATTGTTTCCTTCCAACTCTAAAGCATAGTTTCCACTTCCATTCCAATCACTTATTTTCTCTTCATCACCCTTTAACCAGCTACAGAAGCCATCTCCAACATAAAGTCGTGGAATACAGACTGAAGATTGAGGCTGATTGTAGGCAGAATTTTGGATCTGCTTGTCATATGCACTGAGTTTAAATGGCCAACCAATTCGGAATTCACTCCTGTGCACCTCATGCCCTGACCTCTTTCCTCTACCAGTGAAATTGGGATCTTCCAGACAAACGGGTGGGACTTCTGGATCCACGTCCTTTCTAGCATTTTGAAAAATCCACAAAGCCTCCACAACTCCAGAAAAATCCAGCCCTGTGAGCCTGCGAGGAGCAATGCCAGCTGCTTCACCCTTTTTGTCCAGGTGTTAAAAGTTGTACTTGACTTTCAATTGGTTTTGACCTGGGCCCCCTATCCCCATGGCAACCTGGCCACATGGCCTTGTCGCCTGGCAGAGTACAGCACAACTTCACATCATCTTCCGTTCCAGGGAATTCACTTTTACCTTAAATAAAAAGAGAAAGTTGAAAACATAACCATTACATAAATCATTGATTCATGCTGTCAAGATATTTAAATCCTCTGTTCTTTAAAATTAAAGAAAAAACTACTTGCCTACATCTATGAGAGCAAACAAAATTCTGTTCTAACAGCAACAAAAGGTGTTTGTTGACATAACCCTGAGGATTATATTATAGCATTATTACTCCGTGACTGCTTCCATAATCTACTGTTATTATATGTATTATAGATACACATATATATATCATATCCAGGCTCCACAACTCTTCCCAACTCTTCACACATTTCATTTGTCACATTCATAATTCTCTGCTTTCACTCCAAGTAGAGAATGGAAAGCTCCAGGGAAAGATAAAGAAAGAGGGACGGCCCTCCCATAATCACTACCGACTGCTGCAGAAGCCTTTTACATTGGCAGGGTGGTGTAATGATGTCCTAAACATGTGCCCAACTGTCTACAGTTTAATTAAATTAATCAGATATCAGACAAACATGCCTGTTTCACAGAGTAACAAAAAAAACCCCAAAAAGCCTTCCCTTTTCTCATCAATCATGTGCCTAGAGGGCACCCTTGTTTCCAGGAGCCACTTGCTGACTCTGCTTGAAGGCAGAGTCCCAGCCAGTAGCGTGAAGTGACAAGCCTAACCGCCTCTGTTCCCACCTCGATACTATTCTAAAAACTCTGCCCAGGGCGCCAGAGCATTAGAAAAACAATTCTGTGCCTGAATGCTAATACAAATTCCACAGATTGATCTACCACCCAATGTTTTGTGGTGCTGTTAAGTTACTATTTATAGTCTGAGAAGTACCGAGGAAAATCAATTGGGCTCAATTAAGCATAGTAACGCATGAGGCCATCTGTTGAATAGACTGTAAATTGGAAAAAGGATTAGATGTTGGAGTTTTGACATCCAGTAATCAAAGATTAACTATTTATTTCTTTTTAGCTTCTATCGATTTGACCTTCTACTTTGGAAAAATCGATTAATTGTCAAAACCAAAAGTTTACCCTGATTTAATTTACCTCAATGAACCTTGTTCTGTTTACCCCGAAAAGGTGTGTTGCAATGCTGTAATTTTTTTAAAATAATCTTTATTGTCACAAGTAGGCTTACATTAACACTGCAATGAAGTTACTGTGAAACGTCCCTAGTCGCCACATTCCGGCGCCTGTTCGGATACACAGAGGGAGAATTCAGAATGCCCAATTCACCTAACAGCACGTCTTTTGGGACTTGTGGGAGGAAACTGGAGCACCCGGAGGAAACCCACGCAGATACAGGGAGAACGTGCAGGCTCCACACAGACAGTGACCCAAGCAGGAAATCGAACCTAGGACCCTGACGCTGTGAAGCAACAGTGCTAACCACTGTTGCAACTACTTGTCCATCATAGTAATGAATGATCATAGTTTCACTCACTATCTATTGATCCTACACTAGTCACTGCTATTTAATGTGCCACTAAATCAAGCCATAGTTGGTCCAGTGCCCACAAGGACCTCTGAAATACGATTCATATTTAACAATCTCAGTTGCATCATTCTTGACTCTGAATAACTGCAGGGATTCGCTCATTTGATCAACCTCAGCACAACTTAGATTTTTGTGCATAACGTTTGCAATTTGTAATGTAGTTATTTGGTAGAAAATTATCTATGTGTTGCTTTATGTTATCTGCATCCTGAACTGTTTTTTAAAAAGCCACACAATTGAAAACAGGAGGTTTAATATATGTGGTATGATCTCAACCATGTATCAAAGAGAGGAACTATGAATTTGACTCAGAATCATCCAGACTCGAAACATTAGCTCCATTCTCTCTCCACTGATGCTGTCAGACCTGCTGAGATTGTCCAGTATTTTCTGTTTTTGTTTCAGATTCCAGCAGCCGCCAGTAATTTGTTTTTATCTTAAGAAACTATGAATGACTCTCCAAGAATTTAGGGTATACTTTATGCACATTTCCTTCAAGCACACAAGTGCAATGTTTGTCCTTTTAGCCTGCGTGCAATTTATGATCAGTGCTTCAAATGGGTAAGATTTCCATTTAACGGCAATGATCTGTACCCCACAATACTTGCTCAAACGGAAAGAGGCAATAGGTGTTTGCTTCCTGATTGATTCTACATCATCTGGAAAGGCCATCTGTGAGCTGAATCTGGTCTTTTTCACTGATTCTCCGTTTCCTTGAGACCACAGGAAATAGGAACAGAAGCAGACCGTTCGGCCCCTCGTGCCTGCTGCACCATTCAATAGGATCATGGCTGATCCGACATTCCTCAAGTTCACTTTCCTGCCACATTCCTCACGTTCACTTTCCTGCCTTTTCCCCGTAGGCCTTGATTTCCTTGCTGATTAAGAATCTATCTATCTCAGTCTTAAATATACACCAGGACTCTGCCCCCACAGCTCTCTGTGACAAGGACTCACAACCCTCTGAGGGAAGAAATTCCTCCTCATCTCAGTCTTTTTGGTACCCCTTTATCTTGAGACTATGCCCTCTGGTCCTAGACTCTCCCATGAGGGTCAACATTTTCTCAGCATTTACCCTGTCAAGCTCTTTAAAAATCCTATATGTTTCAAAGAACAAAGAACAATACAGCACTGGAACAAGCCCTTCGGCCCTCCAAGCTGGCGCCGACCATGGTACCTGCCTAAACTAAAACCGTCTGCACTTAAGGAGTCCGTATCCTTCCATTCCTACCCTATTCATGTATTTGTCTAGGTGCCCCTTAAATGCCGCTGTCATACCTGGTCCCACCAGCTCCCCAGGCAGCGTGTTCCATATATTTACCACCTTCTGTGTAAAAACTCTTGCCTCGCAAATCTGTTCTAAACTCTTCCCCACGCATTTTAAACCTATGTCCCCTAGTACTTGACATTCCTACCCTTGGAAAGAGCATCTGACTATCCACTCTGTCTATGCCATTCCTCAGAATCTTGTAGATCTCTATCAGGTTGCCTCTCAACTTCCGTTGTTCCAGTGAGAACAGGCCAAGTTTATCTAACCTCTCCTCATAGCTAAAGACCTCCATACCAGACAACATCCGAGTAAACTGCTTCTGTACCCTTTCCAAAGCATCCACATCCTTCTGGTAGTGTGGCAACAGAATTATACTCAATATTCCAAATAAGGCCTAACTAAGGCCCTGCACAGCTGTAACATGACTTGCCAATTTGTGCACGGACCGATTCATCGGTATGCCTTCTTTTTTTTAAATTTAGAGTACCCAATTAATTTTTTTCCAATTAAGGGGCAATTTAGCATGGCCAAACCACCTAGCCTGCACATCTTTGGGTTGTGGGGGCGAAACCCCTGCAAACACGGGCAGAATGTGCAAACTCCACACGGACAGTGACCCAGAGGCGGGATCGAACCTGGGACCTCGGCGCCATGAGGCCGCAGTGCTAACCACTGCACCACCATGCTGCCCTTGCCGTATGCCTTCTTGACTGCCTTATCCACATGCGTTGTCAATTTCAGTGATTCGTGGACATGCACGCCCAGATCTCTCTGTCTGCCAGTACTCGCAAGAGTTCTACCATTTATTGTGTAATTCCCACATGTATTGGACCTTCCAAAGTGAATTGCCTCACACTTGTCCGGATTAAACTCCATCTGCCATTTTTCCACCAAAGACTCCATCCAGTTTATATCCTTCTGTATCCTCTGACTATCTGATTCTTCACTATCCGCAACACCACCAATGTTTGTGTCGTCTACGAACTTACTAATCAGACCAGCTACATTTTCTTCCAAATCATTTATATACACTGCGAACAACAAAGACCCCAGAACAGATCACTGTGTAATACCGTGGGTGGGATTCTCTCATCATGGGGCTATGTCCCCATGCGGCTTGAAAACCGCGTCAACGACTCCAGCATCAATGGCCCCCGAAAGTGAGGAATTCTCACCTTCCTAGGGGGCTAGGTTGGCGCCAGAGTGATCCCTGCAGTTCCAGCCGATGCGGAAGGACCCGCGCAAGTTCGCGCATGTGCGGAACAGCCTGGGTATTTCCGCGCATGCAGTGGTTCCCTTCTCCACGCCGGCCCCCGGGCAATGTGGTGGAGCCCTACAGGGGCCCGGCGCAGAGTAAAGTGGGCCCCCACGGAACCAGCCTACCCGCCAATCGGTAGGCCACCGTGGGGGGTCTCCCCGGGCTCGGATCCCCCCCCCCCCCATTCCAGGGCGGCCCCCACACACTCATCTTCCAGGTCCCGCTGTGTGGGAGCTGATTAATCCACGCCGGCGCGACTCAGCCAAACTCGTTGGCCACTCGGCCCATCGGGGCCCAGAGAATTGCTGGGGGGGCCACAGTCAACAGCCCCTGACTGGCGTTGCGGCGATCCCGCAGGTGCCCGTAAAACAGCGCCGGAGAATGGGGAAGCTGGCGCCGGGTCGGAGAATCCTGGCCCGATAGTCATAGCCTTCCATTCAGAAAAGGACCCTTCTACTGCTACCCTCTGCCTTCTGTGCCCAAGCCAGTTCTGTATCCAACTTGCCAGCTATCCTCTGATCCTCGATCCTCAATGAAATTACCTCGCATTCTTCTAAATGCCAATGAGTAGAGTCTCAACCTGTTTAAGCTTTGCTCAGAAGATAAGCCCTCCAGACCGGGGATCATCCTAGTGAACCTTCTCTGAAGGCAGCACGGTAGCACAAGTGGGGACAGCATGGTAGCATAGTGGCTAGCACTGTGGCTTCACAGCGCCGGGGTCCCAGGTTCGATTCCATGCTGGGTCACTGTCTGTGTGGAGTCTACACATTCTCCCCGTGTCTGCGTGGGTTTCCTCCCACAGTCCAAAGACGTGCAGGTTAGGTGGATTGGCCATGCTAAATTGCCCTTAGTGTCCAAAATGGTTAGGAGGGGTTATTGAATTATGGGGATAGGGTGGAAGTGAGGGCTGAAATGGGTCGGTACAGACTCGATAGGCCGAATGGCCTTCTTCTGCACTGCATGTTCTATGTTCTATGTACGGGGATAGGATAGATACGTGAGCTTCAATAGGATGCTCTTTGTAAGGGCCAGTGCAGACTCAACGGGCCGAATGGCCTCCTTCTGCACTGTAAATTCTATGAACCATCTCCAATGAAATAATATATTTCCTTAAATAAGGGGACTAAAACTGCTCACAGAATTCCAGATGTGGTCTCACCAGTACCTCGTACAGTTGCAGCAAGGCTTCCATATTCTTATACTCCAACCTCCTTGAAATAAGGACCAACATTCCATTAGCCTTCCTGATTACCTGCTGCGTCTGTGTGCTAGCTTTCTGTGTTTCGTGCATAAGTACCCCCAAGGCCCTTTGTGTTGCAGCTTTCTGCATGGTTTCTCCATTTAAATAATGCTCTGCTCTTTTGTTCTCCCTTCCAAAATGAACAACTTCGCATTTTCCCACATTATACTCCTTTTGCCAACTTTTTGCCCACTTACTTAACCTATCAATATCTCTTTTCATACTGTCCCTCTCACAACTTGCCTTTCCACCTATTTTCCTGTCATCTACAAATTTGGCTACAGTACATTCACTTCCTTCTTCTAAGTCATTAAGATTTATTGTAATCTGTTGCAGACTCAGCACTGTTCCCTGTGGAACCCCAATGATTACAGGTCACCAACCTGGAAAAGAACCCCTTATCTCCACTCGCTGTTTCCTGCCCATCAGCCAATTTTCTATCCGTGTCCACGTACTACCTCCAACACCATGGGCTCTTACTTTATGACTTAAACTTTTGTGAGGTACCTTGTCGAATGTCTTCTGAAACACATCTACTGGTTCCTCTCTTTCCACTCTGGTTGAGACTCCCTCAAAAACTCTAATAAATTAGTCAGACACGATTTCCCTTTCATTTTGTTTTATAAATTTTGAGTACCCAATTTATTTTTTCCAATTAAGGGGCAATTTAGCGTGGCCAATCCACCTATCCTGCACATTTTTGGGTTGTGGGGGCGAAATCCACGCAAACACAGGGAGAATGTGCAAACTCCACACGGACAGTGACACAGAGCCGGGATCGATCCTGGGACCTCGGCACCGTGAGGGATTTCCCTTTCATGAAGCCATGCTGACTCTGCTCGATTAGATTATGATTTTCCAAATGTGCTGCGATTACTTCCTGAAGAATTGAGTCCAATACGGTGCCTCTACCATGCCCACCGGCGCAGTACTCCACCAGCCCAATAGTGGTGGCGGCTTTGCGGATCTGGGGCCAGTGGAGGAGGCATATAGGGGAAGTGAGAGCATCGATGTGGACCCCAATCTGCGGCAATCACCGATTTGCCCCGCGGAACATGGACGGTGGGTATCGACTGTCGTGGAGGGCAGGGATTGTGAGGGTGGGTGATCTGTTCCTGAAAGAGAGCTTTCCGCGCATGAGGACGCTGGAGAAGTTCGGGCTGGCAGGAGGGAATGACTTTAGATACTTACAGGTGCGGACTGGTGCCGTCCTTCCCACGCCTCCCGCCAAAGGGGAGGTAGGGCAGGGCAGTTTCTAGGGGAGAGGTAGGTGAGGGTAGAGTCTCAGATATTTACAAAGAACTAATGGGAGCAGAGGATACACAGACTGATGACCTGAAGCTTAAGTGGGAAGAGGAGCTCGGGGGGGAGATGGAGGACGGTATTTGGGAAGACGCTCTGGGCACAGTAAACACAACCGCAATGTGTGCCAGGCTCAGTCTGATCCAATTTAAGGTCGTGCACTGGGCCCACATGACGGTGGCCCGGATGAGTAAATTTTTCGGGCTGGAGGACAAGTGTGCCAGATATGCCGGTGGGCCGACTAATCACCTGCACATGTTCTGGTTGTGCCCTAAACTCAGGGGGTACTGGCAGGGACTCGCGGACATCATGTCCCGGGTTTTGAAAACTGGGGTGGTAATGAGTCCTGAGGTGGCAATCTTTGGGGTATCGGAGGACCCGGGAGTCCAGGAGGAGAAGGAGGATGATGTCTTGGCCTTTGCTTCCCTGGTAGCCCGGCAACGAATACTGTTGGCATGGAGGGACTCAAAGCCCCCGAAGACCGAAGCATGGCTATTGGACATGGCGAGCTTTCTCGATCTAGAAAAGGTTAAGTTCGCCTTGAGAGGATCACTGTCAGGGTTCGCCCGGAGATGGCAGCCATTCATTGACTTCTTCGCGGAGAATTAATCGTCAGCAGGGGGGGGGGGGGGGGGGGGGGGGGGGGGGGGGGGGGATGTGGTGGTAGCGTAGAGTAGGGGGTGGTTTCGGCAGGTCCTTGCGTGAATGAAGTCGTGGTTTGCACTATGTGTTATTTGCTTTACCTTTTGTACGGTACTATATAATGTCATTGTTTTATATGCCAAAAATACCTCAATAAAATTGTTTATTAAAAAAAAGAATTGAGTCCAAAATTTTTCCAACAATAGATGTTAGGCTAATTGGCCTATAGTTACCCGCTTTCTGCTTCCTCCCTTTTTGAATAGGGGTGTTACATTGGCAGTTTTCCAATCTTCCACTACTTCTCCAATGGATTTTGGATAATTACAACCAATCACATCCACTATCTCTGTAGCTACTTCTTTTAGGATCTGAGGATGCAAACCATCAGGGCCAGGGACATATTTGTCTTCAGCCTCGTTAGTTTGTCTAATTCTACTTCATTAATGATGCTATTTAACTCCTTCCCCTCCCCCATATGCTTTAGTATTAATGAAATGTTCAAAGTATCTTCCACCGTAAGGACTGATGCAAAATATCTGTTTAACTCCTCTGCCATGGGCGGCACAGTGGCGCAGTGGTTAACACTGCTGCCTCACGGCGCCAAGGTCCCAGGTTCGATCCTGGCTCCAGGGTCACTGTCCGTGTGGAGTTTGAACATTCTCCCCATGTCCACATGGGTCTCACCTCCACAACCCAAAAGGTGTGCAGGCTAGGTGGATTGGCCACACTAAATTGCCCCTTAATTGGGAAAAAAAGTCATTGGATACTCTAAATTTAAAAAAAAACTCCTCTGCCATTTCCTTGTTTCCCCTTAACTATCTGCTCAGATTCATTTTCTAAGGAGCCTATGTTCACTCTGACCTCTCCATTCCTTTTTATATATTTGAAGAAGATCGTGTCCGTTTTTATATTCCTCTTTAGTTTGCCCTCAGGGTTTATTTTCTCCCTCTTCATCATCGTTTTAGTCCTCCTTTGCTGGATTCTGAATTTATCTCAATCACTGATTTTTGCCTCCTTATGTGCTTTTTCTTTCAAGATAATACTCCCTTTAATTTCTTGGTCAGCCCTGGTTGGTTTATCCCCCTCTTAGAATCTTTCCTCCAAATAGGATATATTTTTACTGAGAGTCATGAATTACTTCCTTAAATGTCTGCTCAGCTTGTTTACTGTACTTCCAGCTAATCTATCCACCCAGTCCACCTTAACTAACACTATCCTCATTTCATTGTTATTCCCTTTATTTAAGTTCAAAACAGTTGTTTCGGACCCAAGTGCTCACTCTCAAACTCTATCAATATCAAATTCTATCTATTATGTTCTAAGAGATTTCATAATAGGGGAGTTTCATTGGTTAGCCCCGTTTTCAGGGGTGTTAATCCTATCACTCTATTAACACTACCTGGTCATGCTATCCATTTCTGTAACTTATTAACATTACTGTTTTTCCTGTGTTTTTCTTTAAAAGTGCCTTTCAATAAAAGCACGCATACAGTTGGAAAAAAAAAAGGTGCCTTTCTGCTGCCTGCTTTCAAAAAAAACCATCTCACACCATAACCGGCTCCCTTTATTAAGATATATGTGGTAAAATTAAGATAGGTGAGGGATTTGCATTCTTATGTGAGGCCCTTAATTATTATCATAGAATTTACAGTGCAGAAGGAGGCTATTCGGCCCAGCGAGTCTGCACCGGCTCTTGGAAAGAGCACCCTACCCAAGGTCAACACCTCCACCCTATCCCCATAACCCAGTGACCCCACCCAACACTAAGGGCAATTTTGGACACTAAGGGCAATTTATTATTGTGTACTACTTTTTGAAATAAGATGCAATTGAATACTTCGTCATAATGTTGGTGATTATTCCAGCATAAAGGGAGTCAAATGGAATGGGCAGCATATGATGAGGGGCAGACAGCTCTCCATGCTCTGCACCCCCCCCCCCCCCCCCACCCACCGCCAAATCCGGCAGTGGCAAGAGAGCATTAGTGGGCACTGCCGGTACTGCATGCAAGCCCAAGAAGTAGGCCCATGCACCCTGGAGCAAGGTAAGCCCAGGGGCTTGGGTGGGGAGGATTGGAGCAGTTCAATGAGGGGGGGGGGAACTTGGAGGTGGAAGTAATGTGTTTAACACAACAGGCACAAAGGAAGAAAGGGGGGGGGGGTGTCTTATGGGGACTGTCTCCAGACGCGCAAAGGGACCCCACTCCCCACTTTTTTCCCGACCTTTTAAAAAAAAAGTTTTTAAAATGGCTTGTCCACACTTGCCCGATTTCTTACGCCAATTCTATTACGACATGAGCAGCACTTCATCAGACCAATATGCTTCTTAGCAAGCTCAATTGACCCTTGATTATTTATGTAAATATGGTGGGCAATGTAAATATATGCAGAAATCTGCTGCCGCCCACCCTCTCTGGTATTATGGGGTGAACTCAGGGATTAGCGGGAAGGTGGTGGACTGGGCACCCACCATGTTTTATGTGCCCCTTCCCCTACATCTACCTCCTGACGACCCCCCACTATACTCGCATTAACTAGCCCGCCCAGCTAGCATGGTGGCCCCTGCCCAAGGCCTCCAACCTCCCTATCCCACCCCCCCTTATCCCCCTGCCCACACTCCCCCAAAAAGCAGTAAAAGGTGCACTCACCCTCGATGTTCCCCCTTGCAAGGCCTACCCTCAGAAACCCCGGCATCAAAACAAGAGAAACACTTGAAAGGAAAAAAAATTTGGAACACAAGCAAACACTCGCAGTAACTCCTCCAAAGTTCATTGTCCACACTCTCTTCCCAGTCCACTGTCCCTCATGAACTCCATTGCCTCTTTTGGTGTGCCAAAATAATGCTCACACTTCTGGAAAGTCACCCAGAGGCGGACCGAGTACAGCATCCCAAACTTCACCTCCTGCTTAAAGAGGGCTGCCTTGACCTGGTTAAACTCGGCCCTCCTCTTTGCCAGTCCTGGACCCGTCCTGATACACAGGTGCCCTTCCTCGACTGCCTCGACCACCAAAGGATCTTCTCCTCATCCAAAAAACGATGCAACTGCACCACCATTCCTTTGGCAGCTCGCCCACTTGTGGCTTCCTTATCAGCGCCTTGTGCACTCGGTGTACCTCCAAGGGCCAGTCAAAGACTTCCTGTCCCATCAACCTCTCCAATATTTTGGCCATATATGTGCTGGCCTCCGCACCTATGATGCCTATGGGCATCCCCACGATCTGCAGATTTTGTCTTTTGGAAAGATTCTCCAGATCCTCCACCTCTTCTTCAGCCTCTTTTGTGTCTTCCGCATCACTCCCACCTCGGCCACCAACGAAGCCAAACTGCTCCTCCAGGGCCTCCTTCCTCTGCTGGCTGAACTTTGCGTTCAGAAACTCCACTAGCTGCTCCGTTGACCACTGGACGGGCAGAACAGCCCCCTTGCCCTCTGCCATCTTATCCTGTGACGCACCACGAAGACGTTCCTGTTCCAGGAGCTCCACTCCGAATTTGTGGATCCATCCAACCTTCCACAGGTACTCCCCCACCTTTTGCCATCCAAAATGTTGCCTTTCGGGCAGGGAAAAGACCACAAAATACCACCCTGAGCGGGAGACACCAAACTTGCAACCGCTCACTCCATGGTCGCAACCGAAAGTCGTGAGCCGCACACATGATGGTTTGTGGGAGGGGGTCTATATCAGGTGGCATGTGTGGGCACCATACCTGGACCTGGACAAGGGGTTGCACCAGAAGGTGCCAGGGGATTCTGAAGAACAAGAATGAAGGTTGAGGGCAGCACGGTGGCCTAGTGGTTAGCACAGCTGCCTCACAGCGCTGAGGTCCCAGGTTCAATCCCGGCTCTGGGTCACTGTCCGTGTGGAGTTTGCACATTGTCCCCGTGTCTGCATGGGTTTCGCCTCAACAACCCAAAAATGTGCAGAGTAGGTGGATTGGCCACACTAAATTGCCCCTTAACTGTAAAAAATAATTGAGTAATCTAAATTTTGAAAAAAAGAATGAAGATCAGATGTGGGGAGGGTGCGGGATGTCAGCCAGGGAGCTTTTTGGGGGGTTGCGAATTTGAGGAGTGACAGGTGGAACAGATGCCAGGAGAGAGGTGGTAACTTACCCTTGTAGCTCGGTGGAGGTCACTGGTCTTCTTCTGACATTGGATGGTGGTCCTCCTGGTCATGCTGTCATAGCCGCTGTCACTGCCTCCCAGGCGATATTGGTGACCTTGCTGCTGGTCCCCTGACATTCTCATGAAACAGGATTTCCCGTCTCATATCCACAGCATCGTGAAGCCTGGCCAGGTCGGCATTCCCAAAGCAAGGAGCTGTCCACGCGCTGCCATGCTTGTGTGTTGACTGGGAATGAGTGGTGAGGGAGCATTTAAAAGCAGCTGCCTCTTGTTAGCAGCGAGCTGCTGAGGCGCGGGTCTGGCGAATCAGACGCCGAAACAGCTAGTAATGGCGAGAAGCTCATGGGGGCTCATTAACGGTAAAATTGTCGTTTAATACGGGCCGCGACCTTGCCAACGCGGCTGTCGAGAAGCATCGCGCCAATCACACCAAAATTGACACCTAAAAATGTTTCCATTAAATCACGTCCATAATTGCATGACCTAGCCCGATACGTTTGTGCAGCATGAAGAGAATCCTGCATTGTCAATGATGTTGCTGTGGTTAGGTTCCTGAATTAGTAATCCTGAGGCCTGCTTTAATGATCCAGAGATCAAAATCAAATCCAGCCCTATCAGCTGGGGAGTTTAAATTCAATTAATTAAATTAATCCAGAATAAGAAGTTAGTGTTAGTAATTCACAAGTGCACCAATGTTCTTTAAGGAATGAGACCTACTACGGTTACCTAATCTAGTCTGTACTCTTTTATTAAAACAATTATCAACAAATTAAACAAAAATCACAAGGGATGACAGCCCCTAGCGGGGCACTGTGACTAAAATTAAATGTCAAAAGGAAACTTAAATTAAACCAAAATGTCGTTGCCAGGAAAGATAATGCACCTCAGTCGCCACGGCATCCATGAGTCATGGAAAGCCTCAAGTTACCGGTGGACACCAAACCGGCCGATATGTGACCATGGACACAGAAAAACGTGGTTGACTCTGAAATGATGAGGTAAATCAATAAATGCTGCCGTCACCACATCCGATGAATTTTAAAACTGTCTTTGGAAGGTGCGTCTGCCAGTTCAGCTGGACATGGGGACA
The DNA here is from genome assembly GCF_902713615.1 of Scyliorhinus canicula. Taxonomy (NCBI): domain Eukaryota; kingdom Metazoa; phylum Chordata; class Chondrichthyes; order Carcharhiniformes; family Scyliorhinidae; genus Scyliorhinus; species Scyliorhinus canicula. The sequence continues at coordinate 31,791,132 of NC_052159.1, forward strand.
GCCATAGCATTAGTCCTCAAATTCTGGCCAACGCACACCCGCATCACCAATAATAGATCATCTCATTGGCTGTTGCTTGTCCAAACCATTTGTCACAGTTACCTCCGTGACAACACTTAATTGGCTGTGAAGATCTTTGCAACATCCAGAGCGCATGATCAAGGTGCTTTATTTTCCTGAGGTTTGAAGCATCATATTGGAATAATCCTGGTTCTTAAAATTGCACTCAAGGGCAGCACGGTGGCACAGTGGGTTAGCCCTGCAGTCTCGTGACGCCCAGGTTCAATCCCGGCTCTGGGTCACTGTCTATGTGGAGTTTGCATATTCTCCCCATGTTTTCTTGGGTTTCGCCCCCACAACCCAAAGAGGTGGATTGAACATGCTAAATTGCTCCCTTAATTGGAAAAAATGAATTGGGTACTCTAAATTTATTAAAAACAAAAAAAATCTGCATTCAGATTATGAACTATCAAGTAAATGTACTCTGGAGCAACACATTTCACTGGTTGTCATATGGTTTCCTTTTGCGTGAATTTGAGATGAATTCCACTGATTTCCACTGAGTTGTCAAATTACTTCAGACTCAGTAATTAGATCAAATTATAAAGTCGGGAGAAAAGGACCTTGTGAGTTGTCATCGCGTAAAGTGAAAGCATGTGCAGAGATGTGGGAGGGTAATTAAATAATGATGTGCCCCACCCATCAATCACCAATTGAATGAACATGGTGCACCATTATCGGCAGAAGATTGACAGGCAACCCGAACACATGACGATTGACTTTTCTGCCAAAGTTGCAACAGCAATTGGAAGAATACTCGCTAGATGAGAAAAACCCGGCATGTATCTAGTCACCGCAAAAAGCTTAGCTCAGATGTGAACAGAAAATCAGTTCTCCCTCCCTGTCCATTAAACAAAAATGGCCACAGGACCATCAACAATTCCACTGAGTTCTCATAACCTAGGATTTGGCTCCTCCCTCTACAATTGGGTCCTCGACTACCTGACCCATAGACCACAATCAGTAAGGATAAACAACAGCACCTCCTCCACGATAGTCCTCAATATTGGGGCACCGCAAGGCTGCGTGCTTAGCCCTCTACATATTCCTTATACACATACGGCTGTGTGGTAAAATTCGGCTCCAACTCCATCTACAAGTTTGCTGATGACACGGGTCGGATCTCAAACAACAGTGAGTCAAAGTACTGGAGGAAGATAGAGAACCTAGTGGCAAGCTCCAACGGCAACAATCTCTCCCTCAATGTCAGCAAAACTAAGGAGATGGTCATTGACTTCAGGAAGCAAAGCACTGTACACACCCCTGTCTGTATCAATGGTGCTGAGATGGAGATGGTTGGCAGCTTCAGATTCCTAGGTGTGCACAACACCAATAATCTGTCTTACAAATGCACCGTAGAGAGCATCCTATCTGCATTATTGCCTGGTATGGCAACTGCTCTATCCAAGACCGTATGAAGCTACAGAGAGTCGTGACCACAGCCCATTCCATCGCACAAACCCAGTGACTCTATCTACACCACCTGCTACGTTGAGAAAGTGGGCAGTATAATCAAAGGCCCTCCCTTCTGAGTTATTCTCTCCTCCAACCTCTTCCATCGGACAGAAGATGCAAAAGTCTGAGAACATGCGTTAACAGATTCAAAAACAGCTTCTTCCCCACTGTTACCAGACTCCTGAATGACCCTCCGATGGACTGAACTCTCTACACATATTCTCTACTGCTGTAGCACTACACTCCGTATGCACCACCCGATGTCTATTTATTTACATTGTGTATTTAATATATTAAGTCTTTACAGGTCCAGTCGCACCTCCTGCAAAGACTTGCATTCAAAGTATCACCTTGCATCATTGACTTTGTCTAAAAATGTGTTTGTGGAACCCACCTCTTCACTCACCTGATGAAGGAGCTGTGCTCCAAAAGCTAGTGATTCCAAACAAACCTGTTGGACTTTAACCTGGTGTTGTAAGATTTCTTATTGTTTAAAAAGCAATGGTGCGGGGCCAAAAGAGATAAAAGGGGAGTGGAAACAAGTAGGAAATAATGGAGAAACAAACACAGATGGGCAAAATCTGGCCATTCTAACAGAGGTCATATAGCCAAGTAGACATGGTGCCAAGATAAAAAGGATTGTTAATATTGTGCATCGGGCAGCAGGGTGGCGCAGTGGTTAGCACGGCTGTCTCATTACTCCGAGGTCCCAGGTTCGATCCCGGCTCTGGGTCACAGTCCGTGTGGAGTTTACAGATTCTTCCCGTGTTTGCGTGGGTTTCATCCCACAACCCAAAGATGTGCAGGGAAGGTGGATAGGCCATGCTAAATTGCCCCTTAATTGGAAAAAATAAATTAAGTACTCTAAATTTATAAAAAAGAAAAAAATTATTTCAGGCCTAGGCTGGCACGGTGGCACAGTGCAGTCTCACGGCAGCGCACTGCTGCCTCATAGCGCCGAGGGTCTATATGGCACAGTGCAGTCTCACGGCAGCGCACTGCTGCCTCATAGCGCCGAGGGTCTATATGGCACAGTGCAGTCTCACGGCAGCGCACTGCTGCCTCATAGCGCCGAGGGTCTATATGGCACAGTGCAGTCTCACGGCAGTGCACTGCTGCCTCACAGCGCTGAGGGTCTATATGGCACAGTGCAGTCTCATGGCAGCGCACTGCTGCCTCACAGCGCCGAGGGTCTATATGGCACAGTGCAGTCTCACGGCAGTGCACTGCTGCCTCACAGCGCCGAGGGTCTATATGGCACAGTGCAGTCTCACGGCAGCGCACTGCTGCCTCACAGCGCCGAGGGTCTATATGGCACAGTGCAGTCTCACGGCAGTGCACTGCTGCCTCATAGCGCCGAGGGTCTATATGGCACAGTGCAGTCTCATGGCAGTGCACTGCTGCCTCACAGCGCCGAGGGTCTATGTTCGATCCCGGTCCTGGGTCACTGTCCGTGTGGAGTTTGCGCAATCTCCCCGTGTCTGCGTGGGTTGCATCCACATAACCCAAAGATTTGCAGGGTAGGTGGATTGGCTATGCCAAATTGCCCCTTAATTGGAAAAAAAAACATTTTTTAATTATTTCAAGCATTCAGATTTATTTTCTCTGATTAACCATTTTCAGGACATCATTTCATGGAAGCAAACGGTATTGCAAAGGTAAGTCCATCCCCTTTTCACTTCCTTCCCCTTCCTACTTGACCATGCTCAGACGTGACTTTTCAAATTTACTCAATGTTACAGTGCATATGGTCAGACAATTCAGCAATCTCAACAGAACTGAGTCATGGGGTGAATGTCTGGCTCTTGCAATCTATTAGTAGGTGTGAAGGATGGTGTCAAACACCAGAAATATGGGCAGGAATGATTCACACTGAATATTTGTCCATATTACGCTTTACTGGTCAGATGAACTTTCAGCACAGGAAGGTTCCACATGCAAAGGAGGGGGATTTCCCCCAGGAGGGGTGAAAGTCGTAAATTTGCCTGTAGCTGCTGGCAAACCCTGTCGGGATTTTCAGAAGTGCCATTTCTTTATATTTATTCACTGTGTGTTTGCCACTATTCATATCTGGCTGCGGTAATTGAGTTGCTTCTTTTCTCAAAGAGTCCTACTCACCCTGAGAGCTGGTCTCAAAAAACAGACAATGTCCCAATTGATGACAACCACCAAATTGCATCCTAAAGGGTCCAAAGCTCAAATTGGTCTCTGAAACGAGAAAGCATTTTTCGTTGTCGCAATCGAGAATTCATCTTTTCCCTTTTCACAGCAGCCACTGCTTTTAACAGCATTACTAATCTGCTGCTCGAGATCCCTATTTCTCCAATCTTTCTCACAAAAGATATGATAATGGAAAAACCTGTATCACGCCAACATGATAATCAAATCTCATTTTACTGCTCTAATGTCATAATGTGGGCCAACCTCGTAATTAGCCTCTGGCTGAAGTGCATATTAGGACTCAACACATTTCAGGAATTGAATCCAGCTTTTTGTAATTCATTTTTACAGTGAATTTTTTTCTTTTTAAAAATCTTACTCATTATTTTAGTTTTACTTTCATGTTATTTTTGGCTCCAACACCTGCCCAAAACTGGAAAGGTTTTCCCAGACCTCCATCCACCCTGGCAGATCTATATAAGGTGGCAAGGCAACGTTAGCCACCCTCTACCCACCACTTCCTCCCCCTCCCCTCCCCCGAACCTACCAACTCCTTCCTGATGTCGGAGGTCTGTTAAAAATCTGGGGCAAAATTCTCCGGCTCTCCCCCGCCGGGTCAGAGAATTGGCGCACGCTGCATGAATCGCACCAGAGTAAAGCACTCCCGTTTTTACGCCGCCCCGACACTGGGACACAATTCTCCGCAGAGCGGCGAGCCAGCGCATGGTCAGCGTTGCGCCGGTCGGTGTATGCGGCAACTCTCCGACCTGGGCCAGCACGGGCCGGCGCGCCAATTCTCCGGCCCGGATCGGCCGAGCGACTGTCACAAAAAATCCAAATCCCGCCGGCGCCATTCTAACATCCTCTGAGCCATCGGGACCTCGGTGTAGAAGGGTCCGGGGGCGGCCTGTGGGGGGGGGGGGGGTTCCGACCCTGGGAGGGGGCCTCCGTAGTGGCCTGGCCAACGATCAGGACCCACCAATCGGCGGGCCGGCCTCTCTGGCTGGGGGCCTCCTTTCCTCCGCGCCGGCTCCTGCCGCCCTGCGCCATTTGGCGTTGGGGCCGGCGTGGGTAAGAAGGCCACTGTGCATGCACTAGTTAGCGGCGGCCCAACTGCGCATGCGTGGACGCTGCAGCGCCGGGTTCACGCCGGGATCAGCAGCTGGAGCGGCGTGGGCCACTCCAGCGCCGTGCTAGCCCCTGTGGGCCGGAGAATGGGGTCCCGGAAGAGGTGCCGACACCAGAGTAAAGCACTCCCGTTTTTACGCCAGCGTCAACATTTAGCCGCCCAATGGGAGAATCCCACCCCACAAACCTGCCTCCAGCTTTCCTCCACCATGCACACTGGTGGATTTAATGACCAGAGGTTGACAAAAAAGGGTGAGGTGAGGTATTCAGGGAAACGTGTAGAGAGGGGAAATGACTAATCAGCTCCCAGGAGGCTGCAATTTAACAACTTTTGACTCCTACAGGCCAGATTTTCCAGGCTTCAAGAAACCCAGCAACTGAAGGAAGTCAAGAGGCACCAGATTTATCTGATAGGTGCCTTTACAGCAGTGCTCGTTGACCAAGAGGAACAGGAATGCGCCTACCTGGCCTGCCAAGCTTATCTGCTTACCTCACCAAAGTCAGACCTCCACAATCTATTAGCTCCCCACTGTGATTATAATTATCCCCCACTCCTCTTTCTATCAAATGTCCCCACGATCAGGGCAGCACGGCGGTGCAGTGGTTAGCACTGCGGCCTCACGGCGCCACGGTCCCAGGTTCGATCCCGGCTCTGGGTCACTGTCCGTGTGGAGTTTGCAAATTCTCGCCATGTCTGCGTGGGTTTCGCCCCCACAACCCAAAGATGTACAGGCTAGGTGGGTTGGCCACGCTAAATTGCCCCTTAATTGGAAATAATGCATTGGGTACTCTAAATTTTAAAAACAATTCCCAACGATGAGACAACCGGAGAATCCCCGCAACTGCGCCACGCCGCCCCGACGCTGGCACGCGATTCTCTGCTCCGCTGAGAATCGGCTCCACCGGCGCCGGCGTGTTTGGCGTGGTGCCGGTTGTGGGCCACTCTACGCGTCTGGGTCGCCGATTCTCCAGCCTGGGCGGCCCGAGCAGCTGCTCTAAAGAGGCAGAGTCCCACCGGCGCCGTCTGCGACCAGGTGCAGACGGCGGGAACTCTGCGCGCAGGGTCAGGGGGCGACCTTGGGGGGGGGGGGGGGGGGGTGACCTCGGGGGGTGCACCCGGCCTGCGATCGGGGCTCATTGGTCGGCGGGCTGGCCTCTCACTCCCCGGGTCTATTTTCTTACGCGCGACCCCTGAACTCCCGCGCCATGTTGCTTCGGGGCCGACACGTTGAGGGTTGCCACCGCGCATGCGCGGGTTGACTCGGCGCACAGTTCACGCCGGAATGGGAGACTGGAGCGGCGTGAATCACTCCAGTGCCATGCTGGCTCCCTATAGGGGCCAGAATCGGTACTCTCAGCATCCCGTTTCCGACAGCATGGCACTCTGCAGCCGAATGGGAGAATCCTGCCCAAGGGGTTGAAAGAGCATAGTGGACTATCAAGAACTGCTGAGGGTATGAGGATTGATAAAACACCACAATCACAGATATTACCATGTTGCTCGTGACATCAGGTAGCCCATTCAGGTCTGTGGGTGAAGTGGAGGCCAGATGGGGAGGATTCAAATAAGGAATTGTAGGAGAGATTAGCACAAATCTAGGAGGGGACAACACATCAAAGAACCTTGGAGAGTGACAGGAGGTTGCGGATTGTCTGGTAAATATCCAGGAGAGCAGTTGATAATGGAGCTTTCGAAGTGGGTGATGCTCACAAATTTGAAAGGAAATGGAGCAACTCCTGATGGACAGATCATTTACATGTCAGCTAATATGGGAGCTAGCAATGGAAGCTGGAAGATATAGAATTTAAGGAGCTAACGGTGATTCCTCCAGACAAAAAGAAATTGGAGTGTGTAGGTGGCAGAAGGGGCAGAAATGATTGGGTTCAGTGGACATACAGATTCGGCACAAATCTTTCTTAAATTGGAATGGCCACTATTCAATAGCTGTACTGCTCAGCTTGTCTGGCATGTCTCATTAGGTGAAAATAGTGAGTCTAACGGGTCAAGTATGCTATTTGCACAAGTTATTCTCATGGGACTCACTTTATTTACTTCTTTATTTAGCAAATGCTAAATGCCCCAAATCCCAGATGGGAATTTCCAGGTGGCGGTGTTCCCATGTATCTGCTGTCCTTGTCCTGTGTTGTGGCTGTACTGGAACAGGTTGGCTAGGGATGCAGCTAGTTCTGGAGCACAAGCCGTCCGTACAATTGACGAAATATTGTCAGGGCCCATAACCTTTGCACTAATCAGTTCCTTCAGCTGTTTCTTGATATCACGTGGAGTAAATTGAATTGGCTGATGACTGGAATTTGTGGTGCTGGGGACCCTTGGAGCAGGCTAAGGTGGGGCATCCACGGAGCACTTCTGGCTGAAGATCACAGCAAAAGGGCAGCACGGTGGCGCAGTGGGTTAGCCCTGCTGCCCCACGGCGCCGAGGTCCCAGGTTCGATCCCGGCTCTGGGTCACTGTCCGTGTGGAGTTTGCACATTCTCCCCGTGTTTGCGTGGGTTTCGCCCCCAGAACACAAAGCTGTGCAGTGTAGGTGGATTGGCCATGCTAAATTGCCCCTTAATTGGAAAAAATGAATTGGGTACTCTAAATTTATTTTTTAAAAAGATCATGACAAATGCTTCAGGCTTATCTTTTGCACAGATGTGCTGGGCTGCTCCATCATCGAGGATGGGTATATTTGTGGAACCTCCTTCTCTCGTGAGATGTTTAATCTCGATGCCCACATTCCATGAATTGATAAAGAAAAATGATCCCAACTAATATACTTGGGGTGACTCTAGATAGGACTCACTGAGCACCTCAGATGTTTTATAGACCTACGTTGCCCGTATCTAGATTGGCCACTGGTTCGCATTATTCCCTCCCATATAGCTCTGCTTTTCCGGCTTTTTAAGTTCTTTTTTACAGTCACAAGAACTTTGCTTTCGCTCCAGCTCGATCGGCTGTGTCACCATCTCTGGACCCAAATACATCCAGTGGTTTGAAAGCTGACAGCTTAGCAGTCAGATGAATTCAAACAGAAGTTTGAAAGTAACTTCAGAATGGAGTGCTAGCCAATCCCCCGGAGCGTTTTGCACACTCTTCACACTCGAGCCCTCGAAAGCAGACCCTTTTGTACAACGTTGTGCTATTCTGAAAGTAACTACATCAGCAGGTGTTTTCCGGAAAGGTAACGTAGTAAAATAAATAACATTTGAAAGAACAGCTGTGGTGGTTGTTATGAAAGGGAAAAGATAGAAATAAAACTCAACTGCCATCCTTTTACCTGATGTGTGTAGGTGGGAATATGCCTACACTTCCTAAAGGTAGGGTATTGCCATGGTAACCAAAATTCTTTGACATTTAAGTAAGTACATGTACTGATAAGATACATGACTAATTTGTGACCCATTTAACAGTTGAGTTAAGTCCTTGATTACCCCATTTCTGCCAAAATAAGACATGATTGGCCTTTCCAGTGACTTAATTCCGCTTGAGTAAGTAGTCATTCCATGACTACATTTATTTTATAACAAAGGCACTTTCAGTTGTTAAATGTGTGGCCTCCTTCATTTAGAAAATTTCACTTCTGATGACTTCAATAGCGTTGAAATTAGATGTTGTCAAATAAGAACCAAATGGCTGTTTTGCTAGAATACGCTGAACAGTTCATCAGGTCTGAGATTTGATCTTTTATAATCAATTTGGTTTCCTATATCATTCCATTCCTCTCGTTTGTTTGGATATGCATGTGGGATGTCAGATACCCTAAATCAACGCTTGATAGGAAAGAAATGCAGAATGAAACGTCGACCCACCCTGTGCACTATGAATGAAAGCAAGCATGGATTCTCTCGAGTAAGGCAGCCTTTCTTGTAAGGTGGAAGCCTGGATACTGTTTGCTCACTCCCACCAACAAGGAGCCTGAAATTCTCCAGGGTCACCAATAAATTGGATGTTCCCCCCTCTACCCACCTCAGGAAAATGACAGAGGCTTGATGAGGATCATCCCACACCATTTGTGGAAGTTTTGCAACTGGCAGAACTTCCAATCACCACCGACAAGACAAATGCCAGACATGGAACAGGGTGAGGATTGGGACATTCCAAGCTGGGAAATCCCAAGCTTGATCCTCAGTTGTGTAACGGTTCATGGCAACCGCACCTTACTGAGACGGTGGCATAGCGGTAATGACACTGGACTAGTAATCCAGAGGCCCAGGCAAATGTTCTGGGAACAAGAGTTCAAATCCCACCATGTCAACTGGTTGGATTTAAAAATTCACTGCATAATCTGGAAGTGAAAAGCTAATCTCAGTAATGATGGCCATGAAACCATTATCAATTCCATAAAAACCCATCTGATTCACTAACGTCCTTCAGGGGAGGAAATCTGCCTTCTTTACCTGGTCTGGCCTACCTCTGACTGCAGACCCACAGCAATGTGTTGACTCTTTCTTTTAATAAATTTAAAGTGCCCAATTTTTTTTTCAATGAAGGGATAATTTAGTGTGGCCAATCCACCTACATCTATTTTGGTTGTGGGGGTGAAATCCACACAGACACGGGGAGAATGTACAAATTCCACACTGACAGTCACCCAGGGCCGGGATCGAACCCGGGCCCTCAGCGCCGTGAGGTAGCAGTGCTAACCACTGGGCAACCGTGCCGCCCAATATGTTTGTTTCTTAACTGCCCTCTGAAATGTTGTGGAGAACCATGCAGTTCAAGGGCAATTATGGATGGGCAACAAATGTTGACATTGCCAGCAATGCCCACGTCCCATGACAGAATAAAGAAAAATAAATCTCCCATAGTCAGAGGTGTCTCAATCCACAATGATGTTCGCAAGTCAGACTGTAGGAGACAGGACTATTCCAAGGTTAACACCCTGTAAAATGTAAGCAATGAAGATGGATGGCTTTTGTTATGCTTAAGCAATTTTGCTGCCATTTGTGTATTCACCTCCTTCAGCGACAATGGCTCGAAGTGACTGTTTTTTACACAGGCTCATCTCCCTCTACTTGTGAAACTCCTCCAGATCCCAAGGATAAGAGGAATTTCTGCACACGTGCCGTTCATATAATAATAATAATAATAACCATTTATTGTCACAAGTATGAAGTTACTGTGAAAAGCCCCTAGTCACCACATTCTGCCGCCTGTTCCGGTAAGCTGGTACAGGAATTGAACCCGCGCTGCTGGCCTTGTTCTGCATCACAAACCAGCGGTTTAGCCCACTGAGCTATAACTGGAGGCCATTTCCGTTAATGATGACACCCTCTTGAATGAGTTTGGCCCCTCATTTTTAGGTACGCGCTGGTGTTTCTCCTGGCCTGATCTTCGACATTCCTCATCGAACCAGGGTTGGTTTCCTGGCATGGCGGTGAACAAAAGAATAACTAAATTAAATAAAATTTTCACCTTTAATTGAAAAAAACACTGAACTAAATGCTTCTAACGCAGACTAAAAAGATTTTTTAAATGTCGGATCATGATCACATGGCAACTGGCGACATACAACTTGTTGAAGATCAATAAATTTTATACTGATGCTCATCAATAATTATTTCTCTACTTTGAATATTCAATCATATTCATGATGTGCAGAAGATTCCACAGAGTCAAATGAACCACCACGTGGCATCAATGGCCATCCCAGAATTATCCCCCCTGTCTCCCCCCCCCCCCCCCCCCCCCCTCCTACCATATCACCCCCCCATCCTTCCAAAAGACATGGAAATAGCACAGACCACCAGCAAATCTCCTGTGTAACACCGTGTACCACGCCACCGTCAACTCGATCCTTTCTCTAACAGAGGAACGGCAACCTCTGGTGGGAAACTCCACTATTTATCAGATATAATATTCTGCAGGAATCAACACGATTGATTGGCAGACAAAGAGAAGAAAACTGGAATATCTTGAAGTGCAGGTCAGGTCCTTGGGGTTTCTCATCAGCAGCCTCCACTTAAAATATACACCAGACTTCTCCCTTTCCAAACGCCCATAGTTCTGGGTGTGTTTACAGCATTTTCAGGTTGTCATGTGTTGGCTAATATCGATAAGGGGCTGGTTTAGCTCACAGGGCTAAATCGCTGGCTTTTAAAGCAGGCCAGCAGCACGGTTCGATTCCTGTACCAGCCTCCCTGGACAGGCACAGGAATGTGGCGACTAGGAGCTTTTCACAGTAACTTCATTGAAGCCTACTCGTGACAATAAGCGATTTTCATTTCATTTTCATAAGGCCTTTGCAACGTTATATAACTGATCAGAATCCTACAAGCCAATTGCGAATGTAAATAAATGACAATTTAATTTATATATCAATGGAGATTAACAACGCAAACATTTCTGCATGGCAGCACGGTAGCATAGTGTTTAGCACAATGGCTTCACAGCGGCAGGGTCCCAGGTTCGATTCTTGGCTTGGGTCACTGTTTGTGTGGAGTCTGCACTTTCTCCCAGTGTCTGCGTGGGTTTCCTCCGGGTGGTCTGGTTTCCTCCCACAGTCCAAAGGTGATGTGGAGATGCCGGCGTTGGACTGGTGTGAGCACAGTAAGAAGTCTTACAACACCAGGTTGTGAGGGTTGTGAGGAAGGGTCACCTGAGGAAGGAGCAGTGCTCCGAAAGCTAGTGTTTGAAACAAACCTGTTGGACTTTAACCTGGTGTTATAAGACTTCTTACAGTCCAAAGATGTGCAGGGGTAGGTGGATTGGCTATGCTAAATTGCCTTTACTGTCCAAAAAAAGTAAGGTAAGGTGGGGTTACGGGGATAGGGTGGAAGTGTGGGGTAGGGTAGAGTTGTTAGCTTAGGTAGGGTGCTCTTTCCAAGGGCCGGTGCAGACTTGATGGGCCGAATGGCCTCCTTCTGCACTGTAAATTCTGTGATTTGGGTAAAAACAATTTAAAGAATTATTCTCTAGGCATGCGCCCTATCCTCAGCCTTTATTTATCCATCAATCTTCCATAAATAAACAACATAGGTTATCAACAGCTATGCATAAAGTCACAATGGCTCACAACCCTTTGGCAAAAGAAATGTTCATAATTTAGAGAGATAATGAGATTGACAGGCTAGCAGAGAGAAAGTCATAGCGGGCAAGTTGAAAGAAATGTAGAGCCTATCAGGATTGTTGCTTTAATAAACTAAAAGATAAAGAAGTTCCCTGCATCCTTCAGTCTGTGAATGTTGGCTTGGTTTCCAGGTATTATGCTGTATTGCAGGGACGAGTGAAGCTAGTTGGAACACATACTCAAATAATAATGACTAATTCCCTGAAACATGTCTGAGTAAAGTCTGCAAAGCACTTAAGAGTTCCCATGACGGCTTCCTAACTAAATGCTCCACTCCCCCCTGCAACTGAGTCATACAGTACAGGAAGGTCTGCTTTGAGTTAACTGATTTTAGACAGGACAGCAAGTGGGTTCCTAATTAACTGGGCTCACGAGCTCCTCAAGCTGGGGAAGGAAAGACAAAAATGATTCAAGTTCCTCTTCAATAATTTCTATTTTGCCAATGCTGCAAGAAAATGCAGGAGCAATGCTGAAAATGTTGAGGGAGACGCATTGACACAAGGAAAGGGTTAGAGTGGGGAATGGCCGGTACAATCTGGTCCCAGGTGAGGACGGCCTGGTTCTATGTCCCCCTACCGTAAATTTACCCAGCCAATAATTTTAATGGGTGCTGAGTCAAGGGCTGGTGAACACAGTGGAAAATCCAGCTCTACTATCAAGGAAATATAATACCAGTCATAGAGTTAAAGGCCGGAATATTCCAGTTGTTCTCGCCAGCGGGATCTTCCATTCCCGCCGACGCTCCAACGATTTCCAGCGGTGATGGGGGAAGGCGGTCGCATAGTATGGGAAATCCCGTTGACAGCAGATCCCACCACCAATCAATGGCGGACCGGCCCACCACCACAAAACACACCACGGGGGGTGATAGAAAATCCCGACCATAGAGTCATTACAGCACAGAAGAAGGCAATTCAGTCCATGAGTTGGTTCCCTGTAGAATAATCTATTGAGTCCCATTCCACCATTCTATCTTCATAGTCCTGCAAGTTTATCATTCTCATGCGCTCATCCAATTTCCTTTCAAAATCATTGTCTCCACTTTCATCAACTTTACAGGCAGTGAGTTCCAGGCCATGATCACTCACTGCGTCAACTTTCTCACATTCCCCTGCATCTCTTGCCCAAACATTTAAATCTATGTTCCTTGGTCCTGACATCATCAGTTAATGGGGAGAACTTTTCCTTGAGAACCTTACCTAAACCTATCCTAATCTTTGTGCAACTCTACCAAATCTCCCCCAAGATCCTCTGCAAACCGGCTTCTCCAATGTAACCTTGCAGCTAAAATCCCTCATCCCCAGAATCATTGAATCTCTACAGCGCAGAAGGGAGCCATTCAGCCCATCGAGTCTGCCCGTCCCTCTGAAAGAGCACCATACCTAAGCCCACTCTTCTGTCCTATCCCCGTAATCCCACCTAACCGTCATATCTTTGGACCTTAAGGCCAATTTAACATAGCCAATCCACCTAACCTGCTCATCTTTCGACTGTGGGAGGAAAGCGGAGCTCCCGAAGGAAACACACGCAGATGTGCAAATTCTACACAGTCAGTCACCCAAGGTCAGCTTTGAATCCAGGTTCCTGACGCTGTGAGGCAGCAGTGCTAACCACCATTCTTTTTTTTTTAATAAACAATTTTATTGAGGTAGTTTTTGGCTTTATAAACAGTTACAGACATCATCAGAAAGGAAGCAAAAAAGGCAAAAATGTGCAAACATCCACGTACTTTCAATACTTCCATCGTACCGTATTGCACAAGCCCGCTCCCCTCCCACCCGTACTACCCGCCATATTTTCCCTCCTACTCTACTCTACCCCCCCCCCCCCCCCCCCCCCTGCTGACGCTCACTCTCCCGCAAAGAAGTCAATAAATGGTTGCCACCTCCGGGTGAACCCTGCACAGATCCCCTCAAGGCGAACTTAATTTTTTCCATCCCCAGGAAACTTGACATGTCCGCAAGCCACCACTCAGTCTTCGGGGGCTTTGAGTCCCTCCACGCCAATAATATTCGTCGCCGGGCTATCAGGGAAGCAAAGGCCAGCACATCGGCCGCTTTCTCCCCCTGGACGCCCGGGTCTTCCGAAACCCCAAAAATTGCCACCCCTGCACTCATCACCACCCTTGTTTTTAGCACCTGGGACATGACCCCCGCAAATCCCTCCCAGTACCCCCTCAGCTCAGGGCATGCCCAAAACATGTGCACATGGTTCGCTGGTCCTCCTGCGCACCTAGCGCATTTGTCCTCTATCCCGAAAAATTTGCTCATCCGAGCCACCGTCATATGGGCCCGGTGAACGACCTTAAATTGGATCAGCCCGAGCCTAGCACATGTCGCGGTCGAGTTTACCCTACTCAGGGCCTCTGCCCACAGCCCATCCTCCATTTCCCCGCCTAGCTCCTCCTCCCATTTAAGTTTCAGTTCCTCTGTCTGGGACCCTTCCTCCCTCATGAGCACCTTATAAATACCCGAGACTCTACCCTCCCCTTCGTCCCTCCCAGAGACTATTCTGTCTAGGATCCCCATTGGCGGGAGGCGCGGGAAAGATGGGACCTGTCTACGAACAAAGTTCCGCAGCTGTAGGTATCTAAAATCATTTCCCCTTACCAACCCAAATTTCTCCTCCAAGCTCCTCAAACTCGCGAAGCTCCCTTCCAGGAACATATCACCCACCCTTCCCGCCCCTGCTCGCCGCCATACTCGGAACCCCCCATCCATACTGCCGGGTGCAAACCGATGGTTGTCGCAGATTGGCGCCCAGACAGACGCCCCCATCTCCCCCACATGCCTCCTCCACTGGCCCCATATCCGCAGGGTCGCCACCACTACCGGGCTGGTGGTGTACTTGGCCGGCGGCAGCGGTAGAGGAGCCGTGACCAGGGCTTCCAAACTGGAGCCCCTGCACGAAGCCGCCTCCACCCGCTCCCAAATAGACCCCGTACCCACCATCCACTTCCTTATCATAGCGATGTTGGCCGCCCAGTAATAATTGACCAGACTCGGCAACGCCAGCCCCCCCTCGCTGCGGTTCCTCTCCAACATTGCCTTCTTCACCCGCGGAGACTTTCCCGCCCAGACAAAGCTCATGATCAGCCCGTTAACTCTTTTGAAAAAGGACTGTGGGATAAAGATCGGGAGGCACTGAAAAATAAACAAAAATCGAGGGAGGATTGTCATCTTTACAGTCTGCACCCTCCCTGCCAGCGACAGCGGGAGTGCATCCCATCTCCGAAACTCTCCCTTCATTTGCTCCACCACCCTGGCCAAATTTAACTTATGCAGCCTGCCCCAGTCTCGTGCCACCTGGATTCCCAAATACCGGAAATTTTCCTCAACTAACCTAAACGGTAGCCCTCTCAATCTGTTCTCCTGGCCCCTTGCCTGTACCACAAACATTTCACTCTTGACCGTATTTAATTTGTATCCTGAGAACTGGCCGAACTCCCTCAGCATTCCCAGTATAGTTCCCATCCCGGCCACTGGGTCCGACACGTACAGGAGCAGGTCGTCTGCATAAAGAGAAACCCTATGCTCAACCCCGCCCCTCACCATCCCCTTCCAACCCTCTGCGGCTCTCAGCGCAATCGCCAGCGGCTCTATGGCCAGCGCAAACAGCAGCGGGGAGAGCGGGCAGCCCTGCCTGGTCCCTCGGTACAACCTAAAGTACTCCGACACTTCTCTGTTGGTCCTGACGCTGGCCCTCGGGGCCTGATATAATAATTTGATCCAATCCACCAATCCCTCCCCGAACCCAAACCGTCCGAGCACCTCCCATAGATATTCCCACTCCACCCGGTCAAAGGCCTTCTCGGCGTCCATAGCCACCACTACCTCCACCTCTCTACCCGCCGGGGGCATCATTATCACATTGAGCAATCTCCTCAGATTGGCCGCCAGCTGCCTACCTTTCACGAACCCCGTTTGATCCTCCCCAATCACCTCCGGTACACAGTCCTCCATTCTACCCGCCAGTACCTTTGCCAGGAGCTTGGCATCTACATTAATCAGGGAGATTGGCCTGTAGGACCCGCACACCTCCGGGTCTTTACCCCGCTTTAATATCAGAGATATGGTGGCTTGTGACATCGTCGGCGGCAGGGTCCCTCTGTCCCTTGCCTCATTGAAAACCCTCGCCAAGACCGGGCCCACCAGCTCCGAGAACTTCCTATAAAACTCTACTGGGTATCCATCCGGCCCCGGGGACTTCCCCGACTGCATGGCCTTTAGGCCCCCCAATACCTCCTCTACTCTAATCGGGGCCCCCAGCTCTTCCACTCGCCCCCCCCCCCAACTGTTGGGAATGTTAACCCATCCAGAAACCTTTTCATCCCCTCCGGTTCTTCTGGCGGCTCCGAAGTATACAGCTTACGATAGAAGTCCCGGAATACCCTATTCAATTCTACCGGATCCTCCACTTTGTGCCCCCCCTCGTCCCTCACTCTACCTATTTTGCTAACCACCATTCTGATAAATCTTTATTGCACACTCTTAATGACCCTCACACCCTACTGTCTCTCATAACTGTATGGCAAATTTTCTCCAGGCATTTATCCAGAACAATTTTGAACTCTGCTGGATTCCTGTTCCTTACTATCCTGCATGAAGTAGGTCAATCCCAACTGCCTTTTCCATCTTCTCAATATAAGCATGTGCCTTTTTTTATAGAACCTGTGACTAGTTACACATATTGACATTATGGGCGAATGATTGGAACCACTCAAGATTTGTGGTCACACATGTTTCTCCCAAAAATATTTTGGATGAACTGAAAGAGCAGACAGAAGTGTCGATCAACAGTTGTGTAAAAGCAAAATGCTGCGGATGCTGAAAATCTGACATAAAAACAAGTAAATGCCAGAACAACCCAGCTGACCTGCAACTGTGTAATGGGAAACAGAGTTAACTTCTGGAGCCCTTGTGGTTCTTCTTCTGAGCTAAATAGAGGGAGAAATGCGTCAGATGATATTATATAATGTGCAAAGTCTTACAGCACCAGGTTAAAGTCCAACATGTTTGTTTCAAACACTAGCTTTCGGAGCACTACTCCTTCCTCAGGTGAAGGAGCAGTGCTCCGAAAGCTAGTGTTTGAAACAAACATATCATAGCATTTACAGTGCAGAAGGAGACCATTCGGCCCATCGAGTCTGCACCGGCTCTTGGAAAGAGCACCCTACCCAAGATCAACACCTCCACCCTATCCCCATAACCCAGTAACCCCACCCAATACTAAGGGCAATTTTGGACACTAAGGGCAATTTATCATGGCCAATCCACCTAACCAGCACATTTTTGGACTGTGGGAGGAAACTGGAGCACCCGGAGGAAACCCACGCACACACGGGTAGGCTGTGCAGTCGCCGCACAGACAGTGACCCAAGCCAGAATCGAACCTGGGACCCTGGAGCTGTGAAGCAATTGTGCTATCCACAATGCTACTGTGCTGCCCCTTATGTTGGACTTTAACCTGGTGTTGTAAGCCTTCTTACTGTGCTCACCCAAGTCCAACGCCGGCATCTCCACATCATTATATAATGTACAGGAGAGGGTGAAGCAGCTGGAGCAGAGTAGATGGTCAGTGATAGCGGGAGCGAGGAGAGATTGCAACAAAGATGTAGATGGCAAGAGACTCAGGAAATGTTAATGACGGTGTGAAGGATTATGGAAGGTGCTGATAGTGGCATAAAGGTGACGGGCGGAGTTTTCCGGCCATTGGGATTCTCTGTTCCCATTGGCAGTTCACCCCCCCTCGTCCCCCTTTCCCCGCAGGTTTCCCGGCGGTATGGTGTGGTTTCGATGGGAATTCCCATTGCCAAGCAGCAGGGGTAGAGAATCCCACCGCCAGCAAACAGTGCGCTACCGAGAAACCCACGGCCAGGGCACCGCAGAATCCAACCCAAGATAGCACAATGTGTCAATTGGAGAACAAAGTCAGTGCTCAGTGAAAGCAAACTCAAGAACAGGCCTCCCAGTGGGGGAGGGGAAGGGGGGGGAGTTGTATTGGGACAAAAAAATAATCAACAGTTGTCTGATTTCTCTTCTGTAAGTGAGCAGATATATGCTGCATTCGTAACTGAAGTTTAAGTTGTAAAACAGTTTGTGAAGTGACTCATGGATGATGATTTTACAAAGCATGGCTCCAGCTCTATTGGCAATGCCTATTTTTTTTAAATGGTGAGTCGATTTGGGTCTGATGTGATGCGAAGAGAGAGACTGGTGGAATGATAAATTAATTACATTATTAATGCAGATGCACATCAGGAACTTAACAGTTTGCCATCAGATTGCATTAGTAACTACAAACATTCAGATATAATGGGTTACTAGAGTGGAACTTCTGCTCTCCTTAAGTACAGAGTGCAGATAAATCATAAGATAAATGTGATATCTCTATTTGCTTACATCTTCATTTTAAAATTATCACTTGAATTATTATTTGCCATGGTGAACCTTGACTTGTTGTATCTTGGGAAGTAGAAGGCTATACTCCTCAATAAATAAGCCCCCTAATCCTCATTCATGCCTTTGTAGCCTGCAGGCTTGACAATACTGTGATGAACCACGTTCCACTGTTACTCACTGCTGTACATATATATATTCACTGTTATTGTTTGTTCCATTGTTACTTACTGTTGTTGTTGTTGTTGCTTCTGTTGACTCCGCCTGTGGCTCCGCCCCTCGGGCTTTGTATATCGTTGGCTGATCTGTGGCCCTGCCCCCAGTGAGGAATCAGCAGCAGGCAGGCACACATCTCAGTGTATTAAAGCCACAAATTAGTTCTATAACTCGCTTCGTCAGTTATTGATGGTCCATCAATTCCCAACGCACTCCTGGTTAGTCTCCTCATAAACCCTCCATAAACTTGAGGTCATCCAGAATTCTACTGCCTGTATCTTAATTCACACCAAGTCCTGGGCGGGATCCTCTCAGCCCGTGAACAGGCTGGAGAATCCCCGCAACCGGGCCACGGTGCAGAGTGGAGAATCGACGCCATTGGTGCCAGCGTGATTGGCGCAGCACTGATCGTGGGCCGCTCTACGTGGCCGGCCCGCCAATTCTCGGGCCAGGATGGGCCAAGCCGCAGTCGTGGAAACGCTGAGTCCTGCCAGCGCCGTTCTAACCTGCTCTCAGCCTCAGCGTGGAAGGGTCGGGTGGCGGCCTGTTGGGGGGGGGGGCCGACCCGGGGGGGGACCTCCGATGCAGCTGCAGCCTGGCCCGCGATCGGGGCCCACCAATCGGCGGGGCGGCATCTCTGGCTGGGGGCCTCCTTTCCTACTCGCCAGCCCCTGTAGCCCTGTGCCATGTTGTGTCGGGGCCGGCGAGTTGAAGGAGGCCACCCCCCCTGTAGGGACCAGAATTAGTCCTGGCAGCGGCCCATTCACACCTTCGTAAAACGCGACGCCCTTTACAACGGCGTGGACACTCTGCCGCGGGATGAGAGAATCCCGCCCCCTGTTGCCCTATCACTTTTGTGACATTAGTGTACATGAACAACCGGTCAAGCAACATCTTCTCTTTTACAGTGTTCCTCCTTGTTTTCAAATCCTTCCACGGTCTCACCCCTCCCTATCTCTGTAACTTCGTCCAGACCCACAATTCTCTGAGAAATGCCAGTCTCTAATTCTGGCCTCTTGAGCTTCCCCAGCTTTTGCCAGAGACCCGGGTTCGATTCCCAGCTTGGGTCACTGTCTGTGCGGAGTCTACACGTTCTCCCTGTGTCTGCGTGGGTTTCCTCCGGGTGCTCCGGTTTCCTCCCACAAAGTCCCGAAAGATGTGCTTGCTTGATGAATTGGACATTCTGAATTCTCCCTCCGTGAACCCGAACAGGCGAATGTGGCGACTAGGGGCTTTTCACAGTAACTTCATTGCAGTGTTAATGTAAGCCTACTTGTGACACTAATAAAGATTATCATTAAATCTCTATCATTGGGAGCTGCGCGTTCAGTTGCCAAGCCCAAGCCTTGAATACCGTCCTTACACCTCTCTGTTTTCTCACTTTCCTCCTTCAAGACACTCCTTAAACCTCTTTGACCAAGCTTTTTGGACATAAAACCTAATGTCACCTTATGTGCCTCAGTGTCATTTGTTTGTAATGCTCTTGTAAAGCAACTCGGGATGTTTTATTTCATTGAAGGTGCCATATAAATGTAACTTGCTGCCGTGGTTGTTTTTGTAAACAAGATGCCAGCAATAAAAACTGAGAAAGCATTCATCCAGCTGAATGAGATTAAATAAAAGCACAGGAAAATCTACGTAAAACAGGGCAAAAATATTTTGTTTCAATAAAACAACTGTTGAAGTAATACATTAATCTACAAGCAAATAGTAAAGATATTATTTTTATGATCAAATTTTTAATTTCCTTACAGATGGATTTATGGAGCTTGTTCTCCACCCGTTCACTCTTCATTCCCATGGTTACAAAGCTCACGTCCACCAGAGGCCTCCCAACTACCTCTAATGCACATCAGCAATCGAGCTGCTCCATTTACTACAAAGTGTGTACACATTTGCTGATGCCTCAATATTTGTCAGACCGGGCCAGAAGTAAAGACATCCTCCGCAGATCTTGCCCATAAAAAGAAGTCGAGTGATTTCACTTCTCCTTTATTTGGCGGGATCGAACTGTGTGGAGTTTGTACTTTCTCCCCGTGTCTGCGTGGGTTTCATAGAATCCCTAAAGTACATAATCAGGGCCAGTCAGCCCATCCAGTCTGCACTAACCCTCCGATTGACAACTGTACCTAGGCCCCCATCCCCACTCTATCCCTGTAACCCAGTAACCCCACCTAACCTTTAGGACACTAAGGGGCAATTTTGTAGCATGGCCAATCCACCTAGCTGGCACATCTTTCCTCCGAGTGCTCTGGTTTCCACCCACAGTCCAAAGATGTGCTGGTTAGGGGGGGTTGTGGGGATAGGGTGGGGGAGTGAGCCTGGGCAGGGTGCTCTTTCAGAGCATCGGATCAAGACTTGACAGGCCAAATGGCCTCCTTCTGCCCTGTAGGAATTCTATGGTTCAATGGAATCACTACCTGTAGCGCTAACAATTATACTCAAAGCCGAGAGACTGGTACAATAGAGGCTTTATTGTTGTACGATGTTGCCCTCCATCTGCAACTGTAGACTAAAGGTCTGAGTGGCTCACATGCATATTTATACACAAGCTCCCTGTGGGCGGAGCTAGCCGGCAGGGGCTCACCAGAGGAACCTGTATTACAGGTACAGGCATATATCCCCCTACTGCAGTACGCATAACTACAGTGGTTATCTCACCACACTACCTCACATAGGAAAAGGGCTGTAAAAACTAAGGGCGGGATTCGCCGTTGTCCGACACCGAAATAGTATCTGGCGATCGGGCGGAGAATCCCCGTTTGCGACTGAATCGGGGTCGGCGCTGTTTTTCGGATGCTTCGTCCCCTCCAATTTGGTGTAATCTAGGAGCGCGCCGCACGCCATTGCGGCGGCTTCAGCGAGTCGCTTTGAGGACCTCCCCCGATCCTCCGAACCCGATGGGCCAGGTTCACAACTGCGCGGGTCGCATGCGGTCTGAGTTTTCGTAAACCCGGCATGGCAGCTGCGGACTGAGTCCAGCACCGCCACTTTCGGGGGTGGGGGAGGGGGAGCCATGCTGCTGGCAGGGGGGGCTTCGGGGAGGGCTGTGGGACTGGTGGGGGGTGGTCCGGGGGAACACTATTTGGATAGCCGGGTCCGTATGCAGCCGGCGCCATGTTGAACAGCATGACCACGCATGTGCACGGCCACGGACCCGGCAATTCTCCAGCCGTTTATGTCGGGAACGGTGGGAGTTTTACCCTGTGCTGCTGCTAGACCCCCACAGGGTGGAGCATCGGTGCGGGGGCTCCGCCGGCCTTTTCATTGTCAAACTAGACACTTCCTCCGGACATAGCCTCAAAATCGGAGAACCCATCCCGAAATCTCCCAGTTTCCTTCTTTCAATTTCCACCAGTTACTTCCGCAAATAAATTCCATGTTTGCTATTCGAGTCTTAAACAATCTTGACCAAGATGTGTGGGCAAGCAGCCTGTTCTTGGAATTCAACTAATACCAATCTTGGTTTGATGAGAAAGACAAGGAAAGGTCTCAGGATCATTGTCAAAGGAGTTCACAGTCGGCAAAGTGTTTTTCAACTATGGTCTCAATTGTTGGGAAACACGGCAGCCAATTTGACCACAGTGAGGTCTCACAGACATCAATGGAACTAATGACTAAATATTCTGTGCAACCGATGTTGATTGAAATTACGCAATGGCGCCTTTATTGTTATGTTAACTGGATGTTACGCAGGATAAAACCGCGGCTTTGAAGTTGAATTATTACTTCAATTTAGATTCAAATAACATTGCTACACCAGGCCTGATTTCTCCATGTTTAATACTAATGCTGTACTCCATGATATTCCACAACAAACATTCAAATCAGGCCCAGATTTCACACAGCCTGGAAAACAAATGAATGCACAATCAATGACAGGCAGTTAGAGGCTCTCCGGCCCACCCAACCCATCCCGTGCGTCACAGTACATACACACTCCACCCCACCATTGATCTGCTGGGAGAGGTGAGAAACCAGGTAAAACCCCAGGTTAATTTTAAGGGAGAAACAATCTGTAAAATTTCCATCCTGGCCCACCGTGGTGATCAAAAATGGCCCAGGAAATCACTCGGGCCCTAACTCTGATACCAAAATTATTTTTTATTATGTTGAACATTTAAATAGGCATTTGGAAAGAAAATGACCTTACTGCACAGATTTAAGTAAATTAAAAAAATAAATAAAGGTTTGTTTTTCAAATGAACGCAAGTTAGCTTCATAATTCGAGACTGGACTCGGGTGTCTGAGGGCCCTGAGCTCACCACCTCCCGGAACGTTTTGCATAGCCATTCACCCCTCCATTTTGGATTGAGAAAATGACACAACGTAGCATGAGAAAGTGACCAGGATAACGCAGATGATACTCTTGGAAGACCAGAAGGACGTAGAGGCTTTGGAGAGAGTACACAAAAGGTTCACCAGGCTGTTGCCTGGTATGGAGGGTGTTAGGTATGAGGACAAAGGGCAGCACGGTGGCGCAGTGGGTTAGCCCTGCTGCCTCACGGCGCCGAGGTCCCAGGTTCGATCCCGGCTCTGGGTCACTGTCCGTGTGGAGTTTGCACATTCTCCCCGTGTTTGCGTGGGTTTCGCCCCCACAGCCCAAAGATGTGCAGGTAGGTGGATTGACCACGCTAAATTGCCCCTTAATTGGAAAAAATGAATTGGGTACTCTAAATTTATAAAAAAAAAGGTATGAGGACAGATTGAATAAACTGGAATTGTTCTCCCCAGAGAGACGGAGGCTGAGGGGCGACCTGATAGCAGTTTATAAAATTATTAGCGGTATAGATAGGGGGCAGGATTCTCCGACCCATCGCGCCGGAATCGCGCCCAGCGCGGGGGTGGAGAATAGCTGTTCACACCGGAAATCCAGCGCGACGGCGCTTCCACGATTCTCTGCGGACTCACCAGTCCCGCACGCGCGGTCGACGCGGCGCCGGTTGGGGGCCAATGGGACTGGCCCCCGTGATGATTCTCCACGGTCGATCGGCCGAACTTCCGCCAGCGTGGTTTATATGTGGCACCACCTGGCGGGAGCTAGGACCCACGGCCGTGGTGGCGGTCCTGGTTGGGGGGGGGGATATCTGAATCCGGGGGGGGGGGACTGAGCGGTGGCCAGGCCCGCGATCGGGGGCCACCGCTCGGCGGGCCATCGCGATCTGGGAGGGACCTACCTTCCTCCTGCCTGGGCCCGCTATGTGCCAGAGCTGCGGGATGCACGCCGGGCCTCTGCTAGCCCCCTGGAAAATGGAGAATCATCCCGGACCTTCGAGGAAAAAGTCCGGAGTGATTCTCGCCCATTTTCCGGCAGGGGTGGGGACTTAGTCCCCAGAAGGGAGAATCTCGGCCAGGGTGAACAGTTGGAGGCTTTTTCCCAGGGGGGAAATGACAATTACAAGGGGGCACAAGTTCAAGGTGAGGGGGGGGGGCAAGATTCAGTGGAGATGTGTGGGTCACGTTTTTTACACAGAGGGTGGTCGTGGCCTGGAATGCACTGCAAAGTGAGGTGGTTGAGGCAGATATGTTAGCGACCTTTAAGACTTATCTGGATAGGCACATGAACAGACGGGGTATAGAAGGATACAGGCGGTTGGTCAAGATAGGACACATGATCGGCACAGGCTTGGAGGGCCGAAGGGCCTGTTCCTGTGTTGTATTGTTCTTTGTTCCTGGTTCTTTATAACACGCTGAATTTGTGGCATAGTGGTTAGCACTGTTGTTTCACAACGTCAGGGACCCAGGCTCGATTCCCAGCTTGGGTCACTGTCTGTGTGGAGTATGCACGTTCTCCTCGTGTCTGCGTGGGTTTCCTCCGGGTGTTCCGGGTTCTTCCCACAAGTCCCGAAAGACGTGCTTGTCAGGTGAATTGGAGATTCTGAATTCTCCCTCGGCGTACCCAAACAGGTGCAGGAGTGTGGCGACTAGGGGATTTTCACATTGACTTCATTGCAGTGTTAATGCAAGCCCACTTGTGATTATTATTATTAACTTAAATGAAAGAGGTTTGAGCCAGATGGAAGGGAAGATAAAGCATCACCCAATGACCATCCCAGTCCATGCCACATGCCTGCCATTGACCTCCCTGCTGTAGGCTACAGTGGCTATCTCCACACATGAACTGAAGGCCCAACAGCCATGCGGACTCTGCCTCCTGATGTGGAATCAATCTGTGTCACCAGATCACACAGTAAACTCCACAAAGTGTGGGAGAAGCCTGAATGGCAGGGATTTGAAGCTGTGTTCCCAGAATACTAGCTTGGTCCTCGAGATTGCTAGTTTAGTAACATTACAACACCATCTCTTCCATAAGCAAGGAGCAGACAAGCCTTTCGACTTTTTCAGAAATGCAGAACACAGCATCTCTCAGAGAACTCTATCGGATTGGAGTAAAATCAGGAGAGGACTGGACACTTCCCTTTTTACAGCACTAGCAGCTGTAAGATAAGCTTAAATATACAGTGTGAATGTTAGTGAAAAGCTGAATCAGTGAGTGGACGAATGAGTGAATGTTTAATGTGTCAGAAAGTAGCTAAGAGTATAGGGTGGGTAAAGTAAATGCACACGGGGGTGAGGTGGGTAGGGTGGATGAGATGGAGAGTTGGGTGAAGTGGGTAGGTGGGTGAGTTGGTAAGTGGGTAAGGTGGCGGGTGGGTAGGCTGGCGGTGGGTGAAGTGGAGGTCGGCTGGGTGATCAGGAGGGGTAGTCAGGTTAGGAGCTAGTCAGGTTGGGTTGGGGTGTGGGCCAGGTGATAGGGGTGGGTAGTAGAGTCGGGTCAGGGGTAGTTAGGGGGTAGGAGGTAATCAGGAGGTTGGGGGATGACCGGGTCCGGCTGGAAGTAGTTGAGGGGGATTCAGCTGGGGTTGTTGTGAGGGCAGGGTTTTAGATGGTGGTCAGGAGGTAGTCAGAGAGTCACGTGGTGTCAGAGGTGTTGGGGGGGGCGTGCAGTTAGCTATTTGGGAGGGGTGGTCAGGGCAGGTAGCTGGGGGGGGTCAAGGGGGATATTTGGGATGTGGGGGCGAGGGAGAAATCAGTGTGTCAGCATAAGTGATTGGAGGGTCAGTTCTTAGTCACCCTGATGTTAGACTAGTTTTTGATCTGTCTAACATTTCCTGGATAATTACCCAGGTCAGTACCACAGAACTGTCTGAAGTATCCAACGCCAGCTCACAGTCAGAATCCCGGGAAGCAGAAGAATTGCCTATCAGAAGTTCAAACGTCCCGAGCGATTCCCGGAAAGGTTAACGTGCCAGGACTGCCACGGGGTCCCAATGCGCATGTCTGGACTCTGACGATTCGGAGACCAGCAGATCTGGGAAAATAACTGCCTTAACCGTCTGCTATAATGCATAATAACAGCAAAGCCATGCAAGAAGTAGACCATTGTCTGGTATGAAGATAGATTTCATTTCCCACCCCCACCGCCCCCCACCCCCTCACCTTAGGGACCTGATCATTTGCTTTCCATCATGTTTGCAACTCTGTGCAGAAGAATTCCAAGCATGTATTCCCCTTTAGGGATGTCGTGCCTTGAATTCTGGAAAAACCACATTAAATGGTAAAGCTCAATAATCCCTAGTGGCCAATTACTTTGTGAAGCTAATATACCTGTGATTTAAAGCTCCTAAACTACTGCAGCTTCCAGTAAGATCACACAGTTTGAAGTATGGAGAGCAGTAATAGTAGAGGCTTCAAACACATGGACACATGCAGTCATTCAGTGCATAGTTAAGTTTTGTTTGGTTAAAGTGTGAATGATTAGAAATAGTGCAGCGATTGATTAACACCTTGACTGTTCTAACCACAAAACATTTCTCAGGTTAGGAAAAAGATTCTCCTCAATCAAAATTGTCCCTTTTATTGTATGAAGCTTTGCCCTGGTGTTTGTTGATTCTTTGATAAACATGTTGCGAAGGCTCCCCTGTTGCCTGAGTTAACAGGCCTACCGCCCGTGTGGAACTAAACCACACACATGCACTCACCCAAGAAAAATAGCTGGATTTATCGTCGAAAGGATTCGTCAAAAGCACTTTTTTTTTAATTTCCCAAAAAAAAACAAGAGACAAAAAGAAGGAAAAAGTATTTTACCTCACGTAACATCTCTGGAAATGACCAAAATAAAACGACTGATTGAGGTAACAGGTTTAATCAAGGCTTTCAAAACAGTGAAAGCTGCAATTGTTAGAAAATTAATAAAACTCCGAACTACACTGCAAATCTTGACACATCACCCTATCAAGTGCTGCATGTCTCCTCCAGGGTGACGCAGACAGTTCTTTAGCACGCCAATGTTTTGCTTTATTATGGCTTTCATTGTGTGCATGCTATCTGTGAGTGCAGGTGCTGTGTACCACAGCATGTGCTGTATCTCCAGTACACTGCCCTTGTTACCCAGTAACCATGCTTTAGTTTACCATAGTGACTCAAATGTAGCTGGCAAAGAAAGCTGCTGCAAAATGAAGGCATCATAACTATTGCCAAGAAGGATCTGTATGATTCACTGCCTAGGATCACACACCAGCTGCAGGTTGAGCCAGTGGAATCCGTGTTGGACAAAGTTGGCACGCTGTGCCCGCAAAGTGATAAGAGTGCAGTTAATGACACCCTGCAGCATGGGGGAGTCTGCAGTCCAAATGAAGCTGAGCGCTCGCTCTGCCTGCTTCTCTCTGGAAAGAGGGGATGAATGGGTGGGCCTTTCGGATGTGGGAGGTGGAAATTGTGGGGGGGGTGGGTGTCGAACACTGTGTAGAAGGGGTGGATGGTTGGACATCGGGGTGGGGTTTGCAGGGGGGTCCCATATCGGGGAGGGGGCAGGGGTCAGACGTTGGGGTGTCAGACATCGTCAGACATCGAGATGGGCCAGATGTTGGGGGAGCCCGGACATCAGGGAAGTGGGGTTGGATGATTTGGGTTGGGGGGGTGGGGGATTTTAGACGTCAAAGTGATCCAGGGGATAGTGGTGGCGGCTTTGCGGATTTGGGGCCAATGGAGGAAACATGCGGGAGAAGTGGGAGCGTCGGTCTGGTCCCCAATATGTGACAACCACCAATTTGTCCCGGGGAAGATGGATGGCGGGTTTCGAGTGTGGCGGAGGGCGGGGGGTGGGAAGGATGGGCGACTTATTCCTGGAAGGGAGCTTCACAAACATGAGGGCGCTGGAGGAGAAGTTCGGGCTGGCGAGGGGGAATGACTTTCGGTACTTGCAGGTGCGGGATTTCATACGTAGACAGGTCCCATCCTTTCCACGGCTTCCACCAAGGGGGATCCAGGACAGGGTAATTTCCAGGGGTGAGGTAGGAGAGGGGAGAGTCTCAGATATTTATAAGGAGCAGAGGACACAGGGACCGAGGAACTGAAACTCAAGTGGAAGGAGGTGCTTGGTGGGGAGTTGGAGGGAGGCGTATGGGCAGACGCTCTGAGGAGGGTAAATGCAACCGCAACATTTGCCAGGCTCAGTCTGATTCAGTTCAAGGTAGTTCACCGGGCCCACATGACGGTGGCCTGGATGAGCAAATTCTTTGGGCTGGAGGACAAGTGTGCTAGATGTGGGGGAGGACCAGCGAACCATGTCCACATATTCTGGGCTTGTCCAAAACTCAGGGGATACTGGCAGGGATTTGCGGACGTCATTGGGGCCTCACGGTAGCATGGTGGTTAGCATCAATGCTTCACAGCTCCAGGGTCCCAGGTTCGATTCCCGGCTGGGTCACTGTCTGTGTGGAGTCTGCACGTCCTCCCCGTGTGTGCGTGGGTTTCCTCCGGGTGCTCCGGTTTCCTCCCACAGACCAAAGATGTGCGGGTTAGGTGGATTGGCCATGCTAAATTGCCCGTAGTGTAAGGTTAATGGGGGAATTGTTGGGTTATGAGTATACGGGTTACGTGGGTTTAAGTAGGGTGATCATTGCTCGGCACAACATCGAGGGCCGAAGGGCCTGTTCTGTGCTGTACTGTTCTATGTTCTATGTTCTATATCCCGGGTACTGAAAACAAGGGTTTTGGGGTGTCGGAAGACCCGGGAGTACAGGAGGGGATAGAGGCCGACATTGTGGCCTTTGCTTCCCTGATAGCCCGACAAGGGATACTGTTGGCCTGGAGGGATTCAAAGCCCCCAAGGACCGAAGTATGACTGTCGGACATGACAAGCTTTCTCGGTTGGAAAAAAAATCAAGTTTGCCTTACGAGGATCACTATCGGGGTTCGCCCGGAGGTGGCAACCATTCATCGACTACTTGACGGGGAACTAATCGTCCGCGTGGCGGTTGGGGGGGTGGGGTGTAGAATAGAGTAGAACGGGGGGAAGAATAGGCGGGTCTATCTGCGAGAGTGGTACTGTTATTTGCACTATGTTTTTTGTAATGTGTATCTGCACACTAATGTATATTGTTACTGTTTACAATGCCAAAAATACCTCAATAAAATTGTCTGTTGAAATAAAGAGTGATCCAGGGGCCGGGGGGGGGGCTACTGTCAGGTTGGAGAGGACCGTCAGGTTGGGGAGGTGTTTCCAATCGGGTCAGCGTGACTATTAGTGTGACACTATACCATAGAACCAAGCAATGTGCAGAAGGAGGCCATTTGGCCCATTAAGTCTGCACTGGCCCTCTGAAAGAGCACCCTACCTATGCCCACACCCCCGCAATCCCGTAACCCCACCTAACCTTTGGACACTAAGGCTAAT
This sequence comes from Scyliorhinus canicula, assembly GCF_902713615.1. NCBI lineage: Eukaryota > Metazoa > Chordata > Chondrichthyes > Carcharhiniformes > Scyliorhinidae > Scyliorhinus > Scyliorhinus canicula. Next base: position 31,820,300 of record NC_052159.1, read on the forward strand.
CCACCTAAACTGCACATCTTTAGACCATCCTAGCTCAGCAATTCAAATCACTTTATCGGATGGCTCCCAGAGCAGGGCAATTATCCAGGGCAAATTAGCACTTCTGGGTAATTCTGGATAAACCCTTACCTGGGAATTTCCGAGAGGAAATTCCAGGTGCATTTTTAAGGAAACCCTCACATCTGACACTGAGGAGCCAAGAGTTTACAGGCCATTGTTTCTCACTGAGGTTCAGGTAGGGAATATCTCCCTGATGACCCTGCTCAGGTATGGCCTACTGTTGAGCACCCTTCTCTCCATTCTTATCTATCCTTTTCCAGCAGTTTATCCTGCTCTGGGTCACCTCTGTTCATTCTCCAAGTCCAAGTGGAACACTAACCCTGTGCAAAAGCCTTGAAGTCGACAAAATATTCCTCAGCTCCTGCCACACCACTCCCTAAACCAACGATAATAATAAGAATAATCTTTCTTGCCACGAGTAGACTTGTATTAACACTACAATGAAGTTACTGTGAAAAACCCCTAGTCGCCACATTCCGGCACCCGTTCGGGTACACAGAGGGAGAATTCAGAATGTCCAATTCACCTAACAGCACATCTTTCTAGACTTGTGGGAGGAAACCGGAGGACCTGGGAAGCAGCAAATGCCTGTGGAATCGTAGCAACAGACAGAAAATAGGAACTAACCTGTAGATAGGCGGTGGTCCCTTTAAGTAGCAGTGGTGAGGGCTCCTTCCTACTGTAGAACCTGTTATGCAAGGTTAAGAAAGGGTGTTAGCTGGAGCAATGAGCTACAAAATGGCACTACAGCAACAAATCAGCGTTACGCACTGATTGACATCATGATGCACCTGCGTACTTTTGTCAGCCATTCACTCTCCACCAATAAGACATCCAACCTAATTCATTCCAAAAAGTGTACGTGTGTGCTGCAGACATTATTTTGAACATAGAACGATAGAACATAGAACGATACAGCGCAGTACAGGCCCTTCGGCCCTCGATGTTGCACCGACATGGAAAAAAAAACTAAAGGCCATCTAACCTACACTATGCCCTTATCATCCATATGCTTATCCAATAAACTTTTAAATGCCCTCAATGTTGGCGAGTTCACTACTGTTGCAGGTAGGGCATTCCACGGCCTCACCACTCTTTGCGTAAAAAACCCACCTTTGACCTCTGTCCTATATCTATTACCCCTCAATTTAAGGCTAAGTCCTCTCGTGCTAGCCACCTCCGTCCGCGGGAGAAGGCTCTCACTGTCCACCCTATCTAACCCTCTGATAATTTTGTATGCCTCTATTAGGTCACCTCTTAACCTTCTTTCTAACGAAAACAACCTCAAGTCCATCAGCCTTTCCTCATAAGATTTTCCCTCCATACCAGGCAACATCCTGGTAAATCTCCTCTGCACCCGTTCCAAAGCTTCCACGTCCTTCCTATAATGAGGCGACCAGAACTGTACGCAATACTCCAAATGTGGCCGTACTAGAGTTTTGTACAGCTGCAACATGACCTCATGGCTCCGGAACTCAATCCCTCTACCAATAAAGGCCATCACACCATAGGCCTTCTTCTCAAACCTATCAACCTGGGTGGCAACTTTCAGGGATCTATGTACATGGACACCGAGATCCCTCTACTCATCCACACTACCAAGAATTTTACCATTAGCCAAATATTCCGCATTCCTGTTATTCTTTCCAAAGTGAATCACCTCACACTTCTCCACATTAAACTCCATTTGCCACCTCTCAGCCCAGCTCTGCAGCTTATCTATGTCCCTCTGTAACCTGCAACATCCTTCCGCACTGTCTACAACTCCACCAACTTTAGTGTCGTCTGCAAATTTACTCACCCATCCTTCTGCGCCCTCCTCTAGGTAATTTATAAAAATGACAAACAGCAATGGCCCCAGAACAGATCCTTGTGGTACGCCACTCGTAACTGAACTCCATTCTGAACATTTCCCATCAACCACCACTCTCTGTCTTCTTTCAACTAGCCAATTTGCTTGGACAAAATACGTAATATCCAAAAACAGATGTTGATAAGCCCAATTTCTTACTCAACTATTACAATAACATGTGAATAGTCGCAAGTGACAAAAGCTGTGACGGTCGGAGGAGTCACCTCAGGTGCGATTCAACCAAAACATCTCGAGCATTTGCTAAGTTTGGCAGGGTATTTCTCACAGGCTTTTTGTGTGAGATCCACACCGCTATTCAACCACTCTTAGGGTGCGATCTAACCGACCAAAGTCAGAGTCCACTCTGGCAGGATTAGCAGGCACATCTAGAACCGGGAATGATTCTGCTATCAAACGGCACTCTTGCTGTTTCAGGCCCCGGTGGGGAGGTCCCCCCCCCCCCCCCCCCCCGCCCCCGGCCACACCTGCGACCCATGCCCCCTCCCACCCCACCCACCCCAATGCCCCAACTCACCTGTTGGGGGTCCTTCAGTCCTCCCACACCCCACCACATACTGGCAGAGCCAGGTTGCCAGGTGCCTAGGTGCCAGAGGGAGAGCCAGGGGCCCACCCTGCCCTATCCCCAGCCACCCAGATGTCTCCAAAGTCATGGGAGACCCCTCCAGGTGCCATTAAACCTGGTCCACTTTTGTGTGGGCCAATACTAAATGGCACCTGGTCCAGGCTTCACTGCGGATGCCGTTAGTTTCCCTGGTCCCAGGAAAATACATCACAGATTAATTTAAATGTGCCATGCTGCTAGTTCAAATATGTTAATCTGTATCTCGTCCAGCCTGGGCGAGATTCATAGTGCCATGCCTCAAGCATCGAGGATCTCACAAGACACCTCTCGCTAAAATCATCAGCCCCGTCTCGCCACCAGGCCAGGCATGACGAGGCCAGTAAATCGCACCCAACATCTTTAAAGTAATAATATGTCCCAAGGTGGTTTGGTTTAACATTCTTTCTGGAGTAAACATTCCTAATGGCAGAACATACTCTGAAACATAGAAAATAGGAACAGGCCCTTCGAGCCTGCTCTACTATTCATTATGATCATGGCTAATTCTCCATCTAAGTAACCTGTTCCTGCTTTCCCCATATTCTTTGATCCCTTTAGCCCCCAAAGGTATATATGTCTCCTTCTTGAAAAGATACAGGGTGTAATTTAATAAAAGAACAAAGAACAAAGAAAATTACAGCACAGGAACAGGCCCTTCGGCCCTCCCAGCCTGCGCCGATCCAGATCCTTTATCTAAACCTGTCGCCTATATTCCAAGGATCTACTTCCCTCTGTTCCCCGCCCATTCATATATTTGTCTAGATACATCTTAAATGATGCTATCGTGCCCGCCTTCACCACCTCCGCTGGCAAAGCATTCCAGGCACCCACCACCCTCTGCGTAAAAAACTTTCCACGCACATCTCCCTTAAACTTTCCCCCTCTCACCTTGAAATTGTGACCCCTTGTAATTGACACCCCCACTCTTGGAAAAAACTGGTTGCTATCCACCCTGACAACACCTCTCATAATTTTGTAGACCTCAATCAGGTCCCCCTCAACCTCCGCCTTTCCAACGAAAACAATCCTAATCTACTCAACCTTTCTTCATAGCTAGCACCCTCCACACCAGGCAACATCCTGGTGAACCTCCTCTGCATCCTCTCTAAAGCATCCACATCCTTCTGGTAATGTGGTGACCAGAACTGCACGCAGTATTCCAAATGTGGCCTAACCAAAGTCCTATACAACTGTAACATGACCTGCTGACTCTTGTACTCAATACCCTGTCCAATGAAGGCAAGCATGCTGTATGCCTTCTTGACCACTCTATAGACCTGCATTGCCACCTTCAGGGGACAATGGACCTGAACTCCCAGATCTCTCTGTACATCAATTTTCCCCAGGACTCTTCCATTGACCGTATAGTCCGCTCTTGAATTAGATCTTCCAAAATGCATCACCTTGCATTTGCCTGGATTGAACTCCATCTGCCATTTCTCTGCCCAACTCTCCAATCTATCTATATTTTGCTGTATTCTCTGACAGTCCTCCTCGCTATCTGCAACTCCACCAATCTTAGTATCATCTGCAAACTTGCGAATCAGACCACCTATACCTTCGTCCAGATCATTAATGTATATCACAAACAACAGTGGACCGAGCACAGATCCCTGTGGAACACCACTAGTCACCTTTCTCCATTTTGAGACACTCCCTTCCACCATTACTCTCTGTCTCCTGTTGCCCAGCCAGTTCTTTATCCATCTAGCTAGTACACCCTGAACCCCATACGACTTCACTTTTTCCATCAACCTGCCAGGGGAAACTTTATCAAACACCTTACTGAAGTCCATGTATATGACATCTACATCCCTTCCCTCATCAATTAACTTTGTCCCTTCCTCAAAGAATTCTATTAGGTTTGTAAGACATGGGGCAGCACGGTGGCACAGTGGTTAGCATTGCTGCCTACGGCGCTGAGGACCCGGGTTCGAATCCCGGCCCTGGGTCACTGGCCGTGTGGAGTTTGCACATTCTCCCCATGTCTGTGTGGATTTCGCCCCCACAACCCAAAGATGTGCTGGGTAGGTGGATTGGCTACTCTAAATTGCCCTTAATTGGAAAAAATAATTGGGTACTCTAAATTTTTTTTTTTAAAGTTTGTAAGACATGACCTTCCCAGCACAAAACCATGCTGCCTATCACTGATAAGTCTATTTTCTTCCAAATGTGAATAGATTCTATCCCTCAGTATCTTCTCCAACAGTTTGCCTACCACTGACGTCAAGCTCACAGGTCTATAATTCCCTGGATTATCCCTGCTACCCTTCTTTTTTTTTATATAAATTTAGTGTACCCAATCATTTTTCCAATTAAGGGGCAATTTAGCGTGGCCAATCCACCTAGCTTGCACGTTTTTGGGTTGTGGGGGCGAAACCCACGCAGACACGGGGAGAATGTGCAAACTCCACACGGACAGTGACCCAGAGCCGGGATCGAACCTGGGACCTCAGCGCCGTGAGGCGGTTGTGCTAACCACTAGGCCACCGTGCTGCCCTCCTGCTACCCTTCTTAAACAAAGGGACAACATTAACAATTTCCAGTCCTCAGGGACCTCACCCGTGCTCAAGGATGCTGCAAAGATATCTGTTAGGGCCTCAGCTATTTCGTCCCTCGCTTCCCTCAGTAACCTGGGATAGATCCCATCCGGACCTGGGGACTTGTCCACCTTAATGCCTTTTAGAATACCCAAAACTTCCCCCTTCCTTATGCCGACTTGACCTAGAGTATTTAAACATCCATCCCTAGCCTCAACATTCGTCATGTCCCTCTCCTTGGTGAATACCAATGCAAAGTACTCATTAAGAATCTCACCCAAGGGGCAGCATGGTGCGCAGTGGGTTAGCCCTGCTACCTCACGGCGCCGAGGTCCCAGGTTTGATCCCGGCTCTGGGTCACTGTCCGTGTGGATTTTGCACATTCTTCCCATGTTTGCGTGGGTTTCGCCCCATAACCCAAAGATGTGCAGGCTAGGTGTATTGGCCATGCTAAATTGCCCCTTAATTGGAAAAATGAATTGGGTACACTAAATTTATTTTTAAAAATGAATCCCACCCATTTCCTCTGACTCCACGCATAAATTCCCTCTTTTGTCTTTGAGTGGGCCAATCCTTTCTCTAGTTACCCTCTTGCTCCTTATATACGAATAAAATGCTTTGGGATTTTCCTTAACCCTGTAAAGCCAAAGATATTTCATGACCCCTTTTAGCCCTCTTTATTGCGCGTTTGAGATTTGTCCTACTTTCCCGATATTCCTCCAAAGCTTCATCAGTTGTCAGTCGCCTTGATCTTACGTATGCTTCCTTTTTCATCTTAGCTAGTCTCACAATTCCACCCGTCATCCATGGCTCCCTAATCTTGCCATTTCTATCCCTCATTTTCACAGGGACATTTCTGTCCTGCACTCTAATCAACCTTTCCTTAAAAGACTCCCACATTTCAAATGTGGATTTACCCTTAAACAGCTGCTCCCAATCCACATTCCCTAGCTCCTGCCGAGTTTTATTATACTTGGCCTTTCCTCAATTTAGCACTCTTCCTTTAGGACCATTCTCGTCTTTGTCCATGAGTATTCTAAAACTTACGGAATTGTGATCGCTATTCCCAAAGTAATCCCGACTGAAACTTCAACCACCTGGCCGGGATCATTCCCCAATACCAGGTCCAGTATGGCTCCTTCCCGAGTTGGCTGCGATGTGTTTGAGCTAGAGCACAACAAGGCTGTTAGATCGCGGGAGAGGCTAAATCGAATTCTGCGCCAGGAACCAATCAGTTTGCAATCTAACCGGCCCACTCCCATTGGCGAAATCAGGATCCCGCCATGGCACAACAAAAAAACAATAATCACCACTTACGGCCAATCTCTATACAATTTACGGCCTCCCGTGATCTAACCGTCTCCCCAGCAAGTGGTCACGCGGCACCGATGAGTACACCTTTTTTAAAACATGGAGCAGGTAGAAGGGCTGCTGCGGGTATCCGAGGAGGCGGGTAGCCATCTTTGTTCGCCAGGCAATGAGCCCAGGGGCATTGGGGCTGCTGCACCGGCGGAGCCCCCGTGGGGCTGCCCCATCAGTGGGGCAGTCGCCCCTGGGCTTGGGGGGGGGGGGGGGGGGGTCCCAGCGCCTGTGGGTCCGCCATGACACCTCCTGGGTCGGGGGGCAACCCCAGCCCCACCTATCTCTCCCACCGACCACCCATAACTCCCATTGAACATGGAGGCCTCTGGCCGTGCAACTGAAGGCTATTGCTAATAGGGAATTCGAAATTGAAGTTAAGTGATCACTTCACACATCCCAAGTGGATTCCCGTGGGTAGACAGGCCATGTAGCATGTGGGGGTTTTTGCCGAGCATTCCAATCAGACCGTGATGCCTGGACACTGCAGGAAACAACACCACGGATGCAGTGGGAAATATCCAAACACCCAGGGCTGGGCCCCAGCACCCGGGACATCTCCGTGACCAGAGGGTAGGTGTGTGTACCGGCGAGGGGACCAGCATCCAGTCCAGGTAACATTACTTGCAGGTGTCTGGGGTGCAGGGTGTGGGGTCCAGTGACTAGGGCCCGCTGCTGTGGCTGGGGCACATGGACTGAGCATGTCAGATGGCAGGGGGTGTGAGAAGGGAGAGGGGTATGGGGGTGGGAGGGTCTTGGGGTGTAAGACACCGCTAGTCACCAACTTACACCCTCTCCAATTTCCAATAGAACACGAGATGGATAATATTTTGGATCCGTGAAGGCTGCGCCGAGGTGCTGCTGGCAGATCAGGTGCCCTGTTTTGCCCGGGCAGCTAACTATATCAACTTTAACATGGACCATGACCAACGAGATGCCTGGGCAATAGAATTCTCCACCATTGCCGGGATGCCCTGGTCCATAGTAATAGATGATACGCATATTGCCTTGCATGCACCAAACCATGAGAGAGTGCCCTTCATCAACAGGAAGGGGTTCCACTCCCTGAATGTACAGCTTGTGTGCGACCACCACCTGAAGATCATGCATGTGTGAGCAAGCTTCCCAGGGGGGCTGCACGACAGCTGCATCCTGGGGTAGTTGGACATTTCCGGTCTCTTCGAGGACCACTGCAGGATAGCTGGTTGGCTCTTGAGGGATAAGGGTCCGTTGAGGACCTGGAGAATTATGCCAGTATGGAGGTCAGTGATCGATGCGGACACCCGATACAATGAAGACCATGCAGCCACCTGGGCTGTTATTGAGCAGTGCATTGGACACCTCAAACCGTGGTTGCGGTACCTTGACTTCTCTGGTGGTGCACTGCAGTTCACCTCCCAGATGGTTGCCCGCTTTGTGGTGGTCTGCCGTGCCCTCCACAATCTGGAACAGCAGCGGGGCGACGTGCTGGAGGTGGAGGAACATGCGGCCACCGAGGAGGAGGACAAGGAGACATCGGACCAGGAGGGGCTGGAGGACGAGCCTAGGGAGGACGTACAGGACCAGCCAGCGGATCGTGGATAGGTGGCAATGGCGAGGGCCCGGCAAGCCTGGAAGGTCAGGGAGGCCCTCATCCTCATTCACTTCACATAGGACGTGGCACCTTCCCCTGCTCCCCCCTCTCTCCTCACTATCCCCTCCACTCCACCCTCCCCTTCTCCCCCCCTCCCCCCCACCCATTTCCCCCTCCTTCCCCCTCCGCTCCCCTTCCCATTTTCCCCCAAACATTTCCCCCCTCCCTTTCCCCCTCCCCCTCCAATTCTTCCCCTTCCACCTCCCGCTCACCCATTTCCCCTCCTCACCTTCCCCCTCCACCCCGCCACCCTTGCACATTCCCCCTCCCACCATCACCATCCCCCCAACCCCTCCCACCCGTTCCCCCGCCCCCACCCTTTTCCAACCTCCAAGGGTCTGTGGAACTTCACTCCTGGATGATGGGACTGTGTCAGCACTGTCAGCGGGTCACTGTCGAAGGCAGAGGGGTGTTGATAATCAGCTGAGAGCTGAGCGCTAATACTTCTCAATCTGTGCCATAGTCTGACCACTGCCTGTCTGCTGAGTGCTCACTCACACCCATCACTTGCACGCTGTGTGCCTGGGTAGGTGGAGGGACAAGTGGGGAGTCCAGGACCTCCATGTCCGGGGGCTGGGGCAGGGGATTGGTGCTTGGCCCGCATTGCGGAAGGAAGTGCCAGAGGTTTCATATTTCTCGATAGCGTTTTTTAATACTATACATATGTGTCCCCAAATGCCTCTAGCCCACCCAGATGGTGTCACCCTACCTTCCCACCCCTCCCAACCCCTCACTCCACTACTTCCTCCCTACGCCAATTCCACCTCAGTACACTCTCAGTGATTCTTGACCTTCTGTGATCCAGCGCTGCATCTAGGTGTGTCCCCAGGATGTACCTCAGAGCCTGCTGCCTACCATGTCCTGTGCCCTGGTGGGCATTCTCTGGGGGCCCTGGGGCCAGAGGACCCACTTTCCGCAGCACATGCCTCACTATGCCACCCTGCTCCAGCGGCTGACTCCGAGATGCGCCGTTATCAGGAAGGGTGGAACTCAGGGGAGCTGGTGGCCTACGTCGCCACTCCGTAGGGAGGCTCCGGGTTGGCACCCAGTGCCCCATCCTCCTGGTTGGTGCCCATAGAGCCCTGGGGTTCACCTCGGGATGGAGGGGCAGCTGGATCGAGCCCCTGATGCCCCTCCGTCATCTGGCTCTGCCAGCCCTGGCGACTCCCCAATGTCTGCACCATGGTGTCGTCACCCTTTGTGATGCTCCTCAGTGACTGAGACAAGCTCTGAAGCACTCTGGCAATGCCCTGTGACTGGGACATCTCCCCAGCGGCCGGACCATGTTCTGGAGTACCTCGGCAATGCCTACCTGAGACTGGGACATGCGCCGGCGCACCTCCTCAAGGTCCACGTCCCCCAGCAACTGGGACACGCTGCCGAGGCACTCTGCCATGGCCATCACTGGCTGAGCCACACCTTGGACATTTCCTCTCATGCTGCTGTCATTGTGCACCAGGCCCTTCAAAGCAGTCACCACCCTAGCAGTATTGGCCTCGGTGCCACGCATTGCCAGCGGTATATACTGCGCCCGTAGCCTCTGGAACCCCTCCAAATGGCTATGGACCTGCTGGAATGTCGCTGACATCCCCCTCCGAATATCATGGCCGCACCCTACCGACTGCATCGGACCGGTTCAGAAGCTCAGTATCTGACTAGGACCGAGCTGGGCACTCCTGGGCCCTCCTGCCTCCACCTCCTGCATCAGCAACTGTGTGGGGCTCCCGAGAATGTGCCCGAGAAGCCTGGCGCTAGTGTCGCCCACTGAGCTGTGTGTCTCTGTGCTGGTGGAGGGGGGGGGGAACGACAGCTGTGCCGAAAATATGGTGGTGTCCTCAGAGCTCCCCTCCGAGGTGTTTTCATGGAAAGCATTGTGGGGGGCGGGGGGGCGAGGTGTTCTCATGGAAAGCATTGTGTGAGTGAGGGTACTCCACTTGTCACTGCCTGCCACTTCGAAATAAACATTTACGTTGACCGTTCTCCGGCACCAAAATGCATGTTTAGATGCTCCTACTTCTCCTGGTCCACAAGCTTTTCCCAAAGCTGTCATTGCTTCCCTTTAGCTGCCAGGTTTCCCAAGCCTGGGAATATTGGCCAGGCAGAGTGTAGCCTGAATATGAGGCTCCCAGCCTCGTTATGAAATTTAATTGCCCTGTCCCAGTCACACTGGATGTGGCTGGGTTGGCTGTGAGTCAGGGTCAAATTTGAGATTTAACATTTTTTAACATCTCATCTGACCCCCATCCATCTAGTTCTGGAGTTAAAATTCAACCCTTTGATTAGCTGGTTTCAAAGATTTAAGGAGTGATTTGAATCCACTAAATGCCCCACGAATTACCGGGTGGACTTAACCACTGATGTTCGCTTCCCACGGGTTTCGATTTTAACTTGCCCATCTGAGCAGGCAAGTAGTTGGCCACCAGGCTAAACCACAGGGGGCCTTCTTTAAATTTGTAGACTAGGTTCGGATGATGTCAACGGACACCAGCTTTCACTCCAACCATGGGCCTGATCGCGAGAGCTGCTGTTCTTTTGCCGCTAATTTAACCTAGTGGGAAGTGAAGTTCGGGACAGAAGATGGCCAAAGAGTCTTTTTAACCTCTTTTTACTCTCTTGTTCGATCTGGAGATACGCCTTGGCGTCCCACGAGGAAAGGTTAAGCCTATCCTATCCTGGCCTTGCCCGCCACCCTCCGCGGCATCCCTTGCTGTCACTTATTTGAGTGCTGGGGGCCATTCTTTCTGCCGCTTGACATTGCGTTCTCACCCCCTGAATAGCCAGCCTGCCTCATTTCCACCCACCCCTCACCCCCTTCAAAGTGTTACCCACTTCAATACCCATCCACCTGATTCCTGCCTCAAGTCAAAACCAGGGCTTTAATTCCTGATAAAGTAAACATTTTAGCTCAGGACATTACAGAACATATATTTGAAGAGCACATGCATTTCAGCAGAAATACAATGGAGTTGTGAAAGTTATGGGTGTGGAAAGCAGTCAGGTGCAAATCCGTACTGAATGTGGTTGACAGCTGGTAGTGCTACACGCTGCGATTATAAGTGGTCGCTGGAGATGGGGTGCACGCAAGCCCTGAACTCAAAACATCCCAGGAGGCTAATAAAAGACATGAATCTCGACTTATAAGTCGAGGATGCTGTCAATATGTACATGACAGTCAGCAGAACAGTTGAGCAAGTGACATGCAAAATAAAAGCTCAACAATAATTTCAATGTTATGAGACGCTGATGTTCTAACAAACATCACTCAGTGTGAGGGAGATTGCTTTATCTTGTGTAATGGCTAGTTCATTGTCGTGGGAAAAAAAAGAGAATAATAGTAGAATCACAAACAACCAGGGGCTGGATTTACACCCTCCCCATTCCCCTGCCAGGAATGTTTTCATTGGGGGTTATGGTATATAAAATACAAGAGTGCCATCCTGCCCACAACCTGACCCATTCCCCATAATAAGGCGGGTATGGCTGCCATTTTTAAATACATACCTGACAGGAAATTTGTGTTGTTCCCAAGCCAATTGATTGTATTTCACGTTGCCAATGCCAAAACATGGTTGGTTTGGGTGGGCAGGCCGGAATGGAAAGCCTAGCTTTAAAAAAAACCTTTGTACGACAGGAAAAAAGAGGGGGCACAGGGGTACCCTTTGCATATTGTGGTTGCCCCTCCCCCCCCCATCTCCCCCCTACCCCACCAAGGTGTTGACACCCCCTCCCCACTTTTGTTCTTCCATGCCTGGCCTCCAAAAGCAGACCCAGCCTACTCCCAAATCTTCACTCCTTGCTGGGTCTGCCTGCAGACTCAGCAGTTTCAGGGGCCGGACTTTATTTATTCAATCATGGGATGTGAGCATCACTGGCTGGTTTGTTGCCCATCCGTAACTGGATTCGCCCAGTTAGCCACCCTGGCTGAGCAGCTTGCTGGGTCATTTCACAGTCAATCACATTGCTGTGTGTCCGAAGTCACATGTAGGCCAGACCAGGTAAGGATGGCAGATTTCCTTCCCTAAAGGACATGAGGCCATAAGACCATAAGACATAGGAGCAGAATTAGGCCACTCGGCCCATCGAGTCTGCTCTGCCATTCAATCATGGCTGATATTTTCTCATCCCCATTCTCCTACCTTCTCCCCATGACCCCTGATCCCCTTATAAATCATGAACATCTCTATTTCTGTCTTAAAGATGTAGCCACCGAAGTTGGCCATTCCCTCAATACAAAATGGAGGAATGCAAAGCTTGCAGGGCAAAATGGACAAAGTTTGCAGCACAAGCAGGCTGCAACAAGCCACTGTGTATTCTGTCTGCTAAGATAGCAGACAGCACCGAAACGAACATTCCGCATACTAAAGAGGCAATCTCCGGGACAGTTAGCATAGTAATGAAACGATCCCAGGGACAATGGACACAAATAGGGAAGTGATTGCAACATTGTATGGGATACCAGACACCCCAGCACCAGCAGGGTTCAAAGACAAAGCACCTGAAGGCCCGCCCAGTAGCCGAGGGACAGCCTCAGTATTGGGGGGATTCAAACAAATCGATTGGGAAGAGACCCAATCGATCCCCAGCAGACAGAGGGTCTGCCCAAAAGGGCGCGAAGCCCTAGGACCTATAAAAGACAGGTCCCAAACTTAGTTCGTTCTTCTTGACCAGCCCTCCTCTCTTGACCAGCCCTCTCGACCAGCCTTTACCGAAGAAGACCTTGACCAAGAGAGAGGTTCGTTTCGGACAGCAGCCGCCAGCAAGTAAGTGTCTCACAACGATCGCTACCAGAGATAGACACTCCTGACCCCTTTTAACCCGTACCAACCTGAAGTCTGCGGACCCAGTGCAGAGCAAGAGGCCTTGTCCCCTGATCCGGCAGTTCCTTATTCAGATACGTATTGGTCTATTCTCCTACAAGTGGAAATATCCTCTCCACGTCCACTCTATCCAGGCCTCGCTGTATCCTGTAAGTATAAATCCCTTCGAAACTCCAATGAATACAGACCCAGATGCCTCAACTGTTCCTCATATGACAAGTTCAACCCAGGACTCAGACAAATACACAGCCTATGTGTATCCAAAACACAGGTAACCAGACCTGATCGAAACCCCCATTCATTTGCATTTTAATGGTCCATTTTCCCAGGACAATAGAACTCCAATCAAGCAACCGGTACAGCCACAGACTGATCGGCGCCACTCTCCTTACTCAGAAAGCACAACTGCCAAGGTCAGTGACCGCTAAGGACCCGTCCCGCTACCAAGGCACCCGCCTCAATATTGGCCGAAATTGAAGACAGTGATCAGAGCCCTGTCAAACTATTGGGTCCAAGGTTAAGGACCGCCCCAAAGAGCGCAAAATCCCAGAGGGATAAAAGAGAGCACAGCCATGTGTTCTGTCTCATTTGGATCCGGCCTGTGCCAACCCAATCGTAGCAGGAACAGCCAGCCAAGTTCAAGACCAACGATCGCTACCTGACGGATGAGCCCAGCAGAGACAGAGCCACTTTCTTCGAACCAGCCAAGTGAAATCCAGATAAAGGCCTTATCAATTTGCACAGTGCCGGTCGCCCTGAAGTTAAGTATACGTTATTGTAGCTGAAAGGCGTAGTTTAATTCGTAGTAGATATTGCGTTTGCATGTTGAGATAACTCTTGTGTATGTAAATAAACCATCTTTTGAACTAACTAACTGGTTGTGTGGTCATTTCATCGATATAAGGGAAGGCTTGCAGTTCACCAACATGACTCAGATGGGTTTTTATGATAATAGTATCATGGTCATCAGTAGTCAAAGCTTTGACAAAGAGTCTTCGGACTCGAAAAGTTAGCTCTTTTCTCTCCCTACAGATGCTTCCAGACTTGCTGAGATTTTCCAGCATTTTCCCTTTTGTTTCAGATTCCAGCATCCGCAGTAATTTGCTTCTATCTCTGGATTATTAGTCCAGTGACAATACAGTACCACTACGTCACCATTACCTCAACTGAGTGGTGGAAGTACCACTTTCAGCCTGATTAGCTTGCCAGCACTGCATTATCACTGGGTGGGGGGTCTTTTTTGAGTCCATCAGCTGCCAGCTGACTCATGCAATGTGGGGAGGAGATGGGGGATAGTTAGGGTGGGGAGGGAAGGGGGCGAAATTCAGTCCCATGGCTTCTGTGAGCTGCAGTTTCCGAGTTGGGCTATTCTACATCACCCCAAATCAGTCGCATTATAGCTGCATCTCATATTAATATTAAATAGTAACAATGAGTATCGACAAGAGATATTGCATCACATATGGCCTGTGACAGTGAGAAACCAAAGGACTCATTCAAAATGAAAGAGATGTTGTAAATTATACAAGAATAACATTTTATGTTTGCACTATCTTTACAGAGAAGAAAGACTGTAGACCGGGAATTTTTGCTACTTATACTTAGGATGCTGGAACAGTGTTAGGATCTATTAGTCCCACCTCTATGATTCATGGGAAAAATGCGGACGGAAGGGATAAGAGAACATAGTCGCCCAATCCCCACACAGGGGAATTCGGAATACTGCCAACTTGGACTTGTCACAGAGGAATGGTCTGTGCAGTCCTTTTGATGTATGTGAATGTGGAATTGCAGCAGTTTTCTGTTACCATCACTTTAATACCCATTAATTAGCCATTTCAGCCACTCAATCAAACCTCAGCCACAACAATCGCAGTTTAACTAGTTAAAATGCAAGTATTCCAATTGAAGGCGAATTGGATAAACAGTTGGAAATTTTCTGGCCTTTGGATAAAGAGCATTGGAGTCAGACTAATTGAACATCTCTTGCAGAGTGCTAGCACAGGCAGGATGGGCAGAATGGACTTTTTTGTGGGGTATCGGTCAGGGACTCTATGTCATGATCATGATGCCCCACTCCACAAAGGGAACAAACTGCTCAGTAATCCAAATGGACAACCTGTCCAAGCAATGCAAGGTCAGCAATCAAAAAGACCAAAACAATGCGGAAAGAAAAAGTGCAAGCCATAGGGCTTCAGTCAGCAGAAATTGTTCTCAAGCTCACCATGCTGTGGTCAGACTGCTGCCTGAATACCATATCCAGTTCTGGTGACTGAGCAACAAGTGGTGGGACGGTGCAGAAAACATTCCAAAGGTTACAATCCCTAGTGCCGGGGTTTCCAATTATAAATAAAGGCTGAAGAAATCTCAAGTGAATTTTCACGGAGTTCTCCAGGTCACCTGCTGCAACTTTGGAGGAATAGTGGCGTAAACGAGAGATAAAAGGTGGAAGTGGCATTTGTACGCCTAACTTTCACACATTCTGTTACTCCTTGGAGAGAGAAAAAACACACTAGCGGCAAATGCCGTGCTCTGTCTAATGTCTGAGTCTTTACCCATTAGTAATAGCTTTGGCTGGACTGGAGCAACATGTGTGCCGGAACCTCCAGTACTCTGAAATTAACATGTGCTTTGATTTAATTGGATCCACATACTGGCTTAAGATGCTTTCTTCGCAACAATGTTTGGAATCTGTGGCTGTCATCTTTCAACTTTGAAACTGCAAACCTTTGTTCGAGCTGATGACCACTTCATGGTGCTTTTTAATTGCTGCTTCTGCCTGTTAATGTTCTATGACAAGATTGTTAATGTTCGAAAACCCATCCCCTGAGAGGTTTGAACATATTTTAACAAATCAGGTCCTGGTTTATAGTATCCCTACAGTGCAGAAGGGGGCCACTCAGCCTATCAAATATGCACCGACCCTTCGAAAGAGCACTCTACCTAGGCCCTACCCCTAGCCCATCCCGCCCTGTCCCCGTAACTTAACCTGCGCATCCCTGGACGCTAAACCGGAATTTAGCGTGTCCAATCCGCCTAACCTGCAGATCTTTAGACTGTGGGAAGAAACGGGAGCAACGGGAGGAAACCCACTGAGAACATGGGGAGAAGGTGCGAACTCCACTCAGACAGTCAGCCAAGGCCGGAATTGATCCAGGGTCCCTGGCACTGTGAGGCAACAGTGCTTACCACTGTGCCACTGTTAAAAACAGTTTGAAAATGCAATTTTTTAAAAAAGGTCATTTGAAAATCAGCTGCCTACCTTTGTAGCATTCTCAGCGTTTGGGTACCCAGGAGGACATAGAGGCAACCTTTTTCCAGCAATGCCAGCTTAAAATGGCTCCAAGAAGGCATAACTACTAGGCCACGATGAGAGTAATTATCCAGGTCCAATCATTATTATTTCTTAAAATAAATTTAGAGTACCCAATTAATTTATTCCCAATCCAGAGGCAATTAAGCATGGACAATCCACCTATCCTGCACATCTTTGGGTTGTGGGGGTGAAACCCATGCAAACATGGGGAGAATGTGCAAACTGTGCAATGACCCAGAGCTGGCATCGAACCTGGGACCTCGGCGCCGTGAGGCAGCTGTGCTAACCACTGCACCAACATGCTACTCCCCCAGATCCAATTATAACTCACCCCGGTCTGATCTTTGTCAGCAAATTGCAAACCTGCCACCTCATGATCATCTCAAGTGTGGCCAAATATCAGTATGGTTTGCAGTCTGGGGAAACGTTTGGTTCCCAACCCTTCAGGATTGGCCTGGAGTCTCCAGGGATTGAAGATCAATCTCCAGTCTACTGCTGTGTGAAGCCCTGTGAAAAATCATTGGGACCTTAAAAAAATACCCTGAACCTCCGCGATGTAGCAATCAGAGTTGCATTACTAATCCAGTCCTACTTTCTTATCTGGAAACCTTCTCAATCCTGTCTCGCCTGACCTTCCGATTCTGGCCTGCTGAGAACTGTTCAGGTCAGCACACTCCAGCGCTGCAGAATTGGATGGATGCTGACCACATCCCTTTTCTACCACTCGCTGCCGTAAATCAGTTTAAAGATCAGCCACTTTTAAGCCAGGGAGAAAGTAGAGTTATCCGGTGGTGGTTGGAATATGCGGGGGGTGGGGTGTTAGTAGTTGCAGGGAAGGTTGGTCGTTGGGCTGTGGGGCTCCGTGGTTGTGAGGGCGGAAGAGGGGGGTGGGGGGGACCCGGACAGTCAGGGTGGGCCAAATAGGTTGGGGGAATTGGGCAGTTGGGGGGGAATTGGACAGCAGGGATGATCAGATAGTCGATGAAGGGAGAGGGACTGGGGATTTCGGATAAGACTGGGCCTAGTTAGTGGCTGGGAAGAATCCCAAGGGAGGTGAGGTTGAGCCCAGGATGGGCGGTCAAGGGGTGGGGGAGTCCCCTGAAGGTTCAGGGGTTGGGGGCAGTACCCGGGGGTGGGGGGCGGCGGGGAGGGGGGGGTCGAGGGGGGGGACGTCACATCGCGGGAGGGGTAGTTGGGGAGGTGCGGGTGGTGGAAGTCATCTGGTGGTAGTTGAAAGCGGTGGTGGTGGTGGGGGGGGGAGCGAGAGAGCAGTGTCAGACTGGGTCTGAACAGTAGTTATCCAGACAAAATCATTTTAATCCTTCTCATGGTTTCCGGGTAATGATTGATATAACACAATTGGAACCATTGGAAGTTTGCGATTTACTTTATCTGTGTTTTTGTGGGATGTGGGCATCGCTAGTGGGTCAGCGTTTATTGCCCATCCCTGAGGGCATTTAAAAGTGAACCACATTGCCGTGGGTCTGGAGTCACATGTAGGCCAGGCCAGGTAAGGGTGACAGATTTCCTTCTCTGAAGGACATTAGTGACCCAGATGGGTTTTTACAACAATTGAGAATGGTTTCATGGTCATCATTAGACTTTTAATTCCAGATTTGTTGTTGTTGAATTCAATTTCCACCAGCTGCCATGATGGGATTTGAACCCAGATCCCCAGAGCATTATCCTGGGTCTCCCGATTACTAGTCCAGCGACAATATCACCACTCCACAGGCTCTCCAATTGAAATTGCATTTTTAGATGTTTGCCTGGAGTTTGGAGGTTACAGCAATATTGCTTCATTTTATTTTATTTCTTTCAATACTTCTCTTTCCCAGATATAAAAGTCATGAAAATGGGAGAAAAAAAGTCTGTTTGGCTGACGGTCAAGCACCGGCCAATTGGGTAATGAGTCTTTTTGCTTTCCAATTGGTATCGGAAGGCAGTGTGTCACAAGGATGGGTGTGTTGGCCAACTAATGGCTGGAGTGGGGGGAGGGGGGGGGGGGGGGGGGGGGGGGGGGGGGGTCATGTGATGAAAGCTCCAGGGAGATATTTCTTTCAGCACAGTTGGTAACTTTGGGTTGTAAAGTACAACTTCAGCAGGAGGATTTTGATAGACCTTTCACTTCCTTTGAGATGTTGTGTCCAACAGGTCATGTGACTGGAACAGCTACTGCCTTGGTACGTTTCCACTTGCCATCCGCAGTCGGTGCACTGGATGACCCGGACGAGTTTCGGATGACAGAATTCGGCGTCAAAACTCCCAGGGAGCTAGAAGGCTAGTGTTGCATCATGTTTCCTTTATGCATTGATGCTGTACTGAGATTGGTGCTTCGTGTTTTACGAATCACAAATTGCATATACTTCTATTTATGGAGGTCTCTAATTTTTTTTCCCCCCCGTGAAATATTCAGGTCTGAAAATGACCTTTGATTCGTTGTTCTTCCGTAACTCTGGGAATCCTGCACAATCCACGGGTAATTCCACCTCATCCACCCAAGCCTGATTCATCCAACATCCGCACGGGTGCACTTTTCAGGAGATGCCACTGGCAAGGGATCAGAAATGGGAACGGAGGAAGTCGGGGCGCTGGGGGACGAGGTTAGTTTCTATGGGTGGGATTCTCCGACACCCCGCCGGAATCGCGCCACATCGGTCGGCGCCCCCCCCCCCACCCCGGCTATTCTCCGGCCCGCGATGGGCCGAAGTCCCGCCGCTGTCAAACCTCTCCCGCCGGTGGGAATCAAAACACCTACCTAACCGGCGGGATTGGCGGCGCGGGCGAGTCCCGGGGTCCTGGTGGGGGCGCGGGGCGATCTGACCCCAGGTGATGCCCTCATGGTGGCCTGGCCCGCAATCGGGGCCCACCGATCGGCTGGCGGGCCTGTGCCGTGGGGGCACTCTTTTTCTTCCACCTTCACCATGGTCTTCACCATGGCAGAGGCGGAAGAGACCCTCTCCCCTGCGCATGCAGCGGGATGACGTCAGCAGCCACTGATGCTCCGGCGCATGCGTGGACTAACGTCGGCCGGCGAAGTCCTTTCGGCCCCGGCTGGCGTGGCACCAAAGGCCGTTCACGCCAGCCGGCAGAGCGCCAACCACTCCGCCGCGGGCCTTGCCCCTCAATGTGTGGGCTTGGCTCCTAAAGGTGCAGAGACGTCCGCACCTTTGGGGCGGCACGACGCCGGAGTGGTTCACGCCGGGACCCCCTGCCCCCGCCTGGTAGGGGAGAATCCCGGCCTATGTTTCTATCATTCCTTTTGGCTGAAATTAGCTGATGGAACCTGGATCAGGACGAAGACTTGGATCCTCCAAGTGTATTGGAAGTGAGTTGCTCTGCAAGACAACAAAGGGAGGAAGAAAAAAGCCCAAACTATAGAAGAAGAGTTCATTAGATTTTATTGGTTCTCCTCTGAAACAGTGGCCTCCGAGGACTCTGGTGTTACATCCATTTCCTATTCTAACCTTCAGTAATGCTGCAGACTATGATTAGTGGGCGCGGTTTTGAAATTCACAGGCTTCACTACATTTTATGTTATTCCTGTGGTCGTTTTGAAGTAGATCATTAAAAAAAAACATGCTGTAGCCAGGAATTCTGCGAACCTCTGGTTTGGCAACACACAGGAATCTTATTCTGGAGAATGGCTCTCCGCCCCCTTGCTAAGTGCCAAGAATCTCTAGAATCCTTAATATTCTATCTAAAGTCAGAGGCCCAACTCTGACTAGCTAAGGACAGAACTTTCTACTCTAGAGGAAGGGACTCCACCTTGGCAAAACAGTCAGCAAACTGATCATATCCGATAAAAAATAGGAGCCAAACTGTTACTATGACAATGATTGTGCATGTTCTGGAGTTTCTACAGGGGTTAATATAGGCCAAACAAACTGGGTTTTGTTTTGAGTTAGTATTGTTGCTCCATTTTCTTTTCAAGCATATCTTTGCAGACTTTTTTTCTCTTTGGGGAATAGTGGAGGTAAGTGGTGAAAAGATTCCTGAGCTGATTATCAGCCCGTTGAACCGTGTTATGAACATTCCTCTCCATGGATCACAAGCCCTGGCATTGGGCTTGAACTCAGAGCTTCTGGTCCAGAGGTAGGGGCACTGCCACTGTGCCACAAGACCGGGTTGCTCCATTAACCCCTTACTATCTGATTTGGTAAAATGCGGACGAGACAGTGAACTGAAGTGAATGTAAATGGGTGTAAAGCTAATTTTTGATCCCAATAAATTTAGTACAAGCTTGAAGAAAAGCAGCGAGCCAATAAAACATGTCTCATCGAACAAACTGAAGCAGCCCTCATCCCAGTCGCCCCCATGCTCCTACCAAAATCCACTGAGGCTTCAGTCCAACAAACATCAGTGGGATTAATGAGTCATTGATCTATTATAACTGCTGTTTGAGGGAGAACCAGATAAGGACGCAAGCAGAACTCCCCACCTCTTCAATTAACATCGGTCAGTGGCTCCCAATCACCTATATGTCATGACACACCTCTACACCGTAAAATACTTTTGAGGCACGCCTTCTATTTTCTCTGTCTTCTTCCTGGGAACTTGCTTTGAACGTCTCCCCCTCCTCTCTACTGTTTTTTTTATATCTCCTTGTCTCTCTCGCTTCTCTCAGGGTTTTGCGCCCTTTTTATGTCATCAGGCATCATTTATCGGCCTCATCATGTCTGACAGGGTGGCTGATGAATCGCGTGAGAGGTCTCTCGCGGGGTTCTCAATGCTTGAGACGCCTCACGGGATTCATCCAAATCTCGTGACACATTGTGATCTGGATCTCACGTGCACTGAACGAGACCCAGAAATACATATTTAAATGAGCCATTAGGTTGATTTAAATATGTCTGCACCATATTCTCCAAGGGCCCGGGAACAAATGGCCTCACCAGCGAAGCCTGGACCTGACGCTGTTTAGTACAGAAACATGGACCGGGCCTAACTACACCTGGGGTGTATGCTCGTCCTTTGGAGACCCCTGGATGGTTGGGGACAGGGCAGGGTGGCCTTCTGGCCCTCCCTCTGGCACCCGGATATCTTAGCACTGCCTGCCTGGCATCTTGGCACAGCCATCCTGGCACTACCAAGGTGCCTGAGTTGCATTGCCATGTGGGAAGGGGTACTGCCAGGTTGCCCAGGTGCTAGAGTGGCACTGTCAAAGCATGGGCCTGAGGGATGCATGCTCATGAAAGAATGGATGGGGGGGGGGGGGGGGGGGTATAAAGGGTGGGGAAGTGAAGGGCAGATATAAAGGAGTATAATAAAGTTTAGGGGGTAAAGGGTCAGGGTCCTCAAAGGGAGGGCCAAAAAGCGGGAGGTCGAAAAAGTGATGGGGCCCTCAGCAACCCCACAGCGGGGTGTCCTAACTTTGAGGCGGTGTGGGGTAATGTCCATCTGCATGAGGGATGACATTGCCCATGATGGGGGGCGGGGGGGGCCCTCAAGGTCACTTCGAGATCCGGGCACCCTTTCAAAATGGCGTCCCGATTTCTAAGGAGGCGGTCTCACCGGCACGTATAGCTCCCCAGTGTTGAAAACAATTATGATGCGATTCTCCAGGAAGATTTCTAAGTGTTGTAGCGAGCGAGAATTGCCGCAAGCTTCTCGGCACTCGGCCCAGCGAGGCCGGCAATGCTATTCAAAGTCAATTGGTCCACTTATCAAGGCCCACAGGAATCTCATTGCAAATGGAGGCTCGCCAGCTGATTCGCCAGGACCGTGTTCGCCAGCACCCCGCTATCAAGGTCAAGCAGCACTTAAACTACACTTGCTAAGCCAACGCCAGCCCAGAAGACCTGCCCCAAGATTCGGAAATGCTGATCTGAGGAGGCTGCTAGAAACCGTGGAGGCCAGGAGGGATGTTCTGTTCCTCTGAGGGTCCAGGCTGGTTTGCCATAGGGCAGCCAGTGCTGCCTGGGACGAGGTGGAGGCAGTTGTGAGTGTGACCAGGAGGACTGGCCTCCAGTGCCAAAAAAAGGTCAACAACCTCACCGGGCAGCACAAGTGAGTAGACACCAATCCCCCCCTCCCCCCCCCCCCCCCCCCCATCCCCCCCCCAACGCTTCCCCTCCCCCATGAAAGTTCTTCGATAATCGGAGAGGTTCCAGACTGGCGGTGGTGTGCCAGACCTAAGAAGCCTCACCACATTCGAGGACTGTATCCTGGAGGCGACTGGGGTGGCTGATGACAGAGCAGTCACCCTTGTGGAGGCTGGCGGACGCCACAGAGGTGAGGAACCACCGGGCTCCACCCGAGCGATCTATCAAACATGAGTTGTTATTGCCTGACTGACTGACCATCCTTCCCACAGACCACATGTCCATTCTCCCGCAGGTCCTCCAGCCGACAGTGCCGGCCCATCCCGGGCAGCACCCTCTCCAGCCTCACAAGAGACCACCTCAAAGGAGAGCTCCGAGGATGCCACCATAATAGTCGCGGCACAACTGTTACCCCACCCTCCACCAGCGCAGATACACGCACCTCAGTGGGAAACATTACTGGTCAGGCTTTGGGGGGTAATCTGATGAGCACCACACTGCTGATGATGCACATCAGGTAGAGGCAGGCACCCCCAGACAAGACAGCAGTCGGAGGTCTGCTGGGTCCCTGGACCCAGCTGCGTCCCAGTCTGATGCTGAGCTTGTGGAACGAGGTTACCTGGAGCTGTTGGAGATGATAGGGAGCAGCCAGGACATTCAGAGGGAAATGTCAGCGTCACTCCAGCAGATCCATAGCCGCTTGGAGGAGTCCCAGAGGCTATGGGCGCAGGAAATGGTGCTGGCAATGCGTGGCACCGAGCCAATACTGCTAGGGTGGTGACCGCAGTGGAGAGCCTGGTGCAAAATGTCGGCACCATCAGTGAAGGTTTCCAAGGCATCACGCGGTTGGTGATGGCCATGGCTGTGTGTCTCGGCAGAATGTCTGCCTCGCTGGGGATCTCACCCAGTACCAGCCTGACCTTGACAAGGTTCTGCGGGACATGTCCGGCTCTCAGATGGGAATGACCATGGCACTGCAGAGCTTGTCCAAGGAGCAGATGGGCATTGCCAAG
Source organism: Scyliorhinus canicula (assembly GCF_902713615.1). Taxonomy (NCBI): domain Eukaryota; kingdom Metazoa; phylum Chordata; class Chondrichthyes; order Carcharhiniformes; family Scyliorhinidae; genus Scyliorhinus; species Scyliorhinus canicula. The sequence continues at coordinate 31,843,556 of NC_052159.1, forward strand.
GCCCTGCAGAGTATATCCCAGTCACTGAGGAGAATCGCTGAGGGTTTTGACGTGATGGTGCGGACCATGGGCAGCTGGGGCTCGAACCAGCTCCCCCGAATTCCACGCCGCTGACGAGGCCACACGGAACAGAGCGACATGATTGTGCATGAGCTGCCGACAAATGAGCTGGAGCCCTCCGGCCTCAGAGCCTCCAGAGGACACACATCAGGGACATCAAAGGCCATGGGACGAGGTAAGCAGCTGGCTGGCACCCCCTCTAATGTGCATCTGGGGAAGCACCTAGACGTAGCGGTAAAGCTAGAAAGGCCCAGCACATCAAGGATCACTGAGGCCACCGGGGGAGAAGGTGGGGGAGTAGGTAGGGGGGAAGGGGGCGTGGGAGGGAGATTGCGGGGTGGGAGTTGGGAAGATGGGGGGGGCGGCACCATCAGGAGACTGGAGAATTGTACTACACGTTAAACACTCTTGTGCACAACCATTATGACGCCTCTGTCACTTTCTTTTACAATGCGGGTTGACCCCTTGACCCATATCTCCAGGCATCCCCCCTCCCCATGGCACCCACCTACCCTCCGGCCGTGGACATGTCCCCGGAGCTGTGCCCCATCCCCTGGGATGTTGACTGCTGCGTGTGTGGTGTTGCCTCCTGCAGTGTTCAGGCACAGTGTCCAGGCACCAGGGTGTGATTGGGATGCTAGGCAATGACTCCCACATGCTACATGGCCCGCCCACCCGCGACAATCCATTTGGGTTGTGTGAAGTGCTCACTTAACTACGATTATCAATTCCCTATTAGCGATAGGCTTCAGCTGCACGGCCAGAGGCCTCGGCAGTAGGCCGGGATTATGGGCGGCCATTGGGGCAGGGTACACATTATCCAGGGGTTGATATGGTGGTGCCATGAGCTGTTTGCCCCCTGGTTTATCCCAGTGCCTCCCCCCCCCCCCCCTCACCCTCCCATGGTGGGCCACACCTGCGGAGGTTCCCCCACCCCCGGCCGAGGGTCCCCACCCCCTGCCAAGTACTGGGGTGGTAAGTCCAGCACCCCAGGGCTCTCTGCCTGTGCCAAAAAGGCTACTCACCTATTCGGCTCCCCAAAGAAACCCTTCCGCCAGGTTCACGTTGTTCAAAAGGGGTCTAATAGGCTCCAGTGTGTCCATTTGCTGGGGTTGCCGCTGAATGACAGGAGGGTGTTGGATATGGGGTGGTTCCCGTTGTATGGAAATAGGGCTTCGAATCACAGAATTCTAGAATTTACAGTGCAGAAGGAGACCATTCAGCCCATCGGGTCTGCACCAGCCCTTGGAAAGAGCACCCTACTTAAGCCCACACCTCCATCCTATCCTCAGAACCCAGTAGCCCTACCTAACCTTTTGGACGCTTAGGAGCAATGTGGCCTGGCCAATCCACCTAAACTGCACTCACACTGTATGGAGTGTGGGAGGAAACCGGAGCGCTGGGAGGAAATGCATGCAGATTAGAGGAGAATGTGTAAACACCACACAGACAGTGGTGATAATTGGTTTCTCGCCACACTACGGCGAGGTCCCAATTTCATCTACGGGAGCGGGCCGGTTGCATCGCAAACTCTTTGGCGCCGGCGTAGTTCTTGTTTTTGGCCTCTCCCGCTATTCATCGGCCACATTTTACTTGAGCGAGAGCGTAACGAGGCCGGAGAGTCGTGCGCAAAGTGTGGGCTTGACCAGGAAAAAACTCCACAAGCCCCAAAAAATGTGTTGTTAAATGAAGGTGTGAAAAGCCAGCGAGAGACACCCGGCCAAACTCACCCAAAAGGACACTCAGGTCGAGATTCACCATCCGTGCCCACCTGCCAACCGGAAATTGCTGCCTGAGGTCAATGGACATTTACATAGTCCGCATCCCACCCGTGGCGATCTCGCGGTGGGCAGGGCAGAAGAATCCAGTCCTTAGAAATGTTTTGGTCGAATTATGGTGTTATATAAAAAGTTGTTGTTGGGATTGTTGTTGCATGAATCTTTAAACTTTTTTTCTTCTGTTGTGATGCTTCTCATGACATTGATGAGTGACATTATTACATCCTGAAGGGTGGAATTTAACGTAGTCGACAGGAGTCACACACACCAGGCACAGAGCTGACAAGAGGTCCGCACCACCTCTTATCAGGGAGGCCCATTGCATTAAGTATCAATCAGGCACCTGATTGGCCAGCAGACCTTTCCTGGGATCAAAGGCCGTAGGGAGCTCCCACCCACTGACAGCTGCTCGCTTGGCAGCACCACGTAGGAGGCAGTTATTGTTGACAGTAAAGCACCTAGTTGAGCATCGGGACTGCCGAAGGACCCTCGTCTCAGGTGAGTAACGGCAGGAGGGGGATTGTAGGGTGGGGGTCATGGAATAGGTTGATTGGCAGCAAAGGCATGGGGTGGCTCTCAATGGGCCTGCTGCTACTTAATTCTAGATCTCTTGATCAGGCACTGAGTGAGTGCCTTTGGACAAGGCATTCTTTCAGCCACCCACCAGCAGCCGCCACCCCTCCAGAAGCCTGGGGGTTTGCCTTTTGGCATTCCCTCATGGCATGTCCCCTGCCTGCCATTGGTTGAATATGATCCTGAGGCCCTTATGTGGGCATTAATTGCATCAGTTGGCAGCAGGGCGGGAAGGCCATCCATGAGTCTTCTCACCAAAGACCAGAGGCGGGAAGTAAATGGGATCCATACCTGTCACCCCCACCCCCCTCCCCCAACTGTATAATGACCCCTGCCACCAAACTAGCCATGGGAGAGGGGCATTAAATTCAACCCAAGTCTTTATACAAGGAAAATGGTTTCCATACATGGGTCAGCAAGTTTATTCAATCAATAGTTTTAGCCGTAAGTACGAGATATGGAGATTGGTCAGTGCTGACTTAGATATATTCAATGCTGATGGCAGTAGAGCCTCTGGAAAGGCCTCTGTGTAATTGGCATTTCAAAAGGGTTTCATTGGTCACTGCCCTTCAGCCCAACAATTACTGCCCTTCAGACCACTCTCAATTATTAGCAAAATGATGGAAGGCATCTTCAACAGCGCTATCAAGCAGCACTTACTCAGCAATCTCCTACTCGCTGACGCTCTGTCTGGGTTCCACCAGAGCCACTCAGCTCCTGATCTCATTATAATCTTGGTCCAAACATGTATAAAAGGACTGAACACAAGAGGTGAGATGAGGGTAACTGCCCTTGACAACAAGACAGCATTTGATCGATTGCCCTAGCATAACTGGAGTCAATGGGAATCAGGGGGGAAACTCTCCACTGGTTGGAGTCATACCTAGCACAAAGGAAGATAGCTGTGGTTGTTGGAGGTCAGTCACCTCAGTTCCAGGACTGAGTTCCTAAGGGTATCGTCCTAGGCTCAACCATTTTCAGTTGCTTCATCAATGACCTTCCTTCCAACATAAAGTCAGATGTGGGGATGGTCGTTGATGATTACACAATGTTCAGCACCCATTTGGGACTCCTCAGACACTGAAGCAGTCCATGTCCACATGCAGCAAGACCTGGACAATATTCAGGCTTGGGCTGACAAGCGGCAAGTAACATTCATGTCACACGAGTGCCAGGCAATGGCCATCTCCAATAAGAGAGAATCAAACCATCGCCCTTGACATTCAATGGCATGTCCATCACTGAATCTCACTACCGCCATGCTAGTGGTTACCATTGACCAGAAACTGAACTGGACTAGCCACGTAAATACTGTGGCTACAAGAGCAGGTCAGAGGCAAGGAATCCTGCGGCGAGTAACTCACCTCCTGACTTCTTAAACCCAGTCCACCATCCACAAGGTACAAGTCAGGGGTGTGATAGAATACTTTCCATTTGCCTGGATGAACGCAGTTCCAACAACACTCAACACACTCCGGGACAAAGTAGCCTGCTTGATTGGCACCTCTTCCATAAACATTCACTTCCTCCACCACCGATGCACAGTCGCAGCAGTGTGTACCATCTACAAGATGCACTACAGGAATTCACCAAGGCTCTTCAGACAGCTCCTTCCAAACCCACGTCCACTACCATCTAGAAGGACAAGAACAGTAGATACCTTTTTTTAAAAACGCATTTTATTCAAACTTGTATCAAAGTAGGTTACAGCAAATGAACACCCCGGGAAACATTTTTCCCAACAATCAACTATACAGTTTGTACAGATTTTCCTCCTTTTTCATCCCCCCTCCGCATCAACTCACTTTATTTTCTCTAACCGCAGGAAGTCGTACGGGTCACCCAACCTGCTGCTACCCCCGGTGGCGATGCCGACCGACACTCCAGCAAAATTCGTCGCCGTGCAATCAGAGAGGCGAAGGCCAAGACATCGGCCTTCCTCCTCTCCATGAGCTCCGGCTTCTCTGAAACCCCAAATATCACCACCAAAGGGTCTGGGTCCACTCCCTCCTCCACTATCCTGGCTAAGACCACGAACACTCCCGCCCAGAATCTTCCCAATTTTTTGCAACCCCAAAACATGTGTGCGTGATTCGCTTGCCTCCACCCACACCTCTCACACTCGTCTGCTACCCCCTGAAAGAACCCACTCATTCTCGACCGAGTCATATGCACCCTGTGCACCACCTTAAACTGTATCAGGCTCATCCTTGCACAAGAGGTGGTCCAGTTTACCCTTCACAGTGCCTCACTCCATACTCCCCAATTGATCTCTATTCCCAACTTGGCTTCCCATTTCTCCTTGATCTTCACCATCGGCTCGCCTCCCAGCTCCCTCAGCCACTTATATATATCACCAATTCTTCCCTCCCCTTCCACATCTGGAAGCAGCAGTCGCTCCAGCAGGGTGTATCCCGGCAATCTAGGGAATCCCTTCCAGACCTTCCAGTGCAAAGTCCCTAACCTGTAGATACCTGAACTCACTACCCCTCAGTAGCTCTACCCTCTCCCTTAGCTCCTCCAGACTGGCGAACCCTTCCTCCAAATACAAATCCCTCGCCTTGACCAGCCCCACTTCCCTCCACTTCCTGCATACATCCATTCCCCCCCCCCCCCTCCCCTCCCAACCCCGGCTCAAACCCATGATTCTCGCATAGCAGCGTTAGCACCGACATCCCTTCCTCAGCTGATTCCATATCTTCACCATGGACTGCACCACTGGGCTCCCTGAAAGACCTACTCAGAGCCATTGGCAATGCTGCCATCACCATAGCCCTAACCCTAAACCTCAAACTAGACCCCTTACAAGATTCCTCCTCTATCCTAACCCACTACCCCTTCTCCTTCCCACCACCGCCGCACATTGTCCACATTCGCCGCCCAATAATAATGAAGCAAGTTTGGCAATGCTAACCCCCCCTGCTGCCTCTGCCTCTGTAGCTGGGTCCTCCCCACCCTCAGCACCTTTCCCGCCCATACAAAGTCAGAGATGATTGTGTCCACTTTCCGAAAAAAGGCCTTTGGTATGAAGATCGGGAGAGCCTGAAGATAAACAAGAATCTCGGCAGGATATTCATTTTCACCACTTGGTCCCTCCCCGCCAATGTTAAGTGCAGTGTATCCCACCTCTTAAGATCCTCCCTAGCCTCCTCCACCAGCTTTGTTAAGTTCCACTTATGGAGCCCCGTCCATTCCCTTGCTACCTGAATCTCCAAGTACCTAAACCTATCCCTTGCTACCATAAATGGCAACCCCCCTAAATTAGCCCGCTGTGCCAGCTGATTCACCGGGAATATCTTGCTTTTCCTTACATTCAGCTTGTATCCCGAGAACCCTCCAAACCTCCCCAACAGGCCCATAATACTTCCCATACTCTCCAAAGGATCCGAAACATACAGCAGGAGGTCACCGGCATAGAGCGACACCCGATGCTCCCTCTGTAAGAGCAGCAAATACCTTGGAACCCCACCACTTGGAAGTTCCCCTCCAAGTCACTCACCATCCTGACTTGGAAATATACCGTTGTTCCTTCACTGTCGCTGGGTTCATGTCCTGGAACTCCCTCTCTAATAGCACAGTAGGTGCAGCTACACCACATGGGCTGCAGCGGTTCAGGATGGCAGCTCACCACCACCTTCGTAATGGCAATTAGGGATGGGTAACAAATGCTGGATTCGCCAGCGAAGCCCACATCTGGTAAAAATGAATGTATTTTAAAATCATGCAGGACAAAGCAGCCTGTATGATTGGCACCCCGTCCACCACTTTCAACATTCATTCTCTGCACCTCTAACACACAGTAACAGCTGCGGATACCATCGACAAGATGCATTACAACAACTCATCAAGCTTTCTAAAACAGCGACTTCCGGTGGCGGCGATGACGTAGGAAGCCGCACATTTGGGAGCTCCCGTTTCAAAAGGACTTTTCGGCTCTTTTTAGAGCCCAAAACAGAAATTTTTTGACGTCTCCCGGTGGGAGAAGGTGTGCTGATTGACTTTCCCCGCAGTTCATGACTCGAACTCGGATTGGAAAGGGGGAAAAAACGGCAGCAGCTCCCCAGAAAAAACGGGGGAAGGAATCCAAGATGGCGGCCGGCGGAGCTCCAGAGGAGTGGAAGCAGTGGGCCCAGGAGCAACAAGCTGCTCTCCTGCGCTGTTTTGCAGATTTCAAGGCTGAGGTACTGAGCTCTCTGCAGGAAACGAACAAAAGGCTCTCGGAGATTCAGACGACCCAGGGTGCTGCCATCAAGGCGTTGCAGACACAGGCCACTGAACGAGAGGAGGAGGCCGTGGTCCTCGTGAGTAAGGTGGAGGGGCACGAGGCACTCCACAAGAAGTGGCAGGACCGCTTCGAGGAGCTTGATCACTGCATGAGGCGGAAAAATCTGCGGATCTTGGGCCTTGCGGAGGGGCTGGAGGGGTCGGACCAGACAACCTATGTGGCTACGATGCTGAACTCGCTAGTGGGGGACGGGTCTTTCCATCTGCCCCTGGAGCTGGAGGGAGCCCACAGAGTACTGGCCAGGAGGCCTAAGGAGAGTGAACCCCCGCATGCGGTGCTGGTGAAGTTCCACCGGTTCAGTGATCGGGAGTGTGTGCTGCGCTGGGCCAAGAAGGTGAAGAGCAGCAACTGGGAGAATGGGGTAGTACGGATCTACCAGGATTGGAGTGCGGAGGTGGCTAAGCAGCGGTCCGGGTTTAATCGGACGAAAGAGGTGCTTTACAAGAAGAAGATAAAGTTCGGAATGTTGCAGCCTGCGCGCCTGTGGGTAACTTATTCGGACCGGCATTATTATTTTGATTCCCCGGAGGAGGCGTGGGCCTTCGTGCGGACGGAGAAACTGGACTTGAACTAGGGGTTGGGGGTTGCGGGGTCAGTTGTAATACTTTATTGCTGGTTTATGCTGTTGCTGTGTTCTCTTTTTCTGTACTTTTGCAATTTTGACATGGTTATTTATGGGGGTGTTGTTCTTTTTTTTTGCTGTGGGGCATTGTTTGAGTTTTGTATCTTGCGGGGAGCGTTGGGGGGTTTGTTGTATTCTATGTCGGGTTGGGGGTATGGAGTGGGGCTGGTATTTGGGAGCTGCGTCAGAAGGGTGTGGTGGGGCAGTGCGAAAGCGCGGGCTTTCCTCTGGTTTCCCGTGCTGCGGGGCTGGGGGGTGGAGACGGTGACGGGGGAGGCGGGGCCTTAACTGGTTCTTCCCTGCGCTGGAGCGGTGCCTGGAGGAGGGATAGGATGGGGGATGATCCCACTTTGGGAGGGGTCGGGATATTGGCAGGAGTTTCCGGGGTCAGCAGAAGTTAGCTGACCCACAGAAGTACAATGGAGGACGGTTCGCGGCTAGGAGGGTTCCTAGCCTAGGGGGGAGGGAGGGGGGGAAAGGGGAATACCGGGTTGCTGCTGGCAGGGTCAGGAAGGAGCTGGTGGGGGCCGGGGGGGGACAGAGGTGAGGTGTTGTCGCTGTGGGGACTGGGTCAGGCGGGGGTGCTGGCCTGGGGCTGGCAGTTGACGGGCTATGGCTAGTCGACGGGGGAGGGGGTGGGACACCCTCTGATCCGGTTGGTCACCTGGAATGCGAGAGGATTGAATGGGCCGGTGAAGCGGTCGAGGGTACTTGCTCATCTGAGGGGGCTAAAGGCAGATGTGGCAATGCTTCAGGAGACCCACCTGAAGGTGGCGGACCAGGTCCGTCTGAGGAAGGGGTGGGTGGGGCAGGTTTTCCACTCTGGGTTGGATGTGAAGAACCGGGGAGTGGCGATTCTGGTGGGGAAAAATGTGTTGTTTGAGGCATCGGAGGTGGTGGCGGATAAGGGAGGTAGGTATGTTATGGTTAGGGGCAGGCTACAAGGAGAGAAGGTGGTACTTGCTAGTGTGTATGCCCCAAATTGGGACGATGCGGGTTTTATGAGGCGTATGTTGGGACGGGTCCCGGATCTAGAGGTGGAAGGTCTGATCATGGGGGGGGGACTTCAATACAGTGTTGGATCCTTGACTGGATCGGTCCAGCTCTAGGACGGATAGGAGGCCGGCAGCGGCCAAGGTACTGAGAGGGTTTATGGACCAGATGGGTGGGGTGGATCCATGGAGGTTTGTGAGGCCGAGGACACGGGAGTACTCTTTCTTCTCCCATGTACATAGGGTCTACTCTCGGATAGATTTCTTCGTGGTGAGTAGGGGACTGATTCCGAGAGTGGAGGAGGCCGAGTATTCGGCCATTGCAATCTCCGACCACGCTCCGCATTGGATAGAGTTGGAGATGGGGGAGGTGCGGGACCAGCGCCCGTTGTGGCGGTTGGATGTGGGGTTGTTGGCGGAGGAGGAGGTGTGTAGGAGGGTCCGGGCAAGTATTGAGGGGTACCTCGAGGTGAATGATACGGGGGAGGTTCAGGTGGGAGTGGTCTGGGAAGCCCTGAAGGCAGTGATTCGTGGGGAGCTGATATCCATCCGGGCACACAGGGAGAGGAGCGAGAGGAGTGAGAGGGATAGACTGGTGGGAAAGATGCTGGAGGTAGACAGGAGGTACGTAGAGGCACCAGAGGAGGGACTGTTGGGGGAGAGGCGCAGCCTGCAGGCTAAATTTGATTTGCTGACCACTAGAAAGGCGGAGGCACAGTGGAGGAAGGCACAATGGGCAGTGTACGAACATGGTGAAAAGGCGAGTAGGATGCTGGCTCATCAGCTCCGCAAGCGGGATGCTGCTAAGGAAATTCCTGGAGTGAGAGACAAGAGTGGGAATGTGGTGCGGAAGGGGGTAGAAAGTCAAGGACTTTTACGGGGAACTGTACCAGTCGGAGCCAACGGGGGAGAGGAGGGGAATGGAGAGGTTTCTCAACAGGCTTTCTTTCCCAAAGGTTCAGGTGGAGCAGGTGGAGGGGTTGGGTGCGCCGATTGAGCTGGAGGAGCTAGTTAAGGGGATCGGGCAGATGCAGTCAGGGAAGGCACCGGGGCCGGATGGGTTCCCGGTGGAATTTTATAAAAAGGTTGTGGACCTAGTGGGCCCCTTGCTGGTGCGGACACTTAATGAAGCGTGGGAAGGGGGGACTTTGCCCCCGACGATATCGCGGGCGCTGATCTCGTTAATCTTAAAGAGGGACAAGGACCCCCAGCAGTGCGGTTCATACAGGCCCATATCTATCCTCAACGTAGATGCCAAGGTGCTGGCAAAAATCCTGGCCACCAGGATAGAGAACTGTGTGCCAGGGGTTGTACACGAGGACCAGACAGGGTTTGTAAAGGGAAGGCAGCTGAACACGAATGTGCAGATATTGTTGAATGTCATCATGATGCAGGCAATTGAGGGGGAGGCAGAGATAGTGGTGGCGCTGGATGCGGAGAAGGCGTTCGATAGAGTGGAGTGGGGGTACTTATGGGAGGTGTTGGGGAGGTTTGGATTTGGTGAAGGGTTTATTAGATGGGTGAGGCTGCTATATGAGGCCCCGATGGCGTGCGTGGCCACGAATAGGAGGAGATCGGAGTACTTCCGGCTTTACCGAGGGACCAGGTAGGGTTGCCCCCTGTCCCCCCTTGTTGTTTGCATTGGCAATCGAACCGTTGGCGATGGCGTTGAGGGATTCAGGGAGGTGGAGGGGTTTGGTGCGGGGTGGGGAGGAACATAGGGTGTCGTTGTATGCCGATGACCTGTTACTGTATGTGGCGGACCCGCTGGGAGGGATGCCAGGGGTGATGGAGCTGCTAGCTGAGTTTGGGACCTTTTCAGGTTATAAACTAAATTTAGGCAAGAGTGAGGTGTTTGTGGTGCACCCTGGAGACCAGGAGGAAGGAATTGGTAGGCTCCCGCTTAGGCGGGCAGGGGAGAGTTTTAGGTACCTGGTGGTGCAGGTGGCCAGGGACTGGGGGACCCTTCACAAACATAATTTCACCAGACTTGTAGATCAGATGGAGGAGGAGTTCAAGAGGTGGGACATGCTGCCATTGTCGTTGGCGGGGAGGGTGCAGTCCGTCAAAATGACGGTGCTTCCGAGGTTCTTGTTCCTTTTTCAGTGCCTGCCCATCTTCATCCCCAGGGCCTTCTTTAGGAGGGTGACTAGCAGTATCTTGAGCTTTGTGTGGGCACATGGGACTCCGAGAGTGAAGAGAGTTTTCCTGGAGCGAGGGAGGGATAGAGGTGGGCTGGCGCTGCCCAACCTTTTGGGGTACTATTGGGCGGGCAATGTGTCAATGGTGCGTAAATGGATGATGAAGGGGGGAGGGGCGGCGTGGAAAAGAATGGAGATGGCGTCATGTAGAGGTACGAGCCTGGGTGCCATGGTAACGGCGACGTTGCCGTTTTCCCCTAAGAGGTATACCACGAGCCCGGTAGTGGCGGCGACCCTAAGAATCTGGGGACAGTGGAGACGGCATAGGGGGGAAACAGGGGGCTCGATGGAGGCTCCACTGGGTGGCAACCATCGGTTCATCCCGGGGAACAAGGATGGGGGATTTAGGGGGTGGCAAAGGGCGGGCATCAGCAAATTGAGGGACCTGTTTATTGGCGGGAGGTTTGCGGGCCTGGGGGAACTGGAAGATAAATTTGGCCTTCCCCAGGGGAACATGTTCAGATACCTGCAGGTAAAGGCGTTTGCTAGGCGACAGGTAGAGGGATTCCCTTTGCTGCCCTCGCGGGGGACGATGGACAGAGTGCTTTCGGGGGTATGGGTCGGAGAGGGTAATGTGTCTGACATCTATAAGGTAATGCAGGAGGTGGAGGAGTCGTCAGTGGAGGAGCTGAAGGCTAAATGGGAGGGGGAACTTCTATTTTTTTTTCGTTACGGTTATGTGACTTAACATTGTGTTAATTTAAGTTGTTGTTAATATGTTGGGTTGTTCATTGAGGAGGGGCGAAGGTTCATGACTGTTGTCATTATTGTTATTGTTGGTATTTTAGTATGGTTTGATGTTGTTGTATAAATTCAAAATTTCTCAATAAAAATTATTTTTTTTAAAAAGCTTTCTAAAACAGCACCTTCCAAACCCACGACCACTACCATCTAGAAGGGCAAGGGTAGCAAATACATGAGAACATCACCACTGCACGTTCCCCTCCAAACCTCACACCATCCTAACTTGGAAATGTATCGCTGTTCCTTCACTGTCACTGGGTCATAATACTGGAATTCCCCCCCCAACAGCACAGAGGATGTACCTACACCACATGAAGCAGCGCTTCAAGAAGGCAGCTCAAAACTACCTTATCGCCAGCAATTAGAGATGGGCAACTAATAATAACCTCATCAGTGAAACCCACATCCCAAGAAAGAACATTGAATTAAACAGCATGCCTAAGCATGTATAAAAGTGTCGTGCCAATACAAACTCCTTCTTGCAAATCATTGCAGATAGACGGGGTTCCTTACCCAGCATGAGTCACCAGCCTCAGAAGACAAGGTGAGAAAATTGAACCAAAAGCAGCATTTTGCAAACCTAACAAAAAGAAACGCTAAGTGAAAAAGACTGTGAGCTAGAGAAATGTCTGAATGATGAAATGTGCCCTGCAATTCTCCTGCAGCACATCGGACATTGTGATTTCCTGCCAGATAGATTATGAAAGGCAAAGGGAGGTGAAGAATTCTCTGCTGGATGTGGAGTAATTGCCCATCAAAAAGATTCAGAACTTCCCCCCCCCCCAATATTCTCGCTTTCTCAAAGGCGAAAAAAAATTGCGAGTGCACCAATAGTTATAATAGAACGTATAACAGGAGGATGGAAATAATCCGGCACAGGTGACCCCATGAATGCTTTATAAAATGGAATGTTTTTATTTGCTTTGCTCTAGTGCAGTCTCACAAATTCACACGACTCAAGATTTTGTTTCTCCTCGGAAAACGACACCAGGCAGGCTTTCTGTGACACCAGCCCAATCAGCGGGCCAGCAGCTCTGAAGCGCCATCGGGAGGGGTGGGTACTGCTGAGAGAGGGATGGAACCCATCAATGAAGATGCTGTTGAAGAGACAGGAGAAAAATAAAAAAATATTCAGGGGCCAAGTGCAAAAGACCCTGCAGTAAAATTAATCCCCAACATTTCAGGCCAATAAACATTTGTGATGAAAGGTCAACTTTGTGATTGCCAGTGTCATTTTCAACATGTGCAAGGAGAGCTTACTTCTCATACTCTATGAATTTTAATGTTAAAGGGTGTCCGGCGGCTGCCTAAAAAAAAAATCACACATTTCCTGGTCATTTTGTGTGAGAAGTTGTTTTACTTGAATGCTAGATGCCCCAAATACTATCCCTTTCTGGACTTGATCTTAAGACTCAGACATGACTATTGGTAGTTAGTCAATGAAACCAAACAGAAAATGCTGGAAAATCTCGGCAGGTCTGGCAGCATCTGTAGTGTTATGGGCCAGGGTTTAGCGAACTCCAAAGTAAATCATGGAGATCACCTGACCCACTCCTTTTACTAGATTGTGGTATGCGGAGCACACGGCCCATTCTGCAGGTGTGGTGCAGCAGAAATCTAAAAGTATTTTTTAAAGCAAATTAATGTTTATTCTATGAACTCAGTTAACCATTTTAAAACATTCAGTGAATGTTTTAGCAACCATCAATTCAAATGCAACCCCCAAAGAATACAACACTCTAAGTTATCCTTAAACTTTCCTTACAACATCCATAAGACAAAAAACCTTTTTCCAGAAGCACATCAGGTTTAAATTCTCTACTGAGAGCAGTTATCACTCTGAATTCACCAAATGATCCAGAGATAGGCTTTAGATGGCAGAGAGATCAAAATGACACCTCCTTTGGCTGGCTGCAGCTCCAACACTAAAACAAAACTAAAAAACACAGCCACATCCCAGCTTTTCCTCAAAGCGAAACTAAAAAGCAGAGCTAGAGCTCAGCTCCACCCACACTCTGACATCACTGCAGCCACTTGAGCAGAAAAACATTTCTTAAAGTGACATTCCCATGACAGTAGGGAGAGAAAAGAGCTAACGTTTTGAGTTCAGATGACACTTTGTCAAAGCCCGTCTTCATGAAGTCAATGAAAGCAGGGCAAACCAGCTCACAGGTAGCGATATCAGCTGGTCAATGCCAATGTTGTACGGTGGCATCTCATTTCTTAACTTTTTTTTTTTGCCAGTTTCCTTCCTCCCCACGAAAGGTACTGATACTTGCAGGGATGATGTTCCATTACTCTTAGACAGCCTCAGCAAAAGTGTGAATCTCATTGTCCGTCAGTACATCATTGCAGAGGACATCCCAGCCAAGACAAATCAGCTGCCATTATCATGCACACTCGCTTTCTCAAATTAGAGTTCATGGGTGTGATTTCACCCCTCTCCTCGCCCTCCCCCCATGGCATGTTTCATGGCAACGGAGGCAGTCCACCATTGGCCGGCAGTGGGAAATATTGCCTCACCGCTGTAAATGGAGTTTCCCATTCTATACACCCCCCCCCCCCACCCCCACCCCCACACTCCCCGCCGTCCCTCTGACCACAGGAACCCAGCTGCGGGGGTTCACCGTTGGCGGGGCGAGAGGATCCGAAAATTCTGGTCCATAAGTGGGATCACAAGCAAAATTTCCACTTTCTTTTTTTAAATAAATTTAGAGTACCCAATTCATTTTTTTCCAATTAAGGGGCAATTTAGCGTGGCCAATCCACCTACCCTGCCCATCTTTGGGTTGCGGGGGCAAAACCCACACAAACACAGGAAGAATGTGCAAACTCCACATGGACAGTGACCCAGGGTCGGGATCGAACCTGGGACCTCAGTGCCGTGAAGCTACAATGCTAGCCACTGCGCCATCATGCTGCCCCTAAAGATTCCTCTTCTTTTTTTAAATGTAGCGTACCCAATTCATTTTTTCCAACTAAGGGGCAATTTAACGTGGCCAATCCACCTAGCCTGTACATCTTTTGGGTTGTGGGGGTGAAACCCACACAAACACAGGGAGAATGTGCAAACTCCACATGGACAGTGACCCAGAGCCGGGAACGAACCTGGGACCTTGGCGCGTGAGGCAGCAGGGCTAACCCATTGTGCCACCGTGCTGCCCCCAAGATTCCTCTTCCTAACAGAAGACAGTCAAAGCCAATACAAAGAAATCAAGAAAACTTTGGTGTAGTGACTTCCAAAATGTTGACCAGTAATAATGAGGGAACAGCAATATATTCCCAAGGTAAATGGTGTATAACGTTGAGGTGGTGGGACCTGCTGTCTTTGTTTGCCTGGATGGTCAATGCTACAGTTTAGGAGATACATTGAGTGGTAGATGGTAGAGCAGATACAGTGTTCCGATGGTGGAGGGAGTGAATATTCAAGGTGATGGATGGAGTGTCAATCAAGTGGATTGTTTTATCCTGGACATTGCCAAACATCTTGAGTATTGTTGGCGGTGCATCGAGGCAAGTACAGAGTATTCCATCACACGCCTGACTTCAGTCTCATAGATGGTAAACAGGCTTTGGAAACAGAGGTGATTTACTCGCTGCAGAATTCTCAGCCTCTGGCCTGATTTTGTAGATACAGTAATTATGTGGTAGATCTAGTTAAGTTTCTAGTCCATGTTTCCCTGCAGGATGGTGATTTTGGGGACTTTGATTATGGTGAGCGCGGTTCAACAGCCTCGCAACGCCCGACTTGGTGTCGGTTCGAGACCATTGAATCTGACGAGATTCACGATGCTCAAAATATCTCACAAGATGGGTAGCATGTGGCGCAGTGGTTAGCACTGGGACTGCAGCGCTGAGGACCCGGGTTTGAATCCCGGCCCTAGGTCACTATCCGTGTGGAGTTTGCACATTCTCCCCATGTCTGCGTGGGTTTCACCCCCACAACCCAAAGGTGTGCAGAGTAGGTGGATTGGCCATGCTAAATTGCCCCTTAATTGGAATAAATAAATAAATAAATGGGTACTCTAAATTTTTTTTAAAAGGGTCTCACGAGATTTAACGGATACTGGCGAGACATCAGGATATGGCTCTCGCTCCCGCTGGGTAAAATCCAGATGTATATATTTAAACGATCCATTAGGATAATTAGATTTCCCAATGCAATGAGGAAAATTGGGTGAGAAATGAACAGAAAATCATTTGGGTTTTTACGACATGTGCAGCATAAATAAGCAGCCTTGTCTTGCCCGACTCGGTGACAAGGCAAACTTGCAAGATTTGCCACGCTCCAAACCCCTTGTGAGATCTAACAAGATCTCGCAGGATGTCATGATCTGCATCTCGCCCTCGCTGGGCAACTTCCAGATTAACATATTTAAATGAGCCATTATCCTGAGGCTCGGGCACGAATGCCCGTGCTTGGAAGACCTCGCCTGCCCCCTTTTAGCACTGGTCCACACAAACGTGGGCCAGGCATAACGGTGCCTCGTGGGGTCTCCCAAGCCATTTGAGGCCCATGGTGGTCGGGCTCTGGGCAGGGTGATACCCTGGCACTCCTGCTGCCACTCGGGCATCTTGCCACTGACAGGGTGTCCGAATGGCACTGCTGGGCTGGAAGGGGCACTGCCAGGGTGCTGGGCTGGCAGTGCCAATGTGTCCGGGTGCCAGGGGTCGGATCCGGGGGTTCCCTGCCCTTAAGAATTGGGGCACAGGGAGGGCTCAAGGACACCCTAAGAGATAGGTTGGGGTGAGCCTTCAGTGCAGGAAGTGAGGCAAGTATGGTCTCGGCAGGGTGTACCGTACCTTGGCCAAAAATAAAACAAAGCCCCATTTGATAGCGGGGTAAGAAACACCCTGCTATTCCTGTCCAAAACAGCAGTTTTTTCCGTTAAATCGTGCCCGTGGTCTGCCCCACCTGGTTTTCCTTGCTGGGCTGTGTCAGGCAATCCAATACCCTTTAGACACATTAACTACATAATCTGCCTGAATTACAGCATGTGATTGCTGTACTTTTAACAAGCTGACCTGGTACCAAACATTAGACAATTTTGCCTTTGGACAGTGTTTGGATTTTTCAACACTTAATTTGGTTTGGTTTACTCTTCTTGCCTCTTCACAATTGTCCATGCTGGGGTAGAATTCTTCATGTGCCCTGATTTTCCTCTTCTTTCACTCACTGGGATAAAGCCCTCTGTTACATCTATACACAAATGAGATCAGCTAACTCAGCACACCAGACTGTGTCCTTTCTGATCTCCCTGGCTTAGCACTACACTAAGTAGTGCATCTACCCGCAAGCCCATTGGGAGTGTTCTGTCTCTAAATCATATAAAGACGGCTCTTTGTAATGGTTGCACATCTGGCCCTGGGCCACATCATGTCATAGTTTGCTGCCCAACCCCAGAACTAGACATTCCTTTGCACTTGGCAGCCTGGGAACCTTCCATTAACTTAATGTTGCTGTGCTTAGTTAGCATTACTGGAACAAAGAGTTTAAACCACCCTCCCAGATTTTTCTCAACATTACTTCAATTAGGTCGCTGGGTATTTATAATTCCAAGGAGATATTAATATGCTGAATACAGCAATCATTCCACAGTAGGAAAGATATATGTGCTGGTCTAAAATAAAAATAGCACCAAGGTTAGAGTTTTCATTTTAATACTGGGCTGCCTTAATGAAAAAGATCCAAATTTGGTAATTAGTAGTAAAGGAGTCATAATCTGATGCCATTCTTCTATTCAGTTAATACCTTCAGGTTGCATCTTCACCAGTACTGTGGGTAGAAATCATTTTTACAAACCCACATGGAGCAGTCAGTCGTGCGTTCAGAACACTAATTGGACATAGCACCAATACTCTTTAGGTTCCTTATGCTGAAGCAGAATGGGAAAGAATTGGCTCTCACCTTGTAAAATCACTATGTGATGTGTAGGTCTTTGTAGCTCATTAAGAGTGACATTGACATGGTCCTCAATAGTTCCCGTTGTGGTATTCTCTGGGATGAACCCAAAGCTTGCCATTGATTCATAGTCATTAGCTCTTACTGAATCATGTAAACACTGTCACATTGAGTCAATTCATAAAAGATATGAGTGAAATGAATTACCCAGAAAAACAATTAAATATTCCAGGGGTTGGGCAGCAGGAGGTCTCAGGTTCGATCCCGGCTCTGGGTCACTGTCCGTGTGGAGTTTGCACATTCTCCCCCGTGTTAGCGTGGGTTTCGCCCCCACAACCCAAAAGATGTGAAGGGTAGGTAGATTGGACACGCTAAATTGACCCTTAATTGGGAAAAATGAATTGGGTACTCTAAATTTTAGAGGGGTTTGCAGATTTTTCTATGATGAACACAATGGGCTGGATTATCCGCGCCCCCCCCCCCCCCCCCCCCCCCCCCCCTCTCCACTGCGTGTTTCTTGGCGACGCAATGTTCACTCCCGGCGGGATTCTATAATCCCGCCACTTGTCAACGAAATTTCCCATTGAAACCACCCCGTGCTGCCAGTGGGTGGGGGGAGGTGCTGCCAGCGGGAAAAATAAATTGTCGCAGCTGGAGAAGTCCAACCAATGTGTCTTTAAAATATAATTTCCTTTAGCTGCCCTTGGGTTAGACTATCCAATTAGCAAGATGCTCTTAATCAGAGAGTGACCAGTTTAAAATAAGCAGGATAAAACCTGCCAAAAATAGTGTGCACAGGAAGCGGTGACGAGCATGTTAAGACAGTCAGAAATTCTATCCCTTCCCTTCACCTGAAGTAGTTAACCATCAGTGGGCCACAACATCTACAAAGAACAATTAAACCAAAATCGTTGTGAAGCATTGGACCCAAAATGACCAACTGACGCACCGTGCCATTTCCAGGCCGTGTATTTGCCCACTCAGCCACCCAATGAGAAAGTGAATTCAGCGCATTAGAAATCAGCACCAGTTGCATGTCACACTTTCCATCCTTTGAAAATTAACTGCCACAAAATTCACAGTGATGTAGCCAGGCCTTTTCACTGACGCAGATCTGTTGTATATAAAATTGCTGTCCATGACCTTCATGCTGTAGCTAACAATTTAGTTTACAAGGCCTTTTCAAACTGTTTCTTTATTGCCAGCTGCTTGACAGATTTCCAATAGATGGCTATGTACCTTATTAATTCTCAGATCTTCATTGTCAATGGTTTTCTCCTTTTTGTTTAGACCTAAATGTATCACTTTGCCTGAGGAGCTTGCCAAATTCGTAATGTTTTGCTATTGCTGCTGTACGAACAGCCTTTAGAATAAATACATATCGGGGTCGCAGTGCGTTGGATTTGCAGCCTCTCTCAAACAGCTTGCCTTTTTTTGAGCGGCCCAACTTCTAGTGCCACATGTGGAGACTCATCACCAGGTTCCGCTCTCGAAAGCAGGTGACTGAAGAATTCACGCAGTTGAAACCCGTGACAACACACCCACTTCCTTAAATCAAAAGATGTTGGGTGTGTGTTGAGAGAATCTGAATTAGGCACCCGAATAGGGGGAGATGTGCACATGTGTACTACTATCACATAACTGGCTAAAAACAAATACAGACCGCAGGCACATAAATTAATAATTTTTCTGCTGTTCGTCCAGCCAAGACCACCATACCGATTAGGTCACTGGCTTTCAGAATCACGTGGAACTGAAGAGAAAGAGTCCCAGTTACTATAGTGACAGGCTTAGTCACGGAATCTTGATTATGTATTTTTTTCTTGGGCATGGGCATCACTGGTGAGATGTTAATTTAGTACCGTTCATTAGTCCTCCGAGGGAAGGTGATGGTGGGCCTTCTTCTGCACTGCTGCAGTTATTTTTCTTTACAAATTTAGAGTACCCAATTCATTTTTTTCCAATTAAGGGGCAATTTAGCGTGGCCAATACACCTACCCTGCATAACTTTGGGTTGTGGGGCCGAAACCCACGCGGACACGGGGAGAATGTGCAAACTCCACACAGGCAGTGACCCAGAGCCGTGATCGAACCTGGGACCTCGGTGCCGTGAGGCAGCAGTGCTAACCACTGTGCCACCGTGCTGCCCCTGCACTACTGCAGTTCATATGGTGAAGGTGCTTCAACAATGCAATTAGGTCGGAAGTTACGGGTCGTTGACTCAGCAACATTGACGATCAATCACTGATATGGCTTGAGGTATTGCCCAGGCTTGATTCTGAGCTTCCTTCACCACGTGTGTTATCGCCGAGCATCCTTAACCCCAAGACCCAATTTACCTCCCATAGCTTGCTTCAGATTGTAAATCAACCATTACATTTCTGCCTTTAAATTTACAACATTATAAGATTCAAACTGAATGTTTGGTTGGTTAAAGCCTTACTCAATCCATTATTCAGCCATAAGGTTATACGTTCTTGGTTGGCTTCCAATCCTATTTTTTCTTGAGTTAGTAGATCTCAGTAGGGATGCGACAATTAGTGTTCTTCATTCAGTAATCATTGTTGTTGGATGGGGATGAGGGCAGAATGGAGCTTAGCTAGGGCGTCTCCAACATTCATTGTCTAGGGTCACACTTGAAAACTGGCTACTTTGGCCCCAGTTTTAACCCCCCACCCACACCCCCATCATGCACCATGAGCCAAGGGGCACATTAACAATGACGAGAATGACATAGCCTGCTGATCGCACTGCCTTCTAGTCATGTCCCAGTGTCAACCTGCTCCTTTGAGCAGGCAAGCAAAACGCCCATCCCAAGATGTCAACATCTTGCTTAAGCTGGGGTTTGATGTTACCGGGCCCTGATCTGTTCTTTTGATTGGAGGCCCAGCAAGGGAATAATGGTGGCTTCCCATCAGCACTGAGCTAATGGCCAGAAGAGTTGGGGGCTTCCCCCTCATCATCCTCCTCTGATCACTGTCACCCCTGGTAACCTCTCCATGGTTACCACTCACCTCAACAGCAAGGACCCTATCCCGCAGGTCGCAGCCTTCTGCCTCTGATCTTCCACTCCTTCCCACCAGCCAGCTTGTATGTCAGGCCAGGATTCCAATGTAAGTTATGGTACAGGGTCCTTGGCCGTTAAGGAAAAGGAAAACATTGGAGGGACAAAAATCACATTTTTTACCAATCATTAGGCCAATTTTCAAGAGTGATATACTCGCACTGCTGCAAGTGATTTAAAATCTATACAATCACTAGCGATTTCAGAGAAAAAAAACAAGTCAGGTCAGAAATCTAACAGAGCCATATTTCAACCCCCTTTCAGCCTCACAAAGCAAAACATAGTGACGCATTACTTACAACAGCTGGAAACCGTGTTAAGGATCAAACAACATTCGTAATGGTTCAGCAGTTCAATAATGTCAGAGCATCATCGGTTGTTTTGCCTGTTAGTTATTTTACCAGCTCAGTAATAGTGCAGGATCTGTGGACAAAGAGACAACCTAAAGACATAGAGTGGCAGGAGAACTCAGGGAAGGCCACAAGTGGCTAAGGAGTCAGGAAAACAGGGATGCAGAGGCCATGTCTCATTTGACAGCAGGACACCATCGTCATTTTTCTGTTCTGTGTTTTTCCTGGCAGTAGGTCAAATTGCTCGACAGGCCAGTAGCACATGGGAAAACGAGTCACATGAGGTGGAGTACACATTGGGAATAGGGAGTAGGGGGTGGCAATTGCAGCTGCGACAATAGAGAGGCTCTGATTGTCATGGGGTAGGCCGAATGCTTCCTTGAGGAGTCATGGGGGACAATTCACCTGCCCCACAAGTTGTACTATAAAAGATACTTTCAGGAATCAGCAGTGCCATTTTGCTGCCATATTTCATCTGCCCCGGAAAACCTGGCCAGCAACATTTAAATTTAGGGTGCGATCGAACTGAATTGCAACAGAGTCCTGTGGTAACCTGACAGAGCCGAGTTTTGAGCCTGTGATGAATGTTATCAGTAGCTGATATAATGGTACCTTACCTTTAATGCATTGGCCCTTTAAGACCAGGCTTGGAACCCTAGGGGACTCCGCCTCTGGCTCTGCCCCCAGGAAACGGTATATAAGTTAAGGCTCTCTCAGGCAACATGTGATGAGCACACTTCTCGGCTGCTGTACAGTTCTCAGATGATTAAAGCCTTTGAATCATCTATCTTCTCTCCTGTGTCGTGATTGAGGGTATCTCAGAGCCCGATTAAATAGGATATCTTAAATTAAAGAATTGAACACTTTAAATTAAACTGCAGTCCAAATCTCAGGCAGGCTGAAGGGAAGTCGGACCTGGCCAAAGTCAAATACACAACCCCCAGACAAACTGCCAGAACATGTCTGGACCTGCCTCATCACTCACACGTCAGGGGATCATTGATCCTATTGATATGCACCGATTTGTTTTGGGTATCCCAGACCGAGCCAGACTCTCGGGCACCGTTCCTGCTGTTACCCTATAGGGCAACAGGTTATGTGAAAGCGACATCACTGGAGATGGACACCTGGGGACAGGCCCAGAAGTCCTGTCAAGTGGACATCAAGAAACCCATTGGGGTTCAGACCCCCTCCCGAGACCTCATTGGCCGGAAGCCAGAGAAGTTTCTGGAAAGGCTGGGAGGGAGAGGGAGAAAGTAGATACCCAAGACACACCAGCAGCGAAAGCTCCATGCAGAGGTAATTGAGACGTCTGACCAAAGCCAGAAGGAGGCAGCGTGTGAGACCTACCTTCACATTGACGGACCTGAGAGACTCAGAGACTCGGACCCACGGCTCAACCAAAGTCATAATTACAGGCAGTATCACAAATCTTCGGAATCTTTAGTAAATGTTATTGGATTCATTTAAGTGTACATATTGTTGGTTTGAGTTTATATTTGTGTTGTCCTTTGTTTGCCTGATCAATAAAGATGTCAAAGCTTTTGATTAATACACTGGTCAAATGTATCTGAGATTTTACAGATACAACAGTCCCATGCTGAATTGCTGATCGTGTTTAGTTGGGTGTTTAACGGCACTTACAGCGCCAAAAAAGACTAAGCTATCAAACGGGACTCTGTTGCAATCTGGGGCTTCAACGGGGAACGCCCCACCAAGGCTGCACTTAGTCCCATTTCCTGTACTGTGGAGCTCCACTCGACAGAACTCTTCAATCCTGTTCTCCTCCTGACAGCCAGTGAGGCCCAGACATTTGGGATCATAAAGAGTTTAACTTACCCGACTACACCGGACACCAAGTGATGAGCTGGTCACTTTGCTTTCCGAACACTATGACCCCAGGGCTTCCATAGTTATATAACGATATTGGTTTTATACGGCGGTGTGCTTGTCTGGTGAATCTGTCACGGACTTCTTGACCACCTGCGGCATCAGCTGAGCACCATAAGTTTGGGCTGTCCTCTCTGAGATGTTGGGGGACCGGCTCGTGTGTGGTATTAATAATGCAGCCATGCAGAGGAAGCTGTTGGCCACTGCCCATGTGGAGTTTGCACATTCTCCCCGTGTTTGTGTGGGTTTCGCCCCCACAACCCAAAGATGTACAGGTTAGGTGGATTGGCCACGCTAAATTGCCCCTTAATTGGATAAAAAGAATTGGGTACTTTAAATATCTAAAACAAAATTAATAAAAAATAACTCTATCCACCTCCCACTCCCTAAAGTGTGTTGAGGGAATCAGCCAGAAGCACAAACCCAATTTGAAGAGGTAGCAGGGGTCAAAATAGGTGAACTCTCTGCTCCAAACATAAGCTGACTTCATAATCATTGGGTCAAAATCCTGGACCTCTTTATAATGAAAACAAAATGCTGCGGATGCTGGAAATCTGAAATGGAAGCGCAAAATGCTGGGAAAACACAGCAGGGGAGAGAAACAGAGTTAACGTTTCGAGTCCAATGTGACTCTGAAGAAGATTTATTGCTTCACTCTACTGCCAGACCTGCTGTAACTTCCCAGCATTTCCTGGAACTCCCTATAAAGCTTTGTAGGAACAGCTGCACATAGGCCACAATGGTTCAGGGAGAAGTTGGATCTTCCCCACCACCTACTTAAGGGCAACCGGGGATGGGCAATAAATGCTGGCATTGCCAGCAAAGCCCACAACGCCAGAATTAACAATAAAAACTGGCGGCTGTCTGTGTAACTCTGTATATTTCTGCACAGCTGATTATACCCTCTGAACTATTGGGAGTCCCTGGACTCATAATTTTACTGTTTTCTGTATCTTGGCTTTCACTGCATCAACACATCCAAATCGGTATTTATTCTGAGCTTTGAACCCTTGTCAAATATTGTGCAGAAACAACAGTACGGCTCATTAAAAAATATCAGAAATAAGCATTAAGAAAAGGACGTGCTGGTTCGTATGATTAGTCACACATTACAGATTTTGCCCCCTGCCTCTCTGCAAATAGGTTAGGTAAAACAAATCGACGGAATCAGTTTTCAGTTGACCTGGGCAATAATGAGCCCATCTGTCTGCTGAGCAAAACAGAATTCATTATTTGCCGCTAAATTAATCTCACGGCAGCTGAAAAGATTTGCATGCAAATGCTCGGCTGTAAAATATTAATCAAGTGCAGATAAAAAAAAGACGCTTGTTTTTAATCTGCCGCAAAAAAGCAAATATGAGTGAAAATCGACTTCAGCGGCGACAGAGCTGTGGCGTGTGGGGGGGAGGAGAAGGTGTTGGTGAGAAGGAGGAAGTAGATCCGTTGGCATTATATAGTCAGCCTGGGTTTCCTTAACATTGAGGTCAGAGGAATTGTAGGCAGGGATGGGGGTCATGTGACCAACCTACCGGTGCCTGTTGAATGTTAGCGCCTATATTTTTATTTATGCATCAGAATTATAAAACCAAGCTTTTTACAGTTGATTGATATTTTATTCATGTTGTCCTTCATGAGGGGTTTATTGTTTATTCATTTTTAAATTACCCAAATTATTTTTTTTCCCCAATTAAGGGGCAATTTAGCAATCCACCCAACCTGCCCATCTTTGGCTTGTGGGGGTGAAACCCATGCAGACACGGGTAAATGTGCAAACTCCACACAGTCAGTGACCCGGGGCCAGAATCGAACCCGGGTCCTCGGCGCTGTGAAGCAACAGTGCTAACCATTGCGCCACCATGCTGCCCCCAGTATTGTTTCTTCTCAATAGGCAAAAAACAGTTTGGACTGGTATCCTTATTTCCCAGACTTTCCTGGTGTTCCATTTTAAGGTGTGCAAGACCACTTCGGACCAGTGATCATATTTCCCCATTTCTACTGTTTTTGCCTTCTGGGCCTGCTGAGAATGTGCTGGTAAAGAGATTTTTAGAGAAGCCGCAATTACTTTTAAGCCCTTTTGATGTCTCTCATAGTCCTGGTGGCTTAATTTCAAAACCCTGTACATCGCACCTCTTTCCTAGTTTCCAGTACCCAGGTCTGTTTGGCTACACATTCAGTAAAGAATGATCATTTGGACAAGAGTGCGGAGACAGTTAAAGGACAGTGGACCCCATCAGCGAAGGGGCTTCAAGAAAGAAAAGGGGCAGAAACTTCTCAGGAATTAAAAGAAGTTGCGAAAAAGAAATGGCATATTTTCCTCAAAGACGTACCACGAAGACTGACTGAATTAAACCTGGTGATCACACTCCACTATTTAATTGGCTCCTAATTTGAAAATAAGTCATTTTTTTGGAACACAAATTTTCAGCGTGGTCACACTGAGAATATTGCCAATCAAAGTGAAAATTACAGCCCATGGGCGGGATTCTCTCAGCCCACGTCGGGTTGGAGAATCGCTGGGCCGGGTGCGAATCGCGCGACTCCGCCGCGACGCCAGTCCGCCGATTCTCAGGTTCTCCGGTGAGCGGGGCGGCGCAGGTTGGGGCCACTCTACGTGGCCCCCCCCCACCCCCATGATTCTCCGCCAGGGATGGGTCGAGTGACCACAAAGAAAATCAGAGCCCGCCGGCGCCGTCCACGTGTGGTCTTACCCGGCAGGACCTCGGCGTGCATCCTTTCGGGGGGTGGCCTGGTTGGGGGGGAGGGGGGTCCGACCCTGTGGGGGGGGCCTCGCTGTTGCCTGGCCCCGATCGGGGCCTACCGATCGGCAGGCCGACCTCTTGGGCTGGGGGCCTCTTTTGCTCCGCGGCGGCCCCTGTAGCCCTACGTCATTTTGCGTTGGGGCTGGCGCAGAGAAGGAAGCCACTGCGCATGCGCAGACCAACGTCACCCATTTGATGCTGGTATTGGCAGTGGGTCTCTCCAGTGACATGCTGGCCTCCTGTCGGGCTCAGAATCGCTGCTCCTGGGGGCCTGTTGACGCCATCGTAAAACGCGACAGCATTTACGATGGCGTCAACATTTAGCCTCAGGATCAGAGAATCCCGCTCCATATATTTGTATCTCAATTCATAACTTTTCTTTTAATAAACATTTTATTGAGGTATTTTTTGGGATTATAACAAGAACCACAATAAACAATGTACATGAGGGCAGCACGGTGGCCTAGTGGTTAGCACAGCTGCCTCACGGCGCTGAGGTCCCAGGTTCGATCCCGGCTCTGGGTCACTGTCC
Organism: Scyliorhinus canicula; assembly: GCF_902713615.1. Lineage (NCBI taxonomy): Eukaryota > Metazoa > Chordata > Chondrichthyes > Carcharhiniformes > Scyliorhinidae > Scyliorhinus > Scyliorhinus canicula. The sequence continues at coordinate 31,869,308 of NC_052159.1, forward strand.
ATGTGGAGTTTGCACATTCTCCCCGTGTCTGCGTGTGTTTCGCCCCCACAACCCAAAAATGTGCAGAGTAGGTGGATTGGCCACGCTAAATTGCCCCTTAATTAGAAAAAATAATTGGGTACTCTAAATTTAAAAAAACAATGTACATGAAACTATAAACATAGTGCAAAAGCCTTCTCCCTGCTTTACAGATCCCACCTTTATTAACCCCCTACTCTAAGCTAAACTAACCCCCCCCCCTCTGCTGACAATTAATTTTACGAAGAAGTCGACAAACGATTGCCGCCTGCGGGTGAACTCTAACAGAGACCCTCTCAAGGCTAACTTGATTTTCTCCAGACAGAGAAAGCTAGCCATGTCCGATAGCCAGGTCTCCGAATTTGGGGGCTTTGAGTCCCTCCAAGCTAATAGTATCGGTCTCTGGGCTACCAGGGAAGCAAAGGCCAGAACGCCTGCCTCTTTCTCCTCCTGGATTCCCGGGTCTCCCGACACCCCGAAAATTGCCCCCTCTGGACTCAGCGCCACCCTTGTTTTTAACACCGTGGACATGACATCTGCAAACACCTGCCAAAATCCCCTGAGCTCAATTTAATGTAGCCAATTAAGGGCCAATTAGCATGGTCAATCCGTCCACCCTGCACATCTTTGGGTTGTGGGGGTGAGACCCACGCAGACACGGGGAGAAGGTGCAAACTCCATACGGACTGTTACCCAGGGCCAGGATCAAACCCAGTCCCCGGCACCGTGTGGCAGCAGTGTTAATCACTGCGCCACCGTGCCGCCCCAATCCCAATCTTACCTGCCCATCTTTGGACATTAAGGGGCAATTTTGCATGGTCAATCCACCTAACCTGCACATTTCTGGACTGTGGGAGGGAACCGGAGCACCTGGAAGAAACCGACGCAGACACGGGGAGAACATGCAAACTCCACACAGACAGTCACGCAAGGCTGGAATTGAACCCGTGTCCCTGGCATTGTGAGGCAGCAGTGTTAGCCACTGCGTCACTGTGCTGCCCCACGGGGCTAGAGGACATCCGAGTGTTTTTCCATGGTGTCCAGAAAACCACCAGTGCTCTGTCACAGAATTTGCCTTCTTGCCTTTTGGGGCCATCGTTCAAGCACCTGACCTGGGCTCAGAGAGTGAATAATGTGTACGGGTGCTGTTTTAATATAGTGCCTAGGAAGATGGTCTGAGCGGAACGCGGCAAAGTGGGTGAATTGCAACCCTCCGTACTTCCTGTTTATGCATATATAATGAGCTGAAAAGCGGATGATCCAGCGTGGAAACCTGCCATTGAATCTCTGCAAACTAGCGGGTGTCAGGCAAGTCTGAATAAATTAAACTCTTGATGGTGCTATAGGTGTCCACTTCGCAGATCGAGAGGAGGGTCACCATTTGTTTTTCGTCGCTGGCAATGGCGTTGAGTAAAAAAGAAGTAGCGCTTTTGTTCAATATATTTGGTCCAGTCACCCTTCTCAGCGTCAAACGCTTCCAACTTCCCAATTAGAGGCATACGTGCAGCCTCGATGGAGGCCTCATGACGACTTGTTGAGGTGAGCTGGGTCTGGAAGAAATGGCGTCTCCTGTAGCTCTACTTTACCCTCATCACCCAGTGTAAAGTTCCAGGCAAGCGAGCACACAGAAGTGATGCTGTTAGCAAAACTCAATATTTATTTACCTACTAGGATACAACTCCTACTCCCCGAAGGGTCTCCAGTGCCCGGCCCACACTTGGGCCCAGGTATTTATGTCCCATGGGGCCCTTGGCTTTAGGGTGCAGATGCGCCCCCTTATCTGGGAAGATCATATTCATGTGAGGTCACAGGGACTCTGATATTGCAGATCCCATGGCCTCCGGTCAGGTTCTATAGGTACAGCTCTGCACAAATGTGAAAGGAAAAGCAATTTATATATTTTTTAATATATATTTTTCTTAGCATTTTCAATTTTATACACAGTTGCCTTTTATGTTTGATATGTACAGTACGAGGAGGTCTTTTATATACATCTTGTTACTTTCCATTCTGCTGCGCTATCCTACCCCCTCCCCCTTCTCCCCAAACCCCCCCCTCCCCCTTCCTGGCCCCCCCTTGAAACCCACCCTATTCGTTCAGGGTGTACTCTCCCCTAGCTTCTGCTCTCCCCTTTCCCCCCTTCTTTCCTTTGCGCTTTCTGCTGTGTCTGCCTTGAGGATTTGGGGGGAGCGGGGGTGGGGGGGGGGGGTCTTCCGCTCCCTTCCCTCTCTCTGTGGTGTTCCCCTCATTTTCCCCAGGTTCCCTCCTGTCTTCCTACCCCCCCCTCCCCCAGAGTTGTATGTTCCTGTCAGTCTTCTTCTAACTTTTATTTATTTACTTTTTTCTTTCTAGCTACTGTTGGCTTCGATCAGGTCTTGGACAGGCCGACAAATTGCCCCCAAGCTTCCAGGAAGCCTTCCTCCGACCCTCGGATGGTGGGCAAAAGCAAATTTTTTTATTTAAAAAAAAATAAATTTAGAGTACCCAATTTATTTTTTCCAATTAAGGGCCAATTTAGCATGGCCAATCCACCTAGCCTGCACATCTTTGGGTTGTGGGGGCGAAACACACGCAAACACGGGGAGAATGTGCAAACTCCACACGGACAGTGACCCAGAGCCGGGATCGAACCTGGGATCTTGGGCCGTGAGGCAGCAGGGCTAACCCACTGTGCCACCGTGCTGCCCGGCAAAAGCAATTTAAGGTTAAACTGAGAGAAATGTTTCACTCTCCACCCCCCACCCTCCCCACCCCCACTGTTTCTATATTTCAAACTAAAGCACAGTCAGTTAGTGAAATTGTCTGTTTGGGAGAATACGTTCTCCCACCAGAACTGAATGGCACGTGATTTGCGATAATCAGGAAGCCATTTTCAATCCTTCAACATGCAAATTTGTGCAGGGCGAGGAAAGTAAGGGATTCCCCAGTGAATCCCGCAGATGGGCTGCCATTTTGAGCGGGCGGCCCAACTGCAAAGTCCCACGGCTGACCCCCTCCCACATTACAATTCAGCCCCTCCCCCCCCCCCCCCCCCCCTCCGCATCACAATGCAGCCCCCCCACCTTGGATTTTCTGGTCCAGCAAGCAGCATATCCCCGAGACCAGTTTCAATGGGAATTCGCATCGACAGCAACGGGATCAGAGAATCCCGCCACCAGGGGCAGCATGGTGGCGCAGTGGTTAGCACTGCAGCCTCACGGCGCTGAGGTCCCAGGTTCAATCCCGGCTCTGGGTCACTGTCCGTGTGGAGTTTGCACATTCTCCCCGTGTTTGCGTGTGTTTCGCCCCCACAACCCAAAGATAGGTTGCAGGGTCGGTGGATCGGCCACGCTAAATTGCCCCTGAATCGGATCAAATTAATTGGGTATTCTAAATTTTTAAAAAAGTATCCCACCACCAGCAAATGACACACTGCCTCGCGCGGCTGAAAGGCCAGAGAATCTCGCTGACTGTCTTCAGTGCTGCTTCCGGATCAAGGCTCTGTCAACCTGCTCATGTGGCTGTGAAATGATATATGCCGTTATTTGAAGAATTTGTGGCATGCCCCCGGTATCCTCAGACATTCAATCCTTGACCAACAACATGAAAAATAGTTTAAATGGACATTTATGTCATTGCTTACAGTTCTCAAACTGACTGCTGAATGTGCCTGCTTAATAGTGACCATGTTTCAAACTAAATTTATTGGCTATAAAGCACTCAGAGATCTCAGGAATATCAACGTGCAGCTGTGTATTTGTTGTAACCCCCATGGGGCCGGGCCGATCAGGCTGCCCATGAGTCTCGTGGAGTACGAGCTTCCTCACTGAGGGGCGGGGCCCCCTTATCAGCGGGAGAGGAAATCAGAGTATATAAACCCGGCCCAAGTGTGAGCCAGGCGGGTAGTCCCATCCGGGATCTGTGTACATAGTCTGTTCTTACCTCTGTAAGTAAACCTGCTGTTCCCAACGCTTCCCGTGTGGCTGCTTCTGTGAACTCAATAGTATTAAAACTGAGAAACTAGCAGTCTATTGAAATAGAGTCAGAAGCTCAGCAGTTGACAGCAGCAGATGTGATGAAAGAAAGCAAAGTTAAAGTAAAAGCTCCGCGAAACATATTTGGACATTTATACCATGTTAATAAATTGCTGTTGTACTAGCAGTGCTGGTGGCTGTAGTATTCATAGTAATAGTAGCAACAGTAAAGGAGGTCTTGTGGCACTGTGGTACCAGTCCAACCTCTGGGCCAATTGTTCTGGGTTCATCCCACTTCAGAACTTGATGGTAAGAGATGCTTATAACAGGCTGTTATAACCTCTTATAACAGGCCCAACCAGTTGGCCATCAGCCTGTAAATCCTTTCAATGTGCCCGATTGCAGGCGATATGAACAGGTAGGTTTCGTAGTCAGCCACACTTCCCCTGAAGATGGCAATGGGAAACCCATTGCAGTACTTCTCCACACACAATCCAATGGAAATCCATGGTTGTCAATGCCCTCTTAGGGCATGGTACCTGATAGAAGTAGCGGTAATAATTGTAGAAGGCATAAAATACCTCCCTAAGTCGCATTACTTGGAAGCCTATCTGTTACTTTACTACTCAGCTGGCACTCCATTAATGTATCGTCCAAGTTTTATCCTTTTGTCTAAAGCACCGATTCATCTTGGGAATAATTCTACATGCTCCTGTAAGCCTCCAATGTAACATTTAATTGGTTACATTTCTAGACAATGACCGGGGAATTGTTTGGAGTGTTCATGTTCCAACTTACATGCGTAGACAGGATTTCCACCACACTTCCAGTGAATCAACACCAGCAGAGCGGGAACAAGCAAAGTAATTTCTTTGCCAATTATGTCAGCAAGCTCTTCAACCATATAAGCCCAATCCTGATGTGCTCACACATGCACTGTACAGCACAGGTTACATCAGGACAATCAAGCAAAAGTGCTAACTTGTCAAACTGGAGTGCCGATGCTTATGGAATCCCAACAGTCATTAGATTTCTTAATTTTCCTCTACTTCTTCTTAACCTTTTTTTTTGGACGCTAAAGGGCAATTTAGCATGGCCAATTCCCCTAACTTGCACATCTTTGGACTATGGGAGGAAACCGGAGCACCTGGAGGAAACCCACGCAGACATGGGGAGTAGTAAGGGCGTGGAATGCCCTGCCTGCAACAGTAGTGGACGCGCCAACACTAAGGGCATTCAAATGGTCACTGGATAGACATATGGACGATAAGGGAATAGTGTAGATGGGCTTTAGAGGGGTTTCACAGGTCGGCGCAACATTGAGGGCCGAAGGTCCTGTACTGCGCTGTAATGTTCTATGTTCTAACGTGCAGACTCCAAAAAGACAGTGCCCCAGCGGGGAATCGAACCTGGGACCCCGGTGCTGTGAAGCCACAGTGCTAACCACTGTGCTACCGTGCTGCCCCATTTTGCTCTACTTCTTGTCTTACTAACACATTGGGCTCATTCTTTCTCTGGGAATAGAATCGTAGAATGATTACAGGACAAAAGGAGGCCATTTGGAATGTTGCGCCTGTGCCAGCTAGTCCTATAAGAGGAGGGTCAGAGTGGGACTCTGCCTCAGTCCTACCAGCAGCAGCGCACCCCTGTAAGAAAGGAAACAGATGTCTGTGCAACAGCAAAAGGAGAGAAAGAAGTACATGAAAAAGATAGGAGCCCTGCAGATTTTTTTTATGAAAGTTTGACGAGGGCCTCCAGGAGCCCAGCAACCACTAAAAGGGACTTTAGGGTGGGAGAGTAGGCTACCACAGGTCTGCTCCTCCTAACATTCTCCCACGTGAGATTGTTTCTGCTGCTCCAGGGTATATCATCACCGATCTCTTGGCAGTCCTCAGGGTAAATGTTGGCAACAGTGGGTACCCATGTCTCGGAGCAGTCCAGGTTTAGGCAGTCCACTTCCATGCGGTGGAAACAAAGGTAAATTCAGGCCGACGGTAGTAAGGGAATGGATGCAATGTGATATGATGATGGAGAAAACTTTGAAATACGTACTGAATTCTTAAATAAGACCGGTAGTTTTAAAAGTGGACAGTGAAGGCAAAGATGGCTAAGGATGTAATTTCAGTTATTGGCTGAATTGCTGGTGGGTGATACTAGGAGAGAGACAATGGAAACCGGACAAGGACACATCAAAACACGAAAGCCATGCAGAAACTAACTGCCATCTCCTGTGGAGATAATGGGAGATAATTATCATCTCAACAGGAATGGTCCTGTGAGCAATGTCCCAGACCAATTTGTGTATTCTAATCTTCCAAGAATACACAAAGACTGGGATAAAGCCAGCTGCATGTGTCAGTGTGTGATAAATAAGGAAAGACAGCCAGCAGATGCCTGCAAAGACTTTTGCAGGTAACCCTCACTCTGTGATTGCTGAAGCAAGCCAAGTCACCAAAGCCACAGCTGAAAGGGAAACGGGACAGCTTCTCAGCCAAATGGCAGAACACTGGAAACGTGAAACCTGCTGAAGTTAACACTACTGGGATCATGAATCGCAACCTCAACAATGTTCCACCAGCTACTCTTCACAAGCGAGTCAAAGGCTGATTTCGTACTTTTGGACTCAATTCTCATTTCTAATCTTTGTGAACATATAAGGATGTGGTTTATCATTTTCCTTGTATTTAGTAGCTAATAAATTCACTCTTCCTTTAACTCAAGAAAGTCTGGTCAAATTTTGTTTTTAAAAACTTAGAGTACCCAATTCATTTTTTCCAACTAAGGGGAAATTTAGTGCAGCCAATCCACCTAGCCTGCACATCTTTGGGTTGTGGGGGCAAAACTCACGCAGACACAAGGTGAATGTGCAAACTCCACACAGACAGTGACCCAGAGCAGGAATGGAACCTTGGACCTCGGCGCCATGAGACAGCAGTGCTAACCATTGCGCCACCGTGCTGCCCTAAAGCCTGGTCAAATTGATTCCTTTTAAAACCGAAACATTGGGCTGGGCAAAGATATCTGCAAGGGAAGGGACCCTTTTTAAATTAATCTTGCTGCAGCCAATCAAGGGGGTTGAATAAATAAAGGGAGCCAGTTCATCCCTCCTCACGCGGGATAACAAAGCTGGGGAACCCTGCCAGTGAACCAATCACAGTAACAAATGGCAGACGTCCCCACCCAAGTTCCCCTCACTTTCCACTCCATTTCAGATGCTATAGCAAAGGCAAGTGCAACCTACTGCTCTATTCTCCAATGAGGCCTCTTTGGGATTGTGGCACCTTCTACAATGGTCGAATGTTGGGACAGTGGAAAAATGTCAGTGGTGTTCCTGGGTGGGTGTTAAAGGAATCATAGAATCACAGAATTTACAGTGCAGAAGGAAGCCATTCGGCCCTCGGAAAGGGCGCCCTACTTTTTTTTATAAATCTAGAGTACCCAATTCATTTTTTCCAATTAAGGGGTAATTTAGCATGGCCAATCCTCCTAGCCTGCACATCTTTTGGGTTGTGGAAACAGGAGCACCTGGAGGAAACCCATGCAGGCACAGGGAGAATGTGCAGACTCCACACAGATAGTGACTCCTGGGAACCTGGCGCTAACCACCAGTGCTAACCACCGTGCTACCATGCCACCCATGCACTGATATACTTAGCCTCTTTTTATTTACGTGTTGATTAGATTTGGTTTTCCTGAGGGCAACCAGCACTAGTTGGGCAGTGCAGCAGCACAGTGGTTAGCACAGTTGCTTCACAGCTCCAGGGTCCCAGGTTCGATTCCCGGCTTGTGTCACTGTCTGTGCGGAGTCTGCACGTTCTCCCCGTGTCTGCGTGGGTTTACTCCGGGTGCTCCGGTTTCCTCCCACAGTCCAAAGATGTGCAGGTAAGGTGGATTGGCCATGATCAATTGCCCTTAGTGTCCAGAAAGGTTGGGTTGGGTGGGGTTACTGGGTTACAGGGATAGGGTGGAGGTGTGGGCTTAAGTAGGGTGCTCTTTCCAAGAGTCGGTGCAGACTCGATGTGCCGAATGGCCTCCTTCTGCACTTTAACCTCTTTGATTCTATGATTCTAGTGCTTCATGCCTCAGCAGAAATCAAAATGGCATCAGGGTCCAGAAGATGCACTAATACCTGCTTTGTTCGGACTGTGGTAAAAGATGGTCCTTCCTGTTGGAAGTTTGCATGAGCATCTCGGAAGTCATTTTTGATCTTTCTGTGGTGCGGCTGTTACACAGCCCAAATTAGCCACCGTTTAATCTGGACTGACAACTGCCTGCAACATATTGGACTGAAAGGTGGAAAGGACGTGAAAGCCAAGGGTGCAACAACGTTCTCCCTTATGCCTGTTTGCCTCAGCTACATCAGGGTCTGTGGAAAATAATCTCCCCACGTGATGCAGGTGAATGAGTTTACGCTTGCAATGATTGACAAGCCTGGAAATGTGTCATCAGTTGCTGATTGCTTAAACAATAATCATAACCTTGTCAACAGTGTGCAAGTTAATGAACATCTCAAATACGTTCAACAAGATGATTATTCGTATTAACAAAACATAACTGAACACATATGGTTTTAGATTCAAAAACTTAAATGCTATTAAAATAATGTGCATATTGTTAGGAAGAAATACAAAAATAACTGAAATCACCATTGTCTGCTGGATTATGTCTTTTTTAACCTTGGGTGCCTTATTCCTGTCATTGATCTATTCTGCTGGGTTGATGTCTGTGACCTCTAGCCCAGCATAATAACCAGTTGAACGATTGTATCTGGAACATGTTTACATAGCAATAAAAGAGGAGGATTTCTGTTCCTTTCCCAATACTACCGGTGAATTGTGCTGGGCTCAGTGAGGACAGAAAATCAGCCACTGACTTCCCAGCCATAAAGCTACCAAGAGCTATTGAATTCTATTGAATTTTATGGGGCCTGCAGGAGAGGGCTGGGAGGCTGCGGTGGGTGTGTGAAAAATTGGGAGGGAAGATGGCGGTGTGGGATTTCCATGGCATTATGCTGCCAGCAGGGGACATGGAAGATGGCTCTTCCACCCAGAGGTTAATTGTGCTGATTAAGGTCCTCTTCCCATCACTATCAGTTCCCCTCCATCATGTGGGGGAGACTGCGTTGTGAATCCTGGCAGCCTCCCCTAGGGCTGGAGGAACCCTCATTATTGCTCATGCTGGAGCACTCAGTGACGCACAAAGGACCCCCTCCCCTTTGTATCTACCACTCCCGCCCTCCCCAACCACTCCACAAATCGAGCCGCCCACGCTCATGGGGCAGGCAGGACCCCAACACCTTACTGTGAGGTCGGTGTCCATAAATGACTCTATCAGCCGGAGGCAGGAGTGGCCACCACTCCCAGTGACACTGTTGGGACTGAAGCCACTGCTCCGATTGGCTGACAGCTCTTGGAGGCAGGCTTTCATCCCTTAAAGTGACAGGAACCCGGCAGCAGCTCACTTACAGCAAGGTGACTTGAAATCCGGCTGGGGCTCCCCCAGACAGGTGAGGTTGACCCCAACTTTCCAGCCAGTACTCTAAGACCAGTCCTATATTCCAACTGGACAACTTTGGGGAAACAGGAAGCTCATGTTGCTGAGGTGAGGCCTCACAAAATTTTAAAAATTGCTTGTGAAGATGGAGACTCCTTATCACACACACTTCCAATTGGCCCACTCCACCGGAAGGAGATCATTGCTGTCCATATAGGAACTGGAGTAGTCCATTCTGCACATTATGCATGTTCTGTTATTCTATTAGATCATGCCTGATTGGTATGTCAATTCCAATTACTTGGTTTTGCTGCAGCTCCCCTGACCCAACAAAAATCTATCAAACTCAGTATTGAGAATGATGAATTGCAAATGACAGGTGAGGTTCTTTATGGTGCTTTAGCTGTTACCTATCTGGAGCTTTTATTTGTTCAAGATAGGTTCCCATTCTACTCTTGATGTTTCCTTCGTTCATTGATGCTACCTGCACCTATCTAGCACTTTGGGAGTTCTCCCTCGCTATAAACAGTCACTGGAGTAGAGGTTGGGAATTTCCTTGGGAATCTGTGTTACCCGCCCAGGGGCTAGAAAAGGAGAAGTCATGGATACATGAGCAAAGGCAAATCAATGGACCGAGAATTGGACAGCATCTATCCCAAGGGTGTATCCATCCTGGCCCACTTTTGCTGCTTCCAGTTAAGCCAATATCCCCAGATGCAGGATTTAGGAGAATCTGACCCACTGGGTCAGATTTAACCACCAGGTTGCGCTCGGAAAGGATCTTGGCGCGCCAGTTAAATAGCGGGAAAGGCTAAAAGGGCGCAAATCTATCCAGCCTGCTCCCGAGGGCGCGTTTCAGATCACGCCCAAATATGCTGTGCATCTCATTGACCCTAATTAGCACCAATTTCCACCTCATTAGTGAAACTGAAGTCAAATGTAACGGCCTCCTGGGAATTAACCGGCTCCCCAGCGAGAAATCACATGGGCGTCATTTGGTACTCCTTTTTAAAAACTTGAAGCTGGTGCAATGGCTGCTCAAGTGAACTGGGGAGGTGAGTGACCAATTCTACTTTCCGGCATGCAGTTCAAGGGTACTGGAGCTGCCGCCCCAATGCTAGAGTTGGGGGGGGGGGGGGGGGGGGGGGGGGGGTGGTGGACACCCATCAGGGAGTTGGGCTTGGTCATGGGGCTGAAGCGTTCTAGGCTGGGGTTGCCCTTGGGCCGAGGTGGGAGGGGTGCTCAAGGGCTTTTCAACTGTGAGGCTTTAAGCCATCATTAAATATCCCAACCATCGAGGAAGGCAGGAGACAGGAACTGGGGAGGAATATTGAAGTGCAGTGGATGGCTGCAATCTGGCTAAGCCCCTGGCCCTGATGGCTCCCCAGCCGTGTTTTATAGAAGGTCTTCGGCGGGCAGCACGGCGGCGCAGTGGGTTCGCCCTGCTGCCTCACGGTGCCGAGGTCCCAGGTTCGATCCTGGCTCTAGGTCACTGTCCGTGTGGAGTTTGCACATTCTCCCCGTGTTTGCGTGTGTTTCGCCCCCACAACCCAAAGATGTGCAGGGTAGGTGGATTGGCCACGCTAAATTGCCCCTTAATTGGAAGAAATGAATTGGGTACTCTAAATTTATTTTAAAAAGAGAGGAAAAAATACAGTGTTTTATCCAGTACAAAGAAATCTATCCTGGTGTATATCTTGTGCACATGGGAGTAAAATGAATATTCCTTGCTCCTTGGCCTCCCAAATCTCTACAGATCCACCCCTCCCATGCGCTCCATGAACTCCCACAATTCCTTCGCCATTGCTGATACTTTCCCTGACCTAGAACTCGACCAGTCCAGTCTCAGATCCAGGACCGTGTTGAAGTCACCCCCCAGAACCAGCCGATGCGAGTCCAGGTCTGGGATCTTTCCCAGCACCTTCCTAACAACTGCGACATCATCCCAGTTTGGGGCGTATATATTTACCAGCACCACTGCCATTCCCTCCAGCTTCCCACTGACCATAATAAATCTACCCCCCGGGTCTGCCTCTATCCTCCCCCCTCAAATGCCATCCTCTTGTTAATCAGGATGGCCACCCCACTTGTTTTACATTCCAGTCCTGAACACCTGTCCGACCCATCCCTTCTTCAATCTGAATTGGTCTCACAGCTTCAAGTGTGTCTCCTGTAGCATGGCCACATCCGCTTTTTTTCCCTTTTTAAAAAATTAATTTAGAGTACCCAATTTATTTTTCCCAAATTAAAGTGCAATTTAGCGTGTTCAATCCACCTACTCTGTACATGGACGATATCCGCGCAATCACAGGGAGAATGTGCAAACTCCAATCGGACAGTGACCCAGAGCCGGGATCGAACCTGGGACCTTGGCGCCGAGACACTGCAAGGCTAACCCACTGCGCCGCCGCGCTGCCCTGCCACATCCGCTTTTAACAGTCTCAGGTGTGTGAACACACGGGCCCTTTTGACCGGCCCATTCAGTCCACAAACATTCCGCATAACTAGTCTGGTGGGGGGGGGGGGGGGGGGGGGGGGGTGCTCTCGCCCCCCTCCCCTGTCAATCAGCCATGATCTTTCCTGGGTCAGCCCTTAGCCTATGCCCCGCACCTCTCTTGGTGCGCCCCTCTGCAACTACCACCCTCTGCTGTCCATCTCCAATCCCCCGAAAGCCAGTTACTCATCAGCAGTCCCCTCCCCCTCCTCTCCCATCCCCCCACCTCTTTCCCCCCCTCCTCCCCTACTCCACCTCTCCTCAACTGTCCCCCCACTTTGCTCCCATTAACTAGCTATTCAGTTAGCCTAGCCGCTCTCACCCCCAGCGCCTAACATTCTACACCCTGCCAGATCACCTCCCCCCCTCTTAACATAAGTTCGCAACACAACACAATAACATCCAACACAGAAAACAAATAAACAATCCCCTGAGGCACAGAGGCCCACCCTTAACAGAATATTATCTATCCCATCACCTTCAAACAGAATCAAGACAAAAGAAGAGACATCAAACGGGGTAGGGGAAAAAACTCAACCATCTTTTTTCCAACAGAAGAGAAAAAACATCACACCTCAACACCCTTTTCACTGCAATTCGGCACACACAACAAATCAAAATCAAATCAAGCAGAAAAAGCCCTTCTCCTCCCAAAAGTCACAAGTTAAATTACAGAATTGAAAGGTTGAGATTTATCCAGTCATAGAAAGAAAGATCTGCACAAAACTACCCCCCCCCCCCCCCCCCCCCCCCCCGCCTTCTTATTAAAAACTCAGTCCACCACAGTTTAGGTTTTAAAGTCCTTATACATCCACCAAATTATTGCCCTTCATAAAGACGTCCACCTGTTCCGGCGAGCCAAAGTATAGCTCCCATTTCTCACAGGTCACCCAGAGACGGGCCGGGTAGAGCAGTCCAAATTTTATGGGCGGGATTCTCCACTATCTGGCGAGTGGGCCGTACCGGCGCCAAAGAGTGGCGTTGAACCACTCCGGCACCTGGCTGCCCGGAATATGCGGAATCTTCCGTACCTTCGGGGGCTAGGCCGGCGCTGGAGTGATTGGTGCCATGCCAACCGGCGCCCAAGGGCCTCCGCCGGCCGGTGCGAGTTGGCCTCCTGTCCCTGAGTCTTCACTTTCTCCTCCATCCAGTCGACCACCCCCTTAATCGAGGCCACTGCCTGGAGCAGGTCCTCAGCACACTCCTTGTGATGTTGGGCGAACTTCCCATCCAAGTATTCGACCAACTGGTCCATCGTCCATTGGGCAGACGCAGCCAAGCTTTGCCTCGTTGTCATTAAACCCGCTGCTTTCTGAGTTTTGTTTCCATCCATCCTTTGATTTCTTCTTTTCCGACTATTTTCTGGGCGCAGTTCCATAAATTGGGGGTCGCCTCCTTCTCCTCTCACTTTTATCAACTTATGTTGAGAAATTCCCACGAAAGTCGAGTTAAAAGCCGTTAAAAGACCTCGAGAGGCGAGAGTTGCTAAATGTGCGACCGTTCACTCCATGGCCACCACCGGAAGTCACCAAATCATTTTTTTTATTCTAATCAACAAACTGATTTCTGCTTTTATTTGGTCGGGCAAGTGTCCCAGAGTCCACAGCGTCTGCTTCAGAGAGACAGAGGATCGGGAGGTTTGGTCCTCCCAAATCTTTTATCTTATTATTGGGCTGCCGACATTCAGAGAATCCTGCAATGGCTCAGCGAGCCTGATACGATTTGGTGCACAATCGATGCCATAATTACTGCACCATCACGCCATAATTACTGCACCGCTGCCTTTCTCCTCCGCAGTTAACGCTGCTGTCTCACAGCACCGAGGACCCATGTGCGATCCAGGCCTTGGAGTTTTCACATTCTCCCTGCGTGGCTTTCATCCCTACAACTCAAAAAGATGTGCAGGGTCGGTGAATTGGGCACGCTAAATTGCCCATTAATTGGAAAAAAAAGAATTGGGTACTATTAAATTTATTTTTTAAATCTCCTGAGGGGATTTCCTCCCTCAGGATTTGGAAAGAGTTTCAGCAGCATTTCAACCTTCTCTCCCTGCCGTCTTTGGCCCTGATTTACAGTAATCACCACTTTTTGCCTTCAGCTATGGACTTGTAGTTCAGATCTGAGGGGGGCAAGGGCTTGGCATTTCGGGGACCTATTCTTCAAGCGGAGGTTCGCCAGCTTTGAGAAGCTGACCGACAAATTTCAGTTACCCAGTTCCAACCTTTGTTGTTGTTTTCAAATTTGAGATTTCTCTTCGAAGTTATTTTCTTCTCTCTCCCTTGACCCCATGTGGTGAATGTAATTCATACTGTAATATATATTATTGTAAGCGCAGTTGCGTTGCCCGACCACTAGGGGGAGTAGCACTGGGAATGCATAGGAGTTTGTACAGGGCTCCACCCTTGGCGCCGCCCACGGCTCCTCCCCCTGGACTGCTGTATAAAGATCGATGCCCAGAGCCAGCCGACCAGTTCATCCAGGGTTCATCGTGTTACAGGCTGGCTCTGTTGTAAGTAGATTAAAACCACTGTTCATATCTTAAAGCACGTGTCTCGTGAATTGATGGTCTCATCACCCCACCTTGCCTGTCCTTGGCTCAACCTGACAGGGGATCTATTCCAGATTTGTGTGGTCTTATCCTTTTATTGGATCTTGCCCCTTTGGAAGAAGTGAAGGAAAGATGGGAGAAGTAATTCTGTCCTCTGTTTGCTGATGAAGCTTGGAGGGGGGGGGGGGGGTCTCTACAGGGTGAACTGCACTTCATCCTGCACCAGACTGAGTTTGATTCAGTTTAAGGTCTTGCAGAGATCATATTGGACCAAGGGGATGATGAGTGGGTTCTTTCAGGTTGTGGAAGACAAATGTGATCATTGCTCGCTTGCGCCAGCTAATCATGCTCACGTGGAGCATGTTTTGTCCCAAACTTGCTAGCGAATGGGTTTCCTTTTCCAATATGATATCTAAGATTCTAAGGCTGTCCTGTGAACCATGTCTGTTAATAGTCATATTTGGGGTCTTGGATTCACTTGCATTTCACTCTAGGTTGGGGGCGGGCGTCTGCCTCTTTAGTGGCCAGGAGGCGTATATTGCTTAGTCGGAGGTCTCCCATACCTCCTTGCGCATCCACCTGCTTGGGCGATTTGATGTCATTTCTCACACTTGGAGAAAATGAAGTATGTCATCAGGGGGTTGGTGGGGAGGTTCTACCTCAGGTGGCAACCATTAATCTCATTTTTTAAGGACCTAGACGCCGTCAACTGTTAGGGGGGTTTCGTATACAGTGGGGTTAATTTGTTGATTACAACTATAAGGAAAAATGTATATACGTATAACTTTTGTGACACTGTATTTCTATTTTCTGGTTGTTCGCTTGATGATAATGTGGTTAACGTTTGTTTCTGAAATTCAATAAATATATTTATAGAACATAGAACATAGAACACTACAGCGCAGTACGGGCCCTTCGGCCCTCGATGTTGCGCCGACCTGTGAAACCATCTGAAGCCTATCTGACCTACACTATTCCATTTTCATCCATATGTCTATCCAGTGACCACTTAAATGCCCTTAAAGTTGGCGAGTCTACTACTGTTGCAGGCAGGGCGTTCCACACCCCTACTACTCTCTGAGTAAAGAAACTGCCTCTGACATCTGTCCTATATCTCTCACCCCTCAATTTAAAGCTATGTCCCCTCGTGTTGGTCATCACCATCCGAGGAAAAAGACTCTCACTGTCCACCCTATCTAACCCTCTGACTATCTTATATGTCTCTATTAAGTCACCTCTCAGCCTTCTCCTCTCTAACGAAAACAACCTCAATTCCCTGAGCCTTTCCTCGTAAGACCTTCCCTCCATACGAGGCAACATCCTAGTAAATCTCCTCTGAACCCTTTCCAAAGCTTCCACATCCTTCCTATAATGTGGTGACCAGAACTGCACGCAGTACTCCAGGTGTGGCCGCACCAGAGTTATGTACAGCTGCAGCATGACCCTGTGGTTCCGAAACTCAATCCCCCTGCTTATAAAGGCTAGCACACCATATGCCTTCTTAACAGCCCTATTAACCTGGGTGGCAACTTTCAAGGATTTATGTACCTGGATGCCGAGATCTCTCTGTTCATCTACACTACCAAGAATCTTGCCATTAGCCCAGTACTCTGCATTCCTGTTACTCCTTCCAAAGTGAACCACCTCACACTTTTCCGCATTAAACTCCATCTGCCACCTCTCAGCCCAGCTCTGCAGCTTACCTATGTCCCTCTGTATCATATAACATCCTTCAGCACTATCCACAACTCCACCGACCTTCGTGTCATCTGCAAATTTACTAACCCATCCTTCTACACCCTCTTCCAGGTCATTTATAAAAATGACAAACAGCAGTGGCCCCAAAACAGATCCTTGCGGTACACCACTAGTAACTGAACTCCAGGATGAACATTTGCCATCAACCACCACCCTCTGTCTTCTTTCAGCTAGCCAATTACTGATCCAAACCGCTAAATCACCTTCAATTCCATACTTCCTTATTTTCTGCAATAGCCTACCGTGGGGAACCTTATCAAACGCCTTACTGAAATCCATATACACCACATCAACAGCTTTACCCTGATCCACCTGTTTGGTCACCTTCTCAAAAAACTCAATAAGGTTTGTGAGGCATGACCTACCCTTCACAAAACCGTGTTGAGTATCGCTAATCAACTTGTTCTTTTCAAGATGATTATAAACCCTATCTCTTATAACCTTTTCCAACATTTTACCCACAACCGAAGTAAGGCTCACAGGTCTATAATTACCAGGGTTGTCTCTACTCCCCTTCTTGAACAAGGGGACAACATTTGCTATCCTCCAGTCTTCCGGCACTATTCCTGTCGACAAAGACGACATAAATATCAAGGACAAAGGCTCTGCAATCTCCTCCCTGGCTTCCCAGAGAATCCTAGGATAAATCCCATCTGGCCCAGGGGACTTATCTATTTTGACATTTTCTAAAATTGCTAACACCTCCTCCTTTTGAACCTCAATTCCATCTAGCCTGGTCGACTGAACCTGAGTGTTCTCCTCGACAACATTGTCTTTCTCCAGTGTAAACACTGACGAAAAATATCCATTTAATGCTTCCCCTATCTCCTCTGATTCCACACACAACTTTCCACTACTATCCTTGATTGGCCCTAATCTTACTCGAGTCATTCTTTTGTTCCTGATATACCTATAGAAAGCCTTAGGGTTTTCCTTGATCCTATCCGCCAACGACTTTTCGTGTCCTCTCCTCGCTCTTCTTAACTCTCCCTTTAGGTCCTTCCTGGCTAACTTGTAACTCTCAAGTGCCCTAACTGAGCCTTCATGTCTCATCCTAACATAAGCCTTCTTCTTCCTCTTGACAAGTGCTTCAACTTCCTTAGTAAACCACGGCTCCCTTGCTCGACAACTTCCTCCCTGCCTGACAGGTACATACTTATCAAGGACCCGCAGTAGCTGTTCCTTGAAAAAGCTCCACATTTCGATTGTACCCATCCCCTGCAGTTTCCTTCCCCATCCTATACCTCCTAAATCTTGCCGAATAGCATCATAATTGCCTTTCCCCCAGCTATAATTCTTGCCTTGCGGTATATACCTATCCCTGCCCATTGCTAAAGTAAACATAACCGAGTTGTGATCACTATCACCAAAGTGCTCACCTACATCTAAATCTAACACCTGCCCGGGTTCATTACCCAGTACCAAATCCAATGTGGCCTCGCCCCTTGTTGGTCTGTCTACATACTGTGTCAGAAAACCCTCCTGCACACACTGCACAAAAACTGACCCATCTATAGTACTCGAACTATAGTATTTCCAGTCAATATTTGGAAAGTTAAAGTCCCCCATAACAACTACCCTGTTACTCTCGCTCCTGTCAAGAATCATCTTTGCAATCCTTTCCTCGACATCTCTGGGACTATTCGGAGGTCTATAGACAACTCCCAACAGGGTGACCTCTCCTCTACTGTTCCTAACCTCGGCCCATACTGCCTCAGTAGACGAGTCCTCAAGCGTCCTTTCTACCGCCGTAATACTTTCCTTGATTAACAATGCCACACCCCCCCCTCTTTTACCATCTTCTCTGTTCTTACAGAAACATCTAAATCCTGGAACCTGCAACAACCATTCCTGTCCCTGCTCTACCCATGTCTCCGAAATCGCCACAACATCGAGATCCCAGGTACCAACCCATGCTGCAAGCTCACCCACCTTATTCCGGATGCTCCTGGCGTTGAAGTAGACACACTTCAAACCAGCGTCCTGCTTGCCGGTGCCCTCTTTCGAACTTTTAACCCTATCCCTGACCTCACTACTCTCAACATCCTGTACACTGGGACTACAATTTAGGTTCCCATCCCCCTGCTGAATTAGTTTAAACCCCCCCGAAGAGCACTAGCAAATCTCCCCCCCAGGATATTGGTACCCCTCTGGTTCAGGTGAAGACCATCCTGTTTGTAGAGGTCCCACCTACCCCAGAATGAGCCCCAATTATCCAGGAAACCAAAACCCTCCCTCCTGCACCATCCCTGTAGCCACGTGTTCAACTCCTCTCTCTCCTTATTTCTCACTTTGCTAGCACGTGGCACGGGTAACAACCCAGAGATAACAACTCTGTTTGTTCTAGCTCTCAGCTTCCACCCTAGCTCCCTGAATTTCTGTCTCAAATCCCCATCTCTCTTCCTACCTATGTCGTTGGTACCTATGTGGACCACGACTTGGGGCTGCTCCCCCTCCCCCTTAAGGATCCCAAAAACACGATCAGAGACATCGCGAACCCTGGCACCTGGGAGGCAACATACCAACCGTGAGTCTCTTTCGTTCCCACAGAATCTCCTGTCTGTTCCTCTAACTATGGAGTCCCCAATGACAAGTGCTCTGTTCCTCTTCTCCCTTCCCGTCTGAGCAACAGGGACAGACTCTGTGCCAGAGACCTGCGCCCTATTGCTTACCCCTGGTAAGTCGTCCCCCGCAACAGTATCCAAAACGGTATACTTGTTATAGAGGGGAACGACCACAGGGGATCCCTGCACTGCCTGCCGGTTCCCTCTCCCTCCCCAAAAGAATTTGTACTCTGCCAGTAATTTGAGTATTGTGAATGTGAGTGACTTGGGGAAACCCACAATAGGAGGAACGTGGAAGAGACGGGAAAAGATATGCAGCTTATATTCACGGAGGTAACACTGAAGATGTGGAAATAAAGCTGCAGAAAGAGATTTGAGAAGCAAATTATTTTTCCCTGAAGTTCAAAGATTAAGGAGTGACTGATGGGAGTCCTAAAGGTTACAGTGAAAGGTTACGATGAAGTTAGTAGTAATTGGTTGTTCTTGCTGGTCGGTGAGGGCATGCATTTAAAAGGCCACAGAAAGAATTCAAGCGGAGGTTAGAAAAATAATCTTTACACAGAGTGTGAATTGTCGGTCACAAACCATTGATGTAGTATTAATAAATCCTCTGAAAAGGAAATTAGATTTTTACTTGGGGAAAATGGAATATGGAAGTGAATAAGGAAGTGAGAATAGAGCTGGTGAATCATGTGGTGGAAACTCCAGCCCAGACTGGATGAAGTGAATGCCCTGTTTCTGCGTTGTATCACTCAATGCTTCTGTGATTTGGCTTTATCTTTTTAACTTAAAAAACATGGACTCTCGATGATCTCAGTTGGCAAATTCAATGGGGCAGAATCTCATGAAGACTGTGACCCAGGGCCCAGTGTAACCATTAAGATGCACCAACTGAGAAATCCACCATTGATCCTGGTTGACTGTACAGGGTGGAGGAAGCTGTAGGGTTGGGGAGGGGTTGGTTGGTGTCAAGGTCCCTCTTTTGCTTGGCGAGACTGACATCGATGTCACATCTGGGCAGCACGGTTGCAAATTGTTAGCACAATTGCCTCACAGCTCCATAGTCCCAGGTTCGATTCCTGGCTTGGCTCAGTCTGTGTGGAGTCTGCACGTTCTCCCCGTGTGTTCGTGGGTTTACTCCGGGTGCTCCTGTTTCCTCCCACAGTTCAAAGGTTTGCAGGTTAGGTGGATTGGCCATGATAAAATTGCCCCTAGTGTCCAAAAAGGTTGAATTGGGTGGGGTTACTGGGTTACAGGGATAGGGTGGAGGCACCTTCTACTGAGAGACTTAGAGATGTGAACCCCTGCTATTGGAAATTGAAACCCGGGACTTTGCCACTTCCTATGCCAACGCCATTGTTTGAAGCAGGTAAAGGCTGCATCAAAAGGAGCCGTCGGGAAACTCCATGCAAGCTCAGGACTAGAAGAATTGAAGCCTGGCCTGATCTTCAATCACACTGCTCATCCAGAGCAACTACGCCAGAAGAGATGTTACCTTACAATGGCCCCCAATCCACCAACCGCTCAAATGGAAAATGTTCATTCTTATCTTCGTATTTTTCATGGTGCCACTGCTCTCGATCTTTGTAACCACCTCCAGGCATACAACTGCCCTCAACCTCTCTGGGCAGAATTTTACAGCCCCTCCCGCAGGCAGGATTTTCCAGGCCTGCCAAAGTCAATAGACTTTTGAAGGCCTCGCTGCATTTCAGGGCCCGCACCACCAGGATATGGCAGAAGATTCCGCCCTCTGTTCCTCTCAGTATGGCCTCTTGCATACATCAATTTCCTCAGCCTGTGTAGCTATTCCTTCAGCTACCTCCGCTCCACCTTCTGGAACTCCCACCCCAAACCCCTCTAACATTTTTCTCATTTAAAGGCACTATAAATGCAGTTTGTTATTATGGTCATTAAGGAACACGACCGGGGGCAGCATGGTGGCACAGTGTTTAACACTGCTGCCTCATAGCTCCGAGATCCCAGGTTCAGTCCCGGCCCTGGGTCACTGTACGTGTGACGTTTGCACATTCTCCCCGTGTCTGCATGGGTTTCGCCCCCACAACCCAAAGATGTGCAGGGTAGGTGGATAGGCCACACTAAATTGCCCCTTAATTAGAAGAAATGAATTGAGTACTCAAATGTTTCTGAAAATTACGGAACTTTAAGGAAATTTATCAAAGGCTGTCTGAAAATCCAAATACACCTGAGGTTTACCATAGTCCATTGATTGGCATCATCCGCAAAGCAAGTGAATCATAGCTGTTGTGTCTCAGTGGAAAGGGGTGTTTCCACAATCATTGCAAATTGTAAATTATCCCTCCGTGTACCCGAACAGGCGCCGGAATGTGGCGACTAGGGGCTTTCACAGTAACTTCATTGCAGTGTTAATGTAAGCCTACTTGTGACAATACAGATTATTTTTTTTTAATTACAATTATGCTGGAGTAGAGTCCCAGGAATGCATGTAATATTCTGATACCTTGTTAAGTGACATTATTCACATAGGATCCCTGGTAATGAGCATCAACAAGCTAATTCATCAGAACCAAGTGTGATGCTGCACTTACCAAGTTTTATGTTCCCCGTGGGTACAGAGCTCGGCAGCTTGTAAAAGAATGGTTCCTTAATATTAAATATACAGCATTATATGTGCCTAGATGTACAAAATGCACATTTCCAGAAGGGGTCACTGGCTAACGATGGGAAGTGGGAATGATGATTGATTTTCCCCCTGATCACCCAGGAGCATTGAGTCCACGCGCAATACCACATTTGGGCTGCACGGTAGCACACGTGGCTAGCACTGTGGCTTCACAGCGCCAGGGTCCCAGGTTCGATTCCCCACTGGGGCACTGTCTGTGCAGAGTCTGCACGTTCTCCCCGTGTCTGCGTGGGTTTCCTCTGGATGCTCCGGTTTCCTCCCACAATCCAAAGACGTGCAGGTTAGGTGGACTGGCCATGATAAATTGCCCTTAGTGTCCAAAGAGGTTAGGAGGGGTTATTGTGTTGCAGGGGTAGGGTGGAAGTGAGGGCTTAAGTGGGTCGGTGCAGACTCGATGGGCCGAATGGCCTCCTCGTGCACTGTATGTTCTATGTTCACTGTTGGCCATTATTATTTTATGATGCCATAATCCCCCAATTCCCTCCTTTTATTCAAAATGGTCATTTATCTGCTGTTACCCTTGATTGTTGAGTTTGTACCAGCCTGCTCAACATGAACGATAACACATTCCTGCCCTTGTGCAACATATGTAGATATATTTTGCTCTAGGATTCACAAGACAATGATAAGGAATCCCTCAATGTTCCCCTTCCTGAGCTGAGGACACCAAGGCCTCTTGTCGTCCCCTTATATAGCTCTAGCTGAGATCAGCTAAACCTCAGGATCAAACCTTGGCTTTCACACTTATTTTCAAGGGAAAAAGAGAGGACTTGTGTGGAGCTCACACATTGAAGAGATATCTCAATGCAATTCCTTGTTAACCCATGGAAAAGCCATCTGCTCAAACCATAAGGCATATTTCAGCTGTTCTGTTTCTTTTTAAATCGAGGTTTACAGTGTCATAGAGGTTCACAGCATGGAAACAGGCCCTTTGGCCCAACTTGTCCATGCCGATTATTTATTTTCTTCCAATATTCTCTCCTATCCCCCTGAAAGGTCTGATGCATGGAAGGCAGCACGGTAGCACAGTGGGTAACACTATTGCTACACAGCTCCAGGGTGCCTTGTTCGATTCCTGGCTTGGTCACTGTCTCTGTAGAGCCTGCACGTTCTCCTCATGTCTGTGTCGGTTTCCTCCGGGTGCTCTGGTTTCCTCCCACAAGTCCCGAAAGACGTGCTGTTAGGTGAATTGGACCCAAACAGGCGCCGGAATGTGGCGACTAGGTTTTTCACAGTAACTTCATTGCAGTATTAATGTAAGCCTATTTGTGACAATAAAGCAGTGTTCTTCAAACTCGGGGGTGCAACCCGCGGGTGGGTTGCGGGCGGGTGTCGGGAGGGTTGCGGAGCTGTCCTTCGTGGTGCTCTCGATCGCGCAAATCCCCGCGCAGCAGCCAGCTTTTAATAACACCGGCTGCAAGCGACCTTCAAAATGGCCACCAACATGCATGCGCGCCAATGATCGGGCACGCATGCACAGTGCGGCCGCTATTTTCTTAAACGGTTGCAGCTTTTTGTTTTACAAGTTCGGGGTTTTTTATTCGTTAAATTCATTTATGTTTTCATTTAATTTTCATTTTTAAAATTTATTTTACTCATTTTATTTTTTTTACAAGTTCGGGGGGGGTTTATTCATTTTATTCGTTTTATTCATTTATTTTATTCATTTAATTTTTTTTTTTTTCATTTATTTTATTCATTTTATTTTTTAACACGTTCAGGGGGTTTTATTTGATAACATTTTACAGGGAAAAAATGCAGAACTTTGGGCAGATGGAGATTCCAAGCTTTCCGACACAGGAAGGCTTCACCTTCATCCAACAGGTTCCATTGGAGGGCCAAAGGGACCCAAAACCATTTCCTCCATTTTTGTCAGCAGCAAACAAGGTAAGAGAAAATGGTGGTTCGCGCAGGTCGGCCGGCGTGGGCCTCGAAGGTTGGCCGGCGTGGGTCGCGAAGGTCGGCTGGGTTGGGTCCCGAAGGTTGGCCGGTTGGTAAAGATGGGTCCCCGGAAAAAAAGTTTGAAGAACACTGCAATAAAGTTTATTTTTTAAAAATTTAAATTATGCTGGAGTAGAGTTCCAGAACGCATGCAATCTTCTGATACCTTGTTAAGTGGCATTATTCACATAGGATCCCTGGTAATGAGCATCAACAAGCTAATTCATCAGAGCCAAGAGTGATGCTGCCTTCACAAAGTTTATGTTCCCCATGGGTACAGAGCTGGGCAGCTTGTAAAAGAATGGTTCCTTAATATTAAACATACAGCATTATATACGCCTAGATGTACAAAATGCACATTTCCAGAAGGGGTCACTGGCTAACGATGGGAAGTGGGAATGATTTTTTTTTTATAAATTTAGATTACCCAATATTTTTTCCAATTAAGGGGCAATTTAGTGTGGCCAATCCACCTACTCTGCACATTTGTGGGTTGTGGGGGCGAAACCCACGCAGACACAGGGAGAATGTGCAAACTCCACACGGACAGTGACCCAGAGCCAGGATCGAACCTGGGACCTCAGCGCCGTGAGGCGGTTGTGCTAACCACTAGGCCACCATGCTGCCCGGAAGTGGGAATGATGACTGATTTTCTGCCTGATGGCCCAGGAGCATTGAGTCCATGTGTAATACCACATTTGATGCTTTGGTTAGATTTAGCTGTGTAGTGGGAAATGTTAAGGTGCAGGAGCTGTAATAAAAAGGGGTTGGCTGCATAATTTCTAGATCTACTATTCCGTTGTTTTCCTATATGTTCCTATTCTAGTCCCGAAACGTCAATAAAATTATGCTTTTTAAGTGAAAAATATTAGTGCCAGTAGGCATTTTATTTTGAACCATGTGGTCTTTTGAATGATTCAGCATGACTAGAATTTCATTATGCAACAGTTGAATTATTTAATTCAATCATATTAAAAACACGAATTACAGAAAACTTGACTTATTTGTGACTGGGGGATGGTATATGGAGGGATCACTGCTTTGCTTTTTTTTTGATAACCAAGACCTGGGTGTAAGGGGCACAATTTCAAAATTTGAAGATGACGCAAGACGTGGAAGTATTGTGAAGTGTGAGGAGGATAGTGACAGATTTCAAGAGGATATAGACAGGCTGGTGGAATGGGCAGACAAAACTTAATGTGGGGAAGTGTGAAGTGATACATTTTGGTCAGAAGAACGAGAAGAGAGGGCAGCACAGTGGCATAGTGGTTAGCACTGGGACTACGGCGTTGAAGACCCAGGTTCAATTACCAGCCCTGGGTCACTGTCTGTGTGGGGTTTGCACATTCTCCTCGTGTCTGCGTGGGTTTCACCCCCACAACCTAAAGATGTGCAGGTTAGGTGGATTGGCCGTGCTAAAGTACCCCATAAGTGGAAAAAAATAATTGGGTACTCTAAATTTATGAAAAAAAAGAACAAGAAGAGGTGACCAAAAAAAGGCACAATTTGAAAGGAAATGCAGGCGCAGAGGGAGCTGGGTGTATGTGTGCATCAATCACTGAAGGTGGCAGGACAGATTGAGAAAGCAATTTGTGAATTTTACATATAGGGTCGCAGAGTACAAAAGCAAGTAAGGTCTGAACATCCCCAAAACACTGGTTCAGCTTCGATGGGAAGGCTGTGAAAGCTTCTGAAAGTGTGCAGAAAAGTTTGTACAAGAATGGTTCTGGGGATGCGAGGATTCAGTTATTTGGATAGATTTGCAAAGCTGGGGCTGTTCTCCTTGGAGAAGAGAAGGTTGAGAGGAGATTTGTTAGGTCTGTTCAAAATCATGAGGGTTTTGGAGAGTGTAAATGGGGACAAACTGTTCCCATTGGTAGAAGATCAAGAGCCCCAAGGTGATTAATGAAAGAACCACACCATTGCTCCTGCTGCCTTGCCTGGGCCCCACACCATTGCTCCTCCTGCCTTGCCTGGGCCCCACACCATTGCTCCTCCTGCCTTGCCTGGGCCCCACACCATTGCTCCTGCTGCCTTGCCTGGGCCCCACACCATTGCTCCTGCTGCCTTGCCTGGGCCCCACACCATTGCTCCTGCTGCCTTGCCTGGGCCCCACACCATTACTCCTGCTGCCTTGCCTGGGCCCCACACCATTGCTCCTGCTGCCTTGCCTGGGCCCCACACCATTACTCCTGCTGCCTTGCCTGGGCCCCACACAGTTGCTCCTGCTGCCTTGCCTGGGCCCCACACCATTACTCCTGCTGCCTTGCCTGGGCCCCACACAGTTGCTCCTGCTGCCTCGCCTGGGCCACACACCATTGCTCCTGCTGCCTTGCCTGGGCCCCACACAGTTGCTCCTGCTGCCTCGCCTGGGCCACACACCATTGCTCCTGCTGCCTTGCCTGGGCCCCACACAGTTGCTCCCGCTGCCTTGCCTGGGCACCACACCATTGCTCCTGCTGCTTTGCCTGGGCCCCACACAGTTGCTCCTGCTGCCTTGCCTGGGCCACACACCATTGCTCCTCCTGCCTTGCCTGGGCCCCACACAGTTGCTCCTGCTGCCTTGTCTGGGCCCCACACAGTTGCTCCTGCTGCCTTGCCTGGGCCCCACACCATTGCTCCTCCTGCCTTGCCTGGGCCCCACACCATTGCTCCTCCTGCCTTGCCTGGGCGCCACACCATTGCTCCTCCTGCCTTGCCTGGGCCCCACACCATTGCTCCCCCTGCCTTGCCTGGGCCCCACACAGTTGCTCCCGCTGCCTTGCCTGGGCCCCACACAGTTGCTCCTGCTGCCTTGCCTGGGCCCCACACCATTGCTCCTGCTGCCTTGCCTGGGCCCCACACCATTGCTCCTGCTGCCTTGCCTGGGCCCCACACCATTGCTCCTGCTGCCTTGCCTGGGCCCCACACCATTGCTCCTGCTGCCTTGCCTGGGCCCCACACCATTGCTCCTGCTGCCTTGCCTGGGCCCCACACCATTACTCCTGCTGCCTTGCCTGGGCCCCACACCATTGCTCCTGCTGCCGTGCATGGGCCCCACACCATTACTCCTGCTGCCTTGCCTGGGCCCCACACAGTTGCTCCTGCTGCCTCGCCTGGGCCCCACACCATTGCTCCTCCTGCCTTGCCTGGGCCCCACACAGTTGCTCCTGCTGCCTCGCCTGGGCCCCACACCATTGCTCCTCCTGCCTTGCCTGGGCCCCACACAGTTGCTCCTGCTGCCTTGCCTGGGCCCCACACAGTTGCTCCTGCTGCCTTGCCTGGGCCCCACACAGTTGCTCCTGCTGCCTTGCCTGGGCCCCACACCATTACTCCTGCTGCCTTGCCTGGGCCCCACACCATTACTCCTGCTGCCTTGCCTGGGCCCCACACCATTACTCCTGCTGCCTTGCCTGGGCCCCACACCATTGCTCCTGCTGCCTCGCCTGGGCCCCACACCATTGCTCCTCCTGCCTTGCCTGGGCCCCACACAGTTGCTCCTGCTGCCTTGCCTGGGCCCCACACAGTTGCTCCCGCTGCCTTGCCTGGGCCCCACACCATTGCTCCTGCTGCTTTGCCTGGGCCCCACACAGTTGCTCCTGCTGCCTTGCCTGGGCCACACACCATTGCTCCTCCTGCCTTGCCTGGGCCCCACACAGTTGCTCCTGCTGCCTTGTCTGGGCCCCACACAGTTGCTCCTGCTGCCTTGCCTGGGCCCCACACCATTGCTCCTCCTGCCTTGCCTGGGCCCCACACCATTGCTCCTCCTGCCTTGCCTGGGCGCCACACCATTGCTCCTCCTGCCTTGCCTGGGCCCCACACCATTGCTCCCCCTGCCTTGCCTGGGCCCCACACAGTTGCTCCCGCTGCCTTGCCTGGGCCCCACACAGTTGCTCCTGCTGCCTTGCCTGGGCCCCACACCATTGCTCCTGCTGCCTTGCCTGGGCCCCACACCATTGCTCCTGCTGCCTTGCCTGGGCCCCACACCATTGCTCCTGCTGCCTTGCCTGGGCCCCACACCATTGCTCCTGCTGCCTTGCCTGGGCCCCACACCATTGCTCCTGCTGCCTTGCCTGGGCCCCACACCATTACTCCTGCTGCCTTGCCTGGGCCCCACACCATTGCTCCTGCTGCCGTGCATGGGCCCCACACCATTACTCCTGCTGCCTTGCCTGGGCCCCACACAGTTGCTCCTGCTGCCTCGCCTGGGCCCCACACCATTGCTCCTCCTGCCTTGCCTGGGCCCCACACAGTTGCTCCTGCTGCCTTGCCTGGGCCCCACACAGTTGCTCCTGCTGCCTTGCCTGGGCCCCACACAGTTGCTCCTGCTGCCTTGCCTGGGCCCCACACCATTACTCCTGCTGCCTTGCCTGGGCCCCACACCATTACTCCTGCTGCCTTGCCTGGGCCCCACACCATTACTCCTGCTGCCTTGCCTGGGCCCCACACCATTGCTCCTGCTGCCTCGCCTGGGCCCCACACCATTGCTCCTCCTGCCTTGCCTGGGCCCCACACAGTTGCTCCTGCTGCCTTGCCTGGGCCCCACACAGTTGCTCCTGCTGCCTCGCCTGGGCCCCA
Organism: Scyliorhinus canicula; assembly: GCF_902713615.1. Taxonomy (NCBI): domain Eukaryota; kingdom Metazoa; phylum Chordata; class Chondrichthyes; order Carcharhiniformes; family Scyliorhinidae; genus Scyliorhinus; species Scyliorhinus canicula. The sequence continues at coordinate 31,897,296 of NC_052159.1, forward strand.
CACCATTGCTCCTCCTGCCTTGCCTGGGCCCCACACAGTTGCTCCTGCTGCCTTGCCTGGGCCCCACACAGTTGCTCCTGCTGCCTTGCCTGGGCCCCACACAGTTGCTCCTGCTGCCTTGCCTGGGCCCCACACCATTACTCCTGCTGCCTTGCCTGGGCCCCACACCATTACTCCTGCTGCCTTGTGCTCCAACCCTGAGACCGACCAACCTTCAAAACTTACCTTCCACTCTTTTCTCCTCATCCAATCGCAGGCTTGTTTCCCTCTGATAGGATCATTGGTGCCCCAAAAATTAGCAAATGCAGGGCGGGAACCGGTGTATGATTGGATCTGAGCAGTTTTACAGCTTTTTTCAAATAGCAGTCACTTGAATGTCCAGGTTTGGCTGGGGTTTACAATTCTGCTTATAATCAAAGGTGTGGAGCAGCGCTGCGGCACAACACCAATGGTTTCTTTACTCAGTATAACCCAGAAATGGTGTTAGAAATAGTAACATGTTCATGTAGAAAGCGGAAAAGCCAAAGTTAACCTTTGGTTTTGCCACCCTTCTGCTTACTTTGTTGAAGGCTCTTGTCTACCTGACAATCAGTTAACAAGTGATGATCAGTCTGCCACTCCTCCCAATTTTACAACTCAGACACAACGCATTGATATTGATTGGTACAATATAACATTGTTTAAATAGCACAGTTTACGAGGTAAAATGACCCAGGTCAAATAGTACATAGTTTGAAAACTGGATATAAGCTAAAGGTAGATCCCCACTCTTATACTCACATCAAGATAAATTATCATTTCCCCCTATTTCCTGTGATAAAATGGAGCCACAAGAGCGGTGTGCAGGGTGAGTTAATGAGGCAGGATGCAAAATTCCAATATCCCAATGGCAATTTGAGATGTAGAGATAAAGTCAGCAGGGTGTTTTCTTCATGTCGACCATTATTTCAGCCTGTGGCGGATTCCTACTTCTAATATATTTGCATGCCATGATTACTCATTAACTTAAGCCAGTTTTTAATGAAGTCCTACAATCCAGATAAAGTCAGCAATGCACAGGAATCTGGTTGCAGCCGGTTCCTGATTGTTTAAAGGTGGCATACATCAGTCAGTTTTGTGCTGTTGTGGGTGAAATCAGTGGTTTTGTGTGTTTGACTCTGCAATAAGGGGGCGGGGGAGCAGGAGAATGGACTCTTCCACGGAGGCTCAGGGTTGAGTCAGTGGGGAGGGTGATTGTGGACTGGGGTCAGGGCCATGGAGGAGTGGAAGAGGGATCCAGGTGAGGGCAGAGGGCCAACTCACGGTCATGGAGAGGTGAAGTGGGAAGAGACTGGCATCCTCCGTGTGGTTGAGGTGGGGGACAGTCAGTCAGTCAAGGTAAGAAAATGAGGGGCCTCATGGGTGGTGCCAACGTAGGTCCATCTCAGTGTGTTGGCTGGCAGAGTTGTTACAGGACATTTCAATGACCCTCACTGAGGCTGATATTAACACTGCAATGAAGTCACTGTGAAAATTCCCGAGTTGCCACAATCCAGTGCCTGTTCGGGCACACAGAGGGAGAATTCGGAATGTCCAATTCACCTAACAAACGCATCTTTCTGGACTTTTGGGAGGAAACTGGAGCACCCGGAGGAAGCCCACGCAGACACGGGGAGAACGTGCAGACTCTGCACAAGCCGGGAATCGAACCCGGTTCCCTGGCACTGTGAAACAACAGTGCAAACCACTGGGGGGGGGGGGGGGGGGGGGGGCGCGCGCTCTGAGCCTGCAAGTTCATCAGTGTCTCACAGAGTGGTGAATAAAAACACTGGATATTAAGTCCGTGTGGTGTTTGCAAATTCTCCCCATGTTTGCGTGGGTGCACAGTGGGTTAGCCCTGCTGCCTCACGGCGCCGAGGTCCCAGGTTCGATCCCGGCTCTGGATCACTGTCCGTGTGGAGTTTGAACATTCTCCCCGTGTTTGCGTGGATTTCGCTCCCACAACCCGAAAGATGTGCAGGGTAGGTGAATTGGCCACACTACATTGCCCCTTAATTGGAAAAATGAATTGGATACTCTAAATTTATAGGGAAAAAAATGTTTACATGGGTTTCGCCCCCACAAAACACAGGGCTAAATAGCTGGATTTTAAAGCAGACCAAGGCCGGCCAGCAGCACGGTTCAAATTCCCATGCCAGCCACCCCGAACAGGTGCCGGAATGTGGCGACTAGGGGCTTTTCACAGTAACTTCATTTGAAGCCTACTTGTGACAATAAGTGATTTTCATTTCATTTCATTTCATGTGCAGGGTAGGTGGGTTGGCCATGCTAAATTGCCCCTTAATTGGAAAAAATGAATTGGTACACTAAATTTTTAAAAAGCACTGGATATTAATATGAACATTCAATAAAGAGTGAACACAAAAGCACAATATTGTTTCTTCCACACAAAAGGAAATGTCCCTAACTCCCCTGCTGTTATCAGTGTGGGCCAACCATGAGGCATGCCAGTACATTTAGCTCTCTGCTATGTTAGTCTCAGTAAGAAGTCTTACGACACCAGGTTAAAATCCAACAGGTTTGTTTCGAATCACTAGCTTTCAGAGCGCAGCTCCTTCATCAGGCACTGATGGCAGTTTTCACCACTGAAAAATTCCCAAACCGTTGAATCGTATGTATTTTGCATGCACACCGCTGGCATTTAGAATTTTTATTGTAATCGTATGGGAACCGGCAAAATGAATCAAAGCTAAAGTGGTACTCAAGTCAGGTGACAATACTTTTTAAAAAAATTTAGTGTACCCAATTACCTTTTCCAATTAAGGGGAAATTTAGCGTGGACAATCCACCTATCCTGCACATCTTTTGGGTTGTGGGGGCGAAACCCACGCAGACACGGGGAGAATGTGCAAACTCCATACGGAGAGTGACCCTGGGCCGGGATTCGAACCCGGGTCCTCAGTGCCGTAGGCAGCAATGCTAACCACTGTGCCACCGTGCTGCCCAATCAGGTGACAATACTGTTAACAAACTCCAGCCCAATGTGTCTCAATTTAGCTCAATCTTGTCCAAGTCTGGCATCCAGACCATTTTTAGCTACATGATCCATCACTGTTATCCAAATTCGCATATGAATAACGACATTGGCAGGACCACCAATACCCATTGTGAGTCTCTATCTTCATCTCAGTGGTTAGAAAGTAAGAAAATTGGATGTTGGATGTTGGATGATGGTTTAGATTTGGGGCTGATATTTATCTGCATTACGCCCTTTGCGCTTCAACCCCGGGGCATTGTACAGAAGATGAAGGGGACAGGGTTTGGACTGTCATGGTGGAGGCATGGGTGGAGTCATAGCAACAGGTGTTCACATTCAAATGAAATTTAAAAGAGCTTATACAGATATTATTCATACCTGAATTCCCTGTGTCTGCGTGGGCCTCACCCCCACAACCCAAAAGGATGTGCAGGCTAGGTGATCTGGCCACGTTAAATTGCCCCTTAATTGGAAAATAAAATGAATTGGGTACATTAAATTTACAAATTTTTAAAAAGCCTGACGATCAATTTCCTCCATTTGTACTGATTGCAGTTCACAGACAGAGAGCATCCATATAGTAAAATTGCATTTCAGATAGGGAAACTGGGACAGGGCCAGGCCAATGGATCCCTCAAACCTTTTCTGCAATTCAGTGAGATCATGGCTGTCTGTGACCCAGGTCCATATTGTCCCATTTTCCTTAATACTTTTGAATTATAAAGGTGTATCAATCCTACCTTTAAAACCAAAAATCAACCGAGCATCAACTACAATTCTCAGAAGAGAATTCCAAACTTCTACCACCCGATGTGCATAAGAGTGTTTCCTAATTTCACTCCTGAAAGGTCTGATGAAAGGTCTGACCACGACCTGAGACATTGGGTGCAATCTCACTGAGGCCCAGAACTGAAGCAGAGTCCCATTGAACAGTGGGCCATTCTCGGTGCCACAAGTGCCGAGAAACACTGGGTTAACTGCGCCCGACATGGGCCTCTGTTCCGTTAAATTGTATCCGTTAACTCTGTGTCCCTCTCTACACAGGCTGCCTGACGCCCTGTGTATTTCCAGCATTCACTGTTTCAATTTCACACCAGAAAGATGTGTCGATAAATTATAGATTATGTTGCTGCTGCTGCTCCTGCCTGATTGAGAGCCTGTTGCTGCTACTGGGGTTCCAGGAGCCTGCAATCTGCAGGACAGAGAGGAGCTAGAAGACTGGAGGAAAATACTTTATTATTGCGTTGAAGGTATTCACCTAAGAATGAACTGTCTGTATAGTGCTGTGACCTATGACCTGGAAATGATAATATGGTCTACTTCCAGGTACTGTACTGGAACCCCGGTGGGCTCCGCCTCTGGCTCCGCCCTCACTGGGGCGATATATAGACCGGCCACCTGTGTGCGGCATCCATTTGTACAGCAGACACTGGCAGGCGAGTTCCTAGATAATAAAGCCTTATATTCACTCGTTCTCACGGTCTCACAATGAATTGACGGGATAACAATTATAACAACCAGGGTTGGGTGTCTAGACGTTTTCATGTGCATGTGTTTGGGGGGGGGGGGGGGGGGGGCAGGCAGTCTATGAAGAACTATGTGTGCTTTGAAGGGGCCAGAAAAGAAGATGGTTAAAAGACTTGAGAAAAGAGGGAGGCATGTGTGCGTCAGGCCCCAGCTTCCACCTCTTTCCTCGCAAGTCCAGGCGCAAGTCCAAGATATTTTCTGCGATAAAAAGAAAAAAAAAACATTTTATTTGTTCACTTACACTGTTGTCAGAACAACCAAGCTGTTTTGAATAGATTGGTGAATTATGTCCAGCCATTAAGCATGATCCGTGTATCATACATGTCCCGTAGTACAATTGCCATTCAGCGAAAAGGGGGAAGGAAAAAGGGGAAGAATGTTTTGGTTCCAGGAAATGCAGCATCATAGTAGAGAGGAACTTATTGTTATCCCATTGTTATCCCGTCAAAACAATCAACCACAAAGAAGTATTTTGGACTTTGCTGAGATTCATTGCCTGCTGATACTGCAATCCACCAGCTTCAGAATCTGAGGGCAAATTCTAGGGCAGGCATAGTACTTCAGCAGCAGTGATGGCATCCATCCCCTCTGACACTTATTCCCAAGGATATGCCAGACTGGGGTGAATTAGCACAAAGGCTGTCTGACACCTCCGGTTGTTTGGCCTTAGAGACCTCTTCGCCATCTCAGGGAAATAGAACTTTACCCTCGAGATGCACTTCCTGCAACAAGGTTTATAATAACAATCTTTATTGTCACAAGTAGGCGTGCATTAACACTGCAATGAAGTTACTGTGAAAAGCCCCCAGTCGCCACATTCCAGTGCCTGTTCAGGTACGCTGAGGGAGAATTCGGAATGTCCCATTCGCCTAACAAGCACGTCTTTTGGGACTTTTAGTTGGCAGAAGTTTCTCTTTGGCAGAAACGTCTGGTAGAAAATGGCCTTGCTTCTGCCCACAGTAATTCCAGTGACCTCATAGAACATAGAAAAATACAGCACAGAACAGGCCCTTCGGCCCACGATGTTGTGCTGAAACCTTTGTCCGAGATTAATCATAGATTATCATAGAATTGACAGTGCAGAGGGAAGCCAACCGGCCCACCTCAACCAACTACTATTTGCTCTTAGGCCTGTTACCAAACACTATCAACCCAATATCTATGAGAAGGCTGGGACAGAGTGAGGGGCTGTTCTTTCAGACAATTGCAAAATGTTTGGGGTACAGGGATCTGGTCAAATTTAAAGGCTGGACTTCAATGTCATATTTTGACTCCTTTTCCCATTTTCCAGATTGACCGGCTGGCTGGGTGTCAGGTGGGCAAACTAGCAAAGAAAAACAGGGGGCACTGGGAATAGTGCCCAGCAACCGGAACACAGTGTAGGTTGGGTTTGGGGGTGGGGAGTTCAGGGATAAGGTTCTCCAACCCCCCAACCTGCTTCTCGGCTGCGAGAGGCTGCATGCCATTTTCTGGCAGTCGGAGTCTCTGCTCCCGTCGCTGTTAGTGGGAATACCTATTGAAGTCATCCCCCGCTGTCGGGAAACCCACAGATAGCGGTGCACTGCCAGCAGGATCAGAGAATCCCAACGCCAGCGAATAGCCGAAGAATTGCGGCCCAGATGTGCAATAAGTAAGGGGGGGGGAGGAAGGAATGATCTAGTTGGGTTTCTTAGTGGTAGTTACATAAATAGCAACAGAGACGTTACTTCAAGGGCCAGAGAAGCACTTGTGTTCCTCTCAGCCCTCAAGCAGTGCTATAAAATAAATTTGCAAGCTGGATTCAGCCACTCCCATCTCCGTTTAGCTGCTGGGTTTCCCATTCCTGGAAAACCCAAATGATTGGTGCTTAAATGTCAGAAAAAGAGCCTCATTTAAACTCAGAAACTATCTCTCCAGAGTAGATTATTCAGACAACCCAAAGCCTGCCACAATTGAAAGAAAAGCATGTTCTTTTGCAGCAGGTTAGGAGTGGGTTTAATTTGCCAATTTAACCTCCACTCCCTGCCCATCATGAGCAGTTTAAAATTCCTGCTTGTCACCACAACACGCCAAGATCTCAACCCAGAACTACAGGCAAATTCGAATCTATTGGCCAGTGCATGAGTTGATCGATCCCTTTTGTCTCTGTGCCACACATATCTACACAGAAAAGAAAGGCCATAGGTTTTAGTCCCAGTTTGGACTGGGTTAGGTGATCTCCGCCAGGGCAATGGTATGGTTCTGCAGTTGACTGCGATAGTTTGGGGTTAAGGAGGGAAAAGATTTGTCAGAATAATGCCCCTGGTTTCTGCACAGGAAACCTTTTTTTTAAAATTTAGAGTACCCAATTCATTTTTTCCAATTAAGGGGCACTTTAGCGTGGCCAATCCACCTAGGCTGCACATCTTTGGGCTGTGGTGGGGCAGCACGGTGGCACAGTGGTTAGCATTGCTGCCTACGGCACTGAGGACCCGGGTTCGAATCCCAGCCCTGGGTCACTGTCCGTGTGGAGTTTGCACATCTCCCCATGTCTGCATGGATTTCACCCCCACAACCCAAAGATGTGCAGGTTAGGTGGATTGGCCACGCTAAATTGCCCCTGAATTGAAAAAAATAATTGGGTACTCTAAATTTTTTTTTAAATCTTTGAGCTGTGGGGGCGAAACCCACGCAAACACGGAGAGAATGTGCAAACTCCACACGGACAGTGACCCAGGACCAAGTTAGAACCTGGGACCTGCACCGTGAGGCAGCAGTGCTAACCACTGGGTCAGCGCACTGCCCCTACTGCACAGGAAACCCGACCCAAGTTGCAGGTTTATGAGTGCCAGGTGAAGAAAGATCAACTGGGGTGTTGCCCACATACGGATGACCTACTGGGTTCAGATAAAAGGACACCAGATTGATATCGCGTTTCAAAGCCCATCATTATCACAATAGACTTCGAGAGTTGTGTCGTTTTGCTCTCGTCAAGGGTGGAGTTCAGGAAGATTTCATTGAGATTCTTAACGATGAAGCATCTAGACTGTGCCCGTGTGGGTTGACTATTTCTACGAGATACATAAGGCAGGATCGGGTTATACCTATAAGTTGAGCAAATAAAGAACTAGGTTGCACTGCTGCCTCACGGCGCCAAGGTCCCAGGCTCAATCCCGTCTCTGGTTCACTGTCCGTGTGGAGTTTGCACATTCTCCCCGTGTTAGCGTGGGCTTCACCCCCACAACCCAAGAATGTGCAGGGTAAGTGGATTGGCCTCGCTAAATTGGAAATAATGAATTGGGTACTCTAAATTTATGTTTAAAAAGTATAGAGCTAGATTAAGATACGAGTTTCTTTGCTCGCAAAGGGTCAGTACCCTCTGAAACAAATTGTCCACTTGTGCAACGGCATTCAAATTCTCCAGTAGCTTAGTTTAGAAAGAGGTTTGGTGAGTCACTGGCTGAAGCTATTCCATCTCAGTACAAAACATAGGTTAGATTCTGGAGAATATATCTCACTACCTCAGTGCTCTTCTGGAACTTGTTTTAATTCGCTGCTGGGGTATTGCTCAGTATTCCGTTTCTCCCTAGAATTGGCCCAGCTATTTTTTATTATCTGTTTTGTGTTTCTCCCCCCCCCCCCCCCCCCCCCCCCCCCCCCGTGATTACATAGCTTCTGTTTGTGGGTTGGAGTATTAGAAGCCTTGATGCTTAAATACAGCATGACTGTATGGACAGCTAATCCTCATCTGGCTGTCATTGTCAATATAAAATTGGGAGAGCAAAACAAAGCAGGACACTGAGGGCCAGGGCAAGGTGGAATATTAAAATTTGTCAGATCCTGCCCATAAGATTCTTTCCGTGATTTTCCAATGATCGGAAGCTAGACAGGCTGCTAGATGGAGGCTCTAAGCAGCAGAATCAGACTGGAGTGAGGGAGAAATGCTTTAACAAGAGAACGGAGAGGAGAAAAGAAAATTGAAAGAGGAAATAAAGACAAGGCCTGTAATATTTGTGCTTCGAGAGACATTGAACTTTAGAGTTCAGCCACATAGACAAACAGGAATTTTCTAATGTTTAGCAAATCAGATATTCCCTGTTGCCTGGAGATTAACTTCAAGTTTAATTTTACTCTGAATCTATAAGTTTATATAAAGCTTTAATAGTGATACAAAATCTATTATGGGTGTGACCTTTGCTCAATAATGCTATTGCTTGGGCGCTATGGGTGCCAATCAGGGAAAGAAATGCCAACCAATTGACAGATAGCAAAATATTCTATAAGTATATAAAAAGGAAGAGAGTCATTAAAGTCAACGTTGGTCCCTTAGAGGACAAGACGGGGGAGTTAATAATGGGGAACACTGAAATGGCAGAGATACTAAATCGTTATTTTTCCTCAGTTTTAATGGTGGTGGATTAACATCAGTGTGTATCATCGCCAAGATGTACTACAGCAACACCAAGACTCCCTTTTGTTTTAAATTTAGAATACCCAATTATTTTTTTCCAATTAAGGGGCAATTTAGCGTGGCCAATCCACCTAACCTGCACATCTTTGGGTTGTGGGGGCGGAACCCACGCAAACAAGGGGAGAATGAGCAAACTCCACACGGACAGTAACCCAGAGCCGGGATTGAACCTGGGACCTCAGCGCCGTGAGGCAGCAGGGCTAACCCACTGCGCCACTGTGCTGCCCCACCAAGACTCTCTTGACGGCATCTTCCAAACCTGCAACCTCTACAATCTAGAAGAACAAGGGCAGCAAACACATGGAATACCAACACTTTCAAAGTTCCCTCCAAGTCACTCACCATCCTAACTTGGAAATATATCACCACTTCTTCTCTGTGACTGGGTCAAAAATCTGGAACAGCCTCCCTAACAGCACTGTGGGTCTGCCTAACTCACATGGACTGTAGTGGCTCAAGAAGGCAGCTCAGCACCGCCTTCCAAGGTCAATTAAGGATGGGCAATAAATTTTACCCTTGCCAGTGTCACACACATCCCATGAAAAAATATAAATTTAGGGTACACAATTATTGTTTTCCCAATTAAGGGGCAATTAAGTGTGGCTAATCCACCTAACTTGCACATGTTTGGGTTGTGGGGGTGAGACCCATGCAGAAACAGGAAGAATGTGCAAACTCCACACAGACAGTGACCCGGGGCTGGGATCAAACCCAGGTCCTCAGAGTCGTAGGCAGCAATGCTGTACCACTGTGCCGGACAAAAATATTTTTTTTAAATACATGAAGTCTGACCATTAGAAGGTCCTTGAAACTAGAGTGGTGGTTTGGCAACATGGTATTTCCATCAAGGAGTATCCTCTGGAATCAAATCTGTGCAAATTGAAGGCACACAACCATGATTTTCAAACCATTCCTTATAAGATTTGTTGGACTTAGTTTGTATCCATTACTCTGTATCCATTACTCATCCAATACTGAGCCAGTGGTTTTAACTATCTTGATCAAGAGAGCATGCAAGTGGAGGGTCAAACACTTCACCAAGGGAAGACAAGGGAAAAGTTAGCTGCTCGCATGCGCCTCCCAGTGGCCAGCTTGTAAATTTGATGTCCAGTGTGGAACTGAACTAAAAGGTCCAAGGATAGATCTTTAATTTGTGCTGAGTTAACTTGTTTCAGCAAGCCTTTGACACTCATATTTTCCTACATTACAACAGTGACTACACTTCAAAAGTACTTAATTGGTCATTAAGTGCTCAGGGACGTCCTGAGGTCATGGAGGGCCCTATATAAATGGAAGTCTTTCTTTCCCTTTTATGGATGTGTGGCCAATTAGCCACGATTTCCATTACTTGAGTGAGATAGAGAAAGCTGCCCAGTTAATGCCAGAGCAACCATACACCAGTGAGAGCCAGTACTGAGAAGGAAGAAAATTGTATTGAAAAACAAATTCAAGAAAAGGCAGGTCAAAAGAGGGAGCGGAGGAAATTTAAGTAGCAGGAGGAAATCGACAGGAAAATAAAATCTGCGGATTTCGTTGAAGTAAAGTCCGCAGCTATTTGGGCAGCGTTTATAGTAATCACGGCTGACATCAAAAAATTCCAGGAATCGCACAAAACCTATGCATGTTTTTACACAGTGAGCACCATTTTCTAAATCCTGCTGCAGGGTTGTTGGTACAATCGTCCGAGCATCATCATCCCCCTCCCATCTCAGGGTAAACTTTCGTCCTAGGTTGAAAGGTTCACATGTATGGGCTTGTAAGGTTAATAGGGCTAAAGCTATGGTAACAGAGAGCCAGAATTACTGTGCAGTTTTCCTTTGAAGTAGCCCACACGTATCCTGGCAACAGAGATATCCAGCACAGTAAATTGATGTCCTGGCATTAATGTCTCATTGTGCTGATGTAAGGCTCAGCACTTGATCTGATATCATATCTGCTGTAATTTAGTTTAAAGGCTTGAAGCAAAATACATAGAACTGTAATGATGTGAAAGAGATTCATTTTGCTCTACAAAGGCCACGGAATAAAGAATTGTTAAACAAAGAGTCCCAATTATTTGCTAATAATGTTTTAAGCGAACTTGGGAGTCATAGTTAGCCACAGTGTTTTTAATTTAAAGCACCCAATTCATTTTATTTCTCCCAATTAAGGGACAAATTTTAGTGTGGCCAATCCACATACCCCGCAGATCTTTGCGCTGTGAGGATGAGGCCCACGCAGACACAGGGAGAATGTGCAAACTCCACACAGACAGTGACCCGGGGCCAGGATCGAACCTGGGTCACGGTGATGTGAGGCACCCAGTGCTAACCACTGCGCTACAGTGCCATCCTTTAGTTATGATGTGGAGATGCCGGCGTTGGACTGGGGTGAGCACAGTAAGAAGTCTTACAACACCAGGTTAAAGTCCAACAGGTTTGTTTCAAACACGAGCTTTCGGAGCACGGCTCCTTCACCTGAAGAAGGAGCCGTGCTCCGAAAGCTCGTGTTTGAAACAAACCTGTTGGACTTTAACCTGGTGTTGTAAGACTTCTTACTATCCTTTAGTTAGCCACTTGTGACAATAAGGGGGAGAAGCTGGGAGGGAGATGTTTAAATCATTGCAGAGCTTAACCTAAACTGTTGATGCAGAGAAATCTAAGCTAAAAACAAAATGCTGCAGATGCTGGAGTGATTCTGGAATCTATCCTTTTTCTTAAATTTTAGAATCCCCAATTATTTTTTTTTACCAATTAAGGGGCAATTTAGCGTGGCCAATCCACCTAACCTGCACATTTGGGTTGTGGGGGTGATACCACAAAGACACGGGGAGAATCTGGAATCTATCCTGATGACAGGTCTATATACTTAACAGTATATAGCAGAGGGCAGCAGAGCAGAGATCCAGCAGAGGGCAGCAGAGCAGAGCTTCTGATTGGCTGTTCCGGGGAGATTTGCATACGTGCAGTGCGGTCAGTGTAAGTTGAAGGTGCACCTGCATCAGTGACCCGAGGAGTTCGACGGAAGGTGAGCATCCAGCAGAGGGCAGCAGAGCAGAGCTTCTGATTGGCTGTTCCGGGGAGATTTGCATACGTGCAGTGCGGTCAGCGTAAGTTGAAGGTGCACCTGCATCAGTGACCCGAGGAGTTCGACGGAAGGTGAGCATCCAGCAGAGGGCAGCAGAGCAGAGCTTCTGATTGGCTGTTCCGGGGAGATTTGCATACGTGCAGTGCGGTCAGCGTAAGTTGAAGGTGCACCTGCATCAGTGACCCGAGGAGTTCGACGGAAGTTGAGCATCCAGCAGAGCAGAGCTTCTGATTGGCTGTTCCGGGGAGATTTGCATACGTGCAGTGCGGTCAGCGTAAGTTGAAGGTGCACCTGCATCAGTGACCCGAGGAGTTCGACGGAAGGTGAGCATCCAGCAGAGGGTAGCAGAGCAGAGCTTCTGATTGGCTGTTCCGGGGAGATTTGCATACGTGCAGTGCGGTCAGCGTAAGTTGAAGGTGCACCTGCATCAGTGACCCGAGGAGTTCGACGGAAGGTGAGCATCCAGCAGAGGGCAGCAGAGCAGAGCTTCTGATTGGCTGTTCCGGGGAGATTTGCATACGTGCAGTGCGGTCAGCGTAAGTTGAAGGTGCACCTGCATCAGTGACCCGAGGAGTTCGACGGAAGGTGAGCATCCAGCAGAGGGCAGCAGAGCAGAGCTTCTGATTGGCTGTTCCGGGGAGATTTGCATACGTGCAGTGCGGTCAGCGTAAGTTGAAGGTGCACCTGCAGCAGTGACCCGAGGAGTTCGACGGAAGGTGAGCATCCAGCAGAGGGCAGCAGAGCAGAGCTTCTGATTGGCTGTTCCGGGGAGATTTGCATACGTGCAGTGCGGTCAGCGTAAGTTGAAGGTGCACCTGCATCAGTGACCCGAGGAGTTCGACGGAAGGTGAGCATCCAGCAGAGCAGAGCTTCTGATAGGCTGTTCCGGGGAGATTTGCATACGTGCAGTGCGGTCAGCGTAAGTTGAAGGTGCACCTGCATCAGTGACCCGAGGAGTTCGACGGAAGGTGAGCATCCAGTAGAGCAGAGCTTCTGATTGGCTGTTCCGGGGAGATTTGCATACGTGCAGTGCGGTCAGCGTAAGTTGAAGGTGCACCTGCATCAGTGACCCGAGGAGTTCGACGGAAGGTGAGCATCCAGCAGAGGGCAGCAGAGCAGAGCTTCTGATTGGCTGTTCCGGGGAGATTTGCATACGTGCAGTGCGGTCAGCGTAAGTTGAAGGTGCACCTGCATCAGTGACCCGAGGAGTTCGACGGAAGGTGAGCATCCAGCAGAGGGCAGCAGAGCAGAGCTTCTGATTGGCTGTTCCGGGGAGATTTGCATACGTGCAGTGCGGTCAGCGTAAGTTGAAGGTGCACCTGCATCAGTGACCCGAGGAGTTCGACGGAAGGTGAGCATCCAGCAGAGGGCAGCAGAGCAGAGCTTCTGATTGGCTGTTCCGGGGAGATTTGCATACGTGCAGTGCGGTCAGCGTAAGTTGAAGGTGCACCTGCATCAGTGACCCGAGGAGTTCGACGGAAGGTGAGCATCCAGCAGAGGGCAGCAGAGCAGAGCTTCTGATTGGCTGTTCCGGGGAGATTTGCATACGTGCAGTGCGGTCAGCGTAAGTTGAAGGTGCACCTGCATCAGTGACCCGAGGAGTTCGACGGAAGGTGAGCATCCAGCAGAGGGCAGCAGAGCAGAGCTTCTGATTGGCTGTTCCGGGGAGATTTGCATACGTGCAGTGCGGTCAGCGTAAGTTGAAGGTGCACCTGCATCAGTGACCCGAGGAGTTCGACGGAAGGTGAGCATCCAGCAGAGGGCAGCAGAGCAGAGCTTCTGATTGGCTGTTCCGGGGAGATTTGCATACGTGCAGTGCGGTCAGCGTAAGTTGAAGGTGCACCTGCATCAGTGACCCGAGGAGTTCGACGGAAGGTGAGCATCCAGCAGAGGGCAGCAGAGCAGAGCTTCTGATTGGCTGTTCCGGGGAGATTTGCATACGTGCAGTGCGGTCAGCGTAAGTTGAAGGTGCACCTGCATCAGTGACCCGAGGAGTTCGACGGAAGGTGAGCATCCAGCAGAGCAGAGCTTCTGATTGGCTGTTCCGGGGAGATTTGCATACGTGCAGTGCGGTCAGCGTAAGTTGAAGGTGCACCTGCATCAGTGACCCGAGGAGTTCGACGGAAGGTGAGCATCCAGCAGAGGGCAGCAGAGCAGAGCTTCTGATTGGCTGTTCCGGGGAGATTTGCATACGTGCAGTGCGGTCAGCGTAAGTTGAAGGTGCACCTGCATCAGTGACCCGAGGAGTTCGACGGAAGGTGAGCATCCAGCAGAGGGCAGCAGAGCAGAGCTTCTGATTGGCTGTTCCGGGGAGAGTTGCATACGTGCAGTGCGGTCAGCGTAAGTTGAAGGTGCACCTGCATCAGTGACCCGAGGAGTTCGACGGAAGGTGAGCATCCAGCAGAGGGCAGCAGAGCAGAGCTTCTGATTGGCTGTTCCGGGGAGATTTGCATACGTGCAGTGCGGTCAGCGTAAGTTGAAGGTGCACCTGCATCAGTGACCCGAGGAGTTCGACGGAAGGTGAGCATCCAGCAGAGGGCAGCAGAGCAGAGCTTCTGATTGGCTGTTCCGGGGAGATTTGCATACGTGCAGATTTGCTTACGGTCAGCGTAAGTTGAAGGTGGTTTGTGAAGGGGCTGTTCTCGAGTGGCTGTTCTCGAGCTAGAACAAACAGAGTTGTTATCTCCGGGTTGTTACCCGTGCCACGTGCTAGCGAAGTGAGAAATAAGGAGAGAGAGGAGTTGAACACGTGGCTACAGGGATGGTGCAGGAGGGAGGGTTTTGGTTTCCTGGATAATTGGGGCTCATTCTGGGGTAGGTGGGACCTCTACAAACAGGATGGTCTTCACCTGAACCAGAGGGGTACCAATATCCTGGGGGGGAGATTTGCTAGTGCTCTTCGGGGGGGTTTAAACTAATTCAGCAGGGGGATGGGAACCTAAATTGTAGTCCCAGTGTACAGGATGTTGAGAGTAGTGAGGTCAGGGATAGGGTTAAAAGTTCGAAAGAGGGCACCGGCAAGCAGGATGCTGGTTTGAAGTGTGTCTACTTCAACGCCAGGAGCATCCGGAATAAGGTGGGTGAGCTTGCAGCATGGGTTGGTACCTGGGATCTCGATGTTGTGGCGATTTCGGAGACATGGGTAGAGCAGGGACAGGAATGGTTGTTGCAGGTTCCAGGATTTAGATGTTTCTGTAAGAACAGAGAAGATGGTAAAAGAGGGGGGGGTGTGGCATTGTTAATCAAGGAAAGTATTACGGCGGTAGAAAGGACGCTTGAGGACTCGTCTACTGAGGCAGTATGGGCCGAGGTTAGGAACAGTAGAGGAGAGGTCACCCTGTTGGGAGTTGTCTATAGACCTCCGAATAGTCCCAGAGATGTAGAGGAAAGGATTGGAAAGATGATTCTTGACAGGAGCGAGAGTAACAGGGTAGTTGTTATGGGGGACTTTAACTTTCCAAATATTGACTGGAAATACTATAGTTCGAGTACTATAGATGGGTCAGTTTTTGTGCAGTGTGTGCAGGAGGGTTTTCTGACACAGTATGTAGACAGGCCAACAAGGGGCGAGGCCACATTGGATTTGGTACTGGGTAATGAACCCGGCCAGGTGTTAGATTTAGATGTAGGTGAGCACTTTGGTGATAGTGATCACAACTCGGTTATGTTTACTTTAGCAATGGGCAGGGATAGGTATATACCGCAAGGCAAGAATTATAGCTGGGGGAAAGGCAATTATGATGCTATTCGGCAAGATTTAGGAGGTATAGGATGGGGAAGGAAACTGCAGGGGATGGGTACAATCAAAATGTGGAGCTTTTTCAAGGAACAGCTACTGCGTGTCCTTGATAAGTATGTACCTGTCAGGCAGGGAGGAAGTTGTCGAGCAAGGGAGCCGTGGTTTACTAAGGAAGTTGAAGCACTTGTCAAGAGGAAGAAGAAGGCTTATGTTAGGATGAGACATGAAGGCTCAGTTAGGGCACTTGAGAGTTACAAGTTAGCCAGGAAGGACCTAAAGGGAGAGTTAAGAAGAGTGAGGAGAGGACACGAAAAGTCGTTGGCGGATAGGATCAAGGAAAACCCTAAGGCTTTCTATAGGTATATCAGGAACAAAAGAATGACTCGAGTAAGATTAGGGCCAATCAAGGATAGTAGTGGAAAGTTGTGTGTGGAATCAGAGGAGATAGGGGAAGCATTAAATGGATATTTTTCGTCAGTGTTTACACTGGAGAAAGACAATGTTGTCGAGGAGAACACTCAGGTTCAGTCGACCAGGCTAGATGGAATTGAGGTTCAAAAGGAGGAGGTGTTAGCAATTTTAGAAAATGTCAAAATAGATAAGTCCCCTGGGCCAGATGGGATTTATCCTAGGATTCTCTGGGAAGCCAGGGAGGAGATTGCAGAGCCTTTGTCCTTGATCTTTATGTCGTCTTTGTCGACAGGAATAGTGCCGGAAGACTGGAGGATAGCAAATGTTGTCCCCTTGTTCAAGAAGGGGAGTAGAGACAACCCTGGTAATTATAGACCTGTGAGCCTTACTTCGGTTGTGGGTAAAATGTTGGAAAAGGTTATAAGAGATAGGGTTTATAATCATCTTGAAAAGAACAAGTTGATTAGCGATACTCAACACGGTTTTGTGAAGGGTAGGTCATGTCTCACAAACCTTATTGAGTTTTTTGAGAAGGTGACCAAACAGGTGGATCAGGGTAAAGCTGTTGATGTGGTGTATATGGATTTCAGTAAGGCGTTTGATAAGGTTCCCCACGGTAGGCTATTGCAGAAAATAAGGAAGTATGGAATTGAAGGTGATTTAGCGGTTTGGATCAGTAATTGGCTAGCTGAAAGAAGACAGAGGGTGGTGGTTGATGGCAAATGTTCATCCTGGAGTTCAGTTACTAGTGGTGTACCGCAAGGATCTGTTTTGGGGCCACTGCTGTTTGTCATTTTTATAAATGACCTGGAAGAGGGTGTAGAAGGATGGGTTAGTAAATTTGCAGATGACACGAAGGTCGGTGGAGTTGTGGATAGTGCTGAAGGATGTTATAGGATACAGAGGGACATAGATAAGCTGCAGAGCTGGGCTGAGAGGTGGCAGATGGAGTTTAATGCGGAAAAGTGTGAGGTGGTTCACTTTGGAAGGAGTAACAGGAATGCAGAGTACTGGGCTAATGGCAAGATTCTTGGTAGTGTAGATGAACAGAGAGATCTCGGCATCCAGGTACATAAATCCCTGAAAGTTGCCACCCAGGTTAATAGGGCTGTTAAGAAGGCATATGGTGTGCTAGCCTTTATAAGCAGGGGGATTGAGTTTCGGAACCACAAGGTCATGCTGCAGCTGTACATAACTCTGGTGCGGCCACACCTGGAGTACTGCGTGCAGTTCTGGTCACCACATTATAGGAAGGATGTGGAAGCTTTGGAAAGGGTTCAGAGGAGATTTACTAGGATGTTGCCTGGTATGGAGGGAAGGTCTTACGAGGAAAGGCTCAGGGAATTGAGGTTGTTTTCGTTAGAGAGGAGAAGGCTGAGAGGTGACTTAATAGAGACATATAAGATAGTCAGAGGGTTAGATAGGATGGACAGTGAGAGTCTTTTTCCTCGGATGGTGATGACCAACACGAGGGGACATAGCTTTAAATTGAGGGGTGGTAGATATAGGACAGATGTCAGAGGCAGTTTCTTTACTCAGAGAGTAGTAGGGGTGTGGAACGCCCTGCCTGCAATAGTAGTAGACTCGCCAACTTTAAGGGCATTTAAGTGGTCACTGGATAGACATATGGATGAAAATGGAATAGTGTAGGTCAGATAGGCTTCAGATGGTTTCACAGGTCGGCGCAACATCGAGGGCCGAAGGGCCCGTACTGCGCTGTAGTGTTCTATGTTCTATGTTCTATTAACGTTAACTTGTCAGTTCCCTTTGCAGATGTGGCCTGGTGACTTGCTGAGTGTTCCTAGAATTTCCTGTTTGTGATGCAAGGATGTTTTTGAGCAATAGCGTGTCAACACCATGACCCCACATGGACTAATTGTGACACTGGAATGCTTTGTGCATAATAGGTTTTGACGTTGAAATGCTAATAACCAGCAGACTTGTGATGTAACCCCACCCCATTGAGAATTCAGAGGGCCACTGCTCCGGCTGCATGTTTCCCTCCTCTTTGTCCAAGGAGGAACTTCCCAGGAAAATCCAGATCAACCCACCTCAGTAAGCTTTATTGTGCTCTGTCAATGTGGACTAATCACTTGATAGCTGTGTTTGATTAGGGCACAAGTAAAACACTTTAGTTTTGCGAATCATGCTGCATCTTGAATATGCACACTTACCGTCAATCAGCATCAGGAGGCTCGGACATGCCGTTGTCAATAAGTTACACCAGAGGGTGGTAGAATTCACCAAACATCTTGGTGCCCAAGTTAAAGGTGCTATATAAATCCAAGTTGTTGTTGTGGTAGGACTGGCTTCGATTTTCTGACCATTAAACTGAATGGGTAGGAGATCCTGTTCAGGACACTCCTGTTCCGCAATACCATAGCATTTACAGTGCAGAAGGAGGCCATTAAGCCCATCGAGTCAGCACCGGCCATTGGAAAGAGCACCCTACTTAAGCAAACACCTCCACCCTGTCCCCGTAACCCAGTAACCCCACCTAACCTTTTTGGACACTAATTTAGCATGGCCAATCCACCTAACCTGCACACCTTTGGACTGTTGGAGAGTGAAGTAGTTGATTCGGAGTCTAGGGTGCTGAATCTTAATAAAGGGAACTATGAGGATATGAAGCGTGAGTTGGCCTTGATAGATTGGGGAGAGTTATTTAAAGGGATGACAGTGGATAGACAATGACAAACATTCAAGGAACGCATGGAGGAACTGCAGCAACTGTTCATTTCTGTCTGGCACAAAAGCAAAGGGGCTAAGAGGGCCAATCCATGGCTTACAAAGGAAATTAGAAATAGTATCCGATCCAAGGAAGAAGCATACAGATTGGCCAAGAAAAATAATAGGTCTGAAGATTGGGGGCAGTTTAGAATTCAGCAAAGAAGGACGAAGGGATTGAGTAAGGAGGGGAAAGTACAGTACGAAAGGAAGCTTGCAGGGAACATAAAGACCGACTCTAAGAGTTTCTGCAGATATGTGAAGAGAAAGAGATTGGTAAAGAGAAATGTAGGCCCCCTACAGACAGAAACAGGGGAATGCATAATAAGGGACAAATAAATGGCTGAGCAATTAAATACATACTTTAGTTCTTTCTTCACAAATGAGGACACAAATCAGATCCCAGAAATGTTGGAGAATGAAAGGGAAGAACTGAGGGAGATCAACATTAGTAGAGAAATGGTGCTGGGAAAACTGATGGGATTGAAGGTGGACAAATCCCCAGGGCCTGAGAATCTGCATCCTAGAGTGCTTAAGGAGGTGGCTCTGGAAATAGTGGATGCATTGGTAGTCATCTTCCGGGATTCTATAGACTCTGGCACTGTCCCTGCAGATTGGAGGGTAGCTCACGTCACTCCGATATTCAAAAATGGAGGTAGAGAGAAAGCAGGGAATTATAGACCAGGAAGCCGAACATCGATAGTGGGGAAAATGCTTGAATCCATTATCAAGGACTTTATAGCGGAACATTTAGAAAGCAGTGGCAGGATCAGTCAGAGTCAACATGGATTTCTGAAGAGAAAATCATGCTTGACAAATCTGTTGGAATTCATTGAAGATGTAACCAGTACAGTTGACAAGGGGGAGCCAGTCGATGTGGTATATTTGGACTTTCAGAAGGTGTTTGACAAAGTCCTGCATAAGAGATTATTGTGCAAAATTAAAACGCTTGGGATTGGGGGAAATGTATTTTTTTTTTTTTTTAAATTTAGATTACCCAATTATTTTTTCTATTAAGGGGCAATTTAGCGTGGCCAATCCACCTACTCTGCACATTTTTGGGTTGTGGGGGCGAAACCCACGCAGACACGGGGAGAATGTGCAAACTCCACACGGACAGTGACCCAGAGCCGGGATCGAACCTGGGACCTCAGCGCCGTGAGGCGGTTATGCTAACCACTAGGCCACCGTGCTGCCCTGGGGGGAAATGTATTGAGGTGGATAGAAAACTGGTTGGCAGAGAGGAAACAAAGAGTAGGGATTAATGGGTCCTTTTTAAATTGGCAGGCAGTAACCAGTGGGGTGCCACAGGGATCGGTGCTGGGACCCCAGCTACTCACAATATATATTAATGATTTGAATGAGGGAACAAAATGTACCATCTCAAAGTTTGCAGGTGATACCAAATTAGGTGGGAGGTTGAATTGTGACAAGGATGCAGGGATCCTGCAGCAAGATCTGTACGGCTTGGGCGAGTGGGCTAACCAATGGCAATGCAGTATAATTTGAATAAGTGTGAGGTTATTCATTTTGGAAACAAAAACAGGAAAGCAGATTACTACCTGAATGGTTGTAAATTGGGAGAGGGGAGTGTGCAGCGGGACCTCGGTATCCTTGTGCACCATTCGTTGAAGGTGAGCATGCGGGTGCAGCAGGTGGTAAAGAAGGCAAATGGTATGTTGGCCTTCATTGCAAGAGGTTTCGAGTACAGAAGCAGGGATGTGTTGCTGCAATTGTACAGTGCCTTGGTGAGGCCACACTTGGAGTATTGTGTGCAGTGTTGGTCGCCTTCTCTGAGGAAGGATGTTCTTGCACTCGAGGGAGTGCAGCGAAGGTTTACCTGATTGATTCCAGGGATGGTAGGACTGTCATATGAGGAGAGATTGACTAAGTTGGAATTGTTCTCGCTGGAGTTCAGAAGAATGAGGGGGGAATCTCATAGAGACTTATAAAATTCTAACAGGACTAGACAGGATAGATGCAGAGAAGATGTTACCAATGATAGGTGTGCCCAGAACCAGGGGTCACAGTCTGAGGATTCAGGGTAAACCATTTCAGACAGAGATAAGGAGACACTTCTTCACAGAAAGAGTGGTGAGCCTGTGAAATTCATTACCACAGGAAGTAGTTGATAACTTTGAATATATTCAAGAGGCAGCTGGATATAGCACTTGGGGAGAATGAGATCAAAGGCTATTGGGAGAAAGCAGGATTAGGCTATTGAGTTGGATGATCAGCCATGATTGTGATGAATGGCGGAGCAGGCTCAAAGGGCCAAAAGGTCTCCTCCTGCTCCTATCTTCTATGTATCTATATGTATCTATGAAACTGAAGCACCCGGAGGAAACCCACGCAGACACGGGGAGAACGTGCAGACTCTGCACAGACAATGACCCAAGCCGGGAATCGAAACAGGGACCATGGAGCTGTGAAGCAACAGTGCTAACCCCTGTGCTAGCATGCCACAAGTCAGAAAGGGTTCCTGATGACAGTGCAAACTCTGAAAATTCACCCTTTCTTCCAACCCCCACTGATGCACTCTCCACCTCACCCACCCCTGTTGACCAAGAGGGTTGACCACTGGAGTTCTTTCATTTCACCAAACGTTCAATTTTCATTTGTCTCCTGGTAACCTGACATTGATGATCTATCAACTGTGGCCTTTTTGAAGTTCTAAAGTTGTAAAATCTCTTCAGAGAATGTTTCCATCTTGCGGTGCTCCCTCCCTCTCTCTCCGTTAGGGCAGCACGGTGGCACATTTGGCATCACAGCACCAGTTCCCAGGTTCGATTCCCTGCTGGGTCACGTTCTCCCCGTGTTTGCATGGGTTTCCTCCGGGTGCTCCGGGGCGAAATTCATCGAAGACCTTTGTGACGCCCTTGGGGTGGGGGGGTAGGGGTGGGGTGGGGGGGGGGGGGGGGGGGGGGGTAGGGGTGGGGGGGGAGGTAGGGGTACAATATTCAAAGAGAATTTTGTTTTCAACAGATTCAGTTGCTACATTGCTACCCGGCGGGGCGGGGGGGGTCCCGGCGTACCGGAGTGGCAAGAACTACTCCGGCATCGGGCCTCCCCAAACGTGCGGAATTCTCCGCACCTTTAGGGGCTAGGCCCGCGCGGAGTGCCTCCCGCTCCGTCGACCGACGTGAACGGCCTTTGGCGCCCCACCGACCGACATGAACGGCTGGCCAAAAGGCCTTCACGGGTCGGCGTGAGTCCGCGCATGCGTCGGAGCATCAGCAGCTGCTGACGCCACCCCGGCGCATGCGCGGTGGAGTGGGTCTCTTACGCCTCCGCCATGGTGGAGGCTGTGGAGGCGGCGGAAGAAAAAGGGTGCCCCCACGGCACAGGCCCGCCCGCTGATCGGTGGGCCCCGAACGCGGGCCAGGCCACCGTGGGGGCAACCCCGGGGTCAGATCACCTCGCGCCCCCCTCAGGACCCCGGGGCACGCTCGCGCTGCCTGCTCCCGCTGGCACCAGAGGTAGTTTAAACCATGTCGGCGGGACAGGCCTGACAGCGGCGGGACTTCGGCCCATCGCAGGCCAGAGAACCGCCGTGGGGGGCCCGCCGAGCGGGTGGCGCGATTCCTGCCCCCGCCAATTCCCGGGTGGCGGAGAATTCTGAACACGGCAGCAGCGGGATTTACGCCAGCCCCGAGCGATTCCCCGACCCTGCGGGGGGTCGGAGAATTCAGCCTGGTTTGATTCTGCAGCCTCTACGATGTAAAACTGCTACCAACATACATAGAGCACAGAGTACAGAAGGAGGCCATTCGGCCCATCGAGTCTGCACTGACTCACTTAAGCCCTCACTTCCACCCTATCCCCATAACCCAATAACCCCTTCTAACCTTTTTGGACACGAAGGGCAATTTATCATGGCCAATCCACCTAACCTGCACATCTTTGGACTGTGGGAGGAAACCGGGGGCGAAATTCTCCAACCCCACGCAGGGTCGGAGAATCGGCCGGCGGCACCGATATTGCCGCTCCCGCCATGTTAAAAATTCTCCCACCCGCCATAAAACGGCGTTCTTCAAATCCCGCCGGCCGCCTCGGATAACGGCTGGCGCCGGCAGGTTGCCATTGTTTTTTTAAGCTTTTTTATTCACCGGCCCGGATGGGCCAAAGTCCCGTCGATGTGGCCACGGGTCACGTCGGCGAAAATCAAAGTAGGTTTATAACGGCGTCAACCATTGATGATGGTTGACGCCGTTCAGTTACCTACATCGAGTGCGGGAGGGGGGTGTAGGGGTAGAGGTGGGGGGGTGGGGGTAGAAGTAGGGGGTGGGGGTAGGGGTAGGGGGTAGGGGGTAAGGGGTAGGGGTAGGGGGGTAGGGGGCAGCGGTGTGCGGGGGGGGGGCGACGGTGCGTTGGCCCCGGGCATCCATTGGATGGGGGCATCAGCAGATCTTCCTCAAGGCTCCCCTTCCTCCCAGCTGCCTTGTCTTTGTTTGAGAGAGAGAGAGAGAGAGAGGGAGTCCCGTCCGTCCTCTGGCTGAGAGCAGGGCTTTGGTGAGTATATTGCAATCTGCCTAAACCCAGGAATATGCCTGGTTAGAATGCAGAAGGAAATGCTGGGATCCCGGGGTGGGAGATGTGTCTAGATTTGTCTATTTCTGCTTCAGCCTCTGCGATTTCAGGTCAGTTTCACAACAACAGGAAAAACGCACGGAGAGAGAGGAAAAAGCTTTTGGCAAAGTTTCTGGGTTCTGACTTTATAATTCACAGCGCAGAACCCTTTTAGGTGGATTGTAAATCCCACTGCCGCCGTGTTCAGAATTCTCCGCCACCCGGGAATCGGCGGGGGTGGGATCCGCGCCATGCCGCTCAGCGGGCCCCCCGCGGCGATTCTCCGGCCCGCGATGGGCCGAAGTCCCGCCGCTGTCAGACCTCTCCCGCCGACATGGTTTAAACTACCTCTGGTGCCAGCGGGAGCAGGCAGCGCGAGCGTGCCCCGGGGTCCTGAGGGGGGCGCGAGGTGATCTGACCCCGGGGTTGCCCCCACGGTGGCCTGGCCCGCGATCGGGGCCCACCAATCGGCGGGCGGGCCTGTGCCCTGGGGGCACCCTTTTTCTTCCACAGCCTCCACCATGGCGGAGGCGTAAGAGACCCCCCTCCGGCGCATGCGCCGGGGTGGCGTCAGCAGCTGCTGACGCTCCGACGCATGTGCGGACTCACGCAGACTGGTGAAGGCCTTTTGGCCAGCCGTTCGCGTCGGTCGGTGGGGCGCCAAAGGCCGTTCACGTCGGTCGGCGGAGCGGGAGGCACTCCGCGCGGGCCTAGCCCCTAAAGGTGCGGAGAATTCCACACGTTTGGGGTGGCCCGATGCCGGAGTGGTTCTTGCCACTCCGGGACGCCGGGACCCCCCGCCCCGCCGGGTAGGGGAGAATCCCGGCCCCAGTGTCCCAACTTCCTTTAAATGTAGCAACTGAATCTTACTGTTGAAAACAAAATTCTCTTTGAATATTGTACGCAATCAGTCCTGATTTCATGGCCATTGCTTAATGGTCTTCCATATTAGACCCCTGAGACTTATTATTTGCAAAATACATGAATATAATTTTTACTCTGTAAACTAGTTTGTGTTGCATGTAGTTGGAATCTAAGTCAGGTTTGTTTTTCATATTTGTACATATGAATTCATGTGTAACTCCTCTGGATAAAATATCCATGTCTTAACTTAAGCTCTCCGGAGTCCAAATTTGGTCCAACCTTCTGTAAAAGATCTTTGCTTAACTTCGTGCTCTCCAGGCAGCATAGTGGTGCAGTGGTTAGAACTGCTGCCTCACAGCGCCAAGTTCCCAGGTTTGATCCCAGCTCTCGGAAACTGTCCGTGCGGAGTTTGCACATTCTCCCCGTGTTTGTGTGAGTTTCGCCCCCACATCCCACAGATGTGCAGAGTAGGTGGATTGGTTACGCTAAATTGCCCCTTAATTGGAAGAAATGAATTGGGTACTATAAATTAAAAAAATAAAACAACTTTGTGCTCTCCAATTTTCTCACTATCTCTCCTGAAGGTGTTGATTGTTGCAGAATGGAAGCTCCAATGGCCAGGTTCTTGCTGAATGATATCTCCCACTGATCCACTCAGTCAGTCATTGTCAATCTACACGTAACTGTGTGGAGACTGGGAGCTTGATAGTGTCCAATTATATGAACACTGGATGTTGGCGAGGGACAGAACACTCACGAATCTTTTTCTCCTTGCTATTAAAACCTAGAACACTGAGACCGGTTGCTGTAGTCCTGGTTAAGTACTGCCAGCATCACAAACCTGGGGAAGAATTATCCTTGCCAACGGCTTCCGATTCCCACCTTCAGGATCAAATGGGGGTCAGAAGCCAGCACTGTGTGGGAAACCATCGCTTAATGTGACTTTCACTGGAGTGACCAGAGGGTGGTTGCTATCCAAATAAGGAAAGCAGCTGGGCTCTCAAAGTTGGAGAGCCAATCAGAGGCAGCAACATCACATATTGACAGGTAAGTAAAAGAGAGGGCACTTCAAAATGGAGGTACTCTCTCAAAATATTAATTTGAAAACAGGCTACCACTGTCGGAAGGAACCCCCTCTATAAGGCAGCCAACAGCTGCTGGAACACCCAGGGAGGCACAAAGGGCCTCTAGGCTTACCTGGAATGTTGGATCGCCAGCCAGCCACTAGGAGGCCACATCCAGGCAACTAAACTGCTTTCAGGAACCTGTAGGCCAGCAGGGGAATCCCTAGCAACCTTCTTTTATCAACCTCTAGTTAACAAGCTTGATCGGCTACCCAACATGTGTGGACTGGTAGCCTTTACCCCGCCAGCCCCTCACAAATCCCCTTCTGCTTCCACTCCCGGCGACAGCGAGACCTAAAAGCCAAACCCCTGGGTTCAAATCAGGGAGTCTCTTAGTCTGTACGACTCTGTACTGGCCTGATCACTACTTAAAACATTGAGCTCAGAGATCTGACTAAAAATCGTTTAAAAATAACTTCTTCTCAATTGTAATGGAAGATATTTGTTATCATCCTGGGAAAGGGAATTGAATCAAGTGAGATAGTGATGGGTGAGTAATGGCTGGTATCTTAGCTCATATGGAATCAGCCCCCTGCAAGAAAAAAACAGAAGTGATATTTTTCCAATGAACTGATACTTTTTCCACATGAATTATATTATCACCAGTTATATTTCAGAAAATGCCTTTTTTTTTCCTGTTGGTATCTGTAGCTGGTACAACAGCTTTCCATTTATTGCCACTTACCAGGCATATTTTTTTTTATAAATTTAGATTACCCAATTATTTTTTCCAATTAAGGGGCAATTTAGCATGGCCAATCTACCTATCCTGCACATCTTTGGGTTGTGGGGGTAAAACCCACGCAGACACGGGGAGAATGTGCAAACTCCACACAGACAGTGACCCAGGGCCGGGATTCGAACCCAGGTCCTCAGTGCCGTAGACAGCAATGCTAACCACTGTGCCACCGTGCCGCCCCCCCAGGCATATTTTAAACATATTGCAGAATTTTAAATGATTGTACATTTTGTGTTCATCCAATTTCGTTATTGGTATAGTTCTGCGTACAACAGAGAGACTTTCCATTAATGGGTGTTTGCAGTTTCTTTCGCCACATTGGGTGGGAGGAGTCCTGGATTGGATTACTTGTCCTCTGCTGAACTTCAGCCCTGCTTTTAACATTGCTTCCCTGTTAACTATTTCCTCCCTCCTTCATGGTCTTTTATGGAGGAGAGAGAAGTTGGAGGTGGCCTCAATCTGCTGGTCTCCAAATAAAATTCTCTTGATTAGATGGACATTTTTAAAAACAAATGTTGTCCCGGCTTCACCCATCCCTACCTCTGTAATCTCCTCCAATCTTCAGAGACATTTGCGCTATAATTCTGGTCTCATAAGTACGCCCTGTATTAATATCATGACTATTGGTAGCTGTGTCTTCAGGTACCAAGCTGGGGAATTCTCTCCTTAAACTTCTCCGCCCTTTTACCTGCTTCTTTCACCAAGCTTTTGATCATAGAATCCCTACAGTGAAGAAGGAGGCCATTCAACCCATCAGGTCTGCACCTACCCTCCAAAGGAGCACTCGACCTAGGCCCACACCCCTGTAACCCCATGCATTGATCAATACTAATCCACCTAACCGACACATTTTTGGACTGTGGGAGACAATGGACCAGCCAGAGGAAACCCTTGCAGTCACGGGGAGAACGTGCAGCCTCCACACCCACAGCCAGAATTGAACCCAGGACCCAGTTGCTGTGAGGCAGCAGTGCTAACCATTGGGTCACCATGCAATCCGAACCTCATATCTCCTTATGTGGCTGCGTGTCCTGTGAAGCACCTTGTGTTGTTTTATCATGTTAAAGGCACTATATAAATGTACATTGTTGTCATTGTCACCTGCATTATCATTCTTTGTCCTTGGGCGGAAAATTCAGAATATCTCAACTGTCTCTTGTTCGAAAGATTTGGCATGCTGTAAGTCCATGTGAAATGTAGTGATTGCATGCATGGATTGTGTAAGTATATCTTTTTATTTCTTTATTACTTTTTCTGAGTTACAAAGCCAGACCTCAGAGTGTGGACAGAGGCGAACCCCGAATCCTTGCCTGCTCCAAAAACCAATTCAAATTCAAATTGAATTAAACTCATCGTCCCCACAAGAGAGACATCAAGATATGAGCCAAGGGTAGCACGGTGGCGCAGTGGGTTACCCCTGCTGCCTCATGGCACTGAGGACCCGGGTTCGTATCCCGGCCTTGGGTCACTGTCCGTGTGGCGTTTGCACATTCTCCCCGTGTTTGCATGGGTTTCGCCCCCACAACACAAAGATGTGCAAGGTGGGTGGACTGAAACTGCTGATCTGAATTTTTTTTTTAATAAACAATTTTATTGAGGTAGTTTTTGGCTTTGTAAACAGTTACAGACATCAACAGAAAGAAAGAAAAAAAGGCAAAAATGTGCAAACATCCACGTACATTCAATACTTCAATCGTAACATACTGCACAAGCCCGCTCCTCTCCCACCGTACTACCCGCCATTTTATCGCTCCTACTCCACTCTACTCTACTCTACTGTACTCTACCCCCCCCCCCCCCCCCCCCCACCCTGCTGATGCTCACTCTCCCGCAAAGAAGTCAATAAATGGTTGCCACCTCCGGGCGAACTGCTGTACAGATCCCATCAAGGCGAACTTAATTTTTTCCATACCCAGGAAACTCGACATGTCCGCAAGCCACAACTCAGTCTTCGGAGGCTTTGAGTCCCTCCACGCCAATAGTATTCGTCGCCGGGCTATCAGGGAAGCAAAGGCCAAAACATCGGCCTCTTTCTCACCCTGGACTCCCGGGTCTTCCAAAACCCCAAAAATTGTCACCCCTGGACCCATCGCCACCCTTGTTTTTAGCACCGCTAAATGACGCCCGCAAATCCCTCCCAGTACCCCCTAAGCTTAGGGCATGCCCAAAACATGTGAACGTGGTTCTCTGGTCCTCCCGCACACCTAGCGTATTTGTCCTCTAACCCAAAGAATTTGCTCATCCGAGCCACCATCATGTGGGCCCAGTGAACGACCTTAAATTGAATCAGCCCGAGCCTGGCACATGTTGCGTTCGAATTTACCCTACTCAGGGCCTCTGCCCACAGCCCGTCCTCCATTTCCCCGCCTAGCTCCTCCTCCCATTTAAGTTTCAGTTCCTCCGTCTGGGACCCTTCCTCCCTCATGAGCACCTTATAAATATCAGAGACTCTACCCTCCCCTTCTTCCCCCCCCTAGAGACTATTCTGTCTTGGATCCCCATTGGCGGGAGGCATGGGAAAGATGGGACCTGTCTACGAACAAAGTCCCGCAACTGTAGGTACCTAAAATAATTACCCCTTACCAGCCCAAATTTCTCCTCCAAGCTCCTCAAACTCGCAAAGCACCCTTCCAGGAACATATCGCCCACCCTTCCCACCCCCGCCCGCCGCCATGCTCGATCCATACTCCCAGGGGCAAACCGATGGTTGTCGCAGATTGGCGCCCAAACCGATGCCCCCATCTCCCCTACATGCCTCCTCCACTGGCCCCATATCCGCAGGGTCGCAGGCGGCAGCGGTAGAGGAGCCGTGACCAGGGCTGCCAAGCTGGAGCCCATGCACGAAGCCACCTCCACCCGCTCCCAGATAGACCCCGTACCCACCATCCACTTCCTTATCATAGCGATGTTGGCCGCCCAGTAATAATTAATCAGACTCGGCAAAGCCAACCCTCCCTCGCTGCGGTTCCTCTCCAGCATCACCTTCTTCACCCGCGGAGATTTTCCCGCCCAGACAAAGCTCATGATCATCCTGTTAACTCTTTTGAAGAAGGACTGTGGGACAAAGATCGGTAGGCACTGAAAATCAAACAGAAATCTAGGGAGGATTGTCATCTTTACAGTCTGCACCTTCCCTGCCAGCAACAGCGGGAGTGCATCCCATCTCCAAAACTCTCCCTTCATTTGCTCCACCACCCTGGCCAAATTTAACTTGTGCAGCCTGCCCCAGTCTCGTGCCACCTGGATTCCCAAATACCGGAAATTTTCCTCAACCAGCCTAAACAGTAGCCCTCTCAATCTGTTCTCCTGGCCCCTTGCCTGAACCACAAACATTTCACTCTTGGCCGCATTTAATTTGTATCCTGAAAACTGGCCGAACTTCCTCAACATTCCCAGTATACTTCACATCCCGGTCACTGGGTCCGACATGTACAGGAGCAGGTCGTCTGCGTAA
The DNA here is from genome assembly GCF_902713615.1 of Scyliorhinus canicula. NCBI lineage: Eukaryota > Metazoa > Chordata > Chondrichthyes > Carcharhiniformes > Scyliorhinidae > Scyliorhinus > Scyliorhinus canicula. Next base: position 31,926,961 of record NC_052159.1, read on the forward strand.
AGAGAGACCCTATGTTCTACCCCGACCCTCACCATCCCCTTCCATCCCACTGCGGCTCTATGGCCAGCGCAAACAGCAGCGGGGAGAGCGGGCAGCCCTGTCTGGTCCCTTGGTACAGCCTAAAGTACTCCGACACTTCTCTGTTAGTTCTGATGCTGGCCTTCGGGGCCTGATATAATAATTTGATCCAATCCACCAGTCCCTCCCCTAACCCAAACCGTCTGAGCACCTCCCATAGATAGTCCCACTCCACCCGGTCAAAGGCCTTCTCGGCGTCCATCGCCACCACTACCTCCAACTCTTTGCCCTGCCGGGGGCATCATTATCACATTAAGGAATCTTCTCAGGTTGGCCGCCAGCTGCCTACCTTTCACGAACCCAGTTTGGTCCTCCCCAATCACCTCCGGTACGCAGTCCTCCATTCTAATCGCCAGTACCTTTGCCAGGAGCTTGGCGTCAACATTAATCAGGGAGATTGGCCTGTAGGACCCGCACGCCTCCGGGTCTTTACCCCGCTTCAATATCAGTGATATAGTGGCTTACGACATTGTCGGCGGCAGGGTCCCTCTGTCCCTTGCCTCGTTGAAAACCCTCGCCAAGACCGGGCCCACCAGCTCAGAAAACTTCCTATAGAACTCTACTGGGTATCCATCCGGCCCCGGGGCTTTCCCCGACTGCATGGCCTTTAGGCCCCCCAATACCTCCTCCACTCTAATCGGGACCCCCAGCTCGTCCACTCGCCCCCCACCTACTGTTGGGAATATTAGCCCGTCCAGAAACCTTTTCATCTCCTCCGAGGTATACAGCTTGCGATAGAAGTCCCGGAATACCTGATTCAATCCTGCCGGGTCTTCACTGCTGATCTGAATTAACAGCAAATTGAGCAGTGCGGAATTTAAGAAGCATTTTGTTTGAATGCCTGAATTTGAAAAGCAATGTACAGCTTTGCTGGTTGCATTATACAACCGAAAACAAAAATAAAATGAGCCACAGTTCGGTTGAGAAGATGCAGTACACATAATAAACTCGGTTTGTTCTTCAAGCAGCCAGCAGTAGAGCATTTCCACATTGGCTATTATCTGGCTGAAACACAATCAAAGGTAGAAAGGGATACCTGGATTCTACACTTAATAAAAAACAACACAAAGATGTGCAAGGTAGGTGGATTGAACACGCTAAATTGCTCCTTAATTGGAAAAAAAAAATAATTGGGTGCACTAAATTTATAAAAAAAGAAGGCAAAAGGCACAGCAAATATGACACTTGATCTGAGCCAAAAGACCGAGAAGCGATGTGTAAGTATATCTTAGTAGTTTTGGGGGGAAACATTTTTTAAATACATTTCCAGGACGTGGTCGTTGCTGGTTAGACCAGCATTTATTGCCCATCCCTAGTTGATCTTGAGAAGGTGGTGCTGAACTGCCATTTTGAACCGCTGCAGTCCATCTGGTGTGATACCCCCCCAAAGTGCTGTTAGGGAGGGAGTTCCTGGATTTTGATCCAGTGACAGTGAAGGAATGGCGATATAGTTCCAAGTGACTGAGAGGGGAACTTCCAGATGGTGAGATTCTCAGATTTCGGCTGTTCAAATCCCAACAAGGGCAGCACGGTAGCATTGTGGATAGCACAATTGCTTCACAGCTCCAGGGTCCCAGGTTTGATTCCGGCTTGGGTCACTGTCTGTGCGGAGTCTGCACATCCTCCCCGTGTGTGCGTGGGTTTCCTCCGGGTGTTCCGGTTTCCTCCCACAGTCCAAAGATGTGCAGGTTAGGTGGATTGGCCATGATAAATTGCCCTTAGTGTTAGGTGGGGTTACTGGGTTATGGGGATAGGGTGAAGGTGTTGACCTTGGGCAGGGTGCTCTTTCCAAGAACCGGTGCAGACTCGATGGGCCGAATGGCCTCCTTCTGCACTGTAAATTCTATGATATCAACATGACGAGTTAGCAAACTGAATTTTAACAAACTGGCCATTTGCGGGTCAGAACCATAACATTGCTGGATTGTAAACACCTCTGATCCAGTCAAGTCTTTGAGGGAATGAAACCCACCAGCCTTACTCAGCATAGCTTCCATGTGACTCCAGTCGAACACTGTGCTTGGTTCTTAATGCCCTCAAAGCAACCAAAGACAGGACATATGTTTTTTTTTTAAAGTTTGTTCTACCAGTGTCACCCACATCCTGGGCAACAAAAAAAGAAAACCCTGCCCACACAACATAAATTGATGTTCCTCAGTTACAATGCTAACAAACCCTGGACATTACCAGCAAAACCACCATACAGGAACATAAACCGTAAGTTCCATTCCCCAGTTGACTAAGTACTTGTTCAATTGACACGAAGCACAAAGAGGAAATCTAAATGCGGCTTCTGAAACTGCTGATCTGAATTAACAGCAAATTGAGCAGTGCTGAATTCAAGAAGCATTTTGTTTGAATGCCTGAATGTGAAAAGCAATGTACAGCTTTGCTGGTTGCATTATACAACTGTAAACAAAAATAAAATGAGCCACAGTTCGGTTGAGAAGATGCAGTACACATAATAAACTCGGTTTGTTCTTCAAGCAGCCAGCAGTAGAGCATTTCCACATTGGCTATTATCTGGCTGAAACACAATCAAAGGTAGAAAGGGATACCTGGATTCTACACTTAATAAAAGTAAAGTCTCACGGCGCCGAGGTCCCAGGTTCGATCCCGGCTCTGGGTCACTGTCCGTGTGGAGTTTGCACATTCTCCCTGTGTTTGCGTGGGTTTCGCCCCCACAACCCAAAGATGTGCAAGGGAGGTGGATTGGCCACGGTAAAGTGCCCCTTAATTGGGAAAAATGAATTGGGTACTCTAAATTTATTTTTTTAAAAATAATTGTGGTCTCCACTCTGGTATTTTCCCGGCCCCTAGTCACTGTCTGTGTGGAGTTTGCACATTCTCCCCTTGCTTGTGTTGTTTCTCACGCCAGCAATCCAAAGATGTGCAGGCTAAGTGGATTGGCCACGTTAAAGTGCCCCTTCATTGCAAAGTAAATAACTGGGCACTCTAAATTTAAAAAAAAATTATTTTGGATTTTCCACCTTTTCATTAAACTGGAATGGATTCAGTGTCATTACAATTTCTGGGCTCTAGTTGCCTGATATAAGGGGACAAGGTTCCTTTTAAAATTCATCCTTTAAATGAAAATTGTCCAAACTAATATTGAGTATGTTCACACGTTACGGAATGGTTTATATTTTAAATGCCACTAGCCTGAGGCTCCAAAAGGAGTTCAGCACCTTCTCTGAATATAGAATGAATGAATAATTTCATCATTCTGCTTTAGATCCCATGACCATCAGCATTTACCTCACCCCAACCTTTGCAGATTAAACTAGGTCCTTCAGTAGATGCCCACGGTTGGTTGCACTTGTAGTTCTACAGGACACTTCACAACTTCAGTGCATCGCAAAATGCTTCAATTAAGCTCTTTTGAAATCTCATCACTTAAATCAGCAACAACAACTTGCATTTATACAGGGCTATAGCATTGTAAAATATCCCAAGGAGCAATATCAAAGGATCGTCACATATAGGACGTGGACCATGTAAATGTCTGTTGACCTAGTGCGGGAATATCCTGTCGCCGGGCGAGCGCAGCTGAAAAAATCCTGCCCATTAAAATAAGAAGTAGACTTGGCAGCCAGGCCAACCGAAGGAGAAACCTCAATTCACGCGAGACAGAGAGTTGAAGTGAACAGTGGCTTTAATCGACTAGAACACTGCCTGCCTTGCAGCTACTCTGCAAGTGAGAGCCGCCTACAGGCAGCTGCTCTTTATACCTCCCCTCAAGAGGGCGGAGCAAGGAGCGGAGCCCACAAGGGCACCAACATGATATATTCCGTGTAGTACAGTACAATGGTCCATAGGTGGAGCCCACATGGGCAACAGCGTGATACAATGTAATACAGTGGTGAATGGTTAGTACAATACATTCACCACAAAACCCTTCTCGCGGGTGGCCTGCAGCTGCACCTGAAACCAGGCGGACATGGGGAGCCCTCTCTGAAGTGCTGCCCTCCCTCCCTCCTTCACAGTCTGTCACCTGGAGGCAGTCTCTAGGCAGCTGCCCTGTACCCCAATGAGTCCAGAGGCCTGGAGAGCAACTGGAAAGTTCTAACCTACCTCTGATAATTAGTCTTAATCAACATTCAAACTCCCTTAACTAGTGTTGGTGGCACGGTGGTGTAGTGGGTTAGCACTGCTGCCTGCAGCGTTGAGGACCTAAGTTCCATCCCGGTCCCGGGTCACTGTCCGTGTGGAGTTTGCACGTTCTCCCCTGTGTCTGCGTGGGTTTAACCCCCACAACACAAAGATGTGCAGGTTAGGTGGATTGGCCACACTAAATTGCCCCTCAATTGAAAAAAAATAATTGAATACTCTAAATGTATTTTTTTTAAACGAGCTACCCGCCACTTGAGTGCAGGTAACTAAGGTCATTGATTGCAACCCCCCCCCCCCCCCGATAATCAGTCATGGGGTAGAATGGTGCTGGTGAACAGTCAGGGGGGCTGGCTGTGCGGAATTCCGGGCCCACCCATCTCTATGCTCTCCCCCATCAAAATGCAACCCGAAGAGTCAAAATATTAGAAATAACAGAGGAGGCAAGGGTGAGGGATAGGTGGAAATTTATTGACGGGGTGGGAGGTGGACATTGAGCCTCAAAAAGAGGAAAATAATTTATAAATATCAGAAGCAACATTGTCCCTTGACTAAAGCAGCACCGTGTGTGTGCAATATGCAAGAAGCTGATATGCCAATTTTCTTTGAATTCATGTGGGTAAAAGTGTTTGCTAAGTGCAGGCGTGACATTTGGCTTTCACGGTCTCGCAAGGTTTCCTCTGACAAAATGGGTGTCAGCTAAACATCCCGTAATACCGACTAGCAGACTCACTCCACTGGTATTACACTGCAGACCAGCACTGCTTTGTTTATCCTTAATGCATTTTCCTTTCCCTTTGCAGACTTTCTGGAGGTTTTCACCAATGGGTTGTGCAGACGCTGCAGTGAATGTAATATCGATTACATCATCTGTATACCAGAGTGTGTGATAGACAACAACAGTGTGTTCGCTGCAGAACAGAAGCCCCAAAGCCTACCCTTCTATTTTTAAAAAGTAGCTTCATCATTATTCAAGCCAACACGCATTACAATGATGAAAACAAATGGCTGTGTACCTTTATTAGGCATCGGTGGGAGAAGTGACTAATTCTTCCCTTTAGTTACCATTGTTATTTTTTTTATTTTGTGTCCCCCCACAAAAAAACCCTCTTTAATCTTTGGGCCGTAATAAAACTATTCAGTCACAGCGTTTGCTGCAATCGCAAGAGCAGCGATTTCCTGAGGTTTGCTGGGCCTGTTCCCAAAACCTCCAGTAATTACAGAGCCATTCCCTTCCCCCATCACTACATATGCCTGTCCAAGTTCTGTGCTGTCTAGAAAGGTCATGTGACCCTCATCAGCCTCCCTGGGGGTGGAGGAGGGGAAGCAGATTGATCCTGCTCTTTGTTCAGAGGTCAACGCCAGCTCCCCGAGCAGCAGGAGATTACCAATACACTCCTAAAAGCTGAGCATTTCTGCAAACCAGACAGCAGTGTACTCTAGTTTGACCTACATAGGAAGACTGAATCAAACAGGCAATTAGCTCAACGTGGTCTCCCTCCCCTTACACTCCGCCAGGAACTGGGTGTTACTTGAAAAATACATGAGTGTTATTAAAATTAACCTTTGAAGAAAATGTGCTTCCAAATAATTTTGTCCCGCTTAAATTCAAAGTGTTGTTGTTTTGTTGGGGCTCAATTTTCTGGTGGGTTTTGGGGGTTCCAATGTCTGGATTAAATGGCGGGGGGGGGGGGGGGTGCCTGAATCTGCACCTGACATCAGGGTGCCTGCTGGCGCAACCCTCCAATGGCTGCCTCCGACTTGGCACCTCTGCATTTTAAACGATGGCAGGTGGGTAACTGAGGCGAGAAGACCAATCAGAGAGCTCAAGGCATACGAGAGGTGGCAGATTCACCAGGGCAGCATGATAGCACAGTGGTTAGCACTGTTGCTTCACAGCTCCAAGGTCCCAGGTTCCATTCCCGGCTTGGGTGACTGTGCGGAGTCTGCACGTTCTCCCCGTCTCTGTGTGGGTTTCCTCCGGGTGCTCCGCTTTCCTCCCACAGTCCAAAGATGTGCAGGTTAGGTAGATTAGCCATGCTAAATTGCCCTGAGTGTCCAAATAAGGTTAGGGGGATTTACAGGGATAGGGTGGAGGTGTGGGGAAAGGGTGGAGGTATGGGTTTGGGTATTGTGCTCTTTCCAAGGGCCGGTGCAGACTCAATGGGCTGAATGCCCTCCTTATGCACTGTAAAAAAATTTTTAATAAACTTAGAGTACCCAATTAATAGTTTCCAATTAAGGGGCAATTTACTGTTGCCAATCCACCTAGCCTGCACATCTTTGGGTTGTGGGGGTGAAACCGACACAAACATGGGGAGAATGTGCAAACTCCACACGGACAGTGACCCAGACCTCCTGCAAGGGAACGACTCTCCAGACCCTCGCCACAGCAGTGCTCCCATCCCCCTGACAAAGTCCACAGGGGCTGGTTTAGCACAGGGCTAAATCGCTGGCTTTGAAAGCAGACCAAGGCAGGCCAGCAGCACAGTTCAATTCCCGTACCAGCCTCCCCGAACAGGCGCCGGAATGTGGTGACTCGGGGCTTTTCACGCAAACACGGGGAGAATGTGCAAACTCCACACGGACAGTGACCCAGAGCCGGGATCGAACCTGGGATCTCGGTGCCGTGAGGTAGCAATGCTAACCACTGCGCCACCGTGCTGTCCCTATATTGAGCAATGCTGGTGCAAATTTGTGGTTGCCGCAGATGGGGGCAGACCGAAATGAAGTCTTTTGAAGCCTACTTGTGACAATAAGCGATTTTCATTTCATTTCATTTCAAGTACACATACTGCCCAGTGAAGGTAGCCACATTGAGAACATGGAACCAAATGAAGCAGCATTTCGATCTGCCCCCATCTGCGGCAACCACAAATTTGCACCAGCATTGCTCAATATAGGGACAGCACGGTGGCGCAGTGGTTAGCATTGCTACTTCACGGCACCGAGATCCCAGGTTCGATCCCGGCTCTGGGTCACTGTCCGTGTGGAGTTTGCACATTCTCCCCGTGTTTGCGTGGGTTTCGCCCCCTCAACCCAAAGATGGGCAGGGTAGGTGGATTGAACATGCTAAATTGCCCCTTAATTGGAAAAAATCAATTGTGTACTGTAAATTTAAAACAAAAAGCATTGCTCAATGCCACCTTTAAAAAATGGAGACAGGATGGGGGCTGCTAGTGGTCAGGGAATTTTACATAGGGGATAGACTCGCGACCTTGAGCAAACTGATGGAGGACGTGGAACTACCGATAGGACAGGAACTCGGGAACCTTCAAATAAAACACTTTTTCCGCTAGGTGACTGCAAGGTACTCCATGTCCTGAGAGACACAGAAGAGCTAATAAACATGGGCAGTAAGGAGGGAGGGGGGGGGAGGGGGGGGGGGGGGGGGGGAGCTGTAGCGACATCTCTGGACAGTTGCTGGAAAGGGCAGGAATACCATTGGATGGTGCCAGGCGAAAATGGGAGGACAAAGCGGGGGCAGAAGTGGGTTGGGAACTCTGGAGCGGAGCACTGAGTAGGGGCAACTCAACCTCCCCCTGCGCTAGGCTAAGCCTCATGCAGTTTAAAGTGGTGAGGGTGGTGGGGGGGTGTTGTCGGTGGCTGGGTTGACACATGTGACATGGGGAACCGCAACTAAGCCGGGTCTCACTTCCTCGTGCGTAGCCGAATGCCACCTCGGCGACCTCCCTTTCATCCTGGCCACTGGCCACATCCAGGGCCCTCTGCTCCGACACAGTTAGGGGCAGCAGACGCGGCACGGTGGCCCAGTGGTTAGCACTGTTGCTTCACAGCTCCAGGGTCCCAGGTTCGATACCCGGCCTGAGTCACTGTCTGTGTGGAGTCTACGCGTTCTCCCGTGTCTGCGTCGGTTTGCTCGCACAATTGGGAAAAAAATGATTGAGTGCTCTTCATTTATTTTTTAAATGATTAGGGGCAGCAGGTCTGGTGGTTCCCCCGTCCCATCTTCTCCCACTCCCGGTGATTGTGGGCGGCCTTCTCTTGGAGGGAGGGGGAAAACAGGAAACGACAAGTATTTTAAAAATAAATTTAGATTACCCAATATTTTTTTTCAATTAAGGGGCAATTTAGCGTAGCCAATCCACCTACTCTGCACATTTTTGGGTTGTGGGGGTGACACGCAGACACGGGGAAAATGTGAAAACTCGACACAGTGAGTGACCCAGAGCCAGGATCGAACCTGGCACCTCAGCGCCGTGAGGTAGCTGTGCTAACCACTAGGTCACTGTGCCACCCACTAAACAACAGTGTTAGCCAGTCCGACACATCAAACCCAGGGAGTGGGTAGCTGGTGGCTCCAGTAGCCAGGGCACCTGGCCATGGCGGCTGGTATGGGTGCAGCATGTGGTGCAAGGTGAAGGTTCGGATGCCTTTCGGGTTGGGGGGGGGGGGGATAGGATTACAGGTGTGTGGGACGTGGGTTGATGCCAGGGGCACAGTGCTGCCTAGTTACCCTGGCCGCTCTGAGGAGGCAGCTTCCTTCCCGGGCCTGGGCACAATGTCACCCGCCTCTTCTCCATGGTGTCTAGGAGGGCCTCGAACACTGCGTCTGTGAAACATGGGGCCGCGCAAATTACTGCCATCTTGTTGGCTGGGATGGTGCATGTGGGGAGTGAAGTGTCTATATGCAGCTGCAGCTTGTCAGCCTCCTGAGTGCCAATCACAAAACTGGCGAATCCTGCACCGTTTCCCATTGTAATCGATTGTGTTCCACGTTGCGCCGGTGCTAGCCCCTCAACATTCGCAGAATCAGTCCAGGTGTGGTGCCAGATTTGCTGTCGTGGAAGTTCACAAATTCTGCTTCAGCGTCAACATTTAGGGCAGGAGTGGTTAGCGCTGCTGCCTCATGGCGTCGCAGTCCCAGATTCGTTCCCAGCTCTGGGTCACTGTCCGTGTGGAGTTTGCACATTTTCCCCCTGGCTGCGTGGGTTTCGCCCCCACAACCCACAGATGTGCAGGCTAGGCGAATTGGCCACGCTAAATTACCCCATAATTGGAAAAAATTAATTGGGTCCTCTAATTTATAAAAAAGCACTTAGGGTGGGATTCTCCGATTGCCAATGCAGAAATTGCATTTGCCGTTTGGCCGGAGAATCCGTTTTGACGCCGAAATTGGGGGCGGTGCCATTTTTCGGATACTCCGCCTCCTCAAAAACGGCATCATCGTTGAGTACGCCGCACGCCGTTTGGACGGCCTCACGACATCACCTGAAGGCCGTCCCCCGACACTCCGCCCACGATGGGCCGACTTCCCGATGCTGTGGGGCACGTATGCTCCCAGTTTTCAAGGGCTTCACGTGGCGGCATGTGGACTGTGCCCAGCATCGCCACAGTTGGGGGGGGGGGGGGAGCTGTTCCCCTGGCTGAGGGGGCTTCGGTGCAGTCTGTGGGGACAGGTGGGGGGTGGTCCGGGGTTGGCAAGGTGGGTTACACGGGAGCACTATCTGGCCGGCCGAATCCGTGCGTGGCTGGTGACATGTACGGCACGACAGTCGCAAGTCCCCGCCGTGCACATGCACGGCCACGGACCCGGCAATTCTCCATCCGTGTCTGCAGGTAGGCTTTACGTGGCGGGCTGCTAGCGCCCGACCGGTGGAATATCGGTGCGGGGGTGCCGCCGACTTTTTGGTCGTAAGACTAGACACGTACTCCGGACATGGCCTCAAAATCGGAGAATCCAGCCCTTAGTCTCAGAAACGAAGAATGCAGCCCCATGAATGTACATGGGGTGAAAACAGTGGCTGGAATCTTCCAGGTGCAGCAGGAGTTCTGCTGTTCGGGTGTTGGGGGGGGGGGGGGGGGAGGTGACAGCATCAAAGTGGGACGGGGTCTGCACTTTACGGGCGGAGGCAGAGATGGAGAATCGCGGAGTCTCCGGAGAATACCGGGTCAGGCCCGCTAATGATATGCAAATGATGTGCTTATTGTATGAAATTAATATTCAACATTAAACTTAAACAGTTTTAAATACATTTTCTCGGTGTCTGCGTGGGTTTCACCCCCACATCTCAAAAATGTGAAGTTTAGGTGATTGGCCACACTAAATTGTCCCTTATTTGGAAATAAATAATTGGGTACTCTAAATTTATTTTTTTTAAATGCATTTTACTGACACAACTCTAACAAAAAAAATGGATTTATTGAGCTTCTACAAAATTTCCTGCCGCCTTCAACATGTACAGGAAGTACTTTGAATCCGGAAACCTCAGACTGAGTTCTTGCCGGATTTCAGAATTTGCCTATTTTCAGGGGGAAAAATTAAATATTTTGATTCAAATGATTACACCTTCATTCAGTGATTAGAGGACGCATGAAAACCAATTGATACAATTGCAAAGCGTTGGCCAGGCTGCTGTCGATATGAATTCACTTCTCACACATTGGATTTACAAAACTCTTTCATGGCTCCCCTTCAACAGCATACCCTGTTTAGAATGAGAAAAGATCAAACTGAACTGTTATAAATACTCTGTAGTAGGGGGAAGCACGGTGGCGCAGTGGGTTAGCACTGTGGCCTCACGGCGCCAAGGTCCCAGGTTCGATCCTGGCTCTGGGTCACTGTCCGTGTGGAGTTTGCATATTCTCCCTGTGTTTGCGTAGGATTAGCCCCTCCAACCCAAAATGTGCTGGGTAGATGGATTGGCCACGTTAAATTGTCCCTTAATTGGAAAAAATGAATTGGGTACTCTAAATTTATAAAAAACAAACAAAAAAAATACTCTGTAGTTGTCACTGAAAACTATTCAGGTTTTTTACTCATGCAAGATTAGACCATAAGACATGGGAGCAGAAGTAGGCCATTTGGCCCATTGGGTGTTCACCGCTGTTCAATGAGATCATGGCTGGTCTAGTACGATAATCCTCGACTCCATTTTCCCGCCTTATTCCCTTACCGATAAAAAATCTGAGTCTTAAGCTGACTGATCGAAGCAGCCTCTATAGTCCTCCGTAGTAAAGAATTCCACAGATTCAATACCCTGAGAGAAAAAATTCCTCCTCTTCTCTGTTTCAAATGGGTGACCCTTTACTCTGAGACTATGCCCTCTGGTCATGGACACATCCACAAGGGGAAACAACTGCTCACCATCTACTTTGTCAAGCCCTCTGAGCATCTGTCTCAATAAGGTCATCTCTCATTCTTCTAAACTCCAATGAATACAGGCCCAACCTACTTAACCTCTCCTCATAAGAAAATCCTTCCATACCCAGGATCAGTCTAGCGAGCCTTCTCTGGGCATCCTCCAGTGCCAGTATAACTCTCCTTGAACTGACTTGGGCCAACTGCAAGAAAACAACCAGTGCTCATGGAAATTAAAGGCTTTTGGGAATCAAGTGCAATGTTTGAATTTAAGCCTGTGGGCTTTTAGTTTGGTGGCTTTAATGATGTCAAAACTCAAATCAGGGAGCCCGTAAAGTAGCTAGAATAGGCAAATGTCTTGATGCCAAGTACAATACGTAACTAAATACTCTACCTCGTAGGATTCTGCAAGAGTCTTGTGTCCTTCCTGGGGGTGTTCAACCGTCTCTGCCACATCTGCACTGGGACGGGCGGGGTCAAGTTTGGCAGGAGCACAGGAAACGTCAGGAACGTGAAGCCGGTGGGTACTCGGCAACGTCCCAAACTTTTCTGAGCTGGATTGGCTGAGATCTAGGTTTACCGGTGCATCAGGGAAGAAAGTCTGGTTTTTGGAATCAATGGTTTTCACGTAATCGGGTTTGAGGTACTCTGCCTGTAGTATGATCTGAATATTCAGTGATGAAGCTGAATAAGACCAAGACCTTTGCCCTTAAAAAATATAAAACATTTGCACCAAGAAACACACGGCTGGAAGGCCAGGAAATCCCCTCATCATCTTGAAAGATATAACACTGGATAAAGAGAAGAGGAATCTGGAAGTCAAACTGTACCGAGCAAGAGAACTTGAATTAACGGAACAACATGGAGTACTTACATGGGGAATCCGAGTCTTCATTACTCCATGCTTGCCAAGTTGTATACTGGAACCCTGCATAGAAACCATTCTCTTTCTGAATTGGTGACTGCCCATTGTCTTTTCTCATTCAACTGTTGGCAAGCATGTTCAACTTCAATGGCTTCTTTTTCTTTCTTTTTTAAAATAAATTTAGAGTACCCAATTATTTTTTTTCCCAATTAAGGGGCAATTTAGTGTGGCCAATCCACCTAGCCTGCACATCTTTGGGTTGTGGGAGTGAAAGCCACTCTGACAGGGGGAGAATGTACAAACTCCACACGGTCAGTGACCCAGGGCCAGGATTCGAACCCGGGTCCTCAGCGCCGCAGTCCAAGTGCTAACCACTGTGCCACATGCTGCCCTCAATGGCTTCTTACTTTGTCATGTGTAGTAATCCACGGGAGGCAGGTGTTCCGTCACCACACCAATATTTATTTACAATAACGATATTACAGGAGCAGCTACAAAAGTGCTGCTAGCAGTCCAGTCAACTTAAGACTGCTCACAAAGCCTACACAGGTGATTATATGGGCCCCCTCAATGAGTTATCATTGAGGGAGCTCATACTCCAATTGGCCAACCAATAAAGCCAATTGGAGTTCATTACATCATGGTTGCAACATCACATATTGGAGTATCACAAGAAAAGGCTCAGGTTCTGCGTGAGTCTCACTCCCACAATCCAAAGAGATGTGCCTGGTAGGTGAAATGACCATGCTAAACTGCCCCTTAATTAGAAAAAAATAATTATGCACTCTAAATTCATTTTTAAAAAAAGAAAATGCTCAGGTAAATAGAAACAGAAAGAGGTGAGTCAAGAATCCATATACCTCAGCCTAGGTTGTCCTTCAAAGCCACCAGGATCATGTGGTGGCAGTGATGATGACTGATACCTCTCACTCCTCGGACAGAGGAGTAGAACCAAAAAATATATACAATGATCTGACAAGGTCAGATGAGGAAGGGAGCAAGCTGATTAAGTTGATTTGCAAGCCTTCCTTTTTATTGCACCATAATTCAATGGTTCTCTAATCTTTCAAGTTGAAATCAGTGTCGGGACTTCCCTTCTTGCGTACAGTTCTTTACAATTCCAGCACTCATATTACAAGCTTTTTCTGGCACTTGTTTTCCATATTTTAACACCTGCCTCGCAGCAAGCTAAGAAATATCCTTCACCTCTCTAATGCTGTGAACATTGTTTCAGGACCAGCTGCCACAGCTGAGAAACACAGGCTGCTGATGTTGGGATTCCTGATATGAGGGAGTAGACTGAGGGGGCAAGATCTCTTGGCAGTTGGTGGCGACAGATTTGATGGGCCATTGGTAGCTGCGGGTGGTGTGGTGCAAAGCACCTGTTACAACACTTCATCATCCTCTCTGAGTGCCTCACATCCATTCTTGTCTCATTTTATCTGATTTCTACGGTTCCAGCACATCATGGGGTGCAGAGGAACAGCAGGGAAGAGGAGGGAGGCGATAATTATCTTGTAGAAGATTTTGACAATGAACATGAGAACAATCATGGTAGCACAGTGGTGAGCACTGTCGCTTCACAACTCCAGGATCCCAGGTTCGATTCCCGGCTTGTGTCACTGTCTGTGCGGAGTCTGCACGTTCTCCCCGTGTCTGCGTGGGTTTCCTCCGGGTGCTCCGGTTTCCTCCCACAGTCCAAAGATGTGCAGGTTAGGTGGATTGGCCATGCTAAATTTCCCCTTAGTGTCCAAAATGGTTAGGTGGAGTTACTGGGTTTCAGGGATAGGGTGGAGGTGTGGGCTTAAGTACAGTGCTATTTCTGAGGGCTGGTGCAGATTCGATGGGCCGAATGGCCTCCTTCTGCACTGTAAATTCTCTGATTGATTGATTCTATGAATCCCGCTCTGTCCATTGTTGCCCCTGCTCCACTCACTCCCTTCGCCACCTCTATCACACGCATTAACTTAGAGACTGGGTGTCCTTGGGGATTTAGATAGTGGAGATGAGGAACATGCACTGAGTGGAGCTCGAGGAGTAAGGAGCCACTCTGCCACATGCCGCCCCCTCCTTTTTTTATTTTAATTTAAAGTACCAAATACCTTTTTTTCCAATTAAGGGGCAATTTAGCATGGCCAATCCACCTACCCTGCACATCTTTTGGGTTGTGGGGATGAGACCCATGCAAACACGGGGAGAATGTGCAAACTCCACACATACAGTGGCCCAGATGGGATCGATCCTGGGACCTCGGCACCATGAGGCAGCAGTGCTACCCACTGTGCCACAGCCTAAGATGACCCTGGGGGCCTACTCAGGTATCCTGACGGTTGCACAAGGGATGCAGCCCAAACTAGACCCTTTTCAGATTTAGCTTTCATGAGATGAGAACCAGCTCTATCCTAAAAAGTCATTTGTGCCAATGTAGCAGCAAATCGTCTCTCATAACTTCGGCCCCTCTTATGATACCAGGTAAGATGTTAGGAAAACATGTTTAGGGACCCAGGGAAACTTCATAGAAAATAACTCTGCTGGAGTTCAGAGGTGTAAGAGGTGACCTGATTGAAACATATAAGATGCTGAGAGCGTGGATGTGAAGAGGATGGCCAATCCATCTTGTGGGAGAATCTAGAACTAGGGATCACCGTTTAAAAATAAGAGGCCACCTATTTAAAACGGCGATGAGGCAATCTATTTTCCCTCAGAGGGTTGTAAGTCTCTGGGTCTCTCTTCCTGAATAGGCGGTGAAAGCAGAGTCTTTGAATATTTTCAAGGCAGAGATGTTTAGATTCTTGATAAGCAAGAGGGTGATAGTTATCACTGGTAAGCCGGATGCAGATTTGAGGTTACTATCAGATCAGTCATGTTCTTTTTTTTTCTTTAAATTTAGATTATCCAATTATTTTTTCCAATTAAGGGGCAATTTAGCGTGGCCAATCCACCTACTCTGCACATTTTTGGGTTGTGGGGGCGAAACCCACGCAGACACGAGCAGAATGTGCAAACTCCACACGGACAGTGACCCAGAGCCGGGATCGAACCTGGGACCTCAGCGCCGTGAGGCGGTTGTGCTAACCTACTGAGCCACCGTGCTGCCCCAGTCATGTTCTTTTAAATAGCAGAGCAAGCTCGAGGGGCTGAATGGCCTTCTCCTGCTCCTTGTTCTTATGTCCATCAGTGATCTTTTTTTAAAAATATGTTTATTGGAAGATTTTCATTTTATATTCATTAGTTATCTTTAATAAATAAATAAAAATCTCCGAGGACCAAAGGTCCTGACACTGTGAGGCAGCAGTGCTAACCACTATGTCACCGTGCCGCCCAAGTTTGCAGTTTTGGTTTTATGCTTCCAAAGAGAAATGTCATGTGCAAATGATGCAATGCTGAGAACTGGTGTATTGCAATCATTACGCTTCTTGAATTGATACTCGAATCATGAACATTTTGCCATTGACTAAATTGTTTTTTTTTTGCTTTCATCTACATTCACTCACAATGTGTACTTATTCAGCACAATTTCATAAGTGCATTACAAACACTAAACCTCACAATAGTAATGATTCCAGGACTTTGAGAGCATTTCAGCAACATTTCCAAGTGCAATTTTGACTCAAATAACAGGCTAACATTTCTAAATATACTCCAGTGATGATAAACCCTGCCTGCATCCTGCACATATTGGAAAATCATGGTTGTGCTTCCAATATCTGCTTGCCACACTCGCAATATTCCTCCCCAACCAGCACTTACGGGAAATAAGATCTCCTTTATTTCATCTCTCATGTCTTGTGCCATGCTGTCAATTCAGATATAATTGCACGTACATGTTATATTCTCTATGACAAAGCAGGTAGTTCTGATGCTTTCCTAAGATCATGCTGTAAGTAGATTATCAGTAGCGACCTGGAAGATTTTAAGTTTGAATGTAATTTGTGGCAAATTAGTTGATCTCAGCAAGGCCAAAGTAGGGTATAATTTGACCCCCGTGCCCCTGGGTAATTGGCCAGCATGTCCAATTGTGATTTCTATCCAGGTACCCTCCTGGAAGAGCTTCTATAAAAATCAGTCTTAGCCCGCACCTCACCTCAGTTAAATATTGTGATAATGCTAATTAACTATCAAAATTCACTACCAATATTCTGTTAATGCTAACCTCACTACCAGCACTGTTGCATCATGACATCGAGGACCTGGGTTGTACCCCACCCCAGGTCACCGATCGTGTGGAGATAGCACATTTTCCCCGCGTCTGGGCGGATCTCACCCCCACAACCCTAGACGTGTATGGTAGGTGGATTGGCCACGCTAAATTGACCCTTAATTGGAAAAGAGTAACTTTTAAAAAATTCTAAATAATGAGGATTTGATGAAGTGGTGGTTAATCGATGCTTTTAGAGATACATCTCCACATGTTCATAGAATTATAGTATGGCATCCAGTTCACCCAATTTTCTGCCACTTTCCATCAATCCCCTCATTGTACTGGTGGAAAGTTGGTGGGCGGAGTTGAATGAGACCCACGAGTTAAGTTCTTCCAGGGCTCATTTCTGGAGCAACAAGTCAGTGCATTTCCACGTGACCTCATTACCCATTCACTCAAAACTCGCTTGGAGTTAAAAATCAGGGGCTGTCACAGCGCCGAGGTCCCAAGTTCAATCTTGGCCCCGGTTCACAGTCCGTGTGGAGTTTGCACATTCTCCCCATGTTTGCTTGGGTTTCGCCCCCACAACCTAAAGATGTGCAGGGTAGGTGGAGTGGCCACGCTAAATTGCCCATTAATTCAAAAAAATGAATTGGATGCTCGAAATTTAAAAAAAAGAAAATCAGGGGCTGGATTCTCCATTTTTGGGACTACGTCCCCATGCCGTCGTGAAAACTGTGGTCTTTTATGCCAGGAAAACTGGCGTCAAAAGGCCACAGATTCATTGTTTTGCTGCAGGCAGCTGTCGTAGAGCTCGCATCTCTAGCTGCCGATATGGCCCCCCGCACTTCCGGGTCAAAAGCCGCGCATGCGCACGGCGGTGGCCTGCAGCGGCCGCGCCGTGCTCCATGACGGACTCAGCCCGTGGACCTGGACCGCCGAAATAATGCCCCGCACCGGCCGCTCACCCGACCTGGACAGCCCGCACACATAACCCCCAGTCCCGAATGAAGCCCCCCCTTGCCCTCCGATCGGCCCTCCCCTGACTGTGGTAGCCCCGGACTGAGTCCGCAGCTGCCTCACAAGGTTCCCGAACAGCAGGATTATGTTAGAACCATGCCTTTGGGAATTCGGCCGGTCAGGGTGGAACATCGCGGGGCGGCCCTCAGACAATGGCCTGAGGCGGTGGATACGTGGCGTTGCGTTCTCCCCGAGTACATCGATTTTTAGGGGGCAGAGAATAGCAAAACCGGCATCAGTCCCGATTTTGTGCACGAAAATGGATTCTCCACCCTGTCACCAAATACAATTTTGGTGTCAGAGTGCAGAGAATCAAGGCCCAGGACCTTGAGGCATTGTTTCTGATCACTTTCTAGTGAACACCACTGGAAAGTGCTTGTGTGCGGGCATTGGGTGAGAACAGGGTCTGGCTGGACTCTGATTTCCTCTGTGGCCTGACAGGATTTTGACACACTGCACAGGTTCACACTTTTTAAAAATATATTTAGATTACCCAATTTTTTTTTTCAATTAAGGGGCAATTTAGTATGGCCAATCCACCTAACCTGCATATCTTCAGGTTGTGGGGGTGAAACGCATGCAGATACGGGGCAAATGTGCAAACTCCACACAGTGACCCAGGGGCCGGGATCAAACACGGGTCCTCAGCGTCGTAGGCAGCAGCGCTAACCATTGCGCCACCATGACTTCCCTCAGGTTCACACTTAAAGAATGGCCATTGCTGCTGAGGTGGGACAATCTCCCTCTGTCGTTGGCGGCCGGGTGCAAGGAGTAAAGGTGAATGTTTTGCCGTGATTCCTGTTCTTGTTCCAATGCCTGAGGGTCTTTTTGCCCAAGGTGTTTTTTTGGGGGGTGTTTGTTTGGGCAAGAAAGGTGGCTAGGATTAGAGAGGTGCTATTGTAGAGGAGACGGCAAGTGGGGGAGGGGGGATTAGGCCTCCCAAATGTGTTGCATTATTATTAGGTCCCAAATGCAGGGAAGGTTTAGGGCTGGAGCAGGGAGGGGTGGGATCTTTGTGGGTGAAATTGGAGGCGGGCTCTTGCAGGAGGTCAGGATTGCGAGCGCTGGCAACGGCGTCCCTCCCGATGACCACAGGGAAGTATATGGTGAGTCCGGTGGTGGTGGCCACGTTGAAGATTTGGAAGATTTTAGACAGCATTTTAGATTGGGAGCTGGGTGAGGATGATGCCGATTAGGGGGAATCATAGGATCGAGCCAGGGAGGATGGATGCAAGGTTCTGGAGATGGGAAGAGAGGGGGATTAAGGAAATGAAAGATTTGTTTCTGGGAGGGCGATTTGCGAGTTTGGAGGAGTTGGGCGAGAAGTTTGGGCTGGTGCAGGGTAAAAGCTTTAGGTACATGCAGGTGTAGGACTTTACAAGCAAGGTTCCCCGACCTTTGAGGGGACAGAGAATGCCTGTGAGCGATGGGGGAAGGACCCTGCGAATCATGTACATATGTTTTGGTCCTGCCCAGAGAAAGAAAGGTTTTGGTGGACGGTGCTCAGCACCGTTTTGGGGGTTTTACATGCGGTCGTCGAGTCCAGTCCCTTAAAAGCCATATTCGGGGTGTCGGATCGGCCGGAGCTGCAGGAGTGTGTGGGGGCAGATGTTTTAGCCCTCAACTCGCTGATTGCTCGTTGGCGGGTCCTATTGGGAGGGAGGTCAGCTTCTCCACATTGTGCCTTGGCGTGAGGGGGGGGGGGGGGGGGGACCTGCTGGTGTTTCTGACCCTAGAAAAGGTGAAATTAGCTCTGAGGGGTGCAACTGATGGCTTCTACACCTGTTGGGGTCTGTTCATCATGTATTTTCGGGAGTTGGTTCCCGTTGACTGTTGAGGGGGGGTGGTTTGGGAGGACAGGCCGGGGGGGGGGGGGTTTTGTATTGTACAATTGTTGAAAATTTCTTGAATAAAAATACTTCCAAATAAAAAGAATGGGCAATTGAGTGAGAAGGTATCCATGACAGCACCCCAGCTCAGATCATCAATATCAGAGAAGGAGGAAGGTCATCTGGAAAATAAAACAGGAAGTCTCCTCCTAAAGATTTATCCCATGGAAGAAGCCTCTTTGTCCTCCCTCCTGATCCAGGAGACATTAAGATACAATAGATAAAGTGTTCATCTAGGACCAGCTGTCATTAAGATGCAACGATTACAATCTATCTCAATCATAACTATTGATTTCTGCGGTTAAAAGCAGCTACAAAATCTTCAAATAGGTCTTTGTTAATCGCTAATTTTTTATTCTTAGTTTCAGCAGTCATATCCAGGACAAGAAATGCGTGGTGATCTCAGCCCAGCTCCATCCCAGCTGAGCAAAAATACAAAAATGTAAAAATGTGTGAATGGAATTTTGCCTGGCTGGAAACAGGCACAGCCAACCTCATGGGACTGTGCTTTGTAAGGAGAATATTCCATTAAGTGTGAAGACAATCTTAATCATTACTTTCTGAATCCTGTAGGTTGATTTTTCTTGCCACAGTTGTTTTGCTTTAACAATTTTCAGAACGCCTGAGTTTTCAACAAAAAAAATCATTTCACACCTATCCAATGATGGCTAAATAAATGTAAATGCTTTTGACATAATACTAGAATGAATAATACACATGGCCAGATAATATGACTTACGTTTCTGAAAACCTTACATTGCTGATGATTCTTGTTTCTTTCTCAGTGTAGGGTCCCAAAGTGTTTCTTATCTTTTTATCAAGACACGGGGTTTTCATTGTACCATGGCCTGCTTTATTCTCCTCGTGTGATAACACCCACAAGTTACAAATATCACTCGGCTGTCAACTAGATTTTCCATCCATTCATAGCTAACAGGTGGAAAATGTACTGTGTACATATTTGGGCCTAACAGAACCAACAAGCTGCTTCAATGTGAACAGCTGTGTTCTCTCTGATACAGAATTTTATAATCACTCACTCAATACATTATTCAGTCTGGTTTGCCCATTGGAAAAATGTCATATTAAATGATTGTTAATGTGAAACCTTTATTATTAATAAAATTAAACTTGAGAACTAAATTCCCAGTAATGATTTCTAGTATAAGAAACATAGTACGCTGTTCAACCTCGTGAGCCTGGCTCGCAATTCAATTACATGATAACCAGTCTGTACCTCGACTCCATTTCCCTGCCTTTTTTTCCAAATCCCTTGGTGGTGGTGGTGTGCTACAGTATACTCAGGGTTTCTTTTTTTAAATAAATTTGGAGTACCCAATTATTTTTTTCCAATTAAGGGGCAATTTAGCGTGTTCAATCCACCTTCCTTGCACGTCTTTGGGTTGTGGGGGCGAAACCCACGTAAACACGAGCAGAATGTGCAAACTCCACATGGACAGTGACCCAGAGCCGGGATCGAACCTGGGACCTCGGCGCCGTGAGACTGCAGTGCTACCACTGTGCCACCGGGCTGCCCTACACTCAGGGTTTCTGAGTTGCCGTGGCAACGTGCATTCTTACCTACATGATGTAGTCTCGATCTTTGGAGAGCGATCGTAGAGGCCAAAACCTTCTGTCCGTCACAAATTTTTTATTTTTTTTTTTTTTAAATTTAGATTACCCAATTATTTTTTCCAATTAAGGGGCAATTTAGCGCGGCCAATCCACCTATCATGCACATCTTTGGGTTGTGGGGGCGAAACCCACGCAAACACGGGGAGAATGTGCAAACTCCACACGGACAGTGACCCAGAGCCGGGATCGAACCTGGGA
This sequence comes from Scyliorhinus canicula, assembly GCF_902713615.1. NCBI lineage: Eukaryota > Metazoa > Chordata > Chondrichthyes > Carcharhiniformes > Scyliorhinidae > Scyliorhinus > Scyliorhinus canicula. The sequence goes on from NC_052159.1 coordinate 31,947,999, forward strand.
CCTCAGCGCCGTGAGGCAGCAGTGCTAACCACTAGGCCACCGTGCTGCCCTTGTCCGTCACAAATGACGGGGAATCTCTCTCACTCTTACCACATGTCACAGACGTACACTGGAAGGATTTGCAGGCTGATACTGGATCTGTTTAGCGCCGTTATGAACTCATGTTCCTGTGCAGCATGATGGCGCAGTGGTTAGCACTGCTGTCTCACGGCGCCGAGGTCCCAGGTTCAATCCCGGCTCTGGGTCACTGTTCGTGTGGAGTTTGCACATTCTGCTCGTGTTTACGTGGGTTTCTCCCCCACGGTTTCCTCCGGGTGGTCCGGTTTCCTCCCACAGTCCAAAGATGTGCGGGTTAGGTGGATTGGCCATGCTAAATTGCCCGTAGTGTCCTTAAAAGTAAGGTTGGGGGGGGGGGGGGTTATTGGGTTACGGGTATAGGGTGGATACGTGGGTTTGAGTAGGGTGATCATTGCTCGGCACAACATCGAGGGCCGAAGGGCCTGTTCTGTGCTGTACTGTTCTATCTATCTATCTAACCCAAGGGTAGGTGAATTGGCCACACTAAATTGCCCCTTAATTGGCAAAAATGAATTGGATACTCTAAATCTTTTTTTAAATGAACACATGTTCCTTGGCCATGTGGGACCTGTACCCAGAGCTTCTTTTTTTAAAATAAATTTAGAGTACCCAATTATTTTACTTTTCCCAATTATGGGGCAATTTAGAGTGTCCAATCCACCTAACCTGCACATCTTTGGGTTGTGGGGGTGAAACCCACGCAGACATGGGGAGAATGTGCAAACTCCACACGGACAGTAACCCAGGGCCTGGATTCGAACCCAGGTCCTCAGTGCCACAGTCCCAGTGCTAACCACTGCGCCACATGCTGCCCTTAGCCCAGAGCTTCTGACTCAGAGGCAGGGACACTACCCACGGTACCACACAATCTCCCTTTGTACCATTACTTTTTTAAAAATCAGCAATCTCAGTTTTGAGCATTTTGATTGACTCATCATCCACTGTGTTTTGGAGGAATGCATTTCAGATTTCCGTTACCCATTGTGTGACGAAGTGCATTGTGATTTTGCTCCTAATTGGTGTAACTCTAATTTGAGAATACTCACTTGTTCAGGATTCTTCCGAAAAAATAGTTTTCCTGTGTCAGTTTTGTCAAACCTTTTGAATACCTCCATGAGGTCACCCTTCACTTCTGAATTCAAAGAATACAAGGTTTATGCTACTCATCCTCCTAAATTAATCCTTTGAGCCCCAGCGATATTCCGATGAAACCATGCTGGGCCCTATCCAAGGGAGATTTCCTGTGCCCAGTCTGTAAAGGTACCTGTATGGTTTTGAAATGCAACCCCTTATATATTCTAGAATTTACAGTGCAGAAGGAGGCTATTCGGCCCATCGGGTCTGCACCGGCCCTTGGAAAGAGCACCCTGCTTCAGCCCATGCCTCCACCCTATCCCTGTGATCCAGTAACCCCACCTAAGCTCTTGGGCATTAAGGGGCAATTTAACATGCCCAATCCACCTAACCTGCACATCTTTGGACCGTGGGAGGAAACCGGAGCACCCGGAGGAAACCCTCGCAGACACGGGGAGAAAGTACAAACTCCACACAGTCACCCGAGGTCGGAATTGAACCCAGGACCCTGGAGCTGTGAGTGTTAACCACTGTGCCATTGTGCCATCCAATGTGAATCAGTAATTAGACATGATCTGGAAGCCATCAACCTAGCAGAGACAATGAATCTGACAAGCAAGCCTTGCTTAAATCAAGCAGACCACCCAACAAGATGCAACTTTGCAACCACTACTAGTGATGATAGGGTGGTCTGAGCAAGGCCTCACCTGTGGTCACAAGAGCATATTGGGCAGACCATGATAAATTGACAGCCTAAGATAGCATCTTGCACAAAGGAAATAAAGTAAAAAAAATTCCTGAGCAGATGAGAGGTGCTGAAGCACATCCATGCAAACCATCAAGGAATTGAATCGACAGGGTCCCAGGTTCGATTCCCGGCTTGGGTCAGTGTTTGTGTGGAGTCTGCACGTTCTTCCCATGTCTGCGTGGGTTTCCTCCAGGTGCTCCAGTTTCCTCCCACAAGTCCCCAAAGACATGCTGTTAGGTGAATTGGACATTCTGCATTCTCCCTCTGTATATCCAAACAGGTGCTGGAATGTGGTGACTAGGGGCTTTTCACAGTAACTTATTGCAGTGTTAATGTAAGCCTACTTGTGACAATAAAGATTATTATTATAAGATGTGCTCTCTTGGTCAATTAGGAGCAATGAAATTGAAGATTGCATTGGCCAGTGCGATGCATGTAATGAGTACCAAACTAAACAAGCTAGAGAGCAGCGGCGTGCAGAGGTCTGGTGATGCCCGGGGCAAATCTTGATTATATGCCCCAAAGACTCAAGTATAAGGCCTAATATACTGAGAAATATTATGAGAAAGGAAAACATTTTGAATATATAAACACAGATGAAACATGAAATAAACGCTTTAAACATAGAACAGTACAGCACAGAACAGGCCCTTCGGCCCTCAATGTTGTGCTGAGCCATGATCACCCTACTCAAACCCACGTATCCACCCTATACCCGTAACCCAACAACCCCCCCCCCTTAACCTTACTTTTATTAGGACACTACGGGCAATTTAGCATGGCCAATCCACCTAACCCGCACATCTTTGGACTGTGGGAGGAAACCGGAGCACCCGGAGGAAACCCACGCACACAGGGGGAGGACGTGCAGACTCCACACAGACAGTGACCCAGCCGGGAATCGAACCTGGGACCCTGGAGCTGTGAAGCATTTATGCTAACCACCATGCTACCCTGATTTATTCGATTTTAATATTAATCAATCAAATTTATTAAGTTCTTTTCCCCAAATGATACCTCCTGTCACAAAACACCTGAACTACTTCATTTTTTACATCAGCTGTGAGAAATTCTTTTTCAATGCTTATTAAAGCCAGGTTGGTCAGTCGCTCCTGTGACATAGAAGACCTCAGATATGTTTTTATTAATTTCAGTTTTGAAAATGACCTTTCACAGCTTGCGACTGAAAATGCAATTGTAAGCAGTAATCTGTATGAAACACACAGCGTCGGAAAGACATCCCTCCCATACTGCAGTAAAGACTCCAGAGCATCTTTAGGATCAGGGGGAACTCTAGTCCCTCCAGCTCGAAGGAGCATCACAAAATCAATAATTTCGTCATATAACTGAATTGCAACCACATCATTGTCATAATAATTTGCAAAGTCTGAACATTCCTTTTTTAATTTCTCTCTTTCTTGTTCATCTCCACTGATAATTTTGTGCAATTTATATCATAGACTTGCAAATTAGTGGTATCTGTATTCAAATATTAGCATGTTAAGGAATAAATGTCTCCTATTCCGAGATTAAATGCCATAGCAGTCCTCTGATCATCCAGGCTTCACTCTTACTACATCCCACGTAAATATTTCATTAAATATCACCAAAAAACCTATAAAAAACGTAGTTGCACCCGTTCTAGAGCTATTCACTGACCTCTTTATCTTTGCCATCTCTAAGGTATAGGACGGCTGCCTGAGGTTAAATTGCTGTAAAAGTTAGTCAATTTCCCCTTAGCGCTGGGATTCTAGGCATATTGTTCTCTTCTTCAGTCATTTTGCTTTGCAACACGGTAGCATAGTGGTTAGCATCAATGCTTCACAGCTCCAGGGTCCCAGGTTTGGTTCCCAGCTGGGTCACTGTCTGTGCGGAGTCTGCACGTCCTCCTCGTGTGTGCGTGGGTTTCCTCCGGGTGCTCCGGTTTCCTCCCACAGTCCAAAGATGTGCGGGTTAGGTGGATTGGCCATACTAAATTGCCCGTAGTGTCCTAAAAAGTAAGGTTAAGGGGGAGTTGTTGGGTTACGGGTATAGGGTGGATACGTGAGTTTGAGTAGGGTGATCATTGCTCGGCACAACATCGAGGGCCGAAGGGCCTGCTCTGTGCTGTACTGTTCTAAATCTAAATCAATGGGTGAGATGTTATGTCTCAAAAGTTGCGCCTCCCTCCTCTGCAACCCCCATGGAGAAGGATATGAGCAGAACGTCATGGAAATACTGTTATGACCCTTGTGGAAACAACTACAAACAACCCAACTAAGACCAATATACAAGACTTCACTTTTATATTAGCAATCACACCAAAATCAACGTAAATTAAACATGAATTAACAGGAAAATTGCAATAATATGACCGATAAATTACACATAGCAGATACAAAGACATATCTCACACATTTCGGTCAGCTCATTCAGCACGTATCGCTTTCATTTCAGCCACAATATCCTTCAAAACGTTGAACTTCTTCAAATCAAATTCCATCTTCATTTCTCTAAAGCTTTAGCACCAAGTCTCATCAAACTACTTCACCCAATTTCCACAAATATAATTTTCACAGTCAACACATTTCCAGATCCCTTCTTCTTCACAAAACCCTGGTCATGTGGGGCCTGTTTGTGCACTATGCCAGTGCATAAAGGGTCCCCAAATCCAGATATAAAAGCTCTGTTCAAGATCCGAGCTCCAGCAGCTTGCAGTCAAGTCTCTGAGAATCTCCCCTGCACCCTGCTGACCCTGGGCTTTAAGTATAAAGGGTAAGAGGGCAAAAGTTAAGAGGCCATGATGAATTTTTATAAAATACTGGTTCTGTCCCAAATGGGTGCCCCTGGCCCAAATGTCAAATTCTGGGCACGACAGTTTAAAAGTTGACAGCTACAGAGAGGGTGCAGAGAAGAGTTTTAAAATAGATCAAATAAATAAAATAAATAAATGAATAAATAAAACTCACCCATGGTGGCAATGCCGTCCATTCTGGAAAATTCGCGCCCTTTCTGCTCCCTCTCCAGCCTCTGCAGTGCGCAGGCGCGCTCGGGCCGACCGCGGTGCGCAGGCGCGCTCGGGCCCGACCGCGGTGCGCAGGCGCGCTAGGGCCGACCGCGGACCGCGGTGCGCAGGCGCGCTCGGGCCGACCGCGGTGCGCAGGCGCGCTCGGGCCGACCGCGGCGACCGCGGTGCGCAGGCGCGCTCAGGCCGACCGCGGTGCGCAGGCGCGCTCGGGCCGACCGCGGTGCTGCCCCCATCCAGTCGCTGCCCGGGGCCAGCGCCCCGTCGGCCCCCCCCCTCTGCACGCCGCTGCTAGAGAGTCATTGATAATGAGTGACATTCCAGACAGACCATGGATGAAGGTAGGAATAGACATCTGCCATATAGTAGGAATTGACTATCTGTCACCGTAGTTCTGACTACTGAGAATTAGACCAGCTGACTTCAGTGATCACAGGAGAAGAAATAGAATGGCTGAACGCGCACTTTAATCAGTAAGTCATTCCAGACATTGTGATAAGCAACAACGGCCCTCAGTTCACAAGTGAAGAATTCAGTCAATCACAAACGAATGGAAATTCAGCACTACACATTATCTCTGCACTATCCCCAGGTGAATGGAAATGCTGAGGTGGCAGTGAAAGTTGCCGAAGGACTTATCAAGAAATTGAACAAATCTAGCACAGACAAAGGCAATTCCTGAGTGGGGAAACATACTGACTGAAGGCATGTAAAGTAGTCCTGTCAGAGACTAATGTCACACCACATGCAAACTGCCCTTTAACTAGCAAAAAAGCCATGAAAACAGAAGTAGCAACTGGTGTGAGTGCAAAGGTGAAGGTGAAATGGCAGAAAGCCAAATTTCACTATGACACGTTTCCCTAACCATTATCAGAGCTAAGCACTGGAGGAAAGTCAGTCAGGCTACAAACCTTCAACGTTTACAACAGGATTCAACTCGTATGGAAACTCGGCACATGTGTAAAGAAACTGCCACCTCCCCTGATCCTTGTTGCCTTATTGACTTGTTGTTCAATTGAGATTATTGGAGACTAATGAATCTCTGGGATTAATGGTAGCTCTGAATTTAGTACAGTTAGAATCATAGAATCAAAGGCAGCACGGTGGCACAGCGGTTAGCACTGCTGCCTCACAGCGCTGAGGGCCCGGGTTTGTCCCGGTCCCGGGTGACTGCCCATGTGGGAATTGCTCATTCTCCCCATGTATGCAGGAGTCTCAGCCCCACAACCCAAAAGATGTGCAGGGTAGGCGGATTAGCCACACTAAATTGCCCCTTAATTGGGGCAACACGGTGGCGCAGTGAGTAACACTGCTGCCTCACGGCACCGAGGTCCCAGGTTCGATCCCGACTCTGGGTCACTGTCCGTGTGGAGTTTGCACATTCTCCCCGTGTTTGCGTGGGTTTCGCTCTCACAACCCAAAGATGTGCTGGCTAGGTGGATTGGCCACGCTAAATTGCCCCTTAATTGGAAAAAATGAATTGGGTACTCTAAAGTAAAAAATAAATAAATAAATAGCCCCTTAATTGGAAATTTCTTTTTAACATTCAAATTAGTTCTATACAATTTGGCTGTGGAAAATTTCCGTGCCCTCAGACCCAGCCCTCTGCCTCACCATAGAACATAGAACAGTACAACACAGAACAGGCCCTTCGGCCCTCGATGTTGTGCCGAGCAATGATCACCCTACTCAACCCACGTATCCACCCTATACCCGTAACCCTCTTTCGGAAGGTCGGTGCAGACTTGATGGGCCGAATGGCCTCCATCTGCACTGTAGGGATTTTTTGAGAGCTAAGCTTCATATTCAATGCACATAGTTGAAGGAGGAAATGGAATTGAATGCAGGGAATAAACCTACTCCATATACTCCGATATAATGTTGGATGAAAAGTTTTAATTATCTCTGCACCCAGTCATGCTCAAATGATAGTTGTATAATCAAGAGTGGATCATGGGCGTAAACAACTGCAACTCAGGGTGACCCTGGACTAAGCCACAGATGGACACAATCAAATGATAGATTCAGTCATACAAGTACCTTTGATTTGGGTTGGTTTTTTTTAAATTTAGAGTACCAATTCATTTTTTCCAGTTAAGGGGCAATTTAGCATGGCCAATCAACCTACCCTGGGTTGTGGGGGCAACACCCACGCAAACATGGGGAGAATGTGCAAACTCCACACAGACAGTGACCCAGAGCCGGGATCGAACCTGGGACCTCAGCACCGTGAGGCAGCAGTGTTAACCCACTGCGCCACCGTGCTGCCCTTGCTTTGGATTGTTGAACTATCGCTTGAATGATTGATAGTGATGATGGAGGACTGCAAAATGACTGAGAGTCCTGCTAATAGATCACTTGAATGAAATTGAATAGTGGCAAATTTTAAAAGTCTCACATGCGGATGAATATTTGCGATTGCTCAGTTCAGTAACTTCATTTGAAGCCGATTTGTGACAATAAGCGATTTTCATTTCATTTCATTTTAATTTCATTTCATTCATTTAAACAGAGTTTCCGTTATCTGAAATTTCAAATACCCCAGGTCAGCACAAGACTCTTGGCCATGTTTCACAGCTTTTCTTTTACGATGGTGCCTTGTGATGTGTTTGGCAGGTTGGTTCGACGTTGACTGCAACTGGATGCAGGGAAGCTAGAAACAAACGTCTGACACCGGAGATGATACAACACTGTTTTATTTAACTATGGACTGCTTTACATATTCGGCTGTGGGTTGACACTCTACTAATCCTACTGATGACCTCTTACTGGCTCGACCAGACTTACTAGCTACCGCATGGTAATGGTGTTCACTCGCTTCTTCACTCTGACTGTCTCAGTAGCTGGGTCCTGAGAGAGTGGGAGTCTTAATGCCCTGTGGGCTTTATAGTGGTGGTGTCCTGTCTGGTGATTGGTTGTTCTGTGTTGTGTGTTCATTGGTCATCCTGTGTGTCAATCACTGCCTGTCTGCATCTCATTATGTACATGAGTGGATATTATGACATTGACTGTCCGCAGAAGTAGCATTTGGGTCCCCCGGGGTTGGTTGGCTGCCACACGGCGCAGGCGTGGGATTGGCTGGGGACGGTCACTGATGGGGTCCATGTTGGGGTGGCCGTCGGCAGGGTCCATGATGCACAGGGGGGGGTGGGCCTGAACGTTGCGTGAGGCAATCGTAAGCAAGAGCGCCGTTTGTTTTGTTGCCGCGAGGTCAAGCGTGGCCCCTTCTAAGAGGCGCTGGAGAATGTAGTCAGACCCTATGCCCGTAACGAAAGCGTCTCTCATCAGCAGGTTCAAATGTTCAGTGGCCGATATGGCCTGGCAGTCACAGTCTCTCACTAGGGCGAGCAGGGCACGCCAGAAATCTTCCAGAGGATAGCACAGTGGCACAGTGGTTAGCATTGCTGCCTATGGCGCTGAGGACCCGGGTTCGAATCCCGGCCCTGGGTCACTGTCTGTGTGGAGTTTGCACATTCTCCCCATGTCTGCATGGGTTTCGCCCCCACAACCCAAAGATGTGCAAGTTAGGTGGATTGGCCATGCTAAATTGCCCCTTAATTGGAAAAAAAAATGGGTACTCTAAATTTATTTTTAAAAAAAGAAATCTTCCACAGACTCACCGGGAAGTTGGCGCCGCATGGATAGGAGATGCCTGGCGTAGATTTTGTTGGTCCGCTGAGCGTAATTTTCCTTCAGTAGCGCCATGGCTTCTGCGTAGGTCGGCGCGTCCTGGATGAGGGGAAAAACGTTGGAGCTCAGCCGCGTGCACAGAATCTGGAGCTTCTGTGCTTCTGGGATTGGGTCTGGCAGACCCGATGTAAGCTTCAAAACAGGCTAGCCAATGTTTGAAATCTTTTTTGGCGTTGTCTGCTTGAGGATGCAGCTGCAGGCGATCCGGCTTGACGCAGTGGTCCATCTCTGAAAAGTCTCTGTGTAATAAATAGATGCACTATCAATTACGAGATGAGAGTAGAATGTAATCGAGGTTTTATTACACAGAGATGTGTGGCCTCCTAGAGCAGCTGAGTAAATGGCTGCTGTACGGAGAGCACACATATTTATACTCCGCCTACTGAGCGGAGCCGGCAGGCAGGGATCTACCCCCGCACCTGTAGTACAGGGGCCTTACCGCAAAACCTAGTATAATACATCAGTGGTGACGATTACACCCGGGTCCTCAGCGCTGTAGGCAGCAATGCTAACCATTGTGCCCCTGTGCTGCCCCCCCCCAGGGGTTTAATAATTAATGATACTTAAAAATTGCATTTATGGTCTACAATTAATAACAAGGTCAATTCAAACATAATAACTGTAGAGGATATTTTAGTGTTTTTGGCATCTAGATGTAGTTAAGGGGGAAAAAAGTACATGAATATAAAATATTAATTTAAATAAGTTGACTGGGGATATTTGCATATGGATTGACCGTCCACAAATTAACTTTGCTACAAAAAAGACCAAGATACATTTCATAGTGATCTCAAAAAATCCATGCGTGATGCCATCATTAATAATTTAACCAAGATTTTAAAACTTTTTCAAGTCATGCTGGCCTGGGTTTTCGCTCCCGAGGCGGGTGACGGAGTTGGGCCAAAATGTGCCTCAAACAATGAGATCTTCGTCCTGGGGCCAGCAGTGGGTGCATGCTGGAATTGGACTAGCTGCCCCAGGGAACGGTTGAGAGGTAGCCACAGGGACCAAGTGACGAGGTAAGCTGGTTGAAAGCCCACCTTTGTGCTCTGGAACTTCGTCTCAGTTGTGTGGTTGAATATCAGGTCCTCTAAACCTTGCACCTCACTCCCCTGCCCACTCTCCATGCCTCATTAATGTCAAATCATGCCAGCCCATGTCCCACCCACCCCAATAGCCCCTCACATACTCCATGGCAGCCTAAGTCCCCTACATCTCCATGGCACATGATAGTCCCTATGCCAACTTAGTGCCAACTCATGTCAACCCATGAACCCCCACTTACTACCCTCTGCACTTATACCCTCCATGTCTAACCACCCAATATCTACCATGGGCAGACCTCAGGAATCATGTTGACATGAAATAAAATAAAATTCCAAGTATCATTACTATTTCAAAAATGCTCTATTTGCTAAAAGCCCATTCAATGTATTAAAATTTCTGAAGTACTTAATGCCTTTTAAAAACAAACATTTGCCCTACATCAAATACAGCTGCTTCTTTAGTAACCTCTTGGAGCTGTCAATCAAAATATGAAGTTATAGCCCCTATTATGATAAGCCCCTATTACAAACAGTAATAATGATAGCCCTTTTCAAAATTTAATGAGCAGGGGATTAAAATAATTTGGCAGCTTGACAGCTCCACAGAGTTTATCTACCTTTTACGTGCATTTGCATCTGCTCTTATAATTGTAAGTCACATGTTGCGGGAAATGGGCCTCACTTTAGAAAAAATAGGGTACGTTTGAATTCAGCAATGAGTTCAAATGGCCCTGCTGGATTGAGGTTCCCCCAAAGCTTGAGTCACATTATGCTTACCTTTGCATGCCAGTAAAAATAGGATCTGTGAGAAATGAGGGGGGGAAATTCCTGATCTGGGTTCCCGGCATCATTTTAGACAAGGAATAGAGTTTCCACAAATGCCCATGATGTCGGGCGCGAGTTAATGATCATGCTGCACCTGAAAAGCAGCTTGCCGCGGTGCTAGGATCTACCTGGCTCATAAAGCCATGCGTGATCTAATGCGATCTCGTGAGACATCGCAAAGTGAATCCTGCCCATTGTGGGAGGAATCACATTTTAGCAAATCCACATATTAAAGCGAGACAGCTAGTCTCACTTTAATATGCAGAGTAGATTCCCGAGTTAACCAAGGCAAGGGATCAATCTCCATCACCTTGGAGTCCTCAGTCGAGAACCATTCAGTACTGGTCTCCACCAGCAGGGACTAGATGGAACAGCACTCGCTGGGTTCTCCCAGGGGATCAGAGGTCCCCAGGTGCATACCCTTTGGGCAGGGTGATACCCTAGCAGTGCCACGTGGGTATCTGCCTGGCACTGCCAAGGTGCCCTGGTGGCACTGCCAGCTGGCAGGAGCACTGCCAGGATGCCAAACCGGCATTTTTTGCACGGGTGCGATCGGGCCGGGAGTGTTGGGGGTGTCTGGGGGGACGGGGCGGGGACCCTTCCATAGTGCATTGGGGCTTGGGAGGGGTTGGGTGTCGCTTCGGAGACCTTGGGTTCAGGGTGCCATGTACAAATGACATCCCGGTCTCTTGCTACTGAGGAGTTCCGGCGAGCAGAGCTCCTTAGTGTACAAAACGGGGCCAAGTGTGGCCTCAGCCCCATTGAGGCTCCTTACCAAACGTGAATCGCATTTTATAACCTTGTATTTCTCGGTGCTGTGAGCATCGGGAAACACGCAGCTAAACGCACTCGCTATGGGACTTTGTTCCCATTTAGTTAAATTGCGCCCGTCAGCTCCTCTGTGGCTGAAACTCTCATTCATGCCTTCATTACTACTTTTTTTTAAAATTTAGAGTACCCGATTCATTTTTTCCAAGTAAGAGGCAATTTAGCGTGGGCAATCCGCCTAACCTGCACATCTTTGGGTTGTGGGGGTGAAACTCATTATTTCTTAGTGTGATTATTTCAATGCACTCCTGGCACATTCTGACCTGTCTAAACTTGAAGTCACCCAAACAGTGAACTGCCTGTATCTCATCTAAGTCCTGTATACCTTTCACCCTTGTGCCCACTGATCTACGTGAGCTCCCAGTGAAGTAGTATCTTAATTTTAAAATTTTCATCCTTCTATTCAAATCCCTCCATTGCCTCAAATCTCTTTAAAATAGAATTTACAGTGCAGAAGGAGGCCATTCGGCTAATCGTGCTCCAGCCCCTGGAAAGAGCACCCCACCCAAGCCCACATCTCCACCCTGTCCCCGTAACCCAGTAACCCCACCAAGGCCAATTTAGCATGCCCAATCCACCTTAGCTGCACATCTTTGAACTGTGGGAGGAAACCGGAGCACCCGGAGGAAACCCACGCAGACACGGGTAGAATGTGCAGACTCCACACAGACAGTGACCCAAGCCGGGAATTGAGCCTGGGACCGTGGAGCTGTGAAGCTACTGTGCTAACCACTGAGCTACTGTGCTGCCCTGCAGTCTCCTTCAATCTCTCAACCCTCTGAGATATAGGTGCTCCTATAATTCTGGACTCTTGGGCACCCTAATTTTACTCATACTCCCACTGGCAGCCACAACTTCAGGTTTTGGTCATCTGAACTAATATAGGGGTGGCACGTGGCTCAGTGGCTAGCACTGGGACTACGGCACAGAGGACCCGACCCTGGGTCGAATCCCGGCCCTGAGTCACTGTCCGTATGGAGTTTGCACATTCTCCCTGTGTCTGCTTTGGTTTCACCTCCACAACCCAAAGATGTGCAGGTTAGATGGATTGGTCACGCCAAATTGCCCCTTCATTGGGAAAAAAAATAATTGGGTACTCTAAATTTATAAAACAAAATCTGAACTAATATCTTCTTAAGTGTCTCGGTGTTGTATTTTTATTTTACGGAAGTGAAAGTCACCAAAGTCCCAGAGGTCCATAGGCTGCTATCCCTCTTTGAGGAAGAGCTGATTGATGGTGATTTAACCTGAGGGTCACCACACCTCATGTGAGGGGCAAGGTTGAGAAGGTGGGTCCTTCGTAAATTTTGTTTCATACTGCACCTTGAATTGTTGCATATTGAACAAAAGATGGGGGAAATCTCTTTTTTGTCACACAATCATTTGAAACCATAAATCAATGTATAATTTGGCCTTTCTTCAAGATGTATTCCTTGTGGATCAGGGTTACTGGGGTAAATTAATTAGAGATTCTGCACATGGTGACTGGATGATTGAAAACGCTGCCAATCGGACATGCTTACCGTCACACCCAATTCTCTGATTCATGCGCCTGTGGAGAAAAATTCCACGCCACGTGCGCAGGCTTTGAAATTTTATCGTGCTCTGGTTATTCCAGGAATCAAGCAGGAACAAGAAGTCAACAACAAAAAAAATCCAAAAGCAGAAGCCAAGATAAACCTTGATAACAATAATAAGAGAGAATCACTTCCCTTCCGAGAGCACGTTTCTCCAGCAAGCAGCTGAGTCATGTGCCCAAGATGATCCCCAGTTCAATCCCAGCTCTCTGCTGATGTAGCTGATCTCAGCCATTAGCTTAATGGTAGCATTAGGGATACTGTAACTGACCTCTGCAATTTATTGATCTGTTCATAAGGTGAGGGAGAGAGAACTCTAAACATCCCTCCCAGAGGTGTTCATCTGGAAAATTAGTCAGGGCAAAAATTGTACTCAACTGCGATGGCCTAAAGAGTGGAATAGCCTGCCAACTTACAGTTTCTGGAGAGAATTTCAAGCTATCCAATATCTTTTTTAAAAATTTACAGTATCCAATTATTTAAATTTTTCCAACCCTTCATCAGAGCCTTGAGCAGTGCTTTTTAAAATAAATTTAGAGTACCCAATTCATTTTTCCAATTTCCGAGTTGGTACTAAAACATAAAGGTATTTACAATGTACATCAGATCCTAGCCAATCTGTCCTGGCGGTTCCATCCTTGGCAAATGTTATATGGAACTAAACCATGATTAATCTCGGGCTCTCCACCCACTTAGCGGGGGAACCCGTATTGGGCGAGACTCACAGGGATAGTGATTACTCCCATCATGTGGATCTCATGCTGGTTATAACGGTAAGTATAGCCCCTGTGTGTGTGTGTATGTGTGGGGGGGGGGGGGCGGGAATACATGCCCGGCGCTGTCCCAGCAGGCCTAAACTGGCAATGCCAGGTTGGACCCTCTGGAGTGTCCCACCTAGGGGGGGTGGGAGCTCTCCTTATGTGTGAGGGGTGTTGCCCTAGTGTTTGTGGGGAGGGGGCTGTCCCAGTGCTGGTGGGGGAGGTTGCCCTGGCTCCATTGGGGGGTAGGTTTTCCCTCATCTGTGGAGGGTCACCCCAGTGCTTGTAGGGAGGGGTGTCCCCATATTGGTGGTGGTAGTGGGAGTGTTCTATTAATGCAGGTTGGGATGCGTTTTAAAATTGGCGTCCTGATCTCTGCCTCGCCCTGCGAGTGTGACAGCAAAAGCCACGCCTCCAGGAATTTTGTCATTAGAGTGTCAGAGAATCTCAAGAAAAAACCCGATTGTGCAGCTGGAGAGCTACACGGTGATTTTCTTACATCAGCCAGCACTCTGTGGACTGAGTGGAAACTCTGAATGTCCAAATTTCTTAAGGAAGTTTGACGCAAGAGCTTTCTGACTTAGATGTGAAAGTGCTGTCACTGAGCAATGACTAGAATTTGGCCAGAATTCTCCCATCTGTTCCCGCTGCCAGGGTTCTCCATTCTCGCTGGCAACAGTGGCGGGGTGAACTCGGATCAGAGAATTACAGTCCTTGACTCAGATTCATATCAGAATAATGCCTTTTTGAATAAGGTACAAATGGTGCCCAGTAGTCTTTGCAATAATACTCCAGCAAATAATGAATGTCTTCAGGGAAGAAGTGGCAGTGAATTGATGGAAAAAGAATTACAAGAACCAAAAACAATAATGAATGACAGGGAGCGAAAGTTTACTTTCTTCCCAGTGCACACCTGTGGTAATTCTAGCAGAATTCCGCCAGAAGTGAAGTGAATTAAAGAAGGAACTTGATAATTTGGGACTAGCCTTCTGTCACCGTTGCTGAACGGTAGCACAATAGCACAGTGGTTAACACTGTTGCTTCACAGCGCCAGGGTCCAAGGTTTGATTCTTGGCTTGGGTCACTGTGCGGAGTCTGCACATTCTCCCTGTGTCTGCGTGGGTTTCCTCCAGGCACTCCGGTTTCCTCCCACAAATTCCAAAAGACGTGCTGTTAAGTCATTTGGACATTCTGAATTCTCCCTCTGTGTAACTGAACAGGCGCCAAAATGTGGTGACTAGGGGCTTTTCACAGTAACTTCTTTGCAGTGTTAATGTATGCCTACTTGTGACAATAAAGATTATTATTATAATTATAAGCAGCATATAGTCCATCTGCTCGAAAGAAGACTACTGATGTATGAGGGGATGAGGCAGGGTGTGGGAACTTCCAGATCAGGAATTTCTACCTCACTAGCACCATGTGGAATTAGTAGGCTAATACACTCAGTGAGATGAAGCATATTGGCCCAATTAAGGTGGGAGGGAGGCCCACCGTATTTGTGGCCTGGACCCCTTACGAAGTCGACCAGGTGACAGTTCTACTTTCCTACCATCACCCCACAACTGGCACTCTGCAATATGTTGCCTCCTTTGATGGGTAGGCATTCAAGATGTGAAGCTAGTGGCACAGTTGCCTGCCAATCATATCTAAATAAAGGGAACTCCCTGTTTATTGTCCAAGCTTATGTAAACATTCCTGGTTTGTGTATTCTGTCACTTACAACGCCAAATGATGAACATGCCGATTTCCAACCCTAGGAGGGACGGTTTGATCGTGCCAGTATCTACTTAAAAAAAAAATTTAGAGTACCCAATTCATTTTTTCCAATTAAGGGGCAATTTAGCGTGGCCAATCCACCTAGCCTGCCCATCTTTGGGTTGTGGGGGCGAGACCCACGCAAACATGGGGAGAATGGACAAACTCCACACGTACAGTGACCCAGAGCCGGGATTGAACACTGTGCCACCGTGCTGCCCCCTGCCAGCATCTACTTTAGCTCATAGTTTTTATCTGGTTGCCAAAGCAATACATTACTGTTTGCTATTGCATACTTTTCAATCCACTTTATAAATGTAAACCAGGTGGCACAGTGGTTAGCATTGCTGCCTCATGGCGCCGAGGTCCCAGGTTCGATCCTAGCTCTGGTCACTGTCCATGTGGAGTTTGCACATTCTCCCTGTGTTTGCCTGGGTTTTGCCCCCACAACCCAAAGATGTGCAGGCTAGGTGGATTGGCCACACCAAATTGCCCCTTAATTGGAAACAATGATTTGGGTACTCTAAATTTATGAAACAAAAATAAAAAAATAAATGCAAACCAAATCACATCCGGAACTAGGTCAAAATGTGACAATATTGTCTATTAATGCAAACCGACTGAGAGAAGACCACAAAGGAAGGCACAGCAATGATAGGAAGATAACATCAAACAAATCTACAAATACAATTTCTTCAAATATTCTTTAACACTGACCCAGATTTTAGTGCCAAACGATGAGACTGATGGTGCGCATGGTTATTTATGCATTAATGACACAGTAACTTTAGTCAATGAGCAGATGCTTGGCTAAAACATTGATATCCAAAGGTTACAGCCTGAATTGCACCATTCTGCAGTTTGGCTTTGCAAAATACCATTTTGCTATCTGCCTTGCTACTGACAAGCATTGGATGTTGTGCAATGCATTGTAGACACAAACCAAACCCACTGCAGATACTTTGGGCCAGTAATTAGTATTGTAAGTATCCAACAACACAATCATTGTTAATCAATATCTCTGTCACCAAAACTTAATTATTACATGATGAATTCCTTTATGTTCCAAATTGTTCTGAGAGGTTTTAAAAACGTTAAATTTTTCATTTGAATGTTTTCTTATTTTTATTTTCTGTGTCTTTTTTCCTGTTTTAATTCATTACTTTTTCTCTTTCAATGCAGAATTTAATGTTGAATTTACCCCCGCTTTAATTTACAATCCTCTTCAGCCCTCCGACTGTTTCTTTCCCAACCCTTGATTCGTATCCACTAAAGAGATACTAGGTTGGGTGCCCAGTTCGCCCATGTCCCAGACACCCCGTTTCATTCTCAGCTCCATTATCAACTCACACTTTCAGTAACCAAGTAGGTCAAGAAATTTGAGCTGAAGGGTATAGAGGCAAGTCTAAATGACAACAGACGGCAGTAGATGCCCTGCTACAGCGAAATCTGACTCATATATCAGTTACAGGAGACTGATGCCAAATCAGCCTTCCTATGTTCCTTTTCGCAATGCGTAATGACCTTTGCTTATGCACCCACCTAGTTCTGCTCCTTTCAAATGTCCATAAACACATAACAGTTGATTTGAAACATAGAGATTCAGCCTTGTTTTCAAAGTCAGGCAGAGAAAAGCAGAGACAAAAGATAATAAAAATGACTATACTTCTAATTGCAAAAGAATTGGAGCTACACGTATTGGAGTGGATGTTGGGCTTACCCAGTACTTTGTGCTAGTTCCTTATGCAATGTTATATTATAATACAAATAGGGTGGCACGGTGGCACAGTGGTTAGCACTGCTGCTTCACAGCACTGACGACATGGGTTCGATCCCAGCCTCAGGTCACTGACCGTCTGGAGTTTGCACATTCTACCCATGTCAATGTGGATCTCACCCCCACAACCCAAGACGATGTGCAGGGTAGGTGAATTGGCCATGCTAAATTTTCTTTCAATTGGAAAAAAAGAACTGGGTACACTAAAATTTATAAAAAGAAAAAAAAAATTCTAATACAAATACTGTGATTTCTTTTTTTAAAATTAAAAAAAAAAAATTTTAGAGTACCCAATTATTTTTTCCAATTAAGGGGCAATTTAGCATGGCCAATCCACCTACCCTGCACATCTTTTGGGTTGTGGGGGTGAAACCCACGCAAACACGGGGAGAATGTGCAAACTCCACACGGACAGTGACCCAGGGCCGGGATTCGAACCCGGGTCCTCAGTGCCGTAGGCAGCAATGCTAACCACTGTGCCACCGTGCTGCCCAATACTGTGATTTCTTGCCCCAGTTCAGTCATTTTGTGTTCCAGAGCTAAAAGAAAAGACTCATAAAAATCGGCATGCGGGGCAGCACGGTCGAGCAGTGGGTTAGCCTTGTTGTCTCACGGCGCCGAGGTCCCAGGTTTGATCCCGGCTCTGGGTCACTGTCTGTGTGGAGTTTGCACATTCTCCCCGTGTTTGCGTGGGTTTCACCCCCACAACCCAAAGATGTGCAGGGTAGGCGGATTGGCCACACTAAATTGCCCCTTAATTGGAAAAAATGAATTGGATACTCTAAATCTATATATAAAAAATAAAAATCGGCATGCCACTGGCTCTGCAGAGATCACCTCCTTTATCTTTAAAGTTCTACCCAAAGCAGGGTACTTGCATGCCAGCATTCTGTAACACATAAAGTCCTAAAGACTTTCAGTCCTTCCAGCATTCCCAGGGCCAATGTCATGAACCACTTGACCTCGTTGCAGAGGTCTCATCATCTGTGCCTTGTTGTTTTGCAAATCTCAATACAAAAAATATTATTACTGGATGTGAGGATATTGAAAAGTTGGGAACAGGCCAATGGATAGCAGTGCTCCATTGCAATGCAAGACAATAACCTGGCCCAACCCGATCCTCTTTTTAGCCCGTATACAATACACAGTGATTTTATAATATTTGAGCACCGCATCCCTACATTTATTTTTCTTCAATGTCCCTCCCTGAATCACAATTTAAATAATATATTCACCTTATCTGTCAATAAAATAGATGCTGAATTCATTTATGTTTTCTGATAGGATGAATATTTGCCCACATTATAGATGATTGACACTTAACAAGCAAATGCTGGAAACCTAAGCTGCTAATATTCATTGTACATCATTTTGACAAGACAATTTTGCATTTATCAGTCGAATGGAAAATTCACACAGGAAATATATGACAGTGTGGTATATTAGCTTTACCAAGATAGGCAACCTCCTTATATATTTTGAAGGATTGCTTGCAACAAACAGACCATTTTGTTTTTAGTAAACAAGTAAAGGATCATCCAATCCAAATCAGATCAGGCAGTGGTATCTTGAAACCCACACCTCATCATATTAAATTCTGTCACTGTCAGGTCTGTCAGTATCTGAAAAGAAGAGATGGTTATCATTTCAAGCATGGACCCTTCATCAGCACAATCCATGCTGAATTCAGCCATTGCATTTCTGCTTCTCTTTCTGCCCAAAAGCCCTAATGTTGCGATTGACTTTTTTCCTAAAAGACATCAAACATAGGCTATGTATAGCTTAAATTTAAAATCTGGATTTTTGCTCTTTGCTTCTCCTCTGAAGACATTGAGCCCACCACGTCAAACATCCCAGCTCAGTTCAGCTAACTGCGCAGTGATTGAAAAATGTATTTCGGGGAATGAACGTGTGCAGTGCTAAATCAAATATAGAAACAGGAAATTTACAACACAGGAAGAGGCCATTTGGCCAATTGTGTGCGCTAATCGAGAAAGAGCGATCCAGCCTAACATATGCAACTCTCATACACTTTCAAGTAGATATGAGAGTATTCAGAAGCCATCTTATGGGACATTTCAGAACTTTCAGGTATCATGAAAGAATAAAATCTCAAACCAGAGGATGAAATATGATGAATTATACTCACAGTTCAAAAACTATTATGTAATTACCACTGAAACTATATTGCTTTGATAAGCTTTGAGCCTCCACATGCCTAGTAACACTGTAATGATATATGTCAGTTTTATGTCCCAAACCAAACATTCAGCAAAGGAAATCTGTCAGAGACAAATTACTTATTTTCCCTCTCAACTATAATCCTGCTTCCTTGCCTATGTGCCAGATGGTACCATGCTACCCATCAGATGTTAATAGATTAAAGGGGAACAAACCCTCGGTGGTGAACTAATTCCTTTCATTATCCCTTTTATTCTTCTTTCCATTTAATTACTAAACGTTTCTCAGCTGTTCCTTGTTCCTCTGGTCACAGCACTTTTTGCTCCCTTATTAGGTTGATTATACCAAGGGATGTTTAGTGGCCTGGCAGACAGGGAATATTATTGTTGTTCCCAACCACTTCTGCTCTGGCATGGAAATATATATATCCTCTCTTGACCTACTTACATTAATGAAAATGTAATCAAGCAACACCATCAAAATACACATTTAGTTCTTATTTGGCGCATTTGCTATTTAAAACTTTGCTGCATACAAATTGATCATTGCATTAGTCAGCAAAAGAGCAATGACTACACATGTGAAATATATATGTTTAAGATTTCCAGAGGATACAAGAGGTGTGAATTATTTCCTTATGTTGGGATGAACAATCAATAAACAACTAAAATAAATCAAAGTCACAGCTCAATTCAAGTATAATATGAATCCTTGATCTGAATTTCATAGTAATAATAATAATCCTTATTGTCACAAGTAGGCATACATTAACACTGCAATGAGATTACTGTGAAAAGCTCCTCGTTGCCGCATTCCGGCGCCTGTCCGGGTACACTGAGGGAGAATTCAGAATGTCCAAATTACCTAACAGCACATCTTTTGGGACTTGTGTGAGGAAACCGGAGTGCACGGAGGAAACCCACGCAGACACGGGGAAAACGTGCAGACTCCACACAGACAGTGACTCAAGACGGGAATCGAACCTGGGACCCTGGTGCTGTGAAGCAACAGTGATAACCACTGTGCTATCATGCCACCCACGTGACCAAGCAGAGATATTTTCCAACTTGTTTTATTAAATAAATTTAGAGTACCCAATTAACTTTTTCCAATTAAGGGGCAATTTAGCGTGGCCAATCCACCTACCCTGCACATCTTTGGGTTGTGGGAGCAAAAACCATGCAACACCGGGAGAATGTGCAAACTCCACACGGAGAGTGACCCAGAGCGGGGATCGAACCTGGGACCTCGGTAGCGTGAGGCAGCAATGCCAACCACTGCGCCACCATATGGCCCTTAGACATTTTTCTTTTACAAATTTAGAGTACCCAATTAATTTTTCCAATTAAGGGGCAATTTAGTGTGGCCAATCCACCTAGTCGGCACATCTTTGGGTTGTGGGGCGAAACCCACGCAAACACAGGGAGAATGTGCAAACTTCACACGGACAGTGACCCAGAGCCGGGATCAAACTTGGGACCTCGGCGCCTTGAGGCAGCAGGGCTAACCCACTGTGCCACCGTGCTGCCATGGCCCTTAGACATTTTCCAACTTCGAGGAAGTTCAAGGACAAATCAACCCCGGGGCAGCAGGGTAGCATGGTGGTTAGCATAAATGCTTCACAGCTCCAGGGTCCCAGGTTCGATTCCCGGCTGGGTCACTGTCTGTGTGGAGTCTGCACGTCCTCCCCCTGTGTGCGTGGGTTTCCTCCGGGTGCTCCGGTTTCCTCCCACAGTCCAAAGATGTGCGGGTTAGGTGGATTGGCCATGCTAAATTGCCCGTAGTGTCCTAATAAAAGTAAGGTTAAGGGGGGTGTTGTTGGGTTACGGGTATAGGGTGGATACGTGGGTTTGAGTAGGGTGATCATGGCTCGGCACAACATCGAGGGCCGAAGGGCCTGTTCTGTGCTGTACTGTTCTATGTTCTATGTTCTAACCTGTCCTTTCCGTTCAATGGATGCATGGATTCTCTCATATCTCCTGCTGACAGTATTCAGAGTAGAGTTGACTGTGATCTGTGGCAACAGATCATTTCATCGCCCAAAGGTGGTGTAGGGAGCACAGCAGGGCTAATTTCAGTGTTTGAAGCGGAGAAGAGAGCGGTTGTTACCCACGCCAAAAGACTTGGGGAAGCATTGGGCAAGCTAAATTATATTACATCAAAAAAATTTGAACAGACTCATTTGTATCTACGCTCTCTTTATGACCAATGGCAAAACCTGTCCAAAATACCACCCTTTTTCAAATGAAATAGAAATGTTCTTTCAAACATATGAAGGTCGATTTTATCCTTGGACAGATAATGGGCGTGAGCAATAGGCAAAATAGACTCATCCCTCGCCTATTGTTGCCAGCTGGAAACCTGAGCTGTTTTGATATCAGGACCTCACTTACAAGCTGCCAGTGAGCCGTAGGCATCAAGTGAGTGCCCCACTATAGCTTGGCAGTTATTGAATTGGAGAATATCTGCTGGCTCTTAACTTGGCCATCAGACAGTCAAAGCATGGGGAGTGGGCCAGATTATTTTCACTGGGCCAAGAGAAGCACGATTGCTCTTTCCAGCCCCAACAGAAAGCAAACTCAACACGCGGTTACCTGTTTTCTAAGTGCCATTTAGTTGTCCATTTAAGGATTGTTCATTAGGCCAGTCATCACCTGGCATAATGGGCGGAGTGTATGCTAAATTGCAGTTGGTGTCCTATGTGTGTCTTGTTGCATCTTGCAAGTGGTTTATTTCCGCTTGAAACAAGCAGGTGCTCAGGCTTCCTATTGAAGATGGCAGCTGTCGAAGCACTAGCATAAACAATGTAGTAACTCATACACTGATATTTACGAGCCACCAGCATCTCATTTGTATCAAGTGGAGAAAGTTAAAACTGGCCTCATGATATCCTTTCGAAGGCACCGATATATTTTCACCAGTAAACGTATTCACTAACATGGAGCCTCAAGTGATATATTTTTAATACAGGTGGCCACAAACAATCAACACCCTTCCATGTTTACAGAAGCACTTTTAGTCTTTTATAAAAGCAATTCCAAATATTTTGCTTTTACTTAGAAAAATAAGCAATTTAAATTATTTTGGCAGTGACTTCAATTGTAGTCTACTCAGCTTAATTAAATTTTAAATGCTTCCAAGTCATTCAAAACTACCAAGTATTTGGAAGTGGCACGGTGGCACAGTGGTTAACACTGCTGCCTCACAGCGCCAGAGACCCAAGTTAAATTCTGGCCTTGTGCCACTGTCTGTGTGGAGTTTGCACAATCTCCCTGTGCTGCATTGGTTTCCTCCTGGTGCTCTGGTTTCCTCCCACTGCCCAAAGAAGTGCAGGTTAGGTGGATTGGTCTTGCTAAATTGTCCCTTAGTTTCCAAATGTGAGTAGGTTAGGCAGGGTTACGGGAATAGGACGGGGGAGTGGGCCTGGGTGGGGTGCTCTTTCAGAGGGTCAGTGCAGACTCAATGGGCCAAATAGCCTCCTTCTGCACTGTTGGAATTATATTACTGTATCAGGCTAGTGTATTCATAGTATTTAATACATGTAAACTTTGTTTTGATAAAGGTATTTACTGTTTACTAATATATATTCTTAAAAGTTAGTTCTAGAGTCATGTGTTTTTTTTTCTTTAAATTTAGAGTACCCAATTCATTTATCACAATTAATGGGCAATTTGGCGTGTTCAATCTACCTACCCTGTACATCTTTGGGTTGTGGGGGCGAAACCCATGCAAACACGGGGAGAATGTGCAAACTCCAGATGGACAGTGACCCAGAGCCGGGATCGAACCTGGGACCTCAGCGCCATGAGGCTGCAGTGCTAACCCACTGCACCACCGTGCTGCCCTGTTCTAGAGCCATGTTAAAAAATAAGTTAAAACTCTGTAACCTAGGGCAGCACGGTGGCCTAGTGGTTAGCACAACCGCCTCACGGCGCTGAGGTCCCAGGTTCGATCCCGGCTCTGGGTCACTGTCCGTGTGGAGTTTGCACGTTCTCCCCGTGTCTGCGTGGGTTTCGCCCCCACAACCCAAAAATGTGCAGAGTAGGTGGATTGGCCACGCTAAATTGCCCCTTAATTGGAAAAAATAATTGGCTAATCTAAATTTTAAAAAAAAAAAAAAAAAACTCTGTAACCTAACTGCTATCATCAAAATTGTTAGATTTTTCCAGGCACGTTTAGGCAAAACAAGTTGTTGGTTTAGTTCAGTAGCAGTTGTTGTTCACTGGCTTTTATTGTTCCAGCAATATTACTGCTAATGTATATTGAACTCAACATAAAACAGGTATGCTGTTGTCTCCTCAACAACACTCAATTTGGCAGCATGGTAGCACAGTGGTTAGCACTGTTGCATCACAGCGCCAGGGTCCCAGGTTTGATTCCTGGCTTTGGTTGCTGTCTGTGCGGAGGCTGCACGTTCTCCCCGTGTCTGCGTGGGTTTCCTCCTGGTGTTCCCGTTTCCTCCCACAAGTCCCGAAACACGTGTTTGTTAGGTGAATTGGACATTCTGAATTCTCCCTCAGTGTACCCGGAGTGTGACGACTAGGGTCTTTTCACAGTAACTTCATTGTAGTGTTAATGTCAGCCTACCTGTGACAATAAAGATTATTATTAAGCTGCAAACCATCCAAGGAAAAGGAGCCCACTGAAGGGCACTATAACCACTCCCTCCATTTCTGGCAGGTCATGACTGCAGCGTGTACTGTCCAAGGATACGCTGCAGCAATTTGCCAAGTTTGAATCCCTCCAGTGTGGAGTTTGCACATTGTCCCCGTGTTTGCTTGGGTTTCACCCCACAACCCAAAGATGTGCAGGTTAGGTGGATTGGCCACAATAAATTGTGATTAATTATTTTATGGAAACCTTGCATGTGCTTTGCACAGCATACCCTTTATAAACAGGATACATTATGGGGGTGGAAGTAAGAGCAAAGTACTGCGGGTGTTGGAAATCTGAGATAAAATGCTGGAAAAGCTCACTGGGGAAATGGTCTGTCAAGGGAGGAGCTTGCATAAGCAATGCCATTCTGGAGAACAGGTTCAAGTTCGTCCGCACAAGGCCAAAAACAATCAGATTAGAAGAACTTGAGCTGAAGGGACGTGCCATCAATCAGATAAATTCGATTAACAGCACACAACGGGTTGAGGTGACAGTGGATGTGGTTGCCATCATCACCCTGGTGGCAAATCACTTTTTAAATAAAGAATTAGGGGCAGCACGGCAGCACAGTGGGTAGCACTGTTGCCTCAAGGCGTCGCGGTCCCAGGTTTGATCCCGGATCTGGGTCACTGTCCGTGTGGAGTTTGCACATTCTCTTTGTGTTTGTATGGGTTTCACCCCCACAACCCAAAGATGTGCAGGGTAAGTGGATTGGCCACGCTAAATTGCCCCTTAATTGGAAAAAATGAATTGGGTATTCTAAATTTATTTTTAAAAAGAATTAAAATGCTGCTGGGGAGGATGATTCGGCAATTTCTTGCAACGGGGACACTTATTGAATAAGATGGCAGCTTTTAATTGCCCTGTACTGTAAGGTTGACCTAAATTGGCAAAATGAGCATGTCCACCCCCACACACACGATGCAGTTGAAAAGAAACAGAGAGAGAGCGCGCAATGAGTTGGTAATATTTTACTGGTGCAGAGAGCAAGCCATCCCTTCCCCCACATACACACACACACTCTTGTGCTGGCGAGAGTGGGGCGCCGCATTTCGAGGTAGTACGGTAAAGCTACGAATGTGTCACTGTAATGCAGAGACCTGTAATGATGTCAACTTGTTATTTACTTTCCAAATCTGAATGACTGAGCAAGAGGAAAGGAGAATCAATCACACACACGGTGACTGGGCAGGCAGAAAAAACAGACTCACACACTATATACACACACTGGCTCTCCCAGCCTGGCTGGGTTGGGGGAGGGAAGGAGAAGCATACGGTGCAAAGAGAAATACTGTACATTTACACAGCGAAATAACACACACCATTTTTCACCTGTTCCCATGCACCAGGCCACTGCATTAATAGATACAGTCACAGCCGTTTGAGGTCGAATTGGTAACTTTAATTTTAATGTATGGATTACATTTTGATCAGGGCTCAGCACATTGTTGAAGAGGGAGATGTCTATATGAAGAATCATGGTTGTATTTTTTTTCCTGTCTGTGTTGAGACCGTGTCCTCTGGCGTGCACCAGAGTTCGACCGCATCTCACACACACAGAGAAACACGTACAAAATGATAAATCACAAAATAAAATCATGCAGAAGGATGAAAGTAGGATATGTGGCTGGGAACACCCTCCTCTCCCAATGGAAGGATCAGCAGATGTCTCTGCGTGATCTTACTTGGGGGGGGGGGGGGGGGGGGTAGAAAAACAATCTGCTTGGTGATGTGTCCGCAGATCATTTTAAGAATCGAGACGGGAGTTCTGTGAAAAAGCTGACAAATAATTGGATTTATAAAAAAAAAAAGCTGCATAAGCAGCCAGCCATGGAATAAAATGCAAAAATGAATGCTTTATGTACAGTGAGGGAGCTCGTGTGAGAGAGCAGACATATAATTGGGGTTTTAAAGAAAGCAGTTTAACATGCCAAGCAACATCATGCAAAACCCAGTGCTTGTGTATGGAGGGAGCGAGACATAAAAGGGCAAGCCTGTGAATGAGACGGTTGTATTATTGAGACTGATGACAGGGGTGTGGGTGTTGTGTGTAGTGGAGGCCGGGTTTGGTGAAACTTCTCTTTCCCTGTGGCCTGGCTTTTTGTGGGGGGGGGGGGGGGAGGGGGGTAGTCGAGCAGGGTTTGTCGAGGTTGTGGGTAGTGGAACGGTGGAGGTACTCAAGGGAGGGGGGGGGGGTAGTCGAGGGGGGGGGGGTAGTCGAGGGGGGGGGGGGTAGTCGAGGGGGGGGGGGGTAGTCGAGGGGGGGGGGTAGTCGAGGGGGGGGGGGTAGTCGAGGGGAGGGGGGGGGGTAGTCGAGGGGGGGGGGTAGTCGAGGGGGGGGTAGTCGAGGGGGGGGGGTAGTCGAGAGGGGGGGGGGGGGTAGTCGAGGGGGGGGGGGGGGGGAGTCGAGGGGGTGGGGTCGTCGGGGGGGG